>NC_140585.1:949578482-950888922 GCF_964204655.1 Triturus cristatus
AGTGACCCCTCGCTTCCAGGGTGCAATTTTTTATAATATGTATTTGGCTCACCCGCCACGGGACTGAGTAGCCTTTTTTATCCTGCAGTTTTCTGCCCCACCTGGCATACAACCCGATTGACCATTTGGGTAGTCACATAGCATGTTATAATGTTTATTGTTATATTTTTTGTGAATTGCAATTGTACTGTTTTTTTTTTTTACTTTTTTGTTCTAGGTGAAGGCTTTTGCTCTTTTCAGTTTGCCGTTTTGTTCTGCTGTTTGATTTGTTTGGTAAGAGACTTTTTTTTGTACAATGTAAATGTGTTTGATTTCTCTGCCTGTTTTTTTTTTGCAAATGGTGTAATAATAGCAGTATGTTTGGTTTTTGAGTGTCAAAAACTTTTTGCATTGGTACTCGATGTGTATTTTGTTGTCTTGTGAGTAATTTGTTTTTTTTCTTCTTTCTAGTTGGATATCGTTGGTTTTTGCTGTGTCACTGCAGAGTTGGTTTCTGGTGAGTGCAGCTGTCTCTTGTAATTGAATTGTATAGTTTTTGAGTACATTGATCTTTGCGATAAAGGTACACATTTCTTTACTTACTTGGTTTACACATTGTTGGTTGTTGTTGACTTGTTTGTGCAGTCTTCTATCTTAGTAAGTATAATGGCTAGCCGCAGGATTACTGCTCAGCAGGTTGTTGGTTTGCTGTTTGAGTCTTCCTCTGACCATGGTTCAGAGACTGACTCTGCATCTGAGGGAGAGGAGGCAGGGGACGATTCTGGCAGTGAGTTTTCTCTCCGTATGGAGTCATCGGATGATGAAGATACTCTTAGTGCGGATGAAGTGCCTGTGTTAGAGGAGGAGACTGATGTGCCGATAGTGCGGCAAGAGGCATCTGGGCTGCAGACTGGGGCTGCAAGGCTTCCCGTTGGTGTAGTGCGGCAAGAGGCATCTGGGCTGCAGGCTGGGGCTGCAAGGCTTCCCTTTGAAAGTGATGACCTCTGGGTTGCCCCTGGCATGGTGCAGCCGGCATTGCCAGAGTTTACTGGTGTTCCAGGGTCTAGAGTGAATACTGAAAACTTTTTGCCGGTCAATTTTTTTCAGTTGTTTATGGACGATGTGTTTGTTGCAGAGATTGTTGAGCAGACTAATTTGTATGCCGAACAGTTTTTGAGGGACAACAGTGCCAGTCTTAAGCCACACTCTAGAGCTACCCGGTGGACTCCCACAAATGTTGAAGAGATGAAGAAGTTCTTGGGTTTAACTTTTTTGATGGGCTTGCTAAGGAAGCCATCAATGTCTTCATATTGGTCTAGCAGTCCCTTGATGGCAACGTCTATTTTTCCGGCAGTCATGAGTCGTGACAGGTATTTGCTTCTGCTTCGGATGATGCATTTTGTAGATAATGGTTTAGCGTTGCCACGAGATCACCCTGACTGTGACCGTCTTTTTAAGATTAGGCCTGTCCTTGATCACTTTGTTGATCGTTTTTCTGAGATTTATGCCCCTGGGAAAGAAATTGCAGTGGATGAGTCTTTGGTGTTGTTCAAGGGCCGCTTGGTTTTTAGGCAATACATTCCTAGTAAGAGGGCACGCTATGGAATAAAGCTGTATATGCTGTGTGACAGTAGGACTGGATATGTCTCTAATTTCAGGGTGTACACCGGTAAGGAATCTAGGATTAACCTCCCTGGTTGTCCGTCCACTTTTGGAGTGACTGAGAAAATTGTTTGGGAACTTGGTAGAGGATTTTTTAACAAAGGCCACCATTTATATGTAGATAACTTCTACACTGGTGTGCGGTTGTTCAGGGAATTGGCCAAAGTGGACACTGTTGCTTGTGGCACAATCCGCTCTAACCGTAAAGGTTTCCCGAAAGAACTTGTTTGTCAAAAGCTTGTGCGGGGACAGTGCAGTGCGTTGCGTTGCCAGGAGCTTCTTGCTGTGAAGTTTTCAGACAGGAGAGATGTCTACATGCTGACTACCATCCATGATGAAAGCACTGCACCTGTGACCTGTGTGCATTTTAGACTATAATAGGCACATGGGTGGTGTTGACAGAGTAGATCAGAGGTTGGAACCTTACACTGCTCTTCGTAAGGCTTACATTTGGTACAAGAAGTTGGCTATCCATCTTTTCCACTTGGCAATGTTTAATGCTTTTGTTGTGTTCCAGGATTCTTGCCCTGAGTCAAAGATGACTTTTGCTAAGTTTCAGGAGTCTGTAATAGGCAGCCTTGTTGTAGTGGAACAGGCAAGTGTTCCTAGAGTTGGAGTGGTGGAGGATGTTGCTAGATTGAAAGATCGCCACTTTCCAGATCACATTCCTCCCACACCCGCAAAAGATTTTCCCAGTAGGAGATGTAGAGTCTGTTGGCGAAGAGGTTCGCGGAAGGAGAGTCGTATGTACTGCCCCGACTGTCCTTCTCATCCTGCACTGTGTGTCCCTGCTTGTTTTAGAGCGTACCACACGCGAAAGAATTTTTGGGAGTATTCATGAGTGGTAAAGTGAACTGCCTGGTCTGTATTCTTTGGATAATTTGATTCTGTTTCAAGGTTGGTGTTAATGCAATGTATTTAGTTGCTGATTTTCTGTTAGAAAATTTGTATCTATTTGCGATTTGTTTGTGTTGTAATTTTTTACAAAAAAAATCCTAAATGTGATGGCGGTGTGGGTAGGCTTGCGCTTGGCTGGTGGTGTGCGTGGAATGGTGCTTGGCTGGCGGTGTGCGTGGACTGGCCGTGTGCATGGACTGGCGGTGTGCGTGGACTGGTGCGTGGCTGGTGGTGTGAGTGGACTGGAGCTTGGCTGGTGGTGTGCGTGGAATGGTGCTTGGCTGGTGGTGTGCGTGGAATGGTGCTTGGCTGGCGGTGTGCGTGGACTGGTACTTGGCTGGCGGTGTGCGTGGACTGGTGGTGTGTGCGGACTGGTGCTTGGCTGGTGGTGTCCGTGGACTGGAGCTTGGCTGGCGGTGTGCGTGGATTGGCGATTGGCTGCCGGTGTGCCTGGACTGGCGATTGGCTGGCGGTGTGCCTGGACTGGCGCTTGGCTAGCGGTGTGCGTGGACTGGTGTTTGGCTAGCGGTGTGCGTGGACTGGCGCTCTGCTAGCAGTGTGTGTGGACTGGTGCTTGGCTGGCTGTGTGTGAGTAGTGACTTTCTGCTGGTCACTACACACACTGCTAGCTGAGTGCCACTCCACGCCATCCATCAGCCTGTGTAGTTGCTGTGTCCGGATTGTGGGCGTGTGAAAGTGATGGGCCCTTGAATGGCGCTGTTTACTGGTGTGAGTTTTGTTATGTGATGGGCCCGCAGCTGGCGGTGTGAATGGTTTGGTATGTCTCACACGTATGAAAGGTGTATGAATGGCCTGTAAAGAGGTTGGTGCCTTGTCGTGGCTTTACAGCTCACGAGCTGTGAGTCAATGGTTCAGTTTCTCGCCCTTTCAATTATTACCAGTGCATTTCATTTCTGTGAAATCATTTGCTAATACAATTGTATCTACTGAACCATCACTCACCCTCGTGCCAAATCCAACCAGTATGTGTGTGTGCTTGCGGATTAGATGGCTGTGCAGTAATATTTGTCTTTCTGAAGCAGGGTGTAACTTGTCCCTTTTTGGTGAATTTTGTAATGTGTTGCTTTTGTGCCTGGTGGTGCGAATGGTCTTGTTTGTATCACGTATGAAAGGTGTGTGAATGGCCTGTAAAGTGGTTGGTGCCTTGACGTGGCTTTACAGCTCACGAGCTGCGAGTCATTGGTTTGGTTTTTTGTGAATTTAATTATTGACAGTGCATTTCATTTTTGTGAAATCTCTTGTTAATAAAATTTAATACACTGAACCATGACTCGCCCTCGTGCCAAATCCAACCAGTATGTGTGTGTTTGAGGAATAGATGGTTGTGCAGGAATCTTTGTCTTTAGTTTCTCTGCCAAGGTACACTTTCCATGCAAGAATAACCCACCAACTGTAGATATTGTCGAAAACCCATGGGAGTTCATGGTGATGTCTCTCTTGTGAATTCAAAAAGTTTTTTTATCCCCAATGTCCTGCAAACCTCAAAATGTCTGCCACATTTTCTTTGCAATATTATTACAAAATTCTCACGCTGTAGGAACATTAGTTAATCTGGTTTTGCAAGGGGGGTTACTTTGGTTTTTGGCCCGGTGCTCAGCGGCCATCTAGGGAAACCTACCAAACCCACACATTTCTGAAAACTAGACACCCGGCGGCTTCCAGGGAGGTATGGCTTGCGTGGATCTCCCATTGTTTCATTACCCAGAATCCCCGGCAAACCTCAATTTTAGCTGAAAAAATCACTTTTTTCACACATTTTGGGGTGGGAAAGTTGTGGCATCACCGGGCTCACACAAATTTACCACCACCCAGCGTTCCCCCAGGTCTCCCGGTAAAAATGGTGCCTCACTTGTGTGGGAGGCCCAAGTACCCGCGGCAGGCAAGGGCCCAAAACGTAGTGAGGCGACATCAAAATGGCCTATCGCAAAACCACCTGGTTTTGCAAGGGGGGTCTCTTTGGCTTTTGAACCGGTGCTCGGCGGACATCTAGGGAAACCTACCAAACCCATGCATTTCTGAAAACTAGACACCCGGCGGCTTCAAGGGAGGTATGGCTTGCGTGGATCCCCCGACGTTTCCTTACCCAGAATCCCCTGCAAACCTCAATTTTTGCTGAAAAAATCACTTTTTTCACACATTTTGGGGTGGGAAAGTTGTGGCATCACCGGACTCACACAAATTTACCACCACCCAGCGTTCCCCCAGGTCTCCCGGTAAAAATGGTGCCTCACTTGTGTGGGAGGCCCAAGTACCCGCGGCAGGCAAGGGCCCAAAACGTAGTGAGGCGACATGTCCTTGGGCCTCCCACACAAGTGAGGCACCATTTTTACCGGGAGACCTGGGGGAACGCTGGGTGGTGGTAAATTTGTGTGATCCCGGTGATGCCACAACTTTCCCACCCCAAAATGTGTGAAAAAAGTGATTTTTTCAGCAAAAATTGAGGTTTGCAGGGGATTCTGGGTAAGGAAACGTTGGGGAATCCACGCAAGCCATACCTCCCTGGAAGCCGCCAGGTGTCTAGTTTTCATAAATGCGTGGGTTTGGTAGGTTTCCCTAGATGGCAGCCGAGCACCGGGTCAAAAACCAAAGAGACCCCCTTGCAAAACCAGGTGGTTTTGCGATAGGCCATTTTGATGTCGCCTCACTACGTTTTGGGCCCTTGCCTGCCGCGGGTACTTGGGCCTCCCACACAAGTGAGGCACCATTTTTACCGGGAGACCTGGGGGAACGCTGGGTGGTGGTAAATTTGTGTGAGCCCGGTGATGCCACAACTTTCCCACCCCAAAATGTGTGAAAAAAGTGATTTTTTCAGCAAAAATTGAGGTTTGCAGGGGATTCTGGGTAAGGAAACGTTGGGGGATCCACGCAAGCCATACCTCCCTGGAAGCCGCCGGGTGTCTAGTTTTCAGAAATGCGTGGGTTTGGTAGGTTTCCCTAGATGGCCGCCGAGCACCGGGTCAAAAACCAAAGAGACCCCCCTTGCAAAACCAGGTGGTTTTGCGATAGGCCATTTTGATGTCGCCTCACTACGTTTTGGGCCCTTGCCTGCCGCGGGTACTTGGGCCTCCCACACAAGTGAGGCACCATTTTTACCGGGAGACCTGGGGGAACGCTGGGTGGTGGTAAATTTGTGTGAGCCCGGTGATGCCACAACTTTCCCACCCCAAAATGTGTGAAAAAAAGTGATTTTTTCAGCAAAAATTGAGGTTTGCAGGGGATTCTGGGTAAGGAAACGTTGGGGGATCCATGCAAGCCATACCTCCCTGGAAGCTGCCGGTTGTCTAGTTTTCAGAAATGCATGGGTTTGGTAGGTTTCCCTAGATGGCCGCCGAGCACCGGGTTAAAAACCAAAGAGACCCCCCTTGCAAAACCAGGTGGTTTTGCGATAGGCCATTTTGATGTCGCCTCACTACGTTTTGGGCCCTTGCCTGCCGCGGGTACTTGGGCCTCCCACACAAGTGAGGCCCCATTTTTACCGGGAGACCTGGGGGAACGCTGGGTGGTGGTAAATTTGTGTGAGCCCGGTGATGCCACAACTTTCCCACCCCAAAATGTGTGAAAAAAGTGATTTTTTCAGCAATAATTGAGGTTTGCAGGGGATTCTGGGTAAGGAAACGTTGGGGGATCCACGCAAGCCATACCTCCCTGGAAGCCGCCGGGTGTCTAGTTTTCAGAAATGTGTGGGCAGAGCTAGGGTTCAAAAACTACAGCTAGTCACTTTGCCAAAAAAGGATCATTTTTCACTGCAAAATTGAGGTGTGACCATGTTGCGTTTTGCGCCGTTTCCTGTCACGGGCACTAGGCCGACCCACACAAGTGAGGTACCATTTTTCTCATAGGACTTTGGGGAACGCGGGGTGGGTGGAAATTTGTGGATCCACGCAGATTCTAGAACTTTCCATCCCAGAAATGTGGGGAAAATGTGTTTTTTTGGTCATTTTTTTATGTTTGCAAGGGATTCTGGGTAACAGACCATGGTGGGAGGCAGTCAAGTCTCCCCATCCTGGATTCCCCTGGGTGTCTAGTTTTCAAAAATGTATAGGTTTGCTAGGTTTCCCTAGGTGCCGGCAGGGCTAGGGTTAAAAAACTACAGCTAGTCACTTTGCCAAAAAAGGGTCATTTTTCACTGCAAAATTGAGGTGTGACCACGTTGCGTTTTGCGCCATTTCCTGTCGCGGGCACTAGGCCGACCCGCACAAGTTAGGTACCATTTTTCTCGTAGGACTTTGGGGAACGCGGGGTGGGTGGAAATTTGTGGATCCACGCAGATTCCAGAACTTTCCATCCCAGAAATGTGGGGAAAATGTGTTTTTTTGTCATTTTTTTACGTTTGCAAGGGATTCTGTGTTACAGACCATGGTGGGAGGCAGTCAAGTCACCCCATCCTGGATTCCCCTGGGTGTCTAGTTTTCAAAAATGTATAGGTTTGCTAGCTTTCCCTAGGTGCCGGCAGAGCTAGGGTTCAAAAACTACAGCTAGTCACTTTGCCAAAAACAGGGCCATTTTTCACTGCAAAATTGAGGTGTGACCACGTTGCGTTTTGCGCCGTTTCCTGTCGCGGCCACTAGGCCGACCCGCACAAGTGAGGTACCATTTTACTCGTAGGACTTTGGGGAACGCGGGGTGGGTGGAAATTTGTGGATCCACGCAGATTCCAGAACTTTCCATCCCAGAAATGTGGGGAAAATGTGTTTTTTTTGTAGTTTTTTTACTTTTGCAAGGGATTCTGGGTAACAGACCATAGTGGGAGGCAGGCAAGTCACCCCATCCTGGATTCCCCTGGGTGTCTAGTTTTCAAACATGTATAGGTTTGCTAGGTTTCCCTAGGTGCTGGCAGGGCTAGGGTTCAAAAACTACAGCTAGTCACTTTGCCAAAAAAGGGTAATTTTTCACTGCAAAATGGAGGTGTGACCACGTTGCGTTTTGCGCCGTTTCCTGTCGCGGGCACTAGGCCGACCCGCACAAGTGAGGTACCATTTTTCTCGTAGGACTTTGGGGAACACGGGGTGGGTGGAAATTTGTGGATCCACGCAGATTCCAGAACTTTCCATCCCAGAAATGTGGGGAAAATGTGTTTTTTGGTCATTTTTTTACGTTTGCAAGGGATTCTGGGTAACAGACCATGGTGGGAGGCAGTCAAGTCACCCCATCCTGGATTCCCCTGGGTGTCTAGTTTTCAAAAATGTATAGGTTTGCTAGGTTTCTCTAGGTGCCGGCAGGGCTAGGGTTCAAAAACTACAGCTAGTCACTTTGCCAAAAAAGGGTCATTTTTCACTGCAAAATTGAGGTGTGACCACGTTGCGTTTTGCGCCGTTTCCTGTCGCGGGCACTAGGACGACCCGCACAAGTGAGGTACCATTTCTCTCGTAGGACTTTGGGGAACGCGGGGTGGGTGGAAATTTGTGGATCCACGCAGATTCCAGAACTTTCCAACCCAGAAATGTGGGGAAAATGTGTTTTTTTCGTCACTTTTTTACGTTTGCAAGGGATTCTGGGTAACAGACCATGGTGGGAGGCAGTCAAGTCACCCCATCCTGGATTCCCCTGGGTGTCTAGTTTTCAAAAATGTATAGGTTTGCTAGCTTTCCCTAGGTGCCGGCAGAGCTAGGGTTCAAAAACTACAGCTAGTCACTTTGCCAAAAACAGGGTCATTTTTCACTGCAAAATTGAGGTGTGACCACGTTGCGTTTTGCGCCGTTTCCTGTCGCGGGCACTAGGCCGACCCGCACAAGTGAGGTACCATTTTTCTCGTAGGACTTTGGGGAACACGGGGTGGGTGGAAATTTGTGGATCCACGCAGATTCCAGAACTTTCCATCCCAGAAATGTGGGGAAAATGTGTTTTTTTTGTAATTTTTTTACATTTGCAAGGGATTCTGGGTAACAGACCATAGTGGGAGGCAGGCAAGTCACCCCATCCTGGACTCCCCTGGGTGTCTAGTTTTCAAAAATATATAGGTTTGCTAGGTTTCCCTAGGTGCCGGCAGGGCAAGGGTTCAAAAACTACAGCTAGACTCTTCGCAAAAAAAGTGTAAATTTTCAGTGTGAAAATGTGGTGCGTTCACCTTAGGTTTTGAGCCACTTCCTGTCGTGGGCACTATGCCTACCCACACAAGTGAGGTACCATTTTTATCGGGAGACTTAGTGTAGTTCAGATTTGTAAAGCAACTGTTATTACCTATTGATTTTTGATGCATTTCTCCCTTCCAAATGAAAGACATTGTGTAAAAAAAAAGTCATTTTGAAAAATGACCAATAATTGTCATGCAAGTATGAGTATTCCCAATTTCGAAAATGTGCAAATATGCACTGTTTCTAAACTCTGTAATTTGTTCCCATTTCAGAAATACATAGGTGTCTTTCATACCGATTTTTCCATGTATACATTTTCCCACAATAATTGCTATATACCCGGAACAAAAAAAAAAACATTACAAAATGCTGCTCAGTTTTTTACTCTGGGTTCGTTGGGCTCTTGGTGAACCTACAAGTCCTATATATCCCCACAACCAGGAAGGTCCACCGGATGTAACGGTACATTGCTTTCAAAGAGATGTCATAATTAGAAGAAGTTACAGGTGAAAACGTTGACTCAAAAGGCTGCTTTTTTCAACAAATTTTTAATTTTTCCTATATTTAACTGATAGTTTCTATAAAGAAACCTTGATGGATCTACACAAATGACCCCTTGCTGAATTCAGAATTTTGTCTACTTTTCAAAAATGTATAGCTGTCCAGGATCCATTATTGCTTTTCTACCCATTTCTACCATTATCTGGAAGGAGGTTGAAAGCACAAAAAATAGCAAAAATAGAGTATGTCCCAGAAAAATGTCAAAACTGTGTAAAAAATGTTGGATTTCTGACAAAAATCTGTCATTCCCTAAAAGCTGGAGGAATTGTGATTTCAGCCCCACAAATCCTTTTTTGATATCATTTGCAGAGAAAAACCCAGACGCTTTCATTTGCAGCCACTTTTCCCCATTTTTCACAAAAAAAACAACATTTTGCTGTATTTTGACTAATTTATGGGAACCCTCTAGGAGAATCCACAAACCCTGGGTACCTTTAGAATCCCCATGATGTTGGAAGAAAAGGACGCAAATTTGGCGTGGATACCTAATGTGGTCAAAAAGTTACAGGGGCCTAAGCGTGCACTACCCCAAATAGCCCAAAAAAGGCTTAGCACAGGAGGGGAAAAGGCCTAGCAGCGAAGGGGTTAATGGCACTCCAAACATTCCAATGTCCTAGCCCGGTTAAAATACTCAGCTCAATACAGTTTAATGAGCTATCCTTTCTGGTGTGCAATGTAGGTTCACTACCTATATTTGAAAGTTTTTGTGTTTTCATTTTACATCATAATGATTATTTTCGTTATATTTATCTAGTACCCTGTTAAATACAAGTATTACCAGTGGCAGCTGGCAGAGACCGAGGGAGGGGCGAAAAGAGGGTAGGGGGATATATATATATAAAAAATGTACCTCCCCATGGTCGCTTCTGTCTCTCCTCTATCATTGCTTCCTGATGAGTCCTAGAATCATACAGGCTCCCCTAAGTGAATCACAGTGCTGTAATGCAGTGTTGTGATTGGTCCGAGCACCATACTTCGCCAAGCAGACAGGAACAGGGAGCCCGTGCATGTTCCCCACCAGGCTGTGCATTTTAGCCTGGTGGGTAACATGCAAAGTGCACATGACTGTTTGTCCGCTTCAAGACTGCCGGCCAAACCACCATATGCACTTAGGTGCATGAACCACTCCTCCCCCGGGGGCACTAACCCCGTACCTCCCTAACTCGGCCCCGTAGCTCTGAAAAATAAAATGATAATACCAAAGTTATTTTCACTTTCTTTTTCTTTTTTCCTGCTCTGAGAGCAGTGGGTTGGTGCTCCTCTGCCTTAGCGGAGGAGTCACCCCGGACCATTGGTGAGCTAAACTTGATTATGTATGTTCTGTATTTTTCCCTACTTTCTAGATTTTCTTATTTTTCTGTGAGCAATTTATGAAAGGGCACTTGTGATGTAAATGTGTGTGGATTTTATTAACAGAACTTTTTGACATACAACATGGTGAAAACTTTATGTTCGTTAAGCATTAATTGTTAGTGAAGGAAGACCAAAAACGGTAAACAGCCCTTACAACGAATCCGTCACTCCACATGCAATTACAACGCGTTTGTTACAATGACCGCATTGTAACAACGCATACCATTATCCCGCAAGTCGTAACAATGACTTGCGGAGGAGGGGAAAAGGTGCTGGATTTAAAATCCAATACCTTCCCTACTGTCTGCACAGACTGGAGTTAGAATAGTAAATTATACTATTTCAACATCCAGCGCCCCCCTACGCAAGTCGTTGTTACGACTTGTGGGGTCATGGTATGCATTGTTACAACGCGGTCATTGTAACAACAGCGTTGTAATTGCATGCGGAGTGAAGGCATGCATAATAAGGAGGCATATTCCCAAAAACGGAACAAGTTAAAGGATGCGTACCTTACTCGTCGGTGAAACTTTTCTTCTTAGTACAGTGCCTCTTGTGTCCGCGCACCACTGTTGCAGTATTTTAGAGTTTTTCATTGTAAGATGCCTAGAATTAAATGGAGGTGTTAGGCATGTAAACAGGAGAAGGCAGCAAAACATACAGTTCCAGTGCTCTCTGTTCATATCAGTATAGAATTAGAGAAGCAGAGTAAAACTGTAGAGCCAGCATCAATGACTGACTGACTGACAATGATTTATCTAGCTCTAGAGGTGCGGAAACCAGCCAACATCAAGCATGTCCAGGTCCCTCTCAGGGCTTCTGGATGTAAGAAAAATTCAAAACATCACACACAAAAATATAGCTGGGCCTCATTTACAAAGTAATGAGAAATAGGTAGGAATCAGACATCCCTAAACCCATATATGACAGCTTATTTAACTTACTCTGATCATGGAGTTGTTTGAGTTTTTTCCCATGAAGCTAGCGGTTGTAGACTGTCTGGGATTTCCCAGGTGGTTACAATTAGTGGAATTCCTCAAGTGGCTATGCCAAACAAAGACATGAATTTCCAACTTGAATGCTGAAGAATACTGAATTTTTGTGTTACTACTTCTACAGTACTAACTTTAGAATTGCCCGTACTACATTTCATAAGAGTTTTTCACTCGTTTCAATGCCATTGTCTGATCCCTTTAATGGGTGTAAGCTCTTCCTCGGATAGACATTTCCAATTGCTGTAAGTTTCCATTCAATGGGGGATCGGGCAGCGGAAGTCTTGTTTTACCATCAATCACTGGCTTAGTGACTAGAAAGCAAACCCTCGTCTTTGCCACTGAAAAGTGAATAATGTTTAGTAAGCACTCACTGCACTTCTTAGGTAGCAGCTTGGGGGAGCAGAGATGGACCAGCTTCTTCCACCTGCCTCCTAAACTGTTATTGCGTTGTGGGTGGAAACTTTGAAGAGCATTGGGTGGCACAGAAGACTTAGAAAGGGGAGGGAACTCTTCAGCAGAAGTTAGCATGCTTGAGGTATTCCATGGTTGGGCAATGTAGGCATATCTAAGCTGGGTGATGCCATGATGGACACATGCAATTACTCCTTTGCTGACCTGCAAAGAAATTATGATGTCTATAACTCAGGTAATTAATACACTCATATTTTAGAAATATGATGGAGCTTCCTGACTGAAATCCCACCTATCAAGGGGCACTAGCAAAGTCTCATACCTTTACCATTTCCCTATGAATCACACCCCTGATATATTTGATGACCTCTGAGAAGTGTGGAGGGGATGTGGGCAACCTCACAGACAAATGAATGACAGGCTACGAAAATGATCTCCTGGGAAGTTGCCATAGCTGACCAGTATTGACTGATTCAGCTGAATTATCTCCAACAAACATATTTCACAATAGATAATTTAAGGTTTAGGAAGATCGATTTTTTCATGCTTGAAATGTGGTGACTTTTGTAGAGACCTTTTTCACACTCCATTTCTTCGCTCTAAGACCAGAGGGACAGAGTGAGACATACACTGCAAAAATAGGACAACCGAAAAGCTGATGCTGATACAAAATAAATTTGTGTCTAGAAATATTGCTCATGTTTAGAAAAGTGAAGAACGGCCAATCTTTGAGAGTAGAGCATGTGCAATAAAATCTTCTATGACATTACATATGCCGATTTATAAATGTTATGTTATGTTATGTTAAATAAATTTATAGGGGCGCAACTAACACCATTAGGTTTCTTGGCGCCAAAGTAAAGAGAGCAGAAGATAGCGCAAAGGCCGTTTATTGATAAGATTCTGTGAAAAGAAAAGTTTTAAGGGCAGATCTGAAGCTGGGGTACGAAGTGGTCAATCTCAGGGACAAGGGGAGGGAGTTCCAAAAAGTGGGAGCCAGGAAGGAGAACTTGAGCCCGCCGTGTTTCTTCCTCTTATATCTAGGGATGGAAAGCAAGACCATTTGGGAAGACCGGAGAGTGCGGGAAGGGACGTAGGATTGAAGAAGGGAAGAAATAAAGAGGGGGCCCTGGCCGGCTAGAGATTTGTAAATGATACAACCCAGCTTGAACTTACAGCGGGCGGCTACAGGGAGCCAATGAAGGCTCTTTAGGAGGGGACGGACATGATGATCTCTAGGGAGGCAGTGGATCAGGCGGGCAGCCTGATTCTGGATCAGCTGAAGCCGCCTGAGTTGGTAGGCTGGGATGCCTACATAGAGCGCGTTGGCGTAGTCTAACCTCGATATTACAAGCGCCATCAGGGCCAAGGTAAGAGCCTCGGAAGTAAGTAGCCGGGAGATTTTCTTAATTTTCCTTAATTGGAAATGGCTGGAGGAGACTACCGCGCTAATCTGGGGCGTCATGGAGAGATTACTACTGATGACGACTCCCAGACTTTTAACACAGTTGGCGGGGCTAGGTGGACTGCCAAGGCTGAGAGGCCAAAAAGAAGAATCCCAAGGGTTGAGGGGACCCCCGACAAGAACGAGTTCGGTCTTGTCGGGGTTGAGCTTCAGATGGTTTGAGCTCATCCAGTTGCTGATAAAGCACAGGGTATTTTGAAAGGTGGCAATAGAGTCAGCAGAGGAGTTGATGTTAAAAATTAGTTGTATGTCATCAGCATAATTGAATGCTGTGACATTGAACTGACGGAGGGCGCGGATAAGTGGGGAAAGATACAAATTAAAAAGGAGGGGGGAGAGGGAAGAGCCTTGTGGGACACCACAGGACAGTTTGACCTGGGAGGCAGTAAACTGGGATAGTCTGACAGCTTGATGGCGTTGGGTCAGAAAGGATCGGACCCAGGCCAGAGCGGTGCCCTGGATGCCTGCCTCCCTGACACGATCAACCAAAATTTGATGGTCGACCGTGTCAAAGGCGGCCGACAAGTCCAGGAGGACCAAGGCCTGGCAGATGTTCACGTCCGCGCCCCTGCGCAGTTCCTCCATAACAGAAAGGATGACGGCTTCTGTTGAGTGCGCAGGTCTGAATCCAGCCTGCTGGGGGTCCAGTACACCAGATTCTTCCACAAAGGAGCTGAGAGCGTGAGTGGCGTGCGACTCTAGAACTTTGCTAAGATAGGGAAGAAGAGAGATAGGGCGAAAGTTGCTCATGATGGAAGGGTCTGCCGAAGGTTTTTTGAGGATGGCAACCACCTCGGCCTGTTTGAAGGGTCCCGGAACCTCCCCTATGGCTAGAGAGTTGTTCAAGAGGGCAAGGGGGGGGTCAGGACAGGCGGTAAAAACTTCTCGAAGGACCGAGGGGAGGCAACAATCGCTGGGAGAGCCAGAAGAGACGTTGTGTAGGAGTGAGAGAAAGTTATCCTTGGAAATAGGAGGAAAGTGAGTAAAGGTGTGTGTGGGAGAATAACTGGGGACACAAAAGGATGTAGGGGCAGGTGGGGAGGTGGAAATGCTAGTTTTAATTTTGGTGATTTTCTCCACAAAGAATTGATTAAGAGAGTCGCACAAGGATTGAGAAGGGAGAGGGGCTAAGATGACTCTTTCCGGGTTGGATAATTCATCCACTATAGAAAAAATATCTTTAGATTTATTGGATGAGTTTAAAATTTTGCCTGAGAAGTAGCATGATTTAGCCACAGTAATAGCGTTCTTGTACTCCTTCAGCCGAGACGAGAAGATAATTTTCGATTCGGGGGAGTAATCCCGGCGCCAGCGTCTCTCTGCCTGGCGGAGAGTAAGTTTGTGTGCGCGGAGCTCAGCGGTAAACCACTTTTGAGCATCGTGCCTGCGCCTTGTCTTAACCGGTTTTAGTGGTGCCACAGAGTCGGCCGCGGCGGTAAGCCAGTGTGTGAGGGTTTTGGACTGAAGGTCGATAGAGATGTTGGGTCCAGTCATGAGTGGGGGTGAAGAACTCAGGAGAGCCGTAAGTTTGTTAAGGTCGGCTTTATTCCAATTGCGCGCCAGGAAATTGGATTGGTGGGCAGCGGTGATAGGGGAAGACAGGAATACGGAGAAAGTGATGAGGTGATGGTCAGACCAGAGACAAGGGGCGATGAGGGGAGCAGAGATGGCAAGAGAGGTGGTCCAGACTTGGTCTAAAATGTGGCCTTTAACATGTGTGGGTGCATGTATATGTTGAGTGCAGTTAAGGCTCAACATTAGGTCAGAAAAAGCACGCGAATCAGCAGTTTCATGAGTGTCTGATGGCCAGTAATTAAAATCGCCCATGATCAACACGTTGGAATTGCTGATGGTAAGCTGGGTGATCATGTTACCGAACAGGATAGAAAAGTCAGGCATAGATTGAGGGGGGCGATAGGTCAACACACAGATGAGTGAAGACCCAGGCTGCTCCAGTCTTAATACGAGACAGTCTGTCGAGGCGATACTAGGAAAGAACACTGGGGAGAACCTAATGGGGTGTCTGATGATGGCTGCAACGCCGCCGCCCGCTTTACCAGCAGGGCGGTTGGTCTGCAGGATGTAGTAGCCTGGGGGAATGGCCGCCAGAACGTCAGGAGATGAATCGTCAGTGAGCCAGGTCTCGGTCAAGAACAGGACATCAGGCTGTTCCGAGTCCAGGAGGTAAAATATTTCTGATTGATGACAGACCAGGGACCGGGTGTTAAGATACATCACAGATAATGGGGAGGAAGTAGAGCGAGGGAGAGACTGGGCCCGGGACGCGGGATTTGAAGAATGGACGCCATTATCGAAAAAGATAGGGGAAATTTCCGGGAACGAGGTTCTAGTCGTGAACAGATTATGAAGAAGCAGTTTCGGTACGGAGAGGGGGGGTGGGAGGGCAGGATCATGAGCACAGACTAGAAAGGAGCGAGTGTAGATGAGTAAGGGAGCAGAGTGACATGCCCCATGCCCCGGCCTGCCGCGGACGGGCGCAGACGGGCTTAACTCAGGCGCAACTCCGGCGCGCCTACGTCGCGCCCGCTGCGCTCGTCCGCTGCGCCGACACATGGAGGCCGTTTAAATAGGGGCGGAGCGAGGGTGGAGTTCAGGGCTCCACTCCAATCAAACGATCCCAATCAAAGATGGCGGCCGCTACCGGCGGGGACCGGCGATCTCAAACAGCCCCCAGCCAGCAGAATACCTGGAATGATAAGGTATAGCTATTTTACCTGCATAACAAAAGTACAGGGGTTACCAATAAAAGTTTTAAAACCCTCGCGTAGGGTGAAAGCACCGACCGCTCAAATCAGCGGGACGCTGCACAGTAAAATTGAGGAGATGCAGGAAAAGGTTCTGAGAGCTCTCTAAGCGTCTGCGCGCCAGCCCACTGCCACTGGGCTACAAACAAACATGAAGCGAGGCTCAAAGCGTGCTCCTAAATAGGGGCGGAGCGAGGGTGGAGTTCAGGGCTCCACTCCAATCAAACGATCCCAATCAAAGGGATCCAGAGGATGCCCCATAAACATGCCAATGTGTGGGGGGAAAGGATGAAATCCATGGGCATCATCAAATTGTTTGCCTTCCTCCTCGTTTTTGCTGGCTTTAGAATTCTGTGAACTTTACCACAGCTAACCAGTGCTAGAGGGCTTGTGCTCTCTCCTCTAAACATGGTAATACTGGCATATACCCAATTGGCATATTTTACTTACTTATAAGTCCCTACATGTGCCCAGGACATGTAAAATAAATGCTACTAGTGGGCCTGCAGCACTTCTTGTGCTACCCACTTAAGTAGCCTTTTGAACATGTCTCTGGCCTACCACTGCAGAGCCTGTGTGTGCAGTTTTAAACCACCATTTCGACCTGCCAAAGTTAACCTTGCGGCAGGCCCAAACTTTACTTTTTAATACATACAAACCAGCCTAAGGGTAGGCCCTTGACAGCCCAGAGGGTAGAGTGCAATGTATTTAAAAAGTAGGGTATGTACTTTTAAGTTTCACATGCCCTATACTCTGGTCCTGGTCACCGCTCCCCGCTGACCATCACTTCAGCCTGGAGGTGCCATCTTGTCACTCCAACATCGAGGCCACACTCCGCCTCAGTGAGCCTGGACCACTATCGTTGTTATTGTTGTTTTACTGTGTAACTGTGCTCGCTTGTATTATTACTTTACTGTGTAACTGTGCCCGCTTTCAATTCTTTTTCTCACCACTGCCCACCTTTTCTGTATATTATTTTTTGTCCTGTGTACTGTGTCCACACCTCAATCAAGAGACTCCCCACCGCATATACTACCCTAGCCAATTTAGATTGGTCCCACCTGTGCCGATACACCACAGCCCCTCCCATCTCCCAGGGCTACCTAATGGAGGCTTCAGGTCCTGGTCACCGCTCCCCGCTGCTGGCCACTTCAGCCTGGAGGTGCTGCCCTGGCACTCTAACCTTGAGGCCCTAGTTTGAGTCCCCTCTCCTACACAGTGAGCCAGGCCCTCTATTGCTGTTATTGTTTTTTACTGTTCATATGTTTCTGCTTTTATTGCTATTTTATCGTGTAATTGTGCATGCTTTCAATTCTTTTTCTCTCCGCTGCCCGGATTTACTATATATTATTTTCTGTCCTGTGCATTGTGTCCATGCCCTAATCAAGTGCCTCCCCATCACGCATACTATCCCAGCTGTTTAAGACTCACCCACCTGATCTGAACCCCCACTCTCCTTCCAACCTCTACTTAATGGAGGACACAGCATGGTCACGCAGCAGACGTGCGCAGTGGGCGTGCTGCTGGCATGCCAAAAGCGCACCAAAGGCAAGCCTGTCTGCGCCCATCCATGCCTGGACCACGCCCAGCGCCAGGCAACCTGAATCTTGTAAAGCACCCCGCACGCAACAACAACTGCTGCCTCGCATCACAGTGCACAACATCAAAACCATTCACATGCAAGCACTGCTGCTTCAGTGTGACCACCACCACGCCAAACATCACCACGCCAACCACTGAGGATCAACTCATCCGGTACTACCTAAATTGCCTCTCTTTGCAAGCACGCAACTGAGATTTGGGACACCATCTCCACCCTCACCCTGGACGTAACCTTCATCACAAAGACCTGTCTCACCCTGGCATTGGTCCCTGACATCGCCACTGCAACCACCATTTCAGACAAGATGAGACACTGAGACTTAGTCAACAGACAGAGAGGAGGCATAGCAATTGTACACAAGGAAGTGATCACCTGCACCATCACCAGCAACACCACCCCAACCATGGAACACATGAACTTTCAGCTCCACACGGATGCCAAAACCACCATCAAAGACACCCTCACATACAGACCACCAGGATCACAAATGGGAGTCAGCGACGCCATCGCCAAATTGATCACCCCCCTCGCAATCTAATACAAACGCTACATCTTCCTAGGCGACCTCAACTTCCACCTGAATGACCTCTCCGACACCAACACCACCGACCTCCTCATAAGACTAGACAACATAGACCCCAAGCAGATTGTCACCGACCACACACACAGAGCAGGACACATGCTGGACCCGGTCTTCATGTCCAGCAACAGAATTAGATATAGCTGCATTTCAGAACTCACCTGGACAGACCATGCCGTCATGCACTTCACCCTCCCTGGACTACCGCACAATACCCCTATATGAAACAAGTCAAGTCAAGTCAAAAGGCTTTATTTCGATAAAAACATATCATAAAAGCTTTACAATTAAAAAAGAGTTTAAATTCATTTAAGTTAAAATCCAAATATCACATTAAGAGAAAGACATATCATAAATAAATGTTAAGAACGTATTAAACAATTTCTTTAAGCCTTTTGCTTCTGATGCGCCATGCCCAAGATAGGAATTTTGATAGGGCGCAAGCATACAGAGGGCGGGAGTCAGACATTAAAATACGTAACGCCTCAATGTAGTGCCTAGTACCTAAGGAACGGCACAATTGCTTAAGCCATCTTCTTCTTGGGTATGCATACTGTGGGCATTCGAATAAAAAATAGGCCACAGACTCTTGTCTAGATAGACAAAAAGGACAAAATTCAGTGGTCTGGGCAGGGGGATTCCACCGGGAAGTAAAAACATAAATATGAAACAATGCACCCTACCACAGCTTGAACAGGGTAACTCTGGACCAAACAGTAGAGAACTTTAATGCCTGGATCAGAAACCCAACCAACCAATTCACCCCCACCAAACCACCCAAGAGGCACAAACCCAACAAACGAGCCACCTGGTACACACCAGAACTCTCCACATCAAAACACGAATGCAAACAACTAGGAAGAAGATGGTGTACCAGCAAGAGCAACAGTGACAAAGCCACCTACAAAGAAATCCTCAACAACTACCACTGCCAGATCAAAGTTGCAAAGAAGTAATCCCTCACATTCCACATTGAAGCCAGCACCAACCGAACCAAAGAACTCTTCGCCATCGTTAGAGAATTCTCCAACCCCTAAGTCCCAGAAAACGTAATCACAAGAACTCTGCGAGTCACTCGCCGACTACTTCCACAACAAAATAACAACCATCTACAAAAATTCGAACCTCAACCCTCAGACATCCTCAGCAAACCAGCGAACACAAGCAACAACCATCCACTCACCACCTGGGAACAACTCAGCATACCCACAACCACCACCCACGCTGAATTTCTATGGGAAGGGCAGAGAGTGGACACAATTTATTACTGCTGCTGGTGTCATGACCTATGTAATCAGGGGCAGCAAGGACAATGCCAGGGGTGCCAAAGCGCAAGCCATGGGTAGCAATTGCTACCTCATATACTTCTAAATTACACCATGAGACACACAGTCCAAAGCAGATCAAGAGTTCCCACAGTAGCTTGAACTCCCAAATTCTTCCAAGTAAAACAATAGCTATTTGGACATCCAACCAGTGTAAAGAGCATCTTTTGGACAATACATTCTCCCTCCAAGCACACAGGCTTCCAGAAAGCAAGTTCCACAGCAGATATACAGCTGCCACAGCAGACTTTGAAACGAACATCCCTGGCCATCAAAGATTAAAATGTCTTCTACAATTAAGGAACAGGAGGATGCAACACAGAGTCAAGCAGGATGTTAGAACAATAGTTATTCGTGAAATCTGGAGGCTTAGAGTACATGGAGTACTTACCGTAAATTATCAATGAACGTTAAAATATTATTGAAGTTTTTTTGTCTAAGAACTTACTTGCTCTTTGGGAGCTTTAAACCAATAAAATATTGAGACTTTCTAGCCACTGGCATTGACAATATTTTCCTTACAGAATCTGTGTTGGTGGATCATCATGTGCCAAGAAGTTAAGTTAAATTGTTCATCAAAATTCCTTTGGATTTTTTTTTGTTACCTTTAGATGAATGTTTTTTTAAAAGCTAGGCCAATCAGATTGGTTGTGTGGCCACAGGTCACAGTTTATTATATTCTCAATCTGTATTTCAGTGGGGTTTGAGGTTCGGCGAGCTAAGCTTTGTTTTAAATACAGAGGTCTGTTATACCAGGTGACAGACTTTGGAAAACAGTCTACTTCTCTCCAAACTCTCCATAACTTGACAAAATAGAGTGAAGCAAACCTTCACTAAAGATCAAACTTGCCATTAAAAGAGGTCTAGACTCAGAGTCTTACTAGTTGTGAGTTGAGAATTTAAATATGTAAAATGTACTCACCCAGTTTATAGTGAGCCACTTTCCATTAGTGGCAGTTCAAGCTACATGGGAACATTATTGACCTAAGAAATATCCCTTCCTTTATCAGCGTTTCACATTTTAGCATAATGTAGTTCAGTCTTTATACAGTGCCAGCAACATTTTCCAATTTTGCTGATTTTAAAGTATTCTGATGTCCACAAACTACTAGGCCTTTTGAACCAAAAGCTTGGAAGCAGAGCAAGAGGTATAAAAAAAACGCATCGCTATTTTAGAAGTTATTTCAAATTATTGTGTACTGCTAGTACAATTTAGATGTTTTGACGTTATATCTTGATTTAGTTAAATTTTGGGGCATTCTTTGTATTCTCGCAAATCAATTATGACTAAAGATGGTTGTAAGTCTGAATTGTCCTCCTTGCTAAACATGGCTAGTTGTCACAAACATTCTGCATATTACACAAAATATTTTTCACTGGCCATCTGCATGAAAATTGTACACGAGCTTCTCTCACATACAAAAGACACACAAGATACCAGCTGGAGACTGGTTCAGCCAGAAAATCTCTCAGGCATGGCACAGATCAGTTTTTCTGTTTCCACAAGTAATTTTCTGTAATTCTGCAAGTGAAAACTCTGTGAAAAAGCATAACTGGGAGAGAGAGAATAATATTCCAATTAACATTGTGAAAAGCATTGGAGTGAAAATAGATGCACAACGGAAAGAGAGTCTCAAGCAAACCACCAGTTTTTTCTTCCGGTTTCTTTCAGGTGTGGAACATTATGCCCATCATCCCCTCCCTTACTGTCTATCTGTTCCAACTTCAGTGCCCTCTACATCGCCATTATGAAGACTCTACTGCAACAACTTCAATTCAGCTACTCGTTTTATTATCTCATGTCCTTGCTTTTTTTAAGGCCCAAACCCATATAGAAACAATTAAACTGGCACCTATAAACTCCAAAATGGGATTTAAAGTGCTGTGCATTGTACTCAAGTGCACTTGTGTTGCAGAGCTAGTTTTCCTTACTTCTAAAATGAGCAGTTCCCACCCTCTATGGGATCTCCGCTCCCTTCAACTGAATCGGTTCAAAATGTTCTCGCTATTACAAGGGTTGACCTGATCCAAAATCTGAAAATCGACATCGCTAACTAAGATCACGCATGCTTGAACTCAAGTAGATTCTGGTCAGTGCACAGGCCACTCTGGAAACTGAACAAAGGGCACTCCCTAGGTCTTCTTGAATGAAACGAATGCTGGAAATGTGGAGAAGTCAAGGGAGGTTTGGAACATATCCTTTTTCTTATACACATTCTTAATAACACTGTGGAACAAGATACATACATTAATATGACATTCCATTTATATATAGCTAGCCCTAAACTTTATGATGGCCACACTATGCATCTGTGCTATCGACCACTCAATCTAAACAGATTCACTATTAATAGACCTATTCTTAACTCCATGCATCAAAACAATTGACAGAACGGGAAAAATACAAGCTACCTCTCTTACCACACATGGTGGCTTGGTTATACTTTACCAGAAGAAAAGACAACATCATTTATTCTAGGGCACAAACAGTGAGCTCGCCAAGATGACTATGGAGTAAACTAAAGCTATTATTACAGATGAGGAACCCTCTGTGATCAATTTAAGCCCATTTAGCCTGTTGGTTGATTGTCGTCTCAACTCCAGTAGCCACAATCACCCAAAATCCTCAGAATAGGATACCATAATCATTCAGCCATACCTAAATAGTATACAACACAGAGATTGTCTTTAAAACCTTTCTTCCTCTTTCCTATCTCCTCAACTTCCCTCTTGTTCATCTTCAGCAGACATGTATATTCACAAACCTTAATATCTATATGTCAATTAAAGACAACAAAAGAGATGTTTGCTAGAATATCAGCCAGAGAACCACCACTCAAATAGGCTATTAGAAAAAATAAAATCGAACTTGCTAGATACCAAATGTTTTGTAGCTATTCAGTGACAAACACACTCCAAGCCAAAGTAGGAAAAGGTAGTTTATTCATTGAATTGTATAGCTCAAATAATGCATCCTAGACGCCGTCGATCTAGCCTGAAATTAAGGATTGCTCTCCACAAATGGTCACCCTCATAATGCAGAACTGATCACATTTGCTTGTACAGATGGATGGCTGTGCATTTCAAGGACATAGTTAGGATGTTGCTTCTGCACAAGTTTTTCCTGCTTTAACTGTTGTTGGGCTCACCATTAAGGATCTCGAATGGTTGGCCATCACATCGCTCTAAGGAACTGATGTCATGTAATTCAGGAGCTTGACTTGCAGCACTAAGTGTCAGCGTGTGAAGACTGCACTGATGGAAATCCTAGTGTGCACTTCAAACACCAGCAAAGAGTGTGCCCGTACAGTGTTCAGTGTCATAGGTCTGCACACGTGCTTAAACCAATATTCTGACTTTGTTGAGCTCAGCACTTATGAGTGTTACAGCATGCACCTTACTGGAATTATTTCGTTTATTTTAAGAGGATTTCACTTTGAAGAAGCCAGATTAATTGCTCTAATTGAAATATGACTGACTTAGGCTTGTTTTGCTTTCTTTCTGATTTCTTTATTACTCTAAGAGCATAAAACTTTACCCTGGAAATCTGTATTGATTATGGCACAACCAACTTAGATTATTTCTACAAACTCCCTCCCTAATATAGAAAGGGTACAGATTGTTTGAGAGCTATCTAGTAGCCACTGGTGGCAACGTGTGTAGTACTGAACTCTTAATGGCTGGGTTCCTTGGTGATGTCAGCCAGGAAGTATTGTACCATGTATGTGAAGTGATGCTCCACAAGGTGAATTAGTAGCCTGCGATGAGTCCAAGGAGGAAATCGGCCGTGTAGAGAAACAATTCAGCAGAGAGCCCGGTATTGTGCTCGGTGGACAGGCTGGTGAGTCTGTGCGGGAACACAGAGCTGCTTTGGGCGTTTTAGCGGCACCATGATAATTGGGCGGATATATTGATACTTATGTTTGTGAAAAGCCTGCCTTCAATTGTTATTTAAAAACAGAATAAGAACGCCTAATGGCATATTGGAGCCCTACTTTGCATGGAGGTTTGGAGATTGCCAGAGGCACCGAGCACTCTGATGTATCAGCAATAGTGTTTGTGATATCCGAGCATATGAAATGTATATCTATGTGTGCCGTGAATGTTAAAGAACGAATAATAAGTATTGATCCAGAATGCATAAAAGTAACCATGCATCATGCCCAGCAATTGGAAAGCGTTATACCAAATGCAAAAAGCTTGGTCATTTACAAAGTGGTTTTAAAAGTGGTAGAGAACTCCATTCATTAATGTTAGTAGTTTTGGCGAAGTGGCACAGAACATTAACTACTCATTTCTTACTGTTGAATATGATCGAAGCACCAGTGCTATGCAGAGGCCTTTATGCAGCATCTTATTGGTGTACATTTAGTGAATATTATATCTGATCCAGGCTCACCAATAACTATGGGCCTCATTGCAAGGGCGGTCAGGCGATTCACAAGGTCAGACCAGTTCCTTTAAGTATCAGAGAGGAGCTTAATGTGCACCTTGATGTTTTGTGCAAGGGTGGCATAATTGAATCAACAAATTCAGCAGAATGTGTTTTGATGGAGGAAAATTGCATGAAAAAGAACATGAAGGACATCTATTTATATGCTCACCACATATCTCTAAATAAAAATATTATTGACTGCCACCTTTTACCAAAATATATAAGACATTGACCATGTTGAACAATACTCAGTTTCTCACCATAATTGATTTAAAGCTTGCCTACTATCAAGTCAGCCTTTCTGAACATTCTTGTAACTTAATCACGTTTTAACACCATATTTTTCATATAGAGATCGGTGGTTACAACTCGTTCTCACATCTGCCGCAAGCATTTAAAAAAATGTGATGGATGATTTGGTCAAGGACAAGCCTGGAGACAAAACTTTCCAAGACAATATTCTGATATATACAACAGTGTAAGAACGCCATTTATTGCTAGCCAGTGGCGGCCGCTCCATTAGGCCGTTGGAGCGCCGACTCACCGCTTTCTCGCAGCACGAGAAGCAGAAAATAAAGTGGTATTTTGAATACCATTTTATTTTCTGCTTCTCATGCTGTGAGAAAGCAGACGGCAGGGGTATGCCTGGTTGATGGCCAGTGGCAGCGTATGCCTGGTTGGGGGTGGGGGCGTGGGCAGGTCGGGGAGGAGTGGCTTGCACCACTCTGAATGCCATGACTGCTTGGTCGACCCTGGGGCTGACCAAAGCAGTCATGCACACTCTACATTTTCTCTATGTAGGCTGCATGCAGCCTACATAGAGAAAATGGCCTCCCTACTGGTGCCCGGCTGGGTGCCGTCCGGGACTCCGCACCAATCACTAAGCGTTGTGATTGGCTTACAGGCCCCTGCACACCCCCCGTGCGAGTAGCCGCGACTGGACAGCACGGCCCTATTCATGAGAATCCTAAAAACACCCCCACGCTGCCATGCTCTTGAACTACCTAAAAATAAAGACTTGCTGCTGTCTGGCCGGGCCAGGATTGGGCCCGAGCCGAAGGAAGGATGTGACGGACTTGCCCGGCCGCTTTCCGTGTGATGTGATAAATAGCGCCCCTGGCTCCGGCCGGCCAGGAGACAGGTCTTCGAGGCTGGGACTCGGGTCGAGGTCGACCCCCAGAAGGCTCCCGCAGGTGGGACTGTGGTGGAGGAGGAGGAGGGCCCTGCCAATCAGGGTAAACTGGCTGCACACACATATAACGTTATTTTCCAAACGCTGCCAAGTTTACATCTGCGGCAAAGGGACTGGCGTACTTTACACCCACACTGAAGGGCTTTTAGACGCTTAGGGACATTCAGGGTATGCGTTTGGTGTCAGAATAGGAGGTGTGGGGTCTTTTCATGCTGTGCACTCAGGTGCTCGGGTAGGTTCAGGAGGCTGATTAGAGAGCTTAGATTCCATGCCCATTCCGTTCTTGACCTCTCAGCTTGGACCATCAGCAGGTGCACCAGTTTTTCTCACAATGGTGTCAATGATGGGGGTTCTCTAAGGGCTTGTGGGACAGTTCAAATGAGAAAGGGGAAGTTTGTAAGAGGGAGTAATGGTGGGGGCTGCCGAAGGCGAGGGAGTAGCAGTGGGAGCTTCAGAAGGCGAGAGTAATGTCCACAGGTGGAAACTAATGTGAGAAAAACAAAGGGGAACATATTGTTAGTGGAGCAAGACTGTCGTGCTATTAGTGAATCTGTGACATACTGCCGCTGTTCATGTAGTGCTTAAGTGCCCTCTGCTCCAGTGCCCGGGTCACATAGGTGGTGTCTCTGTAGCCGCACTGTGTCACTGTATCCATCAGCCATTTTCCATGACTCTATATTGCGTCTTACTCTTCATCCCGTGACGTTTCTTATGTTATGACCAATTGTATAGCGCCGTCCACAATTAGGTTATGGCACTGAAGCGCTGTTTTGTCCGGCTAACATTTTCATACGCTATTGAGATTTCCTTTACTTTGCTGTATATGACAGTCGGGGTCTATATGCTTTGTAAAATGTCTAGGTTAGTCATTTTTGTGTTGTTAGTGTGAAAGTGAAACAAGCTTACTCCTGCTTCATGTGACATGCACTGGGGTGGCGAGGGCTTTGCTGTTTGTAGCTGGGCCATGCTGTCGGTTGTTTGCAGCCGGGGGTGTGCCGCTCCCTTCCCACGCAGCACAGTTGGAAACGTTTGTGGCAGTGATGTGGTGTTGTGTGAGGGTGGGTGTGGGTGTGGCCGGAGGGCTGCTTGTACCACATTATGTATGCATCCCCTAGGCTGGCACTGGTGCCCTCTGCCTGCGTGGTGAGTAGCTGGTGCCAGCGATGGCTCTCGATTTCCATTCTAGGTTGAGGAGGTGTTGAGAGTTCTGTCTGGTTGTGTGCTCTTGTATCTTGTCCATTCCATATTCCCCCCCCCCCCCCCACCACCCACGTCCGGTAGCAGCCGCAGATGACTGTCAGCCCTAAAAAGTGTGCATTTTTGACATCTTGGTTAGGCTTCTAGGGATACACAATTGCACCTGACAATATATATTAGAAAAGTGATATGTTGGATGCCATAAAAAAAGCAACCACGATAATTGATAAAGATGCATTAATGTTCATTTTAGGTTAAAGGGAATATTACTAAAGGTTTGTGCCTGGTTATGCCCTAAAAGTGGAACCCATTAGGAAAGTTTTAAAAACAGATTAAAGCATTGAATTCAATCAAGTATTTGCTTATATCACCCTATGACTTTTTTGAAAATCTACTATGACTG
The DNA here is from genome assembly GCF_964204655.1 of Triturus cristatus. NCBI lineage: Eukaryota > Metazoa > Chordata > Amphibia > Caudata > Salamandridae > Triturus > Triturus cristatus. The sequence goes on from NC_140585.1 coordinate 949,605,398, forward strand.
TTGATAGCCGGCTAAATCGATTGGAAGCAGTATTGGACGAGTTTTTGGCTCAATGGGCAGGAAACATTTTCAGACCATATTTCATGGGCTTTTAGGGGGAGGGGGTGCATAGTACCATTGCAGCACTCTAGAAACTGTAGGTAAACAAATGTTAGAGTCACAGAAACATTTGAAGCTTTTGTTTGGGTTGTTACATTTGATCTTATTAAGACTATAAAACTTTGTGTTTTTTTGATGGTCGGTATTCAGCCAAAGCATCATCAAGATTGGTGAGGCTGCTTGCTTATTTACAAGAACTCGAATTCTAAGTTGAAACATTTAGCTGGATGGAAAAATGTGAGAGAACATTGTGCAGGCTGACACAGTTTGAAGTGGTTGATACTGCAGAGGATTCTGTACACATTGTCTCTGCGTGAGATAGTGTGATATCCCAGGTGGAGTGGATGAGAAAATGTCTGCGAATTTCTGTTCAGTTGACATAGGTTGATCAAAAAAGCTCAAAGTGAGCATCCAGGCATGATGACTACAAAAAATAATTAGGAAATATTACTGGTGGCTAGGGATGGATTGAAAAGTGGAAAGGTTTGCTAACATCAGTAAATAATGTGTGTGCTAATATAAAAATTGGAAAGTTTCTAAGGAACCCTTTAACTCAATGCCATTTCCTGAGAAGTACTGGGAGCATGTTGCCATTCATTTTTCAGGACTCTATTGAAAAATGCTGCAGGACAGGAGGTATTTGTTTTTGCTTCATGATAATTTTTCATAATTGATACATTATTCCTTTAGTACTAACACAAGAAAAGATGAGCGAGTGATTTCTTGGAGTGTGTTTTTGCCTTTGAAGGTGTACCTAAGGTCTATGTATCAGACAATGGTACCACATTTGTGTCTGACAAAAAAAAATGAATGGTATGGTTGAAAGGGCAACTAGGATTATGAAAGAGGGCATACAATCTGCTTTAGTTTCAAGTTTATACATTAAGAAGCACATCAGAGAATTACACAAGTAAATGAGCAGCACCGGTTCAAATAAAACCGAAAGTAATTATATTGAATGACAGCAAAGAAAAGATGAGGAGGAAAAGGTGAAAAGAGAATAGGCTGCGCAAAACTACCTGTTAATGATGTGTGGCGAAAATGCTCTGGCCTCACCCGTGCCGGTCGGCTCATTTACTTGTGTATGTTTATGCTACGACATAGTCTGAACCTTTGATATACCTTTTATGTAAAGTAAATAATTGTAGATACTGGAATGTGTTTAGAGATCTAATAATTATAGCAATTACAGAGCCGTTTACTCCTGTGGTTTTTACAGTCATGTAGATCCATGCTGATTGTAGTACAACACGCCATGTTATTCTTTCATCCTTTTGGAACTGCTTTTACCCTGCTTCGTGAATTCCACCTTTCATACCAGGATGCTTAGTTGATCATCTCCTACTTGTTTGTTTCCCGACATTTTGTCTTCCGTACCGTTTGTTGTAAATGAACATTTCTACTTCAACACTAACTTTCTGAATAATGTTTGTACTGTTATGAGGACGTGTATAACGTAAATCATGGATATAACTCACACATGTAGGGGGGCGTGGCTTGGACGCCGAGGGAAGATGGCGGATCTCCGTTAGCTCCGCTTGGACGCGGTGCTATGTAGCTGTGTGGAAGGCTTCCCAGCGAGCTGCGGGTGCTGTCTCCAGAAGAACTTACCAGCGGAACATGGCGTGATTCAGAATTGCCCTTCGTCGGCTGTTTTTATCACTCCTATCCCTCGGAGACGTGGCGGTTTGATTTCCTGAGGTAATACCCGACGGCGGCCATTTTGTATCGAGGCGCCTGTATCCTATTCCTGAAGCACCGCGCACGCATTTCCTGGATCCAGTCATGCTTTGATGCTTTACTGCTTCATTTTTCTCCGAGAGGGAGTCTGCTCCAAGTTCAACAGTTGCCATTAGCCCCTGGCCATGCTTGTTCCATACCGTTTTTCTCTCAGGAGAAGGTCTTATAATTTTGTTTTTTCTTCAGAGGAGCCGTGATTAACCCTTATGTTCCGGTATTTCCAGAGCCACTGGCTGGATGCAATACAGCTTTGTGTATCTTTTTCTTTTTGTTTTTTGCTCTAAGGTGATGCTGTAACGGCTTTATGAGTATCTTCGTCAAACTTTACAGCGTATGAGAGAATTCCGTATACTTTTTCCCGCCAAGAAAGCGTCTAGTCGAAGTGCCAAGATGTCCAGTGACTCCCATCCTCCATGTAAACCGTCTTCTTCTGGCGCAAAGCCTAAAAGGCTGAAGAATGACCCGCCCTCGCCTATTCTTTCGTCGCAAAGCCCAGTTCTAGATAATATACTAGAGGAAGTGCGTGGTCTTCAGCCCTTTATGGCCGCTACAAACGAAAAATTGCAACAAATAGAGGACCGATGGATTGTCATGGAAGGTAGGGTGACTGAGTTAGAACAGCGCGTCAGTGACGTTCAAGATGTTGCCACAAAAATACCGTTATTGGAACAAGAGATTCACAAATTAAAGCTCCATACTGAGGACTTGGAGAATCGTAATCGAAGGAATAACCTCCGTCTTTTTGGCTTGCCAGAGAATATTGAGGGTCCTGATATGTTGCTTTTCCTTCGAAAATTCCTTCATGACCTCTTGGGCCTCCAATCATCTACACCTTTGAATATACAGAGAGCTCACCGCTTAGGTCGCCTTCAACCGAATTCCACCAAACCTCGTGGTATCATCATGCTTTTTCTGGAGTTCACAGAACTCATGACTGTACTTAAAGCAGCTAAACTTAAACGTCACCTATCAAGGTCTGGACACAATATCTTTATCTCACAAGATGTCTCCAATGCGACCAATGCTCGTCGCAAAGAATTCCTTGCACTGCGTCCACAAATGAAACACTTGAACGTCCAGTATGGCATACTTCATCCCTCCATCTGCAAGATCACCCACGACGGCCAGACAAGATCCTTTGATGACCCGGGAAAACTGAAACTGTTTCTCAATAACATCTCCTCTCGGAATATGGACACAAATCATTGAGTGCTTCTTCTTTTTTGCCACTTTAGTGCTCTTAACAGCTTTTAACAGTTTTTTTTCTGGTTACCTTAGATACTTCTTATACATAGCTTTCCATGCTTTATTGCTTATTGCTTATTGTATGTTTGTTAATCACGTTTCTTCTGCTTTGTTATTGGCTATTCCTGTTCAAATTCTTTCTTCTCTCCCTCATATCTTTGCTCCTTTCTTATAATTACCTAGGTTATGTCCTGCTTCCAATTGTATCCATGTGGTTTACACCGCTGTCTTCTCTCCGGTCTCATCACGCTCCAACTTTACTTTTCTATTGATGTCTTTCAGGTCTGGACTCTTTTCCTTGACCTGTTTTCCTTCTCTGCTTTCCTATGCTTTTTACGTCTGCTCACCTTCTTTCCTTCCCCTGCTCTTTCTCGCACTTTCTTATTTCAGTCTTCCTCTGGTCGGTGCGTCACTCTCTTCCTCTTTCGAGATTTTCCATGTTTCCTCTTTGCTCTTTTCCCTTCATTTTTTCATGATTATGGTGCTTTTGGACCTCTCTTCATTTATTACATTGTCAAAGGCTTGCTGATTCTTCTTAGTAATGTGGTTTTATATTTTGTTGTTCCCTTTTGTAACCCTTATGCGCATTTTGTCTTCCAGTGTCGTTTTGTCTCTGAAGTATTTCCACACCATGTGTATCTCATTCCCCTGACCCCCGCGTATGTGTAATTTTGTTACGTGGAACGTCCGTGGTCTTGGAAATCCTGTTAAAAGACAAAAGGTAATTTCTCATTTATCTAAACTCAATTCCCAAATTTCCTTTCTTCAAGAAACTCACTGTAATGACATTGAGTCGCTGAAATTAAAAAGGCAATGGGTAGGCCAAGTTGTTTTTTCCCCTGCTGTTGACAAGAAGGGGGGGGTTGCCATATTGTTCCACAAAACTTTATCTGTGCAAATTATTTCCTCTCAAAATGATGATGCAGGTCGATGGGTAATGGCCAAGATTGTTGTATACAATAAAACGTTAATCTTGTTAAACATTTATGGCCCTGTGAAACCGGATCCAAAATTCTGGAATGATATCAAAATTCTCCTCTCCACCGCTGATTGTCCCAATATTATTGTAGCAGGCGACTTCAATCAATGGTTGGATCCTTTTTCGGATCGCTTATCAAAGTACAAATTTCAACCGGATAAGACCCATAAATCCTTTCAATCGGCCATTGCCTCTCGCCCATTGTATGATGTTTGGAGAACCTGTAACCCTGATTTGTTGGAATATACGTTCTTTTCTAATGTACACCAAACCCGATCCAGAATTGATTATATCTTGGTTAGCAAATCCCTTCTTCCATGTATCCAAAAATCTGAAATTGGCTCTATCTTTATCTCAGATCATGCCCCTGTCTATGCTGTTTTTGACCTTTCACTCACCTCCACCAAATATAATCGCTGGAAGTTTAACACTCACCTGCTATCTGATACAGCTTATCTTACAGAAGCCACCTCCTTTATTAATGAATTTTTCACCTTTAACAACCCATCAGACACTTCCACTTCTAACAACTGGGATGCTTTTAAGGCGGCGCTCCGTGCTTTTACTATTTCCTTTGTGTCCCGGAAGAAAAAGGCCAATGTGAAAAAGTATAAGGACCAATTACAACAGTTGAAAAAATTAGAGCATGACTATTTTTCCTCCAAAAATGCTGACTCACTTAGGAATTTAATTACAGCCAAAACCAACCTTAACAAAATTGCTACTGTTGATGCCTGCAATGTTTTACTTAGAATTAAGTCTAAATTTCACGGAGGGCAAAATAAAGCAGGTAAAATGCTAGCGAATTATTTAAAAATTCGCTCTGAACGTAAGACCATTGGTCCTATCATGGATGAATCCACCAATAATCTGGTGTCCTCTGATGAAGATATTGCAGCGGTCTTTCATGACTACTATCGATCTCTTTATTCAGACGATACATTCCCCTCCTCTCATAATCTCAATAAGTTTTTTTCTGGACTCCCTGCTCCTCCATCTCTGAATGCTGAGTTTTCCGCTTTAGAGGCGGATATTACCCTTCAAGAGATTCTTATTGCCCTACAAGCTTTAAAGAAATCAAAAGCCCCTGGCCCGGACGGATTACCGGTGGAGTTTTATTGTACTTTCAAATCTCTGTTTGCCCCTAAACTATTGCAGCTATTTAATTCCTTCATTACTGGTGCGAAAGCATCTGGCTCCTTTATGGATGCCCTGATCGTCATTATCCCTAAGCCTGATAAGGACCATTCTTTTTGTAAAAATTTTCGCCCAATCTCCCTAATCAATTACGACTGCAAGATCTTCGCTAAGATTATTGCATCTCGACTTGATTCTATCATACCCCTTCTGATCAAGACGGACCAGGTGGGTTTTGTCAAAGGTAGATTGGCTTCCGATAATGCTAGAATGTTCATGAATATCCTGTCCCATGGTAAAAATTATAAAGACCCTCTGGCTGCTTTGTCTCTGGACGCTGAAAAAGCATTTGATCGTATAAATTGGCAGTTTATGTTTCATACATTACAATGGTTTGGTTTTGGCCCTAATTTTATTTCTTTTATCAAATTGTTATACTCATGTCCGAGGGCTAGTATTTTTGTTAATAACCAATTCTCTCAATTTTTTCCCCTATCTAGAGGCACCAGGCAAGGTTGTCCTCTTTCCCCATTACTTTTTATCCTGTGTTTGGAACCCTTCCTTGAGCGTATTCGAACCAATTCCAAAATTAAAGGTTTTGCCTCTGCTTCTGTTGAAACTAAAATATCTGCCTACGCGGACGATATATTGGTATACATGTCCAATCCCAGTGATTCCCTTCCCCCCTTTTTAGAAGAAGTCCGCCTTTACTCTTCCATTTCTGGGTACAAACTCAACCTATCCAAAACGGAGGTTCTTCCTTTAAACTCGATTTGTTATCAATTCATGTTTGCGGATACTGCCTTTGCATGGTGTCCTTCCAAAATTAAATACCTTGGCATTTGGTTTGCCTCCAATATTGCGGACACTATTAAATTCACTTTTAACGCACTAATGACTAAATTGAAATCTCTTCTCCTCGTGTGGTCCCCCTTATTTTTGTCATGGTGGGGTCGACTAGATACTATTAAGATGATGGTCACTCCTCATATCCTTTACACGGTTTCTATGCTCCCTGTCAAAATCCCTAACACGTTTTTTTCCCAATTAAACTCTCTATGTATTAAATTTTTATGGAACAATAAACGCTCCCGCATTGCCTTAAACAAACTTATTCGCCCCAAGGAAGAGGGGGGAGTGCGCTTCCCTAATTTTAAAATATACCACTCTGCTTTTTTGATTAAACAATCTTTCTCATTGGCCTTCGATTTTGGGGATACGCCTATACCTCGTTGGATTATCTTTGAGCGGTCGCTCCTAAAAGAGTTTCAGTTTCAGCATGTCACATTTATGTCTAACTGCACCTTTTTGTCTAAATGCCCTGTATTAAAATATTCCCGTGAATTGCTGTGCAATACATTTCTTAAAGACCTATCCCCTATCCAATGTTTTTTAACCTCTACCCTATGGTATAACAAATTTCTCAAATACAAAGGTAGATCTTTCTATTACAAATACTGGAAGGAAAAGGAGATCTTTTTTGTCCATCAGTTTTTGAATGGATTTTCTATCATCTCCTTCCAAGAATTACAAACACGATATCAGCTACCTGACTCCTTTTACAAGGAATATATTATTATCTCTAATGCTATACAAACCCAATTAGCTACCTACTCTCTCCCATCAGCCTCACCTCCTTTAATACCTTCTTCACCATTGTATCCTCTATTTCCGGCGCATAAACTTAAAGCTGCCACTGTTTATAAGTTATTGTTATCTAATGCCAATGTTCGTTCTAAAACCACCATTGAAAGTGCATGGGAAATGGACCTATCCATCTCTCTTCCTATTGACAGTTGGGACAAATTATGGTCGAAATTATTTAAAGTTTCGGCTGCAGCCAGGATAACCCAATCTCTGTTTTTTCTATATCATAGAGCCATTATTACTCCTGTTACTATTTGTAAGTTTTCCCCCACATCTTCTCCCCTTTGCTGGTCCTGCTCTACCGAAACTGGTACATTAGTCCATCAGTTATATGAATGTGCATCTGTTCTATCTTTTTGGAATTCAATTTGGAATGTATGCATGTCAGTTTTCAACTTTAATGCAACCTTATCTTTTGTAAATATCTTTTTAGGTTCTTTAGCACCTGATATGGAAACTGTTTTACCTAGTTCTAGGTTATTTGATCTTTTTATTGCATTAGCTTTTAAAGTGATCCTGTCTGCATGGAAAGATAATTCTAAACTGTCGTCAATTATTTGGTGGGATTTTATTTGTGACGAACATAGGATTGCTTCCGTTTCCTCCTCTTCTGTCTCCCAAAAAATCAAAGCTGATCTTCTTTGGCTCCCTTTTACTACTTATCTCTCCTCGCACCCTCTCATGTGATAACTCATTTTCTTTTTATTTTCTTCTCTCTCTGGCTTTCTCTCTTCTCTTTCCCTCTCACCTCTTTGGTCTTTCCTCTTCTCTTCCCTCCTTTCCCTCCTTTCCCATTCACCAGTGCCTTTTTCCTCAAATTACCCTATTATTGATCCTTTTTTTTTTTTTTCTTTTTGTCGACCTAGTCATTGTAAACCAACTTCGTTTATATAATATCTCTTTATGGCGCTATATTGAAATAATTGTTTTATTGTATCATTTGCTTTTTCTTTTTCTTTTTCCCTGAAAATTCAATAAAAACTTCTTAAACAAAAAAAAAAATAACTCACACATGTATTGGTTCCATCTACATTTTCTCTGTGCTCCTCCTCCTGGTCGCAAATGCACAATCGCGCTGTCTCAAACGTTTTTTTCAGTTATGTAATTAAGTGTTTTAATGTGTTACACAATTATTGTTTTTTTACATGTTTCTTCTGTTAACCACTTATATAATTTTCTTCACAGTAGCTCATTTAGGTACGCCGTTTTTTTGCAATTTCTTTTACCCATTTTCTTTGCTTTATGTCCTTCCCAGCCCTGAAGAGTCATTACGCTACACGTTGTGACGAAACACGTGTCGGCTGATTTGTTTTCATTTGTATTGGTCTGAATTTGATGCATATAAAGAAATTTTGCTACCATCACACCTGATGCCGGCCTTCATGATTTTGGACACATGCGATCTTTGACAACCGCTTGATATACATTGGGCACACCCAGAAATTTACCCAAACATGTGTGCACAGGACTTCAACTTTAGCCACTAAGGGGGTCTTGACCCTCCCGGATGCAGGGGTTATTTCCTTGGGTTTGTTTCCCCTGACCGGTCAGCACCGTACTAACTTGTTTCTAGATACACCCACATTGCACACGCTCGAGCGCCATTCTTCCGCTAAACCAACAAAACCCTCCATCACTGTTACTTTGATACCAAACATGACCGGGTTCGGTGCAGCTGCTATATATTTAGTCATTTCACAATGACTGATGTCCACTATATGTATTAAATGGCTGACAACACCTACAAAGCCTAGAGAATCAACTCCTGGTTTTGTAGGGGTGCCCTGCTCATGCAGGGCACCCTCACACTTATAACCAAGCAGCCTGCCCTCAGGACTGCCATAGGAGTGACCTCTAGGTTTAAAGTGCAGTGACCTCAGATATACGGAATCCTCCACAATTGGCAAGACACCTCCTGTGATTGAACTGTATTTCATTTTGCACTTAAAACACATACCATCTACTAAAACCTTCTGGTCCCAAGATGCCTTTACCTGAATGAGCGTTTTTGCAAATGCCACATACCATGACATAATATCAAATAAGCTTAGTCAAACAAACAGGATATAAGTATAATTTCACTCACATAACTAATTTCCTATAGGCTTCCTTATTGCATGTTAGTGTTCAAAATGATTTTATGAAATACAATTTCTACTTAAACAAGGTATTTATAACTAGATAATGGCGACTCACCAACAACCACACAATTACATCAGACATATTTCACAGTTGCCTCAACTACACATATTGCTTTACATCGATAGATAAATCAAGGCACAAGGATATAAAATGATTTGTCCACAGATACATGATTTTTGGTCAAGTGCTGAAGCTGGTGTTAAATCTAAGCTTCAGGGGCACGCCCCTGCAGCCCATGTAGCGCAGGGAAGGGTCCCAAGCCTTCAGCCCCCCGCCCCAAATCTTTATGGGGGTCGCATTCAGCCCAAAGCCAATGAACACCTGTGAGATGTTAAGGGCCCCTCTTCACATTCTGCAGGGGCGGGCATCGTTTTACGTTATACCAGTGCTCAGAGGCAGAAGTTATGCTACTAAACCACAAAAAAATCAAGCATTTATCAAACGCGTCTCATCAGACGTCCTGCAGTAAAAATGATGTAATAATATTACAAAGGGTGTGCCAATATTGCATGCTGTGGTATTTTACAAGCACAGGATTAATGACTCATTCTGAGGTTGGAAGGTCGAAATGGGCCAATGTATGTTGTATTGGAGTTTGCCCAAACGATTACCACATGTTTATCATCTTTCCGATCTCTTTTCACAAAATGTCATCTTTTGGCTCCTTCTGAAATCCCAATTCGGGTAGTAAGTATATGTATTGCAGACCTTCTAATACGACAGGTCTCAGAATGAGCCTGAAAGTGTATTGTGGGTAACAATCTATACTGTTCTCCAAGTTCACAAGGCAGCCAGCGATGGCTCATCTTTCTTTATAAAGACTCAATTCAGCTTCCATTCATCAACAGGATCACTCCATCTTCAATGAGCAGCACCTTGTCATTCTCTCTGCTCCTCCTTTTTCCAACCAGTGAAACCTAAAAACCAAGGGACCTATTCACAAAGGCAAATTTGGTGATAAACCTAAATTTATGACACAATTGACCTCACTTAAGCCGGTTAGAAATTTACACATTGATTTCACACAGGTATAAATAATTTTCTAGAGCGCAAAGGGAAACAGTTCACTCCCCAAATGTAGAACAGCTGTAGGGAGAAGGGATGCCCCCATGGAAAAATTATTTTCCCAGCAGACAAAACACATTTAAACTTGTATCTGTACATGGTATTCTAATCCCGTGTGCTAATTTCTCTGCCACAAGAACTCCAGACATAGGGAATTGTATCCAGGCTGGGGGAAAAAATCCACTTGATTTTTCATGCAATCCACATGGAAACCTCTGCCAGACGCTGCTTTAAATGCAGATTCAAATCGAATTTTGCGAATTCTACAAAATAGTAAAACTACACTTGGACATAGATTTAAATACCGGAGTGTAATATTGCTACTTTGTGAATCAGGACCTTTGAAATGAATGCATTGTAGTTGTATTTATGGTTCCAATTAAGCCCTGCTTTAAAAAAAAAAAAACAGCACAGCCAGAAGTTAAGTAAATACAACAACATGGGTGTAACAAAAGCCCCTGCAGCCCCCGTGGTGCGAGGGGGCGATCTCCGGGGCACCCCTCCATCTCTAGCTGCCCCCCACCCCACCCGAGAGCTGCGGACTGGGTCCGTGGCATGGGGGGGGGGGCCTGCATGTACTTTGCAGGGGGGAACTTCAAGTTTCGTTATTCCACTGAAATACAATGAAAGTGAGTCAGAGAACTTCCTTTTCAGTAAAATATTATTGAACAGAGCATCTCACAATGTTGAAAATATAAGGAAAACGGCAAATGTATATCAGCCACAATGAATTCATGCATTTTGCAGCCGTATATAAAACAGACTTAATTTCATTGTAGATATTTACATGCAGTCAGCAGTTCATCTCCAGAAAGGATGTGTGAATAATCTCAAATAATACAAGCGAATATTTCTATGCTCCCACCAAAAAAACCTTCTCTGTCTCCCAGAATAGACAGAAAAGAAAGTTAATTGAATGTGCTTTTGTAAAAACAGCACAGAGTCACTCAAAGAATTTTCTATGGAGGAAATTCCCTAAACTGTAGAAAAGGAATTGTATGAGACTGAAATTGTTCACAAATAATTCAGTACATTCTTGTTTTAGAGACACGTTTTGTGCATTTTGTTTGGAGTCCATTACAAACGAAACAGGATATCTGTTAAATCCTCATAAGGACCATATCAGTCTAAATAGATCCCGAACTGATGGGATAACCTGTGAGAGGTCTAAAAATCAGGCTACTACAGCCTGTAGTTCAGTTTTAAAGTGCTATTTCGACCTGACAAAATAAACCTTTTGTCAGTCCTAAACACACCTTTTGAATACTTATGAGTGACCCGTAAGGTAGGCCATGAAGGCTTTTTACCCCAGGGTGCGCTGTACTTAAAGAGTAGGACATATGCACTAATGTTTTACAAGCCCTAGGTGAGGCCTGTCTCTCCCATTGGCTAACACTCTTTTATCTTCTTACATATAACAAGTGCCAGTTTTGGATTGGAGCAGGCAGGATTATAGTGTTCACACTCAAATCAATTGTAATTCAATAACCTTTTTAATGGTTAAGTAGTATTTTAAGTTAGAATTCTGAAAATGCTGCTTTTAGCAAGATGGTATTTTCTTGTCCTAACCAGTTGCAACCTATGTCAGTGTCCTGAGTGATATACTGTGAACGGCTCTGCTGTTGGGGTTTGTGTATTTCTTCCAAACAGTAATAAAGAGGGGGGGGGGTAGATGTGAACAGATGGGCCATCCTGGCATGATGACTGGGAGGGGCTGTACCCTGCCACACTTACATTTCAAACAGCATTTCCTACTACACAAAGGAACCTAACCCCGGGCCTACCCTGCCTTTTGTCACCCCCAGAATGTTTGGAGCCCTTTCAGAGAAGAATTTTCCAGAAACAAGTTGTGAGAGTAGGACATGGAGTTCCCCCACACAAAAGCTGGCAAGAGGTATAAATATTGGACCTCCAGAGCCACTCTTCAGAACCCCCATGAACCTGTGTATGTTGCAGAAGGACTGCCTTCCTGTCAGAAGCCTGCCTTGCTGTCTGAGAAGGAAGAATGACCTGCTTGCCTTCATCCCAGTTTAACTAGAGTACCTCCAAGTATCAGTTGGCTGACCGCCTGTGTGTGCTACAGGGACACAACAAGCTTCAGAGGCCTCCTTGCAACTGCCCAGCTGGCCTGCTGCAACCGGACCTGTCTGGACCTGGAACTGGACATGCCTGAGCCCTGCTGGCCTCTGCTGGAGTGAGCCCCCAAGTGATGCCTCCGCAGGTCCTGGACCCTTGGCTGGTATCAGAGACTCCTCCTCCTGAAGTCAAAATGAAAACTCTGAAGTTTGGGCTCCTTACGATCAAGCCTGTTTGTGCCAAGACACACCGACATGTGATGACCGCGAAAGCAAAGTTCCGGTGAGACTTCCAACTGCCTCCAGAAGCCACCAGCAACCACCAGTAACATTAGACATGCACTACAAAGCTACAGCAATGACCGTTCACAACACTCTTTGTGCTACAGCAGCGAACATCCACAGTGCCTGGCCTGCTCTTTGCCCTACAGTAATGACAGTCTGCAAAGTTCAGCCTCCTCCACCACTAACAGAACTCTTTGCACCACTCTTGAGAAGGTGATTTTTCAGTGAAACTAACAAAGTCTCTGTATCTGACCTGCGCTCCATAGCGGTTGGCTTGAACTTTTGACTTTCCCTCGGTCTAGAGCGACCAGATGACCACGAGTGTCACTTTGGGCTTATAGGGGATATTTTGAAATCGCCTTTCTCGGATTCTACTGATTGGACTTTTGTCATTCTGGTATAATTATTTATGAAAATTTACTCTGTTTCTAAATTGGTTTGGAATTTTGTCATTTGTTGTGTTTTCACTTCATTAAGGTTTGTGCACTGCATACATACTTTCCACATTCCCTCTAAGTTAAGTCTAACTGCTTTCATGCCAGGCGACCACAGAGTCAAGCACAGGTTAATTTACTAACTTTTGTGGTTCACCCTGACAAGGAGTGTGCTTGTTGCCTGAGTGGGGCTTCCACCCCCCTCATATAGTAAACCCATTTCTTACATATTTCTTTAAATGTTTATTGTTATACCTGGCATCATTGGCATGAGTCTCTCCTCCATTTTTTTCTGTTTGCCTCCTCTGTTTACGATGTTTTTGCTGGAATATTGCTTTGGGCACTGTGCCACTGCTGATCAGTGCCACAGTGATAGTGCTCCCTATGTTAAATTGTTACATTGATTGGTGTTACCATGATTGGCTTGGTTGACTTACTGTTCAGACCCTAGTCTAGTGCACTGCGTGTGCCAAGGGCGTGTAAGTTAACTGCTGCTGGTGGGCTTGCAGCACTGGTTGTGCCACCCACAGAAGCTGCATGTAAAATGTGTCTCAGGCCTGCCATCGCAGAGCCTGTGTGCAGTCCCTGACTGCCATGTCGACTTGGCAAGGAAACCTACTTGCCAGTCTCTAAAACCTTCACTTTGCCACATTTCAGACACCTCTATGGTAGGCCCTGTGCTGGGTGCATTGTGGGTAAAAGGTAGGTCATGCCCTGATGTGTGTGGCATGACCTAATAGTGAATTACAGCCATTTTCGTTTTTCACTATTGAAGGGCTGCCTGCCTCCAATAGGCCAGACTGGGCAGACTGATTATTAACTCCATTATAATCTATCTGACTCAGGGAGCATGGTAGCAGGTCGAGTTTAGTATCCCTGAACTCAGAATTTAATAACACACCCTTTAGGATGGATGGTTTTTAAATTCTGTGCTTGAAAATAGCCCTTTTAGAAAGTGGCTATTTTCTTGTCCAACTATCCACCGGTCTCTGCTGGTTTGGTGTGTGTGTCAGGGGCTGGGTGGGTCCAGAGGTCTGAATGAGTCAGTGTGGGGTGAATGAGGCATCTACACTTAGAGTGGGGGAAGAGTAGTCCCTGATAGCCTGCCCTGCCTGACACAATGCTGGCTCCACCTCCTGCTGGGCGACTGATAGCCCTGCTCCTGCCAGTGACAATACTGGCTCCGCCTCCTGCTGGGCGGCTGAGGACCCTGCCCTGCTCAGTGAATAGGCCAGGTGCCTCTGCCTGGCAACACCCACAACAAACCCAGGATGGGGGGAATTTCCCTGCTTGGACAATGGGAACAAAGCAGAAAAGGGGTATAAGAGAAGGACCCCTGAACCAAGAACTCAGATCACTTCTGACAAGGAAACCTCTACCAAGGACAAGAAGCCTGCTGATCTAAGGACTTGCCTCCCCCTTCTGCCAGTGTGCTGTTTGCTGGGGGGAACCTGAAGCTGCTTCTTTATTTTTGCCAAGGAACAAGGAGAGAGGACCTTGGTGTGTACTCTCACAAAGCTTGCTAGAAAATCTCCAAGGGCTGGAAGAGTGCCAGCCTCCTGTTGAAGTCACAGGGCTAAAGGACTTCACCCTCTACTGAATTGCTGGTTGCTGGAAAGTGTTGTTTCCAGTTCACAGGGGAAATCTGCAGTCTCGACGTCGCCGACGCCGCCGAATCTAGCTCGACATCGTGAGTAACGGCTCCAGTGTTCCGAGCCTTCGACACCGGCAGCCGGGCCCGATCGACGCCAGTAGCGACGCCAGGAGTAGTGAGTATCGGCTCCAGCTCCAAGTGACCCCGTCTTGACGCCGGTATCGACGCCAGTGAGTAGTGAGTATCGGCTCCAGCTCTAAGCGACCCCGTCTCGACGCCGCTGCTGATCGCATCGACTCGACGCCCCTCTCGATGCCGTGAGCACTGCTCCGGCCCGACACCTCTCGACGCCGCTGCCGATCGACCCGAATCCGAGGCACGACCGACGCCGACCTCGACGCCGACATCTCGACGCCGTGGATCATCGTTTTCTTCATTTCCAAAGGTACTGTGTTTGGGGGTTCTGTTGCGACTCCAGGCTCGACGTAACGCTCTTCGCGGTCGACGCCGAACCTTGGGAATCTCGTAAACTCGACGTCGTGTGACTCCTGTGGGGGTCACATTGTTGCCAAGAACTGTGTTTCAGAAGAATACTTACTTTTGTTGCTAAAGACTTATTTCCTAAGAAGAAACTTTACTTGAACTATTATTTTTCCTTCCAAAGAGTATTTATTAAGACTGTGGTATATTTTTGTCGTTATTTGGTCTTGTACTAAGCCTTATATAAAAATACTATTTTTATAATAACTCCTGTGTTGTGTCCATTTGTAGTGTATTCACTTTATTACTGTGTGTGGTCATAAATGCTTAACACACTGCCTCTGAGATAAGCCTGTCTGCTCTGCCAAGCTACCAAGGGGGTAGCAGGGGTTATCTGAGTGTGTAATCCCCATGCCCTGACTAGAGTTGGTGGGTCCCTATTTGTCAGAAGTGTATACCTCTGCCAACTAGAGACTGCCGGTTCTAACATTGGTGGTCAGCGGTGAGGATTGAACTTTGCATTTATGACTCATGTGCAGTGATTAGTGTACGCTACATAGTGAAAGCAGACCATAGCGCAGCCACAATCTGTTTTTGGTAGGATATTCTATTTTTGTTCTCCGCTTTCCTGGAGCTTATTCTTTAAACACTGCCAGGTTTGACCATGGAGGATGCCGGAGCTGCTGCACCTGCTGAGAGTGTTGTGGGGGAATTTGATAAAAAATTGATCAATAAGTACAAGAAAAAGGAGCTAGAGCAATTTTGCAAGCAGTTTAAAGTTCCTACCACAGGTCTCAGAGTGAGAGACGACTTCCTCAAAGCACTGAAAGCCTGGCTAGAGGCCAGAAATCCCTCTGATCCGGTGGTGGTACCGGAGGAGGAAGAAGAGGAGGAAGAGGAAGTGGAAGAGCCCACAGGTGGGCCAGTGTCATCTCCCGGCAGTAGTGTTTCCTCTAAGGGCCTTTCTCCTGAAGAGTTGGAAGACAGGGAGAGGGAGAGGCGACACCAGTTAGAAATGGCAAAACTTAAATTAGGAGGGCAGTTGGAATTAGAGAATGCAAGAAGCAAGAGAGAAGCTGAAATGGAGAGCAAAAGATTAGATTTTGAGAGAGAGAAATTAGCGTTTGAACGTGAGAAGATGGTGAGGGAGATGGAGCTTAAAACTAAGAGTTTAGAGTTGAATCCCTCTGGTGGCAGCACCCAATCTGTGCCTGCAGAAAGTAGGTTTTATTTTCCCAAAGATGTGATCAAGGATTACAGTAAAAATGAGGATATTAGTCAATGGTTTAAAGCATATGAGTTAGCATTGTTGGCCCACCGGGTCCCTGAGAAAGATTGGGGAACGGGGTTGTGGATCCGCTTTACAAATGAAGGGAGAGATACTTGTTGAGCATGCCTGCTGAGGATAGGATGTCTTATACTCATATGAAAGATGCTTTAATGTTGAGATATGGCTTAACCCCAGAAAAGTACCGACAAACCTTCAGAGAATGTAAGAAGTTGCCTGGTACTACGTGGGTTGAATATGTGTCTTTTTTTTGCAGAGCCATGGATGGTTGGATAAAGGGTAGCAAGGTTGATAGTTATGATGCTCTTTAAGATTTGTTTGCTTGGGAGCACTTGTCTAATAACTGTTTTCCAGAGCTACGCCAGCACCTTGTTGATAGCAAGATATCTAACCCTAGAAAACTTGCTGAGGAGGCGGACCGCTGGGTCAGTACCAGGGTCCACAAGGGTCCAGTGGGAGACTCAGCCAAAGGTGGGCAGGGTCCCCAGCAGAAGAGTGGGGGGGACAGGGGTAAACAGAGGGAGTTTCAGAAAGGGCCCCAAAATAATCCCCAAGGGAACCAAGGGAAGGGTTCCCAGCCTCCCCCTGTAAAGAAGCCAGAGGCCCCGACAGGTAAACCTGTTCCAAGGGTCCCCATGACCTGCTATGTTTGTAAGCAGGTGGGACACCGTTATTATGATCCCCAGTGTCCCATGAAGGATTCCAATGCACCACCACGTGCACCCCCTCGTCAGGTGACGAATGTAGCCCTGGGAGGGAATGAGATGGGTGCCCCCGGTGGGTGGGGTCCCGCAGAAATGTCCCTGGTCTCTTTAGGAGACGTGGAAATGGTCCCTCCAACCCCTCTGCCTAATAACACTAAAAAATATAGGCAGTGGGTGACCATTAATGGCCATAGGGTGGAAGCTCTCAGAGACACCGGAGCAAGTGTGACAGCTGTCAAGTGTCACTTGGTGTCCAGAGAGCAGGTGGTCCCTCATGCATTCTACCCCGTTGTAGCTGCTGACAACTCACAGAGTCAGTGTGAGGTAGCTCAAGTTCCTTTTGAGTGGGGGCGGGTCTCAGGTACTCTTCAGGTTGCTGTGAGGCCCGCCATGCCTGTTGATTGTCTCCTGGGCAATGATTTGGAGGACTCCCCTTGGGCTAAGGTGGAGAGAAAATCGCATCTGGAAATGTTGGGTCTGCCTGAGTGGGTGTGTGCGACCACCCGGTCCATGTCAGCTAGTAAGGGTGTTGATGGGGGCCCGGAGCCTGAAAGTATGGCCCAGGTCCCAACCGTGAAGAGAAGAGGCAGGGGGCGCGGGAAACCGTCCCCCATCTTCCCCGCGGTCCAGGAGGGAGCAGACCCTGAGGGGGATGCCCTGGAACCGACAGGAGAACAAGTGGCCGAACTGGGAGACCTGCCCGAGCTGACCCATTGGCAGCAGGATGGTGGTCCCTCCAGGGAAGAATTTTGTGCTGAACAGAAAGTGTGCCCTTCTCTTGTGGGTATGAGGCAGCAGGCCTCAGACCAAACGACAGGTGATCAGTCAGGATCACATTGGATCTACTGGGAGAACGACCTCCTGTGTAGCGAGCCTAAGGCTGCTGAGCCTGGGTCAGCCCGTGTGCTGGTGGTACCCCAGCGCTTCAGAGCCTTCCTACTGGGGTTGGCTCATGACGTTCCGTTAGCTGGACATCTGGGGCAGGACAAGACCTATGACAGGCTTGTCACCCATTTTTATTGGCCCCAGATGAGAAGGGATTCAGATATCCATTGTAGGACCTGTCAAACTTGCCAGGCAAGTGGGAAAAGTGGGCGGAAGCAGAAGGCTCCCCTCCAACCTTTTCCCGTCGCCAGTACCCCCTTTGAGCGAGTGGGGATTGACATTGTAGGGCCACTGGACCCCAAGACAGCCATGGGCAACAGGTTTATCCTGGTCTTGGTGGACCATGCCACCCGGTACCCGGAAGCCATCCCTCTCCGCACAGTGACGGCCCCCGTGGTGGGACGGGCACTGATGGGTGTTTTCTCCCGCATGGGGTTCCCCAGAGAGGTGGTGTCAGACCGGGGCACCAACTTCATTTCGAATTATATGAAGTCTCTGTGGAAGGAGTGTGGGGTAACCTACAAGTTTACCACTCCTTACCACCCTCAAGGTAATGGGCTGGTTGAGAGATTCAACCGGACCCTGAAAGGCATGATCATGGGTCTTGAAGAACCAATGAGGCGTAAATGGGACGTCCTCTTGCCATGCCTACTGTTTGCTTACCGTGAGGTGCCACAGAAGTCTCTAGGGTTCAGCCCATTTGAGCTTTTGTATGGACACCCGGTAAGAGGAAGGACCTTTGAGTCTGGTCAAAGAAGGCTGGGAGCAATCTCCCAGGAAACCTCCCCAGGATGTATACAGTTACATGCTGGCCTTTAGGAACCAGACTCGGCGCTTCAGAGATCTTGCTCAGGCAAATCTGGAGGCCAGCCAGGAAGAGATGAAGAGGTGGTACGATCAGAATGCCACTCTGGTTGAGCTTCAACCTGGTCAGAAAGTTTGGGTCATGGCCCCTGTGGAACCTTGTGCGCTCAAGGACAGGTGGACTGGACCATTTGAGGTTGTGGAGAAAAAAAGCGATGTCACCTACTTGGTGGACTTGAAGTCTCCCAGGAACCCCTTGCGGGTCCTGCATGTCAACCGGTTAAAGCCCCACTTAGAAAGGTCCGAAGTGGGCATGCTCCTAGCCACAGATGCTGGAATGGAGGAGTAGAGTGAGCCTCTTCCTGACCTCCAGTGTGCAAAAGAGCAAGATGGGTCAGTGGATGGTGTTGTCCTCTCTGACACACTGACCCCTGAGCAGCAGCAAGATTGTCGCCATCTGTTGGTACAATTCCCTGATCTGTTTTCCTTAATCCCTGGTGTCACTCAGTGGTGTGTCCATGATGTGGACACTGGGGACAGCACTCCTGTGAGGCACAAGGCCTACAGGGTGACTGAAAAGGTCAGAGTATATATCAAGGAGGAGGTCTCCAAGATGTTTGCCTTAGGGGTGGTTGAGTTCTCTAGCAGTCCTTGGGCCAGCCCAGTGGTCTTGGTCCCAAAGGCTGCAGCGCCTGGTGCTTCACCGTAACTTCGGTTCTGTGTGGATTACCGAGGACTCAATTCGGTCACCAAGACTGACGCGCACCCCATCCCCAGAGCTGATGAGCTCATTGATCGGTTGGGGGCCGCCCGGTACCTTAGTACGTTTGATCTAACGTCTGGGTACTGGCAGATCGCCTTGACTGATGGGGCAAAAGAGAGGTCTGCATTCTCCACACCAGATGGGCACTACCAGTTCCGGGTGATGCCATTTGGGATGAAGAATGCCCCTGCCACATTCCAGAGGTTGGTTAACCAGGTATTGGCCGGGCTGGAAGATTTCAGCGCCGCCTACCTGGACGATATAGCAGTGTTCAGCGCCAGCTGGGAGGAACACTTACGCCACCTCCAGGAAGTGTTGTTGGCCCTGCGCAGAGCAGGCCTCACAATCAAGGCCAGTAAGTGCCAGATTGGGCAGGGTTCAGTGGTGTACTTGGGGCACCAAGTAGGGAGCGGCAAGGTGGCCCCCCTGCAACCCAAGATAGATACCATCCTGGCTTGGGAATCGCCCAAAACCCAGACTCAGGTGAGAGCCTTCTTGGGTCTCACGGGTTACTACAGGAGGTTTGTCAAGGGGTATGGCAACATTGTGCACCCCTTGACCTCGCTGACTTCCAGGAAGCAGCCAAGACTTGTGATCTGGACTGACGCCTGTCAGAAAGCCTTTGACACCCTGAAACTGCAATGTGTACAGCACCGGTCCTCCAGGCACCCGACTTTTCAAAAGAGTTCATTGTCCAGACAGACGCTTCAGAGCATGGTGTGGGGGCTGTTCTAGCACAGATGAATGAGGAGGGCCGAGACTTACCTGTAGCCTTCATCAGCCGGAGGTTACTTCCCAGGGAACAAAGGTGGAGTGCGATTGAGCGTGAGGCATTTGCTGTGGTCTGGGCGCTGAAGAAGCTAAGACCCTACCTGTTTGGGACTCACTTCCGGGTTCAGACAGACCACAGGCCCCTCAGATGGTTAATGCAGATGAGGGGTGAAAACCCAAAGTTGTTGAGGTGGTCCATTTCCCTACAGGGGATGGACTTTACGGTGGAACACCGCCCTGGTACAGATCACGCCAATGCTGATGGTCTGTCCAGATTTTTCCGCCTTAGTGATGAGGACTCCCTGGGTGAAGGGTAGTTCTCCCCACATTTCAGCTGGAGGGGACACGTGTTAGACCTGGCATCATTGGCATGAGTCTCTCCTCCATTTTTTTCTGTTTGCCTCCTCTGTTTACGATGTTTTTGCTGGAATATTGCTTTGGGCACTGTGCCACTGCTGATCAGTGCCACAGTGCAAGTGCTCCCTATGTTAAATTGTTACATTGATTGGTGTTACCATGATTGGCTTGGTTGACTTACTGTTCAGACCCTAGTCTAGTGCACTGCGTGTGCCAAGGGCGTGTAAGTTAACTGCTGCTGGTGGGCTTGCAGCACTGGTTGTGCCACCCACAGAAGCCGCATGTAAAATGTGTCTCAGGCCTGCCATCGCAGAGCCTGTGTGCAGTCCCTGACTGCCATGTTGACTTGGCAAGGAAACCTACTTGCCAGTCTCTAAAACCTTCACTTTGCCACATTTCAGACACCTCTATGGTAGGCCCTAGGGCTGGGTGCATTGTGGGTAAAAGGTAGGTCATGCCCTGATGTGTGTGGCATGACCTAATAGTGAATTACAGCCATTTTCGTTTTTCACTATTGAAGGGCTGCCTGCCTCCAATAGGCCAGACTGGGCAGACTGATTATTAACTCCATTATAATCTATCTGACTCAGGGAGCATGGTAGCAGGTCGAGTTTAGTATCCCTGAACTCAGAATTTAATAACACACCCTTTAGGATGGATGGTTTTTAAATTCTGTGTTTGAAAATAGCCCTTTTGGAAAGTGGCTATTTTCTTGTCCAACTATCCACCGGTCTCTGCTGGTTTGGTGTGTGTGTCAGGGGCTGGGTGGCTCCAGAGGTCTGAATGAGTCAGTGTGGGGTGAATGAGGCATTTACACTTAGAGTGGGGGAAGAGTAGTCCCTGATAGCCTGCTCTGCCTGACACAATGCTGGCTCCACCTCCTGCTGGGCGACTGATAGCCCTGCTCCTGCCAGTGACAATACTGGCTCCGCCTCCTGCTGGGCGGCTGAGGACCCTGCCCTGCTCAGTGAATAGGCCAGGTGCCTCTGCCTGGCAACACCCACAACAAACCCAGGATGGGGGGAATTTCCCTGCTTGGACAATGGGAACAAAGCAGAAAAGGGGTATAAGAGAAGGACCCCTGAACCAAGAACTCAGATCACTTCTGACAAGGAAACCTCTACCAAGGACAAGAAGCCTGCTGATCTAAGGACTTGCCTCCCCCTTCTGCCAGTGTGCTGTTTGCTGGGGGGAACCTGAAGCTGCGTCTTTATTTTTGCCAAGGAACAAGGAGAGAGGAACTTGGTGTGTACTCTCACAAAGCTTGCTAGAAAATCTCCAAGGGCCGGAAGAGTGCCAGCCTCCTGTTGAAGTCACAGGGCTAAAGGACTTCACCCTCTACTGAATTGCTGGTTGCTGGAAAGTGTTGTTTCCAGTGCACAGGGGAAATCTGCAGTCTCGACGTCGCCGACGCCGCCGAATCTAGCTCGACATCGTGAGTAACGGCTCCAGTGTTCCGAGCCTTCGACGCCGGCCGCCGGGCCCGATCGACGGCAGTAGCGACGCCAGGAGTAGTGAGTATCGGCTCCAGCTCCAAGTGACCCCGTCTTGACGCCGGTATCGACGCCAGTGAGTAGTGAGTATCGGCTCCAGCTCTAAGCGACCCCGTCTCGACGCCGCTGCTGATCGCATCGACTCGACGGCCCTCTCGACGCCGTGAGCGCTGCTCCGGCCCGACACCTCTCGACGCCGCTGCCGATCGACCCGAATCCGAGGCACGACCAACGCCGACCTCGACGCCGACATCTCGACGACGTGGATCATCGTTTTCTTCATTTCGAAAGGTACTGTGTTTGGGGGTTCTGTTGCGACTCCAGGCTCGACGTAGCGCTCCTCGCGGTCGACGCCGAACCTTGGGAATCTCGTAAACTTGACGTCGTGTGACTCCTGTGGGGGTCACATTGTTGCCAAGAACTGTGTTTCAGAAGAATACTTACTTTTGTTGCTAAAGACTTATTTACTAAGAAGAAACTTTACTTGAACTATTATTTTTCCTTCCAAAGAGTATTTATTAAGACTGTGGTATATTTTTGTCGTTATTTGGTCTTGTGCTAAGCCTTATATAAAAATACTATTTTTATAATAACTCCTGTGTTGTGTCCATTTGTAGTGTATTCACTTTATTACTGTGTGTGGTCATAAATGCTTAACACACTGCCTCTGAGATAAGCCTGTCTGCTCTGCCAAGCTACCAAGGGGGTAGCAGGGGTTATCTGAGTGTGTAATCCCCTTGCCCTGACTAGAGTTGGTTATGTTATGTTATGTTATGTTATGTTACAGCGTTCTTTTATAGCGCACGGCTACTCGAAAAGAGTGTCCCGGCGCTTTCCACCTGCATCTCAGAATAAAAATAACACAACACAGCAAAAGAATGAGAAAAATAACTGAAACTAAAGCAATAAGAACAGCCTAAAGATTAAAAAGCCAGGTCTTCAGGCTCTTCCTGAACTGGAACAAATTGACAGTGCTGCGCAGCGAAAGAGGAAGCGAGTTCCACAGCTGTGGGGCTTTGCAGCTGAAAGAGCGCCCTCCCGTGCGGGCCTTCCTCACCCGAGGGACCACCGCTTTGTAAAGGGATTCCGAGCGCAAGGAGCGGACTGGTCGATAGAAGGCTAGTCTCCGCCGCAGGTATCCAGCCCCTGATCCAAACAGGGCTTTGTGCATCAGAGTCAGGGATTTAAACTGGATCCGCTTCCGGACAGGCAGCCAATGTAGCGCCTGAAGCAGCCCGGAAGCTCGGGCTCGTCTACGCAAGCCAAAGATAGCCCGGGCGGCAGAGTTCTGTACCACCTGTAGGCGCTGAACTAGGTAATCAGGGAGGCCAAGGAAGAGGGCATTAGCATAATCAAGCCTCGAACCGACGAGAGCCTGCACAGTAATACGCCTGTGCTCCTCAGACAGCAGGGGCAGGAATTTACGGAGCATTTTCAAAATTCCATAACAGGTGCCAGCCAGACCCAGAATGTGTGTTCGCAGCGATAGCTGGTTGTCCAGCTTGACACCCAGGTTTTTAGCCACCAAGGAAGACTGTGCAGGAGGGCTCATGTCGGACGGCCACCAATGCTGCCACTCCGGTTGGTGGGTCCCTATTTGTCAGAAGTGTATACCTCTGCCAACTAGAGACTGCCGGTTCTAACATTTATCTTTAATAGCAAGAGGATATATCCAACAATGCTAAATCATAAAGGAATTACTTCAGTGGCACAGTCATAGTCTGTTACCTATAAGGAGATAATAAAGCAGCACCCTTCTCACTGAACAGATCTTGAATCTCAGCATAGGCTTTGGGAATGTTGCTATAATTTTTGATTATGTTCTAAATGGAACTTTTGATAAGGGATGTAAAGTTGAACTCTAGTCATTGAGGAAACAACGTCCTTTGCAAGGAACTGAACTGTACTTTAGAGGATATCCAGTTTACTGCAGGGATTTGTTATTTTAACTAACAAGTACCCACAATAATATAAAATTGCAGGTATGAATTAGATTGAAGCAAATCTCCTCCGTGTTCTAGATCAATAGCCATTACAAGTTTCAAAGTCCCTACACACACTACGCCTGAAGTCAAAATATGTTATCTATGGCTTTAAATGGTTCAGGCATTTATTTTCCTTTTGAAGGCATAGCATGCAGCCTACCACTCCCAAATCCAGTTACGTCCAACACTCCATTGGACTGGAATGAGCAACTAAAGTAACCTTGAGCGAAAAAATGCAGTCCACCGTCAGCAGACCCTTGAAAGTTGAAAATGCTCTACATTGGTCTCCTCCTTAAAGTCGTGCATTACGATTAACAGTGAACAAACTGAAGCGATAGCGATACAACACGGAATGTTTCCGGGCTAGTGCTAAGGGAAGTGGACTGATTACAAAGCCCTGTTACCACTCATGACCTGGAAATCCCTCCCCTTCAGATCCACCAGTAATATTCCTGACGCCCCAACCGAGATACATTGGTCCTCCATAACCTTTCATGTTTTCTAATGCAGATTCTATAGGGACTAGTCCATAAGGTGAATCACTGAATTCAAGTAAAACTCCTATTCCTGACATTACCTAATATCACTCTACCTCACATTTCTCACTATTTCATCCTCTCTGCCCATCTTTTTCTCTCCTTCTGTAAGAGTTTTGTCACCTTCCTCTTCCTTCGTTTTTTCGATCTTAGTTATTTCCCTCTCTTGCGCTCCCTAATAAATGATGCGGGAAAATAAGAACTTATCCCCCCACCGGCAACCACTGGCTCAAATTAAGCACAGTGCTGTTTAGAAATCTAAAGTGCGATTCCAAATTGACACCATAAAGGCTTGATTTAGCTGGAAATGAACAATACATTTCAAGATGTTACAAACAGGATCACAAAAATCTGTCCCTCAAGCTGCCTCTAAAAATCATTGCACTGTCTGTAGCTGAGAATGCTGAACATATCGCAGACCTCAGCAACACTGGCCGATTCTGTGCAACCATTTTGACCTCTTACACTCTCCACAGCTTTGAATAATTTACATATTTCTTGCTGAATTACGCGTTACCTACCATTTGCTGTCATTGCAGATATTACTGTTCGAGCAGAATGACAGAATGGATGTTGTGAAAATGTCAGTCTGACGGTCGTGCGGATCCATCATGCTCCTTATTTAAAATCAACAGAATTCGACTTCGCACAGATGATTTGAAATGGTTTGTCTGACATGCAGTACACAGGACGAGAACAAACATCAAATGCTTGCGTTTTATTATTTTGGAAACCAACTGTGCAAATCCAATTATCTCACCAATACTGTATTCATTGCCATCATGATCAATGAACTGTGCAGTGGTCTTGGTGCCTACAGAAGAAACTGCCTAATTGGCTGGCATTTCTGTTGTAGACGTTTGAATAAATTAACCACCTTCATATTGCTCAAACGGTACAAACTCCGACCGCAGCTGAAATGAGGCGCACAAAAGTATACTCCAGGCTGAAGCAGTCTGCACAGCAAGGGCTATGCTGCAAGATAGGGTGGGCAAACACCTGTGGCTAAACCCAAATCACTTGGATTTTTAGGTTATTTAGGGCTTCGTGGCCCACCAGGCCAGGATTGATATATTTTACTTAATAATAATCTATATAAAGCCTTAGTTTTCCAAATTAAATACCTGTTGTGGGACGGTAATCCTCAGCCGGGCTATCGAGAGGCCAGCCTTCTGTCAAACTGACCTACTCCTGCACACAGCCGGCCACATGCATCAGTCCTCCCACATAGCAGGCCTATCTTCAGAATTGCAAGAGATAGTCTTTACACTATTTCGATAGTGTACATGTATAAAAGGACCTTGCATTGTGTGTATGGCACTACAAACATAATTGAAACACTAGTGGAAATGCCATTGTATTGCCATCTTGTTAGGGGCAGCCATATTGGCAGTTACAAGGGCCACATGAGTTTCCACATGTTTTACTTCCTCTTCTTTATTGTTTCCATGATTTCTAAATAATAACAATGGTAAAAAACAGAATAATAATTAGAACGAAACACTTCATAAATTGGCTTAGACTCACAGAGATGTGGGACACAACTCCACTGAACCCCTGCCTTCAGCTTGGCAACATGGGTGGTAGATGATAAGGTAGAGGACCTTTTGTGCATCCACAGCGATGCGTGGCTATGACTAGCAAGGGGCAGGCAGGATATAAATCTGGACAGCCACATCCATCGTCCGGATTACAAAGCCCTGTTACCAATCATGACCTGGAAATCCCTCCCCTTCAAATCCACCAGTAATATTCCTGAACTGTTTTATCCCTCTCTCTATTCTAGGCTATGTGGGTTTGTGAGAGATGCTGTTTTAAACTGTTGCGACAAAATCTATGTTACTGTTCCTTTGTAAACTGCTTGTATGAAATAGTAACTGCTCTTATGTAAGTATTAAGATATTTTTAGGGACTTCTTGGTTTTCCATGGCAGAAACTATTTTAGGACGTTGCTTCCCGTAGGTCCTTGGTTGGCAACTCTTGCTGTTTTGCAGCTTTTTCAACTTGAAGCTGTGGTAGTTTAATCAGTATTGTACGCTCCTACCAATTTTGATGTTTTCTCCATTTTCTTCAGTCTCTAAAGTTCACGGTCATAAAGACGATCACACTGTGCCCCAATCTCAGTCTACCTTAAAGATGGAGAGTGTCACTTTTGCCTTGATGTTACCTGCCCACCTCCATTAAGGTGTCATCATGAAGTACTCTCACTCAACATGACCACTTTAGTACATCCACAGCAGTTCTGCCCTCTGAAGAGTCTATCACAAAATTCTATACTCTGTCTTTACAAGTTTACTCTGTCTCACACCACTCAAAATACACTGAATGCAGTGGTACACTCTCTCGCCTTCCTTACCTCCTGGGCAAAACTGAATCAGACAGGCACTTCAGTAGACCTTCCTTTTAAGACAGGAGTCAGACAATTCCAGCGTCTTTGTGTTTTGTCTCTGACCTCCTTCTGCCTTGGATAACTGTCCAGCCTCATCTGTTATATTAATCTAGAGTAAGGTGAGCAGACTTCAGGGATTGGAGTAAATAGGTTTCACCTTCAAAATGTCTTGTGATGATCCTAATGTAAGATAAGCCTTGTGCCCCAAACATAAGCTCTAAATCGCTCAATAACCCACACACACACGCAAGCATTTCAGGCTCAATAATCTGAATACCGCACTCCTGAGGTCTGAAAGTGTGAGATGCAAATTCAATGGTGCACTCACCTTCTCCTCTTCCCTAGGATAAACAGCCCCAAGACCTATGCCATCTGCATCCACAGTTATCATAAAACATTTTCCAGGGACATACCAATTAGGCAATGGTGCACTTGAAAGTCCAGTCTTAATTTCTCAGAAAGCCAATTCATGTGCCATTCTTCTTCATCAAAGCAAGTCATGGCTCAGCTTTAGTGGCAAAATCCTGAATAAACTTGGAATAAAACTCACAATTCCCTAAAAAATCTTTAAGCTGCTCCTTGTCAGATATTTTTGGTACTTCTTAAATTGCTCTCAGAAGCCCTGGACATGGACCAATCCCCCTACCAAAACCATATGACCAAGATATTCCACTTCTGGTACCCCAAACACACACTTATCTTTCCTGATTCTTAAACTTTTCTCATTGAAACCCTTCAAAACATCATTCAACGTTTCCAAATAATCCTAATGGTCCATTTAATAAACCAAAATGCTATCTTGGAACACAAGCACGCCCGTCAGTCCTTTAAACGGTCCAGTCATCATGCTTTGAAACACAGTAGCCACTGAAGCAAGAAAACACCATTAGGTGTAACAAAAGATATACGATGTGTCAACTTTTCAGTTAATACCACTTGATAAACAGTTCTCATATCAAGTTTGCAAAATATGTTTGCACCCATCTACCCAAATGGCTTGATTCAAACTCCCAAGAACAATGCACATTCTTAGCTCATTATTCTTTTTGTGAGCAACAACTGCAGACGACAACCAACGTGACTATTCCACAGGCTCTATCACACCCTCCTTGAACAACTGGTTCAACAATTCATATAGGCTTCCTCTCACACTTAGCGGAACACTCCGTAACATATGCATTACAGGAATGCTTCCTTCCTTCAGCTTGATAACATACTCAGAATCATTTAATTTCCCCAATTTCTCCTTGAAAACTATGTCCTGTTTTTTCAAAACAGTTTGTACATCAACCAATTCATTCATTTGTCATTCAATAATGGATAAAGTTTGCTGCACACACCCTGGTTTGAGGACAATTCGCAAACAGCCCTGGTGATGCTAGCCTAGTATATCTGGTCCACAATGTGAAACATAAAACTTGACTTGCACCTCTCTGTCCTAAAAATGTATCATCAATTCAAAATATCCGACCAAATCAATTTGCATGCCATTATATCCTTGCGGATTGATATCAGGTGGAGACAAAACTTTGTTTAAACCCTTGTTGAAAAACGTCTCCTTAAAAATGATAGGTATTTATGTCCGAGAGTCAGTTAGCAAAATAATTATTACATCAGCCACCTTGAATTCTTCCACTCGATTTTATGGCATGCGTACATCATTCTCATGTACCCTAACATGTCACAAAATGTTTTTGATATCACTAGACATTTTCTGGTCCACATCTTCACTCACTAGATTCACATTACTTGTTTTAACATTCATGCAAAACACTCTTGCAAAATTACCAGCAACCCTACACTTGCTACACCCCTTAGCTATAGCAGTAAATTGCTTGAATGACACTATATGACATTTGGATCCACACCTGTAGCAAACACTGCCAGTATATAGATTATTCTCCTAGTAAACAAACTTGTCAACATTAGCTCTATTACCCCTGACAAGCAAAACTCAATCATTGTTTTGTTAATTTCCTTAGCAGACTCCTTAGAATCTTGAGTACTATTAGCTATGTCTACAGCTTCCTCCAAAGGCAGATTTTTGCAAGTAATCTTTATTGTATCTTTTTGTTAGAGCACCACGCCACCAGTTGATCTCTGATTAACTGATCTGTAAAATTTCCTAACTCACACTTGGCAGCTAAAACACGTAGAAATGCAACATGGATGAAACTGATTCAGTGGCAGATTGTTTCCTAGAGAAAAATATATATCTTCTTACAACCAAATTGGGTGGTTAACAAAAATATCTCTCTAATCTCTCAATCCCTTCCTCATATTCATCCAAATCCTCCTCTCCATCTTCTGGTGTAAAATGAGGATGGTGTCAAAAATTCCCTGACACTGTAGGCCCAATGAATGTCCCAGTAACCACTTCTTTCTTTCTGAGCTAAATTTAAGACTACAAATTGCACCAAGGAAAGCAGTCAATGTTCTGAATCAATCCTTCCATGCCACAGGTGGTCCACAATGTGTTTGCAGAAAAGGTGGTGGAGGGTTAATTGCCTACTTGTTCTTAAAATGAGAATATATGTGAAGTGTACTGAGTAAATATTGAATTCTACTAACAAGTTACCAGTGCTGGGTTAAAAGGGAAGTACAACATTTGTGCTGCAAGAAGTCAATGTAGTGTCACCATATATTATCTTGGAAATCACATTTCACCAAGAATGATGTTAGAAAATGATGAGGAAAAAAAATAACCTGATAATCAGGAAGAATGCTGTGTCATGACAAGATGGCCACTTAACCTCCAAAATTATTATGTACCAGTATCCCGACTTGAAAATTGGACTCTCCAGGAAAATGAAAAATAGTCGCAGAACATGCACAATGTCATACAATCTTCAACCCCTGGAAGGAAAAACAAAAATGCCTCAGTGGAACGTTGCAGTCAGAGAAATCAGTATCCAATAAATCGGAACAGCTTCCTGCACTACGGTGAAATCCCTGATGAAACAATCTGCAAAGCTCTGCACAACACACAACATGGACATTCAGAGTACAGATGTTCAGAGCGTACTCACCCACAATGGGATACAAGGTGAGGCTGCAGTTCACCAACTCATCACCAGTGTTAAATCAAAGGAAGACAGGTTGCCAAGGATCCGTAATAAAGTGCTTTTGATGTAGAGTAATTTAGGGCAAAATACAGACAGCTGTCACAGCACAACCATCCTCCCCAACCATCGTCTTCTCCTCGTCCTTCTCGCTCTATTATTGAATGTCCCCACAACATTCTACATTCCAAAGGATAGCCAATAGCACAAGCCAGGAGGACCTCTACCTGAGACACAACACATTCCCTCTTCTATATCCATATGGGATTTCTCCAACACAGTGTGGCGCTCGGACTGAAATAAAAGTGACATTACCCTATTTTCGACTGGGATGTAGAAAGCAAAAAAGTAGGATTTAACTTTCATTTCAGTCTGAGGGTATCCCAAGCTCATAGGCTAGTTTCCTGTAGCATCACTCTGTCCATTTATTTGGTACATATCCATTTCAATAATGCATACCTCTTAGTAGGTGAACTCCGATCCTTTCTATTTAGTGTTTTAAATGTATTTACTGGTGTATATTTTAGACAGCATCTTGCTGATTTTAATTAAGAAAGATGAAAATTGGGGGGCGTGGCCAACTGCACAGGGAAATGGCCGCATGGTAGGTTCACACCGTCGCGCCACTCCCGATAAATCCGATATACTTTGACTTGCCCGTGCCACAATTACCCGCTGCGGAGCTCGTTTGACTCTGATGCCGTTCTCCTTCACTGCACCAAAAATTGGCCTGATTGGCAGTGCCTGAGCGGCCGTGGGAGCGAGGAGCTGTGCTGCGGGGCTCATAGACGCTGGGCGTGCCGAGCTCCACATCGGCTGTGCACGCCTAATCGGCACCGTGGCGATCTGAGGCCCGACTGGATGCCTGGGGGACCGGACGGCGATTGTTACTACCAGTGATCTCTCTTGGTGAGTGGGTTGTCCCCGCCTGCCCCACGAAATCTGGCCTCATCATTGATGTGCTCCCTGTGCCCCCGGAGGCCCCCACCAGCCAGCATATCCTGAAACACTGACTTGCGCCTCCTGTGAGAGCCGCGCAGATGTCTGGTGCGCCTTCCTGCCCTACGCGTCAGCTAGGTCCCATCTCTGAATAGGGGCACATCAGAAGATCCAGGCGAACCAACCTGTGGCAGCAGGCCCTGCTCCTCCGGCCCTCCCTGGGCCATGCTGGTGAGGCGCTGTACTCCGCAGCTGTGGGGGAACTGAGTGCGCCCCCTTAACTAGGGCCAGGGCCGTCGATCCAGCTGGGCCCTGTCCATAGAATTTGAGGCCATCACTGTGGGCTCCAGTCCTGGAGAGCAGCATTACGGTGGCGGGGGGCGGGCCGAGGCATGCACCACATTAACATCCGGAGCTGAAGCCACCTAAGGAGCCCGCGCCACAGGACATAGCAGACAGCAGACGCGGTGACCGTGGCAGGTCCTGACTGGCATCAAGGAGCTGGCTGTTTGAGCTACGGACGCACCACCTCATCGTGCGTGGAGGGGAATTGGACAGCATTAATCCTATACTTGGCCGACCACTCGTTGGCCAGTTCAGTGCAGACACAGCGTCAAGTGCTTTACCGGCTGGTGTGGCCCTTAGTAAGATAGTCACACTCTCTTCCCTCCCCTCCCTTGCCGGTGTGGGTATTCCTTGGAACTGCGGCACCCTAGGGTCTGGGATTGACTGGTGGAACTCACAGGCCGTTACGGGCTGGTCTCATAAGCAGGTGGCGATGAGTAGCCTGTTTTGCCCTGGGCCCCATCTTTGACCCACCACACCCTACTGCACCATCATGGCAAGCGGCCGCAGTAGACGTGGATCGCTCCAGGCCAAACTTGAAAAAATATGCGTGGCAGAAGGGCCAAGAAGAGAAGCAACCTGGGCCCAAATCTAGCGGAAAGCATCCAGACCCCACATTGCAGGACATCCTTGCTGCCATCACATCGGTGCGCACCTCCCTGGAAAGCCGTATGAACACCGTCGCCTCGAAGGTCTCACTGATTAGAGCAGATATGAAGAAGATGGCGGAACGAGTATGTGAAGTGGAAAGTGTGACCAAAGACCTGTCAACAGACACTGACCTCCTCAAACGCCAGGTGGCCGACCTCCAGACTACCCAGGAAGCCATGGCACTGCAACTCGATGACTATGAAGGCCACATGCGGAGCAATAACATCCGTATTTTGGGAGTGCCGGAACGGGCCGAAGGGCCTGCAGCGGATCTATTTGTTGAAGACCTAATCCTCAAATGTCTGCAGCCGAAGGGACTATCCCAACACTTCTCCATTGAACGCGCACACCGAGTTCCAGAGGGAAGAGCCAGGCCTGGCACGCTGCCCCGACCGCTTATGGCAAGAGTCTTCAACTTTCGCGACAGAGATGTTATCCTGCAAACGGCACGAACGGCCCCACGGCTGTCCAAGGTCACCATCTTTCCAGACTTCACTCTACGGGTCCAGAAACAACATCCCAGTTTCCTGGACGTGAAGCATGCGCTGCGGGACAAAAGCATCAAATACGCCATGCTCTTCCTTGCCAAGTTGCGTGTGGAATCAAAAGTGAAGGTGTGGTTCTTTGCTAGGCCTAAGGACGCTTGGGACTGGCTTGAGGGTTGGAAAACAGTTGAAAAACGCCATCGTAAGCCAGCTGGTGACAGATGCAGCGGCGACAGGTCGAGCTGGTGGACCGGGTTCCCGCCGGGTGGTACTTCAGCAACGCAGAGCCCAACAGGGTAAGGTTTGGTGGCTTGACATTGGCATGGCTGGCCTTTGATCACTGGGATCTGCTGAGTGGAGTCTCGACTGACACACTGCACCTTGTTGACAATCCACCACGTTCTATCTCTCCAGTGCTGTGCAAGGTTTCGCATAGTTCAATTTTGCATTTCTGCCGGCCTCCGAGGGGCTGATATAATTGCACTTATCTTCTGTCGACACACCTTTCTTCTTTTAGTCCCACGGACGAGATTGATGGTTTGAGGGTGTAATGAGCTGTTCCTTGGTCAAATTGACTTTTTGAACAATGACCTGAGGGGCGCAGACTGGTCTGGCATCGACTGCCCTCCACTTGACCTCTAGCAGAATGCAGATTCTAAATGTCCAGCTTGATGCTATTGTTTGTTCCAGTGGTGTTGGCATTGTTGTTTTTTGTATTACTGTTTGGCTACAGGTTACCATATCGGATTTGCACACTGTGGGGTCATATGCTGTGGATGCACATGCTCTCAAAAGTTGATGCTCCAGGGATTGGGGTTGGATAACGTCCCTAATACTGTTGAGGGTGGGCGACAGGCACTCTGCAAGTTTGGGGTGGCGGGTGGTTTTATGCCCGTTGTGCAGGGAGGCAGGGTGGGGGGTGGGTGTTGGGTGTTGGGGGATCAAGGGGGTATGTTTCACCTGCTTTGACTTTTGTTCCTTTATGATGCTTTTTCTTGTTTCCCTTTTTTTGGGGGGTCTTGTTATTTATTGTAGCAATTTTCGGTATCTACTGTACTGTATGTCCACATCCAGGTTCCTATCACGCCACCATGGGGAGCACAGGAAGTCAGCAGGGCTGCAAGCACTAGATCACCCGCAAGGTTTATGAGCACGCGGTCCACCATACGGCCACACAACGGGCCCTCTTATGTGTCCCACCCTCAATACATGAACACTGACATGTCCTCTGTTTCTCGGCTCTACACTGTTCATCCCTCTGTCCATACATTGGGCCAAACTTAGCACTCAAGTTCCTAACATGGAACAATAATGGCTTGGGAGATAAAATCAAGTGGGGCGTAGCCCTCCAATACCTAAAATGGAAGGTGGCAGATATTGTTCTTCTCCAGGAGACACACTTAATTGGTAACTCCTGCAGTGCACTGAATATATGGGGATACCGCCTGGCCACCCACTCGGGGTTTACGTCGGAATCTCGCGGGACTGGGGTGCTCCTATGCAGGGGATGTCCATATCTAATAAACAGGGTCTGGTTGGATGAGCAGGGTAGCTACGTGGCGTTCTCTGGCACCTGGGAGGGACAGGCCATCAATGTTATATCCGCGTATGCCCCACCTGGGCTTCAGCGTCCTATACTGCGAGACCTTGGGACGCTCTTGCTTGACCTACCCCTGGGGCTGCTGGTGCTGGGGGGAACTTTAACTTGGCTGTAGATGGCGCCATTGATCGCCTCCCGCCCCGTAGGGACCCCCTAGGGGGTCTCCATTGGCAAAGTTCTTGTCAGCCGTGGGCCTGGTTAATATCTGGAGGCAACTAAACCCGACCGCCTTGCAGTTTACATTTCACTCTGGTGCCCATAACGGTCAATCGCGCATCGTCCACATGTTCAGGATATACATGTGTTTACTGAATCCAGTTGCCTAGCGCGTGTAGTCTCTGATCATTCCCCCGTCCTCACAACACTTAAGCTCGACCTGCCCAAGCGACGCGCTACCCTTACTATAAATCCATGGGCGTTCAAAGTACCCCACATTAAGGAGACACTACTCAAAGAAGTGGACTGCTATTTTAAAGAAAAAGTGGGTTCAGTCACCTCAGCTCGCTTCCTATGGGGTGCGTTCGGTGCGGTCATGAAAGGCAGAGCCTTATCGTTGATGGTTGCCATAAAAGAGAACTCACCAAGCGCATCACAGAACTTGAGGAGGATATCCTATCCAGGGAAAAAGCCCTGGCACTCACCCCTGATCCTGAGTTGCAGCACTCACTCGCGATGGTGTGTCTCGACTACCAACAGCTTATGATGGAAGTGGCCAAAGCACGGTATACCTCCACACGCCACAAGATATATGAACATGGGGAACGGATGGGTAAACTCCTTGCTTGGCTGGAGAAAAAAGAACAACTGTCTAGGTGGGTTCACTCAGTGCGCTGGCCAATGGGGATACAATCACCGATCCCCAAAAGATCGCTGATATGTTCGTTTCTTATTTCTCATCGGTGTACGTGTCCTCTGGGACGTCCCAATGATACGCGGCTGCGGACCTTCTTTCGACCATTAAAGTTGCATGTCTGTCCACACGGGACCGAGACTCCCTGGAGGGTGCAATCACGGATGTTGAAATCGAGAAAGAGATACAAGACGTCCGCTCGGGTAAAGCCATGGGACCCAACGGGCTCCCGATCGAATTCCTGAAGCCACTGGCTTCCAAACTTCCCCCCCACTTGCTCCAAATGTACACTGAAAGTCTTGATGAAGGGGCACTACCTGCTGATGTTCGAACGGCCTCTATTATGGTCATTCACAAACAGTGCAAACCGCCAGATGGCTGTAGGGCCTATCGCCCAATCTCACTCCTGAGAGTTGAGGTGAAAATTTTAGCTAAACTGTTGGCCAATAGACTTATCCCCTGCATTACAGGGCTCACGCACCCTGACCAATCCGGATTTATGCCAGGGAGGAATACAGCTTTAAACCTGAGGCGACTCCACGGGGTCCTGGGTAGATGTGATACGATCAGGGAGGATGCAGCTTTACTATCACTGGATGCATCCATGACGTTTGATACTATCGAGTGGGTCTTTTTCTTCGCAGTCTTAGATAAGATGGGTTTTGGCCCAAACTTTATAAAGTTGATCCAATTGCTCTATGCCCACCCAACCGCACGTGTGACCGTCAACAACCACGTCTCTTGACCATTCCCACTGGAGAGGAGTACTAGACAGAGGTGTCCTCTGTCACCCTTGTTATTTGCCATAGTGTTGGAGTCGCTGGCAGTCTGGATCAGGGGAGACCCAGAGATTAGGGGACTGAAGTGGACGGAGGACCACAAAGACCGTATCTCCCTATATGGCGATGATATCCTCCTATATTTGGCTTCACCCTCACGGTCTCTCTGCTGGGTTCTCCATATATTCCATATCTTTGGTACCCACTCGGGCTATACTATCAACTGGACTAAGTCCCAGCTTTACGTGCTGTGGGGTGCACCGCCGTGCAGCCCCACAGGGTATGACATACCGGTGGCAACAAAGGGATTCAAGTATCTCGGTATCTATATTACACCGGACCCGAATTTATTCTATGAGTCCAACCTGCTTGCACCCCTAACTCGCGTTCAGTCCAACGCTAAACATTGGCAATCCCTTCCCCTTACTCTCCTGGGGCGTGCAGCCCTCATTAAGATGCTAGCACTACCAAGGTTTCTCTATGTACTGCAAAACACCAACACGATTCCTGACAATTATTTTGCTGGTATCAAAGGCGTTGTGCACGGGCTACTGTGGGACGGACGGGCCCCAGGAATAGCTATGACAAAGTGGACGATGGGGTGGTATGATTGGGGTATTGCACTACCCAACATGAGGCTTTATTATCAAGCCTCCCAGCTGGTTCCAATCAACAAATGGGTACATGGGGAATATGACGATCCGAATTTTCATACAGACCGATGGCTCCTGGGACCGGGGGGGGTTATGCTAGAGCACTCTACACAAACCCTCGCAAGCTCAACCTCACGAGACCAACGAAACACACAGTGGAGGTCTGGTACGGCGTGAATAGAAAATGGGGGTGGCATAACACACTCACAAAGGCCACACCACTTTTGGGAACCAGATCTGTTGGGGCAGCTCAGCAAATGCCCTGGCTTTGACAAGTGGGATATGACAGGTATCTCGACAGTGGGTGACATGTGGATGGGGGGGTAAATAAGCCACATTTGCAGATCTACAGACTAAATACCAACTAGCACAGATTGCGACATACCGCTATCTGCAAATCAGTCACGCAGTCAAAGCAGGTTTACCCGAGGACGCCCCTCTACCCGAGGCCTCTCCATTGGAGGACCGACTGATACTTGACCCCATGCTCAAAAAGGCCATATCTCTCACATACAGAAAGCTAGTAAACAATCGCCCAGACCCCTTAAGGCACCTGCGACAACTCTGGGAGGCAGATCTGGGAGACTTAGAAGATGAGGATTGGCTTGATGCTCTGGCCTCTCCCAAAGAAGTGGCTACCCCTATGAGATTGCGCCTGGTCCAACTGAAGAATGGAGATCCTGCATCGCGTGTATTTAGACGCAGGGATCTTGGTCAAGATAGTAAGGAGGACTGACCCCCTGTACCTTCGGCAATGCCACCAACCGGGAACCTTATTTCATGTCCTTTGGGATTGCTCGGTAGTGCAACAATACTGGAGCAAGGTCACACAACAAATGGAGAGGGAGGGTGGTAAATCTTTGAAGGCCTCCCCCCAACCATGCCTTCTAAATATCTGGGAAGCTACTGAAGTAACACAAATAGAGCAAACATGGGCCTCGCTCTCGTGGGCCATTGCAAAACGTCATATTGCCCAGAAATGGGGGGAGGATGGGTTCCGACTCTACGCGACTGGGCAGTTGACATTGACAGGGCAATGGTTGCCAAAAAAGATGTCTTCAGACATAGGGGCTGCCCTAAGAAATGGGACTACAAATGGGGGAGGTGGAATACATACAGGGGTACTATTTGTAGAACTGCAACGTGAACGGGATAGACTACTGAATATCTCTGATGTGGATGATGTGCCCCT
Source organism: Triturus cristatus (assembly GCF_964204655.1). Lineage (NCBI taxonomy): Eukaryota > Metazoa > Chordata > Amphibia > Caudata > Salamandridae > Triturus > Triturus cristatus. The sequence goes on from NC_140585.1 coordinate 949,642,851, forward strand.
ACCCAGTACTGAATAATGCGGTCACTTGCACGCCAAGCATCAAATGGTGTGCATCTTTGTTTTGTGAATTTGTCCTACTATGCGTGAATTACTTGATGTATATGCCAGAAAGTATTACTATGATGGAATGGAAGGGTCTCTACTGTGTCTCCCAGGTTCCAAATGTATCAAGTGTACATTTATGTGTTTCCTTATATACTGTCTTATTGCTGCTTCTTCTTTTTTCTTTCACCAATAAAAAATGTTTTTAAAAAAAAGAAAAAGAAAGCTGAAAATTTAAATACATCAACAAAGCTGATAATTTACCTTAGAAATAAACGTGAAAAAACATTTTAAAATGAGACATAGCAAAATGTGCAAAATGCATTAGGCAGTCATATTCACTGGTAGGCCACTGTTATATTTCCCTTTTAACAAATAGAAGCTTCAAAAATTGCTGAACTATGCACAAATGTATTTGATAGCTGTTGGACTTGCCCCTTTTTGCAGGGCCATCCAAGGACTTTTTGCTGTCCTCCTGTATTTATTCTGACCTGTTGTTTTATGAGTCTGCACAATTTACCTCTGCTGATCAGTGCTAAAGTGCATATGCTCTCCCTGTAAATTGTTGTTATCGATTGGTGTTTCCATGATTGGCTATTTCATTTATTAGTCAGACCCAAGTACAGTGCACTGTGTGTGCCCAGGGTCTGCAAATCAAATGCTGCTAGTGGGCTTGCAGCACTGATTGTGCCACCCACAGTAGCAGCCTGTAAAATGTAACTCTGGCCTGCCATTGCAGAGACTGTGTGCAGTCTAGTACTGCCATGTCGACTTGGAAAGTGTACCCACTTGCCAGTCCCTAAACCTTCCCTTTTCTACATATTAGTCAACCCTAAGGTAGGCCCAAGGTACCCGTGTGGGCAGGGTGCATTGTATGTGAAAGGCAGGACATGCCCTTGTGTGTGTGGCATGTCCTGATAGTGAATTACTGCCAATTTTGTTTTTCACTATTGCAAGGCTGGCTGCTCCCATAGGACGGAATGGGGGGTTTGTTTATAACATCTTATAAACATATCTACCCCTGGGAACAAGGTAGAATATAAAGTTTAGTATGCCTGAACTCAGAATGTTAAAATGCATTTTTTAGTGAGGGTGATTTTTACATTCTGTGTTTGAAAATACCACTTTTAGCAAGTAGGTATTTTCTTGCTTAGCCATCCAGTATGCCTCTGCTAGGTTTCTGTATTGTATGTCTGGCTTTGGAGTGTCAGGGGCTGGGAAGGAGCAGTGGCTCCAGAGAGCCTGATGAGTCAAGGCTGGGCTGAATAGACCTGGTCTGCATTTGGAGTGATGGGAGGAGTAGCACCTGCACCTGAATAGGGCTGTGCCTGACTTCCACAATGATGACTTCCCCCCCTGTGGTGTGTCTGGAGCCAGGGCTCTCACAATGACAATGGAGGTTGTTGTGCACTTGCAAAGTGGCCCACAGAACTAGTTTTGGCTGGGTACAGACACTCTCTGCCTTCAGAGAACAAAGGATTTTTGGGTATAAATAGAGGGGCCCAGACCCCAGACTTTTAGATTACTTCTGGGAATCAAGAGGAACCTTTGCCCAAGAGAAGAGCCGGCGAAGCTGAGGAGGAATACTGCCCCTGTGCTGTTTGCTGTCTAGGGTTCGCCTGCAGTGGATGCTTGCTGCCAAGGAAAGGAGAAAAGGACTTTACTGTTTGCTTTGTCACCTGCTTGAAAGAAGAAACGAGACGCATTCGCACCCGTTTCTGACGCATCGCCGAAGAAACCGTCGCAGCGCCTGTCGCGGCTCGAGAAATCACTGCACGCCGCATCAAGTGCACCGATCTCCGAAGTCCAAGATCACGCACCGAGTCCGAAGCATGGCCTGCTGTGTGGCTGCACAAGTTCATGCATCACCACCTGATCATCGCATTGCATCGAGGCGCAAAGTCTGTTGCATCGTTGGGGATGCAGTAAGAAAATGATGCATCAGCTCCCGACGCAGTAAGAAACCGACACATCACCTCCTCTTCGGTAAGGAACTAGCACATCACCTCCCCTGCGCTGCAGTAAGGAACCAACGCATCACCTCCCCCAAAGCAAGGAACCGACGCATCACCTTCCCTGAGTGTAAGGTAACGACGCAACACCTTCCCTGCAGCCCGTTTTATTTGTTTGCGCGACGCATCCCAGGTATTTTGTGAGAAAAGTGTTGCATCTGCAATTTTGCTTCAACTGTACTATTTCACCATCTGAAAGTCATATTTTTATTACTGTTTTGTGGATTTTGGTCGTTTGGTCTTGTTTTGGTTTAGATAAAGATTATTTATTTTTCTATCCTGGTGTGGTGTCCATTTGTAGTGTCTTCACCGTATTACTGTATGTGTTCACAAATGCTTTAAACACTGCCTCTGAGATAAGCCTGTCTGCTCGTGCCAAGCTACCAAGGGGGTAAGCAGGGGTTATTTTAGGAGTCTATCCCCTTTACCCGGACTGGAAGTAAGGGTCCCTATTCGGACAAAGGTAACTACCTCTGCGAACTAGAGACCCCCATTTCTAACAATAGCTTAACCTGAATGTGACTTACTTAGAATATTACTCATAACTGCCAAATGTTCCTGTTCTATAAATGTATTATCTTCCTTAAGTGCAACACTTTGATAGATAACTGATAGATATCCAAGATATGCAAAATACCGCAGCGATTAATTGGAGATGAAGCAGAGAATGATAAAAGAGAAATTTATGTTGGCACAGATGAGGTTAGCTCAGAAAGGTTTTCAGAATCCTTCCTTTACAGGAAATCAAGGAGGTATATAAGGTGTTACTGTTCCACAAGTTGGGTTCCAGGGTGACAAAGGAGGGTGTAACATGCCGCAGGGTAGATGCAGAGGTGTTCCTGTTAATAAGAGTTCAGGAACAGATGTTGCTGATATAAAAAGGTTACTCCTTGTCACAGAGTTGGCCATTGGAACAGGCAGTGTAGATATAATCCTAAAAATGTAAATGTACAAATGCAAAAAGGAGTGCAGATGCAGAACATGCCCACACAGCAGTTGTAGGTGCCTATGTAAGGAAAATCCCTGATGATGTCAGTCCCACCGGCTCAAATGATTCCACAAAACATGGGATATACCAAATTCAATTTGAATTGGATGCCGAAAATTATACTGTTTCAGAATTCAATGCAGCAATTCCCTAACCCAAATCAAAACGCAGTACAACAGTATCCCTTTTTCAAAAATGATGGTTCAGGTTCTGATGTTTCTCAATGAAGGTGTCTGAGGGGGAGGAAGATTGCATACTTGGCGCAGTCTTACAGGTAGACTAGTGTGGCCGATATGTAAATGCAGAAGTATATGGCCGCCCGTATCATTTCTTACTGATACCGGTGCTCACTGATCTACTGTTAGAACAATGGAAGTCCCAGACCTACCTTTCTCAGGAAAGAAATATTCAAGTTGTAGGAGTAACAAATATACAGATTTCAAATACAATTGTAACATGTAGCTTAAGGAAGATAATATATTTATAATGCTACAAAGCTACAAGTGGTGTATGTTCTTTTGCCTATCTGGCAGATAAACTTTGGAAATCTCTCCCTTTATCCTTAAAACTGACCAATAAAGAAATCAAATTTAGGAAACTTCTCAAAACTCAAATCTTTGAGTGATTTACCTATTGTGCTTGTTTTTGGAAGGACATGACTTCAGCGCTGGGGAGCCTGTTGGGTAGCCATGCGCTTTATAAATTCTTAGCATAGCTTAGCATAGCATAGCATGTTCTCATTTGCACCAATCTTGAACTTCCTATCTATCCCGTGTTCATATAATACTGAATAGAGAATTGTGTATTTTAACAAAACTCTTGCATACATGAAATACAAAAAGCATTACTGAACTGGAAATCTGCAAGTAAATGTTTCTGTCTTTTAGAATACCTAATTTTCATGCAGTGAAAGATTGAATAAATGATAGAATAGACTCTACATAAGCTTCCCTGGGAACTAAGGTTAATGCTTCTAGAAACACAAATGTTTAGTGATGACTGTTCCATATTTGCTAGTAAACTAGTGACTTAATGTATGTTCCATTGGAAAGGAAAAATGAAGCCTGCTCACCATTGAAAGGTGTCTTTCAATTGGGCAATTGAAATGTGTTTTTTAATTGAACAGAAGTGATCTAACATGGAACAATGTCGTTCATATGTATTTTTGCATTTTGTATGAGTGCGTCTTTCTAAAAAGTGAGAGAGACCACTTTTTGAGAAGCCAATTTTGAGCAGCTCTTTTTGAGAAGCCACTTCTTGGGTAGATTTTCAACCATCCTTTTGTTATCCCTGATGGGTGTAGCTACTGCTGCATCGGCTACCCCATATTTCTCGGTTTAGGCTTTATTTGTACAGATTGCTTCTGCGACTGTATGTTCATGCTTTTGGATAATGAAACTCGGCTGAGTTTCATGAACTTCTCTTTATGGGGAGTTTGACTACTTAATTTGATTTTGAACTTTATGCTCCTTTGATTTCAACCTTTTGTCGAACTTTTTATGGTTTTTTTTAGCTTTAATTCTTGACCCATCTAGAAAAGTGATCATTTCCTTAAGGGAACCCGCTTGTCAATATTGCATTATTAATGACTCTAACATAATTTTCTCTTGATTAAGTTTTGCAAACAGATTTTATCTGACATACTAATTGAATAAAAAGAAGATGACTTTTATTAATCTCTTTATGAGAATAAAGGTTTTCAAAATCAATCCAAAAAACTCTCATTATTGACTGAACTTAAGAACTGATTGATTTTGATGCCGATTAATATGATATGATTTATCATCCATTCAAAATGGTGGCAAAGATCTGTCACCTAGAAGAAGAATTTGGCACAGAGTTGGAGCTCATTTTTGTGAGTCACAGGTTGAACTGGTACTGCAAGTTAAATTTTGGACTCTTTCTGTGCTATCAGTTTTCTGGTGACCGAGTATGGTTCACACCTTGAATGGAGCTATAAAATAATTTCCCAAGCCAGAATAAATTACCTAAATCTCAAAATCCAAATGCCAGAAACTGAAGATTTTACATGGCAGTATTTGAAAGTGGTTGCTGCTGTGGATGTATGAGTATTAATAGTGTGATGCGTCGTCTATTGTAATTGTATTTTTGGTTTTTCGTATGTGTTGGACTTGGCCCTTTATCCAGGGTCATCCCAGAACTTTTTGCCTTCCTCCTGGTATGTCTTCTGACCTGGTGTTGAGGGTTTTAGGACTCTGGGCACTTTATCACTGCTGTCCAGTGTGAAAGTGCATGTGCTCTCTATGGTATACTTGGCAAGATTGATCTACACATGTTTGGCGTATTTAATTTACCTATCAGTCCCTTGTAAAGTGGAATCTCATATACCTGGGGCCAGTAAATTAAATGCTACTGGTGGGCTTGCAGAGCTGCTTGCGCCACCCACCAAGGTAGCCTCTCAAACCTGTCTCAGGCCTCTGCCATTGTAGGGCCTGTGTGCGCAGTTTGCTGCCACTGCGACGTGGCACATAAAGTGGTGACCACGTCTGTGACTCCCCTTTTACTACACATTAGTCACGCGTAAGGTAGGCCCTTGCTAGCCCTATGGGCAGGGTGCGGTGTAGGTAAATGGTAGGGCATGTGCCTTTACTGTGTGGCATGTCCTGGTAGTGACAAACAGCCTATTTGGTTTCTCATTGCTGTTGTCGTGTAGTTCCTATATAACCTATACAGGATATAACATAACCTTGTGTGGAGTTTCTTTCGTAGTGTGCCTAGTGTGTCACTGCTGTGTGTGTGTGTGTGTGTTGCGCAAACGCTTTACACATTGCCGCTGGGATAAGCCTAACTGCTCTGCCAAGCTACCAAGGAGGTGAGCAGGAGTTATCTTCAGCGTGTAACTCCCTTACCCTGACTAGAGTGGTGGTTTCTGCCTGGCTTAGGTGTATGCCCTAGCCAACCAGAAATCCCATTTCTAACAATATGGTGATGAATTGTGATCTGGAGTTGAATGAATTGATGAATGGAGATGTTATTTTTTTTAATGTAAAGAAGATGAAGAGTTTCAGACTCGCTGTAGTCTAAGATACCGGGAAAGATTGATACAAGTGTGGAAGACACTTGGAAGAGCCATTGTCGTTTGGTATTTCTTATTTGCAGGTTTGAGATGTACAGTGTGTGGTATCATCACCTATTCAATTAGGGTAGAGAGACTAAAACATTGTTGTGGTTGTTTAACTAATTGTGCAAATTGGTGACATATCATTGATTGGAGTGATTTCACGCTGGTCGAGATTTCACTTGCGATTATGGGGTTTCTTGGATGATTGTAATACTGTCATTTCTTCAAGAATTGATATCTGTTTGTCGTGTCATTTGAAAGTTTTTGTTGAAGTTTGTATAAGTACGAAGAAATTGTAAAGGAGATTTAACAGCTGCGAGGAGTGAAGTCATATGTCATAGGGTTTGCGTTGGGATTGGTTGGTTTTTGTGATTTCGCGCTGGGATTGGTTGGTGACATCAAGCTGCTGTGCTGGGATTGGACAGTGGTTGAGTAAATACCGCATTGGGATTTGTTGACAAAATTCTGGACAATATTAGCTGTGATAGGATTGGTTTATAGAGATGTGACTTATATGAACAGAATGAAAATATTGAATTGAAGTTATTTTTGCCTTACAATTTATTCCAATCATGAAATGTTTTAAAGAAATTAAGAATTTGGTGAAGGGAGATGCTGCAATTCCTCTACGGAAAGGGGAAGAGGCACCTCCATAGGGTACACCTGCATACATTATGACAACAGAATATGGATTACATGAATGATTTTGTCTTCACCACTGGCGCAAGATCACAGAAAAAAAGGGTCCAGTGGCTTTCCAATGATATGGAACATTTGAAACTAGAATTCTTGAAAATGTATAAAGAAATTTGTACTAAATTGGACCACCCCCTAGACCTGCCCAATCTGAAGCTCTGAATTTGTGGGACAAAGGCTGCATGAGAAAAAGAGAAGGAAAAAGATCAGAGATGGACAAAGACAACAGTGGGTAATTATGCAGATGCTCAATGAGATGAAGGACAGTGTAGATGGAGAAAAGTTTTGAGGGAACAAGATTTTATCCAGCTATTACAACAGAAATACCAGGAAAGGGAAATAAGGGGAAATCAACAAAGAGTGATGAAAAGAAAGAGGAGAATGAAGAGACAGACAGCGATTCAGGGGATGATATTTTAGAAGCAATGCTAGCTGTCAGCCCTCCACCTTTTGCAACATTTACTGATTGAAGTGAGTTAAGTACTAGTACGAGTAGCACAGTGGCTGCTTCCCTGTCGAATCCAGTGTAGTACAGATTGAAAACCTATGCAGATACTTCAACTTGTTCCACCAGTCATAGCTTGATCACAAATTACAGTTTTATTCTGTGTCCAGTATACCTGTTGTACATAGTACAGCACCATCACCACTAGTAAATGCACAGGCACTACCTAAACCAGTTACAAATGCTCCACAAAATGTTAATCTGATTCCAGAGCTCAAGGTGCTGCAGGAGGTCCACCTGCGACAGAATTTATTCCAACTTCACAAAATTCACACATTGTTGTGTAGAGACCACCACAGACAGTGCAAGGATTCATATTTGAAGGAACACTTGTTTTTACAGCATCTGTGACCCCAGGAGAACTTAATTAACTTGAGGATGGAATCTTTCCACCTTGGTTTTAAGGAGCGGCATGGATTAAAAAGACGGAAAGTACAGATTCACAAATTAATTTGAATCCTGAAAATGGAAGGCCATTAGACATGACCAAACAAAGTGGAATTAGAGGAAATCATAAGAGGATGTTTGGAATTAGAACTTTTTAGAACAATAGCAAAAGAAAGAACTAATTTACCTGTGCAAAGAAATTACCAGCCCAGCAGCTGTCATAGATGATAAATTGACAGAATTAGTCCAAAAACATGAAATCGATCTTTCCAAAAATTTCCATTTGCAGAAAAGTTATAGAGTCCAATTAAATGATGTAGCAATTGAAAATATGGTAGCTACAGTAATTTGGTAAAATATTATAGAACTGGTAAAATGCATTGGCAAATGGAGTGAAACTGAAAAATTAGAAATTAAATGGGCAAAGAAACATGAAAAGAAAAAGTGGGAAACTGAAGTGTAAGGAAAGAAAGATGAGAAAAACCACAGCATACCCATTAAGAGAAATAGCAAGAGGGATGTATGTACATGTGCATTGGAGCAGAGGTGATCTTGCAGCACTCGCAAGTAACTTCCAAAAATTGAGAGACAAACCTGTGCAGTGGTGGTATTCACTAGGTCTGGCTGAAGTTCACGGAGTTCCGCTTCGCGGATCCCCACGAAGTGCCCAAAAAGTGTGGTAAGTGGGGAGTTTGTCCCACGCTGTAAAACCACCGCGAACTGCACTACACATCGTGCCAGAGGGCGCTGCTTCTTTCTGCTGCTCGAGTAGATTTCTACGTGAGCTCAGCTTTCTCAATGCAAGCAGCAGATTTCTCAACATGAGCAGTCGTGACCTGCCGCGACTGCCCACATTGAGAAATCTCGCTGGGAGGAGTACAAGCGTGCAATTGTTTTGATTGTGCTTGCCAACCAGCCATCTGAGAGAAACAATCTCTGCGTCACTTTGTGGAGATCTTCAGGACTCCACGCGTATAGTGTGCAAAACTAAATCGACGCAGCGTAATTCTTCGCCCACCCCTAGTGCTCACAAGTAGAATGGTTTATAATGATTTCAAAGGTGTTGTGGGTTTATTTGGATGCGTTCTTTGATACTGTATTGCCTAATGATTTCTGGGCTGATTGTAAGACTGCTGTACAATGGCCACGCAAGGAACCAGTGAGAAATGCTAGTACTAATGCACCATCTCCTGTAGTTATGTAGAAATATGAAGAAATGAGTGCCACCAAAATATTTGATTGGGTTAAAATGTACCAAATGATCCAAGAACCAATCACTTCATGGGTTTTATGAAAGACTATTACAGGTGTTTCAACAGAAAAGTGGAAGAGAATATCCTGAGGAAAATTATATGGCACTTTTTGTGTCACAGTTTGTCTTAGGGCTGAGACCAGAGATCAGTTCATACATAACTCAATGTGTGATATGCTGGCAAAATAAATCACTTGATGAGGTTCTGAGATATGCAAAATACTGCAGCAAGAATTGGGGATGAAAAGGAGAAAGATAAAAGAGAATTTTATGTTGGCACAGACAAGGTTGGCTCAGAAAGGTTTTCAGAATCCTTCTTTTACAGGGAATCAAGAAGGTATGTAAGGTGTTGCTGTTCCACAAGTTGGGTACCAGGGTAACCAAGGAGGGTTTAACATGCCTCAGAGTAGAGGTAGAGGTGTTCCTGTTAAGGAACAGATGTTGCTGCTCTGAAAAAGGTTACCCCTTGTTACATCTGTCACAGAGGTGGGAATTCGAAGAGGGAGTACAGATATAGTCCTAAAAATGGAACAGTACAAATGGAAAAAGGAGTGCAGATGGAGAACATGCCCACAAAGCAGATGCAGGTGCCTATGCAAGGACAAATCCCAATGACGTCAGTCCCACCAGCTAAAATAATTCCACAAAACAGGGGAAATGCGAGATTCAATTTAAATCAGATTCCAAAAATGAATACTAACCCGTTTCAGAAATCAATGTTACAATTCCCTAACCCAAATGAAAACACATTACAATAGTATCCCTTTTTTGAAAATGATGGTTCAGGTTCTGATGTTTCTTAATGAAGGTGCCTGAGGGCGGAGGAAGATTGCGTATTTGGCGCAGTCTTATAGGTAGACCAGAGTGGCCCATATGTAAATGCAAAAGTATATGTCCACCCCGCATCTTTTCTTATTGATACCCGTGTTACCTGATCTACTGTTAGGACAGTGGAAGTTCCAGACCTACTTTTTTCGGGAAAAATATCCACGTTTTAGGAGTAACAAACAGATTACAAATCCAATTTCTAAAAAGGCCCCAGTTAAAATAGGTTTATTTGAGGAAACACACCAGTTTATTTGTGATTTGAATCCTGTGAATTTGTTAGGGAGAGATTTGTAGTCCAAGTAGAATTGCACCATTTACTGCACTCCGGATATTGTAGCTTTTCAGACCTATGATGGGGATTTGGAATTTACCCCTTTCGGTGCTCATTATGGAATGGTTCCGGCTTACTAAATCGTACTGCTTAGGGATTTCCTTTTTGGGGGGGCCTCGGGAGGATGGGAAGAGCTTACCTAACCTTCAAAGTAATGGCGATCGCGAGCATGGCACACTGTTGTCATTACATTGAAACTGAAACTTAGTTTCAGTTTCGATGTTTTGGTGCTTGTGGGGCTATCTCAGCCCCCCGAGCACCGAAACACATGGGAGAGGTATCGTTGGAAAGGGGAGAATCTCCCTTTCCAATGGTACCCTTCCCTAGTGGATCCCTGCTTGGCGATCACTCCAAGTAGGGATCCACCCATTAGGACCTGGAAGGGGGGAGCGGCCCCCTTGGGCAAAGGGCTTTGCTCCCTCCATTGAAAAAAGGCATAACCAGTCTTTATCCCCCCTAGGGGGAGATGGCAGGAGTAGACCCCAATTGGCCCTCCCAGGGAGGCAGAAATCATCCTAGAACCCAGTAATTCTTTTTTTATAGGCCAGGCGTGGGGGCTGCCCAGGATGGACATGCAAATGCCCCTACCCTTTCCTCCTATAACTCCAAGGTCTTTCTACCCCCTAGGAAGCAGATGGGGGCAATAGCCCCCGATCTACCCCGGGGGGGCAAAAAGCCCACTAGCCAAGAGGGAATTTATTTTTGTACTTAGCTGCCCCAAAAATGCCACAGTATTTCTGCCCCCAGGAGGCAGATGGGGGCAGTAGCCCCTGAACTGCCCCTGGGTAGGGCAGAAAGCCCACTAGGAGCCAGGGATTACAGTGCCTTTTTTTACGTAGGGGGCTTCCCAGAATGGGCATACCAATGCCCCACCCCACAAACAAATCAGCCACAGTCTTTCTGTCCTCCCCCGGGGGAAGCAGAAAACCCACTAGGCACTGACCTTTTTTCGCAACGTGCCTAGCTGTTGATATTGGGCCCTAGAGCAGCCGGCACCCTAAGGAAACCTTGAAACCTATACCAGAGTAATCCAGAATGGGGTGACTTGAGTGGCTCTCCCCAGGTTCTGTTACCAAGAATCCCTTGCAAATCTCAAAAATTGTAAAAAAACACATTTTCCTCACTTTTCTGTGTTGGAGAGTTCTGGAATCTAGGTGGATCCACAAACTTCCAACAACTCAGCATTCCCTGAGGTCTACCGATAAAAATGGTACCTCACTTGTGTGGGTAGGCCTAGTGCCACACAAGTGAGGTACCATTTTTATCGGGAGACTTGGGGAAATGCTGGGTTGGTGGAAGTTTGCTGCTCCCCCTAGGATTCCAGGACTTTCCATCACAGAAATATGAGGAAAAGGTATTTTTTCTTTTACAAAGTTTGAGGTTTGCAAGGGATTCTGGGTAACAGAACCAGGTGAGAGCCACACAAGTCCGCATCTTGAATTTCCCTGGATGTCTAGGTTTCAAACATATGTGGTTTTGCTAAGTTTCCTTAGGTGCCGGCAGAGCTAGGGCCCAAAATCCACAACTAGGCACATTGCGATAAAAGGGTCCATTTTCACTGGAAAATGTGATGTGTCTACATTGCGTTTCAGGCCGTTCCCTGTCGCGGGTACTAGGCCTACCCACACAAATGAGGTGCCATTTTTATCGGTAGACACTGGGGAATGCTGGGTGACTGGATATTTGTGGCTTCCCACAGATTCCAGAACTTTCCATCACAGAAATGTGAGGAAATCTGTTTTTTTGGCAAAGTTTGACGTTTGCAAGGGATTCTGGGTAACAGAACTTAGTGAGAGGCGCACAAGTCACCCCATCCTAAATTCCCCTGGGTGTCTTGTTTTAAAACATGCAAAGGATTTGCTAGGTTTCCCTAGGTGCTGGCTGAGCTAGGGTCTGAAATTTACAGCTAGGCATATTGAAAAAAAAAGATCAGTTTTTCACTGGAAGAATGTGTTGTGTCCATGTTGCATTTTGGGACGTTTCCTGTCGCGGCCACTAGGCCTACCCACACAAGTGAGGTGCCATTTTTATTGGGAGACTTTGGTAAATGCTTGGTGGGTATAGGTTTGTGCCTCCTCACAGATTCCAAAACTTTCCATCACAGAAATGTGAGAAGAATGTAGTATTTTTGACGAAGTTTGAGGTTTGCAAAGGATTCTCGGTAAAAAAGGGTCAGTTTTCACTCGAAAAATGTGATGTGTCCACTTTGCGTGTTGGGACATTTCCTGTCGCAGGCACTAGGCCGACCCACACTCGAGGTATTTTTTTTGTCGAGAGACCATGGGACCATGGGAAAGAGAATAGTAGAACAAGTGTTATTACCAATTGACATTCTTTGCATTTCTGCCTTCCAAATGTAAGACAATTTGTAAAAATTAAGTAATTTTGAAAAATGACCTCTAATTATTATGCTTGTATGGGTACCCACAACTTTGGAGATGTGCAAATAATCACTGCTTCTGAATTGCTATATACCCAGTACACAATGAAAAACCATTGCAAGCTGAAAGAAAAATTGTGTTTGCCCCAGCACTAGGAATGTCAGATTATACAAAAAGGTTTACTGTATTTTGCAGTGAGAGGGAGGACTGCGGTCTCTCAGTGCTGAGTCAGATGCATGATAGAAACCTGTGGCATATTTCTCTATCACCCTTGACCCTTGACCCTGTTGCTGCAGATAAGGTTGCCTTAAAGCGGTTGCCGCAGTGAGCACTAGTCTAGAAAAGAGTGAGCACATAGTGATGGGATTCCCATTAATTGTTATGGTCCCACACTCAGTGGATCTTCTTTTAACCAGAACAAAAATCTAATATATGACTCACAATCATTTCACAAAGTACGAACAGACCATATTTTCATCTGACAATGTTATTCTAAAGAGGTGTCAGAAACGTAATCCATCAACTCTTTTGTCTGTAAATGATGCTTTTGTAGATGAAATTGAACATGATTGCTTAGATGCCACAGACTCATGCACCAAACCAAGATCTGATATTAAGGATGAAACCCAGATTGAGCAAAACGATGCCCTTTTTATAGATGGCTCATATTAAAGAAGTAGAACATTGAAAGCAGCATATGCTGTGTGCATCATAAATGATGTTGTGGAAGCTTCCGGGCTTCAGAGAGTTACTTTAGCACAAGTTGCAGAACTGATTGCCCTTACCAGAGCATGCAGTTTAACTGCTCACATGAGAGTGACTACATTTACAGACAGCCAGTACAGCATTCATGTTATCCATGATTTTGGGCAAATATGGTCACAAAGAGGGTTTTTTAACTACTTCAGGTATACCAATTAGGAAAGGAATTTACATAAAAAATGTGTTGGAAGCCTTACAGTTACATGAAGCGATTTTAGTAATCAACTGAGCAGTTCATCAAAGTGGTAATGGCTACATTGCCATGGGAAACAGATATGTTGATTCAGATGCACGGTATTGTGCTTTGTGGCCTGTACATGCAATTGAAATTTCACATGTCAGACTGGAGAAACTTTTGTTCACCTTGTTGATGAAAGTGACTAATACTTAGGATTAATTAAAGAGGGTGCAGGAAAATGTTACAGAAGCAGAATAGAACAGCTGGATTAAACCAGATTGTGACAAAAATCCTAATGATTTATGGGTGTCAGCTGATGGGAGAATTGTGTTGCCAGATAGTACTGTCATTAGGAACAATAAGCTATCATGGATGCACATATTTAAGCAAGAGGCAATGATCATACTTTTTCATCAAAACAGTTTAATCCCAGATTCAGAATACTAGCTGAAGAGGTTTGCCACAGATGTGTAATATTTCAATAACTGAATGCAGGAAAGAAGACACATGTTACACTAAGATATATAGGGACGGTCGTTTCAACAGAATGCAGATGGATTTTATCTAGATACCTGCTTAGAATGGCCTGAGATAGTTCCTGGTCATAGTATGTGTCTTCTTGAGATGGATGGGAGTCTACCCAACAAGAAGAAAAAACAGCCCCACTGCAGCAAAACTGTTATTGTGATCATTGTTCCCAAGGTATGGCATGACAGTGGTAATGGCTACATTGACATGGGAAACAGATATGTTGATTCAGATGCACGGTATTGTGCTTTGTGGCCTGTACATGCAATTGAAATTTCACATGTCAGACTGGAGAAACTTTTGTTCACCTTGTTGATGAAAGTGACTAATACTTAGGATTAATTAAAGAGGGTGCAGGAAAATGTTACAGAAGCAGAATAGAACAGCTGGATTAAACCAGATTGTGACAAAAATCCTAATGATTTATGGGTGTCAGCTGATGGGAGAATTGTGTTGCCAGATAGTACTGTCATTAGGAACAATAAGCTATCATGGATGCACATATTTAGGCAAGAGGCAATGATCATACTTTTTCATCAAAACAGTTTAATCCCAGATTCAGAATACTAGCTGAAGAGGTTTGCCACAGATGTGTAATATTTCAATAACTGAATGCAGGAAAGAAGACACATGTTACACTAAGATATATAGGGACGGTCGTTTCAACAGAATGCAGGTGGATTTTATCTAGATACCTGCTTAGAATGGCCTGAGATAGTTCCTGGTCATAGTATGTGTCTTCTTGAGATGGATGGGAGTCTACCCAACAAGAAGAAAAAACAGCCCCACTGCAGCAAAACTGTTATTGTGAGAATTGTTCCCAAGGTATGGCATGACAGTTTCTCTGGAATCAGACAGGAGGACCCATTTCAATAATGTAAATGTAAATGTAAATGTAATGACACTGCAGCGGCTAGGATTCTCTCGGGTACTCCTAAATTTAAACCAATTTCAGGAGTCATTCGCCAGCTTCATTGGCTGCCTATCAAAAGCAGATCCAAATTTAAGGCATTATGTATAGCCTATAAATCAATCCACGGCTCAGGACCTGAATTCCTTAGGAGAAGCTTTTGCCAGTATAGACCTATCAGGAATCTACGCTCTAGCTCTAATCAGCTGCTAACGGTCCCTAGAACCAAGAAAGCCACCTGGGGCGATAAGAGATTCATCGTGGCAACAACCAAACTCTGGAATGAACTTCCGCTACATATTAAGAGTGCCTCCACTCTTTTATCTTTTCGGAAGTATATAAAAACATGGTTATTCAAATAATACTCTTCGTCTCACCTGACTGACTGTTCTAATCTGTCCTATAGCGCCGAGACACCCCCGGGTAGTTGTGCGCTTAATAAATCGCCTAAATAAATAAATAAAATAAATAAATACTTGAAGCTTCTGGAGTAGTCGAACAGGTCAACTAAACCATTAGGTCTTGATGAGCAAAAGTATGTGCATCTACATCATGGAAATGGGCAGTAGCATTACCTTTGGTACTGATGAGTATTCAGAGTATCCCAGTAGGAAGACTGGTTTATCGCCCTAGGAAATCCTGACAGGCACGGCAATAACCTCTGCCTGCTGTACCTACAGATGCACTTTTGAATATCACAGATGATATTAGACTCAATTACAGCAAAGTATTGGCTGATGTGATCTGTTATATCTCTTACCAGGTTATAGCTGCCAAAAGAGATCCTCACCAAGAATTGTGCCACAACCTCAATACTGGTGATTGAGTCATGATAAAGAAGCACGTTCGGAAGACCTGTTTGGAACTAAGATGGGAATACCGCTGTTAAGTACAATAAAGTTCCGGATTGGGTCCATGCCTTTCATACCAGGAAAGTGAGAAACCCAGAAAAGGGAATTGCGGTCTTTGATTCTGAATGAAGAGCATTTGTGGTTGCACCATCAAGACCAGTGGTAACGTTCGCACAAAAGCAGCATGAAGAAGAAAAGGGTGAAGATTTGAAATTACCTTACACAAAGTGGCATCAAAGTCTACAATGAAATAGAAGCAGAGACTGATCCTTAAAAGGAGAACACTACTGTTATTTCATCAGTACAGCTAAAAGATCCAGGTGAAGGAACAAGAACTGGAATAAGGAGAGTCACCCGCAGAGGTGAATGGCCACAGAGCTATGGATAAGAAAGAAGAAGAAGGAGTACATAAGTTGGTCAAATACCAGTAGCTATACCTAAAGACACTGAATCAAGTGATGAAAGTGGAATAGGACAAAACCAACAGTCTCTAAGAAGATCAAAGAGAGCAAGAGTACATTGTTGGAGGAATTCAGCACCCAAATGGTCATATTACTGTGGACAGAGTACTATAAGTCACATTAGAACATTGGAATGTTGGTAGCTCCATTGAAAACAATGGAGTGCTCCGGGCTTATAATGGCTGGTATAAGCCCGGAGCTCCAACATTCCAAAATTCTTTGTTCACAGCTCTGGCTGTGAACAAAGGCTTCAGGGAGCCCGAGGGGATTTCAATCCCCTCGCGCTCCTGAAGGGTTTTTGTTTTATTTGTTAGAACATTCTACCCTCTAGTGGCAGAATGTTCTAATAGCCTTATAGCCCTTCGTAGCAGGGCTATACCGGCTATTAAAGTCCCGCTGCTTTGTTAAAGTCCCTCGCCTTCGGCTCGGGCCTTTAACGCTGCAGCGGGTCTTTAATAGCCGGTATAGCCTGCTACGGCGGGGTATAAGGCTATATTAGATGATTTGTGTGATGTGAGATATGAACTGTATGAACCTCCAAGGAATAGCATTGAAAAGGAATTTGAAAAAGTCAGAATTGAGAACTGAAAATTATTAAAAGTTGAAAATATAAAATAACTGATTGATAAACAAGAATTGTCCTGTTAGACCTTTATTATTTTAGTGTAATATTTTACAGAAGATCAACCTAGGCCAGAGTGTGCTGTAGAAGAGTAGGGATATCAATAAAGAACATCACAGAGTAGGGTTATGGATTGTCTAATTAGAGATCTGAACTGCAACGTCTTGAAAAGCTACTTACAGATTTATATGCTGAACGGTTGATATTCAATTGTACCTAGCCTGATTCGATTAAATGTGTTACATCAGAAAAAAGTGTAAATATATTATGTGCTCAATCTTTGTAATATTAGTAATAATGATTACTATACTACTAGTGGGATTATATTTAACCACCAGAATTAGAGTCTAGATCAAATAATATAACTAAACCACATGGAAACATTAATGATGAAGACAAACTAAGAGCTTTTTTTGTTAACTACAAGAAAGATTTCTCCACTGATATTTACTCTAGACTAGTACAAGAATACACTCATGCTATAGATGCAAAGGACTGTTACGTGTGCACTCATGTACCCACATCGTGCAGTTGTTTGCTTTCACTTATTTATAGGCGAGAACATTTAGAATATTTCTATTCAAATTATGATCATATACCTCCAAGAGTACCTTTAATTAAAAGCATGCATTTACACCTGCAAGCAAAAGAAATAGGCACTGCTTGGTAATACTTCTTCACTCATTGACCTACAGATAGTGTTAAGGCTTATAAATACAATTTAACCTGCTTAAAGAGACCTATAGAGAAGATTTACATAATGGCTTTAGAAGAAAGATGCATAAATATAGCCCACACTAAAGATAAGGAAAGTGATGTTTTGAAAAATGTTTGGAGGAAAGGAGAAGATGAATTCAGAATAAAAATGGTTTATCCAAAGCTAAGGTTAGATAGCCAACACAAAATAAAGATTTGCATTTACAGAAAGAGAACACCCAAACGAACTAGACATGCAGGAGATTAAAAGCAGTAAGCACACATTTGAAGTAGCAGGAGTAACATGGCAATTTTTACAGGGAGAGGAATCTGCAATTTCCATTTCTTTTTTATTTGTAGACAAAATGCTTATTTCTTGCTGCCTGCAGACTGGGAGAGTATTTGTTATTTAGGTATACTAATTCCAAAGATGTACCTTGTACAAAGTATAGATGCATTAACAAAGACACCAGCACACAAACATAGTACAGAAACTGTAGCTGAATTAGTGGGAGATATATTTGGTGCAATTATTCCACGTGTAGGCATCATACTAAATGATGAAAAGAATAGAAAACTATCAACTGTTGTAAGCAAGCTGGCAATAAGCACTTCTGGAGCTTTTCTTGTAGTGAACACTGATCTTAATATTGCAGGATAGTCTAGCATTAGACATATTGCTTGCAGAGAAAGGCAGAGTTCGCAAAATGCTTAAATTAAACCATAGGTGCTCCTATATTCCTGACAGAAGTAAGTAAATAGAAGGTTTTGCAAAGAACGTTTCTTATTTAGAACCTGAAATATAGGAGCTGGAAACACCTAGTGTTTTTAAAAACTCTGGAAAGGGAGTTCGTAGAATTGGAAATGGCAGGAGGAGGTATTATAAAGGCAGTTCATATGCCAATAATAAAAATGGGGCTTTGTCTGCTATTTCTTTATGCTTTATTCCTGAGCTGTAGATTTTAAGCAACAGAAAGATTTGAAAAAGAATTAGGATTAAATCATTTGATAAATGATGATTATATTGTCATTGAAATTTTGAAGTCGAGACTGAATAACCATCAGACGGGGGGATTGAAAAAGCGTAAAATCAAAATTAATCAACAAAGGTGATAATTTGCCTTTGATAGTAACATGAAGACACACTATAAAATGGAACATAATCAAAAAGTGCAAAATACTTTAAGCAGCCATATTCACTGGTAGGCCGCTGTTATATTTCCCTTTTAACAAATAGAAGCTTTAGAAATTGCTGAACTATGCACAAATGTATTTGATAGCTTGACCTGAATGGGACTCTCTTAGAACCTTTGTCATAACTGCCAAATGTTCTAGTTTTATAAATGTATTATCTTCCTTAGGCAACAAGTTCTCATTTGCTCCAAGCTTGAACTTCCTATCTCGTGTTCGAATAATACTGAATCGAGAATCGTATATTTCAACAATAACTCTAACTTACATGAAATACAAAAAGCATTACTTAACTATTTAGTAAATGTCTGTCTTTTAGTATAGTTCATTGCCTCACAGTGAAACATTGAATAAATGATAAAATAGGTCTGAATTAAGCTTGCCTAGGAACCAAGGTTAACGCTTCCAGAAACACAAATGTTTAGTGATGTCTGTTACATTTTTTATCGTAGACTGTTGACTTCATCTATTTTCCTTAGGACAGAAAAACAAAGCCTGCTCACCATCGAAAGATGTCTTTCCATTGGACAGAAGTTATTTAACCTGCAACAATGTTGTTTACATTTATTCTTTTGTTTTATATTTGTGCATGGTTCTAAAAAGAGAGAGGCAACTTTTTGCAAAGCCACTTTTGATCAGCTCTTTTTGAGAAGCCACTTCTTGAGGAGATTATCAACCACCTTTTGTTATCCCTGACGAGTGTAGCTACTTCTGTATCTGTTGCCCCATAATTTTCGGTTTAGGCTTTACTTGTACAGATTGCTACTGGGACTGTATGCTGATGTTCTTTGGAAAATGAGACTCGGCTGAATTTCATGAACTTCTCTTTATGGGGAGTTTGACTACTTAATTTGATTTTGAACGTTGGGTTCTGTTAGCTTCAATTCTGGACCTGTTTAGAATGGGAATTATTTATTTCATGGAACACGCTTGTCATTGTTGAAATATTAATGACTCTAACCTAATTTTCTCTTGATAAGTTTCTGTAAACTAATTTTATCTGACATACTAATTGAATAAAAAGAAGACTTTTATTAATCACTTTATGAGAACAAAGGTTTTTGAAACCAATCCAAAAACTCTCATTATAGACTTACCTTAAGAACTGATTGATTTTGATGTCAATTAATATGATTTGATTTAGCATCTGTTGAAAACCAGTGGCAAATATCTGTCACTTTGAAGAAGAATTTGACACGGAGTTGGAGCCCATTCTTATAAGTCACAGGTTGAACTGGTACTGGAAATTAAATTTTGGACTCTTTCCACACTATCAACACCATCTTGCTGATCTTGATGGAGGTCCTTAAAGGGTCTAATTACCCCCTCTAGAAGTCTGTCTGACCAGCCATATCTGCTCACTTATTTTAGATAATTTCAAGCGATTGAAGCCATACATCTTTCCTCTATAGTTAGACTTGAAAGTAGTTAACAAGACAAAAAAGTTATTTCTATTGATAATAAATAGTTCCAACATTACAGAACAATACTGAAAAGAATGAAATAAAATGTAAACAAAGTA
Organism: Triturus cristatus; assembly: GCF_964204655.1. NCBI lineage: Eukaryota > Metazoa > Chordata > Amphibia > Caudata > Salamandridae > Triturus > Triturus cristatus. The sequence continues at coordinate 949,663,076 of NC_140585.1, forward strand.
GGGCAAGAACCACAGTTCCAACCTATTATACATAGGGGCAAGCACCAATCATGATCCAGCCATAACCTCTCCTGCAGATAAGGCTGCATCTCCTTGAACTAGTTAGGATTTGCCTATTGAGCCACATTGCTTACTAACATTAATAAAGTAGTTTCACTTCTTCACTGATAATGGAGTAACAATGCCCACATAGTATTTAACCAAGTTGGATAACAAGCTATTACCTACAGCTTGATGCAATATGCTTAGGGCTATCCAGGTGTGGTATGCTATCAAAAGGCAAAACTTAAAGGACAACCAGAACATGAGAGGCGGCCAAGAGCCGAGAGTCTTTTCCCTAAAAAACTGGTGGAGAATAAAACATACTACAATTTTGGAGGTAAAAGTTCAGGCAGCTTCTGTTATCAGATCTTCTTCCATTCTTTCGCCCAGGCATCTTTTGACTTTTTTGTATATGAAAGATTATAGGAGGTAAGAGAGAGCTTACAACTGACCCCAGTAAAAGGTAATCAGAATGAGTGACCAACAGGGATAAACTAAAGAGATGTGCAGAACACCAAACAGAGTAAAGCAGACTGGAAAAGCAAGTGAAAAGCCATATTCAGCAAGAGGTGGTACCAGGCAGTGCATCTGATATTTGCTGCTCTATATTCTGTGACCCCCTCCAAGAACCATACATGCTTCCATATGTACCTTAAGAACCACCGCCCCAGCTGCCATGTGCCCAGACAATAGAACTTCTACAACTAGACACAATAGAACTGTGCTTGTGTTGGAATCACCCTACTCCACCACAGAAGCTATGAGTGCCCCAGAAGTAAGATGTTTTTCTTTTCCTACAGTTTAATTGTGGAACACTTTGCATACCACATTACAGAAATCAAGCAATGTCTGCTGTATACAAGAAATCTTTAAACCTGGCTTTTCTCCCTCTAAGACAACCTGTGGTACTCTAGTTCACTCCATGTCCCTTGCTTTGAGCTCTGCATTTAGCTGCAACACCTCAAGGTATGTGTGCGCTTTATAATTTATTATTTATTTAATTTCAAGGTGACTCAACTATCCATAAGGGTACGGCTATAGAACTACTCAAAGGGAACATTCTGTTTTGTTTCGGAGCAAGATTTTCATAGGTGTGTGGTGGTCAGAGTCTATGAATGCAAATGATCAGGATTATTTCTTGGCAATCATAATGTGCATGTGTTATCATTGTGGCCTGTTTTCACAAGGTTACACAGCTTGACCGCCTATGGTGCCAATCCCCTCGTCATCCTAGCCGTAGAGTAGGTTCAAATCTATCAGTCCAGACCCTAAGCTAGCCTGGCTGATGAGGGGTGATGCCCCGAAACTGGTCCCAGAACGCTTGTTTCCGGTCCAGGGAGGACCTGGCTTGGCAGTTCGGGCTGGACTGTTCTAATGAGGCACTGGGTCAAGACTGATTTGCATATGGCTGGATCTAAACTGGGGTGGCATGGTAAGCAAAAGAACCATGTATTTAACCCAGATGTCTTGACTAGGGATGAATCTTTCATTTGCTCTGCATTCCGTCCATCATCTGTGTGTCTTTTGGTTTCTCGCCCTAAATGCGCCTGGTATGCCCAGAAGTGGGTCCCGGGCTCACTGTGCAGGTGGATTCAAGCTAGCCTGACTGATGAGGGGTGATGCCCCGAAACCCATCCCAGGATGCTTGTTTAAGGTCCAGGGGGGACCTGGCTTGGCAGTTCGGGCTGGACTGTCCCCATGAGGCATGGTGTCAAGACTGATTTGCATATGACTCGGTCTAAACTGCGGTGGCATGGTGAGCAAAAGAACAATGGACTTAATCCAGATCTCTTGACCGGGGGTGAATGTCTGTCTTGCTCTGCATTCTGTCTATCATCTGTGTGTCTTTTGCTTTCTCTCCCCAAGTATGCGGGGTATGCCCAGACGTGGGTCCTGGGCTCACCATGATACTGCATTCTAACTGGCCTGGCTGATGAGGGGTGATGCCCCGAAACTGGTCCCACAATGCTTGTTTCCAGTCCATGGAGGATCTGGCTTGGCAGTTCAGGCTGGACTGTTCCAATGAGGCACAGGGTCAAGACTGATTTGCATATGGCTGGGTCTAAACTGGGGTGGCGTGGTAGGCAGAAGAACGATGGATTTAACCCAGATCTTTTGACTGGTGGTGAATGTTTGATTTAGTCTACATTCCCTCCATCATCTGTGTGTCTTTTGCTTTCTAACCATCCATAATGGCACTGCCTTGGAACTACTCGAAGGGAACATTCTGTTTCATTCCGAAGCAAGATTTCCATAGGTGTGTGGTGGTCCAGGTCCATGAATACTAATTATTTGTTGGCAATCGTAATGTGCATGTGTTATCATTGTGGCCTGTTTTCACAAGGTCACAGCTTTGCCGCCTATAGTTCCAATCTCCTCGTAGTCTAGCCGTGGAGTAGGTTCAAATCTACCAGTCCAGACCCTGAGGTGATCTTGCTAGGAACATCTGACAGGAGAAGAGAAGTAAATTACTCAAAAGATTTCTGTGATGGTATTTGTCAATATAGTGCACCGAAGTAACACGTCTCCCCTTCAACAGGATCTACTCCCTGGCATCCACTTCATAACCCCTACCCAAAAATCTTGTTGTGGTTCAAGATTTTATCTTCCCTGGCGCTACCGCTTCAAGGTTACTTTACGGTGGCGAGAGGTACTTTCCTGCTCTTGCTAAAGTATCTGGGCTCTGATTCTGACACAACTGTACATTCATAAATCCCGAGAGACAGAAATACAGGCCAGATGTAAGCCAATTAAAGCATATTGAAATGGTGATTTACATTTAATGGCTTTAAAACACATAATCCAGACAAGAAGGCAGGCCAGCATTCCCAAAATGAATACAAGAGGATTGAAAGATTTGAAACCCCTACTTAAATTATACCAACTTAAAGGCAATCCTAGAGTATTAGAAGGGAGAATACATCCAATACAATTAAAACACCACAATAGAATGCTATTCCGCTAAAGAGGTAGGACAGGGCTGCGTGAGGGAGCAGATATTGCGGAAGACAATTTCAACCCTCAACAAAGTACAACAAAACATTATCTATTCATTTACCTGAGAGACTTCCAAACAGTGTGTGTGCAGATAAACTTGACAGAAAAATAGAAACCCGAGATTAAATTCAGAAATGGAAATAATAATTCATTTAAAATAGTGCATTAAACTGCAGTTTTCCCATTTGAACATAGTGTAAATAACACTGCTTTTATGCACTAACTTCATTGACACATTTTTTTTTTTAATTGTGATGCATTACCTGTTGCCCCTACCCAGCCAAGGTTTAAACGTGTTACCTGCAAGTCACACTAGATGTCAGCAGCTAGTGTTCTGTGAGCCAACCTGTTGGCAAGCCAATGGCCAGATAGGAAGTACAAGGTTATGTGAAAGAACTCAACATACTTTAATTAGCTTTACATCTATAGGGTAGAGGAAGACATGGAACTAGCAGACAGTTTACTGCAGGTATAACTGCCACTGAACAGTGAGTGATACCAGAATTTTCTGAGGTGTACAACCACGAACACCATGACATCTACGAGCAACACTAGCCCTTTCTCGAAACCTCCTTCTTAAGCCATGATTTACAAAAATGTACTCCTAAACTGCACAGGTTCTAGATTTTATTCTTCAAGGATGAAAACCTAAATATCCTGAATTAACCCATCAGTATACCCCTACTATACTATCCCAATAACCACCATTTATTCAATGCACCTGACTTTTGTGATGTCAATAAATCTGACGTGTATATTCCTCTTGATCAACTTTAAATTACCAATAGCAATCTGCAAAAACTAACAATTAAAACTGAAACTCAAAAACAGAAGATGGCATGCAGCTTTCAAATAAAGTGTGAAAATACTACCAAACAAATACCAAACAAGGACAACTAAAACTTCAGTCTATAGATCTCCCACTCCTTTTCCTCTCATTTCAACATACACAAACACACACGCACACACACACACACACACAAACACATCTAGCCTTACCCGAGCCTCCTGCAACCTTGCCAAATGCAAAAAGCACACAAAGTGAGAAAGCAATTTATATCATGTTAATCAACCAAATCTTGAGAAATGGATTCAGATTGACTCTAACCCTGGGCGGTGAACTCCGCTCCGCTCGCGGAGTTTGCCGAGTTTTCCGCACCGCGCGTTACGCGGGGCTCGCGGAGTTCCGAAAAAACTCCACCCTACGTAGCGGAGTGGAGAATTTTTCCTCGCTCGCTTTCATCAAAGTCAAGTTGGCGACCATGAGTGAGGAAAATCAACCTCCCGGCGAGATTTTTCCTCATTTGCGATCGCCAACATCAAGTTGGTGAGCGTGGAAAATCAACCTCCCGGCAAGATTTCTCAATGTGGGGGGGTCAGGTTTCTCATTGCAAGTGGTTGTGTATGTTCGCGACCGCTTGCATTGAGAAACAGCCTGTTCGCGTTGATAAAGCTGCCGCTCGAGTAAAAATCTACTCGAGCGGTAGAAAAGGAAAGCAGGGACCGCTTGCGCTGTGCATGGTGCCGTTCGCGATGATTGCACAGTGCGGACAAGCATCCGGCACTGTGCAATCACCGCGAACCACATTTTTCTATAGTACTCCGCCGCTTGCGGAGCTCAGCGTAGTGCGGCACAGTTTTTTCTGCACTTCGTAGAGTTCCGCGTATTGCAACTCCGCGAACTTGGTCCAGGGAAAATTGACTCTCAAATCTCCTTCCGAGACCTGGGATTTTGAATTAGTTACCAAGCTTGTCTGACTCACAAAGGAGATCTAGCACCAATGCTTCACCTATCTTGACAGAATTGTTCACCAAAACATTGGCAATCTAATTAGCTAAAGACCCACTTCCAATTATAATTCCATGATAGATGAAATTCCCAGGGATCACAATAAATGTTGCTGCAATATTCACAGGCACCTACTAAACTTAAAATAAAAATCACCCAGCAATATATTAGGTGGGTTCAGGAAAGCTAACAGTGTAGCAATGTCGAAATTGTATACATTCCAGATATGAAGAAAATAAGCTCACTGTCCTTATGGTAATCTTTTTCCTTTTATCCCTGGCACCACCTCTCTCACCTTCATATGGGCCGGAGATCAGACCTTAAATTACAGCAGCTGAGCTTATTCACGAGAAAACCCTGTTTAAGAGCGGTCTTGAGAGACAGTGCTAACCTCTCCAGCACCTTTATGGTGACTGCCAAGTTAGAATATCAGAACTTCCTAGAAAACTGCAAACACTGGGAATTGACAATGTTAAAAAATTGTTGGTTTCATGACAAAAAGGGATTCTGAATTAAGGAGAAATATTTTGGACGGACAGGTTTTACGTAAAATGGTAATCCACATAGCTGTACTGTCTGGAAACTTTTTGGGAATTTAGCCAGTTTAGCTCCCAATCCTCATTGAATCTACACTGGCCAGTACTGAATTGCTAATTGGTACCTTTAGTCAGATGTGGCACCTTGCCTCACCTCCTACGATAGTGAAGAGTGAAGAATCCACAAGAAAGTTGGATTTTTGTAAGATTTCTATCATGATAACAGTGATGCCAGGAATAAGGTTCCTGTTCCTAGACACCTAGGTAAAAGCAGTACACTGCTCATTTTCAAGAGACTTTGCTACTTCTATAAATCACTTCAGTCGGGGACACTTTTGTATGTTTTTGACTTTTTATGGGTGCTTCCTACATTTTGGAGTACTCTTCAGAACACAGAAAAAATCTTCATTACAGACTTCCATTCATAGTCTAGCTGCTCTTTGATTCCACACGTTTACTTGATGTATTTCTTTTAGTAATTGCAACGCAATTGGTGTGGCCCTTTCATCAAATCTCCTCTGAGTATCCAAGCCCCAACCGTGTCCCTTCTTTGCTTGACCTGCTCTATTCCTTAAAAGGTGAGAAACAACTAGAATTAATTAGAAGTTGAAGCCAAACAGTGTAAAAAACTCATTACCAACTCTACTGTACTGTAATACTTGTTTAGTGCTATCTGCTTTACTTTTGTCTGTACACCCCCGTGATTTCCTGCGACTTTGTTGAATGCTTTAGAAACATGCTTTAAAATAAAATTGAACATCAAATACTGAACAAAGCTACCTATTGTGCATGGGTCCTAGAAGTGTCCCCTTAAATTCTGGTAAAAAAAACGTACCTGTGATTTGTCTTTTCTCTTTGTCACATTCCCCTCCTTAGGTTGCATTGATCACATGGGCAAATAAGGAAAGGTAAACTCGGAAGATCGAATGGTGCACCTGCAATAGCCAGATGAGCAACATAAAATAATAGTCAGCAATGTGAAACCACTAAAATGTTTTAAATCACTTATTCTCCTCAGTTTTGCTAACTATCATGACAGTAAAATACGTAAACAAGATTTCACTGAGTATTTTGACTTTCATTTAGTTATTTCATTCCGCTAAACTTAACCATAAACCACAACAATCACAACATAAAAAACAGGAATAACATCATCATATCAGAAAAGTCTATTCATGACAGCAATAAATCAGAAAAAACATTGCTATTAAAAATGGATATGCAAACTAAGCAGCAAAAATGATCTACAATTCACATAATTAAAAAGAAAACTAGCCACTTATATCTGACCTGAATTTAGAAGCCACCTTTAAAATTCAACCAATATCATGGGATTGCTTAGTAAAAGACACCAATTGTAAATATAAAAAGGCCATGTGACAAAAAAAAAAATGTTCTTCACATAGTAACAGAACAGAATGGCTAACTCATGGCGGACTATAAAAGCCCATAGAAAAACAAAGTGCATCAAGGGTTGAGTGGATAGGTTAACACAGATGCATAGTATTATTACTTCAGCAGGTGCCCTTTCCTTAAAAAGTATGTCAAAGATGTTGACTACCCACTTTAACCTGGCTAAAAGCTTCAGTTCATACATGTTTAAAACCATGTTCAGATAAGGCTGTAAACTGGGAGTACAAGAGTAGTTTTGTCACAATAAAAGACCTAACCAAAGAATTGACAAGCTCAGCACTGTCTCTACACTTCTTCTCACCTTAAAGGCTATTTGGCCAATATATTTATGATTTGTTAATATTCCATGAGCTACCATACAACTCAGGGCAGCCTAGCTCAGAAGAAATATGGGATGTATTTAGCCAGGTAATGTTGTCAGAGCCCTAAAAGTTAATAAAATTCTGAACAATCTTCTGTGTCAGAAAGGCCACTGGATTAGATAAAAAATAAATCACAAAAGTTGCACCACTTTAGTAATATCTTCCAAATAATAAAGGCAACGTTTCTTGAGGCAACTATAATATGAAGTGTCACAAAGTAGACCCAAAAGAACAACAAAATCGATTTTGCTAAACTTGTACACGCAGCCCATCAGTGGTTCCCCAAACACTCGCACCATATAAGGGTACTAAAATATATTTACTGATACAAACAGTCTCAATCCATTGCAGCGGTCTTTTCACCATTTTAGAAGAAATATCAAGAATTGTCCCAGTGGTACCTATAAACGCCTATGTAGAAAAGAGGGCACCTGCTTTAAAACTTGGCCATTGATGGTGAAATTTTCTCATTTTGGTGGGAATGGGCCACATGTCTAGAGACAAAAATCCTTTAGAAAATTGACAGCAATATCTGTATGGTCAATAAATGCCAGATAACAATCTGTCAACCTTTTTAGACCATTAGCCATCTGAGACATCAAGAGAGAATCATTTACATGCGAGAAGACTGGCATTTATTTACAACCCAATCTGGAAGAGTGTACTGTCTGGCTTTATGTAAGCAAATGTCCCTTTGATTGGTGTAAGGGTAAGAGAAAGAGGGAAAAATGATGAACCACCCGGCATAATTCAACCTTTAAGTGCGTTCTATGTCAGAATAAAATCTTACATTACCATAACCTTATCTTTGCCTTGACATTTGTGAGGACTTCATTATTCATGAATAAGTCACAGCACTGATGATACTATATTAGCCATGTGCATTACACACTATTCACTAGATCAGATTTTTTGGTTAACTTAAAGGCCAAAGATACCACAAAGGTGTAACTATTTTAAATTAGAACCTGACTAATTATTCGCAAGAAGTTGTTGTCCAACCTTTTTCATGGCCCACTAAATTCATCAACTGCCCTGTTCCCAAGTACTCATCACTGTCACCCAACATTTAACACTTATGTTGAGCCTCCACAGTCCCTCATCCACTCTTATGGATTTCTTAATGTGTTTGTGGAAGATTGTTACCCAGGCAGAAGCAGATGGAAAGACACTTATTAAATCTAAACTTGAATTAAATTGAAGTTATCATGGGGGTAGCATTGCTGAGGTCAGGTCACAAGAGTTCTTCTCACCAAAGACTGAGACTGGTACTACACTGGTACAATCAATTAGAAATGTAGGTTCCAAAAAGGACATTTTCTTTCCTTAACCCCACAGTTTATCAAGATCACCTGCAACTACTACAAAATACTGCTGTCTCCAGTCAAAGTGCTTTATTCTGGGTCTCAGAATTTATTTATTTTTTACAAGCTACCACTAATCTGAAATACACCTTTTTGAGCCATTCTGCATCCAAGGAACTTTGGGGCTGATTACGATGGCGGGCGGACTCAAGTCCGCCCGCCATTGTAGCGGGATCGGGACTGCCCGCCTTTAAGGCGGCGGTCCCACACCCCTAATTATGATGCGACTACCACCGTGGTGGTATCATCCAGCAATTTAAGATTGCGGCGGGTGCTGCTGGCTGCAGCACCCGCCGCAATGTTATATGGCCATGTTGTGCATTTCCCTGTGCATGGAAATGTAGGGGGGTACTATGAGTACCCCCCACTGCACAACTGGCTCCCCCAACACAGAGGGGGCCCACAAAGGGCTCCCGAATCCAGCCTCCGCCAGCCATTCCATGGTGGTCCCAACGCCATGGAAAGGCTGGCTGACGCTGGCATTGAAATCGGGTGGGGGGGTGCCTGCTAGGCACCACCACCATATCCCCGGTCTTATCCGCTCCGCCAGGCAATCGTAACGATTGCCTGTGGCGGAAGCATGGCGGGCGGTCTTTGCGCCCCCCACGCTTGCAATCGGATTCCCCCCGCCATCCTAATGTGGCGGGGAGAAATAGGCATTCAGATGGCGGAGGGACCACCACCGCCGGCCAGGCAGTGGTGATCCTTCCGACTTCCTAATGATCCCCTTTAACTTAATGTCTTCTCATTTTCACTGCACTGCGTTAGCATTAAGGTATTTCGCATCATTCACCCATCTGGGTGTAGGACATCCACTCAACTCATCAAAGTGAAAACTGAACATATGTCCCATTCTTCCCCGTCCATTCCAGCAGTCAATATCTTTTTCACACTACACACCTTTAGCAGCAAAACACATATGGGTGATATTTTTTTTTTTTATCTTGCCCCACTTTCATAATTTAAGCATCCATTTAGGCAAAGTAGGGACCCCTCATTTTTTTTTTAGAAAGGCCAAAAACAGAATTTCTTAACAAGCTCCTGTACTGAAAGCTTCATGGTGCCAGCCACACTGAACAAAAAATACAATACAATAAGAAGGATGCCCGCTAGGAGACATGCTACTAAGTGTTCAGCTTAGAATCACCAAACCCAATATAATGGTATTTAATTCATATCCGTGTCAATTATTTCAAATTCGAAAGAAGTTGGATGATTTATGGACATTTCTGGACTAATCAAGTAAAGTACTTATGTATTACACATCGGAGACTATAAATTATGAGCTCACATTTTGCAAAAAGTCTACACAACCACCAGGGCTGGCAGAAGACGTCAAACATAACATGGAGTGTGGCAGGTCTGTGTTCAGGGCTGCCTGCTTGTCTTCTCCATATTAGCGCCTGTGACCTACCTCGTTTGTTGACATTTCAAGCTTCAGAACTACACAGGGTTGCTTGCAACAATTGAATATAGTCAGAGTATTGTCCCAATTTCAACGTCCGTTACTACCAAAACAACACAGGGGCCGATGGCCAAATGAGCGCACGCGGTAATGATTTGTCAGGCTAACGTGCTCAAACCCTGACAGGACGCCTATGAACGCAGAAATTACAAACATGCGGGGTTCGACAAATAAGTACAATTTATATATAGGCAGTGCTTTAAATGGGCCGGTACTCACCGGTACTGAGTACCGGCACTTCTTAAATGTATCACTCTGAGTACCGGCACTTCTCTACTGCCCAGGAGAGTACCGGTACTCATGGAAAGGTAGGCTCAAAGGCTGAGACTGCTAATGAGCAGGAGTGGAACGTGTCTGGCAGCCAAGGCACCGCTTTTGTATCCCCGATCTGAGCCCCAGCTGAGCTATTCAGCAGGGCTCATTTGAATATTGTCTGGGTGCTCACCATCACGCTGTGCTTGACAGAGCAGGGTCCATTCAGGCCCTGTGCTGTCAACCACATTCACAATATCCTCTGCATTTGCGCAAACACAGGAATCATGGCAGTCCCCTGGCAGTGGCAATTAAAAAAGCCATGGTGAAGAGTATAACATGGCTTTTAACATACTGGAGGCTTTTGTGTGTCTGCTTATGTTTGTGTTTTTGCCTGCATTTGTATGCCTGTTTTTGTAAGAAAAAAGCGAGAGAGAGAGAATCAAGACACTATCAGGAGGTATTTTAAAGAAAATGGGTGGCACTTGTGTACATGTTTGCTCAGTGACAAAGGTTCATAAATAACATAGTAGGGAGGGTTGGTGGGTGAGTGGATGAGTGAGTGGATGGATGAGTGAGCAAGGGTGGATGTATGTATGGATGGATGAGTGGATGGATGGATGAGTGGATGGATGAGTGAATGGATGGATGGGTGAAAGAGGGTGGATGATTGGATAAAAGGGTGGATATGTGAAAGATTGGATGGATGAATGAATGGGAGGGAGGATGGATGAAAGGGTGGATGATGGATGAGTGAAAGGAGGGACTGAGTGAAAGGGTGGATGGAATGAATGGGTGGATGGTATAAAGGAGTGAAAGGGTTGATGGATAGATGGGCAAAAGGATTGATGGATGAGTGAAAGGGAGGATAAAGAGATGGATGAGTGAAAGGATAAATGGATAGGTTTAAAGATGGACGGATGGATGGATATGTTTGAATATGAAAGGTGGACAGATGGAATGGTGAAAAACTGAATGATGGATGAAAAACTGAATAGACAACAGAATGTAAATGGTGGACATCAGCAGGTAAATGGTAGGATGAATGGATAGATTGATGGAAGAGACAAGAGATATCTTCTTGGGAGGGTCATGATGATTTGCTTCATTTGCTTGGTGCCATAAGAGCTTTGGTTCGAAGTGGGGGTATTTTCAGTTTCTTCCTACTCACATGCTCAAAAATATACAGTATTGTGCCAAACAACAGCAATTTAGAAGAAATTAGTATGCAGTTCCTCAGAACAACGGGAGAGTAAGAGTGTGAGGAAGAGACCGTGTACAGAGGAAGGGGAATTCCTCTAGTCGGAACTAGGGTCCTCACACACCCAGCAAGCTAGGTGTCATGCTTCATCATATGGACCTGCTCCTCGTCGGGACGGCGCTGCAATCCCCGATGGGCACCCTTAAAGGGTCGAAAAGGGAACCCGGTTCGTGTGGCGCCAGGGTAGGTTAACGGCCCATCCCGGCAGCAACCTAGACGACACCAGAAGTCTGGTGTCACGGGTGGCGCAACGAATACGGACAGAAGCAGGGATATACACCCTAAGAGGTTCCCCACTTACATATGGCGATACCGTTGTCCCATAATACATGTGGCAGGTAACTATTGTACTTCCCACAGTGTGTAGATAGTTATCAGATAATTAGGTCCTGAAGAATTGCCATGGATCATTAGACCACTAGGCATGAAACATGTTGACCATCACAGAAGAGCATAGCTAAGCTGAACGCTAACGTCAGTCAGCTGCCACTCTGTTTCCTGTTTTTTAATCAAGTGGATAGCCATTCTTAATAAAGTCCTGTTTTTGGACTATCCAACTTGTTTTAATCACATCCACACATCCACATCTACACCACTAGACCCCTCACACACATTACATCATACGGCCAGGAACAAAAGATCTCCGCTAAAGAGCCCCTTTAAGGGTGCCCGTCGGGGATTGCAGCGCCGTCCCGACGAGGAGCAGGTCCATATGATGAAGCATGACACCTAGCTTGCTGGGTGTGTGAGGACCCTAGTTCCGACTAGAGGAATTCCCCTTCCTCTGTACACGGTCTCTTCCTCACACTCTTACACTCCCTTTGTTCTGAGGAACTGCATACTCATTTCTTCTAAATGACTTACTGGGCCTGTATGCTGGACCTCCCTTAAAAGCCCACTAGTCCCCCTCTTTTGTTAATAAAACAACAGCAATTAACAGTATGGAATTAAGAAGGTGCAACTATTGCAAAGAAAGAACATGTTAACATATTATCGCATTTCTCTTTCATTTTGTGTAATGAGTTAACCTGCTTTGTTTATATAAACACATTTATCATGTGTTTTGGTGTGGGCTGCAACTATTATATAAGTCCTTAAGTATCATCATGTCTTGCCCTTAGTCCCGCCCCTAGCCCCGCCCACTCACTACACCTCTAGCTCATTTTAATGAGTACCTGCCCTTATTTTTTCCCATTTAAAGCACTGTGTATAGGAGAGAAAGCCTTACATAACTTGACGTCGTAAAAAGGAAACACTGAATATGCACACATGTAAGCAAAGATACAAACACAATACACAGAGAGGAACATGTTTAACGTATGGTGAATCTTGTGTGACAGCTGCGCAGTGAGTGCTGTAGCTGTCCATATAACCAAGAGAGGACATGAACAAACGAGGAGCACCACTTTGTTCTCTTGTAATTAAAACAGCTACGTTACGTTTAATAAAGCACTCACGGGCCCTGTTGTACCTTTTAAACTTTTATAGAAACGCAGTAATACCACTTTACGACACAACACGGAAACCCCGTCCCCTCTTGCTGCAAACTAAATCGACTGCAGGTGGGCGGTCTTTCTTCGAGCTAGCGCTTCTCAGATAAAAACAAACCCTCAAGCTCTCGTTAAACGATCACATCTACTTACTCGGCAAAGTGATATATACATCAAGCTGCATTGTGTAAGCGAAACCTTCAACTGTGTATGCATTACAAGTTTATAACCGCATTCCTCAAGAGGCCCATGCTTGATTCAGTTTTATTGGAACAAGTTCTGGAAACATAAGAACATGGACGTTATTTAGTGGTCGCAACTGCGATCCCTGAGGTGACCCTGGCGACCTCTGGCACTGCCTTTGCGACACCTGGCCTCAAAGGTAGCAAAGGCAGTGCAAGCAAGGAACAGAAATTAAACAGGGCGCGTGGGGCTTTGTTTACCTTCTGTCGCCTGCAGGGAACGACCTATATAAAGCACACACTGAAAAAAATGCAGCTATATAAAACCATTTGTAATCTGTGGCTTCTTTGTGAGGTGCCCCTAAGATTACTTTTCATCGTACATGAAGGCATGAAAACATACATTGAAAAAAAAGTAACACTTCGGAAAAGGCATCTCTAGTTGTCTAGCTGTCCCTGGAGGGAAAGGGAAATATAGAAGAGGCAAGAGAGAGGTAGCACCAGGGAAAGCTGAAAGAATGGAAGAGAGAAGGGGTGCACTACAAAGAAATGTGAGAAGGTGTGTGTGCGCATGTGTATGAGAGAGAAAGAGAATACAGAGCTGGGAGGGATACAAAACAGTTGTAATAGAGATATGCATGACAGAGGTGAGAGGGGTAGCAAAAGAGACATGCAAGAAGGAGACAGGAAAATAAAAGGAGAAATCAAGTAAGATGGTAAGACAGGTGAGAACTGAAGGTGGCCAGTGAGATAGGTGTATTAAAATTGCAGGCTCGTGAGAGACAGCTCAGATGTGAGCGAGGGCGACAGAAGAGAGAAAGTGACCTATGATAGAAAGACAGACTTGGAAGAGACAACCGAGAGAGTTTGGAAGGATACACAAATGGACAATATAGACTGATGAGAGAGAGGTAGACACACTTTAAAGAGAGGCAATATAGAGGTAGAGAGGCATGAGACATCCGAAAGGGAGACAAAGTCAGATAGGTGAGCGACATAGTGTTCAAAGAAAAACAGACAGGTTATAAACAGACAGCTGAGAAAGGGAAGTGGGGAGGAAGGACGGATAAAAGAAAGGGATACAGAAAGATGAGAGAGGAAAAAGATAGGTGAGAACATTTGTAGAGAGCAGAGAATACATATCAGAGATTATAAAGAGACACACAGTTGGGAAGCGGATGGCTAATGGGGGGATAAAGGTGAAAAAGGCATATATGCGAGAGGGAGACAGGTGAAACAGAGTCATATGATAAAGAAAGGGAGAGTACACAAATGACAACCTGGAGAAACAGGAGACAAGATGACAGTAAAAAAGAAGAGGGGGCCGGGGAGAGAGGTGCTATGAGAGATGTAGCAAGAGAAAGGACAATGACATAACAGGAAAAGAGAGATGTGAAGCACTGCAGAAAAATATGCAACACAGAACTTTGACAAGTGAGAGAGATTTAAAATGAGAGAAGGGGAGGGATAAAAGAGGGAGACAGGGAAAGGAAACCAGTCATTTTCTCTAGCAAATAAATATGGCACAGTATGATGGTTGTACGGCACTCTAACATCATGATGGACAGTGGAGCAATAGTGACGAAGCTTTCAATAGTTGTGCTTGGGACTTTTCTGCTTTCATATTTTATTTAAAAAAAAAGGCATTGCACTCATTTCATGGTTGTGAATTTTGGTGACATCGCTTTCTAGGATAATACCAGGTCAAAGGTCAAATTATGTCATTTCCTGTGATGTCATTGGGGTCAAAGGTTATGTGATGTCACTTGCGCTGCCCCTGGCATTTTGGTCCATGCATAAGATAGGATGGTGTTTCCCTAGCTGATACTTTACATGAAGACAGCTAATGGAAAACTGAAAAAGAAAAATCTTTACCAATATTGTTTTGTTCTAACTCGTTGGTTCTTAAATTCCTTTTACTTCAATTTTTCATAAAACTAATTATGTGCTTGTGAAGTCTGGCATTGAGAGGGCGGCCAGGCTGGCAGCAGGTGACTCTCTCTAGTCACTCAGCCCTGCTTAAAATGTTCGAGTCAGGCCCACACAGCGTGAAGCCGCAAACAGAAGGGGCAATGTGGAGTCATGGAGTCCATCTAGTTCTTAGCCTGTGGGTCAGCGCTGAAATGTTGGAGTGGAATGATGGCCAGCCCGGCCATGCCCACTCACATGATGGGCCTTCCTATACTTCCATGTAAAAACTGAGAAAGGCCACTCGTTCTCCAGCCTGACACATCAACACCAGTCATTTGGACTCCCTACGACTTCTAGCATGGAGCCCCAGCAGAATCCGCACTGCCCCAGAAGCTCTCCATCCGACGGCACCCTCTCTCTCTGCACATCATTTAACTCATGCCTGACCACAGTCTATGCCCCTTTTGAGGAGGATGACAGAATGCCAACCCTGCCGCTCACGGTTATTGCCTGAGCTGTCCCTTCCTCAGTTCTCCTACAAGTGCAACATTCTACACTTCCAATTCTGCATCACCACATGGGAAGCAGCTCTGCATTAAGGAAAGACTCTTATCAGGCGCCGACGGCACTTCACCCCTGTGTACTTCATTTTTAGAGGCTACCCAAATGTAATGACCCACCAGCCAGTGGTACTGAGTCCATCATTTCCTTCCCCATCTATCATGCCCCAGATTACGCATCTGCTCTTTCAAATGCCCACACTGCTTCTACTTCATTCTGGCTAAAGAAATTGACCTCACATCCATCCTCAAAACTTTGCTGCCCAGGGGCTTCCTAGACATCCTGCAGAACCAGGAGTCACTGTGCAAGTTCAGCTCCCAGAACAGCAGGGATCCCTGGACAGGGCGGTGGCTGGGCTGGATGGCCACAAGGAGACCTGACCTCTCCTCCCTCGGTAAAGAGAGTTTCATGACGGCGTTCAGCTCCGTAGAGACGGCCCTGTGCAACTTAATACATATGGCCTAAATGTGTGATTCCCTAACTGTAGAGAACATAAAGCTCCTGGGTCACGAGGCTGTGAGGGTGGAGAAAGTGCCGCTTGGTGGCCGATACTGTATGCATATACAGTGGGTTTCCTGAATTCAGAGAGTCTCTTGTGTGTGAATTCTCATGTCAGGTACAGTAGGACAACACATAATTAAGCATCTGTTTCTGCTGCGGGAGGGGTCTGTGGCACTATGCATGTTCTTGTCAGATTACATGCATGTGTGCAGCTCAGTATTACGTTCAATAGGACTCCTGAACTGAAGGAGCCTTCTGGCACCATGAGAAATACTGTACTTGTAATGTGTGTCATCTTAGCACCACAGGCAATGGATTCATTGACTGGAGGGATAGTCTTCCTTAAGCCATTGTGCCTTTTTCTTGCAGTCACATCTCCTTCACTGCACTCCACAGTAACCCTCAAGCCACCACACAACTGTGTGGAGGTTACACACACCCATGCGTCAGCAGAGGCTCGGCAAACCATAGTCACTATGCTTACGTCAAACATCCTTTCATGCACCATCGTATACTCCTGCCCCCCCCCCCAAAAAAAAAGTCCTTAAGGGCACGCCTCTTCCACGGTACTGCCACAACCTTGAATAGCTCAAATCAGGCTGCTTCTAAGGTTCCCATTAATTAGCCAGTACTGTAACCCCCGCCCCATCACTCATTCCTCTCTCTCCCTTTGCCCTCTCAGCTCTCTCCCAAAGCTTGAAGGAACTATCAGGCACATGCATCAACCATTTATGCGAGTGCAAACAGTGCAATTCGCAAAAATCGTCCGGCTGCGCCTGCATAAAGGGCTTTTGCGATGCATCAAAGTTCAAGGCACTCGCAATTTTTTGAATTCGCATTTAATTGCGATTTCTCAAATTGCGATTGCATTTAAGAAATCACAATTTGCGATTCCTTAAATGCAATGCAAGAACCACTTAAAAATAGTGATTTCGCTACTAGGGGGTGCAAATTACCATGAAGTCGAACTTAATGGTAATTTGCCAAAACTTTGAAAAATGCACTAAAGTGCATTTTTCAAAGTTTCATGTTGCGCGCACACAACAGAGCAATTACAGGGGTGCAACAGGGTGTCCTTTCGACACCCTTGCAACCTTGAAATTGCTTGCACAATTTGCGAGCACCTATTGGTACTCGAAAATTGCACATGCAATCTCCCATTCATTCCTATGGGCCAATAGGAATGAATGGGAAGGCATTCCTTAATTGCGACTCGCAATTTGCGAGTCGCAATTAAGGAATGTTTAGGAATCGCTATTTTAGTAGCGATTCCTACATGCATAGGCTTTTGAGAGTCCTTAATTGCGATTCCGTAATAATCGCGATTAAGGACTCGCAAAAGCTTTTCTTGATGCATGTACCTGTATCTTCTTAAGCAGGTTCCAAATCAGTCAAATAGCAGTTACTGAGTGCATTCTAAAGAATCTGATTGGCCAGCCCACTTTTAACATTTCAGGAACTACGTCAGCAATGCCTGCTTGCCGTCATCAAGGCAGCATCAAAAGACAAGTTAGTATCCTTTTGGTCCATAAAAAGCCTGCTCATTCTTTAACAACATTGCCTCGCTAGCATTCAAAACTGTCACTTTCCGGTTAGGCAGGTCTACCCATGCTTCAGTTTCCATGTTATTTCCCTGGTGGGATGAGAAGAGTTGCTGAATAGATTTATATTTCAACCGCATTAATTGCTTCATAGTTTGGGACCCTACTTACAGACCACACAGGCCATGTGCTACTGTTTCGCAGCAGAAATGGAAAATTATTGAACAGCTTATAAGTAAAAAAATGCAAACCCCCTCAGTTTTTGGCAGATATAGGAGCCGAAGAACAGACTGATATTCTAATTTGCCCAGTGCTACACAACTTGAAAGAGTAGATCAGTCAGGAACCAAACCTAAATGTCTGCAGATTGAAATCTGCAACGAAGTCACAAGCCAATATCTCAACTGGGGGATGACAATGAGCAGGGCTGGTCATAGTCCTGATGGTAGGAGGGGGCTCATAGCCCAACTCTGTTGTTTATACATTTATCCATGCAGTCACCTATCCATGAATCCATGTACCGAGTCACCCTTTCATTTATCTGTGTGTACGTTTACCCATCCATTTATCCACTCGTCTTATTTTCGCATTCACCAACTTACCCACCCAACCATACACAAAACATAATTCAATTAAGATGTAATTTCTGATATAAATAGCCAATCTAGTTGGCTTAGCCAATGCTGGTTAGATATGGATTTGACTTGCGTTTTGCTTTGTATTCAAAATAACTTGTTTTTTCCTAGTGCCACGCAAAAGGAACATTGGATCCTGGAGCACTCCCTATAGACTGGTAAAGTGACACAGTTGTGACTGTACAATGTTGTTGCTATATAAAATAAATTTCAATGCACTGTCCTACTCTCTCACCGCTTAATTACTTTTCCTGTCCCAAAATTATTTAATACAGTATACAGTTTATACTATCATCTGTTCTTCACACTCATAATTTCTTCCCCAAGCTGTAGTCTAGATTTCGCTGGGCACTCACGTCTTGAAAATACTTTATTTGATTTAAAAATATAATCATAAAAGCAGAACATACACACCACACATATACAAAAAAGATGATTAAAATGGCCAAGAATTGTAAAAGAAGAAAAAAAAACGAAAAAAAAAAACTTCATTTATGTCTAAATTTATTCCTCAAGCTTATAGTCACTATTCCCATGTATTCATCACATCCAACCTATTTACAGCTCCAACAACTTTTTCTTTAAACTTTTTGTCTTCTTTGGTACATCTGGTATTGATTCGGAACGGGCGCCATCCTAGCTTTCTGCTTTCTAGGGAGGATATTTCCTATTGATGGTGTAGCGCAAGTCACAGTCCTGGGGTACGCTTGATTTCTCTGCCAAATGTATACTTTTCATCTATGCACCCACTTATGAAAATAACTCGCACTTTTCCCTTTCATTCTTTCCCCTTCATGTCTACTCTTTTGCGTGCATCTGGGAGGGAGCCTGAATGGGTAAACAACATTTTATAACTCACTGGTGTAAAATAGCATTTAAAGCTTAATGATTCCTTTATCACCGAATAACCATCCACTAGCTTATGGTGCCCCCACTCCAAGGCTGCTGTTCAGTCAGCATTGCCTCGTAGTCTGGCTATTGTTTTAATTCTCTATTGGTCTACACAAACAAATTACTGGGGGGATATTTTGCCATAACCTATGTAATTTAGAACATTTAAAAGATCCATTTTCAGATCTCAGCTACAGACTGCTTTAGTGGTATAACGGTAGACCTATTGTTTCTAACACATACTGTATACTAAGAATGGGTTTTGGGTCAGCTCATGATTGGATGGCTTTATTGTCCATCTACGGTGTCTGCTCTTGATTCAATGGCTTCCCTCCCTATTCTTGTGTTGTCGAACCCTGGCACATTTCTACCACACAGTGTTATGATTGGGTGAGGTGTATCCTTCCACTGCTCCCTTGAGGGGATATTTCCTTTAGTGATGGAAACGTATGTGTGTGTGGGCACTCTTCCCCACTTGCTCCTCTGCATCAGCAAACTTTTATTATATTCCCCTAGTCTGTAACACTCACAGTTTTAAAGCTTTTATTTATTTTTTACCAGGGCACATCAGCAGAAATCAATCTCATTATTGTTGTATCAGAGAGATGGTCAATGGAATAGAAGAACATTTGGGTAAACAGTATAGATCAGGGGAATGTATTGGCATTACCAAAGGCTGTGTGCATCAGGGGTTGAGTGCCCGGGTTGGGTGCCCATCCCCACAGTGCACACAATTATGGACCTCTTAATTTATGTTAAGCAAAACCTAGAAATTCACTGAAAAAGGAAAGGTTAAAGGGACGTTAAAGTTAGGTGAAAATGTGAGTTAAAGCATAACGTTTTACACAGAAAACCACTGAAATTCACCAGGTATAGTTATCTAAAGTAACTATAATTCGTACTCTCACATATTACATCACTCATACCATGTTCTATGACTGCATTAATAACATCCCTAATCACATCTGAAATTACATCATTGATAATGCTCTGCATGGTTAAGGCATGAGTTACAGTCACTTTAGGGCATGTGCTGTAATTACTCACGATTACTATAGCTGGTGAATATTACCCAGTGGTGATTGCCACTGGTTAGTTATAGTTATGACCATGTTTCCATAGGAAGTTGATTTTTTGGCTTGCTAATAACTTTAGTGTCATTTGAAGAATCTTCACAGAACTTTCCAAAAAGAAGTTCCATCCACCTCAGCTCCTACATGGAAAGTTATGGGGTGAGCTGTCAAGTGGAGGTTGAGAAAAAGGTTGTGTCTCAAAACGCATTTTACCATGCAATTTTCCATTGAAAAATTGAACAGCGATACCGTAAAAAGGGCTGAACAGAATTACACCAAATTTGACAGAAAGCTAGATCTTGATACAGTAAGCATACTTTTTGTGATTTTGGTGTAAATCAGTTCAGTAGTTTTTGATAAATAAAGGTAAAACAAATTATGCATATTCACATAGCTGATCCACCATGGTTCCTTAGCAGTGGATGCACAGATCTGTGAGCTTAAGCATGAGCTGTGATTTAGCTGGTCACAACCTGAACAGCAAGTTGAGGCCACCATCTTAGGGCTTGGAGACTTGTTCTCTGTGCCCTCCAGAAAAAAAAAAATTGTATAAGAGAACAGGGTAGAGGTTGGGTTGGGGGGGCAATTTGAGAGCCCTCTGAGGTAAAACATTATTTTGGCTCTACAGTGGATTTGCAGATCCTTTGCAACGTTCATGACAGCCCCCAATTGCTCGGAATTGGATCCAGAACTGAAAGCCTAAGCAGCAACAGTGAGTAAAGAGTACAGCGAGTTTTCTGGCCGTGCTACGTCCACGTCCTTCAGACATCTTTGGACATTAAACTTCTGCCTCCAGCGAAGCGGACGCAGAGCAAGAGAGTAAGAAGTGGCTGTGCAGCTGTGGAGCATCGTATAGTGTGACTTTGGGGGGCCCGATCCAGCCTGGTGTGTCCGTCCTTGGTGCTGTGTCTTGGCTCCAGGGCCGGTATTGGAGGCACTGGGGGCCACACCTCATTTAACCAGGTAAGCCCAAAACAAGCTGTGGTGAACTTGAGTGGTGTGTCAGTCTAAACGCCATCTGTGGGTGTCGACCAGTGCAGTAGAGAGGGGTCCAGTGGTCACTGCCTGACTTCAGACATTTAGAATTCATTGGAGCGGCGGCCTATGAGCAGGAGTGGCTCTCTCTGGAATTGCAGGGAAAGACGGAGGATTGATAAGTGCAGAGTGGAGTCTGAAGGAGAGTGGAGTGGAGAGTGAAGGGCACGCTATCGCCTGAAATGTGAACTTTTCTTTTTTTCTCACATTAAGTGTTTAAGCGCCTAACCGTGTGCTGGCAGGAATCAACTAGGCAAGCCCAAAACCCAGAGCGAGATGACTTCTAGAAAATTGCACTCAGGGCGAGTGTTCTCCTCCTCCCCCAGTCATAAACTAAGAAGATCATTTAGCGGCAGTGGACAATTACAGCATCTCTGCTATAAAGCCCACCCTGTTATAACTGGTTTCTTTCATAAGGTGCCTCGGATTGACCCTGAGGTGGCAGCTGTGGTCCAAGAAGGCCAGATCTTTAACTTTCATCCTGTGACGCCTTCAATCTCTTCTTCATTGCCTCTTGCGGATTCACTGGAACTCCAAGGCAGCCTTGCTGGGTCTCAGCCATTGGATCAGATTACTGAAAGAGTGGAGGATGGCTTCAGTGAGCAACCGCTTGATGCACCTCCCGGTGCTCCTTTGGATTCTGATCTTCTTGCCAGCCAGCAGAGTCAGTCAATTACTTTATTAAATAGGACAAAGCAGTCAAAGCTGTCAAGGAATGATAGTATGATTTAGATTATACCGGTTGTTTCACCAGCTCGGACGAACTTCCATAAGGGATCAGGCGGGGATGGCAGCCTGGCTGATCGCCTTGGCGCTCCCACGGTGGAGAAGGCAAAGTTATGTGAAGAGTCATTGCTAGGGGAAGACTTTACATTCCCAGACATTGATATAGAAGCACAAAAAAGGGTCTGGGGAGACCATTTTGATTGTAGGCATAAAGACAATCAGTTTATGAGTGGTCACAGAGGTGTCAATACTCCAATTGTAAGCTCCTCTCCTAAGCGCCTTTCTATGCCTCTCTTATACTGCAGTACAAGTCATTTGATTGGTACCTCTATGGAGTCTGTCCATGATGTATTCTTGCCTGATTCTCAACCGAAATGGGGAAAGGAGAGAGAGGGGGTGCCCTCAGAATATCTTGTATGTAGTGAATTTTTGTTTAAATTCCATACTGTCCCTGTTAGAGAAATCTGTACTGAGTTCTGACCACATACTGGAAATGATTTCTGTAATGCTATTTGAAGTGCAAAAGGTAAATAAGTCCATTACCACTAAGTCTATCCCTACGATTCTCCCCCAGATGGGAGAACGGCCAAGTGATAGGCCTGTACCATACCTTCCCTCGGGAGAGTCGAGAGACGTCTCCGTACAGGCAGGAACTCCTCTCTTCTGGTGCCCCCCATGGCTCCTGTATGTAATCTTGAAAAGGAAGAGTTATGCTTAAGCATATTATTTGAGGAGGTCGAACTGAGTCCCCCTTTGGAGAAGTCCGTCTTGAAAATCTTCCCTCTGTTTAAAAAGGGTAGAAGGGGGGGCACCGGAGAAATTGAGAACATCAGGGGCCATGCCAAGCAATCTAAGCAGGTTTTGGAGGGCGAGGCGTTAACCCCTCCTACTACTACGCAGGTGTACTCCCCCACATTGTCAGGGAAGGGAGGACAGAAAGTAGGTAAGAGGTATAGCCTAGTATCAAAACATAAGGGGGAAAATATGAAAAAAAAAACACACAAAAATGAGACGATTTTCCAAACAGAAAGTTTCAAAATTGCACTTTTCCCGGATTTTGGAAAGCCAGAGCGATACCCATTTAATAACAGAGAAGGGAGGCCCTAAAACACAACTAGCAGATGGCAACCCAAGAGAATCCATCAGAGCGCCCACTGCATTAACTGAGAGTTTGGGGGACTCTGGACCGGGAGTATTTCCTTTAACCTGGTCTTTGCAGTCCCTCCAAGGAATCCATCCCTCCTCTAAGGAGTTAGTGGATCCATCGGGAGGGGAAATGCACATGGGTTATGGGGTCCCCTCGCTGCAGATAGGGACTGGGGCCATTGACTCCAATGATCCTAGGGTGGACAGTAACCAAGAGGGAGGCCTCCAAGCTCCAATTACACCGCAGGTTGGGCTGAATAGAACCCACATAGGGACCTCATTTCCGTCTGATAGAAATACTGAGGTCCCAAATCTCGATGTGGTCTCATATTCGAATATCCAACACCATGGTGGGACACAAGTTGCCAGCTTTACGGAAAGGGTCCCATTTATGGATTCCCTGGAGAGATGCCCCAAAGAAAACTAGTGGGGTACAGCCCGGTTTATCTCCTATGGTGGATTTTACCTGTCTATTTGATAATGAATCCACCCCGGTAAATAGAGGATACATTCTTAGCTTATTTTCGGAACTAGAGTCATTAAAGCGGATAGCTAGCAAGGATATTTTAAATGTGATGATTAATGTACATGACACTGTTCCGTACTATAAGGTCAACTTTTGTTCCCTGATAGTGGCCAACCTGGTTTTAAAGAATTGTGAGCATTTTTTTAAACAAGGGCTCGATATAACACCTGTTAATGAATATCAGGAATACCAAATTGCGGGCCCCAAAGCACATTATCTGAATTTTTCAAGGGCTACTAATTCAGTGACGCTAGATACATTGGGCCCCGATCTCGAGTATTCTGTGGGCAATTCTAAAGATATAGTGGTTTCCGTGGACTGGAGGGGGCGTTTAATAAAAGTTGTGCCCAATGTGGCAGTTGCCCCTCAGACTCCAGACATAGAAGATGAATTCGCCCAGTGGAGTTGGGTTGCAAGAGCCCTGAATAACACTCATACGGAAGCAGTAAGGAGTGCTCCGTTGAGGTAGCCTGGGTGGGCTAGTCTTGTCTTGGAATATGGCCGGTCTGGGACCCAATGAAACAAAATTGAATTCCTTAAAAATTGTGAACCCTTTAATTATATGCTTACAAGAAACGTTGTCTTGTAAAGAGTTTGAATGTGATGGCTATTTTGTTTACTCTTGCTATGCTCAGCGATCGGAAAGGGGACACGCTAGTTTGGGGGGTTCTATTTTGCTTAAAAACTCCATTAATTGGGATCAGAGGTTTTCTACCACCCTTCAAACCTCTGTATATGCGTGAAGTTGGCATGTCTGGGAGATTCTGGCAGGTCCACTTCCTTCCTTGTGGCAAACTTGTATATCCCCCCTGGGAAAAATTTTGATCATCTTTTGCATGTATTTTATTCTTTTATTCAGGATATAGCTACCAGGGAAGATTGCCCCCTAGTGAGCGGGGGACTTAATTGCTAACATTTCGAACTCTGCCTCTGGTATTTATGCCAATACTGACAAAGAGGAAATTTGGCACATTCCCAAGATTTTATTACCAAACAAAGTAAAAACAGATAATGGGGGGTTTCTTTTGCTTGATAGCATCAGAAGTCTACATCTTGGTAACCTAAATGGGAGAGTGCCCGTTGATAAAATAGCCCATTTTACCTTTTATTCTCAACACATTCAGAGTCTGTTAGTTTATGTGATTGTTTCCTACCACGGTGCCGATTACGATCCTGGAAAAACCGGGTACGAACCGTCGGTCGGAGCGTTTTCTCCGTCCGACTCGTACCCGGTTGTAAAACTTTACAAACATGGAAGTACGATTCGCACGGAAACACCATTTCCGTACGAATCGTAATAAACACCGTCCGACGAAAATATACATACGAATGTGATCCGGGAATGCCCCGACGTGACGTCGGGACGCTGTCAGGCAGCGTTTCACGACCCAGGAAGTACGATTCGAACCGACAGCAGTCAGGACGGCAATATTTTTACGGCACCCAAAAAGTGCCGGAAAAGCGAAGTATGCCGCAAAACGACCAGAATAGGGGGCCCGGTAAGCGCCGTACCCCCCCCCAGCCCCCGTGAGTACGCGCCGTACCCCCCCCCAGCCCCCGTGAGTACGCGCCGTACCCCCCCCAGCCCCCGTGAGTACGCGCCGTACTCCCCCAGCCCCCGTGAGAACGCGCCGAACCCCCATGTATGTACACCCCTGTACGTTCGAGTCGTACCCCCACCCGTGTATGTACACCCCTGTACGTGTCGAACCCCCGTGTATGTACACCCCTGTACGTTCGAGTCGTACCCCCACCCGTGTATGTACACCCCTGTACGTGTCGAACCCCCCATGTATGTACACCCCTGTACGTTCGAGTCGTACCCCCACCCTTGTATGTACGGTGCATACCCTGGGGGTACGCACCGTACATACGCGGGTGGGGGTACGACTCGAACGTACAGGGGTGTACATACACAGGTGGGGGTACGACTCGAACGTACAGGGGTGTACATACACGGGTGGGGGTACGACTCGAACGTACAGGGGTGTACATACACGGGTGGGGGTACGACTCGAACGTAGAGGGGTGTACATACACGGGTGGGGGTACGACTCGAACGTACAGGGGTGTACGTACACGGGGGTTCGACACGTACAGGGGTGTACATACACGGGTGGGGGTACGACTCGAATGTACAGGGGTGTACATACATGGGGGTTCGGCGCGTACTCACGGGGGCTGGGGGGGGTACGGCGCGTACTCACGGGGGCTGGGGGGGTACGGCACGTACTCACGGGGGGCTGGGGGGGGGGTACGGCGCGTATGTGGGCACATGTCTCCATGGTTGCAATGGGAGTTCGGTGCGGACGGTGTGTTTTCCATACGGTTGTGACATCGGACACACGGGATGGTTCGTACTTGCGCGGTCGGACTTCTCTTTTCACGTTTGTACGGTAAATCGTCCGGGTAGGTGTCGGACACATTTACCGACCCGAGGACGTGTGGGGAATTATTCCCAATGCGACTCGTATGGAGTTTTTCCCATGCGAATCGTACTTGGCAGTTTGTACGGCACTTGTACGATTCGTACGGTAAAAAGACCGGATACGAGTCGTACGGGGAATTTTTTTACAGGATCGTAATCACCACCCAAATGTTTGGGGCTTGTGATAATTTTTTTGTCAGCCCGTCGATATGGAGTGACCATAGTATAGTGGGTATGACAGTGGCGACCATAGTATAGTGGGTATGACAGTGGCGACCATAGTATAGTGGGTATGACAGTGGCTTTTGATCTTTCCTCATTGGACTCGGGGAACGCCGGTCAGGGCACGGCCACTTTTAACAAAGCAAATGGTCGGTCCTTCTGGACGCAAAAAAACATCGCTGAAGTAGACTCCATTGTGTAGATGGCTTATGCAGAAAAGCAGGGTACTACTCATTCCAATATCATACCCTTCTTTGAGGCTCAAATGAAGATTTGTAATTTAAGCTCCACATCTTCTGAACCTCGCCTGTATAAACAGGATATGTTCCATATGATGTCTTTAAAACAAGCAATTAACCAGCTTGCCCGAAAACAGCATATACATTTCCTCTTTGGCCGGCAGCAGGAAATCAATCGCCTTAAGCGAGTGAGAAGATTTCTTTTTTTTTTTTTTTTGAAACCTTTATTACAGAATGCAATAGATATACAAATATGGGCCTACAACCTTCAGGCCGGCCGCTAGCAAACAGTGAGATCATAAAACACAGTTATAAAACACAAGCGGCAAGTGGTAAAGGTCCCAGAAGTCGAAAGAAGCGTTTGCGGCCACACCGTCCAGACCCCCCAAATGGCGGTTCCATTTTTTAATGAAAAACTACAAACAAACCCACAAGGCAGCAAAAGTCTAAGCGACATTATGTGCTCCCCTCGGGAGGACCCTACCGATCCACAGGAATAGGGGGGGGGACGGGCAGGGACAGAAACAAAGTGGGCACGATGACACAGAGTCAAGGGAACAAGCAGACTAGGGGGACTGGGCCGCCGCCAAGTCAGGCGTCAGTGGCGGGGTACAAATCCCGCCACGATAGGAGTTCCAGGGGCCCCACACTTTCACCCATTTCCCAGGCTTACCTCTCGCCACATACACTACCTTTTCCCGAAACATGCACCAATCCATGTTGTCCTTCCATACCGAAACCGTTGGTGACCTCTGGGAGCCCCACAATTGTGCTATGTCACGCTTGGCCACCATATATCCCAGTGTCACCCACCACGTTTGCAGCACCGTGTAATCAGTCGGTTCCCACACATTCAACAGACATCTCCTAGCCTCGGGAAACAGCGTCACATGTGTGACCGCTTGCAACACCGCATGCACACCACGCCAGAATCGCGCCACCTCCGGACATTCCCACAAATTATGGAAGAAGGTCCCTAACAAACCACACCCACGCTTACACATCCCATCCACGGCATATCCCATACGCATCAGACCCGGCCCCGTAACGTAGACCCTGTGGAGTATTTTGAGCTGGACGAAACGAAGGCGGGCCGGTATGGCCACCTCTTTCGGGGAGGCCACCGCAGATACCCAGTCCTCGTCATCCAGCTCCAATCCATCGGCAACCCATGCCTCACGAAGGCCAGTCAGCAGTCCCGAGCGATCGTTGATGAGCTTTTTATAAATCAATGAGATAGTGCCATCCGGTACATGCCCGTCTAGCACTCTATCTTCCAGAGGGGAGCACTCCGGGATGGACGCCACATCCGGGAATACAGAACACAGCGCGTGACGAACCTGTATATACCGGAAGTACTCGCTGTCCTGCAACTGGAATTCCGTCTGCAGCACATCAAACGTTTTAAATCCCCCCCTCGTCCAGAGATCGCCCACCCTGCTGATGCCAATCATGTCCCACTTCTCAAAGCCTTTCGTAGTCCACAAGCAGCCCAATCGCTCAGATGCATACAATGGCGTCGCCCGGGTCAACCGATCCTTCCACGTGAGAAGATGTTTTATGCTCAGTGAAAAAAGAAGGGAGCTTGATGCTAAGTGGATAGGGCTGAGGGAAGCCGCAAGGGCCAAGGATTCAAGAAAATATTGGCACTTGATCGCAGAATATTGCGATTCAAGGCAAAGGGCTCTAGCCATACCGATTCCAGAAAAGGACTGGGTGGATTACATCTCTCTATTAAATGGAAATAATAACCCAGTTTCTCTCATGATGATTGATGGGGTTAAATCTGCGTCTACTGAATTTGGTCCCCCGTCAGGAAAGGAAGTGGTAAATTACAAAAAGAATGCTAGAACCTCCGGCGCACAAGGGCCGTATGGAATCCCGATTGCACTAATTAAAAAGGAGCCAGAAGCATGGGGTGATTTTTTAGAGCCACTTTTTAAATATTGTTTCTTCATGAATAAAATCCCCCCTCTTGGAAGGGGAGCACTATAGTCCCCCTGTATAAAAAAGGACCGAAAACGGTGCTGACTAGTTTTAGACAGATTGCCCTCCTGGATGCCTCAGGCAAACTATTTGCAAAAAGCATATTATGCCATCTACAACAATGGGTTTATAATCAGGATATTCTTCTACCGGAACAAGCTGGTTTTAGAAAGAACCATGGCACCCTGGATAATATAGCAGTTGTTCAGACAATTGTAGAGAAATATGTTTTCTCCCAAGGGATCCCAATGTATACAGCTTTTATTGATTTCTCCACGGCATTTGACAAGGTGGACCGCCAGACGCTGTGGAGAAAACCTGTCTTCCTTGGCATACCAAATCATCTTTTGGGTCTGATTATGGAATTTCATACAGACACCTGGTGCCAGGTTCTGATGGAGGTTCGCGGGGGTTCTCAAGTAAAATTAGAACGCATAATGGGCTTAAGCAGGGTTGCCTTTTTTGCACCACTTTTATTCTCTTTGTATATCGCTGATCTCCCTGGCGCTCTGAACTCTTTAAAGGGGGATGCCCCAAAAATTGGTACAATGCCTGTTGGCTCTCTATTATATACAGACGATGTTACAATATTCGATCTAACGCCCATTGGCTTGCAACCTCGGCTGGATGCCTTAAGTAAATATGCAGAGGCTCACTTCTTGAAAATTAATATTGCAAAAAGCAAGATTTGAGTTTTTCGCAAGAAGGGGCTCAGAATAAAGAGATGTCTAAGATAGATGCTTGGTTCTGAAAAACTGGAACTGGTTGACTCGTATTTATATTTAGGGAAGGTTTTTTCCAAAACAGGTCGAGACTTTGAGCATATTAAACCATGTGTTAGCAAAGCTGTCTCCCAAGCAAGTGCATTAAACAGATTCAATAAAACTTGCGGGAGATGCCATTTTAACCATGTCTTATCTGTTTTTAAGGTCAAAATCCCTCCCTCGTTAATATATGCAGCCGAGGTGTTGGACATTAATTATTGGCTCTCGTTCGATAAGGCGGAAGGACGAATCCTGCGTCAAATTTGCAATTTAAACTCTTTGACTGCCCCACATGTAATGAGCCTTGAATTTGGATTAGTCTCGTCCTTCATTTTATCCCAGGCAGCTGTTCTCAGGTGGGGTAATTCCCTCTTTTTGGGGGAAGAGGGTACACTTAGAGCCGCCCTGAGGATAGAAATCTTTGGCACACTAAAAGAACAATCAATGTTTTTTAGGTCCTTTGTATGTGCAAATGATACTTTCGGTCTTAGTTTGAATCCTGTTTCTCTTATGTCTAAATCTGTACTGAAACAGCTCTTATAGAAATCTAGATCCCCTATCAGTTTGGCGAGAGATGCTGCTTTAAGCCAGTCCAGGTCCAGTAATGTGGTGGTCAGTGGGAGTGCTTTGGGGAATAAACCACAGCTCTATTTATCTTGGAATATCCCTCACGGGATTAGAAGGCTGATACTCCTACTGAGATTCAATCTGTTGTCTCTAAGAGATGTTACTGGCATCTGGGATAAAACACCTAGAGAGAAGAGAATTTGTGAATTGTGGCAGTTGCAAATCCCAAGATCGAAATCACGTTTTATGTGTATGTTCAAAGCTGCAAAGTGCCAGGCGAGTGTTCTTAAATCCAGTTTTTACCAAATTTAATATTCACTCTGCTCAGGAGGCACGATCTTTGGTTTTGTCCCCTCCGAGTGAAATGGTTTGTTTTAAGATATATCAATTTAAAAAAAATATTTCTGCCTATTTATCAGAAAACTTTCTAACAGTAGTTTTATTATCATGACTTAATATCGACTGGTTGGTTATTTGATTGCTTCATGTATTCATAGCACTATTTGCACATCATTTAGTATGTTTGATATAAGAATGTTTTATTGGTTGGTTTTTGATTGTCTCATGTATTTATAGCATTATTTGCACATCTCTTAGTATGTTTGATATAATAATTTTTATAGCAATGTATAAGGTAGAACTTTGCATTGTATGTAAAGTTTGTCCTTTTAATTTGTTGGTGTGTTTTTGTGGACCTCCGTAGGAGTTCCAAAACAAAATAAATAAATAATAATAAACATTGGAGGAGAAAGAGATATGATGAACCTAATAAGCTGGTCTTCAAAGAAGCTATACTTAAATATGAGAAACTTGTTACATGGACAAAAAAAGATAATCTTTACAAATAAATTTTGCACAGCTCATAATCCCCAAGAAGAGCTATTTGACATTGTGCATAGTTTCTGAATTGAATGAGTTTTTCATTAAAAAAACAGATCAATTAAACAGGCAATAGCTAATAACCCTGCTGCGGATTGAAATTGTGTGGAAAAGTAAGAAAACAGTCACAAACATGATCATTTTACAGCTTTAGGGTCTTAGGATGTCCATCGCCAGCTTGCAAGTCAAGTCAGGATATCCATGTAAACCCTGCACTCCCTGACAGCTACAGTGGATGGTCCCCTTGCTTGTAAACTCTCTTGCTAACTTTTAAACATTTCACTGAGGGCAGAAGAAGTTCCTGAAGCAATAATTTATTCCACTACTGAAAAAACCTGTCAACAACCCTAAAATGTTAAAGAACTTTCGGCCATTTTCCTTGCTGCTATATTGTGGTAAACGTTTGGAAGCTAACATAGCATAAGAGATGAGTTCTTTTCTCTCAGGCTCAAATCATCGGGTTCCGTATCACGCCACTTTTTGTCCACAACACTGCACTGAAGCTAATATCCTATCTGTCATAGATGATATGAGAAATTATCTGGATGGTGGGCATACCCCAACTTTGATATTATTAGATCGGTCTGCGACCTTCCATATGAACGATCAGAAGATTGTTCTGGATTGGCTATGGTTGGCGTAGTTTAGGGGAAATGCCCTAAATTGGCTCACCTCCTTTTGGGAGATTAAGGCTCAGGCAAGGAAACTCAAACCTTTCAGGGCAACAGATTTTAAGATTGAGTGTTGTGTCCCAAAGATAGGTCCTTTTGTAACGATGTGACTCAAACTGGAAGTGCATATAAAATTAATCAATCTCATAACGGGAAATACAGATGAGGAATGCTAATGTAAAATAAAGATAATTATATTTTAATTCCTTGCACTGAACCATGAAAGAGGAAATTATAACTGCAAAATAACATGTCAATAAAGAAGGAATACGTCATCTTATAGCAAGTTTCGCTATCACATTGGTATTTGAATTATAAACTTAAGTAGTTGCAAACATATAAAGTGCACTTGCCACAGTTGAAAATATCACTTAACCAATATGACTATGAGGTATCCTACAGCCAGTCATGGAAGAGCATAACAGTTCATAACATGCAGCATCCGTTATGTAGTGTATGTCCTGGAATGCTCCTGGTGCTTAAGATACATTGGGAGCACTGTCCGCCCAGTGCGGAAAAGAATATCAGAACATGGACGTGCTATCTCCAACAATGACAAACACTACCCTTTGGCAAAACATTTTGAACAGTATCATTTTAGTAATCATAACCAGCTTACATTCCATGGCATAGATAAGGTGGAAATTGAGACAAGGAAGGGTAAAAGAACTTTGAAACTCAAGAGGCTTGAGTCATGTTACATAATATATCTTAACACCAAGAACCCCTGTGGTTTAAATTCTGCTGAAGAGTTACATATTCATTTGGATTGAATAGTTGTCCCATGATGATGTTACACACTGGTAGTCCTTTTGTTTGTAGCATTATCTATATACTTATGTTTTTAAAGGTGTGATGGTGAGAACCTGAATTTTATTTTGATTTTTTCTCCTCTCTTTTACTGCAGGAAGAGAGGGAAGTATGCTCTGAGCCTGTCTATGCTTTGGTGGTGAGAAGCTGTCCAGGCGTGGGCATCCAACCCTACTTGTCCACAGAAAAACTGGAGATTCAATACACGTGTTTGAATTTTCGGTTTTATTTAGCTTACCATACTTATTTTTCACTGTGTCTTACTTCATGACTTGTTAGGATGTGGACTGCATTATGAAACTCTAGCACAGACAGTTGCATCAGGACTCACTGCAATTAAAGATCATCAAGTTACATTATGTTTTCCAGTTTGCCCTTTGAGCATGATAAACTTCCTGATTTAGATTTTGATTCATTAAAATTTGTGTTAAGAAATGTATGGCTACGCCTTTTCCCACTCGGTCGATATTCTCTTGAATATTCTGGCATTCATAGGACCCTTCACTGACCCGCATGGTGGGCAACAGCTGGTTGCTCCCATACCCACTATAATTTGGGATCCTCCAAGTTAACCCCTTCGCTGCTAGGCCTATTCCTCTCCTGTGCTAAGCCTTTTTTTGGCTATTTGGGGTAGTGCGCGCTTAGGCCCCTGTAACTTTTTGACCACATAAGGTATCCACGCCAAATTTGCGTACTTTTCTTCCAACATCATGGGGATTCTAAAGGTACCAAGGGTTTGTGGATTCCCCTGGAGGGGTCTCAGAAATTAGCCAAAAACAGCTAAATTTAGTTTTTGGGGGGAAAAATGGGATTACAGGGCTGCAAATGAAAGTGTCTGGGTTTTTCCCTGCAAATGGTATCAAACAAGGGTTTGTGGGGCTGAAATCACAATTTTCCCAGCTTTTAGGGAATGACAGACTTTGTCAGAAAACCAACATTTTTTACACAGTTTTGGCATTTTTCTGGGACATAGCCTATTTCTGCAATTTTTTGTGCTTTCAACCTCCTTCCAGTTAATGGTAGAAATGGGTATGAAAGCAATAATGGATCCTGGAAAGCAATACATTTTAGAAAAGCAGACAATTCTGAATTCAGCAAGGGGCCATTTGTGTAGATCCTTCAAGGTTTCTTTATAGAAACTAACAGTTAAATATAGGACAAATTGAAAATTAGTTGAAAAAAACAGCCTTTTGTGTCAACGTTTTCACCTGTAACTTCTTCTAGTTATGACAGCTCTTTGAAAGCAATATACCGTTACATCCACTGGACCTTTCTGGTTGTTGGGATATATAGGACTTGTAGGTTCACCAAGAACCCAACGAACCCAGAGTCAAAAACTGAGCAGCAATTTGCAATGGCTTTTTATTATGTACCTGGTATATAGCAATTATTGTGGGGAAATGTATACATGGAAAAATCGGTATAAAAGACACCTATGTATTTCTAAAATGGGAACAAATTATAGAGTTTAGAAACAGTAGATATTTGCACATTTTTCGAAATTGGGAATACTCATACTAGCTTGAGAATTATCGGTAATTTTTCAAAATGACTTCTTTTTTACACAATGTATTTCATTTGGAAGGCAGAAATGCATCGAAAGTCAATAGGTAATAGTTGCTTTACAAATCTGACTTACCCTAAGTCTCCCGATAAATTTTTTACCTCACTTGTGTGGGTCGGCCTAGTGCCCGCGACAGGAAACTGCTCAAAACGCAAAGTGGACACACCTCAATTTCGCAGTGAAAAATGACCCTTTTTTTGCAATGTGCCTAGCTGTAGTTTTTTAACCCTAGCTCTGCCAGCACCTGGGGAAACCTAGCAAACCTATACATTTTTGAAAACTAGATACCCAGGGGAATCCAGGATGGGGTGACTTGACTGCCTCCCACCAGGTTCTGTTACCCAGAATCCCTTGCAAACCTAAAAAATTGTCCCAAAAAAACACATTTTGCCCACATTTCTGTGGTGGAAAGTTCAGGAATCCGCGTGGATCCACAAATGTCCACCCACCCGCGTTCCCCAAAGTCTTCTGAGAAAAATGGTACCTCACATGTGTGGGTTGGCCTAGTGCCCACGACAGGAAACGACGCAAAAGGCAACGTGGACACACCTCAATTTCGCAGTGAAAAATGACCCTTTTTTGGCAAAGTGCCCAGCTGTAGTTTTTGAACCATAGCTCTGCCGGCACCTAGGGAAACCTAGCAAACCTATACATTTCTGAAAACTAGACACCCAGGGGGACTCCAGGCCTGAGTGTACTTTCAATTTGCAGCCATATGGCTTATGAATATATATATATATATATATTCACTGAAAAAACCATAGGTTTCACACATGTTATAGTTAGCTGTACATTTCACTCGTAAAAAACCAATGAAATTCCACGTTATAGTTAGTGCAGGCAACTATAACTCACGCGACCGCAATCCTCTGTTGATGCTAATACTGTATCTTTAGCTATACATATATTACAAATATTTATTTTTCATAAAGACACATATATCATCAGTGATGTAATATCTGACATTATCAGCAGAGGATTGCGGTCGCGTGAGTTATAGTTGCCTGCACTAACTATAACGTGGAATTTCATTGGTTTTTTACGAGTGAAATGTACAGCTAACTATAACATGTGTGAAACCTATGGTTTTTTCAGTGAATTTTCAAGGTTTTTTAAATGCTAATTCCTAACTATAACGTTTGTGAAACCTATGGTTTTTTCAGTGAATTTGTACGGTTTTTTAAATGCTAAGTTATGTATTTATTTTTAATTTTTGCGCGCACGGTGCGCGCGTACGGTAAGCTTACCGTACGCGCACCCCGCGATTTAAAAAAAAAATTATTAAATTTATTTTTCATACTTTTTGGCCCTTCGTGAACCCCCTGACGAATGCTAGGGGGTCTGCAACTCTCTTCGTTGCCCCCTTTTCATGTTATCTACCTTTTTTTTTCAGTGCGACAGACAGAAAATGGCGGTCGATACTTCCTGGTTTCGACCGATTCGAATGTTTACTTTGATCTAACAACCAATCAGAAATGCGCTCGCGCACGGCACCGTATGCGTACGGTAAGCTTACCGTAAGCGCACGGTAAGCGCACGGAGCGCTGCCACAGATATATATATTGATTTAAATGCTATTTTCTCAGGAACTACTGAACAGATTTACACCAGACCTACAAAAGGCACTTCCTTGACCTTATGGCTACCTCTCTGCCAAATTACAAGTAATTCTGTTCAGCCGTTCGGGCTGTAGCTGTGTCTAAAGGTCCTATGGAAAAATGCATGGGGAAAACGCGTTTTGGGACCCCCCTTTTTTCTCAGCCCCCGCTTGACGAATCACCCCGAGACTTTCAGGGTAGGAGCGGAGCATAGCGCCCCATTAGTTTTGAAAATTTCGCGAGGATTCGTCAACCGGTGCCAAAGTTATTCAAAATAGAATTTTCAGATTTCCTATGGAAACATGGTCCTAACTATAACTATCTACTGGCGACCGCCAGTAGATTATATATATATATATATATATATATATATATATATATATATATATATATATATATAGCGCCAGTAGGTAGTTCTAGTTAGCACCGAAGATTCCTTAGTTTACTTTGTCCCCGCTTGATAAATCTTCACGAAATGTTAAAGAAATTTCCCCATTTTTGTTCAGCTGCTGTGTTGAAAATTTTGGGTTGATCTGTCAAGAAGTGGGGTTCCCAAAACACGTTTCCCCATGTTATGCCTATAGGGATTTTTCATTTTTTTAACACGACTACAGCCCGAAACGTGGAGCAGAATTACACCAAATTTATCAGAAAGCTTGATTTGGGTCCAGAAAGCATGCTTTTTGTGATTTGGTGTAAATCCATTAAGTAGTTTCAGAAATATTTAAGTTTAAAAATTATAGATATCTGGGAGCCCAAAAGCCTACTGTAACCCTACTGAAATTTTAATGGCTGCCAACACTCCAGCCAGGAAGAGTTGGCAACCTTCTTTGGACTTGTTTGAACAGTGTCCCACAAACAATGTAAGAAAAAAAAGAAAAGGGGGCAGGGTAGAAACACACTGACCACCTAGGCCTCGTGGGACCTCACAGAGCCAAAAAAAGCATTTTTATTTATTTTCTGCAGGATCCGCGGATTCGGCAGAAAATAAGAAAAAATAAATGAAGCATGGACTCCAGCGCTTCGTTCACTATTGGCATCCGAGCGGGCCAGGTCCCGAGGGAATTATGCAGCTTTAGGAGGGGGCGCATGGGCCCCCCTCCTGGAGCTTACTACTGCCCCAGGGTCCACCACCTCCCCAGGGCTTGACTTGAAAATAATGTAGGGGAGGGGCATGCGGACCTCCACCAGCCCCGGGGGCCACCACCTCCCAGGGGCTTTATTAGAGATAATGCGGGGGATCCAGTGGCTCACCTGCAGCCCGAGGACTACCACCTCTCTGGGGCTTTAATTACATGTAGGACGGGGGCTTGACCCCCTGCAACCCCAGGGGCACAACCTTCCCAGGGCTCCAATTAGTGATAATGCGGGCCGAAAGCCCCCCCCCGAGCCCTGGGGACCACTACCTCGCTGAAAAACATAGGAAGAATGGAGGGGGGCATGCAGCCCTCCCTTCCTGGAGCCATGCATGGCCCTGGGGCTGCCAGCCCCCAGGGCAAGGTCCAGCTATATCCAGAAGTGTCCACCCCTAGGACATTTTAGTTTGCTATGGCTTGGCGCAAGCCATAGCAAACACTGCTCCACTTTGAGTAAGCAAGAACAGAAAAGTCTCTTGCTTGCTCAAAGTGGAACAGAATTGCTTTTAAACACAGAGAGCTGCATGCTCAGCAGCTCCCTATGTGTAAAAGCAATGCCCCCTCCTGCGGTCCCCAACATCAGAAACTGGGTGCCTTTGGTGGGACCAGGTCGCCCACTATTTTGGCTAGGCCCCAGGGAATAGTCCCCCCCGGGGCCGCTATTGGGCCGGGAGGGGGCTGCCTGGCCCCCTCCCTTTTTAAAATAAAAAATGGGGGCAGGCCTCACGGATGGGTCCCTGGGGCAAAAATCGTCCCAGGAAGGGGGCCATGCAGCACCCTCCCATTTAAAAAAATAAATAACTTTTTTTTAAAGGGCAGGCCCGGGAGATGGAATCCCTGGGGCCAAAATTGGCCCAGGAATGGGGGACCACGCAGCCCCCTTCCTTTATTAAAAGAATATATATAAGAAGAAAAAGCAGGGCCCCGGGCCAGGGGATGGGGTCCCTGGGGCGATAATGGCCTGGGGAGGGGGGCCTCTAATGTAGTTGGCCCGAAGGACATCCTTGGGGCCAAATACCTTTCCTGTTACCTCCAGTTAGTCCCTCACAGTGGAATTGCTAAGAGGTGTTAGGAGGCCATGCCCCCTTTCTCCACCACTCTGCCAAAATGCCTCCAGGCGCACTGTAGGTTGGGGGATGAAGACCACTTTACTCCTGAGAGACCTTGGGGGCCAAGAAGCTGTCCTGGTACCTTCTGTAAGTACTACATAGTGGGATTCCTGAGTGCTGGTCAGAGGCACCGCCCCTTTCTCAACCACTCTGCAAACATGACTACTACTTAAAAAAACATAGAAATTAACTGAAAAAAAATAAAGGTTACAGGGACGTTATAGTTAGGCTCAGAATTCCCTCGTACACAACCAGTGAAACTTATCCGTTGTAGTTCGTAAGCGAACTATAACTCGCGCCCACGCAATGCACCACTTATGAGCTCACATATTACATCACTGATGACATGGTCAGTAACATCACTGATGACATCTCAAATAACATCCACGTAACCTTTTAATGAGTGGGTGTGTTAGTGGATTTGTGGGTGTGTGAATGGCTGTAGGGGTCTGTGGGTGTGTGAATGGTTATCTGGTGTGGGAGTGCGTGTGTGAGTGGCTGTATGGGTCTGCGAATGGGTGTGTGAGTGACTGTATGGGTCTGTGAGTGGGTGTGTGAGTGGTTGCATGAATCTGTGAATAGGTTTGTGAGTGGTTTACTGGGTGTGAGAGTGGCTGTATGGGTTTATGAGTAGGGGTGTGAGTCTTTAAGCCCAGTGTGTGAATATGGCGCTCCTTTGTTTATTTTGCCTATGAACGTTTTTTGGGCAATGACATACTTTGGATAAGACCCTTCTTTTCTGGGCAAATTTGAACAAACCTATGATGGTCAATGAATCTATGTGGGAAAACATGAATTCTCAGAGATTAGTATAAGCACCAGACATCAACCTTCATGTGCCCACCTAGGGCACACCTGAAGTAGGGCACGTAGGATGTCTGCGCACAAGGTCAGAGTATGCGTGATGCGGGAAGCATACAATATTTCATTAACAAATTAGTGCATTCTGTGAGTTGCAGTCTTTATACGCTTCAAATAAAACAACTGCACCTGAGCACATGAAAACAATGGTTTGTAAAAAGGATGCCCAATAATGGGGAGGTGTTATACTCCTCGCATGGAGACATTAGGTCACACTGAGAAATGTTTGGACCACCAATATAGTGGTAACAGATGACGGAATAGAAAGGAGGTCAGTCTAGGAGGCTGCTCAAACTTCAGCAGCATTGCTAAGCCAGGATGTACACGTGACACATCACTGCTGACATCAATGCTTGCACTGATCAGAGTCATAGGTCAATATCCAGAATGTAAGGGTCATTATCCTTACGACATCCCTCTAGCTCCCCTCCCATGGTTTTATTTTGACAGGACTTGGTGTGTTAATATGAAACAAGCAGGAACAGGCACCAGCAATACTGACCTTCTTCTTACTGTGTTCAGCAGGGGGTTATTCCGGAAACCACAAAGTGGGATTTCCGTCCATGCGGCTGAGTGCTTAACGCGAGTAAGCTTGGCAATGGTTTGTCAGCATTTTAATTTTGTGGTCATTGTTAACATTGAGGTATAATCACCCACTTGAGTATGCTTTCAACCTTTAGCCTTTGCGCATACACCAGGGAGTATCTTTCCCTAGTAATGCATAAGCGCTGTTTATCCCTGCTTCCGCGCATGCATGCTCCATGAGAATTTGTGAGGACAACCCGGAAATGGTTACCGCCCACACCTGACCTCATTCCTTTATTAGCATCGCGTCTTGCCACCATTCTTTTACTACCGGCAGACGCAAGGAGTGGGTAGGTGTAGAGAAGGCAGCACCCCGGTGAAATTGTAAGTAGATTCTCTTGGCAGGGATTGGGCTATGGTGAGCGATTTGCTCATTATAGTCTGTGCCACGTAACTGTTTCTGCAATTTTCCTGTTTATTTCCCTTACTTTTACAGTCCAGTAATGTGTGGGCGTCTCTTGCTCTCGCCGGTGGAGTCACCTCCATATCCTGGCGAGGTAAGCACATTTCAAGAACTAATTACCTCATGGTACCGTTAAAGGCCAGTACAATATTCGTATCAGTTTACCAGCTGCCAAGATGTTTGGGCATAATCCCCACCTGGGACAAACGGAGGGTCACGAGTGCCACTAGAAATATAATGACCAAATGATATGGTGTGTTTGTAATACCTCACGGAGTCAGGGCCCCATTGAATATACTTATATGTCTCCTGAGCCTGTTCTTTGTTTATTGTTTGATATAATTGATGCGCACACAGATGTGGCACATCACAAGGCATCAAGTCGTCACTGATGCTCTTATCAGTTGTTTATTTTGTTTCCTAGGTATTCTTCAGGAGCGTTTTTTCATCCTGCAGCTGTAACCATATCATAGGACTTCACTCCTGACTTGTGTGAGATTCTGACCTCACCTCACCCGGTAACCAACTCAGGTATGGGAGACCCCGCCCTCTCCGTCGGTGTCTCGGTCCCTCCTGAGTTCTGTGGGAGGTCCTCCCATACCTGAGTTGGTTACCGGGTGAGGTGAGGTCAGAATCTCACACAAGTCAGGAGTGAAGTGCACCCTACTTGTCCAGAGATCTCACAACATCCGGTTGTATTGTTTGACAACTTGTTTTATGTATTTTCTTTACATCACAATTTTGCAGTAGCTATTACATCCTCTGGTCCTGAAGAAAGCCGGGAACGCAATCCCTTCAGGCTGAAACTAGTTGACCTATTTGAGACGCAACCTATTTGCTGAAAGTTGCCGCTACACCTTTTAATTGGATTGGTAGAGAGATGTGTATTAAAATTCTTGTTTCTCCCTCCCAAATCCCTTTTTAATCCTCACTCACTTGCACTGCGATATTATTGTCCATCACACGAGACACGAACGGCCACCCTTGGTCGATTTCTCTTTCTGGCTTTAACTTTACTGTCCAGTTTTAATCTTTGCTACTCGATTTGCCTCTAGGCTTAGAGGAGTAGTAGCGAGAGTCAAGGATGACCAAGTGATGACACTGGCCTCTCTTGGCAGTTGATGGAAATCCTATCGAACTATTTCTGTTTCTTTTATCTACACTCTCATACTTGTTTGTAGGTTTTAGAATCAGTTAACTCTCTGTGTGTTGTTAGGCATTGGCTCTTGTCTTTTCACATTTGTTTTTCTCTTTTGACCACCAGTTCATCTATGGTTTCTACATTTAACGATATTGGGGATTTGAACTGTAGATTGGTCGGTAAACTGTTCCCTTAGACCCTTCTTCTTCCTTCTGGGAGATACCTTTGATGACAATATCCAGTATCACCAGTAACAACTGCAGCTTCAAAAATATCGATAGACCATATATTAAAACCAAAAATATCTGTATAGCAAAGGAAAATAAGGCCTGTTGCAAACATCAGACAGGTGTCTTCAAATATTATTGGGCCAAAGACGAAAGAGTACATTAACCCAGGCTTAACCAGTCCTTTACTGTTTGTTATATTTACTTTTGTGGGTTTGATTCTGTACTAGGGAATACTTGAGACTACTTTTGAGAAGAATGTCTTCAATGTTTTTGGGGGAGAGTTATGTTTTCTATAATAGTAGGTTTGCAGTATCTGAATTGAGACTGGGAGATTTGTGTGGGGGAGATCATAGCATGTTGAGAATTGCTCAGATATAGCTACTTCCGATGCTTACCCAACATGGAGGCCAACGAGGAGAGCGCTCTCCTCTATTAACAAGTCTTCCTTCCCCTTACTTTATTCCATCACTCCCTCTTGTATTGTACTGTGTCATGTTGCTTTGTACCTAGTGTTGCACAAAGTTAAAACACACACAAATGGCCCATTCACAGGGGCGGGAGCATGAGCACTTAGAAAACCCTCAATCCAAAGTGAGTGCTACATGAGACCCATACGCTGTTATGTACAGTATTGTCATAAGTTGGAGTGGGGTTGGTTTTTACTTGTAGTCCAGGCGGTTAGCCTTGGTGCATGGGGTCAGAGGAAGCATATGCGTAGCTG
Source organism: Triturus cristatus (assembly GCF_964204655.1). Lineage (NCBI taxonomy): Eukaryota > Metazoa > Chordata > Amphibia > Caudata > Salamandridae > Triturus > Triturus cristatus. Next base: position 949,704,689 of record NC_140585.1, read on the forward strand.
GGATCCTAGGACAGGGACTAGAAATGCAGATTGGCGTGGCTCTGGATTATGTTGCTTCGGTATTTGGGGCCCCACATAGATTTATTCTTGGATGTGGCACAGAACTTTTAAAAGGTTTCATTCTGGTGATGGTGTGGAGCTACTTGTGTGATTGCAAAATGGTGCAGCCATCGCTCCAGCCCCACTACCCACCCAGACCTCGTATACCCCCAATAAGCCCTTAAGGGAACTCTTGTGCTGGTGCTGTCCAGCAGATCCAACAACATTTACAAATAAAATTGGCTTCGGGTATACAAACCTTTAAACTTACTTTAGAGTATTGAAGTGTTTTGCAGGGCAGAGGGACTATACAAATGACTTACAGAACAAGATGGCATGCAGGTGCTGCCCAATCCATGCTCCAACTACTTATTTTCAAAGCTGGTATGGTATTTTATGAAAACTGTTACTCGATCTGGATACTGGTAAAAAAAACTCCAACTATCACTTATGGGAAGGAATCCCTTCCTTGTCTGGCAAGGCAGTGGAATTAAAGGGAACTGAAGTATTCACAAAACAAACTTTCATGAAGTGCCAAGGCAATACCAAAACTGCAACCAGGGCAAAAGCAAGTTTTAATGCTAGTAATTCATGAAAAGCAGGCAAGAGGTTCAGGTGCACTGTCAGGCATGGCTGGTGCACACCCGTGCAGGTTACAGGCATGCAGGCCTGGGAAGCCCGGGTGCTGAGGAGCGCTCGAACCACAGAGAACCTCTGGGCTGTGCAGCAGTCATACCTAGTGCACATTTAATTCTGTAACACAGGAGAGTTACACAGTAAACATGGTCTAAGATGCCTGTGGGTAGCCATGGTACTCTGGCGTAAACATGCCCTGGGACAGATTTGATTCTGAAAAGCTATAATGACTAGCATCAGTTCTGTGATAGACCAGAATCACTTGCTGAGAAGCAGGCATGTGTGCAAGCAAGCTTGTGCTATGGAAGCAAGCATCATTGTGTGCCACTCTGGTGCTGTGAAGCAGGCATGTGTATAAGCAACTCTAGTGTTTATTATCAGGCTAAGAACTAAGACTCCATTTGGACTCAATGCTGATGAGGAGCTCTATACAACTTTGTAATCTGTACCTGATTCTCTATTGTTGTCTTTTTCTTTTAACACAGTTTTCTAAAGTCACTCCTATTTAGCCACCTCAAACAATCTAGAGGAACAAGCTTAAACCAAATCTGTGTCTGACAAACTAAACTTGATTAGAGAGGTATAGCAAGAATATAGGGGGCACTAAGCTGATCTTTATGAAAAATGTCAGGATATGTTGCAAGTGAACAGTGGATCACTGTGAAAATGAACTCCCCTCGAAAAATGACGGAAAACTGAAGGGACACTAAGCCAGGTTCAGGAGTAATACTGAACAATATAATGCCAGGCCTTAGCAGAAAAAGACAAAATGGGACACTACTATATGTGGGATAACCTTTTAAAAACTAACAATTAATACATGAATACTGTTAAATGAAAAGAAGTCCCCGCACATATATTAAATTAATGATATACAACACGTGGGAATGTCCACGCCTTAGTGGCTGCAAAAACAATGTACACTAGTACTACCACCCTACATGCCAACAATTGGAACACAATTATATAATACGAATGTTCTGCACCCGTAGCAGATACAAACCTGTTACATACATGTACATGCTGCACAGGCCATTAGCAACCAGTCAGTATGGCTGGTGGCATCCCATGCAGTAATGGTAAAATTCAAGGGTGCTAGCATACAAATGACGTACATAATCCAGAGTTACACACAGGCAGCAAAAAAACTAAACGTGAGACAGGTCCATCTCCTTAGGACCTTAGAACATGCACTGAGCATGATATCGAGACTCTGCAGACACAGCAGTAATGAGTATTGTTGGGCAAATGTAATATACTTTTACATTTCTTTTAAGGCCACAAAAACGTGCACAGAGCATAATATGGAAGGATTAGTTAATACAACAATGATGAGAAGGGTTTGACTGATGTAATATATGTCTAAATGATATGCAAACAGTGAGATTAACTGTGAAAAGAGTCATGGAGATCTGAAAATGTTAGCTTAAATGCGATGCAGAATATTGCTTTCATGCATATGTTAATTTATATTTTCATTTTTTATTTTAATTTCTATTACATTTCTTTTAAATATATGTCACAAACTACAGTTCCCACAATGCAGCATAATGGCTAATTTGAGCTCCTGTATAAAAGCTGTATTCAAAAAAGGACTCACTAACTGTGAGCAAGACTTGTTGGTGTGTGACAAAGACACAGTTGCTTGGCTCAATAAATTGCAGCGAAATAGAATATTTCCTAGAATACAACATTTTTCTTATTTGGATACATATCTTGGAGACGGGCCAATCTCCGACATGTGCACCGGCCTGGAGAGAGCACGCTGCAACGGACTGGGTGTCTGTGTGTGTCTGTGTGTGTCCGTGTGTATGTATGTGTGTATGTATGTTTTACATATATCCCCTAGTTGCCGTCACTACTAAGTAGTTATGGTTAGGTCAGCTTTTCCATAGAAAAAACTTTTTTTGGTTTGCTAATAACTTTGGCTTAATTTGTCGAATCTTCACAAAACATTATTAAAAAACAAGAGTTCATCTACCTGGGAACGAGTCGAAACCCAACAATCTATACACTCCACACATCTTCCCCTTAAAACAAAAAAAAACCAATAACCATAACAGAACATCCAAGAAAATCAAAAGTAGTACAATCACATTTTAAACTGGGATACCATAGACAAACTGTGCTAGCATTGTTCTTCCATTTCACATTCATTTCCTTTTATAATTTAACCTTCACACAGGTAATAAAAGTATTGAATTTCTTCGATGTCATCACCATCCTTGCACTTCTCATAGATTTTCCTCCAGCACCCTTTCCACTCTAACTGGCACTCTCCTTTGAGACACCCTTATCCACACAAGCTGATTTCTTGGTGCCGCTCATGGAAGGTGCACAATTCGGTTCAACATTCTCTTCCCTGTACTGTTCATACTGCTCATTGATTCTGCCCTCAATTTCATTCACACAAGAGCTTCTACCATCACTCCTGTCACACTCCCACAACCAATTCTTACTCCCTACCACACTTCCTTTTACACTCTTAGGAACTGTGCATTTGACAATTGTGTTGAAATCCCACATTTCACACCTTTATAGAGTTAGTGCTCAACTCACCACCTTGTATGATCCCCTGATTCAGCCTGTCAGTTGATACCCGTGTTCTACTGTAGCGTCTCAGTGCTCTAAAGTACAATTACAGAGCAAACAGTCTTACTTATGACAAAAGTGTGGCACACATGAAGACATCCTTATTAATTCAAACTGGTAAAACTTAAAACCATTCATTTAGAAAGGAACAAAATGAGGAGGTTCATTTTGTAATCAAAGCTATGGTTAGTGCTCAAGAAAACAAAATTAGGACACATTTTAAATTAGCTCTCAAACATTTTCCTCTTCTATTTCATTAAAACACTCTGACATGCAGACTGAAACATGCACTTTTAAATCCAGCAGCAGACTGCCAGTTAGCTCACTTGTGGTCAAGTGCAGTTTTGTGACACTGTTCTAAAGAGCACCCAGAGTGCTTACATTCCGAATTTATGCCAAAAGTGTGGCTCATCTGAATGCCATCTTGATGGAATTGAAGTGGAAAACTGAAAGCATTTTCTACTGAGGATACTGCAGCAAATTAGGAAATTAGGAGCTTCATAACAGAAAAGTCTCCCAAGATGGCTACCAGAGGAAACAAATATCACAGGTGTAGCACACATATCACCCAAGTGTGGCCCAAGTATAACCCAATGACAGAAGTGTGCAAAACGCAGTTTTTGCATTTTTATATAGTGCATACTTTGCCCCAAGGTATTGGAGTGCTTTACATGAGCATCAGTTACATTACACATGGACACATTCATTTTGGTTTTAGGGATGGGGAGATTAAGTGATTTTCCCAGAATGTTGAGCTGATGCTGAAACTTGAACCTGGTTCCCCAGTTGCTAAGTCGGCCACTCTGGCTGTAACACCACATCCTCTCCCGTAAGTGCAACAAATAATCAATTGATCAACTGAATAAAAAAACATTAATATAGCAAATAATTCAAAAGAGCTTTGTTGCTATCTAAGATCTCAGAAAATGTGTCCTCATTTTAGAATTTTAGAGCACTAACCATAATTTATGTGGGAAAAAGACCCTCTCATTTTTATAACTTCTAAAGGAAATTTTTTAGGTATTACCATTTTGATTACGTAAAGATGACTTCAGGCGTGCCACATTTATTTTAATAAATAGAGAATGGTAGCAATCTAGTTGTCATTATAACACTGTCGGGAGGCAAAGGTCAGGAGCACGGAATCGAACAATTAAGGACAGGGAAGAGGGGGCAGAGACAGCAAGTTGACAATGCTGGGCATGCGCGAGGGGCAGTGGCAGCACAATGGCCAATAGAGGCAACAAACCAGCCAGGCAGTATAGGCAAAAAACGTCTGTGGCAATGCAACAGACCATTGAGGGCAGAAGGGAGAGGCAGTGACAGTGGCAGTGCAACCACACATGCTAAAAGACCTGATTCAGGCGGGAGACTCCAGATGTTTTTAAGCCCAACAGGGCTTTATTTTAGCTGTCTCCTGCCTAAAATTTCTCTGTTTCAATGTATGTCAATGAGGAAAATCCACTCTCCAGATTTTGTTTTTAAAATCTCCCTCTTACCAAGTTAAAAATGTTGGCATGTATGGTACATTGCACCACAGAGGGCAGGAGGGAGGTGGGCAGGGGCACCAAACTGAGCTTACAGGGCAGGTGCCAGGGGTTGCAGCAGCATAATACACCACACAGGGCAAGCGGGAGAACAGTGCAGCACAACAGGGCACAGAAAGCAATAGAGGGGACTGGGCCATGCACATGGACAATAGAGAGCAGAAGGGCAGCAAGCTGATAATACTAGACAGACAGGAGGGGCAGTTGCAGGACAATGGACCAAGAAGGGAAGGAGGAAGGGGGCAGAGGCACACCAATGCACCATAGAAGGTAGGAGGGAGGGGATAGGGGTCTGCACATGGAAAACGTAGGAAAGAGGGAAGGGCAGGTGCAGCAAGCTGGCCATGCAGGGCAGGCGGGATGAGCACTGGAACTACATCACATCATGGAAGGCAAATGTAATACTATAATGGCATACACAAAACAATGGAGGGACGGTAGGAGGGGGTGAGGGGCAGCAAGCTGACCTCACCGCACAGGTGGGAGGGGCAGTGGCAGCACAAAGTCCATGCATGGCAAGCGGGAGGGTTAGTGCCAGCACAATGGCCATTAGTGGGCAAGATGGAGGGGGGAGGGCCATGCACAAAAGACAATTGAGGGGAGAAGGGAGAGATAAGGGCTGGACACAGAAAAGATAGAGCAAGGGAAGGGGCCAGGGGCTTCACCACAGACCACGCGGGGGCTGGATGAGCAGTTACAGCATAAGAGAGCATGGAGGACAGAAGGGAGTGGCAGCCAAATAGACCATGGTGGACAGGAGGGATAGGATAGGGGCATGTAGCGTGAACAATGGAAGGCAGGGTAGAGGGGGCAGGCACAGGGACAGGCAGCAGCCATCTAACCCTGCTGGGCAGGCAGGTGGGGCAGTGGCAGCTCAACAAAACACTCAGAGTAGGCAAGAGGGGCAGTGACTGGTCCATGGAACATGGTGCACAAAAGGGAGGGAGCAGGGGCATGCACACAGATATTGGGGAGAGGGGAAATGTAAGGGCATCAAGCTAAGCACTGAGGCTAAGCAGGAGACCTACGACAGAGGCGTAGTCTCAGGCAACGGAGGGTAGGAGAAGTGGGCAGGGATATTAAGCTAACTGGAGGGCAGTAACAGCACTTTGGACCATGCAAGGCAGGAGGGAGGGGGCAGGTGCATAGACTTCTACTATAGAGGGCAGGGAGTAGGTGGGTAAGAGCCACAAGCTAGCTGTGCAGGACAGGCACGAAGGTTAATGGCAGAACAATGGCTACACGGGGCTGGACAAGAGGGGATGGGTATGGACACAGACAATGGAGTCCATGAAGAGGGGGGCATGGGCAGCAAGCTTGGATGTGGGCAGTACAGCGGATAATGCCAGCTCCCCCTATCCTGCATTACAATGGACATCTTAGTTTACATTTGTTTTTTAAAAACTAGAAATTCACTGAACAAAACAAAGCTTAAAGTACCTATAGTTAGGTGTCATAAAAATATATTTTTTTATCTTTTTACAAAAAACCTTAGAAATTCACTGAAATAAACAAAGGTTAAAGTAAAGTTAATGTTGGGTGAATATATCAGTGACAACATTTACATTTTGAACTAAAGTTACCACAGAAATTCACCAGTTGAAGTTATCAGAGCTAACTATAACTTGCATCCCGCCATTTACTGCTTATGACCTCACATATGACATCACTCAGGACATGATCTATGACATCACCGATGACATCTCAAATAACTTCATTGATGGCATCACTGATAATATCATCGAAGCTTCTTTTGTACACATTGCTCAATAAACGGGTATACAATTGCTGCTATGAAAGTAAGCATAAAATAGTTCAGAATAATATGCAGCGTCTTTACTGCTATCATACATACAAACCCTATTGGGGGTTTGAAGACTTTCATACTAGTGATCCCCTAAATAATGGGAAAATCTTCTTTTTGCTGTCTGCTGGCCTTGTGTTAATAAAGACATGCAACGTGTGGCTTTTCCTCATTTCAGCAGATTTCGTTCGTTGAGAAAGATCGGTCAGGTCTACTTTCTCAATTATTCAGTTCTGTTACAGGCTTTCATTTGCCACGTCTTTTGTAGCTACATTCCGGTCTTAAACTCATGCGGGACACTTTTTTGTAAGTGCTGGCTTTCTACTGGTAACATTATGTATGCTGATATTTTTTAGCAAATCATTACAATGAGAAAGTGAAAAAGGCTGCATTGATGATAGATGGCACTTGGCAGATTGCACTTTCTGGTTAGTCATTAGGTAAATTAAATTATCTAAAACTCTGTTTGACTTTCTGTTGGCAACTTCGTTTTAACTCCAATTTTATTTTGTTTGCTTTTGATGGAGTCACTCAGTACAATTCTCACTCGCTCTGTTTTAGTGTGAAATGTTTTCTTTACAGTAATGGGGTGGGTTGGAATCGGCAGATGTTTATCGGAGGATGCAAAGCATTTTGGATTTCCTTGAGTATTAAGTTATTCTGCTGTATATAAAATTCTTGGGTGTCTATGCCTAGAAATTGAGTCATGGTCTGTATCTGGCATCCTAGATGAATTTCAGGAAATTGGGTCAGGGGGTATCATGACACGTGATCTGTTATTTTTTTACCCTAGATCTGCTGTAGAACTTACACCTAATCTGGGACTTTTAACTAATTACCCTAATGAGCGTTCTAGGTTTAGCCGTAATAACTGTTTGTTTAACAACAATCTTTTTAACGGTTATAATCCATTTTACGGCCCCAAACTCTTACAAGCTCCCTATAGATTTGACCATCCATCAGGTCTGGACACAAATGATTGACTGGTTCAATCTTTGCAGTCTTTTGCTTGTCCGAACGGTCTACTTCCCGAAGAAGAAAACCAAGTACTCCAACTTTCTTCTTTTAGCAGGCCTACGGAGGACCATCAACCCACACCTCAGGGTATATTGAACATTCAATTAGATTCAGGCTCCCCAAGGAATATGACAAAACCCTCGGGCGGCGTTACTCTATTTGTGGGGGGTTCGGTTAACCCTGCCCTTTCCTCCAAAATCAAATTTCTAGGCAACGATACCCTATCCGGAGGGGGCCCGGCTAATCCTGTCCTTAATCTTGACCTATCTCTTAAATTAATTTTCTGGAACGTTGCAGGCTTACGCTCTAAGGCAGACAATCCATCATGGCTCTCTGTCATTAGGGAGCATAATATTGTTTGCCTGCAAGAAACATGGTTGACTGCTCCCATTCATCTGCAAGGATACAAAACCTTCAACTCATCTGCCCAACCTTCTTCATGTGGGAGAGCGAAAGGTGGCCTGGTAATATATTTCTCAAATGAACTCCCAACCTTAGATACTAAAATCATTAATAGCAATCCCTATTTCCAGATCCTTATGATAACACTAAGTAAAATCCAGTTGTTCTATATAGTTAACTTCTATAACAATTTGACCCCAAAAGACATACTCCCAGTCCTGGAAAATATCTATCGACTCTTATCAGAGGAGCGTCTTAAATATTCTAACACTAGTATTACCATAGTCTGGGGTGGAGACTTCAATCTTAACCTCTGTAAGGGAAGTGACTTAAACATTTGTGGTATTGTGGACGACTTGGGTTTCAATGTAACGCATTTCCCTCATACCAAACTAGGGAACTTTCTGACTGAGATAATATTCAACTTAGATCTAGGTTTTACTAACGATCTTGGTTCTCCCCCAGTTTCCTTTCACTTCCACATTCAATGGCAGGGGATTATCTAGTCTGATTGACTATGTTTTGGTTTCACAAGCTTCCAAAGACCAGCTACATAGCGTTCGAACAGGTACCGATCCCAGCAGTGATCACTTTCCCAATACTCTTGCTATCACTATTCCGGATATGCTAGTACCATCTACTAAGCAAACTCTCTTAACACAAGAAACTTTAAGGGTAAATAAGCCGAACGGGTATGCAATTAAATGGTGCAAAGTTGATGCTGATAAGATTACCTCAGCAGTCCTGAGTCGCATACTCCCACACGTCGAAACGTGCTTAAATTCACATTCTCCCCCTGATCAGGTACTGGCTAGCTTCTCTCTTATCAATTCTGAAATAAAGAGAGAGTTGTTCCGTAAAACCTCGGGCGTTAATCAAACAAAAAAGGGTTGGTTTAATCCCGCAACAAGGCGCGCCTACCTCTCACTAAAGAAAGCCTTGACTAACACCGTAAGGGATAAAGTGGAAGTGATAAGATTAAGAAAATGCTATAAGCAAGCACTCAAATCCTGTAAGATAGACATCAAGAAGGAATTATGGGCCAAGTTACATCAGAGTTGTTCTCTTAAGGATTCGGCCTCCTTCTGGAAAATAGTAAGAACACCTTTTCTAACCGACCAACAAGAGATCCCAAGGATCGAGGTAGCAGTGGGTGAGGCAGCTTGGGTTGGTCATTTTTTTCAAGGATTTTTTGGTATTTTGGAGGATTCTACGTCAGAGCCCCCCTCAGATAGCATAGGGATGTCGACTACCCAAAACTATAGTAGACCACCCCTCTCCCCTAATTTTAACCTTTATTTTGATCATGATGAGGTACTTATGGCACTCCAGGCTTCCAAATGTGGTAAAGCCTGGAGTGCCCTGATGGGGTTCCCATGGACCTATTTAAAAATAACTTAGAATTATGGTCCCCTATTCTCACTAAGGTCTTCGAAGCAGCCACTAAAATCGGCCCACCAGAGTCCTGGACCACTTCCATTCTTCTTCCTATTTTTAAGAAGGGCGACTGTAATAGTTCTGCCTGTTACCGTCCCATCTCCCTCTTGGACTCTACTGGGAAGGTGATGGGTCGGTTACTTCTTAAAAGACTCCAGGATTGGGCTGAAAGTAATCAAGTGGTTTCTGACCTTCAGTATGGCTTCCGAGAGGGACTTGGGATGGTGGAGCAGGCATTAAACCTTTCTTTATTGATAGGTAAATACGTATGGGCCAAAAAGGGGAGGTTGCATTTAGCCTACGTCGATTTATCGGCGGCTTTTGATTGCGTCTGCCATAGTAAATTATGGAAACTCCTTTTGGCTATGGGGGTTGATTCTCCCTTGGTGAGTTTTATTCGGAATCTTTATACAGGGGCCTCAGCAAAAGTACGGTATGGTTCGGGGGGGGGAAGTTACAACATCATTCCCAGTACTTAAGGGTGTCAGACAGGGATGCGTACTGGCACCCTTTCTTTTTAATTTATACACAAATGGCTTAGAGGCTGCGATGTTGGTTGGAAGCCAGGACCTGCCCATGATTGATCACCGTCCAATACCCGCGTTGCTTTATGCGGATGACGCGGTGATCATGGCCAGGACCCCACGCCAACTCCAACTTCTCCTCGATAGATACTGTGACTTCATGGAAGCCCTTGATCTGAAAGTAAACATAAAGAAAACGTTTGCCATGCATCTGGGGAAGCGCCTTAGACAATCTGGCAGTATCCGGATAAATAATACCACTCTGGAGACCGCAACTTCATACCCCTATTTAGGTATTCAGATAGACAATACCTCTAGTTGGGGTTCTACCCTCCTGGCCAGAAAGTTGGGGCTCCTCAGAACTACAACAGCTTTGGTCACATTTGCGCAAAAACTAGGCCAGCGTCCCTCCCGGGAGTTGATTCAGATCTACAGGGCCAAGTGCCGCCCAGTGGCAATGTATGGGGCCGGGGTTTGGGGTTACGTTAACTCGGAAATTATCCAAAAAACTGAAAATGCTTTTTGGCGGTACCTTTTGGCCGCTCCCAATAGTTCGCCAACTTATGGTTGCCATATGGATTTGGGGGAGGATTATATTTCTGATCTTATAGCAATCCATCCAATTCTTTTATGGCATCGACTATGGGTTACTTTAGAATGTAAACTGACTCGTCTGCTTATTTCTGACTGTCTCACTCTGGAAGGTTGGAAAAATATCCCGTGGCTGCTGTATGTTCATAAATTCCTGAGAGATGTAAACCTGGAATCTCTTTTCATGCTCCCTGAGTCCTCAGCAGATATTTCACGCAAAAAGCTGAAAATCGCGTGCCTATCCCATTTACGTGAGCTTCGCTTAACATCAGAGATTTTAAAGCCTACAAATCTCCATCTTGCCGCGGTACAAGTCTCATTTGGGATTCAGCCATATTTACTATCCAGTGCTAATCATTATGAAAAATATCTTTTAACACGATTCAGGTTTAATACTTTTCACCGGTTGTTAACTTTCCCGAAGACAAAAGATTGGTCTAGTAAATTAACTCCTTGTCCATGTGATGGGCAATCAGAACAATCGCTATTGCATGTAGTCCTCTTCTGTAGTTACTATGAATTTCCACGCCAAAAGTGGATTTTACCTCTATTAAAATGCATAGGCCTACGCCAGTGTCGCCCGGCCCTCCTTGCTTTACAATGTTTGGACACTGAGTACAGCATCTTACCAACAGCCAGTTTTTTAAAAGCTTGTGTTAAATATCGTGCAAACTATGACCTTTCTTAAATTGCCAGATTGTAATTGTGATTAAGATTGAAAGAAATAATGTGTTACATACTAGTTGTTGGTATAATCCACGTATAAGAACCTTTTTATGATTTATATGAATTCCCATGATTTTAAAGATTTGTTATTAACTTTTGTATACTTTTATGGACACAAAATTTGTATCCGAATAAAGTTTTAATTGAATTGAGTCATGGTCTGTATCTGGCACAAGAGAGCGTGGACAAATGAATTGTTTTGGAGTACTTGCCTTAAATATAATCACGATAATGTGCATGTTACGATGATAACCTTCAATTGCTTCTGTTTCGGCAAGAGATATTCTCTCCCTTCAAGATGGTGGTATGCATTTTGGAAGACAAAGGGCCACATGTAAAACCGTCGGGTTTTGCGACTTACAAATTGTGATTTTTAGCCACTTGCAATTTGTAAGTTGCAAAACCTAATGTACAACAGTGTCTCAGAGACTGTTTGCGATTCCCAATTGGGTCACAAGGGACCTACCTCATTAATATTCATGAGGCACGTCACAATTTTTGACCCATTGATAAAGGACAGCACTCACCGGGATGATGGCTCCTGAGGTCACCAGGCCACCATGTCTGTGACTGCTTTTCAAAATAAAGCATTTTGTTTAATGCAGCCCATTTAAGGAAAATGTGATGCAATTCAAAAAGAAAAAGTTTCAGTTTTATTTTTTGAGAGTAGCAAGTGGTCCGTGGGATCACTGCCTGCTCTTAAGAAAATGTTTTCGCTACCATTCATAAAGGGGAAGGGGTTCCCGTGGGGACCCCTTCCTGTTTACGACTGGCTTACCACCTACTTGAAGAAGGCGGTCACAAAACATTCTTACTTCCCCCGCGATTGGGTATTAAGAAGGGACGCCCTTAGCATGCCCCTTCATAACAGCGACTCGCATACCCTATTTAGCGAGTCGGTGATAGGGTTGGTACATGGCAAAAGCCGTTTTAGTGCTCGTAAACGGACCGCATCTCCATGCTAAAAATGGTTGTACATGTGCCCCCCCAAGTTTCTATTAACACTTCCAGTGCGACTTCATTATTTTCTTATCAGATCGTAGATGGTGGCTGTTTTTTGTTCTGAGGCTTAGAGGCTCCCTTACGATGTAAATATATATTTTTATTTAGTGTGCATAATGACTATAAAGACTATCAGTTATAACATTTATTTTACATTATGAGAACTAAAGGAGTCCTTAACCATTATACCTTGATATAATTGTGAACTTTTTATATGCTGGTTTCTAAAAGTAATTTCACAGTGAAAGATATCATGAATGGCAAATTAATCATGAAACACTTCATCTAAGACTCCTCATTGCCTTTAATGTGTCTAGAAGGACATAAAACTTTAACTCGGATTTCAATATTTAACTTTCGAATCTATTAGGACTTCATTGCTTCAAATGTATTTTGTGGAATAAAAGTAATTTGAATATAAGAAGGGCTATAAGCTATTGGCTAAGTGGAAGTTCACCATTAAAGCCACCCACTTTTTCTAAAAATAGAATTGTTTCATGTATCACGTGTGACTTCATTAAATCTTACCTACCTTATTTATTAATTCAATTATCCAGTAGTTTGGTGTAGAACACAGGCTTAGATGCATCACGGCACTTTAAATATATCGAGAACAGTGTTGTGGATGAAACACATTCACACAAAGCAAGAACATGATTCAGGCGGAAATGCAGAGTTAACTGGAGCATCTATATGAATATTTATGAAACATGTACACATCTGTCATCTTATGGCACCTTATCCTTCAGAGAAATCTATACATGTGCCAGATCGCAATCTACCTGGTTCATTTTTGTGGGAACGCCCCATCATCCTAAACAAATGCAGATTTACAGTTTGCTATACCACAGTACACTAGCCTTGTTGCATCAAGCTGCTTCCTCATTGAAGGCTTACAGCTCAAGAGGCATATGCAATATTTGCACGCTGTGGTAGGAAGTAGAGAGAGTACGAGAAGCAGAGTTGTTTAAAAAGCAGTTATTACATCTACTTTTTCATGAATTAGGGGTTTGGAGTTTTAATACTATGGGTGCATCTAAAGAGGGATTGATTCAATAGACATTTTATGTTGAAGGCAGTGAACTTCATGACAAGTGCGTAAGAGCTATTTTGTAAGTGAGTTTCCGTGCCAGGAAGTGAGAAGTATCGGAGTGTGAGAGTTTGTGCAATAAGCAAGGTCATTTGGAAGCTAACTCAGGGAATTCAGCACAAATGATGGGAATGTTTTCTCCCAGAGACTAGTCAGGCGGTGGCAAGAAAGGTCACTTTAAGGAGCTCAATGTGGATTCTTGGAATTTGTAGAAATTGGAATTTCTGTAGGCCGAGCCACTGAAATTATGTTTTTTAAAATTATTATTATTATTTTCAACTTAGACTACTCAAGCTATTTGTATTTCGATGTGTTGATGCCTGTGTCTTGTACTGTTATAAATGTGTTACTATGTAATTATTAAGTGCTCTGATATCCTTTGGATCATGTTCGCGCTAAATAAAAATTAATAAATGTGGCGGTGGAGGAACAAATTATACAGCAGGGTTGAGTAAATTATGCGACAAGAAAAGGCAAATTATACAGCGTAAATCAGCACCTTTTGTGATAGTATTACTTCATTATTTTTTTACCGTTGTTAACACTGTCTGGGCATTGGTTGCACATACTTAGTACCAGTTTAACACCCAAACATAGCAAAAGGCATAAGAAAGGTGACCAGTCAACCTCTGCAAAGGGACTTCCATTGCGCAGCAACACTAGTAACTGTTGAACTGTTTGAGCTACAAACAATTTTTTGTGGAAATCTGTAGATTATGCAGCAGATGATAGATTATGTGACAAATGGGAAACATGTATACTCATGTGCAAAAGGCTGCGGCTGCAAATTGCATAATTCCAGTGGCCCTGGCCATATGTCAGCCTGAATTAAACAAATAAGAGAACCACTTGCTTGAGGTCATGTTCGAGAATGAAGGATTTTAGTATTATGAGATTTTGGTATTTTAGCATGTTATTGATATGTTTGTGTAGGCAGAGGCTGCAGCCTTGACTACAATATTTAGAGCTTTTAGTGATGGTTGCTTTATAGTTTAATATGTTTGTAGAATCCAGCCAATATGATATCGGAGTGGGGAGGGACATAGTGCCATGAAGAAAAATTCATCTAAAATTGAATATTCTCTAGAATTTTAGCTAGTTTGGACAATCTTTAAATGAAGTTACACATTCTCGGCATATGGGTCAAGAAATATCTCACCACCACTTACCAAGACACCAAGAGGTTTGAGATAAAGATTCAGGAGAGTAGGCACTATAATGGTCCCTTGATGGACTTCTGGAAGGAGAAGCAAATGAGTTTGAGAATTAGCAGTGTATTACTGTACTGTGATTAGTTTTGAGGTAGGATTCAAACTAGTTCACAAGGTTGTTTTCAAACCTCATTTGGTCAGCAGTTAGCACCCAGAGACGTTTTAAAGCATGGGCAAAGTGGGCTATCGCCCAGGGCCCCAGTCTTTCAAGGGGGCTCCTGATAGCCAGCTCTGTTTTGCAGAGAGTCTTTACTAATTTATTTTAAATACCATTTTTCCTTTAATTTATTGTTATTGTGGGCGATATCGGAATCTATGACAGACATTTTGCAGAGAAATGTTGTGTTTATGTTTCTTGCAACATCCATACAAAAAAATGTCTTTTAGATCAAAACATTACCTCAAATATACGAAATGGGAGGGTGTCACAGAGATTATTTGCTGTAATATTAGTGAGCTGCTGCTGTGTTACAGTATTGAAGACACACATCACTATGCTTGAATATCAGATGTAGACACATTTAGAATTTGGATGAGTGTGCCTGTTAGTGATCTAGCCAAAGGCTGCATGAAAGAGCTGAATTTGAATCATGAATTCAAAACTGTTCCCAACATGGGCCCCCAAAATACGTTTGGCCCAGGGCCCCCAAATTCCTTAAGATGTTCCTGTTAGCACCTATGTGGCATTCCTGGGCTCAGAGACAGGGATCCCATTCCATTGGAGCATTTTCTGTGCCATCTATAATGAACATAGAGGAAACTTAAATCGACCAAGTGGATACAACCAAGCGTTATCAATAGCATTTTAGGGCCAGAGAACATAAGCTGTGGCATTGAATAGTGTCATGGTTCACAGAGTTTTATTATCAGCAAAAACAGAGTCCAGAAAATGGCACAAAGTCTGGGGTGACCATGCAGAGAAGGTTTCTGTAATCCAGGTATTTGCTGCACAAGGTGGGAAGTGGTTTGTTGCAAGGCAAAGCGAGAAGGGCTTTAATGTTTTTAACTTTTGTGCCAAAACCTGTCGATTTCCACACTTTCATTGTCAGTGTCATAGACAATAAAAATAAGAAGGGCTATTATTATTTCATAATTATTTTTGGGCACCTTTTTGCCCTTATTCATTTGTAATTTGTTCGATGTGTATTTTGTTAAAAATATCTTTATTGAAGGATCTTTCACCAATAGAAGCTATTCTAAGTTTGCAATCAATGGATTTTTATGCCAAGTACTTCATGCAATTCTCAGGTTTTATCCAACTCATTTACCTCCTTTAAATACTGGGGTACCCTTCTTTTTAATTTGGAGGAATGAAACCATTTATTAATTCAGACATACTTGTATTTTAGTTAAAGGTGATGTCATGAAGCTCAGGGGGATCTTTACTTAGTAAAACTTGAATACAGAAGCCTGCAGAACTAATCAGGGACAGAGGTCATCACAACCACTGACAGTTAAACCTGAAATAGGTCAGTGATCTCTTGTAGTATGAGAGTAGAGAGGTTCCTGATGGGATGGTTGGATTGCATTGTCTCTGAGATAATAGAGACAATGTGAGAGAGACTTGCCCTTGTGTATTTTAATGAACTATGGAGGGCTATCCAGTGGATTTCACAGAATGTGTCTTTTCAGTGGCAAATGTATATCGGACAACCTCTTGATCTGAAAGTGTGGGTCAAGTGACGTCTTTAACTGGGTAATCACATTCGTGTGAAGAGAAAATTGACCACAGCTGTACTGTGTTGAATTACTTCAAGTTCACAAACCCTATAGGACACTGTCAACATGATTGTATATAGTCATCAGTGATATAATCAATGTAAGAAACTGGGTTACTGGTTCAGTGGAGTGAAACCCTTCTCAAACAGTCACCACAATCCTCATAAGGGTGAGGCACAATCAATCCCCAAATTAACCTGTGCTTATCACAGAGAAGTCAGGCTTAACTAAGAGGCAATGTGTAAGGTATGTATACAACACTTCAAACAGTAATAAAGTGAGAAACACCACACAAGAAAAATCCCACACCAATTTAAATAAACAGAGTAAATTATATGACAATAGTCCAATCCGTAGAACTGGAGATATGCGATTTGAAAGATTTCGTAAATATAAAAAAGCACAATGCGCCAACTGTGAATATCTGGTCCCGCTGCAGCAGGACAAAATCACAAGTTTAGGCCAACAACAATGAAGTATGGGCTGGCTACAGGGACCAGTTAGGCCTGCTAAACAAGAGTAACTTAAAATCCGGATTGCGAAGCCTTGCGATGTCCTGTGTAGAGGATGCGTCATGCTACTGAGGCGATGCATCGGTTCTGAAGAGCTGCAAGGCTACAATGTGAGAACCTCCATCATAGTTGAGGCTGCCATCAAAAATAGAGTTGCGATGCGAGTACCTGGTTGGTGAAGCCTTGCACAGCGGAGGTTTCGATGTGGGCTGCAAGGTTGATACAGAGTCCATGCGCTGAGAGAATTCTCGCAGCACAGGCGATGCATCGTTTCTGTTTGGGTTTTCACTGTGCAGCAAGGGGAATTGTGTTGGTTCTGCTGGATCCACAGGTAGGCTGCCAGAGCACTTTCAAGTCCACATTCAAGGGTCCAGGACTGGGGTAGCACCACTGGACCGTTTTAGGACTCACAGATGGCAGAGTCCAGGTGCTGGTTTCAAGGTTGTTGGAGCCTTTTGTCACTGAGGTCAGGAGGCCAGCCAACTAGCACTTGGAGTCACTTTGGGGTCCTGGGTTCAACTGATGCAAGTCCAGCCCTTCTCACATAGGCAAGAGGGCAACATGTCAGAACAACAGTGCAGCAGTCCTTCAGAGAAGCAATCCAGCAGAGTGGCAGTCTTTTCAGCAGTACAGCAGTCTTTCTTCCTTGCAGAGTATCCATAGGTCCAGAAATGCTCTGAAGAGTTGGTGTCGCGCATTCAATATTTATACCTTGTCCTTCCTTTGAAGCTTCTAGAGGTTTCACTTTGAAATACACAGACTTCCAGGCTTCCCTTTCTTGGCTCCAGACTAACTACAGGAGGTATGCATCCCTTTGTGTTGATGCAGGGCACAGCCAATTCAAGTGTAAGGAGGGCTGTGCCAAGCTTCGCCCTTCCATCCTTCCAGTGATGGCCCATCCAGGAACACCTAAGCTCTTAATTGTGTATGACTGTCTAGGAGAAATACACAAAACCCACCTGCCAAGTACACCCAGTCATGTAATCCAGAGACAGGCTGCAGGTACTAAATGGCTAAGGCAGGAAAATGACAACGTTCATAAAATGGTATTTTAAAATTGTAATTTAAAAACCGACTTAACCATGAGAAAGGATTTTCAATTGCTGTTCCAAAAACACCAAACATGAGCTGGTTATCTTCTCCCATTTGGAAATGATCACTTATTAAATGTAATAAGGTAACTCCATATTTATCCTACGGGAGAGGCAGGCCTTGCAGTAGTGAAAAATGAATTTGAGAGTTTTTCACTACCGGGACATGTAAAATCTAATAAGACATGTTGCACTTTTTAAATACAGGGCTCCCTGCCCTCTGGGCTGTCCAGGGCCTCCCCTAGGGTGACATATGTATTAAAAAGGATGGTTTGGGCCTTGCAAGATCACTTGATTTTATGGGTTTTTCAGTTAATTTCTGTGCATTTGATCTTTTTCATAAAACTGCCACGCTGACCACTGCTGTTAACCATGGGCAGCAGTGGGTTGACCAGGCCAGGCCCTGCGCCCCTACCGCCACGGACACCCAACCATGCTAAGCCTTAGGCTGTAAGGTCTGGTTACACGCCCCCCTCACAAGTGCTCAACACTTCCAATGTATGCAGTGAACAGTTGGGAGCAGGGTGTGACCTCTGGCCAGGCACTGTGCCCAACCCTCTGCTGAACCCCAAACCACAAGTGTGTGTGTTTTTTATTTTTATACATCACACCGCCCTCTCCGCTCATGATCTGGAAGAGACCAGCACTCAAGAACGCTTTTCAGTGCTTTTATTACAAAGCCGTCAAGATTAACATCTACTCCCACTTATTACAATGTATTTATTGTTGATTCAGTATTTTCAATGAAATCTGCTCACTGGGGCTGAATGTTGACTACGTGAATATAACTGATTTTGAAGGAATTGAAAACCTGGTTGTTACATTATCATTCGTTTTATTTATGTTATAAGTGATGCATGAGCGCTATTAGTTGGAATTGTGGTAGCCTTCCTTGCATGATGACGAGGGAGTTGTCTTAGTAGTTTGTTGTCTATGTCTATGGCCAATGTGGTAGAAAAACTGTATTTCAAAATGGTGAATTTTATTGTGATCAAGGCTCGGTGAGAGCTGAAACAAGTTGAGGTCCATCTTGAAGGTATTGTAATAAAGTAGTGTGAAGTGGTCCTGGGTGCCGGTCTCTTCCTGATCGTGAGGATGACTGGAATGATTAGTTTGTATGAGTCTGTGGTCCCATACTCTACTGAACACCATATATATATATATTCTCTCAACATCTCAGAAATGGCAGAATGCCAGCAGGCTCCAGACCACCGTGAATTTCCTGAAGATTCATCAAACAACGCCAAAGTTATTGGCAAAAAAAAAAACCGCTCTTGCTATGAAAACTACATCCTAACTATAACTACCTACTGGCGATGAAATTCTGGGGTTGCCTGTTCAGCAAACCTCCACCTTCCTGGGGCAAATTGAAACATTAATGCGGGCGGCACACACCCGCCCACAGCCTTGAGGACCGCCACCTCTCCGATGCAAATTAAAACATTAATGCAATGGGCCACACAGTCCCCTGCAGTCCCAGCGACCACAACCTCCCTGGGGCCACGCAGCCCCCCTCATGGAGCCATAGATGGCCATGGGGTCCGCCACACCCAAGGCCAGCTCCTGCAATGTCCTGGGGTGTCCATCACTGGGACATTGCTGTTTGCTAAGGCTTCCCACTAAGCCATAGCAAACTCTGCTCTTCTTCTAGCCACTAGTGCCTTGACGCCTTCGGGTAATTGTTTGTGCTTTACAAATACTAGATTTACATTAATTTCATTTCGAGGAAGCGAGATCATGCAAAATGCTCTCGCTTCCTCGAAGCAGAGCAGAATTGTTTTTGAACAGAGAGAGATGCATGTTTTGCAGCTCCATCAATCCAAAAGCAATGCTGGCTCCTGCAGGATGTGGGGAGCCGGCAGGGACCACGGGGGCCTTGAGACTCCCCCTGTGGTCCCCAACAGTGACAAGTGGGTACCCTGGGTGGGAACAGGGCACCCACACTAGAGTCTGGACCCTGCGGGATGGGGTCACCAGTCCCAAAATCAGCTCCGGAGGGGAGCTGCATCCCGCCCCTTGTTTGAAAAACAAAAATTAAAAGGCCGGGCCCCGGGGATGGGGTCCCAGAGGTCAAAATCGGTCCAGGGAAGGGGGGCCACGTGGACCCCCCCCCTTCCTTTATAATAAAAAAAAGAAAAAGCTAATGGCATGACGCTGGAGGTCCTGCCCCCCTTTCTGCAGCGCACTGCAATCCCGCCTCCTGGTGTGCAGCTGGTTGGGGAGGAAGTCCTCTTGGTTGCGGAATGTCCTTGGGGGCCTACAAGACCACCTGTTACCTCAGTAAGTCCCACACAGTGGGATTGCTGAGAGGTGTTTGGAGGCCATGCCCCCTTTCTCTACCACTCTACAAATGTGCCTCTCAGTGCACTGCTGGTGGGGGGATGAAGTCCCCTTAGATGCTGAGGGTCCTTGGGGGCCATCAATCCTACCTGTTACCTCCAGTAAGTACCACAGAGCGTGATTGCTGAGACGACTTTGGAGGCCACGCCCTCTTTCTCCAACACTCTGCAACGTGCCTACTGCCACACTGTTGGGGGATGAAGTACTCTTGGATGCAGAGAGTTCTTGGGGCCCAGAAGCCCTCCTGGTACCTCAAGTAAGTCTGACACAGCAGGATTCCTGAGAGCTGGTCGGAGACCCTGCCACCTTTGTCCACCACTCTGCAAACGTGACTACTAGTTAAAAAATCTTGGAAATTCACTTAAAAAA
Organism: Triturus cristatus; assembly: GCF_964204655.1. Lineage (NCBI taxonomy): Eukaryota > Metazoa > Chordata > Amphibia > Caudata > Salamandridae > Triturus > Triturus cristatus. Next base: position 949,725,338 of record NC_140585.1, read on the forward strand.
TCTAAGGTTACAGGGACATTATAGTTAAGCTCAGATTTCACTCATACAAAACCAGTGAAATTCGGCAGTTATAGTTACCTGAGCTAACTATAACTTATGCCCCCGAAATGCATTGCTTATGACCTCAAATATTACATCCCTCATGATATGGTCAGTGACATCACTCATGACCTCTCAAATGACATCACTCATGACATCACTGATGACATCATCCACAGAACCACTCACACACCTACTACACCCCATACAATATCTCGTACATCCACTTGTACACCAGCACAGCCACTGACTAACCCATTCATATACCAGTACTCACACACCGGCTCAATCCTCCATAGAGCTACTCACACAGCCACTCACTTGTACAGCCACTCACACGGCGATTCACTCACCTAAACAGCCACTCATACAACCACTCACCAATACTGCCAGTCACATAACCACACCCTTACCCATACAGTTACTCACACACCCACTTATTTACTTACAAAGTCACTAACACACCCATTCACTCACCCAATCAGCCTCTCACCACAGCCCCTCACTCACCCATGCAAGCCCTCAAACATCCACTCACACAACTGCTTACATACTTATTCACACATCCATACAAGCACTCACACACCCCCGCACTCACCCATTAAACCATTCACACAGACACGCTCTCAATACAGTCACTCACACACAAACTCACTTAACGAAACATCCACTCAAACAAGCCACTTACTCACCACACAGTCACTTACACACCCAATCCCTCACTCATAAGCCATTCAGAAACCCATTCACTCACCCATACAATTACTACACACCCACTTACCCACCCATAGAGCCACTTATACTGCCACTCACCCACCCATACAACCACTGACACACTCACTCACCAATACATCCACTCACACAGCATCTCACTCACCCACCAGCTACTCACACACCCACTTATACACCCATACAGCCATTCACGCAAGGATACATACAGTCACACAACCACTCCGATGGTATATATTAAAAGTAGTATCACACATTAGTAGTACACATAGTATACTACTTTAACTTTTGTAGAATATATGTTTAACATTAACTTTTCTAGAATATATGTTTAACAATCATAAACTCTTACAAAATATTTATACTCATTGGATGGTGTCACCATTGATGTCATTTGGGATGTCATGAATGATGTTATGAGTGATGTCACTGACCATGTCATGAGTGATGTAATAAGAAAGGCCATAAGCAGTGCATTGAAGGGGCATAAGTTGTAGCTAGCTCAGGTAACCTTTTTCCCTTTAACCTTTTGTTTTTTCAGTGAATATATATATATATATATATATATATATATATTCACTGAAAAAACCATAGGTTTCAGGGACGTTATAGTTAGTTGGACATTTGACTCAAATAAAACCAGAGAAATTCGCCTGTTATAGTTAGTTGAGCTAACTATAATTTGCGCACCCGCCATGCACTGGTGATGACGTCACATATTACATCACTCATGACATGGTCAGTGACATCACTGATAACATCACTGATGACATCTCAAATGACATCATTGATGACATCACTGATGACTTCATCCAGTGAATGTGTGTTTCTGTATATTTTAAATATTTTTCAAATATATCTATGTCAAGGTGTATTGAAGAAAGAGTGAACTTACAAGTTCATGAATGGATTATTCAGTAGGTGCGTGACTGACTGTATAAGTGAGTGATTGAACATGTGTTACTGAATGTATGGGTTAGTGACTAAACTGTGTGAAAGTCTGTATTGGTGTCTCAGTTGGTGTATAAGCGGCTCCATGGGTTGCTGAGTACCTACATGAGTGTCTATATGGGTTATAGATTTTTTGTCTGACTATCTGTATGGGTGCCTGAGTGTCTGTCTGGGTGGGTGCGGGGGGTGTATGACTCTGTGCAAACATGTCTGAGTGGATGATTCACTGGTTGTATAGATTAAAAAGTGCATCTGGGAAGGGCTGTATGGATGAGTTAGTGTGTGTAGGAGTGAGTTGGTGAGCGAATGAATGTCTCACTGGTATATGTGTGAGTAACTATATAAGTTTTAAGGCAGTATATGTGAGTGTTGGAGTATATAAATGACTATACGTGAGAGTAAGTTATTTGAAGAGTTTGTGTATAAATGAGTGTCTGCTTGTATCAGTAATTGTATAAGACAGTAAATATGTGTTAGTATCTCTATAAATAAGTGATATGGTGTGTCTATAAATAACGGACTTGGTGTGTATAACTGTATACATGAGTAAATGGATGTGTGATTGATTCTTTGCATTACTGACTAGGTGTGTGAGTAACTCTATGGATGAGCGGCGGAGTGTGACTGCATGTATAAATGTATGAGTGCATATTATACTACTTTATTGATGAGTAACTACATGTATAGGTGACTGGATGTGTGTGTAGACCTAGGAAACAGTGAGTGGTATGTAGTTTATGGCATTGTTTTGTGTATAGTTTCAAAAATTGTAGTCTGCATTTTAGAACGGGTGTATCAAAGTTTATATTAGGGTATCAGTATGTGCATCAGATTATCACGTGGATGATGTCATCAGTAATGTCATTTGGGATGTCATCAGTGATGTCATCAGTGATGTCACTGACCATGTCATGAGTGATGTAATATGTGACATCATCAGCAGTGCATTGCGGGCGCGCGAGTTATAGTTAGCTCAACTAACAATAACAGGCAAATTTCTCTGGTTTTATATCCCTGAAACCTATGGTTTTTTTTGTGAATTTCAAAGGTTTTTTAAATGCTAATTTCTAACTATAACGTCTGTAAAACCTATGGTTTTTTCAGTGAATTTCGAAGGTTTTTTAAATGTTAATTTCATATTTTAATGTTTATAAAACCTATATTTTTTCTATTTTTTTGTAATATTTTGGAACTCTATTATACTTCTTTTTTTAAACTTTAAAAATTAAGTAATGTTTTATATCTTCCCCAAAAACTATGTATATCTTTTTTTTTTTGTTGAGAAAACTGCACTCCCATACCGGTAGTGTACAGGTAGTGTACCAAGCTCCATCACCATGAGGATCCTATCCGCCATATTGCTAAACTCGTAAAGGATGCGCATTTCGTATCCTACGGATTTGTGGCACCGCGTCCCGCATTACGTCATGTACGTATGGGGTCGCACCCGCTGCGAGCTGCATATGCGACGAGTGCATGCTGCCAGGCCCTGTGTTACTGCATAGACGTATGGTGTCACGCCGGGTACGCCACTCCCTCGTTTTTTTTATGTCTCAAAACTATATCTAAATAACTTTAAACTGTATATGAGAGCAAGCGATAATCTAAAATATTTTAAACATTTATATATTTCTAACTGTAATAAACTTATATTATGATAAATATATTTTCTCAAAATCTTGTCGGGTGCGGCCTCCTTGCGCACCCGAGGTTGGGCGATTGCCATGTGACCTTAAAAAAAAGCATTTGATTAGTTCATAACATTTCCCATTGTAACAGTTGGAGGACCCCACCCATTTTAGTAATTCTCTCTACAGTGTTTGATGAGACACACCCCTTCTGCTTAGAGAGCTTTTTTGAACAGTTTTTTTGCTGTGTACACATATCTTCTACTACACACAACATGCAACAATCATCTTGATCAATATTCATGGTCTGTACATAAGCCTTCCACGTGTGATGGCCATGCATCTCAAACGTTACATCAAAAATCAAATGTGTGTTACACGATGCCCCTGGTGTGTGTGTGTGCACATTATTGTGCTGCCTTTAGGCCTTGGCATTGCTGGCCTGAAGGGGTATCATCAGCCATGGGCAGAGTGCACATCCTAGATCACATGTGACAAACAGTAAACAGTAATGTGTACATTTGTATTGCTGTATTCTTTGTTGTCAGGCTTTACTAGTATAGTAGTGTGTCATATGTGAGACTTTCAGATTCACGTTTGGCATGCATTGCTTGACTATAATGAACGTTATCACTATTTATGATGTAGCCTCACTGCTGATCCTCACTCCATCCGAACACATTCACATGTGTGCGCTTCGCGATAGCAACACTTTTGATAATACCGCACACCATTGGCATGAGGGTCTGCACATATCCACAACCTTGACAACGACATGTGATGTTGGCCATTCAATGTTTTCAAACAGCGATAGTTGCCGCCCTCCTGGTGCATGCTACATTAAATTGTGCATTCTGCGATGTCAAAACTGCAACAGAAACACACATAAGTACACTTCCTGGCCAGGCAGGAACTGAACCACGCCCCGGTCCCGGAGCTATTATTCACACCCCTACACTCGCCTGGTGTACGCAAGCCCAGCCCACTTTGTGTACGTATAAATAGGATAACGACGACACCAGATGTCCCAGTTCTTCTACACTGCCTCAGGCAATATGGCCTCATCCACCTCGCATATCACAATGCGCAATAAAAAAAGGGATCCATGAGGCGTACACCATCGTTGCAATCAACACTGCACCTGAATTGTGAACACTGCTGCCCGTCGTGTTTGGACACACAACAATGACAGCAGGTGAACAGTGGGGCCTGGGTGCACAGGGGCTGCAATTGAGTGCGATGCTGCGGGAGGGGTGGAGTGCATCAGCCTGGGTGCGCAAGTACAAACAAGCGATATTGCCCTGCTTAATAATGTGTTCTCTGACCTCATTCAGTCACATGTCTGTCTCATTTTAAGGACCTGCTGGACTGTACTGTAGGCCTGAGCCAGCGGGCAGCACTGCCCTACAGACACGTGTTGAGCGCAGTGCTGCGGGAGGGGTGGGGTGCATCAGCCTGTTTGAAAAGGTGCAAACAACCGATGTTACCCTGCTTACCGATGTGATCTCTGACCTCATTCAGTCACATCTCTGTCTCATTTTATGGACCTGCTGGACCGTACTGTAGGCCTGAGCCAGCAGGCAGCGCTGCCCTACAGACACGTGGCATTGGCTTTTGGGGCACTGTAGTGGCCTGATTACTAAATGTACATGCACACAGGCTTGCGCCACTGCAATACACGCGCAAATTATGCTTCTACCATGCGCTCTGTTCCTTTGTATGTGAACGTTGGCATAACATATTATTATTAAAACCTTGTGTATTCTCGTGCACTCCGACTCCTCTTTGAACCACGATTACCACTAACAGTTCTAAGATCGTACTTCAAGAAGGAAGGATGCACTCAACTGGTGTTCTCTATTAACGTTGAAAGAAACCTTCATTTACCTCAAGACGTTTCCAACATTATATTTTTTCTCCCTTTTCAGACACTGGGTTAGTGGAGCCAAAATTTGCGGAGCGGGTGCTCATCCCGTGATGATGTCCTGGGCATTCTGACGCCTTCCACTGTGGTATCAAGACACCGTCCACAACCGGAGATCTGCTGGGCCACCCTGATAGCGGTACCCCTGATTTGGAGCTCGCACCGGCACGTCCTTGGACACACCGGTTGTGGCAGGTGAGCAGTCAAGCCTCGGCACACAGGAGCTGCTATTGAGCACAGTGCAGAGAAAGGGGCTGAGGTGCAGCAGCCTGGATGCACAGGTGCAGGCAAGCGATGTAATCTCTGGCCTCATTCATATCTCTGTTTCATTTTAAGGACTTGCTGGACTGCACTCTTTCTCACAGACCCCAGCGTCCCAGACACACGGGTGATGGGAGGTGAACAGTGAGGGCTGGGTGCAGTAGGCCGGCGCTCTGTCTCCTCCTCCCTCTGTTCTTTTCACTCTCCCTCTCCTTCTCCCTTCCACCCACTCGCTCTCTGTCCCATTCTCACTTTCCTCCGTTCATTCACACTACCTTTCTTTTTCTCTTAGACATGGCACACATACTTATGTTTCTTTTTTGTCTTGCAGGTTTTGTACGCTGCTTCCGGAGGAGTCCCACACACTTCTTTCATGTTTTACTGTTGTTCGAATACAGTTACATTTCTATTTATTTGTGTTGTGTTAATAAAAGTTATTTTTTTTTAACAATAAATAACTGAGTGTATGGGTCTTCTTTTTCTGACAACACTTGTCTGTAGTTTATTGTGAAAATCTGCGGTTGATAGTAGGTTATAAGGGAAATTTTGTTTAGTTTTCCGATGCACCTACCAAATATAAACCAACAGACTATTACATAAATGAAGCCTGGGTAATTGTACAACGGCAAGAGTTCTATGAGTGTATCACTTTATAACACCATGAGTGCTGCCCGTGTGATTTCAGAACCAATAAGGCACTGCCTAGGGCCATCGAGACTTCAAGGACTGACGAGACCCACCCTGCATATTTAAATAAAGCCCCGGAGGTTGCCGATTCCCGGTCTTGAGTTAGCCTCAAAGCCCCCTGAACAATTCGTTACAATACCCGGGGAGGTGTCGATCCCCTAGTCTGCGAAACATCTCTGTGCCCTCCCGCGCCTAATTAACATGTGAGATTAAGATCCCCAGTGCTGCAGAGACCCCGAGGCAAACAAGAATTTTCTATCACAGGGTGCAAGCAATGCTCCCTCCCTGTAATAGCAAACAAAAATATCCCGCGCTTGCACACCCCGGGACATTGTATGACCTGCGCCTGGGAGGTGGCGCTCCATGGGACCATGATGCTTTGTTTAATGCATGACTAAAGAATGAGTATAAACAAATACTAACACTACTTGCACACGTGTGATACAGCAACCACAGTGTAGTGAAGAGGCAGAGGAAGCCCAAAATCAAAAAATATAAATCCTACCAGAGGTAGGATCACATAGTTCGATCAGCCGCCGACCCTGGGATGAGTAGAAATAGATTCACCAAGAAAACGGGTCTTCAGCACACGACCCTGGGATGAGTAGAAACAGATTCACAAAGAAAACGGGTCTTCAGCACAACGCAAGCAAGCACAAAATCTTCGTGAGTGCTGCCTTCTTTTCACCTTCTCCTGCTCATTGCCAAATTTATGTAGTGAACAGGAAGACAGGAGTGGATCCGATAAGTAGATTTATTGCAGGAAAAGAAGACAGCTTAAACAGCCACCAACAGAACCAGACACCAAGGCATCCGTCTTCTCCAGCACCGTGTACAGACTCCCCAAGATTACCCTCATGACAGCCCTACATTCTAACATTACATACTTACATTAATGTATCATTGCATACTAACATTGTACTATGACTTACATTGAAATAGTACACAGAGCACATCACTTTACAGCAATGAGCTCACGGTTTAATCCCCGAGTCTTCAGACCAGTAGGGGTAAGTAGTTTGTTTCCCACTCCCTGTATAGTATAAATGCATACTAACACTACTTACAGTTATACTACAGTGGCCAGTATGCTACAGCGCCCACAGGCCATCACTTTACAACAATCAGCTCGGTTTGATCCCCGAGTCTTCACACCGGTAGGCGTAGTACTTCGCTTTCCACTTCCGGTATAGTATAAACGAATGGTAAAGCTCAGTAGTTCGCTTCCCACTCCCTGTATGGTATAAACGCCTACTAACACTACTTCCACCGGTGTCCTACACCACCAGAGCACATCACTTTACAGCAATGACCTCCTGGTTTAGGCTCTAGGTTTCATACCCGACTGTAGCAGCATCTCATCTCAGCACCATGTCACTCTGAGCAACACTGCACTTTCACACCGGTAGGTGTGACTACTTCACTTCACACTCCTCTTGTTTCCTACTCTTTTCGCCCTTTTTCCCCCTTACTCACTTCAATGGAATCACAAAATGGCGGCCAACACTTCCTAGTTGCAACCGCTCGCAGCGCTCACAACCAATAAGCAGCAAGCTCGTGCTCGTAATGCCTCAGCCAATCAGATGGCAGAATTCCCAAATATCGATATCTGTAAATTTCGATATTTCTCCAAAACTACTGAACGGATTTACACCAAATAAACAAAAGCATGCTTTCAAGACCAAGAACCCTTCTCCCTGCCAAATGTGGGGCAATTCCGTTCACCCGTTCGAGCTGTAGCCTTGTCTAAAGTTTCCTATGGAAATTAACATGGCGAAAACATGTTTTGGGACCCCCATTTTTTCTCGGCCCCCCTCGACGAACCACCCTAAAACTTCCCACATAGGAGCTGATATAAACAAAGAATTAGATTGGAAAATTTCATGAAGATTCATCAAATGACGCCAAAGTTATAAGCAAAACAAAAAATGCTCTTCCTGTGGAAACTTGGTCCTAACTATAACTACCTACTCGTGACCGCCAGTAGGTAATATATATATATATATATTATCATGTGATCAAGGCCCTCCGGTGCTGAAACGCGTAATGGCTGTTAAATCGCTGCACTGAGGGGAAAATAAACGCACTGTGGAAATTTAGCTCGCAAACTGAACATTATCTGCGCCATCTTGCCTCTCCCCAGCGCTACGCACAGCGAGCACACGGTAGCCATTTTGGGCACCCCACTCTCTCCCCCGCTCATTGTCAATCGCCAGCGCGTTCCCCTGACACTGCAAGCATCCCCCGCGCGCCGGCCACCCCCGCTCTCTCATACAGGCCGTAAACCCTCTCCTTCTGCGCGACCCTGCTACGGAACCACATCCGACCGACATCCCATACATGGTCGTGCCTCTCCTTTGATAACCCCCTTCCTCTGCGCCCCATTGTCCGAACTGGTCCCAGGCCATCACCTAGCCCTGCGGATGCAGTTTATTGCCCCTACTGTAAGGGAAACACCCCACATCAAAGGGATTACAGTAGATCAAAGCCCCTACCCCCTGAGACCCGACCGGTCACACACACCCCCGGGAATTGGCGGAATACCCTGCTGCGCGATAGCCATCTCCTACTGCGGGTAAGGTGGGAACTTCTACTGTAGCTATGTGTGGGATCGGATCTGAGCCGGGGCTTCAGGGGATGTTCTCTCATGCATCAAGGGAATCTCAAGAATGTACTATGTGTAATAAAGCAATAAACCTGTGTATAAGAGACCAGGTCTCAGAGATGCAGTTAGAGCACCTCGTGACGATACCTTGCTGTCTGATCTGATGTGTTCTGCTCCGACGGAATAAAACTTTGTTTCCTGCCTTCCAGTCTCCGGCGCCTGCCTCTTTCATTGGTAAATTATCGAGTGGTATGAGAGGCGATTACCGCCGGGCAAATACTTGAAAGATTATCGATTGAAACTGCCTCTACCATTTAACAGCACTTTATCGCTGATTTGATGTGGTCTACGCTCCTTTTTGTTGGAAGGATTGAAAAAGCTTACGAGGAGTTTGTGGATATATATATATATATATATCTGTATATATATATATATATATATATATATATATATTCACTGAAAAAACCATAGGTTTCAGGGGTGTTATAGTTAGCTGGACTTTTCACTTGTACAAAACCATTGAAATTCCCCCGTTATAGTTAGTTCAGCTAACTATAACTCGCGCGCCCGCAATGCACTGCTGATGACGTCACATATTACATCACTCATGACATGGTCAGTGACATCACTCATGACATCACTGATGACATCTCAAATGACATCACTGATGACATCACTGATGACATCATCCAGTGAATGTGTGTTATTCTGAAAATTAAATATGTTTTATATATGTATATCTCAAGGTCGATGGAAGAATAAATGGGTATATAAGTGTCTAAATGGATGATTTGTTTTTGAAAAATTGATTGTGTAACTGACTGATTAAGTGTATCATAGTGAATACATGGCTTAGTGAGTAATGTTTAAATATGTAAATATCTGTATCAGTCTCTCACTTTGTGTATAAGTGGCTGCATGGGTTGGTGAGTAGCTACATGGGTGTCTATATAGGTTATTAGTTGTTTTTTTGAGTATCAGTCTGAGTGTCTGCATGGTTCGGTGGGGGTATTACGTAGTGCATAGGTGCATGAATGAGTGACTCACTGTTTGTATGTGTTGAACACAGTATGTGTGCAGGACTGTATGGGTGGATGAGTGTGTGTATGGGTGTGTTAGTGAGTGAATGACTGTCTCAATAGTGTCTTTATGAGTAACTACATATGTTTTAAACTAGTATATGTGACTATTGGTGTATATATGTGAGTATATGTGAGAGTGAGAGATTGAAAGAGTTCCTGTATGAATAAGTATGTGTTTCTATAAGTGATTGTTTAAAAGACTAAGTATGTGTAAGTTTCCGTAGAAGTAAGTGTGGTGGTGTGTGTATAACTGTATATGCAAGTAAATGTATGTTTGATTCTTTATTAGCACGAGTGACTATGTGTGTGAGTAACTATGGATGAGTGGCATTGTGTAACAGGATGTATAGGTGTATGAGTACATATGATGAGTGAGTACATGTATGAGTGACTGTATTGGACTGTTGGTGAATGAGTGGATGTGTATGTGGATCTTAGAATTACTGAAGAGGTTGTTGTAACTGGTATTGGTATGTCCATTGTTTTGAAAATTTTAGTCTCTATTTTTGAATGTGTGTATCAAAGGTTATATTAGGGTGAGAGGAGGTCTGCCACACTATCACAAGGATGATGTCATCAGTGATGTCATCAGTGATGTCATTTGAGATGTCATCAGTGATGTCATGAGTGATGTCACTGACCATGTCATGAGTGATGTAATATGTGACGTCATCAGCAGTGCATTGCGGGCGCGCGAGTTATAGTTAGCTGAACGAACTATAACGGGGGAATTTCAATGGTTTTGTACAAGTGAAAAGTCCAGCTAACTATAACACCCCTGAAACCTATGGTTTTTTCAGTGAATTTCTGAGGTTTTTTAAATGCTAATTCCTAACTATAACGTGCCTGAAACCTATGGTTTTTTCTGTTAATTTCAAAGGTTTTTTAAATGCTAATTTCTAACTATGCCTACAGAGATAGGACATGTGAAGAAAGAAGAAAAAATGCACAGAAAGAAACAAAAGAAGTGCAGAAAGAAGCAACAGAAGTCCTCAAATACGAAGATAAGTGCAGGAAGAAGGATAACGTGCAGAAAGAACAAAAAGAAGAGCAGAAAGAAGCCTTGTTGCAAAATCATCCTGTACCCTCAACTTTTTCAGACGGATACTGGTGGTAACTGAGTCTGACTAACCAGTCCTAGAGCCAGTGCTATGTTAAAAGACACTTAGAATACAGTGAAAACACCTACATACACTAGGGAACATTATGCGTTGGGGTCCCCCTGTGATTAGCCTTACCTCCTCTATAAGCCCCTAGTATATAATAGGGCATGGGGATTAAAACTATCTCTTAAAACAGGCCACAGGCCGTTTTTGCACACGTTAACTCAGGCCCCGTCCCCTCCTTTCACCATTGTGTAAACACGCCCTGTGTCCGTTTTTAGTTGGGAGATTAAGTTCATTTGAGTCCTGAGGGTCCCTAGGGTCCAACTAGCCCACTAGGTACCTCCAGTAAGTGCCACAGAGCTGCGTTGCAGAGAGGTGTAAAAAGTGGCACGGCCTGGACCACCTCTCTGCAATGCAGCTCAGTGGCGCTTACTGGAAGCACTTGGTGGGCTAGTTAGCCCCCAGGGGCCCTCAGTATTGAAGGGAAATGATATCCCCAATTTAAAACGTGCCATGGTGCGTGTTTGCACACGTCACCTCAGGCCCCGTCCCCTCCCTTCACCACTGTGTAAACGCGCCCTGTGGCTGTTCTAAGTTGAGAGATTAAGTCCCCTTGAATCCTAAGGGTCCCTAGGGTCACACTAGACCACTAGGTACCTCCAGTAAGCGCCACAGAGCTGCGTTGCAGAGAGGTGTAAAAAGGGGCTTGGCCTCAGAACACCTGTCTGCAGCGCAGCTCCCTGGCGCATACTGGAGATGCCTGTTGGGGGCGCGTTTGCAGAGTGCTGCATGGAGGGGGCATGGCCTCCGGCACGATGCCAGTCTTTTATTTATTTTATTTTTTTAAGAAGGGGGGCTGTGTGGTTCCCCTTCTTATTCTAATTTATTGGCCCTGATGACCCCATCCCCCAGGGCCTGTCTCCTAATTATATTTGTTTGACCCCAATCCCCAGGGCCGGCCACTGTTTTTTATTATTTTTAAAAAATATATATTTATAGACACACCTAGGACATGCTGGACAAACCGTACGTACCTATCACCATGACGATTTGCGTGATATTCATTAAAAGGCGACTATGCATGCAATTAATCCACGTGGAATGTATTTACACCACTAGTGAAGCTCTGACATGTCTGATGCTCTACCGTGCCTAATCCCGGTAGACACCCTTGTCGTTTATTTATACAAACATGGGTAGCTATTGACGGGCACATTTAATACACATGCACACCAAGCCATTCAAAGGGGATTCAACAAAAATTCGACCAAAACTATGCAAGAAACCCCCCTCACAGTTAATAAAACACACATCCACTGCCGGATGTGTAATACTTTTTATTTTACTCTCTGGAAAGGGGACGAACATCACTTGCGAGTCACAGCGCGCTCCTGACAGAGCCCAATGCTGTGTTACACCCACCATTGCCTGCCGAGTGCCACACACCTCTGTATTGTATTCCACTAGCTAGTGCATATGCTATGACACTCTCTAGCCCATGTGCACTGTAACACCACCCCGTGAAAATGTCATGCTACACTTGTCTTCGCACGGGTTATATTGCCCCATCGAACGTGCCTTCCTCGATGCCTATGTTATAACGCACAGTGCTATGCCATACATATTACAATTTGGGATCCATATCTTTGTCACAGTGCATATGCAACGTTACACTCCCCAGCACATATTTTATATTACAACTTTAGAGACTAGTTAGGTTACACAACACTGCCCTGTGCATATTACACTCCAAGGCGCATATCGCATAGCACACGCTAGTGCCTGTGCTATCTCGCGCTCTCCAATGAATCTGTCATTGCGCACAATGTATTGCATATTATATTTCACGCCTGGTTCATCTTACATCACACTTTTTGGTGCATAGTTTATACCATACACTATATCTAGTTTTCATTTTCAATCGTGCTCTCAGGACTATGTTCTATATAACACTGTGTTCACCTACCCTTTTCACGGGCATTACATTTTGCGATAGGGGGTGGAGGGTCAGGGGGTGTTTTTGCCAAGTGAGCCCGGAGTCACAGTCACTAACGTCTTCTTCTTCCTGAATAAAAGTGAGATTATGCTGCATACTTGTTCATATTTTAAGTAGTTTGCACAGACAAAATGTTTTAAAAACAATAAAGTTTCTAATACCCACCTTCTCTGAACAGTTAGCTTGCTGCCCCATCCCCCTCCTCCCTATCCTCTGTTGTGTGAATCCATGGACTAGCCTCCTCCCTCCTGCCATGCATGGTCTGATGTGCTGCCACTGCCCTCAATTTAGTATGATGTACCAGTCCACTCCTCCTGCCCTCCATTGCCCAATTCTATGCCCCATCATTGACCTCCTGCTTAAACTCTGTGCTTAGCTTGCTGCCCCTATTCTCCTTCCCCCTGCCCTCCGATGTCTTTGTGCATGCCCCTGCTCCATCCTTTTTGCCCACCATGTCCCATGGACCTGCCACTCCTATCTACTCTGAGTGTTCTGTTGAGCTGCCACTCCCCTCCCACCTGCCTAGCATTGTCAGATGACTGTAACCTGTCCCTGCCACCTCCACCCTGCCTGTCCACATGCCATGCCTCTATCCTCTTCCTCCTGTCCTACATGGTCCATTGTACTGCCACACCCTTCTGCCCTCCCTGGTCTGTTGTGCTGCAACTGCTCCTCCTGCCTGCCCCACGTGGTCTGTTGTGAGGCCCCTTCCCCTGAACTTTCTTGTCTGTGCACAGGTCCTGACCCTCCCTTCTATCCTCCATCGTCCTTTGTGCATGCCCCTCCACCCTCCTTCTTGCCCATCATAGCCATTGTGCTGCCACTAACCCTCCCACTTGCCATGCATGGTCTTCTGTGCTGCCATGGCCCCTCCCACCTTCCCTGTGTGGTCAGTTAGCTGCCCCTGACCCCCTCCCACCTTCCCTCCATGGTCTGTGTGTATGCCATCACAGTCTCACTGTTGCTCTTCATGTTGTGTCTTGCTTCTAGTGCCCATCCTGCCTGACCTCCATGGCCATCTTGCTGCTCCTGCCCTGCTCCCTTGCCCCCAGCCCTCTGTTTACATGTGCAGACCCCTACTCCCTCCCTCCTGGCTTGTCTGTTCCATTGTAATGCCCCTGATCCGTCCCTCCTGCCCTTTATGGTCTGTTATGCTGCAGCCTTCTCTCCTGTCTGTCCATTATGGTCAGCTAGCTACCATTGCCTCTTGCCCCTCTGTTCTCTGTTGTCCATGTGCATGGTCCTGTCCCCTCCCTCTTGCTTTCTATGGATTGTTGTGCTGCACTCCCGTCCTGCATGCCCTGTGTGGTGTATTGTGCTGCTGCAAACCCTGATGCCTGCCCTGCAGGGTCAGTTTGGTGCACCTCTCCATGTCTCTCCTGTCCTCTGTTATCCAAGTCCATGTCCCTATCCCATTTCCTTCCATGATCCAATGTACCATACTTGCGAACATTTTGAACTTGGTAAGAGGGAGATTTTGAAAAAAAACTGGGGTATTGATTTTTCCCTTTGAGTTACATTGAAAAAGAGGATATTGTAGACAGGAGACAGATCAAATAAAGCCCATTTGAGCTTAAAAACATTGGACGTTTCCTGGCTGAATCGGGTCTGTTGGCATGTATGGTTGTACTACCATTGCCTCTTCCTTTTGCCCACAATGGTCTCTTACATTGCCACAGCCTTGAAGGAGGGTAGATTTTGTATCACAGGGGGCCCCTGGCCCGTTCTGTCCACACCTGAAGTATGAGACCCTTGTCCTTGCCCTGCCAGCCGCATTTGTAGGCCATATTAAATTGACCAGCGGGTCCTGTGTTGCTATATAATTATCCTGAGACATCCTTACCACTCAGCCAGCATAAAACCCCTGTGTAGGCCCTTCTGTTCAATGTGTAGGCCTCTTTGTTAAATTGACCATAGCTCTGCAATTTTAGTGTATAGCAGTCTGAAGGCAGGTCTGCGAGGCCTTCTGCTCCAAACTAGTAGCCCCCACCCTACCCGAGTGCTCCGTGCTCGGTATCAAAGTTCAACATCCCCCTGAAGCTGTCGACATACAGTAGGCTGCATCCTGGACTGGTACTTGCTTCCTGGGCAGGTTTCCCGCTTTTAAGGAAGTGGCAACTGCAGAGCGTCAAGTTAGGAGAACTGAGGAGATTTTATACATGAATATATTGAATTCCTGTACAATACCCATTATTTTCTGCTTGCTCTATGGAACTTACGATAAGCGATTGGCCTGAGAGACTGACCTTTTCACCCAGTCCATTGTCAGCATTAAGTGGGTAAATGACGAAATGTCTGGTAAAATCTGCAGACGAAGCTTTTGGGTAGCATACGTAGGTAGATGTAGCGTGCAAAGGAGCCCACAAAATGATATAAAAAGGGAGCACCCACAGATATCGACGGACAACCTCGCCGTCTGTATGTAGGTTAACAGGCTGTGCAGGTTTTCCCCAAGAACTGGGAGCTCTTGTCTTCCTTTGCTTAAAATGTCTTGCTCGGCTTTGCTTGAAGTATCTTATTCTATTTTACCTATATGAAATGTCATGTTATGTTTAACCATTGTTCTCTTTACTTTTGCATTTAAAAGATGTTGTATTGTAATTGCAGGAATGCTTGCTCTAAGAGTAAATGTGAGTGTCCCTAGGTAACATTTTCCTTGGTGTAACTTGTTTCTCATGATGCATTTATAGATGTGTTTTCTCTCTCTCTCTGTCAGTCCATTAATTGAGATACAGAGAATATCATGACAGCTGTATGATTATCTGGATTCTGTATTTTGTACTTTAGGTCTCTATTCTGCGGTTTCTTTGAAGTTGCATCTTCTCATTAAACTGCCATTGTATTCTGCCTCCAATTCCATGTCTCATATGTCTGTTTTCTTCATTTTTGGAGCAAGCGTTCCTAGGCACCCCGGCTCAAATTAAGGTGCCCCTTTTGTCCCTGACTCACTCTCCTGCTCAGTTCTGTGCTGGCTCCCGGGGCTCTGGGGACCGCCCCTAGCTTCCTTGACCCGTAATAGATCTTCCCTCCAACAGCCTCTCTTGCAAGTCCTGTATTGTTGGTTTGTTGCCCCTGCCCCCCTTTCCACTGCCCTCCATAGTCTGTTGTGCTTCCACGGCCCTTCCTGCCTGCTCAGTGTGGTTAAATTGTTGCCTTTGCAGCCTCCTACCTGCCTTCAATTTTCAGAGTCCGTGCCCCTGGCCTCTGCCTCTCAACAGTATCCTAAAGAACAACTAGATTGCTAACATTCTATATTTATTACAAAAGTGTGGAGCGCCTGACATCATCTTGATGTAATCAAAACTGTAATACCTAGAGCATTCCTTTAGAAATTACATATATGAGAGGGTCTTATTGGCATCAAAATTATGGTTAGTGCTCTAAAAGACTAAAATAAGGACATATTTTCTGAGTTTTCAAATAGCGACAAAGCACTTTTAAATTATTTGTTATCTTTATGTTTTTTTATCTAGTTGACAACTTGATTAAATGTTGCACATAGGGGAGAGGATGTGGTGTTACTTCCAGAACTGCAGACTTTGCAACTGGGGAACCAGGTTGAAGTTTCTGCTTCAGCTCGACATTCTGTGATTCTGGTCAAATCACTTAGTCTCCCCATGTCTACAACCAAAATGAATTTGTTCTTGTGTGATGTAACCAATGCTCATGTAAAGCACTCCAATACCTGACAAGTCTGCACTATATAACACTGCAAAAACACAAAATAATAAGTGTTTTGCACACTTCTGTCATTGGGCTATATTTGGGCTATATCTGGGTGATTTTGGGCTACATTTGGGCTCTTTTGTCTCCGGTGGCCATCTTGGGAGATTTATTTGTTATGAAGTTTCCTAATTTCCTCATGTACTGCAGTCTCCTCAGTCGGCAATGCTTTCAGTTTTTTACTTTGATTCCATCATGAAGGTATTCAGATATGTCACACATTTGCCATGAATTCTGAATGTTAGCACTCTAGTTGCTCATTAGATCACTGTAGTAAAACTACTGCTCACCATGGAAGTCTGCTCCTGGTATTAAAAGTGCATGTTTCAGTCTGCATGTCAGAATTTTTTAATGAAATAGAAGAGGATTTGAGAAGTCACTCAAAATGTGCCCTCATTTTCTTTCTTCAGCATTAATCATAATTTCTATGGCAAAATGAACCCCCTCATTGTGTTCCTTTTTAAATTAAATGTTTTAAGTGTTACCAGTTTATTCCAATCAAGATGGCTTCAGGTGTGCCATACTTTTGTCATAATGAAGACAGTAAGTGCTCTAGTTGTTTTTAAGAACATTCTTGGACATTCTGTCATTGGGCTATACTTGGGCTACATCTGGGTGATATTTGGGCTACATTTGGGCTCTTTTGTCTCTGGTGGCCATCTTGGGAGACTTATTTGTTATGAAGTTTCCTAATTTCCTCATTTACTGCAGTCTCCTCAGTAGGAAATACTTTCAGTTTTTTACTTTGATTCCATCAAGAAGGCATTCAAATGTGTCACACATTTGCCATAAAATCAGAATGTTAGCACTCTTTTTGCTCATTAGATCACTGTAGTAAAGCTACTGCTCACCAGGGAAAACTGCTGCTGGTATTGAAAGTGCATGTTTCAGTCTGCATGCCAGGATTTGAGAAGTCACTCAAAATGTGCCCTAATTTTTCTTTATGCAGCACTAATCATACTTTTTATGGAAAAATGAACCACCTCATTTTGTTCCTTTTTAAATTAAATGTTTTAAGAGTTACCACTTTAATCCAAGCAAGATGGCTTCAGGTGTGCCATACATTTATCATAAGTAGGACGGTTAGCGCTCTAGTAGTTCTTTGGAACACTCTGGAAAGCTGCAGTAGAACACAAAGGAATCAACTGACAGTCTCTGCCCTTGTTGGATGTACATGTTTTACTGAGAATGTCAGACTTCATTCTCACATGACTGAGAAAGATAATGTGAATTTACAGAAAATAAGCTCTCAGTTTAGCTTATAGATCACCTTCCAAACCTCTGTGGTAAAAGCATGAGAAAATATTTTTCTCTCAATCATGATATCCCAGCAGAAGGCTTTTTCACATGGTGAAATCACCTTAGAACATACCACAATTCCTAAAATGAGTATGGTACCATCAACAAATGATTTATAATGTAACTAAAGTCTTAAAATCTTCTATTAACTGCAATGCTTTTTAATGAGGTGCTATCATGTATATTGGTCCCAAGATGGCTGCCAACACTTCTTGGATGAAGTCCTGACAACCAATCAGATCTCAGGATGAGATGTGTGGTTAGGCTCCGCCCACATATATATATTGATTTAAATGCTATTTTCTCAGGAACTACTGAACAGATTTACACCAGACCTACAAAAGGCACTTCCTTGACCTGAGGACTACCTCTCTGCCAAATTTCAAGTAACTCTGTTCAGCCGTTCGGGCTGTAGCTGTGTCTAAAGGTCCTATGGAAAAATGCATGGGAAAAACGCGTTTTGGGACCCCCCTTTTTTCTCAGCCCCCGCTTGACGAATCCCCCCGAGACTTTCAGGGTAGGAGCGGAGCGTAGCGCCCCACCTATTTTGAAAATTTCGCGAGGATTCATCGACCGGCGCCAAAGTTATTCCAAATAGAATGTTGCGGATTTCCTATGGAAACAGGGTCCTAACTATAACTATCTACTGGCGACCGCCAGTAGATAATATAGACATAGATATATCTACTACCTCATTGGATCAGGAATCCACGCTGGTGAAGACACCACACCAATCCTTAAGGTGTTTGCGCTATTAGATTTATTTGTTGCTGTAATGCGTTTCGGCTATATTCGCCTTGATCACACATCAATATACATATGAATTTCTATGATTTTGAGTGTGTAAAATCTAAGCCTAACTATAATGTCCTTGTAACCTTTTGTTTTTTCAGCTGTACCACTGTTCTCCTTCAGTACCTGCTCTCAAGCATCAACTCCATAATACTTCAGGACCATGCAAGTGTCACCCAATAAAGATTGGAGGGTGGAGCTTGGTCCTGCAGAGAAAAAATATATATATTGCTGAGGTTCCCAACACTGCCACTTGAGCCAGGCTAGACCTTACTGAAGAGCCCTAATATGGGCAACATCAGTTTTGGGTTGTTTGTGTACGGGTTCAGGGAGTGCTGGACTGTTGCAAGTGGCGCAAGGTCAAGACAGATTGGCATATGGCTGGATGCAAACTGAGGGAACATAGGAGAAGTACTATGGATTGGGATGCTGCTCCGATTGATTGTCAGTGGCTGAGATTAATACATGCATTGCATCCATCACTTTGTTTTCAATGCAGCAAATAATCAGAACCACTTTTTATAAGTTCTAACTTTATCCGAAATTTGGTGTAATTCCCTTCAGAAATATTTTCTATATTAATTCCCACAGTTTACTATGTGAATTAGTATGTGAAAACAACATTTTGGGACCCTCCGTGTTCTTGGCGATACTTGATGAATCACCTCAAAACTTTCCAAAAAGGAGATGAGATGTATGATCCTTTTTTGTTAAGCTTTGGGAAAATTAATCAAATGGCCCTAAATGTATTAGCGACACAAAAAAAC
The DNA here is from genome assembly GCF_964204655.1 of Triturus cristatus. Taxonomy (NCBI): domain Eukaryota; kingdom Metazoa; phylum Chordata; class Amphibia; order Caudata; family Salamandridae; genus Triturus; species Triturus cristatus. Next base: position 949,744,927 of record NC_140585.1, read on the forward strand.
CTTACTATGGAAACTCTGACCTAACTATAATGACACAGTGGAACCTATTTGGATCCTTGGTAATGATTTCTTGTCATGAGAAACACAGATCATCGTGTACACTATGACCTAGAAATGCCTCATGGATTATGATCAGCTTAGACCAAGAAGGTGCCCAAACTGTTACTCTTAGGAGGTGTAAGGCTACTGTCTTCACCTGGAGTGAAGCAGCATGAGCATGGTAGTGGAGGCATACTGTGTTTTCAGTGCTCAGTAGAGTGAAAAGATCCATTGTGCCTGTCACTAGAGTGGTGCTTTCTGTCTGACTTTAGTAAAGATCCATTGTTTTGTTATTAACTCAATCTTGGCCTGCATTAGGATTTGTGCAGCTTAAGGATGTGTGTGCACCTGAGAGAAGGAGATAGCACAGGAGAAAAAGCGCAATCCATTGTGTGTGCACACGAGAATGTACATGCGCCTGAGAGATGGTCCAGTATGGAATGAATAGCGCAAGCAGTTGCTTGTGCACTTGAGGATGTATGTGTGCTTGAGAGATGGAATGGTGTGGCAGGAATAGTGCTAACAGTTGTGTGCAGGCTAGGGTGGGTGTGCCTGAAGGAAGGTACATCACATAAGAAAATGTGTAGTTCATTAGAGACTGCGCATGTGAATGCGTGTGTTTGAAGGGGTATGCGTGCATTGTGAAGGGCACAATTCACAGCAAACACTGGGTTCTGTGGACCGGACACTCTCTGTAGAGTCACCCACAAAATATTTGCCTTCACGCCTCCTGCTTTGCTGAATATTTTTTTCTTGGCTTTAGGACTCAGTGCACTTTGCAGCTGCTAACTAAAGCTAAAGGGCTTGTGCTCTCACCCTAAAACATGGTAGCATTGGCCTATACCTGATTGCAACAATTAATTTACTCTACTTCCTTAATATATGGTACTACATTTACCCTGACCTTTGCATTTAATGCTATTAGTGGGTGAGCAGCCCTCATTGTTCCATCCACTAAACAGCCACTGCAGCCTATGGTGCATTTTTCAACTTCCAGATCAACCTGTCAAAATAAGTATTTTGTCAGGTCTCTCACTTATTGACAAATACTGGGTTACGTTATTACATTTAAAAAGTGATACCTTTGGATTGGTAGCAGATAGAGATATGCTGTTTATACTCAAATGAGCTGTAATTAAAACACCTCTTTAATGATATAGTTTGATCTACAGTACACTCCTTGACTTGAGGACAATACAGAAGAAGGACTACCTTGTTCCCCAGAGGACTGTCCTGCTGCTTGAGGCCTGCCTTGCTCTCCAGAGGAATGCCCTGTTCCTTGAGGACTGCCCTGCTGCTTGAGGACTGCCCTGCTGCTTGACGACTGCCATATAGTATGAGAAGGAAGATTGGACCTGCTTGCTTCATCCCAAGCTACCCGAGTCACCTCCAAGGTTCAGTTGGCAATATCCTGTCTGAGCTACAGGGACACAACAAGCTCCAGAGGCCTCCCTACAACTGCCAACTGATCTGCTACACTGGACCTGCCAGGAATTGAAACTGGACCTGCCTGGGCCCTGCTGACCTCTGCTGGAGTGAGTTCCTGATCCTCAAGTGGTGCCTCCCCCAGGTTCTGGAGCGTTAACAGGCATCAGCTGAGCTCACCCTGTGACAGAAGGGGACAAAATGAAGTGTTGGGCTCTTTGTGACTGTGGACAGCTTATTTGTACTGAGACTCTGTTGAGTACATTGACCTCCAAATCAAGACCTGTAGTTCGCACTACAGCAATGACAGCCTGTGGTCAATGCCAATGCGAAGCTCCAGCAATGACTGTCCGCAACGCCAGACTAGCTCTTCACACTATAGCGACGACTATCTACAACTCTTTCACTGCTCCTTGTGGCCTCCTCCACTGCAAACAGAACTCTTCGAGCCAGCTGACTTAGTTTTGCTGACTTCGTTTATGCTGGCCTTGAGGCTCTGCACACTTTACGACTGCTAACCAGTGCTAAAGTGCGAATGGTCTCCTTAAAACATGGTAAGACTGGCTTATAGCCAATTGGCATATTTAGTTACATGTAAGTCCCTAGTAAAGTGGCAGTACCTGAGCCTAGGGTCTGTAAAATAAAGGCTACTAGAGGACTGAAGCACTGATTGTGTACCCATTTAAGGAGCCCTTTTAACACGTCTCAGGCCTGCCATTACACCTTGTTTGTACAGTTTTAAACTGCCATTTTGACCTGGCAAAATAAACCTTTTGCCAGGTACAAACCGACCCTTTTCAATACATACAAAAACACCCATAGGGTAGGCCCTGGAAATTCCAGAGGGCAGGGTACAACGTATTTAAAAAGTTGGACATGTACTTTTAAGCTTTACATGTCCTGGTTGTGTAAAAACTCCTAAAGTCGTTTTTCACTACTGCAAGTCTTACCGCTCCCATAGGAGTACTTTCTTACAGTGACTTTTTCAATCGGAATACCCTGCTCCCTATATTCGGCCCATGCTCTATCATGGTCAGCCTGAACTTGTGACTTTCCCCAGTCTAGCACAACCACATGACCGCAAATTATGCTTTGGGCTTTTACGCACAATATGTACCTAAAACTCTAGTTTTTATATATGGCTTGGGATTTTTCTTGTGTTGTGTTTTAATTTTATTTTATTACTGTTTGTGTGTTGCATAAATACTTTACACAGTGTCTCTAAGTTAAGCTGGACTTTTTTCGTGGCAAGCTACCAGAGGATTAAGCACAGGCTAATTTACTGATCTTTGTAGTTCAGCCTTAGAAGGATGGTGGTTGTTGCCTGTCTGGGGCTTCCCCCCTTCAGCCAATAAATCCATTTCTTATGGGTTGAATTTTGGGAGACACTGACCTCTCTGGAGGAGCTGGGAGAGTTTAAATGTTTCCCCAGACACCTTTGTGGATTGCAGCACTTTTGAGAGCTGGGTGGTACACACATGGGAGGAAGGAAGAGCAAGACTCTTCGGTGCACTTCAATGGTTGCTCTTTGATTCTGAAAGGAGGTTACTGGTCAAAGGGGTCTAGGAACATCTGAGGAAGGAGATGAGGCTGCTAAGAAAATCATAAAGAGTAGGTTTGGGGCTGTTTGGTAACCTTTTGAAGTGAACATCCAGGGCGAAACCTCTAGTCACTTCCATGGCCAGTGTTTTGGGCTATCCAGATTGGAGACTGTCATAGATGGTTCTCTGAAGAAAGAGCACAACAAGAAGTGCCTACTTTAAAAGGAGCAACCCCAGAACACGAACTTCAAATACAGAGACAATAAGTCACAAGTGTGTCTGGAAATGGATTATAAAAAAGGGAAGACTGAGACTCCCAAATTGTCAAACTGAAGCTGGACATGAGTGTGGTTAAGTTCAACATGAGCTCTGCCTGGTGTAACCTGGACTGGTGACTACGGGTCTGCCATTATCCCATGCTGGGTGAGGGGAAATCACCTGGGAGGATCAAGAACTCTTGCTTGTAGCACCAGCCTCAACTTGACCTAAGACCCGTGGGCCCTCCCATGTGAAGGAGATCGTTTGGAGGGAGTGACATCTTTTGGGGATCCTGGTGCATGGATCCTAGGAGTGGAGTGTGAGATTCTGGTCCATTGGGACCATTGCATTGATCGGATTGCTGGCCTGTGAGGCAAAGTCCGTGACTCTCTTGCCAGGTGGGGGACACAGTGAAGAGGAAGGGATTTCGCCCTGTATGTGCACAGTGGCCATACCTATGTGTCAGGAGGAGGAGTTGTGAAGGAGGAAGAGGGCCGTCACCCTGCTTCCATGTTCAGAGGAGTTGACACCATGGGCCTTAATCCATGAAGAGTGACAGCAATGAAGAAGAGCTGCCTCCGGAAACTAGCTACCACAACTGCAGCTTCCCGGCATCTGGACACCATCAAGTGGCCAAGGGATACAGTAATTCCTGTTTCTTGCTTTCCCCGTGGCCCTCTGAAAGGGGTTCTGACATCTATACACTGAAAAAACCCAACGGTTAATGTAAAGTGAGGCTATAGATAGGTGACAATGTCAGTTGCAACATGACATTTTAAACAAAAAAAACAGTGAAATTGACCATTTATAGTTAACTGAAGTAAATATAACTCGAGCCCTCAAGTAACTGGAACACGTACTTCTCTAAACATGTGATATGATTGGCTAGTGGGTTACTCCCTTTGTGATACTGCAGTACCGCAAGGTCCAAGCACATGTTCGGATTGGCTTGCCACAACATGAAAAAAAAGTTGTGGTTACCATTTTGGGACTTGTGGGTCCCTGAACCTCTGGCCTCTTGTGAGGGTGGGTCCCCAAGGCACACTCCTTGGGGTCAAATCAAAAAGATTGTTTTTCCTGGTGCTGCAATTTTACTGTGACACTCAGCACTGTCCCCATGTAATTTCACAGAATGAATGAATGAATGAATGAATACATACTTATATAGCGCATGGCTACCCGAGGGCATCCCAGCGCTTCCTGTGACCTCTTCTCACTAACTACGACTTACGGGAAGAGAAAAGTCTTCAGCTGCCTCCTAAAACCAAGATAGTCCTGCTCCATTCGAATATGGTGTGGGAACTGGTTCCATAACATTGTAGCATGGAAAGGAAACCGGCGCCCCCCCATCCTTGCCCGTTTAATCAGAGGGACCACAAGACATCGTTTGTTACAGGATCTAAGAGTTCTATCAGTCCAATATAGCTGTACCATGGGCTCAATCAAAGGGGGACCGGCACCTCCAAGTGACTTGTGGACAATACACATGGCCTTGAACCTAATTCTTTCTAGAACTGGGAGCCAGTGCAACTGCCTAATGGCTAACCTAGCCGAGCTGCGTTTAGGGACATTCATTAGGAGGCGAGCTGCACAATTTTGAACGGTCTGAAGAATCTGTATAGTTTTTAAAGGCGCTCCCAGATAGATTGCATTTGCGTAGTCCAGCCGTGAAAGAACCAAAGCTTGGACCAGTAGCTGCCTCGCCTCGAACGGGAGAAGGGGAAGAATCTTCCTCAACGACCTAAGGAGGCCATAGCAAGTGGCCGCCACTTTCCACGCCTGGGCTGTAAACTTTAGGTTGCAATCAAGCCATACACCCAGACTTTTGATCTGAATCTTGGGGGCCGGAGGGCGGCCTAAACAGATAGGCCACATCGCGTCCAAGTTGGCAGGAGGAGCATGGCCTAAGATCAGAATTTCCGTCTTGGTCCCATTCAGTTTAAGGAAGGATAACTCCATCCACTGAGAGACCTTCTCCAGACAGGCAGTAAAAGTAGACTTACCTCTATCTTGATGATTGAGAGAGACGACTGAAGTATTCCTCAAAGAGAAATCAGGAGACTGAAGGGTAGATTCAAGATGAATTTATTCCATAGAAATCCCATCCATCCAGACACTGGTCATCCAGCAACTCCCAGTTAACATCTGAATCTCCTCCTAGAATCTTCTGACCTCACGGCTGACACTACTAACATTCTACAGCTTTCATCCAATAGCTAACTTGAGGTATGTCAAATGTATGCTATGAATATAACATACTACACACCTCCCTTCGTCACCAAATTTAACATAGAAACACACCAAATCATAACATATACATATTGAAGAAATGCACTCCTACTTCAGTCCAACATATAGACTACCTTATACTCTAAACATAATTTAACAAGTAAGACGGCTTCTTACAAATCCCATTAGAAGCACGAATCTTCCCACTTCCACATGTACTTGGATTGACCGCATCAGGATGGAATGCATCCATCCCACTTTTTATTACCACAACCCTGTTTAAATTCCAAATCCTATGATCTTGTGTCTTTACAGCATTCTTAAACATCTTGATAACCTTCACAGGTTCCATGAATTTGGAAACAGCATTACCCAATAGACCAGGACGTTTAATCATCACCAAATCCCCAACCTTAACTTTGGTCACCTTTACAGCTTTCTTTTCATCAAAATAACTTTTCCTCACGTTGCTTTTCTCCTCTTCTCTTTTTTGAATCATTTTATTATCACACTTCTTTTCCTTCCCTTTTTCCACTTCATATTTGTTGACCCATGTAGGTTCCACATTGGCATTTGGAACTCTTCCCCGGAACAACAGAAAAGGTGTCTTCCCAGTAGTGGAATGAGGCGATAATCTATACTCTTCCACTTTCTTCAACACCTCCTCTTTCCAATTCAAAGACATGGACTTAGATAATCCAATTGTCTCTTTAATTACTCTATTAAATCTCTCCACCATCCCATTTGCCTCGGGATGGTAGAGAGAGCATGTTTTATGTGTAATACCTTTGGATGCAAGAAAGTTTTTCATCTCACTAGACACCAACTGAACCCCATTATCTGTCAGTATAGAATCAGGGATCCCTTCTTCAGAAAACAGGTCTTTTAAACACTTAATGATGTGATTTGAGGTAATGCTTGTCAAAAAGAAAACCACAGGCCAACGAGAAAACATGTCAATCACCACCAATATGAACATCTGAGATCCATTCGAATAAATGGGACCGAGAATATCCTGCCACGGACTTGAAGGACGCCTTCTTATAACCATAGGTTGGACACGCGTATTTTTGGACTTATCACTCAATGTACAAGGCACACACTCTCGAACAACTCGTTCCACTTCAATATCCATGCCCGGCCACCAATACGACATTCTCAACCGCTCCTTAGACTTGGTAATGCCTGCATGCGAAGAATGAACTAGATCTAGGAGTTCCTTCCTGAGACTACAGGGAGGAATCAATCTTGTCCCTCGAAATAAAAGATTATTTTCTACAGACAACTCGTTACGTACTGTCCAGAAATTCTTTGTATCTGCAGAACCTTGTTTGTTGCTCTTCCAACCTTTCTTAAGTAAATCCATTACCTCACTTAGAACAGTATCCATCACCATTTCACTACACCATCTCTCTTCACTAATCATATTCTGCTCAATGACACAAACCAATTCTTCCGAATCTTCCCAATCATCCTCCTCACTAGATTTTTCAGGCGGGAGTCGTGATAATACATCTGCCACATGATTCTCAACCCCCGGTAAGTATTTCATCTCAAAATTATATTCTTGCAGACCTATTATCCATCTGGTAATCCTACTAGATATAGAATCCAATCCTTTTTTACCGAATATTTCCACTAACGGCTTGTGATCAGTTCTTACTTCAAAACTTGTACCCCAGAGAAATTTCTTCAATTTCTTTATAGCCCAATATACTGCAAGAGATTCCCGTTCTACCACGGAATATCTTGTCTCAGGGTCCTTGAGGCTACGCGACAAGCACATGATAGTGCGAATGCCATCTTTATTATATTGTTGCAAGACAGCCCCCAAGCCCTTTTCACTTGCATCAGTGACAAGAATGGGTTTGATCCTCGGATCAAAACTAGCAAGAGAAGGTGCAGCCTTAAGCTTTTCTTTTATAATCTCAAACTCTTGCTCACAGCTTTCTGACCAGTGAAATTCTACACCTTTCTTTAGCAAATGCCTCATATTCGCCGCACCATCAGCGAAGTTCCTTACAAATTTTGAATAATACTCTACCACCCCCAAGAATTTCATGAGTTCGCTTTTATTAAAAGGCGAACTCATTTCTTGAATCGTGTTTATCAAATCCTTTTTCGGTTTTACACCGTCACAAGTTATATTATGCCCCAAATAATCAATGGAACTGGTGCCAAATCTACACTTTTCTGCCTTGATGGTTCAATTATGCTCAGAAAGTTTTTCTAGCACTGATTTCAATCGAATGTTGTGTTGATTAGTGTTTTGCCCGAAAATTAAAATGTCGTCTTGGTACACATGGATCCCAGGTAAACCTCTTAGTACGTTCTCCATAACTCTTTGAAAGACAGAAGAGGCCGACACCAACCCAAACGGCATACGAATAAATCTAAAAGTGCCGAATGGTGTTATGAAAGATGTGTAGTCCCTACACGACTCTTCTAACTCTATCTGGTGATATGCTGAAGTTAAGTCAATTGTACTAAAGACCTTTGCTCCATCTAACAGAGTCAGCAACTCATTTATGTTAGGTAGGGGATATTTGTCGATTACTACACACCTATTTAACTGCCTCAAGTCAATGCAAAGTCTCAGGTCCCCATTAGGTTTGCGTGCGGCTACAACCGGGGCCAACCATTCAGTCCCTTCAACCTCTTCTATGATACCACACTTTTTAAATTTTTTTATTTCGTTCTGCATGTCATCTCTCACAGAAATTGGAACACTCCTCACCTTACAACACACTGGTATGGAATCCTTTCTGAGTATAATCCTATGTTTGTATCCCTTGAGACAACCCAGTTTTTCACCAAACACCTTTGGATAATCTCTTTTGAGACTGTCAATTAATTCAACATTCCCAACCTTCTCAATAGAATTCACTTCAATCCTTAATTGAATGGGAGGATCACTATTTGGGTCAAGAAACACACCAAGATCACCTTGATGAATCCAACTGATGATACTATCACCTTTTTTTGAAACATAAATTTTTCCTGATATAATTCTCCCTTTATATTTGATTGAGCCTACAAAGAATCCATGTAGTTTGATGGGCTCTCCACCATAGGCCAGAGGTTTGATGTCAGGTTTTAAAAGCTCAACCTTGCTTTTCAAATTATTAGTATAAAATTCACTTGAGACAATTGTGATTTTTGCCCCTGAATCAAATAGAACTCTAGTTTTCTTTCCTTCAACTAGAATATCATCTAATGGGGAATTTTTCTTCTTTTCTCCAGTCACCACCTGCACAACTATTTGACCACATTCATACTCATCCGAGTTTGGTACATCATCATCATCAACTTTTACCTCTTTTACTTTAGATACGTTTTTAGTATTGCACATAGAGGCAAAATGACCCTTTTTTTTACATTTTGGACACAGTGATCCTAAAGCTGGACACTTTGGATTATTGGCCAAGTGTCCCAACTTTCCACACCTGAAACACTTGCCATTAACCCATCTCTCACTTAACTTCCCTTTTGTCGAGATAAAATCTTTTTTTAATGTGTCTTTGTTTTTGTAGTTCCCTTTATCTTTACTCTTTACCTCTTGAACCTTGTATTCATTAGGAGAATCTTTCTTTAAGACCGCCACACATTTGATAGAATGTTCTATCCTCTTGGCTACAACTAAAACATCATCAAGCGTTGGCTCATCACGAGACCACAATTCCTCTCTAACCTTCTCTATATTACATCCAAACATTAACTGGTCTCGAATGCGCTCATCTGTTTGACCCTCAAATTTGCATGAAGAAGCAAGCTTCCTCAAAATGGTTATATAACCCTCCACTGTTTCTTCTTCTGCTTGCATCCTCTTTGCAAAAGTATACCTCTCAAGAATAGTGCTTACTTTTGGCAAGTAATGTTTATCTAACTTTTTGATGCAAATTTCATAGTCATTGAGTCCATTTGCCTCCTCATGTGATAATTCAGGAAGGTGATCAAATACATCCTGCCCTTCTGACCCCAAACAGTGCAATAGCAACGCAGATCTCCTCTCTGCACTGAGTGAAGGACCACACACCCTAGCATAACGCTCAAAAACTACTTTCCACTTTTTCCATTATATATTAGGCTCACCAGGTTCAGATAAAAAAAATGGCGCCGCAGTGACGTTTTGCATCTTGACAGAAGTTGCGTATAGGTAATTTGTAAACTAAAAAAAAAAAAAAAAAAAATGCCTTTATATGTTATCTGAGCAAGTATCGAAAGGTAGACTTTCTAAATACACAGGTCTTCAAAATATCAAAGAACCAAAGAAGTTGTTGCGCATGTTTTCATAACGAGATTCAAAAATGACACATTGCCATCACTTAAACTTGACTGAGAATCGTTACTAGAATATACAATTGAAAGATATCTCCGTGAATACAGACTAATAATTTCTATGCCATGTAAGAGTGAAATGCTGTCACAATATCGTATCGAGGAAATTTGTTGCCAAGACACGCACAACAAAATGCAGATAGAATATCCCGTTGCTTGATTCAAAGCCGTGCGTATCGGCGAATGTTTCTGTCAAGATACGCAATTTGAAATATTGTAAAAAATCTTACTTCATGAACCCAAAAGTACAAGCCGTGCGTATCGGCGAATCCACAGGGCGCGTTCAATCGTCCTGAAACACTTCAAAAGACTTCCGTGAAACGTAGTCCGTCATTTGATGTGTATCCCGTTGCTAAGACACAAGGAAGCTTCCAGGAGACAACGTAGGCGAACGCCGTCACGTATACAGTGACATCACACGTAATGGTCTTGTGAGGAAGAGCCTCTCCTGGGGAGATCAACAATGGAGAAGCCGAGGATTCTGAACTGCGTCGATTCCACGAGATGCACCCGATGACGATTCCACTCCTCGGGACAGGTAGAGGCTGTTATTTTCCTTGTTATCAATTGAATGACTTTGCCCCCACGAAATATAAACAGATAAAGCAACTCCTTCAGGCAATACTTATGGCATGGAATAGTTCTCAAATGATCTATAAATCACACGAGTAAACGCTAAGCAAAGGGAAACATATATTTAAGCTCTATTAGTCCCATTATTTCATTCTTCCTTCTTGCTTCTTTTGTATCAAGACAGAAGTGAAGATAAATAGCTTGGTCAGAAAAAAAAATGTTTGAATCTTTTCAAAACGATTAAATCAGCCAGCCAGAGCATACAGAGTAGTTGAATACTGACCAAGAGTTCCTTTTAAAGTTGATTGAATTCTTATTAATGTTCATGTCTTGTGTTGGGATCCCAAATGGAAGTTCTCGCCGACTACGCCAGTGAAGTATTCCTCAAAGAGAAATCAGGAGACTGAAGGGTAGATTCAAGATTAATTTATTCCATAGAAATCCCATCCATCCAGACACTGGTCATCCAGCAACTCCCAGTTAACATCTGAATCTCCTCCTAGAATCTTCTGACCTCACGGCTGACACTACTAACATTCTACAGCTTTCATCCAATAGCTAACTTGAGGTATGTCAAATGTATGCTATGAATATAACATACTACAACGACCAACTGGGTGTCATCGGCGTACATAACCGTGTGGATTCCCCACGGGGCTACCACCTCCGCGAGGGGCCTCATGTAGATATTAAACATGGTAGGGCTAAGAGAGGAGCCCTGGGGAACCCCACAGCACAGAGGAATCTGACTGGAGAGAGTGTCCTCCTCAAAAACCACGAATGACCGATCAACCAAAAAGGACTGCAACCACTTAAGGGCAGTCCCGCTACTCCTATCTCCCCAAGCCTCTGAATCATAATTTGATAATTCACCGTGTCGAAGGCTGCGCTGAGATCCAATAAAATGATTGCAGCACAGTCTCCATTGTCCAGGATCTTTCGAGACTCTTCGACCACCGCAAGCAAGGCCGTCTCCGTGCCCTGATGACGCCTAAAACCTGTCTGAGTGGGATAGAGGCGATTATTCTCCTCCAGGAAACCTGCCAGTATTGAGTTGGCATATTTTTCAGCTATCTTACCGATCCCCGGCAGCAAAGAAATGGGACGATAATTTGCCCAGTCTTCAGGATCTAAATGTGGTTTTTTAAGAAGGGCTTTAACTCTGGCCTGCTTCCAGAGCAACGGCACCTGCCCAGTTCTAAGCGAGGAATTAACTACCTGCAGTATGACTGGGGAAACAGTCTCCCAAGCCAAATTAAGAATAGATGGTGGAGCAGGATCAGCTCGGGACCCAGATTTAAGTTCTCGCAAAAACCTCTATAAATCCGGCAGAGTCAGCGGGGAGAAGGCTTCCAGCATGACCTGACTGATAGGCAATGGGGTACTTATCGTCGCAGATGTCTGAGGAAAAGTAGAGTAGATGGTATCAACTTTTATTCGAAAAAAATCAGCTATTTCCTCACATCGCTTTTGAGCGTCCCCCGGGGCAATGAGAGGAGATGGAAGGGTGAGCAGGGAATTCATGATTTTAAAAATTTCCCTAGGGGAATTGGATGCAGAGGCAATTTTTCCGTGATAATAGGAGGCTTGCGCGTTCTTTATTTCATTTTTATAGAGCTTAACTGACTCTTTGTACTTGGTCTTACTCGCCTCAGAAAAATCCTTCCTCCATTTCCTTTCCAAACATTTACAGGATTGCTTAAGCAGTCTAAGTTCCTGGGAATACCATGCCTTTTTATTAGGGCCAATTCAATGGGAAAGTTCTTTCTTCGGCAAAACAGAGTCCAAGGAGGATTCTAGCCAACTATTAAAGCACCGCTATATCACAAAAAAAGAAATAGCAGGGCCTTGGGCACTGCAAGACTATAGGAGTTGGCCAGGAATGGGCTCCTAGCCGCCCAGGAGGGCTGAAGGCTGTGAACGGCATGGTGGGTGGCAGCCCAAGGGTGCTGGGGTGCAGACCCTGCTCCCAACCCCATGATGTGCATGACCAAAGGCTGTGCACTGCAGGGATAGGCTTAGTTAGGTATGGTAATAAAATATGACTTCATTAAAAAAAAACTAGAAATTCACTGAAAAAGACAAATTAGGGGGGTGCGACCTATAGTTACTTCAGTTACCTTTAAGTGGTGAATTTTAGTATTTTTTTTCAGTTTAAAATGTTATATTTTAACTGACATTTTAGCCCAACTCTAACGCCAACTTTGAAATTTTCTGTGAAAATATATATATTTATTTAGGTGTTAAAATGAAATCAAAATGAATGCTTAAAAAATCAATACAACACTGAAATTCTCCAGTAATAGCTCAGTGAATTTAAATTTTTATTGTACAAGGTTTCAACCTTCAAAGATATTTACTATTTCCTAAAACACTAATTCTACACTATAAATATACAAAAATGTGTTTATTAATACAAATTTGAAAAACCTTTTTTAAAAAAGTAAAGAATCTTAAACATATAATTAATTTTCTGGAAAATCTAGAAATAAGTAAGCCTTATCTACAGAGAACATGCCGTACCTAATAAAAAGCAGTTTAAAATAAGAACATTGTGTAAGTGCAATGCCAGACAAACAAATGCAATGTGATTAAAGTCTTGGACCTTCCTCATTGAAAAAACGTGCACAGTCTCTCTTCAATAATAAGCTTTTTCCACACCCCTATAACAATTTTTAAAGGTAACATGCTCAGTCTAATAAGCAGAATCAACTGTAAAACTCTGAGATCCAGATTCCATTCCAGATGCGGTTGGAGACTTTTCTCTCTGCATGGAGAGGTAATGAAGTCATATTTGCCCTTAATATGGATCAGAACATTATCTAGCTCCATACTAAGATTTGGACAAGTAAATGTGAGACAATATTTTCAACTGTAAAACTTAGAAAGAAAATCTTCATGTAGTAACTTAAACAAATCTAAAACAACCAAAAAAGGTCCTGCTAAAGATACTGTCAGTACTCTTCTGGATAAAAATATTGTAAAATGCTAATTTTCTCAGACAGTTCTCTTTAAAATAGATCAGTCACAATGGTCAAAGAAGAACTGCTGCCAAATCCAGCACATAAGCACTGGGTGAACCAAGTTCTAACCAAATCCCATATGTTGCCACTAATGTGTTTAAGTGACATAATTTATATAAACTTTATCTTTCAGCAATATTCATGAAGGACAAATTACTTACATCAATTATTTCTGATGCATACACATTTCAAGGGGGAATTTTTAACCAATATAACAACATGAATAAGAGAAAAAAAAGTCTGCATCCACTGGCATTATAAAATACGTGTATGCCAAAATGTTTTCTCATACCAAATGAAATGTATGGTTCTTTTCATAGAGACATGTACAGATATTTTTCCCCAAACATACATACATTTTGACAATTCCTTCCGAAAATATCATACATTTAATTTTGTCTGGTGATATTTTCCCTTAAATATGAGTCTTTTGCCTTTGAATGTATTAATTTCAAAAAGTGCCCTCCAGTAAAGGGTTGTAGATTATATAATCTCTTTGGGAGGCCATTAAATGTTGGATCGAATATCACTATATCATCTGCATATAACAATCAGGGCAATTTTTGGCCTCTTACCATTGGAGCATCTCTATTAACAAGTGAAAAGGCATGTGGCAGATCATAAACATAGAGGGAAAATAATAGAGGTGCCAATAAGCATCCCTGTGTTAACCCATTATTCATTTGGATTTTTGATGAGTGCCTTGATTTCAACTGACCAGAACATGACACCAAGTGGGGGTGTGAAGAACCACTTTTAAATGTACCGATGGTGGAGGAACTCTAAGGCTAGATGCTTATGCCATAGGGTAGATCTGTTCACACGGTCAGAAGTAGTGGAAAATTCATAAACGCTGTGTAGACAAACTTCCCTCTTGTTACTACATATTTTTAAATAATTGCTTAAACTAGAGCAATGTAACCTGAGGTACAGTCATCAGCCCTAAATCCATCTAGTTCAATTTGCAAAACCCCCCTGTCTGTCACCCACCCTTGTAAGTGTACTAACATATTTATAGTAAAGATTTTTCCTACTGCGTCTAAAAGAGCTATCTGTGTAAAATTGTGGGTTTCAGACCTATCCCCATTTGTATGTCATGTGAGATTACTATAACTTGCATCCCCACTGCTTATGACCTCACACATTACATCACTCAGGGCATTTTAAATGACATCATTGAAGAAATCACTGATGACATAATTCGAAGAATGTGACAGTATGCTATACACTTTTCATAATGGAAGGTATTACGGAGCTACACCTAGATCCAATTTTCTAGCACCTCTGTAGGGTAGCACTTAAGGGTTCTAATCTTTTGCAACATGCAGGACATAAAGCATACAAAGTACAGTGTATATTTCCCAATGTTATGTGTATTTTCAAGTTGATAAAAATTTGAACCAGCTCAATTTATCAGTTTTGAACAAAGAATCTTTCAGAAACACCAGTAGTGCAATAGATGTACTTTACTGTAAGCATCAGTTATTGAAAATACGTTTATTTTTCTTAAGACAGTATGGGAGTGCATTGGTGAATCCTTTACACAGTTTTCCTTGTAAACAGTTTTCGATTTGGAAATATTTTACTTTTAATTCCAAGATATTGTACACTTAACACAGATGCATTCTGGAGTCCCTTGATAATACCATGTACACGTTGTCCAAGATAAAACCTTTAAGCTAATCCTTGCTGTAGTTATTTCAATGAATCCAGTTCTTTATTATGAAATTGAACATCTGATTGAGTTCCTATGTCTTACAAGTATGCATTTTACGTCATAATGTAGGCAACATGTGTTTCACCCCTTGACTGGCTCGAAAGCATGGGTCTTTTTCCAGGCTCAAAAGCTTCCATTGTGAATAACTCCAGTTTTGAGTCATATTGAGTTGATCACACCGTCTGTGAAAGCAGCCATATTTAGCAGAGAACATGCTTCTTTTTTTTTACTGGTATTCAGATGCATGAAAAACATAATATTACTGTAAACATTAATGCAATCAGCTATTTATTAACCTTAAATACCATTCAATGGTGTTGGTCATTCTTTACCTTCATGAGATGTACCTGTCAAAATGCTATGTCAGATTTGGAATTTAAATTGAGTGCTTGACATCTATGCTTTAACCACTGATAAGGTAGGTTTGCAAAAAACACCTAACAAATTCTTGAAATTAACAGAATGGCGCACACCATTACATCAACGCTTAGTATCATTTTGCAACTTGAACCATTTGTATGTCACCCATAGATGATACATTCTTCAACAATGTAGAATGCCTCAGAATTTTCATTGAATGTCTGGAAGTAAATATATATACCTTTCAAATCTCCAGTATATATAAAGATTGATAGCACTAGATTGCAACTCTTTAATGTCAGCAAAGCCACAATCTACTTGTAATGACTGTCTGCAACTAACACTAGTTGCACTCGGACCCCATCCTGTTTAAAGTAACTACTGTTAAAATTTAGCTAGTAGTTAAATTGTGCACCACATACATTTTACCATACCATACACTGTTTATATTCCATGACTGCACACGTACATACAGTCAATGCATGCTGTAAATGTTTGTGGGCCCTTTACTGATTACTTTCATGATCAAGATGTTTATAGAGTAATTTGAGGAGCAGTAGATTACATTATATAATAAATGTTATCATTAATTATATAATTTGAGATGTCATCAGTGAGGTCATTTATCATGTCATGAGTATGTACTATGGGAGGTCATAAGCAATGCATGGTAGGGGAGTATGTTAGAGTTAGCTCACTGAACTAGAACTGTTGAATTCAAGTAGGTTTTTGTTTTTTAAGCATTAGTTTAAACATCAATCTATCTATCTATCTATCTATCTATCTATCTATCTATCTATCTATCTATCTGTCTATCTGTCTATCTGTCTGTCTATCTGTCTATCTATCTATCCCAGTGTAGTTATAGTTAGGTCTGCATTTGGTTTGCTAATAACTTTGCAGCAGTTTCATAATTCTTCACAAAACCTTCCAAAAAAGTGCATTTGTTTTACTAGTGTCTTCATGGAAAGTTTGGGGGTGATCCGTCAAGCAGGGGCTGAGAAAAAGTGGAGGTCCCAAAAACTGAATTACACCAAATTTGGCAGGAAGCAAGATTGTGTGACTTAAGTGATTTGGTGTAAATCCATTCCGTAGTTTTAGAGAAATTAAGGTTAAAACAAATTTGTATAACTGAATGGTTGGGTTTGAGGGACTCTCATGAGAGTCCTCAAACCCAATTAAAAGAAATAGAGCATTCTGATTGGCCTTTTTTCCCTTGGGCCAACTTGCTCCCAAGGGAGTAAGGTTCCTGCAGGTTCCTTAGTCCCCTGTCCTGTGATTGTTCTACAAAAGATATATTAAGTGGCAGGGTAGGAATAACCTGCCCTCCTAGCCCTTGTGGGGGATCCCAGAGAGACCCCACCCATCCCAGGCCAAATATTAAAAACAGGGGAGGGAGTGATGTGGCCATCCTTCCAAGCCACTAATAGGCCGTGGGGACCACATCCCCGAGCTGATTTGGAAGGAAAAGGGGAGGGGGTGGACCAATTCACCAAGGATCAGTGCATGTGGGGAGCCAGCAGGGCCATGGGGATCCTTTGCCCCCCCCAAAGTAGTGTTTTGAGGGTGCCCCAGGTGGGCACAGGGGAACCCACCTGAGGCCCCAGGGATGGGGTCTGCGGGCCACTACTGGCCCTGTTAGGGGGGACCGCACCCCTCCGCTGAAATCAATAAAAGCTCCAAGGACTGGGGTCCTTGGGCCTGAAGTGGCTTGGGGAGGGGGAACGTGCTCCCCTTCATTAAAAAAAAGGTCCTGGCAGATAGGGTCCCTGAGGCCTTAAAGGCCCCTCCTACCTCAAAGTAATTTAACCAGGACACCAAAATGAATAATAAAAGAGCGGCAGGAGCATCTCATTTATTATTCACTGCACTTATAGGAGTGCCCCATAATGCCCTACACTCACAGCTGGAGCTCCACGCTCTTCAACTGGAGTGCAAGGCCCTCCTATTATTGTTTTTTTTTATGATTGCATTTTGTGGGCTAAAACAATGTTCAAAGAAAGACTGTGTGAATTACTGAAATATACATTCGATTTTAAAAAATTGCGTTTTTTGGAGAAAGATGATAGATCTGCTTTATATATATTGATTGCTCACCACTTGATCTTGTGAATAGACTCACTTTTTATAGTTTGGTTTTGTACCTCTTTGGCAAAGTCAGTTAGTCAACTTAAGTGCAGGCTGGACCTGCTAGACCAACTGTGCATGCCAGAAGGCCGTGCATGGAATAGGGTTGGCTGCTAGTTTCAGCGGCGACCGGCTCAGGTAAGCGCGGTGGGGCGGAGCAGGGCGCAGCAGGTCGCAGCAGGGGGGAAGCCGACAGATAACAGAATAGGTATTATTTATTTATTTAACTATACCTATTCCGTTGTCTGTTGACTTCCCTGAGCCCCCGGCCTGCCTTCCCCCGCCCACCGTGTTTACCTGTGCCGGCCACCGCTGGCTAGAAGAGGTTGGAAGAAGGGACTGTCCATGGGTCAGGTACTGCAGCTAACCTCATGTTGCACACTGCTGAAGGTCATGCACAGAGTAGGGTTGGGTTTATGTATTGTAATAAAATACTACTTTATGTTAAAAAAACTCCTAAAAATTCACTGAAAAAAACAAAGGGTTAAAGTAATGTTATAGTTAGATGAAAATGTCAGTGACACGTAAACTCAAAAACACTGAAATTCACCAATTATTATACCTAGCAACTATAACTTGTGCCCTCATGCACAGCTAATTACCTCAGATATCTTATCAGTCGTGACACGTTCTATATCATTGATTACATCAGTTCAACAGTTATAATAACTTAATTGATGGCTAAACTGTGCACGGTGGGGGTGAGAGGTATGGGTAATTTAGGGCACAAGTTATAGTTTTTCCCATTGTAATTGTGGCACGTAATTGTTATGCAAGGTGACTGACTCGTAATCGATCAACTCTATGAAAGTTTGAGGCTATCCACCAGTGACAACATTAGATACAATTAATCAGAATGGAAAATATTTACATACCCAGAGCTCACCAAGAAAATGCTGTATGAATGTAGCCTTCATCTTGCACATAAAATGTTCTGAAAAGTTCTAATCTAAAGTAAGAAATCAAGATCATGTTATAAACGATCTGGGTGATCAGAGAAGTCAAAAGGGCATCCTAAAATCCATTTTATATTTTTCAAGTGGGAAGCCTTCTATGTTTTAAATGAACTGGTGCTTCTGTCTACATGATCTCAGCAGTAAGGTCTGCATATGAGGCATCCCGGTTATCCTAACCTACACAGACATAGGCTTAGATAATATATTCCTGGTAGAAAAGCAGAGAAAAGATGACACAATCTCCAGAGTAACTTCCGAAAGTGATAAAAAACAAGTCACTTTATGACTCATAATGTGTTTTAGCTTAATCTATGCAAGTTCAACACATGGCTGATGATAGCATGTGGTAGATACCTTTAGATTTTTCTTCTACAACAACTGTAACAGTTTATTAGGTTAAAGTCAGACTTTATAGGATTTTAGGACACATTTATTGTTCAGGTACTCAGGGCCTGATTATGATTTAGGGTAGGATGACAACCGCCCGACACCAAGGAGGAAGCAGGATCGCCTAACTAGGAGTTGGAGGCTCAGCTGGCGGCATTAGGATGCGACCGCCTCCACGGCAGTTGCAATGTGTATATTTTGTATTGCAGCATGTGCTACGGGCTGCATCACATGCCGCAACACAAAAACAACACATTTCAAACACCCCTGCACTATGTGGCAGGCACCGCATAGAGGGCACCATAGGTGCCCCACAGGGCCCATGACGGAGGGCCAAGGGGGAAGGGGGGCCTGCTTGGGGCCCCCAAAGTCACTTTGTGTTAGCCTTTTCATGGTGGGTTCACTGCCATGAAACAGCCAGCGGAAAGGGACATTGTAATCCGTAAGGCGGTGCTTGAGCAGGCACCTCGACCATTGTAGGAATTGTAGACCCTCCAATGGACCGACAGGCTCCTTGAGCCTTTCGGATGCATGGCAGATGGACTCTCCGCCCACCATCCGCCCGCCATCCTAATGAGGGGGCGGTCCTGCAGGAGCCGATGGCTGTGGGACCACCACCGATGGCTTGATGGTGGGGGTCCCACCGCCATTGTAATGGGGCCCTTAGTCCCATTTTAAGGATTTTGGGGGCCCCGGGCAAGAAATGAGTTGAAGGCCCCTGTTTGGAACAAGTTTGGATTGTATTAAAAATGTTGTTACCTAATTTAAGCCCTATCCTGCCGAACATATTTAAATTATATGTTAAAGGTTAAGATGTAAAAAATTCACAGGAGTGAGCTGGAGATGAAGTTAATATTCCCGGGCAGGCTCTTGACGGGTGGGGGCCCTTACCAATTGCCCACACCTTAGAGCATCTCTGCAGGTACTTGAAACCTAGAAGTGCCTTTTTAAAAATTAAAAAATTAAAAAAGAGGCTACAATGCAGACTTACATAGAACCCACTGCCTGCACAACAGTCCAAAAGCCTTTTAAGGAAACATTCCAGGAATATACAAATGGAGAGACAGGTGCAACAGGAACGGACGTATTAAGGCATACGAAAAACAAGTAGGAAGGTGGGATAGGTAGCAAACGCAGATCATATCAGGATTACATAAGGCAAAGGTGAAGTGTAAGCCATTTATAAGTGAACATGGGCAAACAAATGGGACATCCAAAAAGGTCAGAAATTGAGATACACTGAAGTATACTTTCGTAACGAAGATGAAGTTTTACATTCTACAGTGTTTGTGAAAAGGAGGCCATCTATCCACCTCCATAATTGCCTTTGCTAATCTAAGCACAAGTGAATGAAAGACCAGTAACTATCCAAAATGCCATGCACAAATTCCCATATAAGCAGATCCTACATTTTCTCTTGTCTGCTGCACAGTGACGTGCTATTTTCAGTGTAACTACCTCGAGATACAGATATCTTGGGGTAATTAAATTGAATTAAGAAAAATATCGAATTTAAAAACACTGTTAAGTGCTAAAATAAAACAGGCATTGGAATAGGATTTTGCCATTGTGACGGTTTGGCTTTGGCAATGATTTTTAGCCATTCTGCACAGCCTCTCTGATGCAACATGGCTCGTTCACGAAAGCAACACAGAGAGGGCGGGAGAGATGGGGAAAAACATTAGTGTGAGTGAAGCAATGAGGGGCCAGTTGACAGACAGCAAAGCAGGGGTAGAGAAGTACATAAGGGGGATGGCTGGAAAATACATGCCCGCTCACAGAGTTCTTAATAGAAAAAACAAAGTAGTGTTTGAAAATAATGCAATGGAATCTGAGATATCAGTCAATTAAAGCTATGATAAAGAAGTAAAGAGATAATGCTCCATAGAAGGGGTAAAAGATTCACAAGCTGAGGCACCAATAAAAAACAGGCAAATGAAAGTGATAAGTAAAGCCAACCAATGATAAGTAATGGACGTACTTCAAGCACCTCTATGCTCTTGGTAAGCCACACTAGGCCTCGCAACAGAGATCGAATAAAGAGTTGAGGTAAAGTCACAGGGGAAGCTGCAGAAATAAAGTGAGAAGTGCTTCCAAGCACTCAATATTATATACATAAAATTCAAATACCATATACGAAAATATAAAAGAAAAAAACTGGGAAAATAAAAAGAAAATGCTTGTAGACAGGCGTTTTGAGTTATCTACAGGCGGCCAACAATTTTTTTAAATCACCGGATTAAGAAAATGAAAATCATTCCATAGAAAATAGTAAATAATTAATTTTCGATTAATCTCCAAACAATTAATGGCACAGAGATAAATAGATAGATTCCCACCTTCTAGTAAGTAAACTCTTGCACTGGCGAACCTTAAACAGAAAAGCCATGGAAAAGAGGTCTCGGGAACCAAGGGCACTAGTCAAAGAATGAGAATGTAAACTAAATTCGGCTGATTGGTTAGGAATATTCGCATGTTACGTCAACAACAAGATAGCTATAAATATAATATAAATCCTGTGGTTTTTGTTAAAATCTTGAAAAACATTCAAGCATCTAAAGGAGGGCTTACAAATTTCAATTGCTTGCTAAACTAAACCTTGGCAGTAACATTTGTTTTTGAGAGAAAAATGAATTTGACTGTTTTTTCATTTCATTGATTTTAATTATAACCCATTATTTCACAAACACAATTCAACCTTGTCCAAAACAGGAAACGGTACATATAGTGAGTAAGATCAAATACTTAAAAGGGTAATAAGAGCTATAACCTTAAAAAGGTTGATATCTACAGGTAACACGATAGTTCACATTCCAGTAATTTTGGACATAGTGACAGAAGTATGGTATAGACTATTGAAAACAAATATTTTTAACAAGCCAAAGATAGCAGTCTAATAACATATAACTAATTAAAATGTCTTGCAGGTAGATCAGAAAATAATGAGAGTCTGAAAAGGAAAGTGGTTGCTGTAGCTCTTCTCGTCTGCTAGGATACTGTTAATAAAAAATATAAGCCCTCCATCATGTTAAAAGTGTGAACACATCTTTTGTGGTATTTGTAAAAGGTCTCTTTGTGGCCAGTGGCAAAGATATACTTCATAGCCATCAGTGGGGCGTGGTCACGGGCTCAATGGAGTAGCATGTAACTGGCCGAATCCTGATGTTAAAAAAGTGCATCTAGTAGCAGCGAGACAGAGAAAGGATTGTGATAACCTGTGATATCCTACAGAAGTTATGAAAAGGTGATATTCAACAAGACTTTGTAACAAAATGCAGTAAGTGCGGAGTCCATGGTGCAGAGAGCCACAATTAACCGTATCCAGAGTCTAGAATGTTGAGCACAACCTAAGTTCTTGGCATAGAAGCAGAAAAAAATCTTTTGTTTAAACTCTGTAGTTCCTGATAACTGGAGGCAAATTGCCAGGACCCATCTGAAAAAAATCAGAGACAGACTGTGAGGTAAGCAGGAGCAAAGCTAAGGCATAGTGGTGTAACGAAAGTTTAACGGGCCCCCCCATGGAGGGCCCCCACTCTGGATTTTATCCAGAGCGCCCAGACCAGAGTACTGTGCTAAGTGGGCACCCTGCAGCCGGCCCCCCCTCACCACGGGGGATGGCGGGGCCTGTGTTACGTCCCTGGCAAGGCAGGGTGCTGCAGAGACCATTACCCAACATGCTGAAGGTGAAGGTGAAGATACTTGTTCAGACCTTTATTACCTCAGGCACAAAAATTGGCGGTGACACTCCCCAGTTGATATCCTGACACACATACCCGATACCAGGTGGATGCGAAGAGTGCAAGAAGCTGGGCAGAGGTGCCCAATCTGGCAGAGTAGTACATGGATGCCACGATCTGACATGGGGGAGGCCAAAAGAGTGTACCACAGGGAGGCAAGTGCTGGACTGTACTCCGTCCTCCTCACCGCTCTCCATGCTGAGGAAACCAGAAGTGACAGTGGTGTCACCTGAACCTTGCCTGCCCAGTGTACTGCTGGGGGTGGATACAAAAATAGGACTTGAATCAAGTCAATAAGGTTGGCACCGAATGCTGTTGCCCTGTTGAGGTGAGAAAAAGAGGCTGCATGGCATGTCAGCAGTGTCAGGAGTCCATACGGACGACCCCACATCCTGGTGAGAAATGTACTTCTCTGTGGCAACAGTGCTACGAATAAGGATGCCTGCCCGGGACAGTGACAGAAACTCAATATATGGTTTGCTCTGGTTGGAGCTAAGCACACACAGGAATATTGTATGTACACATTTGATGGAGGCAAAGCTGAGCGGAGATAATCAAAACCTCCCAACACAGTCTAAATTGATCTAAACACAGTTAGACAACTGAAGGGCAAGAAACACCAAATAGACAATGTGGTGCCAAGTGTCAACAATCGCCGCCTAAAATACAACAGCCTGAATTCTGATGGCTGGAGAAAGACAGAGCCATATAACCATGGCATTAGACAGTCTACGAGCCTCATTACTGTCCAGTGACCCCTGAATGTTAAGGTACTGAAGGTGATAGACAAAATAACCCAAACGGTGTCAAAAGCTATAAACTCAAAGCATTTAAAGACTCACAAACACAAGGCATGACAAAGCCAATCAACCTAGACCAGGGAACCAGCAAAACTGAGATTAACAAGGAGACAACGACTGCTCAACCTGAGAACAGTGAAAAATGTGATACAATCCTGGCAGCTATAACCACACCAAGACCAGCATGGTGGAGTGGAATATTCCCAACAAATAATTCATCATAACCCACAGGGAACACTACTATGGATTAGATGTGGAGTACCTACCATTCATAGCCACTAGAACACAATAAATAGGGCAGATATCCCAATGAAAGACAGACTTGAAGGGCTGGAGGCGATCTTAGGCAGCACATATGCCCTAAACAATAACCAGCCTACATTCTTTAGTGAAATATCTGAGAAATTGGTGCAATGGCCAAATGTACCAGCAGTGATAAAAGCAGACTGCATTTGCATATTAGACACAATTAAACCGCTCACAACCCCCACTGTCTAATACACCAGCTAAGAACACAACAAAGAGAATGGTTGAGTGGATGCTGAATTGGATATTACTAGATGCTTGGTGAATGCAAGAGAACATTCCTCTTATTCCAATGTAAACAACATACATGCCAGACCAGATGAACTGATGTGCTCCACTACACTTCATACACAGATACCACACTACGAACTCTACGAACAGTATTGGATCACAACTCCTTACTAGCATCCTTATCTTGGGGACGACTTGACACATTGATCCCAATCGGGCCCTTGCAAATGGCTATACTGGAAGACAAAACATTTACGGAAGAAATTGGTTCTAACATTAGATACTGCTTCCAAGAGAACGCAGGGACAGCACATGAATAGAATGAGAATTAATTAAGGTGGTAAGAAGATGGCACTACATTAAGGCAGTAGTCAGAAACAGAAAAAATATAAAATGGTACCTGAATTAATTATACCTGGACAGACACAATCTGAAGAAGGAGTGAGTCAAAAACTGTTAAAAACTAGCTTCCACCAGGGAAAAATATTTCACACTACTTGAATGAATGTGTATATCGAGAGTAATTACATTGCATTCATTACACAGAAAGTACCATTGCAATACTTTAAATAAGTAGTATTTTACCTCGCAGGTAACATGTTCAGTAAGAAATTGGATTGACTACCCACCTCAAGGAATGATCGCAACCCCTGTCACAGTGATCCTTCATTCACTAAATGAACCTGAGCTCAACACCCCTAGTACCTATTGCAGTGCGGACAGGCTTACCTTAGGGCAATGTGTAAAATATTTGTGCAGTACTGAAACAGTTATAAAGTCAAAATGCAAAACAATAAGAATCCCAAAACCGAATGAGAAAAAAAGAAGAAGACGTCATAAACAAAAATACAAAAATTCAATTAGGGGAACCAGAGGCATGACTTTTAAAAGTTTTAAGCAGAGATTGTGCCACATAGCACAAAATGTCATCTACAGCCAATGGTTGAAGTAGACCAGGACTTAGGTGCCATTTGAGGCAAATCCCAGTGGGTTCCAAATTGGATACATCAATCAGGTTTTTACTGATCAAATATTTTACCTCCTGACTTAGGGCCATATGTAGGTGGCATACACTTTACCGATTCTTAAATACCGAATTTTACCGATTCGGTATTTAAGAATCAGTAAAGTGTATGTAGGTAATAATTCGGTAAATGTTACCGAATCGGAGTAATTCGGTAATTACCGAATCGGTATTTACCGATTCGGTAATGAGGCATACCTTCCCATTGATTGAATCAATGGGAAGGTATGCCTCATTACCGAATCGGTAAATACCGATTCGGTAATGGGGGAGGCACATTCAAGGGTGGCAGGGTGTCACATTGACACCCTGTTGCACCCCTGATTCGTCCATGTGTGCACATGTGGCGCACATACATGCCCTAGGGGCATGTATGTCTGCCACATTGCACACTTAACAGTGCACAAAAATGCATTTTCACACCTATTCGTCATTTACCACCAACTTTTAGTTGGTGGTAAATAACGAATCCCCACACCCACCACACAGTCCCCCTACATCTCATTTCTGTATTCGGTATTTACCGAATCGGTAAAATTACCGATTCGGTAATTTTACCGATTCTGTAAATTACCGAATACAGAAATTATCCCCCTACATAGCAAAAGCCTAAATACCGGTCGGTAACGGTATATTTACCGAAAATCGGCCGTTACCGACCGGTAATGGGCTACCTACATGAGGCCCTTAGTCTTTAAGGTCCAATTAACCACAGGAGTGCACTTCTAAAACCTTCAGGCCCTCAGGAGAGCCACTTTGAGACACACAGAGACGGGAAGATGCCAACAGCAGGGTCAACTCCACGTCCATTTGCCACTGGTCAGCTGTGTGCTTTCTGGAATAGGTGTCATGCAGCTTGTTGTCTTCCTGGAACCGACTGACCCTTAGAGTCCACTTCTTTTACCTAGGTACGAGAGGGAGATGGGCAAGTCCTTCAGGGCTCCTCTGGGGTGACAGGTGAATGGTTGAATGAATAAATTGTTCCTGGTTTCAGGGAATGGAAGAGGATTCCACTTTGACACCAGCGAAGGGTCCTGGGCCGAGGGGGTCAAGATTAATTCTCATGTGCCCACCCCAGAGGTGTGGACAATGAAATGAGAACCCCCTGCTCAGAAGGAACTCTAAATTGGTATTGGGGGCAGATCCTCTCCCATTAGGATTGGTGCCTGACTGACTGGGGTGTGGGGAGAGAAACAAAGAGGGTTCCTGCCCAAGCATAAGCCAACATTTGCCTGTGAAGGGTAGCCCTATGCTAACCAAGTTCCTGGACACTGCCCAGATGGTCATCCTGCCAGAGAGACAGAAAATGCCTACCCACACCCAAGCCTTTGTCCTGTGCTGGGACCAGCTTTAACACCTCTTCAATGGGACTATTCAGATGCCATATGACAGCTCATGCAAATGGGACTCGAGAACTTGGGGAAAAGGTAACTTTCTAAAAGTACCTATTTCAAAATATTTATTACAAATTCAACTTAATCAGTGAATTGGGCGCAGAACAAATATATTTTTAAAGGTCAAGAATTACATTTGTAGTTGTTTCCTAGCCAAAGATAACATTATTAAATTTAATATTTTGGCCAAAGTTTTTCTATGGAACAGCCAACACGGATACAGTGAACATAGATTTGGGGAGCTGATAGACCTTGCACCATTGGCGTGGGTCTCCCTTCCATTTTTTTGCTGTTGCCTCATATGTTTTGGCTGGTTTTAGATGCTTTGGCCATTGCTAATCAGTGCCACAGTGCAAGTGCTCCCTATTGTAAATTGATGTATGGATTAGTGACTCCATGATTGGCTTATTTAGTTTACTTGTCTGGCCCTAGTACAGTGCACTGCGTGTGCCCAGGGCTTGTAAATCAAATGCTGCTGGTGGGCTTGCAGCACTGGTTGTACCATCCACCAAAGCAGCCTGTAAAGTGTGTCTCAGGCCTGAAATTGCAGAGCCTATGTGCAGTCTGTTACTGCCATGTTTACTGGCCAAGTGCACCCACTTGCCAGTCCCTAAACCTTCCCTTCTCTTCATATCAGACACCCCTAAGGTAGGCCCAAGGGCAGGGTGCATTGTAAGTAAAAGGTAGGACATCCCCTGATGTGTGTGGCATGCCCTAATAGTGAATTACCGCCATTTATGTTTTTCACTATTGCAAGGCTACCTGTTCCCCATAGTCCAGAATGGGCAGTTTGATTATAACACCTTATAATCCTAACTGACCCAGGGAACACGGTAGAAATTTGAGTTTAGTATGCTTGAACTCAGAATGATAAAATACATCTTTTAGTGAAGTTGGTTTTAACATTCTGTGTTTGAAAATACCACTTTTAGAAAGTAGGTATTTTCTTGCCTAACTATCCAAGCCTGCCTCTGCTAGGTTGTGTATTGGAGTTTGAGTGACAGGGGCTGGGGGATTCCAGGAGACAGGGTGAGTCAGTACAAGGCTGAATAGAGAGATGTGGAGTGGTGGGAGGAGTTGCACCTGGGACCTGAATAGGGCTGTGCCTGCCTTCCACAATGCTGGCTCCACCTCCTGTGGTGCGTCTGATGTCCCTGGCCCACACTGTCAAAGGAAAGAAGGAGTCCTGTAAACAAAGTGCTCCAAGACTGACCAGTACTGGTTTGGACTAGGCAAAGGCCTCTCTGCCTTCAGAGAACAAAGAGAATATGAGTATAAATACTGGGGCCCAGACCCCAACACTTTAGATCACTTCTGGGAAACAAGAAGAACCTTTGCTGAGGAGAGGAACTAGAGAGAGAGACTGCAGGAGAAGACTATCCCTATGCTGTGTGCTGTTTGAGGATTGGCCTGCAGTGGTTACCTGATTGCGAAAGAAAGGATAAAGGACTTTGTGCTACTTTCATCAACTTGTAAGAAGATCTCCAAGGGCTTGAACTAGAGCTTGCCTCAAGTCTCAGGGATACAAGGCTTCACCAACCAGCTACCCTGAGTTCCCTTGCTCGGAATTTGAAGTGCCTGCTGTTGAGCTGGGCCTTCTGAGATACTGCGTGTCGCTGGGAACTGGAAGCACGACACAAGACGAAGAAGCGTGTTGCCGCCGCAGCAGTTTTCATTGCATCGCCGAGAAAGCGTGGCGCCGCTGCCGCTGTCACCATCGCATCGCTGAATCGCCTCGCATCACAGGAGAAGAGTGTCCCCGTTGCAGCAGACGCCGTCACATCACTGGAGAAGAGTGTCGCTGCCGCAGCATCTGTCGTCACATCGCTGAGGAAGCGTGCCGCTGCTGCCGTTGTCACCATCGCATCGCTGAAGCGCCCCGCATCACTGGAGAAGAGTATCACCGTTGCAGCAGACGCCATCGCATCACCAGAGAAGCGTGTCGCAGGGCCTGTCGCGGCTCAAGAAGATTCACTGAGTCGCCGCATGGCCATAGGGCGTGCATGCATCGCCCGTACATTGTCGCAACATCAAGAAGACGCCATTTTTGTGCATTGCACTGGGTCATCATCGCATCACAGCATCGCTAGTCGCATCACCACAGAAGCGCAGTAAGAAACTGACGCATCACCTCCCCACGCGGTGAAGAACCAACGCATCACCTCCTCTCTGGTAAGGAACCGACGCATCACCGTCCCCTACGCAGCAGTAGGGAACCGACGCATCACCTCCCCCAAAGCAAGGAACCAACGCTTCACCGTTCTTGCGTGTAAGGAACTGTTGCATCACCTTCCCTGCAACTCTTTCGTTTGTATCACGTTACGCATTCAAAGGTACATTGAACGCGAAGTGCCGCATTTACCATCTAAAGAGAACTGAGCTATTTCTACCATTCAAAAGTACAGTTTGTGGTCTTGTGTTAAGCCTATATAAAGATACTTATTTTGTATAATACAACTGTGTGGTGTCCATTTGTAGTGTTGTCACTGTATTACTGTATGTGTTCACAAACGCTTTACACACTGCCTCTGAGATAAGCCTGTCTGCTCGTGCCGAGCTACTAAGGTGGTGAGCAGGGGTTATTTTAGGAGTGTACCCCCTTACCCTGACTAGACACAAGGGCCCCTATTTGGTCAAAGGTACCTACCTCTGCCAACTAGAGACCCCCAAATCTAACAGGAGCCTTTACACTGTAAGGATATATTTCACATTAACATTTTACATATCCTACCCTGTCTTATAGGGTGACTTAGTTACATTTAAAAGGAAGGTGGGTATTTATTCCAGGTCGAATTTGTGGTTTTAAAACCACACACCCAAGCTACACGCTGTAGGCCTGCAGTCATGTTTACAGTGTTACTGTAGTGGATGGCACAATGGCTGGTGCAGTCCAGTTGTGATATTTAAATTACAGGCCCTAGGTACACCTTGTAACGTACTATGGACCTATAGCTAAATAAAATATGCCAATCAAGGGGAAGCCAAGTTCATGATGCTAAAAAGGGGAACAAAGGAACTTTACCACTGGTTAACAGAGGTAAAGTAAAGTGCAGAGAGTTCTACAGTCAGCAAAAACAGTCAAGGCAAAACTCCAGAGGTACACCATGCAAAAGATGGTGATTTCTAACATCCATCCAGACTTGGCATTACCCGCTTATAGACTGTGCACTTTGTGGATGACACAATCATCTTGGACCAAATTGTAAAGGGCATGTAGAAGTCACTGATAGCACTGTAGAACTGCAAATATGCTAACAAACCGAAACGACACAGAAATCAACTGTTCTGTTTTTAGCAAAAAATTGTGCAAAGTTAAGCGATGGCACCCTATTTGAGAAACCTAGCAAAAATTATTTCTCAGGGGTAAGCGTGAAAATCAGAGCCCAACGTGTGAGCCCTATTTACAAGCCCTATTTTGTGAGTCGGTAATCTATTACTGACTCGCAAAATAGGGTTTGCGACTCGCTATTAGGAAAGGGAGTGCCAAGTGCCTCCCTTCCTAATAGCGAGTCATACATCAATGTACGATTGTTTGTAGAACATTTGCAGTTTACCACACATTTCAAAAAGTTGGTAAGCCACTCGCAAACTGGAAGGGGTCCCCAGGGGACCCCTTCCCCTTTGTGACTGGCAATGAAAATATTTTTTAAGAGCTGGGGACCACTGCCTACTCTTAAAAAATTCAACAGAAACGTATCATTTTTCTTTTTTAAATGCATCCCATTTTCCTTTGAGGAAAAAGGGCTGCATTTAAAAAAAAATGCTTTATTTAAAAAGCAGTCACAGGCATGGTGGTCTGCTGACCCCAGCAGGCCACCATCCCTAGTAGTGCTAGCCATTCCCAATGGGTCGCAAATTCGACCTGCCTCATGGATATTAAATGAGGCAGGCAATTTGCGACCCTATTAGGAATCGCAAACAGTGTCTGAAACAGTGCTGTAAGTCCAATGTGCGACTCGCAAATTATGACTCGCAAAATGAAGCACTTTGGGAGTCGCAGAATAGAAGGATTGTACATCTGGTCCTAAGCTTCAGAAGTCATCTCTAAAACTGAGGTCTCATTTTTTCCATTTGTTTGTTACATAATCCGTCATGAAAGGGAAAACACACTCAGAGCAACCGTATGCAGGCACTTTCTGGACAGCAATTTTCACATTCGCCTTGGTCAGTATAGGCCTTGAGTACCTTAAAGATAGAAGCTTTAGGGGAAATTTCTACATCTATGGCACATTTTGAAGTGGTATCTACCAAAAAAAGAAAAAACAGGCTAAGCCCTGGTGCGTCATGAATTTGGAAGCAGTCAAAAGGAAAATATTCCAGATTATATTTTAGGCTTCTTCAGGAAAAATATACCAGCAAAATATTTAATTGCACCTCTGACAACTATGATAAACCATCAATGTATATGTACCGGGTTTTTATGCTTTCCCTTATTGGAATTCAGCCTCGCTTGGTCCTCTTATAAAGTTTTATGAACTGTTGTTGTTTATGTGGCACGATGTGCGAGTCATTTCCTCATATGTTGTGCGAGCACCTGGTTTTACAGCAGAATGACGAAAATGGCTTAGTACGCAATATCTTAAAAAAGATTGTCGTCAAGTGTTAGCCGCGCTGAGATTTGCAGTAAGTGGTTAAAACCTACAAGTAGATGCAAATCTAATAAAATACCTGGATATAACTTTTCTGTCTGAGCAGAAAGGAGAGAAAATTAAATGTGTTGCTTTATATTTAAACCATTATTTTTGGCACTGATTTTCAACATTATTCTTTATAACACTGGATATGCCGATATTTGATATATTTTCATATGTGATTTTTTGTGATGTGTAATTTTAGGTCATCTACAATTGATTGGAGTCACAGTTTGATTGTGGGCAGTGCAAGTTAAATTACCATTGGGCGGGGTGATTAACCATGGACAGTTTTCTACTTTTTCTGGACTGTCTCATGTGATGTTTCCTGAACTTGATGTGGTTGTTTCTGCTCTTAAGTGTAGGCTATGTGTACCCCAGAGTTGGAATGTTTGCACACTCAGAGATCTGACTTCATGTTTCACCAGCCTGAAGGACCTCGGGTTCATCAGATGTTTTCACCCACAATGTGTATCTCAGGTAGCGGTGAAGGTAATCAGGATCTTTGCCCAAGTACACTTTGCGAGTGGTTCAAGGGACCATGAATTGAATCCTGACATCTACTGGATGTCAATGGAGAACTTTAAGAGCAGCTTTGATGTTTTACCATTTTCGGAGGTTATGACACATTCTTTCACTTTGTTTCTAGAGTTGGTGGAGCCTGATATTGAGTATCTAGTGGAGGTGACCAATAGTAAATGATATTTAATAGTGAAAGCCTGCTAGAACAAAGCCTACAGTTACCTCTACTCCTCTTAAGTTTGGAGGTGTGTGAGATTTTCTTGAAGAATAAGAGTGTAGGTTCATACCCATTGCCACAGGTTTGCTTTAGGGAGCGAAGAGGTGGGGAGAGTCAAAGAGAATTCTCTGTTTCCTCTCGTTTAATAAAGTCTTGGAGGATGTACCAGCTTTTCTATGTCAGGCAAATGGTGATGACTTGTGCCCATGTTTCTGATCTCCATGATCTCTGTTTTAGCA
This sequence comes from Triturus cristatus, assembly GCF_964204655.1. NCBI lineage: Eukaryota > Metazoa > Chordata > Amphibia > Caudata > Salamandridae > Triturus > Triturus cristatus. The sequence continues at coordinate 949,777,001 of NC_140585.1, forward strand.
CCATTCATGCACACGTAAATTTCCCTTTGCCAGAAGAACACATGCTCCAGACAAATGGCAATTTTATTTTCTGGTTGTTTTCAAGATGGAAGGTAATTTGAGTATCAATGCATATTTGTAAATTTAACTGGTACTGCCCAGGCAGGTCTCCAGAGAGCAACACAGATGTTAAAGAGAAGGGACCAGTGAAGATTAATGAGGACAGCAACATGTTTCTTGCATGTCTAGCTACTAATCGTTCTTAGGCAAGCTAGAGGTGTGGGTATCTTTTAGGGTGTCAATGCAAGATATCATTATGTTGTTGGAGCAATTCTCATTTCAAGGGACAAGAAGCTGAGTAATTCATGCATGTGGCTTTCTCTGTGACCCTGAATTAGAGAAAGGTTAATTATAATATCTCCTATGAACGCTAACCTCCAACTCGCTTGTAGAATTTGCTGGCTGCTCAAGTATTCACTGTCACCAAGCCCATTTGATGGAGTCACTCAGAGGTGATGTCTGGCATTCTCGATATCATGCAACCCATGGCATCCTTTTATATACCCCTTGTGTGCTACCAGTGAGCTGGCATGCTTAGAAAGAGAGCAGGCAACAATCTTAAGGGGCCCTCCCTGTTCATGACAGAGGACCAATTGAGGTGCCGTCAGAGAGTCAATAGCCTCTCACAAGGCAACAAAAGTCTTGACTCTGTTGCTATCAGGCTACTGATTTGATCACACGCAATGGTGAATTTGTTCAATTTCAATTAGAACAGACCAACTGTCAATGGCCCTGGCCCAGTGGACTACTAGCTTGTGGGAAATGCCATTGCGGCCTGGTAGGCCTTCTGGGCTGCATGTTACAGCCTTAACATGTATTTCCATAATGCAGGTACACAAAATAAGCTAGCTTTGCATGACTACGAGCATTGCATACACAAAATTAAATGTTCCTAACAAAACGTGCAACTTGATTGAGTGCTTCTTTTTAATACAGAAATATATCAGTGCTATAAGGGGGAATGCAAAAAAGTCATAAAACCTTGCAATAGTTTTCCAAAATGGAATAGCAAGCTATAAAGAGATGATCAGCAATATCTCTTTCTAAGATCAAAAACTGAAATATTTTATTCATAAATCGTCTTTTACTTTAAACTTCATAAACATGTTCAATAAACATAGGCTGAAGAGTATTGAGCCTACAGAAAATCTAGTACTTGATAATCTCTAGCCACATCACAACCACAATTCTAAACAATAGACGCCGTATCTTTACACTTAACCATGACAGGGTGACCTATCATCGCTTTGACGATGAGACACCTATTTTTATAAGTGCCTATTTGTTTTATCTTCTTGAGACAGTTTTTAATCCAATGCACTGTTTGTTGTGCAAGCTAGGTAATTGTATTAAACGGTTAACTGGACAAACCATATGCAGTGTGCTCTATTCTTGATGACGTGCATATAGCCTTTTTACAACTTCAGCTCACACTGTACGATCTACGGTCATTCTTGTGCTGAAATAGGAAATAGATGCTCTGATTTAGTAAAATAAGTGTGCACTTCGAAAACACAGGATAACCAATAAACCCTGGATCCCACAGTGGTGTGCTACCTGCAGTATAGTTCTTCAATACCTCGTCAGGAGTAGTGAGTGCTGTATAAAGACAATACAAGTCTGAGCAAATGTAAACTTTGCAACAGATTTTCATACCTTAGAGGGGACTCCGCTTAACTAAATGGAGACAGTAGAAGAAATGGCGGGAAATCCGAAGTGTATTTTACAGCGGCATAACCATATGTTTATCCTGACTTAACAATCAACAGCCACAGAATGATCCTCGGGGTTTATAAACTCATGCCACTGTTATCATCTCCATAGGTGGACTTTGTCACCGCTGTCTTTTGTACGCCAGAATACTGCACTTTAAATATTGTCAAAACACAAAGAAGGGTCTGTGGGGCTTTTTTTAGGAGGGAGGTCCAACATAAATGCCCTAGAGCAGGTATACAAAAGAAGGTTATGCTGTTCCTCAGAAATCAGAGTCAGGACAAGGGAAATCAAGACCAACCCGATCGGAGAGGTTCAAAGTTGGAAATCCATTTATTGGATTATAATGCCCTCACACACCCAGTTGGGTGTCATGCTTCATCATCTGGACTGCTCCTCATCGGTTTGGCGGTGCAATACCCAACAGGCTCCCTATAGTAGGGGCACTTTAGCGGAGATCTTTTTCCAATAGCCATATGGTGAAGTGGGGGTAAGGGGCCAGGAATGTGTAGATGTGTAAATTGAGAGTGAATCTAAAATAGGTTTGTGAGTACCAGCAACAGCAAATTTTAATCAATAGGTCTCCTATCCTAAGTACAAACAGACAATAAGGCACTCCACTAAGCTTTATGTCTTAGATTTAAGCGTACTTATTGGTGAAAAGGTCAACATGTTTCTCGCTCTATGTATAATCTACAGGCAATTCGTCAGGACCAGAACAGTGAAGACTATCTACACCTTAGAATTGGTGACGTGGAAACATACTCACATCAACCAAGCAACTACCTATTAGTGTACCTGTCAGTGCTGGAACTACCCAATATTGTGGACTAACCAGGCATCAACAGTACCAGGCAGGTTGTACACGAGGAGTTCCTCGTGTCAAGCGTGCCAGTATCACGTTGTGTCTCAACCTACCCACTCCTACCGGGTCGCCGACACAACGAGGAGCTGCCCAGATAATGAAGCATGACACCCAAATGGGTGTGTGAGGGCATTATAATCCAATAAATGGATTCCCAACTTTGAACCTCTCCGGTCGGGTTGGTCTTGATTTCCCTTGTACTGACTCCGATTTCTGAGGAACAGCATAACCTTCTTTTGTATACTTTAAATATTGTGTAATCAAAATATCCCAGCACAAATACTGATGACCAAAATATTGACAAGATACGTATATATAGTAATAGATTTACTATTCTTATCTGCTCATCCGAATATATTGACAATAAAGAATCTCGTCACTGTACAAATATTTGGACTTAAGTGCAGTACTCTATATTAACCCCATCTATATTTATCAAGTCAATATTTTGGTTGTCGACATTTTTTCTACAATATTTCGCCAGCAAGATATATAAAATTCAATATTTTAGTACCATACCCTTTAGGTCTCTAAAATGATTCCCCCCTATTGGTTTCCTCTGACCCGTTCCAGTACTGTGATAAACTCCCGGGCTGCTGAAAAAGCCTCTCATGTGGTATTCAGCATCTAACAGTGCCTTACAAGACCTCCTTTTCTGGCTCAAGTGCAAGGTACCACATCCTTGGTCACTAGAGAGGAGGTAATGAAGCTTCAGACATTCTGCATCTAACCTAGATCATACGGCCTCCCTTGCGGGCTGTCCCGTTATGGCACACAAGCATCATGCTGCAAAGCTATCCCTGTGTGTGTAAGCAACATCATCTGTACAAAGACACTGCCAGCTCAAGGGGTCTTCCACATGAGTGGGAGCAATAATGTTCCTGTTTCAAAGGACAATGAAGGACGAAGACCTGCAGCACTCTCACCTCACAAAGATACTTCACAAGGTCACCAGACCTGCCAACTGAAACGAAAAGTGTGCCTTGTGAGAAGGGAATGGGGCCATAGAGGGGGTGAGGTCCTCGCACCAAGAAGTACCAAAGAGGCACTTTTGCCCCATCCCACCTCAACAAAAGCATGCTGAGGCCAGTGCCGATTTCCTGGGGTGTTTTCACACACCTTAATGGACCTTGGCCGTTCAAAGCCACTGAAACAAGCTGCAAATCCACTGTTTGCAGTGATTTTCAACTCATCTTCCTCGTCACCATGTGATATTGGCTCTGGGTGACCATTTGAAGGGAGACGATAGTGTGTGTCACATGGTGGCACCGTGTGAGTTGGCAGGTCTTCTTGTGGCATCCTACTCTATGCACTGCTGTCCTAGTGCAAATTGATGTTCTTGCTTGTGGACACACAATCTTTAAAAGAAGAGCAATAGCACCAGTATTATAATTGTGCTTATACTCATTGATCACAGGTCTGGTCATATTGCATGAGGCATACTGAGTGGAGTCCGAATAACAGGTGGAATGCCAAAATATGGCCATCTTCCATTTTTAACAATACCTTCTATTTTAAAACATGCAAGATGTCGACTGGTACATGACATGAATACACCATACTTGGATGATAGATTTTCAGGAGTCACAGTACGGTTAGGTTACTAACATGAAATTAAACTAAATATATATATTTTTTTAAATATGAGAGTTTAAAAAAAATCCAGTTCAAACTTTAAGAACATTATGCACACATTTCTTTCAGCAGTTTTCCAGGCTGGCATCCTTAAGATATTTATGTAGGTTTTCAATCAGCATATATTTGACACAGTAGGGACTTTGGTAACCATTTCCTGTTACAGAAAAATCACATGCCCTCTGCACCAATCTGTTTGCTTGCAGGGTAGCTAAAAGTAGAAATAATTTACAAAAGTAATGCTAATGTATGCAGAGCCCAAGATGCTATTAGAGCATTTCATTTCTGATATGTTCACATTTATATCTTGGATCTCTCCTGGTCTGTGTACAGAAATCCTACCTTCTTTTTGAAAAAGTAACTCAGGAAACCATTATGGCAACTTTCCCATAACGATTTAGGGTTCTATTTAGAGTGTGGCAGAGGAAGAGATGCCAAAATGTGCATGCAATCAGGCGTATTGCAAGTACTATAGGCTAGATACACTTATGATACGGTTGACAGGCTATTTGCGACTGAGTGCCCAGTCCACAAAGCATAAATAACCTCCTACATTGTTTATTTATTTTGCAAGATTTAAAGAGGGGAGACTATCCCCAGAGGGTCACCAAAGGGTTATACAAAAAAGCCAACATAAGTAAAACATTAATTTGTGCGATCAATTCCAAACAGATTGTGAAACATTGAGCAAATATTAGTATAATAGTGTTCGAAATTGCGTTTCTGGTTGGCAGAGGTATGCACCTTGTCCAATCGGGAACCCCAATTCTAGTCAAGGGTACATCAGATACACACCATAAATTTACCTTTGCTCAGCCTCTGATAGCTTAACACTGAGCAGGCAGGTTTAACTTAAGAGACAATAAATACATTATTTGTACAACACTTCAAACAGTAATACAGTGAAGACATCAAAACAAGACTCCACACCAGTTTAGAACAATATTATGATTTCATAAATAAAACAAGACCAAAACAAACATCCAATAAGTAGAAGTCAAGATATTATTTTTTTTTTTAAAACAAAGTGTCAATAGTACTTAGAAGCTATAAGCACCTGTTAGACCTGGCTTTTCCAGCAGGTTTATCAACAAACGTTTTGCTTTTGGGCCTCCTCTTTTTGACCCTGTTTTTGTTGGATTTAGGACTCTGGGCACTTTACCATTGCTGATCAGTGCTAAAGTGCATATGCTCTCTGTGTAAATTGTTATTATGGATTTGTGTTTCCATGATTGGCTTATATAATTTACTGCTAAGACCCTAGTCTGGTGCACTGTGTGTTTCGAGGGCCTGTAAAGAAAACGCTGCCACTGAGCCTTCAGCACTATATGTGCCACCCACACAAGCAGCCTTGCAAAAGGTTCTCAGACCTGCCACTGCAGTGTCTGTGTGCACTCTCTACTGCCATGTCGACCTGGCAGGTGCACCCACTTGCCAGGCCCAACCTTCCCTTTTATAACATGTGAGTCACCCCTAAGGTAGGCCCCAAGGTACCCCTGTGGGCAAGGTGCAGTACATGTGAAAGGTAGGACATGTACTGATGTGTGTGACATGTTCTCATTGTGAAATACAGTGTATTTTATTTTTCACTATTGAAAGGCTATCTGTCCCATAAGTTAGAATGGGAGTTTATTCATAAAATCTTATAAGTATAACTTCCCATTGGGACATGGCAGAGATGGAACTCAGTATGCCTGAACTCAGAATATAAAAATGCATCTTTTAGTAAAGATGATTTTTATATTATGTGTTTGAAAATACCACTTTTAGAAAGTGTGTACTTTCTTGCTAAGCCATCCTTTTTGCCTCTGCTGGTTTGTGGATTGACTGTCTGGCTTTGAAGTGACAGGGGCCGGGGATGTGCATTCACTGTAGCCACTGGGGGGTTGATGTGTGTCCTGCCTTTCCTGGATGAGTCAGGGCTAGGCTGAATGGACCTGGTCTGCATTTAGAGTAGGGGAGGAGATTCCATGCACTTGAATGGGTCTGGTCTGCATTACACAATGCTGTCTCCACCTCTGGAAGCTAGGGACCCCCGCCTGAGTAATCTCTATGAGTTGAACCTCAAAATAGTCCAGAAAACTACAGAAACAAGAATACATGAAACTTTTTCCAAGAATTACAAAATATTTCATTTAAATCTCAAACACAAAATATACAAAAATTGATGTGTAATTGAATTGGGAAGGTTGTAGCTTTTCAATATTTTGTTTCAATTCTAAAAGGCGAAGTGATATGCTAGACTCTAGTATATCAATTTGGCTTTTTTGCTTCTAATGCCTGCTTTCTTTTATTTGGCGCATGCCAGCGTTTCATTTGAGACTGCCACTCGTCCACAGTAGGTTGTTTGTTGTATCTGTTCTGCTCCCACAAATAATGCTGAGGATCCAAATTTAGGCCTTGATTACGACCGCTAGACTCGTGGGGGCGTGGCGGTGGCAGTTCAGCAACTGCTGCACCAGTGGTCCGAGTGTGCCATTATGAGTTGGGCGGCTGGACCGACGACGCTGCCAGGAACTGCCGTTCCCTGGCATTGTTGTGTCGGTCAGAGGCCGCAATATGATTGGCGTGACTGCCGAGGGTCCGGCAAGCATATTACGAGTTTCCTCTCTGCTGGCGATGTCACAGAGATTATTACTCCTGTGCCTCCTCTGCATGTGTATGCACATAGGTGGGCATAACTTGTGCCCCCGTGTGCATGCACATCAATTCCTGCACAGCATGGACTTTTGAGTCCATGCCGTGCAGGAACCTTGTTGTGAGGTCCCATTGTGGAGCATTTTTCAAATGCACCACTGCCTGTGAAAGAGGCACTGCCGCTCGACCGTCATGCCGCCCACCTTCCAGACCACTTATAAGTTGTAATCTGGTGGGTGGCTGGCGGCACTCTTGGCAGTGGGGGGCGCTGTGATGGCGTGCCACCTGCCCCCGCACTGCCAAAAGTCATAATCAGGCCCTTAATGGCTAGCCTCCTATTTCTAATTACTGATCATTTAAAATTTTAATTTTTACATTTTGCTTTTTTATGTGTGCATACTTTATTGATCTGCTAAAATTGTTAAATGTTCTAAATAGTTGCGAACCCAAGTTAAGAATCTCTGCCACAGAGTTAAGCATCCGTAAGACTGTTTGTATCACCTACAACCCATGGGCTGCTGCACCTTCTATCCCGAGTGAACTCTAGAAATCATTTTTCCTGGCTATTTTTAAGCAGTGCACTCCTGGAGGTTGCTCCTTTGCTGCACCTGAGAGGAGTCTGCAGAACATCTACTCAGACTGCCTTCAGTGAGTGCAAGACAAAACCTTTGCCTGCTATATTATAGTAGGCTAGTCTACAAATGCAGACAGGTCTCGCGTCATTTCAAGCAACTAAATGAATAAGCGCTACAACGGAAGGAGATGGTTTGACTGCTACAGATGCATGGCAGCAAAACACTTCCCAATAGGCCATACTCATAACCAACATCCTTGTAATCAAAATGTGTGTATTCTATTCCTCATTCATTTTTGTTCCATTACACATTTAGGTGCAACAACTTAAGTCAGGTAAAAGGCACCACCATGGCCAATCAGACATGACGCCAAAGAGATTCCGGCATATGCCACTCTACATTTGAACCAAGCACTCTCCCCAAGGACTAGTGTGTACCCGTTGGCTAAAGCACTAGATATAATACATGTCAACCAACTGGCCAAAAGTATATGGAGTGGTCTAGTTTCTAGCCAGTCCTCTCTTTTCAGACCACAGATGTAAGAATGATGGGATTCGTAGTTTCAGTTTCCTTCAAATAAATAGTGGTCCAAAGAGCTCAACATGCTGAGTGTAGTGGCTTAAAACCCGGGACTGACTTTTAGTCACTCTCGTAAAATAGGGCCAGTGGCTAGACATGCAAACATGAAACAGACCTACATATGTAAGGTATGACTATTTCAAAACATTGGCGTTTGCTTTGTGGTTATATAACATACAGTACATTTTAAGAAAATCATATTCATGTATCTGTATTTATCAACTGAAACATATAAAGGAAATCGGACTAGAAGTTTGACTCACTGAGACACTTTACTTCTGTCCTCAAGAAACTAATTAGCAGACACAATCCCCCACTAGCTGTCTAGTAAACACACAAGTCCCACGAGCCTAAATGACTTGCATTATGAATTACAAGCTGCTGCTGGTTTGTAATTATCATATAAATAAGGTGATTATGTCTGACCTCCGAGTCCTCAGTTCTTAGCGGTGGCAGAGACGATGCGCTCGTTTACGCAGGCCCAGGAACATATTAAATGACTTATTTAGCTATTTGACCTCCACTTCCGGGATTGCTATTTCCCCAAAACACATCCAAGGTTCACAAATTGCAAACTCGGTTGTTATCTGGAGTATTTTTAACATTACCAGATTGACACCACTTATGTTTCTGCAGCGCTATGAACACGAGCTACGCACACCGCAGCTTCCAAGGACCCCCCTCTCACGTGTGATACCAACGGACATCAATTTGAGGTAGCCAGAGATGGCAACTGCTTCTCCAGGGCTAGCTACCCTTGGCACGGACCCTGCTACGCGGAGTTTCCCGCGTTATGGAGTGTGCGGCAGAAACAAGAAATACACTGGGTTTCAAGATCTCGGGTTACTTGCTCTAGTGTCCACCCCTTGGCCTTCCTTCACCCTCTCGGAGGCATGTAGAATACCGTTGAGGGGCTATGGGAGCGACACATATATGGCATTGGGAGGGTCAAGGGTATGTTTTGTCACTGTGGCTACCGCTGGTGTTTGGGTGAATTGACGTCCATTGTAAAACCTTCAGAGTATACACGTGTGGAACAGAACTCCTGGGCCCAGGGAAATGTCTGCTTCTGACTGATGCCGAGGTCCTAGGCTGCCGCCCTCTGACCGAAGCAGTAAAGGACGAAGCACGAGTGAGAGACAGGGAACGAAAAGGGAAGAGACAAGCAGCCACATTTTCCAAAAATAAAATCCTGATATTCTGAGTAAGAAGCACCACAAAATCCACCCATGGTATAATAAAGAGGTTATGACGACCATGCCCTCCAGTCAATGAGAATCCCCAGTCTGCTCACCAGTCAGTTTTGCAGAATGTCCCAGTTGGCCAGCTGCGTTGTCCTGATCCGTAGGCAATTTCTTTCTATGGCCTCGTCTTTGAAAAGATGTGCAGTTTTATGTAATGAGCAACCTTCAATCTCACATGATGCCGCATCGAGGCCTACAATTGCAACAAATTTAAAAAAAAAAAAAAACGTATTTCGACTGTTGACATCTCGCCAAGGAAAGTCTACGGTATTGTGGGAAGGTCGGGCTAGCGTCGCTTTCACTGATGTGTAGCACAAAATACTAACTCCTTCTCAGGTGTGTTGCCCTACTCAGCCTCTACAGTCCCTCTCAACCCGGTATCTCTTTTCCTACTTCCGTCAGAAGCATATGGCTCTAGTGCAACATTTCGTGGGAGGAGCAAGTCAGCTCTTCTAGGCGCTCCATCAAGAACACATTGTATTTTCACGGAAAACATATTTTCCAATCGCTGGATTGCCACTAGGTGCAGGTTTTCTGCATGAACCGAGTCCTTAAGGCGCTCCAGTAGGATTTTAAGGCCACCACTGATGTTAACAACAGATGTGGAACTGAACATCGTCTCTACCCCTGGTCAATCTCTGTCCACAAGCACCCTAAGTTGAAGAACCTCACCGCTGTCCAGTAAATCTCTATATCCACCTTGTATAAATATTTATCTATAGTTGTCAAAATCTCCTCTATGGTAGTGGCTTTCTTCTCAATATTTCGAGATATGCAGAAGGCCTTTCAAGGAACAGGGATTGTAAATTACTCCGAGATGGACCCCCCAACATCAATGAACCACATATTGTATCCTCCACATCTAGTGGGGTGAGGCTCCTGCATTAAAAACATCTTTTTCTCCCACTTGTATTTGTTCCCGTCCTGTTTTAGAAGGCACCATGATGCTATGATTACTTACGGGTAATCTCCATTACTCCTAGTCCTACTCGTCCTCGACCCAGTCATCACTAATGAGGTATTCCACAAGACAGGAAACAAAACAGGAAACGCTTTTTAGGCTCAACCCACCCTCCCGTCAGGGGCTATAAGAACCTAGCCAACCAAAAGCACATCCTGACATACCAAGCAACAAAGGCCTGATCAGGGAGGGCGGGCGGGAAGTATGACTGGGTCGAGGACGAGTAGGACTAGGAGTAATGGAGATTACCGGTAAGTAATCATAGCATTACCTCTACGTCCCTCGTCCTCGACCCAGTCATCACTAATGAGGCATACCAAAGCACCCCCAGCAACAGGCCTTTGGCAAACCACACAGAAAACAGAAACCGAACACAAAGAGGTGTGCAGCAAAACATTTTAATGAAAAAAAAAACCACAGAATCAGGGAGGCGGAACAACCTCCACAGCACGCAACACACCGCTACCGAAAATGGTCCGGTCAGACAGAGCACAATTCAAGCGATAGTGCCTCACAAAAGTAGACTCAGAGGCCCACGTCCCAGCTCGGCAGATTTCATCAAGGGAAACCCCATGAAAAGCAGCCCAGGAAGCAGAAACACCCCTAGTAGAACGGGCCTGAACACCAGAAGGGCAAGGCAAACCAGAACCCTGATAAGCCAAAGAAATAACAGACTTGATCCAGCGACCAAGAGTAAGCCGAGACGCAGCCTTACCCTGACCAGCCAAACCAAAAGTCACAAAAAGGGAGTCCGAGGAACGGAACCCTGCAGACCGTGCAACATAAAGGGATAAAGCACGCCGCACATCCAAAGAGTGAAGCAACAACTCAGCAGGGGAAGAAGGAGAAGGACAGAAAGAAGGAAGAATCAACTCCTGAGAGCAATGAAACCTAGAACGAATCTTGGGAACAAAACCAGGATCCAAAGAAAGGACCACCGCGTCATCCAAGAAACGCAAAAAGTGATGAGAACAACGCAAAGCAGTGAGTTCACCCAACCTTCTGGCAGAAGTCACAGCAACCAAAAACGCCACCTTAAAAGAGAGAAACTTAAGGTCCACCGACTCCAATGGCTCAAAAGGAGCAGATTGCAGAGCACCCAAGACCAAAGAGAGATCCCAAGGAGGCACCGGAGAGCGAGAAGAAGGAGAGGACAGAGAGAAACTCCGGAACAAACGGGAAACCAACAAACCATCCTCAGAAGGAAGAGAAGCCGGATCCTGGAAAGCCCGAAGAGCAGCCCACTGGCCCCTAAGGGTGGACAAGGCATATTTCTTCTGATACCCATCCAAGAAATACTGCAGAATGGAAGCGATAGGACAAGAGACAGGAGAGAGACCAAGCCCCGCACACCAAGAAGAGAAAGAAGCCCAATGTTTAGAGTAGGAGGACAAAGTGGAACCCCTACGGGACCTTTGCATCACAGTGATGAGGTGATCAGGCAAACCCCGGACCCCAAGCGACAACCGTTCAACCTCCAAACCGCCAAGGTGAGAGGTACCAGGAGGGAAGGGGAGGGGGACCTCAGGGGAGACGGAAAACGTGGCAGAATCCAAGGAGGGCCCACCGCCAGGCTCAACAACAAAGGGAACCAGGACCTCCGCGGCCAGTGAGGCAAGACCGCTACCACCTGGGCACCCAACCTCTGGACCTTCAGCAAGAAGGCAGGAATCCGGGGGAAGGGGGGGAGGCGTATAGCAACCAAGGGGGCCACCGAAGAGACAACGCCTCCACCCCCCAAGCACCCAACTCCGGGGCCCGAGAACAAAACAGGGGGAGTTGAGCATCCGCCCGGGAGGCAAACAAGTCCAGCAGGGGAGTCCCGAACCTCCGACAGATCAACCGGAACACCCTGGGGGAGAGACACAGGGAGAGGGAAGATGGAAACCTGCGACTCAAGGCGTCCGCCACCACATTGTCTACCCCCCGGATATGCTGAGCCGAGAGCGCCAGAAGATGACACTCCGCCCAACCTGCAATCGCACAAGCCACCAAATTCAAGGAAGGGCTGCGAGTACTGCCCTGGTGGTTGATGTAAGCCACAGTCACGGTGTTGTCCGACCTCACCAGGACATTGCACCCCAGCAGACGGGAATGGAAGAAGCGAAGAGCCCTGGCCACAGCAGACAGTTCCCTCCAATTGGATGAGCGATGGGACTCCATCCGGAGCCAGTGAGCCTGAACAGACCACTGTCCCAATGTGGCCCCCCAACCGGCCGCACTGGCATCCGTCGTCAACACCAAAGGAGGCGGCAGGTGAATCCACATCCCCTTCGAGAGATTCGCGGAATCCAGCCACCACTGGAGATCCGACACCACCCCCAATGACACAGGCACAGACAGAGCATAGTCCCGAACTGGAAACGGCACCCAACGCTGAACATGCCACAGCAGAGGCCGCAGATGAACCCTGGCCCAGGGCACCGTGAAGACAGTAGCGGCCATATGACCCTGAACCTCGAGCCACTGAAGAAGGGGGGCCGCAGCCTGGGACAACAAGATCCGCAACAGGGACTGAAGACGCCGAATCCGAGAATCCGGCAGGAACACCTTGCCCAGGACGGAGTCGAAGATGGCCCCAATGAAAGTCCGTCGAGTCGCAGGAAGGAGTTGGCACTTTGGAAAGTTCACCAGAAACCCATGAGATTCTAGCGTAAGGATGGTCAATGAAAGGTGCTGAGACATGACCTCTGGGGAAGGAGCCTGGAGCAGCCAATCGTCCAGGTAGGGGAACACAGACACCCCCCGGAGGTGAAGAAGGGCCACCAAAGGAGCAACCACCTTGGTGAACACACGGGGAGCGGACCGGAGACCAAACGGAAGAACACAGAACTGCCAATGATGACCCTCCAGGCAGAAACGCAGGAACATCTGATCCTCCCGGGCCACCGGCACATGAAGGTATGCGTCCTGGAGATCCAGAGTAGTAAACACCCATCCGGCCTGAATCAGTGGGACCACTCGCTGCAGGGTCTCCATCTTGAACGGGATCTTCTTCACAAACAGGTTCAGACTCCGGAGATTGATGACAATCCGGAAACCCCCCGTGACTTTCGGTACCAAGAAAACAATCGAATAGGTCCCCAGACCCCACTCCAACCTGGGAACCGGAACAATAGCGTTCTTGAAAAACAGGGCCTGAACACCGTCCCTCAATGATTGGCGACGGGAGCGGCACAAGGGAGTCGGAGTCCGCACTACACCCGAGGGAGGCGGAGGGGACAGGAACTCGATCCGATACCCCCGGTCCAGGACATCCAGCACCCACTGATCCGAGGTTGACAGACGCCAGGCTGGAAGGAACAACCTCAATCTCCCACCAACCATGGGCGTCACTCCAGCGGGACTCACGAACGGAGGGGCATAGTCGGGAACGCTGCGGCCCAGGTCCAGCATCACGAGGAGGCTTCTTCTGGAACTTCCGAGGGAAACCACGACCAGCTCCACGAGAACCCTTAAAGGAGGACTGCTGAAATCGCGAAGGCTGACGAAAAGACTTGGTCTTTGAAGAGGAAAATTCCTTACGCGAAGGTTGCCTCCGGAAGGAAAAGGAATGTTTACGCTCTTTAAACACTTTATGCAGTCTGTCTTCCAAGGTATCCCCAAAGAGACGAGGGCCAGTAAAAGGTAAACGTAAGGCCATGGACCTCTGTGCGGCATCAGTATTCCAACCTTTCAACAACAGATTTCTACGAGCAGCGATAGAGGACCCACAAGACAGAGCAGAAGCACGTACGGAATCAAAGGCAATATCCGATAGGAACTCAGCCTGGCGCTCCATCGATTCCAGCAAATCCGGACAGCAACCACCCTCCTGCATAGTTGAGAACAAAGTCTTAAAGTCAGTCAAGAGTGATTGAGCCACATAAGCACCGTAGATACCCGAACGGATGGCAAGGTGAGAACCAGCATAGGATTTGCGCAAAGCAGAGTCAATCTTCCTATCCACCCCATCGCGAAGAATGTTATCATCTGCCATGGAAGGACGACCAACCAAACTAGCGACTATGGAGTCCACCCGCACAGACTCAGGAAAGGACTCCTCCATGTCCTGCAAAGGGTAGAGCTTCGACATGAAGCGTGGCAACAGAATATGATCCGGGTCCTTCCACTCATTTAAGAGCACATCCATCACAAATGGATGAATAGGAAGCGAAGACGTAACAGGCTTCCGAAACTGCGGCAGAACAGCATCCGAGGAAGTACCAGCCACAGCGTCATCCGGAAACCCCATGTTCTCACGCACATGAGAAAGCAAATCCGGCAACAGTTCCCTGGAGATATATTTTCCCTTTAGATCCACCGCACCCAAGGAAGCGTCATCAGAGGACCCAGAAAAGGAAATGTCAGAATAAAGGTTCGCGCCCCCACCAGAACGCCCGCCAGCAGACTTCTTGGAGGACTTAATGTCAGATAAAGTCTCCAAAATCAGACGTTTCAACCGGTCCTCATCCAACCTGGGACACTTCACCGCAGGCGCAGGATCCTCACTGTCCGGAGGACAAGAAGAATAGGACACAGGAGACACATGTCTCCGCTTCTTAAGACGTTTCCCCATCAAGAAGTAGCCGGAAGCAAAGGAACAGCAAATAAACCAGCAAGATCCAACACGGCAGCAGAGGAGCAGAGTAATGACAACCCACCTCCTTTTGAATGAAATAGAGCCAAGACAAACCCCGCCCCCCCCACCCCCCAGCAGAAACTGAAAGGGAGGCAAAAGGGGGCGTGGCCAGGACAGGCCACTGAAAACAAGGCAGCGCGCGGCCGCCGAAGGCAGAATAGGACCAGCAGCGTATCCGAAGCCCACCCGGTCGCTGCGACCACCGCCGGAAGAAAGAAGGAGCACTCGGCCCCCAACCCGAGTGCTCCAAGGCAGGCAGAGCACGGAGCGCCCGGACCCCATCCCGGGCGCTCCACGAGAAGGCGGGACAGCAAGAGACTGAGCGCCCGGACCGCACACCGGGCGCTCAACATCAAAGGCCCCACCCGGTTCAGCAGAGGCGAGAGCCTCGAACACCAAGCATACGGAGCGCCCGGACCCCAAACCGGGCGCTCCGGCAACAGAAATGGTGCCAAAACTCGGAGGACGTCAGCGGAGCACCCGAGTGCACCAGCAAGACAGTAGGGAGCGCCCAGACACCAACCAGGACGCGGGCAGCAAAGAACGAGCGCATCGGAGCACCCAGGCCATATACAGGGACTCACCTTCCAGAAAGTACAAACCTAAATACCGAAGGAAAGCGGGAAAGAATCCCGACAGGAGCAGCAGCAGCAGGAACCACAGGAAGCCAGCACAGCCCAGCAGGACCAGCAACCAAGAACCTGAAGAGTCCAGGAAGCCCAGCAGCCCGACTCAATGAAGTCCCACGGAAGTCCAGCAGCGCCCCCAAAGCCCAGCAGAGGAGTACACCACAGGACAACAGCAACTTGAAGCAGGTAAGTGCCCGGCACCTACCCCAGCGTCCCCGTCAGGTCCACTGACAGGAAACAAAACAGGATGTGCTTTTGGTTGGCTAGGTTCTTATAGCCCCTGACGGGAGGGTGGGTGGAGCCTAAAAAGCGTTTCCTGTTTTGTTTCCTGTCTTGTGGAATACCTCATTAGTGATGACTGGGTCGAGGACGAGGGACGTAGAGGTAATGGGATCCCTAGAATGACATTATAGGACTCTGGGTAGGCTAGCTGCAGGCCATGTGGCAGGATTTCTTTTTTTTCCACAACCCAAATCAACTGTAGTCAAATCAGACGGTTATTCTGCAGGCACAATGTTGTAGCCGTTTTTTATAAGATTTTTTATTGCAGTTTTGGCTTACTGTGGTAAGTACTTCTGGAGCCAGATGATTGATCAGAAATGCTTTATTCTAATAGTACTTCACCCACGACAGGCAGCGACCGGCCTGCTCAGATCCCAAGGGAAACTGACCTGGAACCTTCGCCTACTACTCGCTGCCTGCCCGGGCCTTACATTTAAATACATATACTTTTGAACATCAACATGCCGCGGTGTGACTCGGGCTCACGAGCAAATATGCGCGTGATGGCCACGAGCTACACCCCTATATACTACACTTAGCGAACAGAAAAACATACAGAATTGCAGGTTCATTGTTCAGTCTAAATACACTCAGTGCCTTGGATAAGGCGTACCCTCCCCTCCCTCTGTGAACTGTGTTCATGCATTACCATCTTCCTCGATCAATCTCAGTAATCTTCACAGCTAGGAAGAAGGTGGACCCCAGCCTGGGAGAGAGGATGTAACATGGAAGGGGAGGCCAGCCATTCAAATGCTACGATGGACAGCACTCCCCATTCCACTCGATCTCCTCTGTCTGCTGAGCCTCAAGTGTTTCCACGATCAGGAGTGAGCCTACCAGTTTCCCCATATCTTAGGATATTTTTTGGGGTACCCACAGGCCTTGAAGACCTTTTTCTCAAGTATTGAGCAGCAGTCCATTCCCTATCTCCAATTTTGTATCTGGGCGGCCTCCCTCTAGCTCTATAATTGTGCAATGCCTCTTTTGGCCATTATGCATCCCAGCCCCAGCTTAGCCAGTCATACCGGCTACCTCCTCATTCCTCCACAACGCTAAGTAGAACTATTTTGGGGCTGAGGTGTATCTGCCTGCCCAATATTGGTTCTGGGCTGTGAGCCAATTGTCTCCAGTATGCCAGAATTGATGTACAGCCCCATGCCACACGAAGAAATGACCCTTCTTTGGCCCGACACCTCGTACAAGTTGGGTCAGGTGTGTGATTCTTCTGCCATAGCCTTCTTGGTGTGTAATAAATTCTGTGTATGTATTTAAATTGAACCAACCAATAGCACCAGTTCTCTGGGGGAAAGTTTGGCCTCCTTACATTCATTCTTTTGAGATTTCTTAGATCCTGCTGTCACACTCACACATCCTGTAGAGAAAGTAGAGGGTCAGGGCCTTTTAAAATGAGAGACCTGTGCACACCTAATAGCCCTTGGGGACTGATGGGCTCCAGGATAAGTCTGGCCTCTAATTGCACTGTCTCAAGGAGTCTGGGACATCTCCCAGAGGTTTCAGTAGCTGTTGCAATTTGAGAAATCAAATTAACTGAGTGTTGTGTAAGTCTACCTCATTCCTGAGTTCCTCAAAGGACTTCATATGTCTGCCTCACCATACAGCCCACAGCTTAGAGAGACCAATTTTATCCATCCCTTAAACTTGCACACCTTATTATGTTACGGCAACCAACTGCCAACCCATAAGGGCACCTTGCATGTGGGCTTTCCCTTTCAGCCAATGTGCTGCAAAGCATTTTTCCATGCCTTTATTTCAAATGGGAGCCCGAGGGGTGGTGTCGAAGAGTGGAGGAAGGGCAAATCGCCTTGGTCCCCAAATATTTCAAGTTCCCTTCGATGGGCTGGATCATCCCTGTCTCTGAATAGCCAGTCATTCACTACTGTCAACTGAACTGACCAGTAATAAGGTTGAAAGTCTGTTGCCCCTAGACCCCCTTCATAGGGTTTTAATCAGATTTTGATAAATGCAAATGTAGTCTGGCCCCCTGCTCACCGTAAGACTCAGCATGTTGCCCGTATTCCACTCAATGTGCAGGCTGGGATGTCACATGGGAGGTTTTGCCGAACATATAACAGCTTTAGTAGGGCTATCATTTAATACTGTGCTATCCAACCCATAATGGACAGAGGCAAGAGTGTCCATTTCCTAATGTCCTAACTGATTCTATCCAGCAATGGATTCAGATTCAGCCCTCGTTTAGCATCTGGGATGAGGGAGATGTATATTGCCAGGTATTTAAACTCTCTGGAGCTGATTCTTAATTGACACAGTTTCCCTTATTTGTTCAGTCGCCATTGATGGGTACCAATATGGACTTGGTCCTGTTGATCCTGAGTCCCGATGCCAATCTGTACAGGTCGAGCATTTGCATGACTCACTTCCAAGTGAGGGAGGGGTCATAGGAAAAGCAGCGAATAATCTGTATAAACAATACGCAGTCCTTTAACCCCGTGACACCCAAATACCTGCAACAGTGGATCCTGTCAAAGTCACTCAGCCAGGAGCTTGATGGACAGGACTAATAAAAGGGGCTAAAGTGGGCACCCCTGCCTTGCACCTCTTTCACTGGGGGAAAGGATGTGACAATGTGCTGTACTTCCTTACCAGGCATTGGGGGATGGGGGGGGGGGGAGGAAAGTGCCTGGAGGCTGACATTCTTGTTGAGGATCACTTGACTGAGAAAACCCCAGCCAACAAAATGGAAAGCCTTTTTAAAGTACAATAGCATTAGGGCCATTGGTCTTTTCAGGTCATCTCTCTCTCCCTGAGAGCAAAGTACAGGTGTGGTATGTAATGTCTGATGCCACAGTGTGGCATAATGCCCTTCTGATCTTTGTGCACAAGGGATTGGATTACACTCCTCATCCCACAGCATATCTTCAGGCTCTATGAACCATCAAATACACCCAGATCTCTCCTCTTCAGGATGGGATACAGCACACAATTTTTTAAATCCAGGGTGGTGAAGAGGGAATGATGACTCTCCTTCATTTTGTAACCATTGGCTCAGATTCTGTCACTCAATCACATACATTGGTGCCCTATCACTTTCCACACTTCAATCTCTCATCAGGCGCTCGTGTGTATCCTTTACACAACATCAGGGATACCAGACATGGGGATAGGTAGAAACTCAACACCCTCTCAGGAGCACAGATCGCTCTGCCCCTTAATGATTTACCTGTTCCCTACCTCATTTTCAATTTTAATACCAAGTAGGGACACAAAAACCTCACAATACAGAGTGACAGGTGCTTAAAATTCAATCTTGAAGATGGCACACATGACACAGGTTCCCTTGGGACTGCTATAATCATAGTAGCTATCTGTGCCAGTATTTTGTGCCACTAATTCCACCCATCCTAACTTTTAAGCTTACAGCACAGTGCATTCTGGAAGTTGTGGCATCACTGCAAGAATGGATTTAAGATTCCTACAATGCCAAGCAACGTTGCTTAAAAATAGAGAGGTGACTGAAGATGTTTAAAATGCAATGAGACACGTGGCCACTATAGAGATGACTGAAGGGCAGGACTGTTGAGCACTTGAAAATCTTGCCATTTTACTAACAATTTTTTAATTCATGCAGGTACATGCTCTCCCCTTGTATTCTTTACAACAGCTACAGTGAGAGCTACTTTTCTGCAGCCAGCATATAGACGGACGTGTGCCTGATCATCGATAAAAGAATGAGATTCCTTATTGTGCAATAACTTTTTAACAAGGTCTTACATACCCGGCAGAGAATACCGCATTACTTTTATCATCGTTAAATATATTTAACGAGCTGCATCAATATGCATCTCGGTATCGGAGCATCAACTAATTCATGAAAAGCATTGCCAGATCCAAAGCTGCATTAGAAACAAAAAATTGATGAACAGCGAATAAAAGGCACGGAATGTCTGCCCATAGATAATCACAAATGTCAAGTGCACACTTTCACACAGTCGTGCGATTGTTTTGCCCATTTCGCTGCGGAGCAAGTGTTATTATTTTCTTTTTTTGAGACAGTCAAAGTGTGGGCTTGGAAAGCATAGAACAAGATGCTTTACTAATAGCAACCAGAGTTTGCAATATATTACCTGCCACTTTAGCCCTACACTTTACATATCCCTAACATTGTACTAAGAATAAACTTTAGCTCATTGACTTCCTTTAAAAATTACACACTCTTTAACACAAATGCACCTGCCCATCCTTTAAAAGTAAAACGTCCAATAAGCCAACATAATACACTTCCAATTCCTAACTACTAAATCTCCATGCCCTTTCCCTTCAGCCTGCCACTAGGCCCAGGCTGGCTCAAATTGACTCAATTCTATCGTTGTTTCCCTCTTGTACTCTGCTTCTAATCGTCCCTGATCACCGCGGTCTTAAGTTGTGCCATCCTTCCCCCCAACTTACTGCCAGCATCAAATGTATTTAACATTAGAGACACCCCACCCTACCTGCACCTGGTGCTTTAAGTTGAATGAAAAAAGTATGTGTGTGGGAAAGGGGGTAGGGGGCAGAAGGTTTTAACAGGGACTTGTCTGATGTCATTAAGTGGGGGATTATAGCACTTAACCTAAAAATCCTTTGCTTTCCTTAGCGTGCCACCTGATCAGTGTTGCGGTGCCTCTCTGTGGACTTTCTGTCATTGAATCCAGTCATATGGACATGTGCCTAAAACAAGCCAGAACTATTTACTCTGCCAATTCATATTAGATGTATAAGATAAATTAGTAACAATGAGTTCATTGTATTGAAAATATTTCAGTTTTGAAAATATGATACTGTGAATTAAACATTATTAAGGCCTCAATCATTTCTGTTCTTAGCTTCACAGCAATTTCTTCTACAGTGTATGTTAAGAACCTATACCCTTTTAACTCCCCCATGTCTTTCTGAAATCAACCATCTGCATATATTACACCTCATCTGTCGTGTAGTTCTTATACTACCCATGCAGGACCTGCGTGTTTGGATAACATAAACTGTGGGATTGGTGGCAGACTGGTTCTGTGCACCCCACCAAGAAATGTTAGCCTGTTTGCATTAGCCAGCTCACAGTGCCACTAGTGTCTCCTCTTATCAGGGAGAGAATAGTTTCTGGCAACCTTAGAACATGACAACCCTGATCCCTCAGAATCGTGGAAACAATGTGCTACTTTTCGCTCAGTCACTCGTGCTCACTTAGTTTGTCTCAGAGATAAACAGAATAAACAGTCTGGGCGTTTCAATAAGGATTTATTGAACAGTTGTTATTCTTGTGTAGAATATATGAGTTGCAACAACCATTAGACAGTAGCAGAGATATACGATTAGCAGTACAGTGAATATAACATGATAGTGCAGTTCTACCACCTTGCAATAAGCATGAATACATTTATGTATATAAAATGAGGATAAAAGTGTGCGTACTCCCATGATGCCTGTCTAGATGTACCTAGCATGTGAGTAGGTGTAGAGCCAAGAATCTCTCTAGGATTTAGTCGAAACCATTACCTGAAGTGTGAGAATGTAGGAGCCCGTCCTGGTCTCAAATTGAACACCCTGCGAGGGATGTTCAGACCACCGTCTGCATGCAGGAGCCTCAGCATCTCTGGACAGTTTTTCGGCCTGGAAGTCTCGGTTCCCTCTAACTAATATTAGCAAGAGGTGCTGTATTTATACAGAAAGTATCTAGGGTTCCTTCGTCCCTTGTTTCTTGTATTAGCCATTGTTTGATCTGAGGATGACGTATGGGATGACCCGTGTACGTAGATATGGGGAGAAAGGTGGTGTAGCCCCAACCTGTTTTCCAAGAACCCTTATGAATATTCATTCATACTGTGTGAGTCTATTGATGGAGTTATAGGACTCTATTGTTTAGGAGAAACCCTCCTTCTGCACCCATAACTAGAACTAGGTAAAGGTTCAATCCGAAAAGGCTTGTTACAGTGTAGTGTAGGTGAGGTAATGTAGGTGAAGGGGTATGATGTTACCCGGGCCTATATTAGGGTACCTATATGAAACATAACACATCTATTTCCTCGTCAACTCTGTCCTACATATAACTCCTTGCATCTTTCACTTCTCCATCTCTTGTACACGCACCCATTCACATTGGAGCATTGCATTTTCTTTAGCTTTCACTCAGTCAATATTTGAACAGTGGTGCTACTCCTTCACAAGTTTTCCACCAACACAATTCACCATCGGCACACCAGGAAATTCAGAATGGAACCAAAATGAAAACCGCCTAACCCTGGCATTGAGCCATACCAGCCCAAGGGTCAACAATGTCTTTCCGCCCCACTGGGACCAGAAATGAGGTTCGTCCCAATTGGGGAGAATGCCCTAAATCTGCACCCCCCATGGATAAAAACGCCACCGGACACCAGGGATTTTGCCACTGGGACAAAAGAAAGTAGTGTAGAATTGCACTCTGGCATTGCCGCAGCCCCAGTCCAAAAAGGACAAAGCAGCCTTTTTGTCCGCCATCGGGAGCACACAGAAGGTTTGCCCCAATAATCCCCTGGGGCCAGAAAGCCCACTGCATTGCATGAATATAGTTTTTTAAATAAATAAAATAATGTGGTGAACCTGGCCCATTCTAAAGTCTGCTTCACCCAGACCCCTAAAGCCTCGACAGACTCTGCTCCCCTTGCGGACTAAGAAATCACATCCCAGTGGCATGCAAGAGGACATTTGGTTCCTTTCGGTGTTGTTTTTACATATGCCTGAGGAAAGTGGGGCGACCTTCCAATACTGTCCAACTTGCAATAGTTAATGGTTGCACTTTTTGGACTTGAGTAGGCCGCCACCTGGAAAACCTACATTTTCTTAACCACAATGCTCTGCAAGCCACAAACTTTGACTAAACCCCCCCACTTTCCTCATGTCTGTGAGAAAAACTTCTGGAATCTGTGGGGAGCTACACATTTTCTACCACCCAGCATTCCCCCAAGTCTCCCAACTTCAATGGTACCTGATTTGTGTGGATGGGCTAAAAGACCTTGACACAATGGCCCTAAAGTGCTATGTGGACAGATCAGCAATATGGGTAGATGCGGCATTTGGGGCCATGCTTGGGCTCCACCCATGGAAAAGTACCAACTAAAGAAATTTTTGAAAACTAGATAACCATGGGATTTCAGGATGGTGTGCCCTGCATGGGTTCCATGAAGTTTTCTTGCCAACAATGCTGGAATCTGCAGGATTTCAGAAAAATCCTACCACCCAGTGTTAGCCCACTTGCGCTGATTAAAACGATGTCCTTCTTGTGCGGCTGGGGCTAGTGCTAACGACAGGAACGGATCAAATAAAAGTCAATGGGAGTCCCCTCGCAAAGGCTCCCATTGACCATTTGATCCATTCCTGTTGCGGGCAGTAGTCCCAGCCACACAAGTGGCACAGTGGTTTTAAGATGCAAAAGGGTAGTAATGCTGTGTGGTGGGATTTTCGTATATTCCTGTGCGTTCTTGAAGTTTCCATCACAGAAATGTAAGGAAAGTGCATGATTTCAGGCAAAGTATGAGGTTTGCAGGGCATTGTGGATAAGAAGTCCTCATGGGATCCACACAAGACACACCACCCTGGAATCCTCTGGTTGTCTAGTTTTAAAAAATTACCGTGGTTGTAGGTTTGCATTGGTGGCGCCACAACACAGCTGCAAATGCTGCAGCTGCCACGATTGCATATCTCTCAATGTAGCACTTTAGGGCCTTTTATGTCATGGTCTCATGGCCCACCCACACTAGTGGGATACCGTTCTTATCAGGGGACAAGTGGTAGAAATATGTGGTTCCCCGCAGATTCCAGAACATTCTATCACAGAAATTTGAGGTAAATGTGTGTATTTTTTTTAATTCAAAATTTGACATTTGCAAGGACTTCTGGATCAAATTACCTATGGAAGGCCATGCACTCCTATACTCCCATGGTGGTCTATCTTTTAAAAATGTTTAGGTTGGCTAGGTTTTCCTATGTGCCGGCTGAGCTAGGGCCCAAAATATGCAGCTAACCACTTTGCAACAAGCATTTGCAATGCAATCGGTCTCGCCTTTAGGACCTTATATGTACCTTATATGTATTTAGCTATGCAACTGGGTGCTAAAACATCTACTGTTGATTAACATGGAGAGAAAGTAAGCACCAAACTGTGTGACACACCAGGTACGGGAACACATGGAAAGAAATGTTGCCTTTCAGCAGGAAATGGTATAATCCAAAGCTCTGTTTTTAATATAAAAGCAGGGCCTTCAGTGGTCAGATCACTGAAAACACAAGATTTGAAAAAAATATTATTGCCTACGGGTGTTTGCGGAAGACAATTTCTATGGACTAGGAACTAGAGAATGTTAAAGTGATTCAGTTATTTTACTGACCTCTGCTAAACTATATACTAAAGTATATACAAGAGATCTCGAAACCTCGACCTGAAAATGCTTTTTATTTCCTGGGGTTGCCTGAACTTTTTAGTAACCCAGAAGATGTTGTCAACAAATAGGGGCATGGTAAAGCGGCCGCATAGTGCGAATCTCGAGGACGCCAGGCTAGCACAGCATCCAAGTAAATCCTCAGTTCAGTACCAATTTGATTTACTGACAGCGAGGGGCCCGAACTACCTTCCTATGGTTTTAAAGCCTCAACACAGATTTTAACGCATTTTAGATTAAATACTGTGCACTTCCTGTTTGCGTCCCTAACTGTGGTACTTGGTTGAAAATCTCATTGAATGCCCCAGCACAATCATAATTATAATGCACAGAGTACTTTGCACTTTGTCATTTTTAGTACATTGTATACTTTGCCCAGGAAAAGCTATCTTATTTTAACCTAGGTTATGTCTTGATTTGAAGATAACTAGGGCTTTCCAACAATTAGCTTCAGAAAAAGCTCGCCTGACCAGAATTCATTTTATTCCAAGTACTTGGAAGATACGGAAACATTATGGTGTGGTAGCATTTAGAATGATGTTTTTAAGCTAAAATAAAGTAACCAGCTAAGCATCCATCTCTGTTGCAAAAAACGTCTTGAAGATGTTAACCACTAAGCACTTTAATTTAATAATTTCGACATCCAGGCAGGGCTCATGATTTGCATCGGCGTGTCTGGTTGTGGTTGGTACAGGCGCACTGCCACAGCATTAGGCCTGAACCCACCGGGGCACAGGAGGCTCGACGGTGGCCAGCTAGGCTCAGATTACAACAATCACTGGGCTAGCACGCAGGCTACCTGTAGGAGATGCTCTGCCTGCTGTGTCTGACACTATGGATTTAGCAGCAGATTGTGAAATTAGGCCCGACTGACCTCAAACTTGGTAAAGAACATTATGCTTTTCACTGAACACCATGCAGGTCCGTAATTCTGTGTGCAACTGAGGTGAACAATATCACAAAAGATTACCGAGAGGAGAGACCATGGGCAAAATGATAGACTCACTGTCACGTAAATAATCACAGCCTGATTCTTTCCAGAAACAGCTGCACCTGACAGTGGCATCTGTTTTATTTTTTAATCTATATCACAAAAAGAGGGGGGGATCTAGGAGCTAAAAAAGGTCCAGTGTCCATGCTCCCTAAATTCGATATCTAACACCAGGAGGACAAAGTTCCTATGGGCGGGTGCACAAAGTCACCAAGCCCTAAAAAAGAGAAAAAGGAAGAAAAGCAGAGTGTGAAAATTTCCTAGATTGGAAACCCACTCAAGAAACTGGAAGACCACTCTTTGTCCTCTATTGCCCTCACACACCCCGAAGGGTGTCATGCTTCATCATCGGGCGGTTGCTCCTTGTAGGGCCGGCGCTGCAATTCCCTACGGGCCCCGCGAAGGGTCTCTTTGTCGGAGATCTTTTGAGGACCGCCGGATGGTGCATGTGGGTGTGTGGGGAGTGGGTTGTTGATGGAGGGTAAATGAAGTGCGTGCTAGATGGTGTGAAAAATATGTAAAAAAAGGGTCATCATGCAGCAAATTTTATTAGATGTACCCTTAGCAGGCTTTGGACTGCTGAAAAATTATGACCCTAGATACACGCTATGCCCAGGGGTCATAAGTCAGTCATAGGTCAACATGTTTCGCGCTTCTTCCGCCTATAAGAGGTCGATGGCGCTTCGTCAGGACCAAATTGTTAAAATTAAGTGCACGTGAAAGTTGGTGAATCATAATAAAATACCCTCAATACCGCTCTGGGCCACAAACTGTGTTCCTCAGTGTGGTCACAGGTTAATGATGAAGAATAGGCTCCAGGTCAGTATCTGCAGCAGCTTCCCTTCAGCTGGGGTCACCTCAGCCATCTTGGCAAACACTCCCTCCAGGGTCAAGTTGTCCTTCTCTGCCGAATCCATCCTCAGTGGGATCACGCGGATCAGGGCCTTCTGGGAGGCCGCGCGTTCTGACTCCACGGCTGCTGCCAGCACCAAACCTGTGTGCCCAAGTCCAGCCTGCAGAGTCGCCATCAGCAACCAGGGCCAGAGGATTACCAGCTGCCGCTGGGAGCTACTCATACTGCCCACTGCAGCGCTGGGCAACGGGCGTCCATAGCGCTCGGCAATCCAGAGCAGCCCCCAACCGTCAGTGTACAGAGACTGCCATTCCAAGAGAACTCTGCACCATCCGCAGGAGAAGACAATGGAGCCAGGCCTATTGGTCAATGTTATGTATGACTTATAACGTACCACTTAGAACCTTGGTGCCGTTCCCATTGGTGATGTACCCATCTAGGTGTATTGTCAAATATGTAGTGTAATATATACTTATCTTCTTGTAGGCTGTTAAATTCATCAGGAGATGAACCCTGTGGCCCTTGAGACACGGGTTAATCCACTGAAGGACAGATTCTTCAACCCTGGGCATTCCAGTGCCATAACACGCACAGGGCATAGCACATCCTCTTGCTCCCAAACATATCTTCTACAGTTTGAAAAAACACACATTGTCATCTTTCAATGGAAGAGGAACTAGAAGAGAAATTGGGGTACAACAACGGGATTTCCAAGCCATGCCTTCAGCCTCCACCGGCGTCAGGCTCTGCCAATTCTCCCATCATTAGAATGGTCTGGTCTCGGGTCCTGGTAGAGTAAACTCAATGGCTGGGCTGGTCCAAAACCTGCGCTATTAAACCAGGGCCACGTGGTCTCCTTACACAGAACTGAGCAGCATCTAACAGTGAAGGCTTTGGAAAATCCCCTTCGTTGAAGGACATATAGGACCGCAATCCAGTCTGAGCTAGGCGCTCCCCACAACTCCCAGCACAGGGATTCTGGGGTGTGGATGATATGCAGCAGGCAAGTCCCTGCCTCGCCCACACTTGTTGCAACAGGGCCAGGCAGCAGCTCTACCTCGAGGGAAGAGCTGTGGGGCCCCTTTTCAATTCCTCCTGGATTTACAGAGCTTTTCCCTTCCTCGGAAGCTGTGATAACTCACATAGGAAAAAAATCTTCATGAGAGTGAAAAACTTCACCAAGGGATAAAAAGAAAATCCTCAGCAGATAATTCCAACTGGGAAAGAAAACTGTAGTAAAGTGAATAATAATTTAAACAGTGGACAGCAATTCCAGAAAAGAGAACAATAGCTTGGAAGAGGAACACGACCTAGTAGGAGAAACACAGCTTCATGTATGCCCTGAGAAATTCATTGAAGCGGACTGCAACTGAGGGCCCAAAGAAAAACTTGAGTTGAGTTATCACAGCTTCCGAGGAAGGGAAGCGCTTTTCTGGATAGAAATTTGCCTGATAGAGAGATCTGTTTTATCCAAGGGGCTCACTGATGTGCTGGTGATTTCCAACAAGGGACACCTTATCGTGGGGGACAAACAGACAGCATGGGAATGCCAAGTATCTTGAAGGGATAGTTGCAGGAGTGTATCAAAAGCCTCAAGATCCAAGGGTGAGGTGCGGCTCTGTATGAGAGAAGCAGATTTCACGGCAAGCGAGCTTCAGAGATGTTGTAACCAAACTAATAGCTCTGTAAATCCAGGAGGAATTGAAAAGGGGCCCCACAGCTCTTCCCTCGAGGTAGAGCTGCTGCCTGGCCCTGTTGCAACAAGTGTGGGCGAGGCAGGGACTTGCCTGCTGCATATCATCCACACCCCAGAATCCCTGTGCTGGGAGTTGTGGGGAGCGCCTAGCTCAGACTGGATTGCGGTCCTATATGTCCTTCAACGAAGGGGATTTTCCAAAGCCTTCACTGTTAGATGCTGCTCAGTTCTGTGTAAGGAGACCACGTGGCCCTGGTTTAATAGCGCAGGTTTTGGACCAGCCCAGCCATTGAGTTTACTCTACCAGGACCCGAGACCAGACCATTCTAATGATGGGAGAATTGGCAGAGCCTGACGCCGGTGGAGGCTGAAGGCATGGCTTGGAAATCCCGTTGTTGTACCCCAATTTCTCTTCTAGTTCCTCTTCCATTGAAAGATGACAATGTGTGTTTTTTCAAACTGTAGAAGATATGTTTGGGAGCAAGAGGATGTGCTATGCCCTGTGCGTGTTATGGCACTGGAATGCCCAGGGTTGAAGAATCTGTCCTTCAGTGGATTAACCCGTGTCTCAAGGGCCACAGGGTTCATCTCCTGATGAATTTAACAGCCTACAAGAAGATAAGTATATATTACACTACATATTTGACAATACACCTAGATGGGTACATCACCAATGGGAACGGCACCAAGGTTCTAAGTGGTACGTTATAAGTCATACATAACATTGACCAATAGGCCTGGCTCCATTGTCTTCTCCTGCGGATGGTGCAGAGTTCTCTTGGAATGGCAGTCTCTGTACACTGACGGTTGGGGGCTGCTCTGGATTGCCGAGCGCTATGGACGCCCATTGCCCAGCGCTGCAGTGGGCAGTATGAGTAGCTCCCAGCGGCAGCTGGTAATCCTCTGGCCCTGGTTGCTGATGGCGACTCTGCAGGCTGGACTTGGGCACACAGGTTTGGTGCTGGCAGCAGCCGTGGAGTCAGAACGCGCGGCCTCCCAGAAGGCCCTGATCCGCGTGATCCCACTGAGGATGGATTCGGCAGAGAAGGACAACTTGACCCTGGAGGGAGTGTTTGCCAAGATGGCTGAGGTGACCCCAGCTGAAGGGAAGCTGCTGCAGATACTGACCTGGAGCCTATTCTTCATCATTAACCTGTGACCACACTGAGGAACACAGTTTGTGGCCCAGAGCGGTATTGAGGGTATTTTATTATGATTCACCAACTTTCACGTGCACTTAATTTTAACAATTTGGTCCTGACGAAGCGCCATCGACCTCTTATAGGCGGAAGAAGCGCGAAACATGTTGACCTATGACTGACTTATGACCCCTGGGCATAGCGTGTATCTAGGGTCATAATTTTTCAGCAGTCCAAAGCCTGCTAAGGGTACATCTAATAAAATTTGCTGCATGATGACCCTTTTTTTATATATTTTTCACACCATCTAGCACGCACTTCATTTACCCTCCATCAACAACCCACTCCCCACACACCCACATGCACCATCCGGCGGTCCTCAAAAGATCTCCGACAAAGAGACCCTTCGCGGGGCCCGTAGGGAATTGCAGCGCCGGCCCTACAAGGAGCAACCGCCCGATGATGAAGCATGACACCCTTCGGGGTGTGTGAGGGCAATAGAGGACAAAGAGTGGTCTTCCAGTTTCTTGAGTGGGTTTCCAATCTAGGAAATTTTCACACTCTGCTTTTCTTCCTTTTTCTCTTTTTTAGGGCTTGGTGACTTTGTGCACCCGCCCATAGGAACTTTATTTTTTAATCTGCCAAGAAATAATGTGTGTCGTTGGAGGTGAGACAAGAGTGTTGGCGGCAATTAAGTTCCAAGTAAGCTGGATTGTTGCTTCAAGTGGTGTTTGTCAGCCCATGCTCTAAAAGATCAGTGGGGATTGTTTTTATTTCTGAGGTCCCATGCCTGAACCGCTTACCCAGTTCATCTTTTGTATTAGGTGAGTTGACCTGTTTATTCTATTATATAGCAGGGACTACAAGTCCCAGAGTGAAAAGCAAAACCCTGAACCGAGTTTACTACTCGTGCACGGAGCTACAAAACCTGAAATATCTGCAAACATTATAAACAACATATAAAAGACCATGATGTACTCACAAGTTCACCAATCCAATGATGAGAAGGCACAGAGCACCACGAGCGGGCCAGGCACTCTGAAGGCTGCCGGAGAGGGTCAGAACTCTTGGTTAACTCTGCGAGTTCTCAAAATCAGCTCTTGACAACAGCCGATCCTTAGCCCAAGCACAAAATGCAACAGTGCATCTGTCCCATAGCACGGCTCTGATGCAACTCTCGTCTTTGCTGTAATAAGAAAAATATTTCCTTGCATCCAAAGGAGACCCAGGAATGTGACCTTCTGGCGCCCATGCGTACGATGTAATTAGCGACCATGCATTGTGCACATGTAAAAGTTAAATGACTGCGCATGCTTCTGCACAGACGCTCTACCCTCCTGTGTCAGCACAAACTACTTTAAAAACAAGCCTTTGCAAAGAATAGGACTTTCATTTACACAATACCTATTGCATTTGAAATGGGAGTGCAGGCAGGCAAAAAGGTACGAACGGGAGTGCGGGGGTTGGTGGTGGGGTACGATGTACGGACTGCGGGGGGGACAGGGGAGGCACGGAAACAAAATAGTGTTGACAGTAAAGGGGCCAGTAGTCATGGAAGGACACAAATGACGACATGGCCATCAGGAGGAGTGACTAACAAGCCTAAAACCAATGGGAAGGCAGCGTTTAGGACCTAAGCCCATACAAATGATGGGCGGAGCTTCCATGCTATTGTCAATAGTGCATGCCTCGCAAAGCGAGCAGCGCATGCACTGCAACGCTAGGCTTGACCTAAAAAGGGTCAGTTTTGAGTTGAAAAATGTTTCCTGATGCAGGCAGTAGACCTACCTACAGAGGTAAGGCACCATTTTGATCAGGAGACTTGGGGGAATGCTGGGTGGAAGGGATGTTGTGGCGCCTCACAGATTCAAGAACTTTCCAATACAGAAATGTGAGGAAAATGCGTTTTTTTTAGTCAGAGCTTGAGGTTTGCAAGGGCTACTGGGTAAAACAACCAGGTGAAAGCCATGCAAGTCACCCCACCCTGGATTCCCCCAGATGTCTAGGTGTCAAAAATGTGCAAGTTCGCTAGGTTTCCCAAGACGCTGGTTGAACTACAGCCTAAAATCCACAGTTACCCAAATTAAAATAAAAGAGTCAGTTTACAGTGGAGTGTCCATGTTGCTTTTTGGCCTGTTTCCTGTCGTAGGGACTAGGCTTACCCACACAAGTGAGGTACCATTTTTATTGGAAGACATGTGGAGGCATAAAATAGCAGAGCATTTGGTATTACCAATTGTATTTCGATGCATTAGTGCCTTCCAAATGTAAGCCAGTGTGTAAGAAGAAAGAAGACATTTTGAAAAATACCCTCTAAATAATTTGCTAGTACAGGTGCCTTCAAATTCACAGATATATGAATAACCACTGGTTCTAAACTCCATATCTTGTGCCCAGTTGAGAAATACATACGTTTCCTTGATGCACATTTTTCACTCTACATATTTCACAAAATGAATTGGTCTACACTTGGTACACAGTGAAAACCCATTTTGCATAGCATCTCAGCTGTAGGCTCTGGATACCTTAGGTTATTGGATCACCTACAAACCCTATATATACGCACACCCAGAAGGGTCTACCAAACGTAATGGTATATTTATTTTGTAAATCGGCTATCGTAACAAAAAGTTACGTATGAAAATGTCACAAATGGCTATTTTTCCTACTCATTTTCAATATTTCTTTATCTTGTTAATTTCTTTAGGAAAGCCTGGAGGGATCTACACATATGACCCCTTGATGAATTTGGAAATGTTTATATTTCTCAGAAATATATAGCTTTCCTGAATCATTCATGGGTTTCACACAGGTTTCCACCATCAACTGGAAGTAGGTTGAGAGCAAAAGAATTGGAAAAATGTGCTACATCTTTGAAAAGTGTCAAAATGGTGGTAACAAAAGTAGTTTTTTATATTCCGCTCTGCATGTTACAGAAAGCTGGGAAGATAGGGACTTTAGCATAGAAAATAGTTTGTTGATTCAACTTTCAAGAAAAAAGCCAGACACTTTTATCTGGAGCACTTTTCCCCATTTTTCCCCCAAAACTCAAAATGAAGCTATATTTCGCCTATTGTTATTGGTCTTCTCCTGAGGAATCCACAAGCCTTATCTACCTTTGGAATACTCAGGATGTTGGAAAAAACAGAATGTAAATTTAGCATGGATATCCTATGTGGAAAAAAAAAGGTATGGGGCCCCTAATAACAAACTACCCCAACTAGGCAAAAAAAGGGCTCAGCACAGGGGCCCCAGCAGATAAGGGAATACGTAAAACAAGTGAAATGAAAACAGGGACTGCTCACAGTCATTGTTTAGAAATCAAGGACTGTTAAGACTCTAAAGTTAAAGACATGGACTTACAGCCAATAGATACCTCGTAGAAATCCAAGTATGTTGCACCATACATAACATATAAAGTGTAGGGTCACCAAAAACAAGTTCCTTTATTCTTAAAAGAAGATCCCATCCTGCCATCCACCAGCTTCCCTGGAGTAACTGTCACTGGTCCCTCAACCCCCAACACATTTCATCACCTGATTATGACATGCTAAGTGACATCATGGTGTTCCTACAATACACAGGTCTGACAGACACCCAGCTACCCAGTAGCCACAGACCAATTTCAATGTTAGTTTTACATTTCTGCTGGTTCTGAGACCCCAAGGGATCCACCCAACGTAAAGCACTGCCTACTTCCAACCTGGCCTATACTCCATACCAAGGTGGGCGGTAGGGTCACCACTGAGGTGAGAGATTGAAAAGTGAGACGCAATGGCCGTATGGTCACCACTGAGGCGAGGGATTAAAAAGTGAGATGACTGTGTTGCTCCATAAATGTCCCAAATCATTCCTCTCCATGTGGGGCCGAATATAGCGCATCACAACGTGATGCATTACATCATGTGCTTTTACAACGCGGTGGTTACAGCGACCGCGTTGTTAGTACGCGATGCATTTTCATCGCAAGTCATTACAATGACTTGCAGTAGGGGGCGTGCTGGACTTAGGAATAGTATTATTTACTATTCCTACTCCAGTTTGCGCAACAGTAGGGACGGTGTTGGAATTAATTTCCAATACCTCAGCGCCCCCTACAGCAAGTCGTTGTAATGACTTGCGATGTAAATGCATCGTGTACTAACAACACGATCGTTGTAACGACCGCGTTGTTATAGTACTTCGATGTAATGACAGCGTTGTAAACGCTGTTTCCTGTGGGGTCTGCCTTTGCAACACAACATCAAAAACTGGTGGCAGGCATGCCACACCCATGGCTGTGCGATATCTCCATTTTATCAAGGACACCATTTACCAACCCTTGTTTTTTCTTTAACAGCATAATGCATTCTGTGCATGTAGTATTGGTTTAATTCAGCTTTAAAAAATTGAAATAGGGCATCTAAAACAATCATTTGCAAAATGAAATACAAAGTCTGAAGCCAGATGTCCCTGTGGAATGGACTCATCTGGTAACCTTGCACGCACCATAAGAGCCATCACAGTATGCTGATGACGTAAAATTATATTTGATGACGAAATGCTATTATTAATAATGTGTTAAAGCTTACGTTTAAGTAAAATATGCTTAATGCAAGATTTGTAGAAGGTAGTTGCTTAAATGATTATAGGTCTGTTAATAAACAAAGGGCTGATTTAAGCTAGCCTAACTGTTGATGCCAAGTTAACTGTAAAATAATGCATTAACACTGAAAGGCCTGTTATTCACATTGAATAGTTGTTTGTGCACAGTGTTTTTCCTTTTATTATAAATGTTTTTGTTTTAAGAGCTTTCTGTTAGCTAGTGCATAGACAGTGGTTATGTATTAAACAACTGATAGTGAGTTCTTACCGAGGCAAAAATTATTCATCAGAAGAACTGTCTGACAGCAAAACATCAACGCTGTAACTTTTCAAAGTTTTATATCTGAAAGCATATTGTACTCTTATGAGAAATTGGGGAGTTTGCTTATTCCTTGGGAGTATACTGATATTCTATTGGGGGACTTAGAAGAAGAAAGAAAATAATGTTGCAACTTAGAATTTGTGTGTTTATATTAGTGCTTGCACCTAGAGTAGGGCATATTCCTTCCCCGACTCTCTGACTGGAGATTTGCCTTTGAGTTTCTGATGCCTTTTCTTCATGAGAGGCTGCCTTACTTAGATTTTATTGTGTATGCTGATATCTTTGAGCTAAGAATAATTTCCAGCTTATAATGTAAAGGCTTTATGCTTGTGCATCGATTCTCTCATCAGAACTTGTTCTTAGGTAGGCAGGAAAGAGACAGGGCAAGATGGCGGCCGGTCACTCGGCTGAGTGAGCTTGGCGTACGGTCTCTCCTGGACAAACTCTCCCGATCAATGATCATTACAGCTCTTGGGGGGGAAATGATTTAAGACATTGTTGGACTTGCTGTGGGGGTCACCGCTGCTACGTAATCGACTTACCAGCAGGATTCTGTCTCTCTGGCTCGGCTCTTCTGTGTACTGCTCCAGCCACCACCGTCTGTTTTACCGGTTTGGTCATCTGTGCAGCATCATGCCTCCGAAGGGGAGGAGTTCATTTGCGGTCGGGAATCGTGCGCTGGCAGCTCAGGCAGCTGGTCTAAGGAAATCGGCTGGCGCAGAGGGGGAGTTGCCGGTCTCTCATGTGGATATCTCAGCTGTTGAGGACGCGGGTTGCAGTCAGGCAGCGCCCGCGGCACCGGCAAAAACTAAGCAAACACTCACCGCAATGTTTAAGTCACAAACATGCAAAATGAAGACTTCACAGCCACTGGGGAAAAACAAACGTGGACAGCCGGCGCCTCTGTCGTCTAGGTCCCTGGACGCCTCAGGTGTGGAGAAGGTAGGCGCTGCTCAGGTTCCTACGGGGTCAGTTTTGTCTGTTATAAGTATGATATTGGGTGAAGGGACACAAGGAGTAGCTACCCGGTCCGAGTCTGAGCCTGAGCCTGCAGAGGCGGGGATTGAGGTTAGAGAGAATAATAGTAAATCTACCCATCCCGTGCCTAATACTGAAGTCCAGCCAGCACGGTCAATTGCATCCAATGGAACTCTGGGAGATGTAGTCCCAATTGCATCAATCAGTGAAAATGGGGCCTCTTTAGAATCAAAGATCGATTGAATGCTTCCCCAAAGCAGGGTTATTACAGACGTAGGGGACCAAGAGGCCCATCAGAGTGCTCTGGTTAATCATAATGGAAGCGCAAGAGACTTAGAAGGGGGAGATAAATGTTATTCCTTGTCTGAGCATACCGGTTCATCGGAGGAGGAAGGATCGACTAAAGACTGGACTGATGATGACAGTGAGCTCGGTGACTGGTGAACCAATGAAGTGTTAAGGGCAGAAGCCTTGCCCCTTGGTCCTCGCACAGTCTGTAAAGCCATTAGAGAACAAGGGGCCCTCTTGTCAAGTACGAACCCAGGTTCACTGGTTTGCGATTATTCCTTCTCTACAGAATTTTGCTAATCTCTCCCAGCTACCCCCTGGAGAGATGACACTCTCGATTATCTACCAAACTATTATGGCCCATCGCGAAGTGTCTCGTCAGGAAAGTGCTCGAACCCAGGATGCATGTCGGAGGATGCAAAATTCAATTCTTAGAGTGACCAAGACATGTTCTGACATTGCGTCTAGATTTGTTGAGGCTGAGGAGAGAATCTCCACTTTGGAAGACAAACTGGCTACTCAGATGGGCATCACAGATCTCATTAAAACGCAAAGGGAGGATATGCTCTGGAAGTTAACAGGTCTTGAAAATAGGGCCAGGAGGAACAATCTCAAAATTCTTGGCGTTCCTGAAGGGAGTGAAGGGTCGGACACTAGGCAGTTTGTCGTGGAACTATTCACTGAAGCTTTTCCTGATGTTAAGCAGTGGGACTGGTGACTTGAAATTCAGTGTGCGCATCGCTTTCTGTTTAAGCAAAGGCAGAGGTCTGCCAACACTGTTGATAAGCCTCGTGCAATATTAATTTGTCATAATAACTATCTAGCTAGGGAGAAGATTTATGACCTAGCTAGACCAGACAGGAAGCGGGCTGGGAAAGGCTGTGAATTTTTTGTCAGACCGGACTTTTGCCCAGCAACTGTGGAGCGGAGGTGGCAGCTCCGCCAGTTAATAGCACCTTTTCAGTTGAAAGGGGCTCAAGCATTTTTACTCTTTCTCTCCAAACTGAAAATTGTTCATCAGGGTCAGACCAGATTCTTTGCTTCTGAAATTCAGGCGAAGTGGTTCCTAAATACAATTTAGTCATGAATCTGTGGTCTTCTTTTTTCCAAATGCTTCTCTCTTCCAGGAGGCTAGGTTCTTAGAGGGGGGTATGGGCCGATTGTATGGGAAAATTACTGTTTTTTCTTTGGAACTTCTTTCCCCTTGGGGGGGGTTGGTTTCATTAGGCTCATCCCCATGAAGTTGTTGACCGGGTGAGGTCCCCAGGGGAGATCTAGGGTGTACCAGCTCTTTCCCATCACAAGGACTTCGGTCATGTTGGCCTATAAGGGGGGTGAGGGGGTGGGCGGGTTCAAGGGTGGGGTGGTGGGGGGGTGGTGGTGTTGAAGGGTGTGGGGGTGGTCCAGGTGGGAAGCAGGGGGAGTGTTGGTGGGGGTTCCCTAAATGCTTGAATTTGAGTTTGAGTCATAGTCACAGTACCTATTGTGTTTTCTTTAGGTTTTGTACAATGGTTATTGTTACACAGTGGAGGTTAGGTCTCTTTTCGAATTTAAATGGGGCAGGGTAAACTGTGCTTATGTTCTTGGAACATATGTGGTCTTAATGACGGTAAAAAAAGGGACTTGTTCTCCAAAATTGTTCACGCCATGCAAATAGAAATACTTTGTCTACAAGAGACACATACATACGCCCTGGGATAAACGGAGCTATTTCAAAATCCCTGGTTATGATTTAATTGGTTGTTCCCGACAGACTTCTATGATCAGAGGGGTGGCCATATTGCTGAAACGGGGGTTGGATTTTGTAGTAAAACTTGTCAGGATAGTGCAGGTAGATGGGTAATAGCTGAATTAGTGGTTAACAATAGATCTCTAACTATCTGCACTATATATGGCGCAAATCTAGATGATCCGGAAGTGTTAAATCATCTCAATCTAGAATTAGCGTCATGGCCAAACCCTATCTGTGTTTGTGGAGATATGAATATTAATCTGTCTGGGGATTTCAACTTAGTTGGGGGTCAAAAATATTTGGGTAGGAAACCCAGGGTCTTTAGGGCTTTGCAAGCATTAATCCAAGAACATTGCTTGATAGACCTTTGGTATCGGCATAATAAAGATCAAGATGGTTACGCATACTATTCCGCCCCCCCATAATAAAATAGTTCATTTGCACTATTTTTTTATGTCGGACCAGCTAGTAGAGGCGGCTTCCATCTCTGACCCCCCCCCCGCCCCCAAGAATTTTTTTTTTACCATAATCCTCTGATCATAGAATGTCCCTTTTCCCGTACGGCCAGTGTCCCTAGGACCTGGACATTTGAAAGGAAAGTGTTATTGAAGCAGGCCTATCAGGATCATATGAGGAGGTGGTTAACTGAGTTTTTAAATATTAATAGAGCACTGCTTCCAACTGTACAGTCTGGGACACGCTTAAGGCTGCAGTACGCGGGGAGACCAAGAGCTTTGCAGCCTTTCGGTGGTAAAACTACACAGGAGCAAATTAAGGGGCATATCGAGGAGCTTGGGGTGGCAGAGAGGGAATTAACACGTAAAATTAAGGAGGGTCTTGATATAGCTCAAAATCAGCAATCTGTCGCCATAATTAAATCTAAACTCCTGGAATTTTTCTGGCAGGCTTTGGCTGCTAAATACCTGCAGTATCGTTCGATGATCTATGAATTTGGGGAAAAATCTGGCAGAATTTTAGCGAAACGGCTTCAGCAGAAGAGCCTGGCTAACCGTATTGTTAGAATTCAAGATCACCAGGGCTATGTTCATGATACACCGCAGGGTGTCATGGGTGTTTTTCAGGAGTTTTACACCATACTCTATACGGAGGAGAATCCTGGCTCTGATATTGAACCTAAAGCCTGGGATTTCTTTCAGGACGTTGATACCCTCCAAGTCACTACTCAGCAGAACGAAGATCTTTCTACCCCTATAGAGTGGGAGGAGGTTGAGTTGGCAATTAAATCACTCGCTAATGGTAAGGCCGCGGGTCCTGATGCCATTCCACTGGAATTCTACAGGGCATTCTGCCCAGAGATTTGGCAGGATATTTTATCCGTTTTGAGGGCGGCACAGAGGGGTACTATACCGGACTCGTGGCGTCAAACCGCGATTGTTCTTTTTAAAAAGAAAGACAAGCCAGAGCTAAACCCCTCATCTTTTCGACCTATCTCCCTGATAAATACAGACAGTAAAATATATTCTAAAATTCTATCTAAAAGGCTGACGCTGGTAATTATCCCATTGGTTTCATTACGCCAGCATGGTTTCATCCCAGGCAGGGATACGGCTGATCATGTCCGGCGGGTCATTGCACTCCTGGATTGGGCCCAAGTGACTGGCTCTACCCTCGGTGCGATCCTGTTGGATGCTGAGAAGGAGTTCAACAGGGTCGCCTGGGGGGTTTTATGGGCAGTTCTCCGCTGGAAGGGCTTCAGTACCCAGTTCATTCGGGCTATTCAATCGCTGTACAGTTCTCCAGTGGCAACGTTGCGTATCTCTGGTTTGGTGTCAGCGTCCTTTAATATCAGCAGGGGCACCAGGCAGCGGTGTCCCTGCTTGCCCCTGCTCTTTGCCCTGTACATTGATCCCTTTCTTAGTAAGATTGAAGGTACTGTCGATATATTGCCTGTCAGGGTTAATGCTACAGAGTATAAGACGCTGGCATACACGGACGACATTGTAGTCCTTACCAGTGATGTCGCCTCAGCCTTCTCTGCTATAAAGATTCTAGCAGAACAGTTTGGTCGGCTGTCAGGTCATAGACTCAATGTCACAAAAACACAGGTTATTCAAACATCTACAATGGACCCCTCCCATGTCCCTGTGGTTTCAGAAGCAATTTATCTAGGGGTCAAAATCACTGCTTTAGTCAACAATATCCCAGATCTTAATATCCTTCCAGCTACTGAATCAGTTAATTCTAAGTTGGGAAGACTGGATAATCTACATCTTTCTTTATATGGCCGATGCAATGTCCTTAAAATCTCGGTCCTCCCAAAGTTCTTATATCTATTTAGGAACATCCCATTGGAGTTTTCACAACAAAGTTTGGCTAGGGCCGAAAGGACTTGCTATAGATTTCTCTGAGGATACCGCCGCCCACGTAGAGCCGCAAAATGCATGTGTCTTTCTAGAGATCGTGCTGGTTGGTCAGTCCCGAATTTTCTACTATACTATTGGTCCGCCATGCTCCAACATTTTGGGCTGCCATTGTTGGGCGACAGCGCTAAGGTCCCGATTTTTAATAGACCCACTATTTATGAACTGGAGCTGGGGGATGCTGCTAAGTGGGTCTTGACGCTGATTCTTGAGCCAAGTTACTTTAGGAAAATAAAGTTCAAGGTCATCGGGGCTATGTTCTCAGTTTGGCGTAAAATCCAACGTAAATGGCTAATTTCAAAAATTCATTTTTATACTCCCTTTACGGCTGTTCGACTCCTGCCTGCTATTTTTCAAGATCAGGTTACTTTTAGGTGGCAGTTATTGGGGTTGGGAGTCATTGGTGACCTAGGTACTGACGGACAAATGGCCTCCTTCTCTTTTTTAAAGGATAAGTTTCATCTTAATACTCACAACTTCTTTAAATATCTGCAGATTAGAAGATTTATAGATAAAACGCAGCATCTAACCCCCAACCTCTTTGACAAAGTGATTCTATTTTAACTAATTCAAAGAAAGGCTAGAATCGGGACACTTTATCAACATTTGCTAGCTGGTCTTCCTGACGATCTTGCACTACAGAATGCCAAATGGGAGGCCAAATTGAGTAAGACTGACGTGGATATATGTATGGCATTGGAGTTAGCAAGCTATGCCTTAGTGTCTGGGAGTCTACGTACCCAAAGTTATATGGCACTATTCGATTTATACTACACACCGGTAAAAATTGCAAAATGGGGGGGCTCCAAGGGTAATTGTGCTAGATGCGGGGTTCAAGCTGCTAACGACCTACACATGTTTTATTCTTGCCCAAAGCTGGGGGATTTCCTATTTGATGTTGAGTGCTTTATAAACTCTATGCTTAATATTCCGCTTAATATTTCCCTACAGATGGTGATAATGGGGTGTGAGGGGATTGCCCCGCCCGAAAGGACGAGGCATGTCTCTGCCTTTTTGTTTATAACAATGTCCCTAATTCGGCTATGTATTACATCACAGTGGCTTAGTCCCGAAGCC
This sequence comes from Triturus cristatus, assembly GCF_964204655.1. Classification (NCBI taxonomy): domain Eukaryota; kingdom Metazoa; phylum Chordata; class Amphibia; order Caudata; family Salamandridae; genus Triturus; species Triturus cristatus. The sequence goes on from NC_140585.1 coordinate 949,817,245, forward strand.
CCTACTTTCTTCAATTGGAGATCTCGGATTCTTGCTTTGTATAATCTGGAGTCTTCAGTCGATCTGAGGTGGGGTAGAAGGAGGCGTGAGTTGGGCCGTAAGATCTGGGCTCCATTGGAGGAGTGGTTTAGGCAATGAAAAGAAAATCCTCTCTTTCCTCAGGTAGTTTAACTTATTCGTTACTTCTCCCCTTCATTCGAGTCGAGCTGTATAATTAATTTGTAAATGTTTAGCCCATTGTCTGTTTTTCCTCACTGTATATGTTTTAGAATGTACTGATTCTTGTGGTTTTTTTAATTTCAGTCTGGTGTAGCATTTTGTGTTAAGTATGCCTGCTATGACTGTTCTTTCCTTATGTATTTTTGTAAAGCATCAAAATAAAAAAATATATTTTTTAAAAAATTACTTTTTATTGGGTAGCCGAAATGACTCCTTTTTCTTTCTTTATCCCAAATTATTTTAGAGCACGGAATTTCCTGTATAGAACATGCTTGCAGTATTATTACTATAGTAATTGTTTTTCTAACAAACATTTTGTTCTATTTTATAATCAAATATCGAATGATGGATTATATTAACTTCTAACACTGAAAAATGTAAGATATAAACCTCAAGAATAAACTGATGAATGACTAAACAAATTGAAAATAAAACACTTTTAACTCACACTAATTTGTCTTTATTGACTGAATTGAAAGCCTTCAATGATTTATTGTTGTTTATTGATTTTTACTTCTCTTTGTCGAGATACAGAAAACCCAGCTCCCTCAGTGCCAACTTGTGTTGCCTTTAAAATACAGGACTTGCTGGAGATCATGCATGCATCTCTGCCTCAGAAAACATCACTTTACCCATTGGTACTTGCATGGTAAGCAATAAAATGTATGTGAATTCACAAAAATTAGCAAATGTTACTAGCACAGCAAGTACGCCCCTCCAATTTGCCCAAACTGTGATTCACCCAAAGTATAGCAGGCGAGCAAATGGACATTTTTCGACGTTTACTCTCCTTTAATCAAATCGTCTTAACATGCAATGCCAAAATTAAACAGCTACAAAAAGGGGCTAGTAACTTGGAAATTCACGTGAAAAAAAGGAAATAAACTCACCTGTTTGGAGCCAGAAAACTCCGACATTATTTCAGCTTTACTTGTTGCAGCGAGTTTAAAATCAACTCACCGGCTCGGCGCTTCTCTCTTGTGTGATTCTCAGCACCTGCTAGATTTTCCAACAGAATTCGCGTATGAGTGTAAATGCCTCACAGGAAGCGGCTGTCTGTAGTTTACTCAGTCATTATGAAGCAATATTTTAAAAGGAGTGGCTCTACTTAAAGAAGCATGCTGTGTGTGCACAAGAACTGACGCTTATTTCTTGAACGACAATACTGAATTCATCCTTCCACTAGTTAGAAATGCCAAATTCTTTTTTTTCCCCAGGGAACGATCATCTAGGCTATTGTATTCAGAAGAATATAGAGCAGTCGCAATGTTTTCACAGTGCGCCCAGGCAGCAATGTAAATAAATATGCATTAAATAAAACAAGCATTACATGAATTAATTAACTTATTGAAGTATTCCGTTTATGTGAAAAATAAGCAAATGGCACAGCAATCCTACAGGGGCCCAGATTCTTCCATGTTCGGAGTAAGATGTTCAGATTCTTGGCTACTGAACTCACTTTACTTTTTGTTCTAGTACTTGGCGTCTTGCCCTTGTAATGATTAAAGCGAAGCTGCGCCTGCCAGGACGTAAGTGGCGTCCGGTAAAATATACTCGTTTGTGTTTCTTGAGTATAGCTTCCAAGCTGCAACGAGTCAGGCGTCAAGCCATGTTTTTTAAGGGCGCAGGAGGCTGACCGCAGCACCGTTGGAAACACCAAACTACAAGTTCCAGAATGGCAACTATTGTTGGCTAAAAGTCACTCACGACCCTTTCATAAAAAAGTGTTCAACGTTATATCATGGAGAGACCGCGCGGCTCTTATGTTGATGCATGGCACAAAAGAGCATATTTAGATTTGTTTTAATTCTCATTTAATCATATATTTTTTATGCTGAACTATATGTGCCAGTATGAAAAGTAAACATAAGATTGTGATGAGATCATTTCACCTGACGTGGAGCAACTTGAGAACTCTAGTGCAAAGCATCATAAAACCTGAACATGTTCTGTCATTCATAACAGAGGTCCCACATTGTGCCATGTCCGGTGTCAAAACATCACGGTGTTTTCTTTGCATTCTGGTACTGTGAGCCTTGATTTATAATAATATAGCATTCACTTTGAATGTACATTTACAATGTATTTTAATGGCTTTGCTATAAACTTCCTGGAAAAGTGATAATGTAGTTTGTTGAAACGTATTATTGTTTGTACTAGTACTTAAAATGGGGAATATATTTATATAGGTTATACACGTAGGATTAAAAAAAGTCTCTAGGTAGATATTCACATGTACTTAAAATTCCTTCAAGAGGGTACATGACGTATTGGCATGTAACCCATTGTTGCAAAGTCATCCTGTGTGTCCTGTGCACCCCCATTTTTTTGCTGACTGGTACTGGTGGTAACTGATTCTCTGACTGTCCCTGGGCTCTGCCTAACCAGGCCCAGGGCCAGCGCTATGTGGAAAACACAGTACACATACATGAGGGTACACTATATATTAGGGTACACTTATAATTGGCATGACCTACCCTATAAGTCTCTAGTAGATAAAAGGGCAGGGGGATTAAAACTACCTATAAGTCCCTAGTATATAATAAGGCATGGCAGTTTAGAGGCCAGCAGCCCTTTCTGCACTTGTACGTGTGCACTGCTGAGAGCCTGAGGTCATTTTAAAATCAGCCCTCTGTTGCAGCACTGCTTTTAAATGTAATGTGTGCCCAAACTCGCCTTTGGTAGTACGAGCACTTAAAAAGTGATAAACTACAATATTTTGGCATTTTTATGTACCTCAAATGTCTCCCCTAGGTGTCCCAGCGGTCTGGGGATCATGTCATCATAAGGAGGATCCTTATAAAATATGTTTGATATGATCTGGAGATAGAGAAACTCGACATTTCACTTTCCCTATTGTAGTAAAGTGCCTCCCAAAATCAAGTTTGGTGCCAGAAGCACTGTGGAATGAGGATATACACTATGTTTGCAGATTCAGGACCCCTATAGTCTCCTCTAGGTGTCCCAGGGGTCGGGTCATGTATCCATAAGCAGGGCCTTTATAAAATATGTTTTATATGGCCTGGTGATGGAGAAATTGGCTATGTCATTTTCCCCATGGTAGATACCTAGCCCCATAGGATAACTTTGCAATAGTTTATAAATGCATAACTATTGCTAGGAATTAAAAAAAATACCATTCAAGGACTTAGGAGAATGGTATTGATAAATCCAACAATATGTCATTGTTGAATTTATCCTAAAGTATACAGCAAATAAGTTATAAGACTTTCTTGTCTGCAAGCCAAAAACCAGCCTTCCTGCACTCTTCCCTGATTGGTCAGAGTTAACAGGATTAGCCTGGCTACTTTGATGAAGTAATAAGTATCTCAAGCAGGAGAGGCTGTCAGATAGAGAGAGCTCTGCTATGCAGGAATGTCAGAGCAGGGGGGAGGGGTTGTAAAGCATGAAGCTTCAAAGGGGGGTAGAACAGGCAGGGAATGCCAGGCCCATCTACTCACCAGTCTCTCTGACCCAGGCCAAATGGCAGACTTAAGGCAGGAACTTGCAGGTGGTAGAGGGAGGAGAGCTATGGAATGAGCCATATTGGAGGTTGTTTTAACTAGTTCTTGCTCCTCTGCTGAGATTTCAGTCATACTGAATTTTGGACGAATAGTGCTTTCTGGGAGAAGATTATGCCACACTTTGGAGAAGTGCTCATGCTCTGGGGTGTTGCCCTGCACCTCATTGGACAGGAGTGCTCTCCTGCTTGACCTCCTTGAATACAGAATAAATATGTGAGAGGTGCAGAGCCTCTCAGATCTGCTGCTTTAAACTAAGAGAAGAAGAAGGCTTGCAAAGCTAGAAACTTGATTTGCACCATCAGACCCTGCATTCTGACTGACTGTGCCTGCTGCATTATATGGAACTACATCCCTTTGGATGTACCTTGCATCAAGAGGAATAAAAGTAGACTCCCTGCAAGCTACAGGATAACAGAGCTCACCCGGATAATCCCTACCAAGAATCCCCTGCCTGGGGTGCGTCCAGTGGATTTGTAAGGGTTTTGTCCAGGTGCATTGTGGGAATTGTGGTCCCAACATCTCACGGACCATCTTGGAGAGTTCAGATACGTGTTGTGTTTTGGACACGTTGGACCCTCAAGAGGAACTTCAGGAAGAAGTTCCAGAAGTTTGGAGAAGTTTGGAGCAACATTGGAAAAAAGCTCCATTAGGGGAACGACTCAACCGCAAGAGCCAAGCTAGCCACCTTCAATCGAAAGTCAGCCTAACCTGCTGGTTCATCTGCTGAAAAGCTCCTGAGGTCCAACTTCCAGAGCTTGACCGGGAGCTCCCTGAAAAGCAAGCCGGCGAACCCTCAAGGAATGCAGCCTGGTGAAGAGCATCTAGGGACCCCGGCAGAAAAAGCTTCCGAAAAGTTTCTAAGTCACAAGGTAAAATCTCGACCGAGGCCTACCGCAAGGGGTATCCGAGCAGGGCTCCTTCGCAGTCGGCCTGAAACTTTGACTTTGGCCCGGTCAAGCATGACCAGATGTCCCAGAGTAGCGCTATAGGTTTCTAAGTGCTATGTAGTGCTAAATCTTTTTAAAAAAATCATATCTCTGGTTCCCCAACATTGGATATTTGTTTTTTAGGTGTCATTTTAAAGATACAAATATTTCCTATTTTAAAAATTGGTGTTTTAAAAGCTTTACATACCTGTGTCCTAAGTTAAGCATGCGTGCTTGCAGCCAAGCTACCCAGGGTTGAGCATGGGACTAATTTATTGAACCTGTACTGAGCGCTAGACTGTGTTAATGGCCTTATTGACAGTGGGAGATGCATATTAATAACCCACTTTCCAACATTTGGTGTCAAGCAGTGGATGAGGACTTGAGTTTAAAAGATCACCTATCAGTTAAGTGAATTAAGATGGTATAAATCCTCTGAATTGTCCTGAAACAAAACTTTTGAGCTTTGAATTTTTGGAGTTTGGTCGAAACTGATTTTTAATCCATTGTTTTGATTTTTCCAAAATTGTTCTAAGTATTATTGTTAGTTGTTGTGACCCAGAACTACGGATACCATTGAACAGGACCTAGCTAAACTGACTAAACTGAAGATGGGTGAGCTTAGGATACAGTGTACGCTTAGGGGTCTGACTGCATCCAACAAGATTAGGGAGGCAGGGTTGCTTAAGTCCCTGAAAGCCTGGGATGGGGTAGCTGAGCAGATTCAAGGGCAGGGGGAAGCTTACACTCCCAATGTCACCCAGGAAAAGGGTGAGGATGATGCCTCCTTCATTGGTTCCAGTGCTCGCTATGTAATTCCAGATGGTGCGAGGAGGGCAAGGTCCCCTACTCAGGAACCATTGCTGTCCCCTGCAGAGAGGCAACTTGAGGCCCAATTAACTTTAATAGGTTTGGAGCAGAGGAAACTGGAACTCTGTCAGGAACAATGGGAGGAGAAGACGGCAAGAAGAAATAGTGGCAGTGATAATGATGTAGAGGTTGTGATGTACTCGGGTGGTGGGTTTCACCACAAGCTTCCCAAGGGTACAGTACAGAGTGGGATGACATTGGCCAATGGTTGACTGCATTTGAACGGGCCCTTGAGATGTGGGGGTTACGCCCCAAGCATTGGGGTTCACTCTTGTGGGAACTGATTCCAGTAGCTGGGAGGGATAGGCTCCTAACTCTGAAGAGGGATTAGGCAAAATCCTACACTCATGAGGCAATGCTTAGTCAAGAAGTTTGGTCTGACTCCAGAGCAGTACAGGGTGAAGTTCAGAGACACCCAGAAAGTGAGTACAAGGCCCTGGGTGGACTTTGTGGACATTTCAGTGAAGGCAATAGAAGGCTGGATTGTTGGTAACAAAGTAGACACATATGAGGGATTGTGCAAATTGTTTTTGAAAGAACACATTTTGACTCATTGTGCTAAGAGAAGTTACACCAGTACCTAGTGGACTCTCAGATGACATGAGTGGGTAAGCCAGGTTTCCAATCAGCACCAGGGGTGATCAAAAGAAGGGAGGACAGCCCCAACCCAGGGGAAAGTCCATGGGAAACAAGGTCAAAAACAGAAGGATTCCTCAAAAGACCCACAAAGACCTGAACAAGAAGGGGGCTCAGAGCCAACCCAAATTCAAGGGAGGGGAAATCAGGGAAAGAATGGTAGGTTCTTTGAACCCTCACAGTTGGGAAAGTGCTTTGACTGTAACCAATCAGGGCTCAAGATGGGAGATGCTGTCTGCACCAAGAAGCCCCCTACTAATGGGCCATCCCAAGGATTGCCTGTTTAAGTGTGGGGGTGGAGAGTGCCACGGAGATTGGTAGGGAAGTGGCTGAGGAAACCTTAGTGTCCCTGGGTGGGGTGAATATTGCTACCCTGGCTGCTTTACCTCCAAACATAGATAAGTACAGGCAGAGGCCTAAAGCCAATGGTACTGGGATTGAGGCTCTAAGAGACACAGGGCTAGTGTGACTATGGTCCTAGAAACTCTGGTGCCTCAAGAGAGATTGCTACCTGGTGAGGTTCACCAGGTGACCTACCCAGACAGCAGTACCAAACTCCAGCCCTTAGCTATGGTGGATTTGTAATGAGGAGGTGTGACAGGCCCTATGAAAATAGCTGTGTCTCCTGTACTCCAAGTCCAGTGTTTACTAGGCAATGATCTCAAAGCATCTGAGTGGTCAGAGGCGGAGAGAGGGCTCCATATGAGAATATTGGAGGTCCCTGAGTGGGTATGTGCTGTGACCAGGTCACAGAATACCCACAAGGGAAAGGCTGGGTGCCTGGACCCTGGAACAAAGGGTCAAGCATCCAAGGAAAATGACACTGGGTCTGGTGAGCCAGCCCAGGGAACTCCAGAGGTGCAGGAGGAATATGATCCTGATGGGGAGGATATGACCTCTGAGGAATGGACTCCACCCCTGCCAGAGCTGTCAGATTTGGCAGAACTGGTAGGAACAGGTGAACCCTTCAGAGAGGAGCTTTGCCAGGGACAGAGTGGCTGTCCCACTCTGGAGAACTTGAGGCGGATTGCAGGAGGAGGGGGGTGACTGTGGATTTCATAGAATCTACTGGGAACATGGACTGCTTTATACTGAGACCAAAAACCGCAAGGAAGGGGCCACCAGGAGGTTGGTGGTGCCCCTAAAGTACAAAGAGTTCATCATGACCTTGGGTCATGATATCCCCTTGGCAGGACATTTGGGACAGACTAAGACTTGGAACCGGCTGGGGAACCATTTCAACTGATCCCGTATGTCCAATAAGGTAAAGGAGGTTTGCGGCTCCTGTGTCACCTGTCAGGCCAATGGCAATGCAGGGGCAAGTCAAAGTCTCCCATGATACCAATGCCAGGGGTTGGGACTTCCTTTGAGAGGGTGGGGATGGACACTGTTGGTCCCCTGGACCCACCTACTACACCAGGAAATAGGTATATCTTTGTGGTAGTGGACCATACCACAAGGCACCCTGAGGCAATACCTCTCAGGACAATAGCTGCTAGGGTACTGCTTGGTGTGTTCGCCAGAGATATTTTCCAAAACAGGCTGTGTCAGATAGGGGTACAAACTCTCTTTCCAGCTATCTGAAAGTGATGAGGGATGAATGTGGTGTTACCTACAAGTTCACCACTTCATATCACCCCAAGACTAATGGTCCGTGGAGAGGTTCAACAACGCCCTCATGGGCATGATCAATGGGTTGTCAGGCAAACTCAGGAGGAGATGGAATCGTCTCCTGCCATGCCTACTATTTCCCTACAGGGAGGTTCCACTAAAAGGGGTTGGTTTCTGTCCCTTTAAGCTGTTGTTTGGAAATCCTGTGAGGGGGCCAATGTACCTGAAGAAGAAAAGGACAATGTGCTGGACTTTGTGCTCGGCCTAAGATCGTGAATGGCAGAGTACATGCACAAGGCAGGCAATAAACTGGAGGCCAGCTAGTAACTCATGAAGCACTGGTATGATTAGAAGGCTACTATGCCTGAGTATTTTTCAGGACAGTTGGTGTGGGCATCGGAGCCTTAGCTCCTAGGCCCTCCATGACAGATGGAGTGAGCCCTATCCAATCATTGAAAAGAAGGGTGATATTACCTACCCGGTCGACCTTGGCACCCCCAGGAACCCACATAGGGTCCTGCATATGAATAGATTGAAACCCCACCATGACAGGGCAAACATGACCATGTTATTGGTCGGAGATGAGGGGGTGGAAGAAGAGAGTGAGCCTGTGCTCAACCTTCTCTCTCTCTCCAACAATGTGCAAGATAGGTCAGTAGAGGGCATTGTACTCTCTCCAATATTGACAGTCCAGCAGCTCAGAGACTGCAAACAGGTGCTGGAGCAGATTGCTTGCCTGTTCTCTTTGACTCCATGCACCACTGAGTGGTGTATGCACCACATTGACATTGGTGAGAGCCTACCTATTAAAAATAAACTGTACAGGCTGTCTGACCATGTTAGAGCCAGCATCAAGGCTGAGGTGGCTAAGATGCTGGAGTTGGGGGTAATTGAGCCTTCTGGCAGCCCATGGGCCAGCCCAGTGGTGCTGGTGCACAAACCTAATCCCCAGGGAGGACCGAAGGAGTTATAGTTCTGTGTGGACTACAGAGGACTTAATGCAGTCACAAAGACTTATGTTTACCCTTTACCTAGAGCTAATAAGCTCATTGACAGGTAAGGGGCTGCTAAGTACCTGAGCACATTTGATTTGACTTCAGGCTACTGGCAGATTGCCCTCACAGATGGAGCAAAGGAGAGGTCGGCATTCTCAACACCAGAGGGACATTATCGGTTCAACTCAGGAGGAGATGGAATCTTCTCCTCCCATGCCTACTATTTGCTTACAGGAAGGTTCCACTAAAAGGGATTGGTTTCAGTCCCTTTGAAGCTGTTGTTTGGACACCCTGTGAGGGGGACATTGTACCTGCTGAGAGAGTCTTTGGAGAAACCTCTCAAAGAAGCAAAGGACAATGTGCTGGGCTGTGTGCTAGGCGTAAGATTTTGAATGGCAGAGTACATGTACAAGGCAGGCAGGAAACTGGAGGCCAGCTAGGAGCTTGTGAAGCACCGGTATGATCAGAAGGCTACTATGCCTGAGTATACTCCTGGACAGTTGGTGTGCGCTTTGGAACCTTAGCTCCTAGGGAACGCCATGACAAATGGAGTGGGCCCTATCCAATCATTGAAAAGAAGGGTGAGATTACCTTCCTGGTCAACCTTGGCACCCCCAGGAACACTCATAGGGTCCTGCATATGAATAGATTGAACCCCCCCATGACAGTGCAGACATGACCATGTTACTGGTCACAGATGAGGGAGTGGAAGAAGAGAGCAAGCCAATGCTCAACCTTCTCTCCAACAATGTGCAAGATGGGTCAGTGGAGGGCATTGTACTCTCTCCCACAATGACAGTCCAGCAGCTCAGAGGCTGCAAGCAGGTGCTAGAGCAGTTTGCTTGCCTGTTCTCTTTGACTCCAGGCATCACTGAGTGGTGTATGCATTACATTGACATTGATGACAGCCTACCTTTTAAAAGTAAATTGTACAGGTTGTCTGACCATGTCAGAGCCAGCATCAAGGCTGAGGTGGCTAAGATGCTGGAGGTGGGGGTAATTGAGCCTTCTGACAGCCCATGGGCCAGCCCAGCGGTGCTGGTGCCCAAACCTAATCCCCAGGGAGGATAAACGGAGTTATAGTTCTGTGTGGACTACAGAGGACTTAATGCAGTCACAAAGACTTATGCTCACCCTATAACTAGAGCTGATAAGCTCATTAACAGGCTAAGGGCTTCTAAGTACCTGAGTACATTTGATTTGACTTCCGCCTACTTGAAGATTGCCCTCACAGTTGGAGCAAAGGAGAGGTCGGCATTCTCCATACCAGAGAGATATCAGTTCATCTAATAACCGACTTTCCAACACCCAGTATTCCATATTCCTGTAAGCTTGAGAGCAAAGAAAGTTGAGGTACTTGGAAGGAAAATAAGCTTGTGCTTGGTGGGAATGGTGGGAACCTAGAACTGTGATGAGGAAGACTTGGACTCAGAGTAATGCAGATTACTGGTAAACAGTTGAGACATTACACCTGTCTGTCGTCCTCATCTCAGTCTTTACATCATGAGGTTACAAACCCACGTTGAAAATTGACCACTGGATAAACAATGTTTAAACATACATAGATAATGCATACTGCAATACCCTCTGTCTTTATTTACTATATTGAATATTGAGACACAATATTAATGTTCGGAACCCAACATAGATTCACCAAATGAGGCAGAGACAGCCTCTCCCATGCACAGTCTGCTTTGAGAAATAAAGATAAGAGGAGAAGCCCAAGTGGCCCATAGCATAAATGTCATTCTGCAAGGCCCCCATAAAAGTTGCTAGAGAATTGGAGATGCTCCAAGTGAAATGCCCTTGAAATTGTGTAGGAAGATTTTTGATATGTCCAAGAGATATTTGTGATACGTACAAGAGAATGCTGGATAATCCAAAAGTAACAAAGAGATATGACTTAAGGTGGCCCGGCACTGTCGGTGACCCTGGTTCGCTAATTCAAACCCAACTAAAGGAGCTTCTACCTGATGAAAAGAAGAAGTTCTGTTTAAATAGATGGAGGAAGCCCTTTGTGCATCTAGGTATGCAAACAAACCTACATATCTGAAAATGGGGAAGGAAAAAACCAGAAGAACTAGGCCCTGGGAAAATTTAAAGGAGGGAATGGTTTTTGACCGATAGCTAGGATCTGGCCAAAGTATCACCCTTTTAAAAAAATTATACAAAGCAACATAACAAAGTAAAGATCTGATTTCCAATAGTCTGCGACCATAGAAATTGCACTTAGTACCATGGAAATCAGCGCTAAGTAGAAGAGAAATCTTTATTGTAAACAAATGAATAATGAAAATTCCTTAAAGACATATAAAAGCAAGCAGTAAGTCCTATGATGACACTGGAGAGTGAACCACTGGATGTCTACGCTCCCTAGAAGATGGCCCACCAGAGAATCAGTGGACATAAGATCTGAACCTCTGACTGTTTGTATAGCAACCAATGGGCAGCACAGTGTATACATTGCCAGTCTTAAGGTAACCATCCCAAAGGAAACCGAGGACTTTGGCTCCCTTGAAGGAAATGGCATGTAACACCTTGGGGGAATACCATGATAGATATTTTTACCATTGTCAGGCATAAATCAGAAGGGAGCCCTGGTGTCTGAATTGTTGGCGTGCCATGCAGTCGCTAAAAAAAAAAAATGGATTGTATTTAATATTAACCTTTCAATCTGAGGACCCAAGAGAGAGGCGCTGAAGATAGGCTTCTCACAGGAGAGGGACCATGAGAAGGGGGGGAAAGGTGGGAAATGGCCAAACATGTTTGAACCAATAGATGGTGGAGTGGAAATAAGGGCTTCCAGGGCCAATCATCCCTGATTTTTTGGAAGACTCTGCTCTGGAATTATACTTATTGCATTAATCCTCAATGTCCACTGATTAGGAAGTGTACGAAATTGGGTTATTAGTTGAGTGGGGAGAGTCCCTTGTCAGGGTGAACCACAAAAGTTGCTAAATAAATCTGTGCTTAACCCTCTGATAGCTTGGCACAAAATAAGCCAGGCTTAACTTTCAGGCAATGTGTAGAGTATTTATGCAGCACTCAAACAGTAATACAGTGAAAAAGAACACAAAAGAAATCTCAAACCAACTTAGAAAAATATAGTACATTTTAATAATTAAAATGACACCAAAACAACAAAAACTCAATAAGTAGAACTGGAGTTAGGAATTTTTAAAGTTTCAGGTATAAATAGCACCAAGAAGCACAAAGCCACTCACGGTTATCTGATGAAACTGGACTGGGTCAAAGTCATAAGTTCAGGCTGACTGCGATGGAGTGTGGGTCAGATACCGGGACCAAGTTTGTCGCTGTGAAGAATTTACCGTCTCACAGTTGAAGTCCTCATGAGGATCCTCAGCTGGAGCTTTGCGAAGCCTGGAGCTGGGAGGAGATCGTTGTCAGAGCAAAGAGCGGGTCATAGTTGGAGCTTCACATTGGTGAGAGATGTGGGCAGTCGCTGTTGGTGGAAGAGCAGGTCACCATGGGAACTTTGCATTGACGGGAGTGCGACAATCATTGCAGATGGTAAAAGGCCACTTGTTGTGGATGTTCACCTGTAGCACAGTCTGAAGCAGAATGGGTGCACTCTAGTTCCAGACAAGGTTCCAGGACCTAGTGGGGCACCTCTTGGGGATCAGAATTCACACAAGCAGAGGGCAGCAACAAGGCTCAGGCAGATCCTGTGGTGCTGGTCAACTCGGCAATTGCAGGAAAGACCTCTGGAAGCCTGTTGTATCCCAGTAGCTCAAACAGTCTGGGAATCCTGGGTTCAAGTCATGCAGGTCCAGTCTTCCTTCTTCAAACTGTAGGGCAGTCCTTTTTCTGAATCTCCCACAGGTCCAGGAGTGTTCTGATGAGAGATTCTGAGGGTGCCACTTTTATACCCAGCACGGGCCTTTGCTGAGGGGCAATCCATGGCATACTCCCAAACTAGTTGTGGTGAGTTCTCACCTGTCTCCTCGATTTTGCTCCAACCTGGCTCCGTGGGCAAAGGCGAGGGCAAGTCTGGTGTCAAGTTCCTTTGTGTGTGCTGCAGGCAGGGTCTTTTGAAGTGAAGTGTAATCAGGGCAGGTCACAACACCTCCCCAGCCATCCTGTCCAGAAGACCCCTCCCTCTACATCCAAGCCCCTTTGGTCTCCATGTCTGGGAGGAATACACATCACACCACAAGAAAACCATTCACAGTCATGTAACACTGGACACTGGCAGAAAGGCACATTTGGTTTAGAGAGAAATATGGCAACTTTCTAATGGCGGCCTTTTCAGAATAATAACTTAAAATGGACTTTACCATTGAAGAGGATTTTAAATTACAATTCAAATGTGTGGAAATAGTGTTTCTCTATCTACTCCTAAACTGAAGTTATCACTTAGTGTAATAAAGTCAACCAGTATTAGTCTATGAGAGAGGTGGCCTTGCTCCAGCGAAAGACAGCTTAAGGAGTTTTTCACTCTCAGGACATGTAAAGCTTAAGCACTCATGTCCTACATTTTAAATACCATGCACCCTGCCCTATGAGCCTTTAGGGCCTACTTTAGGAGTGACCTATAGGAACTCAAAGGGAAGGTTTATTGCTGGAAATTATTTTATTTTGACTGGTCGAAATGGCGATTTAAAACTGCAACTAAGGCTGCAGTGGCATGCCAGTTACATGCTTTACACAATGAGTGCTGCAACCCAATAGAAGCATCGTTTCTTCAATGTAACCTTTTATTCGGCAAAAGAGAACACTGCTTGCACTGGACACAGATGTTATTTTCCTTGTATTCTGGAGATGCCTGGCTCCGAACGCATAGTAGCGCCATTGTTTTAATTTGTTTGTGTTTTAGCCATTCTCCTTATATTTTAATTTGATTTTTGTTTCCAGTAGTTTCCTACCAGCAGGGGAGCCTGCTGTAGACAACACAGGGTGGCTGGCGCAAGTTGAAACTTAGTTGTCCTCACTACTTTTTTAGGAATTTGGAACTTTAGCACCGAATTGACACTCCCCCGTCACGCCTCCCATTGATTCCGCAGCTCATAATTAAGTTTGCAACGCGTCGGCACCACCTTGGCAAAAGGTAACACTGCGTGAACTGGACATAGTCATTATTTTCCTTGTATTCAGGAGGTGCCTGCCTCCAAGTGCTTAATAGCGCCATTTTGGAAAGATCAGTCTCTCACTTGGGAGTCTTTCAATCTGTTTATCTTTTAACCGTTCTCCTTTTATTTTAATTTGATTTTCATTTCCAGTAGTTGCCTACCAGCAGGGGAGCCTGATGTAGACAACACAGGGTGGCTAGACCCCAGTTGGAAATTTTAGTTACCCTCACTACTTTTTTAGTAATTTGGTGCTCTTGCGCCGCAGTGACACTGCCCTGACACGCCTCCCATTGATGCTGCAGCACATAATCTAGGTCGCAGCGCATCCACCCCGCCTTGGCAAAAGGTAACACTGCTTACACAAGACACAGCTGCTATGTTCCTTGTATTCAGAAGGGGCGTGCCAAAGACGTGGCCATCTGCACCAGTCCATGGCCGGAATGCGACCAGCCCCCAACCCATTTTGCCCTAGGTCCCTCACACCATTTGACCTATTCTAGAAAGGATTTACTCTCCTTCTGAAATCTCCTTCTTGTGCCATCCTTTATCGTTCAGAAGTTTGTACATACAAGGTCTGTCTATCTTGTGATCTTTTCCTTATAAAAACTAAAATATAGTCCGTGCAAAAGCATCAGTCGTACAAATTAGTACCACCTTGCTCTGTTAAATGTACGCTGATCAACTCTAGATCACTAGTAAAAACCGGTTTGGACCTTAAAGAGACTAACCCGTCATCTGGCCCAGATCTCGTTATGTCCATCCTTCCTAATTTTTCTATCACCACAGTCCAATCCGTAGATTGCAATTATCCATAAAAATATCTACGCCACCACTTGCACTCTGCTCCCTCAGAACAAGGAGTGCGAAGCCCTTGCTTTTAAAATAAATCTGAATGCTAACAATACTTTTTAATGGGAATCTTCCATATCATCCACCAGCCACTAGAGCTCAGTTCTTTCATTAAATCGGTTCAATGCCAATACCTATACTCTTTTTGGTGACTTCAATTCTCATTCAGAAAACCCCTAAGATAATGATTCAAATCTTCTTAAAGAATTCTTGTCTCGCTTTGGCCTTACGCAGACTGTCAACCTCCCCTCTCATGCAGCCAGGCATACGTTGGATGGAATTTTTACAGATTACTCCCCCCCTTTTTTTGCAAGACACTGCCAGTAACCTGGTCCCATCATTTTGCCTTACTATTTGACATCACTCTTGGATATCTTCATGTAACACCAGTCTCTCCTCTCATTACTACAATGAAAAGACCTTGGCAAAACTGGATTTTGCTAGTTTTAGGAACACTCTGCTAGCTTCCATCGCACCTTTTTCAAAAGATTCAGATATTATGGCCACCAACCATCACACTTGGCTAGTTGATGCCACCAACCTCTTAGTTCCTGACATTACCCTTCCAACTGTAGGAAAACACCATCTGAACCCTGGTATAGTCCGAAGCTTAAAACACAAAAAACTCTGTCACAAATTAGAATATACATGGAGACTTCATTACAACGATGATGACAAAGTCGGCTATAAAAAAACCCTTAAAAACTACAAAACAATTTTTGAGGAGAAATCTTTCTACTATAGTCTCAAAATTGAGACAGCAAAACATTTGTCAAAAGAATTATTTAAAATGGTAAAACCTCTGTCTGATCTTACTCTCAGCGATAATGCAAATGTAAACCAATCGTTTGTGATTTACTTGCCTCCACTTTTCAATCCAAAGTAATAAATGTCTTCACAGCTTTTTCTACCAGCACCTTGCAATATACAGCTAACCCTCTTCAAGATATCTTAACCGACAGACAATGGTCTCTCTCCAGTTCCCCCCTCCCCCTCAGCCAGGGTCAAGTTTTTAATCTATTATCCAGCTTCAAATCAGTTTCCCCAGATGATCCTTGCCCTCCCAAAATTCTTCACCAAGTGGCAGAAATCATTGCTACACAGCTGACACCTATCTTCAATGAAATTGTCCAGACAGAGATTTTTCCTAACACACGGAAAAAACGTCTCTATTCTTTCTTTAATAAATAAAATACGGTCTCATCTTTAGACCTGTAGGAAAGTAGGCTCTGCTTCTTATGGTTACCCCCACGTTTTGCTAAATGTGATACTGTTTTTGAATAGTCTGACTGGGATCGTGCTAATCAGGACACCAGTCTATGTGCTTTCTCCCTAAACTGTTATGTAATGTACTTAGGTACACTCCAGATTGGATACTGGGGTACCCTTGTCAGCCCCAAGTATATGGTACCTATGTACCCAGGGCATAGGTACCCCAGAGGCCTCCCATGGGCTGAAGCATGTATTATGCCACCCATGAGAGACCATGCAAAATGGAACTACAGGCCTGCCATTGCAGCCTGTGTATGTTGGTACATGCACCACTTACTTAAGATATAGGTTTACTATATCTAAGGGCCACTACAATTAATACCTATTAGTCACCCCTATAGCAGGCCTTAACAAACCTGAAGGCAGGGTGCTTGGTTCTAAGTGAGAGTGTGGCACTGCATGAGCAGGACATGCCTGCAGCCTATGGAGTCCATTCTCCTGGGCTGTTAGTGCAGCAGCCATTTACGACATATAGAGTGGCATTATGCGACCGCATGATGACCAACTCTAAAACGGCTGAAAGCAACCCTATTGTGTTTGGTGTCAAACATTGTGGAATCATACCCCCACACCAGTAACCAGTGTGGGAGGTATGATTCCACCCCTCATAAGCGAGCTTCGTTGGGTCTCTAGTGTTCCCGGTACCAGTCTTTTATCTCCAGGCAGCACAAAATGGTTGCTGCCGACCAGAGATACATTTCTGCCCGCCTGTTGCTGAGCCAAGCTCGAGCAGGGGAAGGCAGAACAATAGGCATCCTGTCACAGGGAGGTGTGACCACCTCCCAGGCAGGATTTAGTGTATTAGGGCTGGGTGGGTGCACTTGCCAGCGACTGAAAGTCTGCATGAGGGCCACAATTGGTGTCCCTGTGCATAAACCAGTTAAAACTAGTCCTGGGAGCCGTTGTCTCCTGCTCTGGAGCGAAACTGGACAAAGGACAGAGGAGTAACGTCCCCATTGTCCAGACCCTCCCCTGGGAGGGTCCCCTGAATCTGTCCAACCCTCTCCAATGGGTACTTAAAGGCTTACCTGGCTGTAGGACCCTTGATTTGATGTGGACAACATTCTGAACCAGAAACCACTGAGCTTCGACCATCTGGACACTTTGGACTTCGATGGACTTTGTTTGGGCCCGACTTAGTCTCCCTCTCAAGCTGAAGCATTGTCTGTGCCCGTGCACCATACAGGCTCCATGCAGGACCTGTGGAGCATCAAGGACAACCAAACATATCTCCCTTGGAGTGAATGAGTCATTCCCGTGCATCCGCAGGCACCGCATCATGACTGACCAGTCAACTGCTCCTGAGCTCCTACAGACTCTGAAGGATCCAGCAACACAGGAGGTGGGTTTCTATGTTCCTTGAGGTCTGAGCTGACCTCTTACCAAGTTTGAGGACAGAATCCCTCATGGGGGATGCAATACCTGTACCCCTGTGCACCGCATTTATTTGCAAGTGCATATACTTGTTGGCGTTTCCCGAGCAAGTGCATTGGGCTCTGAGTAGCTCCATTTCCTACCAAGAACTCTGGCCTCCTTGCACCGAGTGCTCCATGGGCTGCTGTTTGGTGAAATCGCTTGAGCTCCTCTCACTACTCCTGTGCCTCCAGCTTGTGAGTCCCCTTGAGGGTCAACTTTGCTTTTCTTGGGCTCTTCTGGTTTCTCCAGGCCTGACTCCCCTGGCTTTGGTGAGTCTCCTGGACCTTGCTGGTCAGAATCGTAACCTTTCTTGACCTTCTGCATGGGTTGCCATTGCCAAGACCTGTTGGTGCTCCCGCCGGACACCGACCCATCAGCACTCAACATCCTTTGTGGGACAGCTTGTATCCAGCTCATGATTGTCCTCGATGTCTCCTGGTCCCCGTGGCTGCAGAGTCAAGGACTCCATCAACGCACCTGAAGCACCCGACATCGGTGGGCATTCGTCTACCAAGCCCCTAGTCACTCCTGAATGACCCAGACTCTGTCCCCTCTTCTTTCAGGTACTCTTAAATAAGAATACACCTTTAGATTCCAACTGACACTTTTCTTCCTTCCAGCAGCAGCTCTTTTTCAAAATACTCCATTGGGTTCGATCGCGGTTTCCGATGCCACTTCAGACCTCTACACCCGGCTTCCCTGGGATAGGTAACTCTGGTACTACAGTATCCACAGGTGGGGTGGCTCTCCAACCTCCTAACTTCCATGGGGTTTCTTCGAAGTCCACTGGGAAGGGTCCTTAAACTCTAAAACTTCAACCGTGACTTCCCCATAGAATTGTACGGAGCACGCGGTCGTGTTCCCACACTGCACCCGTCCCTCGTGAGGTACCTACTTACTCACCTTGGGTGGTTCCTTGGGGTCCCAGTGATTCTACGTCCTCTAGATACTGTCTTGACTTGAGTCGGGGTTCTTATACCACTATTTTAGTATATGGTTTGGTCTCCCCCTGGAGCCCACTGTATATTAGTGCTATTTACTATTATTTCTGTGCTACAGTATTGTGTGCTTTGTGATTATCTCCATGTAGGAGATACTGTGTCATACTAGAGAGTGTTATATTAATAAATACATATTTTTATAACTATTGTGTGGTTCTCCTTTCATTTAACCAATACTATAAGGTTGCATTCTGGTAAAACAAGCTACTTAACATTCCATCAAGACTAAGCCTGAAGGCTGCTCTCCACAGCTACCACTTGGATAGCTTTCTAAGGTTATCTTTGACCTCTTAAATCACCATAAGGGTTGTTTGGACTGGTGCAAGGTGCCCACTTTAATTAGTGGACAGCATATACCAGGCCAACTTCTCACAAGACTCCAACAACTATCATCCTATATCCTGGCTTCCTCTCCCAGCAAAAATCATTGATACAGCTTTGAAACTACCACTATCCACTTTTATTATTGAGAACAACTTGCTAGATTCCTCTCAATTCGGTTTCCGTAATCAACACAGCACCAAGACAGCCCTTATAGCGGCAACTGGAAAACTAAGAACTATTATTGACAAAGGTGACAATGCTGTCTTTTATTTATTAGATCTCTCAGCGGCATTCAACACCATCAATCAGAACATTCTCATTGCTTTCCTACTTGAGCTGAGCATTAGGGATTCAACCCTTGCACACCTTGCTTCTTTTCATTCCAATATGGAACAACTGATTGGCTTAGATCGCTTTACCTCAAACTCTTTCACTCTTCCTCGTGGATTGCCACAGGGGGGCTTCTCTCAGTTCCACCTTATTTAATTTATACATCAGTCCGCTAACTTATAAAATCCTTTGGTTTTTCCATTTTATGATATGCAGACGACACACAAATTATTGTCTCTATATCTGGCAACCCTTCACACACTGCATCACAATTCAAGTCCTATATGATAAGCATAACAGTTAGATGACCGAGAAGTAGATTTCTTACTTTGGCAATAACACCAGCCTCTGGGATTCTGACTGGTGGCCACAAGAGCTTGCCCCCTTCCCCACAACAGTGGACAAGGTTAGAAACCTTGGTGTAATTTTTGACAGAAGACTCACTTTTGCTAATTTTGTAAATCAAATTGCTTCCTCTGTTTTTTCTCTTTTAAAGATTATTAAGAAAATCCTTCCTTTAATTCCTCCTTCTCTCCAAAAATCAGTTGTAACAGCTCCAGCTCCAATTGTATCTAAACTAGATTACTGCAATGGTTTATACCTTAAAATGCAGCAAAACCTTCTGGCCATACTCCAAGTTTTACAAACTGCAGCACTTTGGCTTGTCTTCAATGTTTCCAAATATCACTCTGCCACCAAGGCACTACACAAACTCCATTGTCTTCCCATGAAGAAAAGGATTGCTTTCAAAGCCTTGTGTAGTGCCTTCAAGGCATTACACAACATTGGCCCTGAATACTTTATTCAAACATTTCACTGGTATATTCCCCCTAGAGCACTTTGTTCCCTAACTTTAAAGAATGTGAATGTCACTAAATTGAGGAAATCTTCCTGTGGTGGCAAACGTTTTGTTGTGGGAACCGCCGCGCCAAATTGTGAAACTCTCTTCCCCTGGACCTTAAATGTTCTGAAAACTTCTTGCAGTTTAGAAAGGCCTTGAAAACATGGCTTTTTATGCTTTAGCCAAACTCTGTAAATTTTCAACTGGTTCCTTTGCTCAAGGGAGCGCCAAGACACCACAGGGTATTCGAGCGCTATACAAACCCAATAACATAACATTTAATTTACAGGCCATGGATACTGGTAGTACCATGCACTAGAAACTTATAAGTACATTAAATGTACCAATCAGGTGTACACCAATTTTACTATGGTTAAAGGAGAGAGCACAAATACTTTACCTCTGGTTAGCAGGGGTAATGTGCACAGTCCTAATACCAACAAAAAAGAGTTCAGTAAAAATAGATGAGTGAAGACAAAAATCTGGGGGAAGAAGGATGTCAGGTCTAACAGTGAAGCTGAGAACAGAAGTTAAGAAAAAGGACACTTTAAGATGAAGCTTAAATATCTAGCCTAGAGGCCCCAGATGTTATCAGAATTGTTGAGAACAGACGAGGGAACAGGCAGAGGGACACAAAGGATGGAAATCTCAGCTCAAGTGATCTGCATGCCCACTCTCTGTCCCTGGTAAATTAATCACTAATAAGGATCGAAGAGTGGACTCTACCCTGGTCTTAAGAACCTTTGCTAAAGAGGATTGACTGGGTGGTCTCAATCTTCCTAAATGATGGAAGAACTTAGTTCTGATTTTATAATGGTATAAACAAGACTACAAGTCCCAGAATCAAAGTGAAACACATGGACAACAGTAGCTACTGACTCTTGAAAAAGGGGGAACTTGAGGGCTGTGGCAGGAACATAGGTCTATGCCTGTCACTGGACTCAATGCCTAAATGTAGAGCAGAGACTAGTTAAACGAACAGCCAAAATTCTTATCATGATTACTAATGGAATAAGTCATGTAGAGTTCACTGCCACATTGTGCATTAAGATAATGATATACTAATGGCTGTACAATAGCACATGCAAATGGTTCTCCAAACGTTGTTAATCATTAACTTGTTAGAGCATCTTGTCTGTGGTTTCTAAATTAGAAGGCAACCATACACATCAATTTTTGCATTAGCTTTTAATTAAAGGTGGTGGCAATATTAACAATACAATTCTATAACTATGCACTACGGTGATAGAGGTCTTTCAACATTATTACTGTTATGCATGCATGTAAAACATTAGCTTGTCAACAGATTCTGTAACTTGGCACAGAAGTCAACACCAATATGACAAGTCAAGCAGATCAGTTATTGAAATATCAATTTAAACAAATCTTTCTGATCTCTTTCCCTACACCCATGAAGTGAGTATCTTCAGTAGGTGGATGTGTGTTTTGGGTTCGATCTAGCAAGACTAGTTTTTGATTGATGCAATGTCATTTGTCTGTGAGTCACAGATAGGGTTTAATGATGCTGTTACCTGTAGGAGGCAAAAAAACATTCATGGAGCTTTATCAGGTGATGATGATTCATTATAATCATATAACCACGTAATGAAACACCTCTCTTTTACACTTAATATTGGGAAAATATCTCTCCTTATATGACTATATATTTACTTCATATAATTACTTCAGAGGTAACTCTGGATACAAAAAGGAGCAAATTGTCTTGTGATCAAAGAAAACATAAGAATGTTTTCCCTTTCTTGGTTCAATGATCCTAATGTCATTTGAAAGACCAGATCTAGTGTACGGCACTTCGCATTGTCAAAATAACATGCTATTAAACATGCCCAATTGCATCCCCAGTGAATTTAGAAAATACAGCCTACAGTGGTAGTTCAAAACCTTCTACCATTATAAGATTTCTCTTCAGAGGAAACAAATTCTCAGGAATGGATACATTGTGAAAATGCTTATTAGTGCATGGTCTTCCCATTTATTTCTGAATTGTATTGCTTGTTTTTAGATTTTGCACACTGGGGCACTGCTATCCTGTGCCCAGTTTATGTACTCTAACTCCTTAAACAGGTAGTGTTGTAAATTGAAACCACCATGTGATTAAGCATTTACTAAAGACATCAATTCTCCTGCCTTACACATGTCTCTTTCGTTATGTTGACTGAAGTTTGGACTCCATTTTGTATTGTTATGTCTCCACGTGCTCAACACGAGAAGAGTCCTATCTTCGTGTTAGTTGCTCTTGTAATCTGCCTAGTAACAGTCTATAAATAGTTCCTTTGTCCGCCTGGCGCATGCCCAGGCTTGACCACATCTGTTATCAGTTAGTCCTTGCTTGACCATGTTTTCGCGGGCTCAAGGAGTATGTCAGCTCCGCCCACATATTGATCTTGTATCGAAAATGTCCATAAAAGGTAACATTCCTTGCCTCATGTTGTATCCTCCCACTTATGAGCCCCTCTGTTGTGTATAAAAGGGGACTGTGTACGCAAGTTCTTTGTGCTACTCTATGCAATACTGAAGGGTATTGTATGGATTGTAGGACCACCCTTAAGGGTTAATAAACCTTGTCTTTGTACTTTGCAGTTTCCGTGCCAACTTCCTTATAGATTCCATTGCAGGAGAGCGAACCTTTGTGTCCTGCGGGCCTAGCTGGGGCCTGTATTCATCAATTGGCGCCCGTCACGTGGGGCTCATCGGCGACTCGGATGCTCGAAGGATTGGTCGCGACGAAGGTGAGGAATTTGGCCGGGGATGTGATCACTGCCAGAGGCACTTTAGTCCTGGCATCCCGAGGTTTTTCTTCCTTCCCTTCCGACCTGACCATCTGGGTGGCGCCGGTCCTCGACTGAGACCTCTTCTGTCGGTCCTGCCGTGACAGCCGTTTGGGCGAATTTTGGAGCTTGGCAGTTGGAATCTGGACTCTTGATTGGTAAGAACCGTTGTACGGTACTTGCTCCGAGTTTTTGAAGCCTGGTTTGGCTATTTGAGTTTGATTTGTGATGACCGGTCATATCTTGTATTGATTATTGTGAGAATATATGCGTTGCAACACATATAGGCAGGTAATGTGGAGATATTTCTCCGGAACTGTGTAACTTTGAACGGCACAACGTTTAAGTGCCATTTTTTTTGATAATACTGCATATTCTGCATTATTTTTATGAGCATGCCTGCTTTTAGCGCACTCCGTAAGTGGTGCTGCTGCTTTGGAAACCGGTTAAACCTCGAGGAATCTGCTCCAGCTCCCCCAGAGGGGACTCCTAATAGGGATATGTATGTGAAGCATGGTCTTTCTTCCATAATGTACAGCACAGTATGGAGGAAATTTACCAGAAAGGATCCTGAGTTACGGTGGCCGTTGTATGGGTCGTTTGATATGCGTAAGATTGAGTATGTGGAACAGTGTATGTGTAAACGGCGTGCTCGTCAAGACATGTTTGAATGTGTGCGATTATGGGTGAAGGAAGTGCGTGAGCGAGAGAAGCGTGAGAAAGCGCTGTTTGATAAAGAGCAACGGAAGAATGATCATGTGAGAGCACAGGAAGCAAAGCGTCGGGAGGAAAGAGAACAGACGGAGAGGCAAGAGAAAGAGCGTAGGTTACAAGTCTCGGGTCAATATGCTGTTCGTCAGTCACTCTATCCTGTCCTTAATAATCATGACGATGATTTTTATTTATTAGATCGTTCTCCGCCTCCTTATGTCGGCGCGTCTGCCCCGAGGCCACAAGATTCTGGATCGGGTTCGGGTAAGGTAGACACGCGGTCCATGTTATCGGCTGAGCGAATGGGTGAGCTTCGGCAAGTTTCCTATCGTGCACTTAAGGGCAAGTTATCCCTTGCTGAGTTGTTGGATTCTTGGGAGTTGTGGCAGGATAGAGAAAGGTTGTATTTTTTGGGCCACTTTTCTGAGGAAGTGATTGCTGCTTTCCGGAAATATTCCAGTGTCTTTGAACCTGACGATGTGGTATTAGATGCTAAAGCATTGCGTAATGGTGTTTTCTCTCCCTCTAAGGCGCCTGAGGCGGTTCGGCGACTGTTTGCGTTGCGGGATGCGGCGAAAGACCTTAAAGAGAAAGCACGCCAACAAGTTGAGGAGGAGAAGCGGTCGGATTTGCGTGCCGGAGATGGCCATTCATCCACCTCTCAATCAGATAAGAGCGATCTAGTGCATGCTAAGCCAATGCGAGAGGCGGCGCCTTTGTATGTTCCTCCTAAAGGTACGGGGACTAGCTCGGATATTACCTCCGCCGATGCTAAGGGATATTTTGTGTATAATTGGGTTTATACTCCCTGGCACAGGGCTGACGTCATGGCGTTAAAGAATGCGTTGCCTGATCCCCGCAAGAATCCAGCGGCCTTTTACGAAGAAGTCGAGGGGGCCTTGAATTCTTGTACTATGACCTTAGCAGATATAGATTTGTTCTTTGGGCTTATTCTACCACCAGATATGTGGCGATCTGTGCGGAAGGTGGACGATGTTGCCGCTTTTAAGGCTCGGTGGTCTGAGCTTGAGGATGAGGATAGGGAGAGAAAGCCCGCGCAGAAACCACCTCAGATTATCCTAGATCTCCCTGCTGCTATTCTGGCTAAGTTGAAGACAATCATCCCCCCTAAAAAGATTGACTGGAATATGCTAGCCTCGTGCAAGCAGAAAGTCGATGAATCAGTTGCAGATTTCTTTACGCGCTTTGAGGAGACGTTTCATGATTTTAGTGGTCAGTCACTTACGGACGATACGGGTCGACACCTCTTTGCTGATAAATATGTGGCGAATTTATTACCGGCGATCGCAGCTCGCCTAAAGGCGAGTGAAAGTTCTTGGTCCACCGCGACCCCGACAGCCCTCCTGACTATAGCTCAGTACTATGAGCGCCAGGAGCAAGAAGCGAAGGGGCAGGAGGAGAAGAAATCGAAGGATTTAAAAACGAAGGTGATGTTAGCACAAGTATATGGTCTGCCCCGACGGGGTGTAAATAGAGGTAGGGGAGGATTTTATGGTCCTCCCTCGGGCCGATCTGATTTGAACAGGAATCAATGTGCGTATTGTAAGCAATCGGGACACTGGGCCAGAGATTGCCCGGCGTTGCATGTTTCGCGTCAGGGACACAATCAGGGTGGCCCGAGAGGTAGAGGGGGTTTCTCGAATTTCAGAGGGAATTCTAATGATCACGCTCGTTTTGACCCTGCCGGGCAGCAACGAGATAGGCCTAATGTTTTCGATCGACAAAACCAGTATCAAGTGTCGGGGATTGACCGTTCTGGGTACCATGATTCTCAGCATGCATAGGAATGCGTTGGATGGGGGTTAGAATCAGTTGAGGTGCCGGTTGATCAGAAGGGTCCTTACGTATCAGCTGAGATTTTGGGTTCTACTGATCAGTTCCTAGTGGATACAGGAGCGACTCGTAGTGCGCTGTCTAAACAATTGGTTCCGAGGGCTCCCCCATCTGGCTTAATGGTTACATCGGTAGGGTTTGATGGTACACTCTCCCGAAGCCCTCTTTCACGGCCCCTCACATTTCAGGTTGATT
Organism: Triturus cristatus; assembly: GCF_964204655.1. Lineage (NCBI taxonomy): Eukaryota > Metazoa > Chordata > Amphibia > Caudata > Salamandridae > Triturus > Triturus cristatus. The sequence continues at coordinate 949,842,698 of NC_140585.1, forward strand.
CCTTTTCTGCACCCTGTCCGTTTTTGCTTGCCCCGAACACGCCGGACAATATTATGGGCCTTGATATGCTGAAGCACTTCAGAGCTACGATCCGCTGCTCCCCTGCTGGAGTGCGGGTGATATTAAATGACAATTACCCCCTGTCTGAACGGATGTGTGTGGTTGCAGAAGATGCTGTGTTAGCTACCCTCCCTTGTGCTCTGTGGGCCACCTCGGATACTGATGTGGGACAGATGGTGATTCCGCCTGTTCACATTCGTGTCCAGGAGGGGGCGGTGTTACCACGCCTCCCACAGTATCGTATTTCCCAGGAGGGGGAGGAGGCTCTTATACAGATTGTGCAGGATTTGATTAAGGTGGGAGTAGTGGAAGAAGTTCCCTATAACGTCTGTAATAGCCCGATTCTACCCATTTTGAAAAAGGATACGGATGCCAAAGTCTATCGGTTTATAATTGATTTGAGAGAAGTAAACAAGATCGTGATACCTCAGTACCCAGTGGTTTCTGATATCACGACGTTGCTTACTTTGGTCCCGCCTACGGCGACCACGTTTTCAGTTATTGATTTGAAAAATGCCTTCTTTTCAATTCCCATTCATCCCGATAGTCGATACCTCTTTGGTTTCACTCTAAATAATAGGTCTTACCGATTTTGTAGAATCCCTCAGGGCTACACAGAAAGCCCTAGCATTTACAGTCAAGCTTTGAAAAGACAATTGGATTCCTTTGTTCTGACCGAGGTTGTCGCCCTCATTCAATATGTCGATGACATTTTGCTGGCGGCCGACACTTCGGAGTTGTGTGAAAGGAGTACGTTGTCCTTGCTTTCCTTTTTGGCATCCCACAATCACAAAGTATCTCGGAAAAAGTTGCAATTCTGTAGACCAAAGGTGACTTATCTGGGTCACCTTTTGTCTAAGGAGGGGCGTGCACTCACACCAGATCGTGTCCAAGTAATTCTGGACACGCCGACGCCGTCCACACAGAAGGACGTGCGTGCATTTTTGAGTCTTGTGTCGTTTTGTAGGCAATGGATACTAGGGTTTTCACACATAGCTAAGCCATTGTTAGCCCTTTTGACAAAAGACACACCTATCCCGCTTCCTTGGACGAATGAGTGTGACACTGCCTTTCAGAAACTGCGACAGGCTCTCTGTTCAGCACCAGTGTTAGGGACTCCTGATTATACCAAACCTTTTTCGCTGTATGTGCATGAGAAAGATGGATGTGCATTATCAGTTTTAGTGCAGATGCACGGCGACAAGCAGCGCCCTTGTGCATATTTTTCGGCTGTACTTGATCCTGTTGCCCAAGCATTGCCTGGTTGTTTTCGCTCGGTTGCGGCAACAGCTGTGTCAATACGCCAAAGCGAGGGAATTGTGTTATCTCATAAGCTGTTGGTATTAGTCCCCCATGCTGTTGATGCCCTGCTTAATCAGACAAAGACGCAGCATTTGACCAGTGCCCGTTTAACGGGATATGAGCTGACGCTTTTGGCTCCTCATATTACGTTAAAGAGGTGCGTGACGTTAAATCCGGCCACATTGTTGCCATACCTCGAGACTCAGTCTGAAGCACGGAAAGCACATGATTGTATTCTTGTGACTGAGGAACAAACAAAGGGTCGTATTGATCTCCAGGATACGCCCTTTCCAGATGTAGATGGAGAACTGTGGGTGGACGGGTCCTGCCTGAAGCTACCAGATGGTACGACTTCAGCAGCGTATGCAATTACCACATTGCAAACAATAGTGGAGGCAGCACGCATACCACAGAAATCAGCTCAAGCAGCGGAACTGATAGCATTAACACGAGCATGTGAGCTCAGTACAGGATTGTGTGTGAATGTTTATACAGATAGCCGGTATGCCTTCGGAGTAGCGCACAATTTCGGCCTGCTCTGGAAGGAGAGAGGGTTTTTAACGTCACATGGAGTACAAATAATGCATGGGGAGTTAGTTCATAATCTTTTAACTGCATTGACATATCCGAAGAAAATTGCCATCATTAAATGTAGCGCCCATAGGAAGGTAGTCGATAATGTTGGAGAAGGGAATGCGTTAGCAGACCGGGTGCTACTGCCATGTATGTAGTGAAGTCACAAGTAGAGAGATGGCATGATGCGAAGGAAGAAGTGCGAGAAATACAGAGGACCGCTTCTGATAAAGAACGGGAGCGATGGTCCAGTGAGGGAGAATTGGATGATGAGGGTTGCTGGAGAAATAAGCAGATGGATAGATGGAAATTACCCACGGCTTTTGTACAACCTATGGTTCAGATGGCACATGGGCTAGCACATGTTGGAGCTTCCGCAATTGTAAAATTGCTTACCCAAGTCTGGGAGCATCCAGAGATTGCTAGCACGGCAAAGAGGGTGGTGCAGACCTGTATGATCTGCCTGAGGTACTCGAACCCCAGCAGGAGGATTTGTAACACCTGCTGCACCCTTTGAGGTTCTGCAGATGGATTACATCCAGCTTGAGCGCTGTAACAATTTGAAGTATGTTCTAGTAGTGGTTTGTGCCTTTAGCAAATGGGTTGAGGCATACCCTACGAAAGACAATACTGCAATGACTACCGCCAAGATGCTGTTGAAGGAGTTCTTCCCTCGATATGGTGTTTGTAGACTTCTGTGGAGTGATAACGGACCCCACTTTATAGCGGATGTTATAAAGTATGTTTTGAAGGGTCTGGGCATCACCCAGAAGTTCCACGCAGTATTTCACCCTCAATCTGCAGGACTAGTCGAGAAGTATAATGGTACACTGAAGCTCAAGATCGCTAAAATCCAAGCTTCGACGTCTTTGACTTGGCCAGATGCTTTACCGCTGGCGTTGTTGTCAATTAGGTCGGTACCGCACTCTCGAATCGGTCTTACACCGTACGAGATTGTCTTTGGACGTCCAATGAATATTTGGGGTCCACCTAAACCTAAGACTGTGTATGATGTACCTTGTGTAATGATGAATGATTATCTGGCACAGTTAACGGATAACTTGGTTTCTATTCATCAACAGGTCCGGGAGGCGCTCCCTGATCGGTCCACCGGTGAAGGACATGGTCTCCGGCCTGGCGACCATGTCATGATAAAAATCTTTGACAGGACGAACAGCCTGGAGCCGAGATGGGTTGGTCCTGAGCAAGTCTTACTGGCAACGAGGACGGCTGTGCGAGTTTCCAACAGAAAGAATTGGATCCATTCCCTGCACTGCCGCAAAGTACCGCCCGGATTGGTGGAGCCTGCTGTATTGACCGATCAACGAGAGATTCTGACCACAGAGAAAGGCCGTGCTGTGGAATCGAACGACGCTGAGGAGCTCTTTCCGGACCACGCGACTCCTGGAGGAAAGCGATATCATCTGAGGCCAAGAAAGTGAATCCTTCAGTATCGGGACATGTTGTCAGAACGGCCCTTGGGTTAGTGAAACGGAGAGCCAATGAGGCAAGGGGGGGGGATCAGCCCTGCATTAGTGTAGCGACACCCGTCTTGGCCCGTTGGTGAAGAAATCGACCGCTGCCCAAGGGGAAGAGTTCTGACAAGCCTTTAGTTTCAGGAAGATATTGATTCTTTATTCTGAGATGGAGAAAAAGAAAATTCTTTGTGCAACAGGCTTTATGCTCACAGTAGCTATTGTTGGGATAACCACATGGTTTGTGGAGGATGTGACTCCTGCTCGAGAGTTACTTGTGTTGACCACTCCAGTGCCTGAGGAGCACTACTTCTATACCCTTCCGTATCAAGAATTGAAGCATCGTCAGTCTTATTTGAATAACACTCTCATCCAGATGCTGCATCATACCCACGTTGCCACGAATGCTACGAACTGTTGGATATGTGGTATGATGCCAGCTCATCAAAAGAAAGGAGGAACGCCATTCATACCTCTTCCTTTCTCTCATAATGGCTCTTGTAGGGCATGGTACACTTTGCTTTTTGCCACTCGGAAACCCACAGTGGGACGATTACTCTTCAGACTCAATAAAGAATGTCATCAGGATAAAGATGGATATCCGCAAGCGAATGGGACAATTTGGGAATGGGAAGAGTATCGACCAGACAATGAATCGATTCCTTATATTTTCACGAACACCAGAGACACTGTGGGAAAAGACAAATTTGTGATTCAAGTGGCTCAAGCTCAAGCGGACCTGTGTGTCCAGAGTGTGGGTTATATTCCTGTTGGTGTTAGTGATTGTATTACCATATTAAACATCGACGGGTTGAATAACAGTACCTTCTTAGCATCCCATAATACATACTTCGTATGCGGAAATAAAGGTTATTACCGTTTGCCAGCCGGTTGGTCCGGAGTATGTTATGTAGCATTTCTGTTGCCTCCTGTATTTTTGGCACCTGCATCCTATCATAAGGATTTGAAGTTGTTAAATAATGTAACTGTAAATAGGTATAAACGTACTCTATCAATTGATGACGTGGATCAGACTGACACTAGTCTGCAGCAGTACATTGATTTTAATTTAGGATTGTTTTTCTTCGTTGGAGCTGCCCTAAATAGTAGGAAAGTTCGAAGATTAACAAGAGTGGTAGATGCTGTGACAAACCAAACCGCTGCTGCTCTTGGGAATCTTACGGAAGAATTGCAGATTACCAGAATTGTTGCATTGCAGAATCGTATGGTGTTAGATGTTATGTTAGCTGATCGAGGTGGAGCTTGTAAAATTATTGGGAGTAGTTGCTGTGTGTTTATCCCTGACCACACACCGTCAGTCTATAATGCAATCAACAGGTTGCATAAAATTGCAGCTGAAATCCATACAGAAAACGGCACTTGGTCCTTTTCTGGATGGTTTTGGGCATTGATTACTGCTTGGGGTTGGAAGGTTTTAACTGGTCTCTGTATAATTATAGCAGTTCTGTTTTCTTGTTGCATCTGTGTCCAATGTGGTCCCTTGTTCTGTTCCTTATGTGTATCATTCTGTATTCCCGATAAGAAAGCTATTGCCAATGTCACTTATCAGAAACGTTTAGCCAAAGAAGTAGAAGAAATGATGACAATTGACATATACGATGATTATCCTAACAAACCCGATGTCTTCAGTAAATGCTGAAAGGGTCGTCTGTTGTAAATTGAAACCACGATGTGATTAAGCATTTACTAAAGACATCAATTCTCCTGCCTTACACATGTCTCTTTCGTTATGTTGACTGAAGTTTGGACTCCATTTTGTATTGTTATGTCTCCACGTGCTCAACACGAGAAGAGTCCTATCTTCGTGTTAGTTGCTCTTGTAATCTGCCTAGTAACAGTCTATAAATAGTTCCTTTGTCCGCCTGGCGCATGCCCAGGCTTGACCACATCTGTTATCAGTTAGTCCTTGCTTGACCATGTTTTCGCGGGCTCAAGGAGTATGTCAGCTCCGCCCACATATTGATCTTGTATCGAAAATGTCCATAAAAGGTAACATTCCTTGCCTCATGTTGTATCCTCCCACTTATGAGCCCCTCTGTTGTGTATAAAAGGGGACTGTGTACGCAAGTTCTTTGTGCTACTCTATGCAATACTGAAGGGTATTGTATGGATTGTAGGACCACCCTTAAGGGTTAATAAACCTTGTCTTTGTACTTTGCAGTTTCCGTGCCAACTTCCTTATAGATTCCATTGCAGGAGAGCGAACCCTTGTGTCCTGCGGGCCTAGCTGGGGCCTGTATTCATCAGTAGAAAATAGCGAAACCCAGATTGGCTTATTTAACTTTCCTATAGGCAATAGTATATGGTGCAGAAACTACACCTATGGCTTAAAAATGTTAACTGTCACCTGTCGAATGCAGCTTTTATTGTGCCATCCACTAGTGTGACAAAGGAAAACATGGCTTCAAGCCCACCATTGAGGCCTGATTGTTGAAGTGTAAAACCTGCAGTATGACATGCCAGGTTAAACGTTTTGAATAGGTGAAAAACACACTTTTAAATATTAATGAGTCACTGCTATGTAGGCATGAGATTTAAAAGTGGACCATGTAGAAAATTAGTGTTAATGTTTCCCTATAGTGACAACTCCCTAAAAGCTATTTCACTGTGGTAGCCCTAGCTGTCCTATGTAGAAACCAGAGTACAAATTAAAATACTGATACTATATCTCTGCAAAGGGACAGCCGGAAAAAAATGAAACCACTGTTTTTAATAGATAATAAACTCAAATTCAATGGTATCGGATTTTTAATAAAACATTAAAGGTAAAGTCAATTTGTATTACACAGCTTGTGCTCAGCCAGGAAAGAGGTGTCAAAGAAGAGTGAATTTCCTCCCAGAACCACATATTAGGCTGATCTGAATGGACAGAGACGGCTCCTCTGGGCACAATAGAATATGTAAGGTGAAGACTGTAGGCATTGCATTCAAACCACAGTGGCAAGTCCGGGTCAATTGAGCCACATGCAATACTTTTCACATGTGAAAGGGAAAGGACAAGATGCCAGGACAAATCTTGTGTGTCTCCTATCTGTTTGTTGAAGGACCCAGCTTTTGTCCAGGTAGATTTCTATCTCTGGGTTTGTTGCATGCACAGTGCCACCTTCAAACTGGATTTTAGTGTTAGCTGTGGGAAAATACTATTAGTACTATGGTACACGTCCCACTCACACCCTCAGTCTGAGTTTAAATTTATTTTGGCTGAAGTCCTTTACTATCTTTGATTTGACCTGACAAATTGCATATGGGCCTTTTGGAAGTAAAGCAAACAGGAACTACTGCAAAAGAGGGTATGTCAGAGCCTGGGAAGCTTTACTCCATTGATCAGCGAGGAACAAGTGGTGCCTTACGATGCCCCTCACCCACCAGTTGGTGAACCCTACAAAGCTTGACCCTCACCCAGCATTTCTCAGAAAACGGCTGCACTTGCAAAAGGATACCAAGTGTGTGGGGGCGCTAGGTGGCGCGCGCATGGAATGGCCGCACTGATGTGAGGCTCCCAGGGCCCGGTGACATTATCCTTCCATGATCCTGCTCGACCACGGTTGCGGCTGTAACGGATTGGCTTCCCAGGTGTGGGAAACTCAGATGCAGACTCGCTGGTGATTTGGAGCAATTTGCGCCGAGGGCTGAGCCGCTAGACCGAAGTGAAGCGGACCCGAGGAGTTACGGGGGAGCGCCCTGGAGCCTGCTGACGGCTGGCGGCGTTAACTGAGGCCGCGGATGCACCTGCGGCGGTAGGCCGCGAGGGGACGGTCCGGAGAGCGAGTGTGCCGGCAGAGAAGACCCGAGATTGAGAAGGCGGTAAGCGGCGCGACCTTGCGTCCTGCTGGTGGCTCTGAGCTGGGGCTTTGGCTGAGTTCCCACTGGAGATTGGTGGTGGAGTGATCGGAACAGTGGAAGTGCCGCGACGGGACCAGGAGGAGGCGGTGGCGACATACGCGAGAGCGGAGAGTGCGAGGGACGGAGCGAGGCCTCCCCCCCCTCTCCCTGGTCGCGGACCTTGGCTTGGTGCTTGAGAGGCGGCGGGGCCCTGCGGCGGCGCGGTGCTGAGAGCTGTACTGAGCGCCAAAACTGATCGTACCTGACAGGTTGGCGCTGGCACCCGGCTGGGACAGTCTGCAGCATCCGGTGAGTCGGGAGTGCTGCGGGTGACAGTGACACAGCCGGAGCTGCGGAGGCGTGATACACGGTGATCATGGAGTGACTCTGCCTACTGCTGGCCATATTCTTTGCGGCTGAGGTTTTTGACGCTGGTGGCTGTTACTATTGGCGGGCGGAGGCTGCCGTGAGGTGGAGGTAGTGCGACGCAGGAGTGCCCACGCGATCAGGGGCCTTCGGGAGAGGAGCAGAAGTGGCGCATTCACTGTGAGGGAGAGCTGAAGAGGCATACTCTGGGGCATAGCACGCTGTGGTGTGGCTGGGATCGGTGGCGGTGGTACGTGGCTGGCATTGGAGTGTTTCCGCTGTGCCGGGAGGCGACTGCTGGTTGGAGGGTGACAGCGCCGCCTCGTGTGCAGACGGACAGGGATTGCTGGCCTCCCGGATTGGTACCGCCGTCACGGCGACAGAATGGGCAAGACGGATACCAGGCAGCCGAAGTTGCAGTTCGAATCGGTGAGGCGCGGTGCCCAGGCCCCGCCGGCTGGATCAGAACGTGAAGGTCGCACTGGGACCCATGGCGATGTGGTGGCACCGGAGACTGATGTCCAACGCATACTACAGGAGATGCGGCAAGGCTTTGCCATGGTGGTGGAGAAGGTGGACGGTATGTCTACGAGAATGGACGCAATCGTTCATAAACTAGAGGGACACGAAGAGCGGCTCGTGGAGGCGGAACGACGCATTTCGGAGGTGGAGGATGCGACCTCCGGCCACGCCACGCGGCTAGCCCGGATGGATAACCTACTGAGGGTCATTGCTGCAAAGAATGAGGACCTGGAAGCGCGCAGTCGGCGCAATAACATACGCGTTTTGGGAATACCGGAATCCACCAATGTGGGGAAGATGGAGGACTACATAGTAAAGCTGCTGCTTTCCTCCGTTGGCGGGGACGCCTTCTCCAGCCAGTTTATAGTGGAGCGTGCCCACAGGGCTCTGGGTCCGCGGCCGCCACCGGGGAGCAATCCTCGCCCGATCATTGCGCGACTTTTGAATTACAGGGACCGCGATGTGGCATTGCGCGCTGCCAGGGGGAAGCAAACCCTGACGTACGATGGAAACAACTTCTCCATTTATCCTGATTTCACGCCTATGGTCCAAGAGGAAAGACGTAAATTTCTGGAGGTCAAAGCGAAATTGCGAAAGGCGCAGATTGACTATGCATTGCTCTATCCAGCGCGCCTTAGAGTGACATATCAGGGGAAGCAGCATTTTTTCACCACACCGAATCAAGAGGAAGACTTTCTCAAGCAGCAGAAAAGAGCGAATCGGAATGGCGGGAGCGGGTCTGCGACACGACGGCTGGAATCGGACGGAGAGAAGGAGGACTCCATGGGGGCTGCTGCTGGTGGCACCCGAGAGGGCGTGCACGAGACTTGAGGAGACCGCTTTTGTTTCTCCTTTATTCCTACTTTGTACTTCTTTCTCTTCTTATGTTAAAGGGAGGTGACAGGAGGCGAGTCTAGCTTGGTGATATTGTTGTCAGCTGCGCTAGTCGAGAGACTGATTTTGCACACCGGGCTCCCTCTAGTCCCTGAGGCCTGAATGTCTCCCCGGGGTGGGGCATGGATTGGTATTCGGGGGCGGGAGGTGAATGCGCGGCTGCCTAGTTGAAGCCCCCAGCGGGTATTACCCTGGGGCGGTTTGCTGTGCGTCCACGTTGGACGGTGTTATTCACGCAGTTGACATGATGGGGTTGGGGTGGGCGGGGGGGGAACACATGGCTGGCAAGTTGGGGCTGCTTCAGTGGGTGGGGGTGGGACTTACGGGGGACATTACTGACCACAGCATGCCTGCCTCCTGGGGGCGTGATAACGGAACTGGGCTAGGGAGAAGTTGGGGTAAGTTAAAAGTTGTGCATCTTGGATTGATCAGCGATTTCTTTACAGTGGTGGACGGCTGGCTGCAATATTATTCTGATATGATGTTTGGAAGCATGTCCGATGGCGGGGAGTATGGCTAATGGGGACACTGGCAGTCTGAACGTCATTACGTGGAATGTTAGGGGGCTGGGGGACGCAAGGAAGAAGAGGCAATTGCTTGCTTATTTAGACAGACATCACATACACATTGTCCTGTTGCAGGAGACACACTTCACTCCCCAAAACGCTGGTGGATTTGCACGCAAATGGGCAGAACATAGAGTTTTTTCGTCCTACTCGTCTTATGCCCGTGGGACGGCTATCCTTATAAAAAAGCAGGTGCCTTTTCACCTAGCGGGGTCGACTACAGATACGCAGGGCAGATATTGTATAGTGTGGGGGCGGCTGGGCACGACCTCGGTCACATTGGCCTGTTGTTACGGTCCTAATGTGGATGATCCGGAGTTCTTTAATACACTATGGGCCAGGATCTTTGAACTGGGTACCCAACACGTTATATGGGGTGGGGACTTCAACGTCACATATAGCCCCGGGCGTGATAGATCACATCCAGCCCCGCATCATTACACCAAAGCGGCTAGAGTCATTGGGGACACAATGGATGCGTATCACTTACTTGACGCTTGGAGGCATATGCATCCCACCTTGCGAGAGGGCACGCATTACACAGCGCATGCTGCTTTGTGGGCGAGACTGGATTATTGGTTAGTGTCCAGGGGGTTGGGACCCGCGATCACCCACGTGCAGCATATGGCCAGAACATACTCCGATCACGCCCCGGTGCGGCTAACACTGTCATCGACGGACCTTGGCGTGCCGCGGGGGGCCTGGAGGTTGCAGCCCACCATGCTTTTAGATGAGATTTTCCAAGAGGAACTGCTGGAGGAGGTGCAGGGATTCTTTGCCCGCAATAAGGGTTCAGTGGACAGCGTTGAGATCATATGGGAGGCATTTAAGGTAACTATGAGGGGGTTCTGTATGTCTAAGGGATTCGGGGTGCTGAAGGCTCTAAATGGCACACTAAATACACTGGAAAAGGACTTGAAACGGATGGAGGGAGAGCTGGCTCAGGCCCCGTCTGCGGCTGTCCAGGCTCGCTTCAGGGACACACTCTCGGAATACATGACAGCAGCGGAGCGGGAAACACGATTTAAAGGGAAATATTGAAGAGCCCATTGCTATGGTGAGGGCGAGAGACCAGGGAGAGTGCTGGCGGCCTCGGTAAGGAAGCCTCGGTTTTCAAACTACGTCCTGGAGATTGAGGATCTGGAGGGGGAGGTGTACCGGGACACAGCTAATATTCTCACTGCTTTTACGAGGCATTATGGGCGCCTGTATACCACCACCAGAATGGATGAGCTTGATCTGGAGGGGTTTCTGGGGGATGTAGCGTTGGGGTGGCTTAGCGACCGACAGAGGGCCTTTTTATGTGCTCCGTTTGAGCTGGATGAGGTTAGGGAGGCTATTATGAGCATGCAATCTGGGAAGGCCACTGGAACGGACGGTATCCTGATAGAATTTTATAAGACCTATATAGATATTATGGCCCCCGTCCTGCGAGAAGTGTATGAGGAATCGCTGGAGGTGGGCTGTCTCCCTGCGTCAATGAGGGAGGCACTCATAGTTTTGCTGCTGAAACCAGATAAATCGCCGCGAAAGTGTGACTCCTATAGGCCTCTGTCCCTCCTAAATTGTGATGCTAAGATACTAGCCAAGTTAATCGCCACGCGCCTGAATTTATTACTTGAAAATTTGATACTCCCTGACCAGTCAGGCTTTGTACCGGGAAGGGCAACGTCCCACAACCTGCGGACGCTGTTTGCGATTCTTAACAATGTGTCGCCTGATCTGCCGCTCGCAGCTGTTTTTTTGGATGCCACTAAAGCGTTCGATTCCGTAGAATGGGATTACCATTTTTGGAGTGATGCTGCGTATGGGCTTTCCACCACTTTTTTTATCATGGATCAGACTCCTGTACAATGTACCGGTGGCCAAGGTCCTCATCAATGGGCACACGTCTGCGTCGCTGTCCATCACGAGGGGTACCCGGCAGGGTTGCCCGCTCTCTCCACTGCTTTTTGCCATTGCGGTGGAACCCTTGGCAGCGAAACTGCGACAGCACCATAATGACAAGGCATTGCGTTGTAATCTGAGACAGATCCTTATTTCTTTATATGTGGATGAAATTACGTTACATATCCGGAATCCCCAAGAGAACCTGAATCCGATACTGCGGGAGTTTATAGTGTTTGGTAAATTGTCGGGCATACATATAAATTGGAGTAAATCTAGTATATTCCCGCTGACGCAGGCTACGACTCGGTTTGCATTTGACTACCCCCTAGAGTGGTGCGAAGAGGAGCTGCGCTATCTTGGTATCCGTGTGACGAGAGATAGAGAGGAGCTCATGAGATCGAACTATGGCACAGCGATAACTCGGATTGCAGGCTGTGTGACCAGGTGGATTGCGCTCCCCCTGTCCATGGCGGGACGGGTGTCACTGATTAAGATGGTGATCCTGCCACAATTGCTTTATTTATTTCTTAACATACCGTTCTATCCGGGACGGCATTTCTTTGCGATGCTCCGGACTGAGCTGACGCGACTGGTGTGGGGAGGGCGGCAACCGCGACTGAAGTGGGAGGTACTTACTAGACCATATGTACAGGGAGGGTTTGGAGTCTCGAATTTTGAGCTATACTATTTCAGTGCGCAGGCCCACTACGCTTGGTTCTGGGTGATGCAACCCAGGTATCTACCTCAAGTGGCGGCGGAGCACTGGCTCGCACATCCGATACCGATAGATGGTGTGCTGTATGGGCCGGTTGCACATCGGGATCGGGCGCCGACCACGGTTACCTGTACGGTTGATGCTTGGCGTCGACTTAGACACCTCTTGCAGACCCCCCTGCTGTATGCTGCATCATTGCCGCTCACATATCACCCAGGACTGCCCTTGCTGCAGGAGGTGCTGTTCCATAAGTTTAGGACTCGAATGGGGATACGGACGTGGGGGGATCTGTATCATGAGGGAACGTTCCGATCCGCAGAGCGGATGTTACGGGACCCGCAGCAAACTCCACTTGATCTCTTTTTATATGTCCGGCTGCGGCAGGGGATTCGAGCTATAACTCCGGATTTTCCACAGGAGCCAACGGAGTGTGCCCCACTGCAGGCTATGCTGAAATGTAAGACTGCCACACGATTGGTCTCACTGATCTATAGCATGGTTTATACCCAACGGGAGCTCCCTGACCCACTTGCCCGTGCGCGATGGGACGCTGAGCTTCGTCTGACGCTATCAGACGAGCAATGGAGGTATTGCTGTCTGCAGACTGAAGGACTGCCAGCCAGCAGTAGACTCCGCATGATACATTATAAATACCTGCACAGAATATATTATACGCCGGTGAAAATGTTTAAATATCATTTGAGGGATACGGATCGCAGTGATAGGTGTAGGGCCACGGCAGCGGATTTTTTACATCTGGCGTGGGAGTGTCCGGGGGTGAATGAGTATTGGCGACAGGTTTTTGCGGCACTGACTAATATGGTTCACACGCACATAGATCTCACACCTCTACTGGCACTACTTGGATATGTTAAACAGATACAGGCAGCCCATAGGAAATTCGTGGCGCTGGGGCTTCTGATGGCAAAGCGAAGGGTGGCCTGCCGCTGGGGACGAGGACGGGCCCCGAAATTCAAGGATTGGATTAATGACCTGATAACTTGCCAGGAGCATCTTGCCACGTACGCTGAGCTGCTGCCCAGCGCCTCTAGGCCGCGGGACATATGGGCCCCCTTGACCTGCTATCTGCTTGAATTCCCGCGGGAGGCAGCGGGACAGGGACGTAGGGAGATACCTCACTAGAAGTCGGGGGTAGAGGGTGTAGGAGTGGAGGTTGGGAGGAGTGCTAACAAGGTGAGGAGGTATAACATTGGAAATTAGGCGTTCGCATGTGGTGGGAGAGTGACTGGTATGTTTGCCACGTGGGAGACTGGGACATTGAAGTGCGGGAGTCATATTGTGGATGGCGGTGGTACGGTTATCCGCTCCAGCGGGGATTGATGGGATTGGCCCCCGGGAATGTGATGCAGTTCTGCCTATGTGGCGATGCTCTACAGTTGTTGGATGACTATGCTTTTAAAGACTGTGTGGACGGCTGGTCCATCGTATATACCCGACTGTGATTTTCCAGATAATGCACATGTTTGTTATTAATTGTCTTGAAAACTAATAAACAGATTTAAAAAAAAAAAAATAAAAAAAAAAAAAGGATACCAAGTGTGTGAGAAATTGGGTTGTGGTTGACTGGGGTGTGAGCCCTGGTCAAGCAACAACCACAATCCTTGTTATGCTAAGGCACAAGCAAAACCCAAATTAACCTGTGCTCCCCCCTCGTAAATTGGCACAGAGCAGTCAAGCTTAACTTAGAGGCGATGTGGAAAGTATTTATGCAACACTTCAAGCAGTAAAAAAGTGAAAACACCACACAAAAAGGCCCCCACACCAAAAAAGAGCAAAATCTATTGAATAAAACAAGACTAAAATGACAAAAAAATAGAAATCAGTTGAACTGGAGATATGAATTTTTTAAGAATTTAGTGAAAGTAGCACCAAAACGCACAAAACGCTAACTCTGTTAAGTCACCCTGGATGGGGTCAAAGTCACAATTTCAGGCCGAACGCAATGGACCACAGGTCAGATACAGTCACCTGGATGGGGCCCTTGAAGTTTACATTCTAAAGTTTGTGCCAAGATACCTGTTTGGGTTGAAGATGGTGGCACAGAACAGGGAGAGCATTGTGGGAGGCTGTCAGCAAAGCGCGAAGATCCGGCTTGCGTTGGGGGCGGGTGTTGCTGGAGTTTTTTGTTGATGGTCCCCTCAAGCTGTCAATGCTGCAGTTCAAAGAGTCAGACTGATGGACCTTTGTGCTGATTTGTAGCACAAGCTGTGTGGTCTCTGTGCAAACAGTCCCGTTTTTGGTTGCACCGAGCCCAAAAGCTTGATTTCAGTGCCCTTGAGGCACAGCAAGGGTCCAGAACCGGAGAGGCACCACTCGTTGCAGCTGGGTCCAGGGGCTGGTGTAGGATGTTGAGAAGTGTTTTATGTCCCTGAGGTGGAGATCAGGAGGACAGTAGACTAGCTGTTGTAGTCACTCTGGGGTCCTGGGTTCAAGATGAAGCTGCAGGTCCAGTTGGTCTTCCCCAGGCAAGATGGCAACAGCCAGTAGGTCAGCACAGCAGGGCAGCAGATCCTTCAGAGCAGCAGTACAAACAGAGTGGCAGTCCTTTCAGCAGCACAGCTGTACTTCTTCCTGCAGAGTATCCATAGGCCCAGATGTGTACTGAAGAGTTGATGTCTGCGGTTCAGTATTTATGCACAGTTGTGCCTATGAAGTGGGGAGCAGCTCCTGGAGGTGCATATAAAGTGAACAGATGCCCCACCTTCCTGGCCCTGGCTCCAAACTAACTACAGGGGATATGCAGCCCTTTGTGTGGAGACAGGATGTAAAAAAAAATGTAAATCCAGTATTTGTAAAGAGAGAACAGCTACCCAAAGGCATCCTGGCGCTGGGGGCTGTCAGGAAGATTAAGCAAGCTATTGCCCAGAGTCACATGGTCCTGGGCTGACCTGCCGCCGGTGCCGGGGATCGAACCGTGAACCCCAGATTCCAGTGTCAGTCGCCATGGCTGCGGCGCCACACCTCTTCCCTCTATAGCCTATTCCAGTGTAAGTGGGGTCGGGCCCAGCTCTTCCCTTCTATCCTGCCAGTGATGGCCCATCCAGTGACACCTAAGCTCCCCATTGTGTTTGTGGCAACCTAGGAGGGATACACATAGGCCAACTGTCAGCTACACCCAGTGATGTGACCCAGAGGCAGCCTGTAGTCACCAAAAGTCTAAGGCAAAACAATGCCAACTTTCTAAAAGCTGCATTTTCAGAATTGCAATTTAAAATCTAATTTCACTATAAGTAAGGATTTTAAATTGTGATTCCAGAGACACCAATCATGAACTAGTTGCCTCTTCCCATTCGGTAATTAGACTTATAAAATGTAAAAAGGTAACTTCAATGTTCTCCTATGGGAGAGATGGCTTTGAAGTAGTGAGAAATGAATGTAGTAGTTTTGCACTACCAGGACACGTAAAACTTAAAGGTACGTGTCCTACATTTTACATACATTGCACCTTGCCCTCTGGGGTTGTACAGGGCCTACCCCAGGGGCCACTTATGTGTATTAAAAAGGAAGGTACGGGACTGGCAAAAGGCTTATTTTACTAGTTAAAAATAGCACTTTACAACTACACTCACTCAGGCTGCAATCGCAGACCTGAGACATGTTTAAATTGCTAATTAAGTGGGTGGCACAATCAGTGCTGCATACCCACTAGAAGCATTTAATTTACCGCCCTGGGCACATGTATTGCCACTTTTATAGGGACTTATAAGTACATTTAATATGCCAATTTGATATTAACCAATGGTGCCATGTTTTAAGGAGAGAACACAAGCACTTTGGCACTGGTTAGCAGTGGTAAAGTGCGTAGAGCACTATGGCCACCAAAACTTAATTCAGCAAAAAATGGAGGAGTGAAGACAAAAAGTCTGGGAATGACCCTGAAGAAAGGTCCAAGCCCAACAAGGTGGACTGAACCCGCTTCACTTGGCATCTGTGACCTGTTAGAAGGACTTGAAGAGGTTGGAAGCCCTTCCACTTGAAATCCAAAGACAGAAAGATCTCCAAGGATCATCAGGCTAATTCCCTAGGCAGCTCCAGGAACATAAAAAAGCTGAAGAGGTCATTCCTGTGAAGAATCCCAACTGAACAGTGGTAACTAGACCCGGATTGGACTTTGCTGTTGCCCTCTGCCTGACAGCTGGAGAGTTGTCTCTAAGTGCTGCCCCTGACATTCTAGAGACATTGGAAGTGTAATCCTGTGGTTGTTTAGGCATCAAAAGAAGTTTGGGAGCTTTTTCAAAACGTTTGCTCCAGAGATCCAGAGCTTGGAGTGGACCTACAGATAAAAGTATGTGACTGGCAGTTCCACAGCATCAGACTACATTTGAGTTTTTTGTTGCTTGGAAAAGAGTATTTCCTAAGGAACATGACAAACTCCATTTCTTAATTGGGACTTAATAACTTTTTTGAACTACCCTACTTTGCACTTCTTGGTGCTTTTTTCACTTAAAATCTTTAAAAATCGATATCTTCGGTTCTCCTTTTTGGAGTTGTGTCATTTTGCTGTCAATTTGATATTACTTTTTTCTTTATTTTTTTAAATTGGAGTGGGATTTTTATTGTGTTGTATTTTCAACTTGTTAACTGTTTTGGTACTTGTGTCATTTTGCTGTCAATTTGATATTACTTTTTTCTTTATTTTTATAAATTGGTGTGGGATTTTTATTGTGTTGTATTTTCAACTTGTTAACTGTGTTGGTACTTCTAAATGCTTTACACATTTTCTAAAATGTAAGTCTGTCTGTCCTGTGCCATGGCTACCAGAGGTTGAGCTCATGTTAAAATTATTTAAACCTTTGACTGGACCTAACAAGATAGTGATTCTAGTACCAACTAATAAACTACTTTCTCACAGTTACTAAAGTATGGAACTCTCTACCCATGCCAAGTGGTACAAGGGAAAACCAGCTCAGATTTCAATACAGACAAAACTAATCAAACTTATTTTGTCCCTCCAGTTTACCATGGCTTTTTTCACCACAAGTCAAAAAGGGCCTCTTGAATATAGGGTGTTTCATTAAGCCAATGAAAAAACATATGCCTAAATCATCAAATCCATTGTAAAATTGGCATTAAACGCATGACTTGAATTGAAAGCTTTTAAGTGCTTTGTACATATCAATGTTATGAATTATTTAGCCAAAAAAATCTGAGATTCTGTGCCAGAAATAAGACATGTTGTCAAAGGTGTTCCACCCTTAGCTAATGTGATTTTTTCAGAGTGAAAGGAGTAAGCAATGCATCTGGAAGAAGTAAGAGAGAACACAGGGAATATCAAGAGGAGATTTCAGAAACATTCAGGGTCATCTAAATTATGTGGTAAAGAAGGACCACATTGGGCAGAATGGTTACCGAAGTTATATGAAAAGAAATCGCAACTATGTGCCAAGGGCAGACACATTATACATAAGATGAATGCATTAAACACACATTGTGCAGTATATTTAGAGACATTATTATCCAACTTTTTAAAATGTAAGCACTTATACGAAAGGAAGATAACTATACCAATTCAATAAATCCTTTTCAAAATGTTGTCAATTGGTGATTTTGGCATACACTGTAGAGCAGACACATGATTTTATTTACCAAGTGCCCAATTTACAAGTTCATTTAATGCCATAAACCTATGTTGAAAGTAGTAAATTGCTCCACTTATGTTTGACAACTATACACAAAAATATATTATTGAAATATAAATATCCTACCACTGTGTAATTCTCCACCATGAGTGCATAGAATTGCACAGTATTGAAACCATGACATGGATTGGGGATGGGAGGAAGAAGTCATAATTAGCCCAGTCAGTTTGGGAACCCCCAAACCTGTGAGTTTGTGACACTCCTATCTGATCCTTTCCAACCATGGATTTGTGTAGGTGTAGAGCAAGGGGTTTCTCCACACATGAAAATGATTTCCAAGTGAAAAAAAAATAAAAGCGCATTTGCACATCGGCATGCCCTTAATCAATGTACGATGGTCACAATTGCGCATTGAGGAAAAGGCCTTCTTTAAAAATACCACACATGATTCACTCAGTAGTATGCTTGAAAGGCTGTGCCTGGGGCTCCCAGGGAGTACTACTGCAGAGTTTTGTGAACAAGGGAAAATCGTAAATCTGAATCCAAGATTAATATAATTCCTTTGTGAATCAGGCCCTTTGCCTTTTCTGTCTCCCAAAACAAAAATAGCTTGCACAAAAATATACACATTGCCATGCCCAACAGGACACAAGCCTACATGCACAAAGTTCTAGTAACAATAATAGATATGTCTTAAAAAAGGAGATGTTGTATGTTTGGCATTCTTCTAAATTCCACATACTCTGTAACTCGACTGCTACATCCAGAGGAGGGAGACTGCCTAGTTTTTAACAGTGGAAGTGGAGGTTTAGTCATAGGTACCTTTTAGCTTCTCCACTATAGGGTAATGAATATCCCAAAAGATTGCTCTTTTTAGCACGGGCTTTCTGACATGTATTTCTTTGGACTGGGATGACCATGCAAGGCATAGTGGTCCTGGATAGGAAACAACAGAAATGCCCCAGACTGCAGGGAAAAAACTTGAGTGTGAAGGGCATTTTTTGTTTCTCTGAAGTAAACTCACAGGGCCCGATTTACAGAAGTAATCTGAGACAAAAGTCTAACTTTATGACTTTCAGTATTCACAAAGGGCATTTCTAATTAGTAAAGTTAGACTTTTGGACCAAAAGTCTATCTTTACTACCAATAAATGCCCTTTGTAAATAACGAAAGTTGTAAAGTTAGATTTTTGTCTCAGATTACTTATGCGAATCAGGCCCTCTCTTTGTGGAGGTTTGTTTTGAGAATCCAAAAACATTCAGTGTGAGCCACTATGGCAGCTCTCCCAGCATCATATTTTTGTTGAAAGTGTTGGGAGAATGCACCTCCCACCCCAGATGAGTGGGCAAGTTTGACGAGGTGGGTCAGGCTGTCGCTGCGCTGGTGGAGGATGGGCTTCAACACATCAGCAGTTTGGCTGCCTGCCCAAAACTGTTAATTACCCTAATCTGCAAAATAATTGCTGCTGTGAGATCCCCTGCTATGATGTAAACATGAAAATGCATGACTAGTGTAGCAACACGTTTCCATGGCAATTAAAAGAAATCATTCTTTCCAGGCTGTGTGAATTACTTTAAGGTATGTACAGTTTGTTTTTGGTTCCTACTGTGCATAAAGATGCACTTTTTAAGTCTACTTGAACAAGGTTTCACCACTTTAAGTGCCTGAATATGGCCAACCAAGAGCTGAAAGATGACAAATGACGATTTTAAACAAGGGACTCCATGACACTTGCTGTGTAGCATTTTTAGTAACCTTTATCCATTTGAGACCGTTTTTTTAAAGTCTGCACATTATGCACCAGCTGGTGGATAACAATGTACACGTTGCAAAAAGTGCCGGAAAGTCAATGGACCTGGTTGTATTGTATATTCAGACTATGACATATAGATAGATAACTATGACTCTCTTCCACACTTTGGCTATGCTGTATGCTTCACCTGAACAAATTACACCAAACTGTGAGCTCTTGAGTCATAGAAAGGTGGAAGTGAGGAGGTATTGAGTTTAAAATAGAACAACACATCTTTGACCATCAAATTTTGGGGACCACTTTAACATTTGAATGGGGCTTTGGGAAGGCAGCCGACATGCAGGGAGGTGTACCACCCCAGGGTTTTTGTGGCAGTGGTGCAGTCCAGGCCTCATATGGGTTCCTTTTGGGCTAGGACCATTTGGGCTCGTAGCTTAAATATATAACAAGCCATTTTACACACTGTGTCACAATCTTGGGAAAGGTGACACAGTGGCCGGCAGCAATTTGGTTTTTAGGAATGTTTTTCCAAGTTTCCGCAGGTTTATAGTATGAATCAACAAATGCAGGAAGCCGTGCAGCTGCTGGAACAGGCAGAGCGCATGGACCTTTTCACGCCTGGTGCACGGGCGGCGGCACGCCAGGCGTGTCAAGTGGTGTGGCTGCGGTGGCCTGGGCATGCTCATTACTGCAGCTGGCACAGCAGGGAAGCCAGGTATGTAGGTAGCAGGGGCTCCTCGAGAGTTAGGGGAGTGGCCCCTGGAGCTAAGAGAGGAGGGATTGGAGGGCGAGGCTCCACGCAGTGTCCTGCTCTGAAATGTATGGCTGAGAGGGGCCTGCACACAACAAGCGGCGATGATGGAAAACGGTGAAAACAAGAAACTGGAGGCAGCAAAGCCTGCTGCCTCAGAGAAAGGGGATTGTAAGGGGGAGGAGGACAGATTGGAGCTAAATGGTCTTCATGAAGCACAAAGACTAAGGCGGGATGAAAGGGATGGGGGAGGGGTCAGTGGGCTTGGGACCAATGGATAAAACAAAGACCCTCATAACTGTGGAAGGAGAGCAGGATACAGGCAGTGTGTAAAACGGAACAGAAGATCCCTGAAGAACAAAATGGGGCCCCAAAGGAGGCAGATAACGGGAGACAGGGCCAGCCGGATGGGGACTATGGCTGGAGGAGGTAGTGGGGAATCAGTGGGAAGTCAGATGGAGGGCTGGGAAACTGGCGGCGCCAAGACAGGGGCTCCCTGTATCACTAGAGATGGGAGTGTGGTTAGGTAGGGCCACCTGGGGGCTAAGATCTCGCTGGTCAGAGGCAGGGGGTTGGCAGTAGAAGGCTGCCCCTGCCAAAAGCATGCATGTCACGGAGGATGCAACAGAGATGGCAGAGGGCAAGGCAAAAATGCCAGAAGTTGGGCCGCACATCAGCATTAGTGTTAATACTAATAGTGTAGAGTGATGAAGAAGAGCAGGGAGGAGGGGCAATGCAGGGACAGGAAGTTGAAGTTAGACCACTGTTCAGGATATATACATGCAAAAGGGCAAAAAAAGGTTCAGGCCCAGCCTGTGGGGGGCCCTTTGGGGGGTGGGGAGGTATAGGGCAGTAGAAATTGCTACGGTGTGGCAGAAGGTAATGGTGTCGGCAGAAGAGGGAGCAGGGATAAAAGGTGGGGCAGTAGAGGGTGCTGGCAATGGATACCTATGTACATGAGGGAGTAGGCAGGTAGAGATACTAACCCCAGCTTGCTGGTCCTCCCCTTTGCATTATAGAGCATCCACAACCTGGGAATGCAAACTCTGGAGAGTCATATGCGGCTCAGAAACCCAGAGGAAAAGAGGTAGTGCTGGAGCAGAGTTTTCTATTGAAAATTTAACGAGTTTTAAGCTCCAGTTTTGTTTATATGTTATAATTAAAATTACTAATCTGTAATCACTAATTTTTAGTTTTGTTAACATGTCTAAATTAACCAACATTACTAATGAGAGAGACTACACGTGGGAATGCATATATGTTGCTTAATAATAATGTGCAATTTTATTAAATGTGTGTTGCAAAAGTGTTATTTGTTTTGAGTTTATGCTTTTAAAATAACGTGTGCTAATGCTTCTTTGTGTTGCAGACGGCTAGGTAATTACATACACATAAGGGTATTAGTGGGAAATAACACTGTATAATCATTATGATGTGGTAACGTTGTTTTGTGTTTCTTTTAATTAAGATGGTCCGTTTGGCCTAAACAAAGATGGCTGCTATTTACAGCCTGCGCTCGAGTGATTGAATTTTGACGAGAGGCCTTGCTGAACATGGTTGAAAGTCACCTGACCACAGCCTCTGTCTGATTTAAAAGTTTCCGTGAGGACAGCAGCTCTGGGCATGATTCCAATTGTCCTTGGAGAAGAATAAAGCCACAATGAACAATGATAAATCTGCGGTGGCTCTGCTATGGCACCAAGGAAGAGCATTTATAACTGTATCACTTGCAAACTCGAGTTTCCTTCTTCCGTGTTTTTATTTTTGTGATTTTTCCTGAGTGGAGGTTTTCTAAATGTTACCAAGTGACATCCTTTCCTGCTCGCTCTGCTCAGCGGCTCAACGGATATTCAAAGTTTGTTCGTAACTTTATTTTTTGTTATTTTTGTTATAAATATACTAGACTAGAGAGGATCCGTGTTCTTTTGCGTTCATTGCGTTTTGGATTTCGGAGGCTACTTCTTCCTGAACCTATGCTGAGGACGGCAGCTCGAGAGACTTTACCGAGAGACCTGTCCTGACCCATTTAGCTAGAATAGGTAACTATGAGAATAATGATTTTGCTATTGATTGACTTTCATTTGAACTAATATAGATAAACAATCAGTTGTTTGAATTCCAGTGTCGGGTGGTTATTTCTTTGTCATTTATTGAGTTACAAATGTATTTCCTATGTTTTAAATCATGACTCAGGACAATGTCTTTATGGTCGCATTGACCTCGTTTAGATGCAGATTGGTTTAGATTTCTCTCCTATATTCAGTGTGGATAGAGTAATAGTATGAATTTCAGTGTGATGGGCCCTAGCGTATGATGTGTGTATGTGCGTGTGACTGTAGGTTTACTCTGTCCGTGGAAGCAGGGAGATTTTATATGCGCCGATCTGCAGCAGTTTCCTGGTAGCAGTATGATGGTTAGATTATTGTCTTGATCAGATAGATTGCTTGTACACTGGCTTTTGATTCATTGATTTATTGATTGATGTTGGTATATGTACTAATACTATATGTTAAAGTCGTCGTGTTGAGTTTTATGTAGTGCTTCTGGAACTTGGGAGCTGGTGACGGTTCCGTAGTAGGGCAGACGGAAGTGAGTGCTGCTCTCGGGAAAAACGGGATTGTTGGAATTACCTGTATGTATGCAGGAGGAACGTGTGACAATTGAAGTTGCGCGTCACATTGTCTGGGTTCGGAATCAGTGACATTGTCGTGTGTTACTATTAAGGACATATTTTCAGTATAAAAGGAGTGCGTATGGTAGCAAAGGTTATCTGTGAAACTCTGGTCTTAAGTCCCAGGGATCCGTAAGGTTCGCCGTTAAAGCTTACTGCTGGAGTAGTAATAGGTATTCTCTGAGCTTGTCTGAAGGACTGGGCAGAGGTAAGCGCTGCTTGGTTAACGCGTGTTATAATTCTGTAGTGGGACAGACTGTTCGCTGTTCTTGGGAAAGGCAGGATTCTGTGTGCATGTGCTACATTTTCTGGTATGAAAGTGCGTGAATGTATGAGCATTTAGTTGATTGTGAGACTCTTTGGAGCAGTCCTAGAGGAAACAGTTAATAGATGCATGTTAGAAGGGCAGAGTAGAGGGATGTGCTACTGTGTCAACGAAAGTGATAGTTCCGGGGTAGAGCAGAGGTAAGCGCTGTTCTAGAGGAAAGTGGGATTCTTGTGAGAAAGGATTTCTTTACTATTCTGTGGTTAGCGAAGCAGACAATGGAGATGTTTATATGTTGTAACTAATAGATTTTGTGGATCTGAAACGAAATCTACTGGGAAGGCTTTGTAAAGGAGGGGTAGACGAGTGACAGGAGACAGAGCAGAAGCGACTGCAGCGACTGCTGACGTCATACAGACTGTGCTGTGATTGGGTAGTGGATCTGAACAGTGCTCGCGCTGGGATTGGAGCGTTAGTGTGAGCCGCGCTGTTATTGGAAGGAGTACAGGGTGACGTAGACGCTCCAGGATTGGTGCGTTGGTGTGAGTCGCGCTGTTATTGGACAAAATAATCGTACAGTTGCGGAAGGGACTAGAGAATATTAGTAAACGTTAAAATGTATTACCAAATGGAGGAAAAGAAAAATAAATCCTTGTTCGGTAAAATTAAGAGGTGGTTTGACAAGGATAAAAACATAATAACTAGAGAGGGTGAATTGCTACCTCCGACTAGAACTCCTGCATCCTTCATGGTTGCGAAATATGGATATCATACCTGTATATGGTTGGATAACTGGGCTAAGTATACTAAGGACGATGGTGTCTTAGCGTTCCCGGAACATGGTTCATTTAATCTGGCCGTGTGGAGAAATTTACGGGAAAAGATGATGTGTCTAGAGCCTAGACCAAGGCCGACACAGTTCGAGGCGTTGGTGGAATGGGAAGATGAGGTGCATGAGCGAGAAAAGCAGAGGAGTGGAGGCAATTATAGGTACCTTTTTGGGAGGAAATATGATCGTGAAACTCATCATGATCGAATGAGGAGATGGCGAGATGCTAGTATGTCAGAGGGATTATATCCTATCAGGACAGTTGAAGAAACGGAAGGAAGGAAGGGTACAGAAAAGATGCCTGATGCAGAAGTGAGAAGGTATGGAGCTACTGATTACGAGGATGAGGTCTTGGATGATATGATTTACAAGAGACCGCCTCCATATAGACCAGAACCAGAAGAGAGCACGCCAGTTGCTACTCCAATAAGAGATACTTTGCGAATTGTAAAAACTGAGGTTGTGACACCTGATCTGAAAAGTGGTAGCTCTTTCACGGAAAGGGGAAAAGAGAGAGAGCGAGAGAGAGAGAATCGAGTCAGTGATGAAAAAACAAGAGAATTAGCTAGAACCACATCTGAGTTGACTGAGAAAATAGGAGAGCTGACGAAAAATCTAGAAGCTGTTACAGTGCCTGTAACAATAGGTCCGGTTGTGCCTATTTTTGATAAACAAAGAATGGGTGAAAATGGTTTGACAATTCCTTATGTTGGAAATGGTTTGGTTGGTTCTTGCACTTTGGAGGAATCAAGAATGAGGACTGGTGAAAATAATTTGAGGCAGTCGAGACATGACACATGTGGTGGAGGTTTAGATGTACAGCCTAATTCAGGATTGAATACTGGTTGTTTGGGAGGAACAATTTTGGAACCACAAAGGATGACGGAACAAGTGGGTACGGTGAAAAAGTCTACTAAAATAACAGCTGAAGATTTGAATGATTGGTTGAAAGTTCTTCAAAAGAAGGATAAAGATTCACAGGCAATTGATGTAGCCAGGTTGCGCATAGAATTGGAGGAGCTTATTGCAGGAACAATTCCTACAGATATACTGAAAAATCATCATGATGGAGAGTTGTTATTTATGTGCAAGAGTATCACCTGGAGGGCTAAAAGTACACATGACAGGTCAAAAGCAATAGCGAGTGAACAAGGAGTTGACATGGATAAGGTAAAAACTTTGCAGAAGCCTTACAGGGTGGATTTCACTGACAAGGGTATTGAAAATCTAAATGGTGTTGGCAGAACAGGACAGATTAATGAAATGATTGCCTTATTGCGAAAATGGGGTGATGTGGAAAAGTGGAAGGATAGGTGGTACAAGAAAAGGGAAGATTCAGTGGACAGGACTTACTCAGCTTTTCCCATGAGAGAAAAGGAAAAAACAGTGGATGCTTATCCTATGAGAGAGATTCCTGGAGGAGGATATGTACATGTCCCATGGACTAGACAGGATATTTTGTCATTTACGAATGATTTTCCTCGACTGAGAGAAAAGCCCGTCGAGTGGTATAGGCAGGTAGACAGGTTTGTGAAATTGTCAAAAGTGCTGTGGATTGACCTGAATAGTCTGTTTGATATAATTGTTCCAGCAGACTTGTGGGCAGAGTGTAAAATAGTTGTAGATTGGCCTGCAAAAGAGTATCCAAGAGATCCGAAAACAGGAGCACCAGATCCAGAGGTAATGAAGAAGTACGATCAGGTTATTGTGTTCCTGAAAAATAAGGTACCCCCGAAAGAGACAGATTGGGTTAAAATAGATCGAACACATCAGGAAGCAAAAGAATCAGTTCATGCTTTTTACGAAAGGCTGATACTGGCTTTCAAACAGTTTAGTGGAGATGAACACCTGGGTGACAAGGATTTGAGTCA
Source organism: Triturus cristatus (assembly GCF_964204655.1). Lineage (NCBI taxonomy): Eukaryota > Metazoa > Chordata > Amphibia > Caudata > Salamandridae > Triturus > Triturus cristatus. The sequence continues at coordinate 949,868,644 of NC_140585.1, forward strand.
TTTTGTATACAGATTTGTATATGGCTTGAGAACTGAAATCAGTGAGAGAATACGAGAGCATACGGTTGATTGGCAGAGTAAAAAGATTGATGAAATCTTGAGACATGCAAAATACTTTAGTGACGAAATTGAAGCAAAACAGAGAAAGCTGAAAGAGAAAGCAATGTGGGCACAGGTGAAGGTTGCTGAAAGACAAGAAGCACAGATGATGGAACAAGCAAATAATCCAGGAAATAGGCCCAGATATGCAGGAAAAGGAAAGGGGAATTTAGAGGAAGCGAAGAAAAAGTTTCCTTGTCACAACTGTGGACAATTGGGGCATTGGAGATCCGAGTGTACCAATCCACCATTAGTGAGTAATGAGAATAAACCCTTAATTCAACAGGTGCAGAACGAGGGGTGTAATCAACAGCAGCAACAGCAGAAGGTTGTCAGACAGCAGAGCCAAGAGCCGAAACCGCCCTTGCCGCAGAATAGAGGGTCCCAAAAGTATAACCAGGACTCAGGATTCTACAATGATGAGCAGGTAAACAAACCGATACGTTCAAACCTGGTACAGCAGTACTGGTTAAAGAATGAGGGGAGTGAGTCTGAAGGGGACTATTGACGGTGCCGAAGAGAGGAGGAAGAGTGCATACTTGGTGCAACTCTAGCAATAGACCAGGCAGGACCATTTGTAGATGGGAAAATAAATGGGGAGAGTGTTACTTTTTTGGTAGACACAGGAGCGACGAGATCAACTGTCAGGTCAGCAGATATTAGAAATCTTCCTCTCTCGGACGAAGCAATCCAAGTGGTTGGTGTAGCCAATACACAGATTAAGACTCGTTTTACTGAACTAGTAAGGGTAAGAATAGGGAAATTTTCAGACATGCACAGGTTCGTAGTCTGTGACACTAGTCCAGTGAACTTGTTAGGTAGGGACCTATTGTGCAAGATGAATTGTACAATTTTCTGTACTCCAGATGGAATAGCTTTTGAGACACCAGATGAGGATGTTTTGTACCGGATGACTCTAGATAATAGAGAGAGTGAGATTGTTGGTACATATGCTGTGTTTAATCCAGATGATTTGCCTCAGGAGTTGAGACATACAGTAAAAACAGTGGTTTGGGATTTTACTGGAGAAGATGTGGGATTGATGAATAATGTTGATCCAGTGAAGATTTTAGTGAAAGAGGGGATTGTTTATCCTAATATTCCTCAGTACAGATTGAAACCGGAGATAATTGAGGGAATAACCCCTATAATTGACAAGATGATTCAACAGGGTGTTTTGAGAGAGTTACTGAGTAGCCCGTGTAATTCACCGATAATGGGGCTAAAGAAACCTAATGGAAAGTTCAGGATTGTACAAGATTTGAGAAAGGTTAACAAAATTGTGGTGGCATGTTGTCCTATTGTGCCAAATCCTTCAGTGATTTTGTATCAGATTCCTCATGATGCTGAGTGGTACACAGTGATTGATTTGTGTCATGCTTTCTTTTCAATTCCATTGCATCATGACAGCCAGCCGATTTTTGCATTTCGGTTTGGACAGCGTATTTTAGCATGGTGTCGTATCCCACAGGGGTATACAGAGAGTCCATCGATATTCAATCAGTTATTGAAGAAATCATTGGAGAGTTTGATCATGCCTGAAAGCTCAGTACTAGTGCAGTACATCGATGACCTACTTGTGGCATCAAAGACACGTGAGGCGTGTGAAGTAGATACCATAGCTTTACTGAATCATCTGGCAGATGGAGGGTTAAAGGTATCTCCAGCCAAATTGCAATTTTGCAAGAAAGAGGTGCATTATCTTGGACACAATATTGAAAAAGGTCTGAGAAAGGTGACCGATGACAGGATCAAAATTATAAGAGGAATGAGAGCCCCGATGACCCAGAGAGAAGTGAGGATGTTTCTGGGGATGGTGGGTTATTGTCGTCAGTGGATAAGTAATTTCTCCCTGATAGCAAAGCCACTGATTAAATTGACTAAAAGTGAGGTGAGAGACCCATTGGAACTAGATGGGGAACAAATGGCAGCATTTGAAGAGTTAAAGAGCAGAATGTGTGAAGCTCCTGCTTTGGGAATGCCAGACTATGAGAAAGAGTTTGAGTTGTACTGCAGTGAGAGAAATGGATGTGCACTTTCAGTGTTAATTCAGAAACATGGACAACTGAGAAGGCCGATTGCGTACTTCTCATCGACACTTGACCCCGTAGCAGTGGGTTTGCCAGGTTGTCTGAAAGCAGTAGCTGCTACATGCAGAAACTTGGAACAGAGTGAGGGTATAATAATGGGATATCCTGTAAGGGTATTCGTACCTCATGATGTGGCAATTCTTTGGACCACAAGCAGGACTCAGTATATGTCACATAGTCGGCTGACTAAATATGAGAAAATAATTCTGGGAGCATCAAATGTGACTCTTGAGAGATGTGTGAATGTGAATCCAGCAACTCTGTTGCCAGATGCTGACAATGTGAATGTGGGAGATGATGTTGATCATGATTGTTTGGATGTGCTTGATTACTGCACAAAACCAAGACCAGACATAAGAGATTTACCATTGCCTGAGAGTGATCATGTGTTGTTTGTGGATGGATCATGTCTGAGAACTGATGATGGTGTGCTGAGAGCAGCATATGCAGTGTGCAAGGCGTCAGAAGTTATGGAAGCTTCGTCTTTGAAAGGAGTAAGATCTGCTCAAGTGGCTGAATTGGTGGCTTTGACGAAAGCTTGTAAAATTGGGAAAAATCTGAGAGTGACTGTGATGACTGATAGTCAGTACAGATTTGGAGTCGTTCATGATTTTGGCCAGCTTTGGCTACAGAGAGGTTTCTTGACGTCGAGTGGGACTCCAATAAAGAATGCTGAAGTGATTGGGAAGTTGCTTGAGGCGATACAGCTGCCTAAAGAGTTAGCAGTTGTAAAATGTGCTGCTCATGGACAAGGAGATGATTTTGTTACTCTTGGTAATCGTTTTGCCAATGACATAGCACAGTATTGTGCAAAGAACAATCATTCGATTAATAGGGCACGAGAAAGGGAAATGTCTTTTTGTTCTGTGATGTTTACTAATGTCCTAGAAACGTGGGATGAAGTGAAACAGTTGCAGGATGAGGCAGGAGATGAGGAAATGAGAGATTGGATCAAGGCAGGTTGTGCCCCAAGAGAGACAGATCATGTTTGGATCTATAGAGATGGTAGACCAGTCATCATCATCATCAAAATCCTTTATTCGATATTTAAAAAATATCATAAAAGTGCAATATTACAATTAAAAACAATTCGATACTATTCATTTTACATTGACATAAAGGGTGCCATTTACATCAAGACCTTCAAGGAAGCCCTCTAGTGTGTCTCAATCTTATTGCAACTCTAATGAAGTTTGTAATACAAGCTAACGTCAATGGATTCCCAACCTTTTGTAAATATAAAAGAGCAACTTTGGCATGTCTAAATTTCATTTGTTTTAAAAGCCTTACTAAAAAGCGGCGTCTGGGAACTGAATAAAAAGGGCAGAGAAGTACAAAATGAAGGGTATCCTGCGGAGACCTATTGTCGCAGCCGCAGGTACCCTTCTGCTCAACCGTGGTCGTAAAACCAAGCGGATCAGCCAAAAGGTGATGTAAAAGGTTGAGCCTAAAACGAGTAATTAAAAATCTATCTTGTGCGTTGTATAATAAGGCGAGATAGGGTTCCATGCCTTCTACTGACTTAACTAGACTAAAACTACGGACGGTAGACTTGCTTTCTTCTGAGGCGGCTCTGCGAGCAGATTCCTTTGCCAAAAAAATTCTTTTAATACTAGATTTATCCTCAGTAGTGATTGTCATGGGTTCGGTAAAAAGGTTCTTACAATCCAATCCAGTTAGAACACCCTTTACGTAGTTCAAACATGGGATGTCCATCCCCTTATCTCTACCCATACAATCACTAATTATTTGCCTGCTCAGGCCCGCCTCACTATTAGTCCATATTCTTAGCCAGGCCATAAGTGGTCTGACTTTAATCAGGTCCTCTATGTGTACCCTTCCCAATTCAGTATGTGTGATATAAGCTGACGTACTTTGTGGGATTTGTAAGACCTTCCTGAAAAATGTGTTTTCCTCAGTTTGAATTTGTGCGGGGTTTGCAAAACCCCAAACTTCTGCCCCGTAAATTATTTTGGGGCAACAAACTGAGCCATAAAGGTGCATGACCTGTTCAGGCGACCACCTACCCAGCCTATGTCCATAGCTCATTATGGCCCCCGTAGAGGCCACTACTTTTGCACTTCTCCCTTCCATTAAAAACTTAAAATTTAAAAGCCCATCAAATAAAACTCCCAGGTAGGAAAAGGTTTTAACCTGTTCCATTATATGTGAGCCAATTTTGAAGCAAAACTTTTTACATGGTTTGAGCCCTGCCAACAGTACATATGACTTGGCTAAATTAGCTGATAAATCTAAACTGGCCATAAAACTAACAAACCCGTCCAGCAAAGTCTGGAGGCCTTTCGGTGTTCGGGCTAAGAGTACCGCGTCGTCGGCATATAACAACACCGGTACTGCTCGTGCACCTACTCTAGGGGTATCTGCATTTAAATTGCATAGTGCCTGTTCTAGCCCATTTATATATAATGAAAACAAAAACGGGGCCAGGATACAACCCTGGCGCACCCCGCTAGTGCAAGGGAAGGGAGCTGTAGTATCACCCTCCAAATTATAACGCACTTTAGCGGAGGTGTTCCAGTGGAGTGCTCTTAAAATAACTACCAAGCCTTCTTCTACCCCTAGTTTGGTCATCAGATTCCAGAGCTTTTCTCTATTGACGTGGTCAAAAGCCGATGAGAGGTCCATAAACCCCATATAAATCGACTGATTGCTTGCAATAGTATACTTGGCCGTTAATAAATAAACGTTCAGACACTGATCTGTAGTTGACCTTCCTGTTCTAAAACCATATTGCAGGTCGGTTATTATGTGGTGTTCCTCCGCCCAGTCTAAGAGACGGTTCAGGACTACTCTCCCCAATACTTTAGCCGTTACATCAATTAGGGAAATCGGGCGGTAACACCGGGGGTCGTCCTTTTTCCCTTTTTTAAAAATTGGGACTATCGTAGCTGCAGACCAGGATCTTGGCATGCCTGTAGAGACTGCCGTATTTATTACTCTAGTGAGGATAGGTGCCCACAGATCAACTTTACTTAAATAGAGGTCCGGGGGAATGCCGTCCGGGCCAGGGGCCTTATTCTGTGTCAGCCCTTTAATCCCCACTACCAATTCATCTACCATGAATTCTACATTTGTCATCCATGGGCAAATAACCTCCCCACCCACCGGGTGCTCATTAACATGATTGTATAATACCTTAAAGTGGTCGAACCATTGCTCAGGGAGAATGGTAGTGCCAATTTCCGGCACAGCCGCATCCTGGAAACAAGGGTTGTTTATTATTTCCCCAAATGCCCTAGAATCTTTTCTATCAGCAGTCTCCCGTAAGTTTTCCCATGTCTGTGATTGGAGAGCCAGTTTCCTTAGTTTAATGGCCTTTTTATATTCTGTTCGGCATTGTGCAATGTACCCCTTGTCTCTAGGGACCTTTTTTAAACTTTCTTTCAGCTCATTGTGGGCCCTAGAGCAATCTTTATTAAACCATATGGGGGAGCATTTCATCGGGCCAGGCACGGGTAATTTTAATAGACCATCGATGAGGCGTGCCATTGCCTCAAAGGCTTTAACCACCATGGGTCCCTCGAGTGAGGGGTCTAAAAAAACCCTATCATTTCCTTACCGTCCTCCATTAAGGATCTATAAAAGACATCCCCATCCACCCGGGCCCATCTGAGCCTTCTCCCCTGGTCCATAGCCCTCAATATATTATTTGCATTATCATTTTCCTAATTTTTACAAGGGGCCCAGTTCTTTATCCCCAGAACTAGGGGGTTGTGGTCGCTAAATATACTCCATTCAATGCTGGCCTTATATAGCCAATTCACAAAGGGAATAGAGACTGCTATATAATCTATGATAGTACAATACCCTCTTCCCTTGAATGTTGGTGTTATTTTATGACCAACTTTAGGCCCCATCAGGTCTATTGTGTGCCCAAGTGCATGATTATTCAGGACCCTTTCTAGCTCCCATCCCTCAGGGGTGTGTTCAAGATGTGGGCCTTTTTTCACTGTACAACCGGACCAGGCCCCCTCCACCCATCTTAGGTTGGTACACAAATGACAATTTAGATCCCCCGCTAAAATCACATATGGGGCTACTGCTCTCTTTCTCTGCGCTAGCTCATCAGTTAGTAAATTGTCTAGGTTTTGAATTGTAGAGCTCTTCCCATTCCCTAGAGCAGCATTGTATACATTAATCAGAACAATGTTCATCTTTCTGGCTTCAAATCCAATAGCTTGTATATTAACTGAGTTCCATTGCAAGTCGACCCACACACCTCCAAGCTGTAAATCCACATATGTAATTAACCCTCCCATTGGTCTTCCTGGTGCCGTTTTCCTTGCGAGCACAGAAAAACACTTAAACCCTTCAAGATGAAAAGGATTGTGGTCCACCACCCAGGTTTCCTGTAGGCAGATTACGCGAAATTTGCTGATGTACTGTCTCCACTCCTGGTTGTGGAATTTGGAAGCCAGCCCCGCAATGTTCCAGGAAATCATTTCAAAACCCTCTTTCCTTTCCAGACCTGAAGGCTCAATAGGCAAGAGGGCCTTAGGATCAGTAGTGGCTTTCATTAATGCACTCTCAGTGTGTACCACTTGTGTGTAATATGATTGAGCGGGACCCTGTGCTTCCAACTCACTAATTTTATCCTCTTGCGCGCCTGCCTTATTCTTTACCAATGTGAGTTTGGTTACCGTAGTGTCGTTATTCCGGGATCTCTCCCCCACCGGATAACCATGGCCCAATTTACCCCCTGCAGAATGGACTTGGTCATTACCTATGGGGGGGGATTTAACAAAGGACAGTTCCTGTACAGTTTGCTCCACTTGATCTTCCACCCTTTGCAGTCAATCCCACTCATTCATGTGGAGCAGGGGGTCAAACCTATTTGACAGGGCAATTCTACCATAATTTCTGTGTGGAACATATAATTTTGTGCCGTAACCCTTATTACAGGTCTGATAACCCTCCTCACTATCTTGCATTAGCCAATTCCTAGTCAGGGGATTTAAATCATTGGCATAAAAGGACCATAAGGGTGCAAGGCTAATACTACTATACGTAGCTGCCGGTCCCCAACTTAATATATAATCTACTGTTCTGCTGGCCCTAAAGTTTATCACCACACAGTCACCCGCTTTATTTTTTACCTTATTTCCAATCCACCTGACCCTTCTTACATGCAGAATTTCTCCCTGTTCGTCCCTTGGCAAAGGCCTATTCCTATTCAGCCAATGCGTGACTTTATTTTTAAGCTCGTCATGCGTCTCTATTTGGGCAACTTTTAGCTCTGGGACCCCTGTAAGTATAATGACGTATGGGGCTGCTTCTGGGGGTAAATTCAAGCATGACCCCTTGTTACCTACTTTAATATGAGATACCTCTCTAGTGCTCTGACTGGGGTCTATGTTTCGTCCACCAGTGGCAAGGGGGTTATGGATGGGCAAAAGTGAGGGTCCTATATGACCACTTGATGACCCTACAACGGTGTGATCTAGTGGGATAGTGGGTGGATTCTTATTTGTTAGTAACTCAGCTTCATTGAGGTTCTCCCTCTGAGTGGGTGCTGAGTGTGTTGGAGCTATGTTATCAGTTGAAATACAGGGCAATGGTGTTACAACCGTATTACTGCCCCCTCCCTTTTGTTTTACTAGTGACACTACTTTATCCAGCCTACTCAGGATTTGTTTTGTCTGGGCATCAATCAGTTGCTCAACATATAATTTCAAGTCACTAATGATATTTGATGCCCAGGCCGGGGGGACCTGTACACCCATTGCTTGGTCCCTTATTCCCTCCGCCATAGTCGTTACTGTCTCATTATTGTTGATGGCTGGGCGGGCTCTACATTTCTTAAGTCTAGTTTTCTTTTTACTGTTCGCTTTCCTGTTGCCAACTTGCGTAGTAACCCCTTTACCTCTAGTATTTGGACACTTGTCCGGGGATGTCTGTGCGGGGGAACTAACGATCTCTGGAGATTCCAAAGCCGAGTCCTGAACTGTCAATGAAGGGGTAGTGGAGGGCGAAATCAATTGGCTCAGTTGAGGTGTTAATGAAAGACGCCTTTCCGTGCGTGCAATTTCGCAGGAGACCTCACCAATGGCTTTGAGCAACATTCGATCGATTGCCGTTTGTGGCGCAGAAACTTGTGGGGGGGTCTTTAGTGTTCTAGTCGTTTTCCTAGTGTCTGTTAGATCCATTATGTTGGCTTTTACTAGGCGTGTTCGGGTTTTTGCAGGCATGACGCCACTACTATAGGTTTTATGGTTTATAACAGTAGTTAGGCCTCTTCCTGTTAGTCCCGAGTCATATGTTACAAGCCTCCCCTCCTCGGTAATGCATCAAATTGCCCATTACCTTGCTCAACTTTCACCAAACTCCTTCCAGACGTTAGAGTACTGGCCCAGCCGGCGCCGCCCGCGCACGTCCGCGAGGCGGAGGGGGCTGTCTTCTTTTCAACTCCTCCGGCACGGGAATCAGGCAGTGGGCGGAGTCGCTGGGCAGGCTGGGGATTGTAGTCCGCACCACTCCGCGGCCGCGCGATGTAAGGGCACGGCGGCGGGTGCGACCACGATTACAGGGCTCTTGGTCTGCTCTGCTTCTGTGTTACCAAGTGGCCAAGCAGGTAGTTAGTGTCAGCGTGTCCTCCTCCTAATCAGCTGGGGCTCGATAGTGCTCCCCCGCTCCCCAGTGGGAGCTGCCCTCTTTTCAACTCCTCCGGCGCGGGAATCAGGCAGTGGGCGTAGTCGCTAGGCAGGCTGGGGATTGTAGTCCGCACCACTCCGCGGCCGCGCGATGTAAGGGCACGGCGGCGGGTGCGACCACGATTACAGGGCTCTTGGTCTGCTCTGCTTCTGTGTTACCAAGTGGCCAAGCAGGTAGTTAGTGTCAGCGTGTCCTCCTCCTAATCAGCTGGGGCTCGATAGTGCTCCCCCACTCCCCAGTGGGAGCTGCCCTCTTTTCAACTCCTCCGGCGCGGGAATCAGGCAGTGGGCGGAGTCGCTGGGCAGGCTGGGGTTTGTAGTCCGCACCACTCCGCGGCCGCGTGATGTAAGGGCACGGCGGCGGGTGCGACCACGATTACAGGGCTCTTGGTCTGCTCTGCTTCTGTGTTACCAAGTGGCCAAGCAGGTAGTTAGTGTCAGTGTGTCCTCCTCCTAATCAGCTGGGGCTCGATAGTGCTGTTTTCATGTCAAACCCCGTATGAATGATCCCAAAGTTAAATGGCGGTTTATAGAGCGCCCGCCACCATACCTTCTCAGACGGCGTCGCTCTGTATGTCAGTTCTTGTACAGCGCTGGTTCCCCCAGACGAGCGGCCACACGAGCCCGAGCAGCCTAAGGACTCCAAAAGTCGTTGGAGCCAAACTTCTTAGCCGAACACAAAACAGCTTAAGGCACCAATGCGTCTCACTCCGCGAGAACGCCACTCAGGGGCACGTTGCCGAGAATCACCCGACTCCGGTTGAGACACAACCGCCAGTCGGCAAATAGGTCAAAGAACGGCACGCCCTGCAATCCAGCAGACAGCCGTAGGATAAGGAAACCCGCAAGAACGGTTCCTTCCCTCCAAGACGGAAGAACTTCAATGCCTGCAGCCGCGAGGAAACTCCGTTCCTCACATTTGGTAGACCAGTCATGCCTAATTCCATGCTGTCGACAATGGCAAGAATGTATCATGGCCAGGGACATCTTGGGAGGGATGCAATGATTAGGTCATTCAAGCAAACCTGGTACAATGCAAAGTTCAGGTTAATTGCAGAGAGCATCTGTCAAAGATGTTTGATTTGTCAGCAGTTCAATACTGGAAAGAAAACAGTGGTGAGTCTAGGAACAATAGGCAGAGAAGGAGGTCCTTTTACCAGAATGCAAATAGATTTCATTGAAATGCCCCAAGTGAACAGATTGAGGTATGTTCTAGTGGTAGTCTGTTTGTTCTCAAGATGGGTGGAGGCCTATCCGACTAGGAGAAATGATGGAATAACAGTTGCAAAGTTACTGTTAAGAGAGTTGATTCTTAGGTACGGGTTCCCAGTGACAATTGAGTCTGACAGAGGTGGACACTTCTACAATGAGCTCATGTGTTTAATTTGTGAAGCATTGAGCATACAGCAGAAGCTACATTGTGCATACAGACCAGAGGCTTCTGGAGTCGTTGAACAGATGAATGGCACAATTAAAAACCGAATTGGTAAGATGTGTTTAGCCACTGGAATGAAATGGCCTGATGTCTTGCCTCTAGTGCTTATGACTATTAGGTCTACTCCAGATAGAACCACAGGGTTGAGTCCGCACGAAATCTTAATGGGACGTGCGATGAGACATGCATTTGTGCCTGTCAACAAGTTGATGACAATAACTGATGACATGATTTTGGATTACTGTAAAGGCCTGGCTGACGCAGTTCATTCTGTGTTTCACCAGGTTGGAGAAGACGCTACTACACTTGAGAAGAAGCAAGCCCATGATCTGAGTCCAGGGGACTGGGTGAGGATTAAGGTACACAGAAGAAGAAATTGCTTGGTTCCAAGGTGGGGAAGGCCAAGACAAGTTATTCTGACTACAACGACTGCAGTAAAGTGTGCTGGTGTGAAAAACTGGGTGCATGTGAGTCATACTCTGAGAGTTCCAAATCCAAAGGATGGGACTGGTAAGGAGTATTTTGAAGAATCAGATTCCAGTGATGATCCAGACACTGAACCAGTGAGAAGAGGAAAGAATCCTGAAAGGGGAGAAGGAGAAAGAGAGTCAGGTGATTCTTTTTTCTTTCCAAGAGAGGCTTCAAGAGAAACATTGAGAGTCTCAGAAGAGAGATCAGATTCTGTAAGAGTGCCTGAAGTTCCAACGAACAGTGGAGAAGAAAGAGGAGAAGAGAATAATTCCACAGGCGCTACACCTGAGTCAAATGAAGAAGTTGAAAATCCACTTGAGATTACGCCTGAAGAAGCAGGGTCAGTAGAAGATAGAGAGGGACAGATTGCGGAAGACCCCCGAGGAGGTGTAGGGAACACTTCTGATAAGCTAGGTGAAGGGACAAGTAGACAGCAAGAAGATTGCGTGTCGGAGAGCCGAGGAGGGACAGAATTAGGGAAATCTCAATCAGTGGTGGAAAAGACTGTGGAGTGAAAGAAAACTGTTGAAGAGAAAGAGGCAAATGAGACAGAATCGGATGAGAGTGAGAATGAAAAATCAGAGGGTCGAGTTCTGAGAAAGAGAACTTGGATCGGGGAAAGGAATAATAAAGAAGTGAGACCAAAAAGGAGTGTAAGAGGAGACCTTTGGCCTAACAGGATAAAGAGGCTGAGGTATCGACTGACACGAGTAAATTCATCAAAAGCTGAACAAGTGAACGAGGTGTCGAGTCAAAATCAAGCGAAGGAAGAGGAACAAAAGAAATCAAAGGAACCAGAGGAGATCAAAAGAATCAGAAAACCCAACCAAAAGTACAGGTCACCGGAATGGACTTATGTGGCACTGCCTGAAGGAGAAGAAGAAGAGGCAGAGAGTCAAGTCAATCCGGAGGGGATCTTGAGAAAAGTGGTTGAGGAAGAAGAAAAATCTGTTGGAATCCTGAAAGTTATCCTGACTGACATTGGAGAAGAATCGGATGCACAGGATGTTGTTGAAGATTTGATACAATTTGATGTTGCTGAAGAAGAAGTGAAAAGTGATGAAAATCCAAACTGAGTGAACAAAAGGAGTCACTTGGAGAAAAGTGAAAAGTAGAAAATCTGGAATTAGCTGTTTGAAATAATCTAGAGTTTTAGAAACTCAGTAGTGGAGTAGAAGAGGCTAAGTCAAAAGACACTGCCAAAGTAGTAAAATGGCTAACACAGAGAATAATCAAAGTAGATGTGCCTTCATGAAAAGATGGTGTAGAATGTGCTGCTGCTGTACTGGATTATTAATGCTATTATGGGGTGTATTAGCTTTATTAGTTACCTTTAGGGTTACAATAGACACCTTTGGAATACATCCTGAAAATGTGACTAATGTAGAGAAGAGTGCACAAAAGGTAGTTCCAACTAGAATTAGTAACATTTACATACATAAAGATAGGTCAATTAATGATTTTTCTAGCAATGTTTTTTCAAAGTTGTTGTACGAATACATAAAGACAATGGAAGTTAGGGACTGCTACGTCTGTATGCAGTTACCTGCATCCGTTTCAGAAGGTGTTACTTATCACCATTTACCAGCTACGTATGGGATTTCATGTAGTGTGCTAAGTAGTGTTTTTTATTTGTTAGGGAAAATAGATTATGAGATGTCTAACAAAGATAATATTTTTGGGCAATTGCCTATGGATAAAAAGCTGAATCCAGCTAAAGAAGCTAACATTTTTGGTGAGATTTTTATTGAGAAAGAAGAATTAACATTAGATTACATTTTTAGAAACAATGTAACTTGCAGTTTAAAAGAAGAGGAGAAGGCTTTCCTAAACATGGTAGAGGAAAGGAGAATGAGCATGCATGAGAAGGCAGGGAAATATAAAGTGAGTGAGACAATTTGGGATATTGAGATGGGAAAGGAGTTGAAGAATGGGGCTAGTCCAACTTTGGCTTTAGATGCACCACAGAAAGGTAAACTATGTATTACCAGAAGGAAATCCCAATATGATACTTATTTTGTTGGGACTAGTGAGTGTCATGATACATACTTCATTGCAACAGGATGGGGTTTTAAAGGTGGAGAAGATCCAGTTTTCCCAGGAGTGTATTATGTTTGTGGGAACAAGGCTTATTACAAGTTGCCTGACCATTGGTATGGCACGTGTTATGTGGGCCTGGTCTTTCCAAAGATTTTCCATATAGATAGGATAGAAGATGTAGAACACATTAATCTACTAACACGCTTTAAAAGAGAAACTTGGTCAGAAATTGTGGGTGATATCTTTGGAGCTTTAATTCCAGCAGTGGGAATTTCTTTCAATGCATATGGAATTTGGAAACTGTCAACAGTGGTGGATCGCTTATCGACAAGTACCGCTGGAGGGTTTCTTTTGGTAAATATGGAGATGATTGCCGTACGTGCCATGTCTATGCAAAATCGACTTGCCCTTGATATTCTATTGGCCAAGGAGGGTGGAGTCTGTGGAATGCTGAAAGTTCAACATTGTTGCACTTACATTCCTGATGAAAGTAAAGATCTAAAGGTCTATATCAAAAATATTACTGATTTGCATGAAGAATTAGTACCACTGGAAGCTGAAAGTATTTGGACTAAAATAGCTAATAAGATAGTTGCTGTTAAGAGTTTTATTGCTAAAATAGGTAGTACCATTATTGGTAGAATATTATTTCCTTTGACATGTGTGATTGTTGCTTTATTGATACTAAAATTGTTGTGTTTGTGTTGTAAAAACAGGGGAGGGAAAAGGAGGAAAATTGGGCAAAATACTGCAAAGAAACAAAAGAGGTCAAAAAGAGACCCACAAGAAATAGAATTAGAAGAAATGAGGGAGAGTGTTTATTTGGAGACTGTTAGAACCGGCGGTCTCTAGTTGGCAGAGGTATACACTTCTGACAAATAGGGACCTACCAACTCTAGTCAGGGAAAGGGGATTACACACTCAGATAACCCCTGCTACCCCCTTGGTAGCTTGGCAGAGCAGACAGGCTTATCTCAGAGGCAGTGTGTTAAGCATTTATGACCACATACAGTAATAAAGTGAATACACTACAGATGGACACGACACAGAAGTTATTATAAAAATAGGATCTTTATATAAGGTTTAGCACAAGACCCAATAACGACAAAAATATACCACAGTCTTAATAAATACTCTTTGGAAGGAAAAATAATAGTTCAAGTAAGGTTTCTTCTTGGCAAATAGTTCTTTAGCAAAGTATTCTTCTGAGCACAGTTCTTTGGCAACAATGTAACCCCCACAGGAGTCACACGACGTCGAGTCTACAAGATTCCCAAGGTTCGGCGTCGACCGCGAGGAGCGCTACGTCGAGCCTGGAGTCGCAACAGACCCCACAAGTACAGTACCTTGAGAAACGAAGAAAACGAGGATCCACGGCGTCGAGATGTCGGCGTCGAGGTCGGCGTCGATCGTGCCTCGGAGTCGGGTCAATCCGCAGCGGCGTCGAGGGATGTCGGGCCGGAGCAGCGCTCACGGCGTCGAGAAGGGCGTCGAGTCGATGCGATCAGCAGCGGCGTCGGGACGGGGTCGCTTGGAGGTAGAGCCGATACTCACTCCTCACTGGCGTTGATACCGGCGTCGAGACGGGGTCACTGGTGTTGCTGCTGGCGTCGATCGGGCCCGGCGGCCGGCGTCGAAGGCTCGGGACACTGGAGCCGTTACTCACGATGTCGAGCTGGATTCGGCGGCGTCGGCGGCGTCGAGACTGCAGATTTTCCCTTGTGTACTGGAAACAACACTTTCCAGCAATTCAGCACTTCAGTAGATGGTGAAGTCCTTTGGCCCTGTGACTTCAACAGGAGACTGGCACTCTTCCAGTCCTTGGAGATTTCCTAGCAAGTGTTCAGAGAGTACACACCAAGTTCCTCTCTCCTTGTTCCTTGGCAAAAATAAAGAAGCAGCTTTTCAGGTTCCTCCACAGCAAAACAGCACTCTGGCAGAAAGGGGAGGCAAGCCCTTAGATCAGCAGGCTTCTTGTCCTTGGTACAGGTTTCCTTGTCAGAAGTGATCTGAGTTCTTGGTTCAGGGGTCCTTCTCTTATACCCCTTTTTCCCTTTGTTCCCTTTGTCCAAGCAGGGAGATTCCCACCATCTCAGGTTTGTTGTGGGTGTTGCCAGGCAGAGGCACCTGGCCTATTCACTGAGCAGGGCAGAGTCCTCAGCCGCCCAGCAGGAGGCGGAGCCAGTATTGTCACTGGCAGGAGCAGGGCTATCAGTCGCCCAGCAGGAGGTGGAGCCAGTATTGTGTCAGGCAGGGCAGGCTACTCTTCCCTCACTCTATGTGTAAACGCCCCATTCACCCCACACTGACTCATTCAGACCTCTGGAGCCACCCAGCCCCTGACACACACACCAAACCAGCAGAGACCGGTAGATAGTTGGACAAGAAAATAGCCACTTTCTAAAAGTGCTATTTTCAAACATAGAATTTAAAAACCATCCATCCTAAAGGGTGTGTTATTAAATTCTGAGTTCAGGGATACTAAACTCGACTTGCTACCATGCTCCCTGAGTCAGATAGATTATAATGGAGTTAATAATCAGTCTGCCCAGTCTGGCCTATTGGAGGCAGGTAGCCCTTCAATAGTGAAAAACGAAAATGGCTGTAATTCACTATTAGGTCATGCCACACACATCAGGGCATGACCTACCTTTTACCAACAATGCACCCTGCCCTAGGGCCTACCATAGAGGTGTCTGAAATGTGGCAAAGTGAAGGTTTAGAGACTGGTAAGTAGGTTTCCTTACCAAGTCGACATGGCAGTCAGGGACTGCACGCAGGCGCTGCGGTGGCAGGCCTGAGACACATTTTACACGCTGCTTCTGTGGGTGGCACAACCAGTGCTGCAAGCCCACCAGCAGCAGTTAACTTACACGCCCTTGGCACACGCAGTGCACTAGACTAGGGTCTGAACAGTAAGTCAACCAAGCCAATCATGGTAACACCAATCAATGTAACAATTTAACATAGGGAGCACTTGCACTGTGGCACTGATCAGCAGTGGCACAGTGCCCAAAGCAATAATCCAGCAAAAACATCGTAAACAGAGGAGGCAAACAGAAAAAAATGGAGGAGAGACTCATGCCAATGATGCCAGGTTCAACACGTGTCCCCTCCAGCTGAAATGTGGGGAGAACTACCCTTCACCCAGGGAGTCCTCATCACTAAGGCGGAAAAATCTGGACAGACCATCAGCATTGGCGTGATCTGTACCAGGGCGGTGTTCCACCGTAAAGTCCATCCCCTGTAGGGAAATGGACCACCTCAACAGTTTTGGGTTCTCACCCCTCATCTGCATTAACCATCTGAGGGGCCTGTGGTCTGTCTGAACCCGGAAGTGAGTCCCAAACAGGTAGGGTCTTAGCTTCTTCAGCGCCCAGACCACAGCAAATGCCTCACGCTCTATCGCACTCCACCTTTGTTCCCTGGGAAGTAACCTCCGGCTGATGAAGGCTACAGGTAAGTCTCGGCCCTCCTCATTCATTTGTGCTAGAACAGCCCCCACACCATGCTCTGAAGCGTCTGTCTGGACAATGAATTCTTTTGAAAAGTCGGGTGCCTGGAGGACCGGTGCTGTACACATTGCAGTTTTCAGGGTGTCAAAGGCGTTCTGACAGGCGTCAGTCCAGATCACAAGTCTCGGCTGCTTCCTGGAAGTCAGCAAGGTCAAGGGGTGCACAATGTTGCCATACCCCTTGACAAACCTCCTGTAGTAACCCGTGAGACCCAAGAAGGCTCTCACCTGAGTCTGGGTTTTGGGCGGTTCCCAAGCCAGGATGGTATCTATCTTGGGTTGCAGGGGGGCCACCTTGCCACTCCCTACTTGGTGCCCCAAGTACACCACTGAACCCTGCCCAATCTGGCACTTACTAGCCTTGATTGTGAGGCCTGCTCTGCGCAGGGCCAACAACACTTCCTGGAGGTGGCGCAAGTGTTCCTCCCAGCTGGCGCTGAACACTGCTATATCGTCCAGGTAGGCGGCGCTGAAATCTTCCAGCCCGGCCAATACCTGGTTAACCAACCTCTGGAATGTGGCAGGGGCATTCTTCATCCCAAAGGGCATCACACGGAACTGGTAGTGCCCATCTGGTGTGGAGAATGCAGACCTCTCTTTTGCCCCATCAGTCAAGGCGATCTGCCAGTACCCAGACGTTAGATCAAACGTACTAAGGTACCGGGCAGCCCCCAACCGATCGATGAGCTCATCAGCTCTGGGGATGGGGTGCGCGTCAGTCTTGGTGACCGAATTGAGTCCTCGGTAATCCACACAGAACCGAAGTTCTGGTGAAGCACCAGGCGCTGCAGCCTTTGGGACCAAGACCACTGGGCTGGCCCAAGGACTGCTAGAGGACTCAACCACCCCTAAGGCAAACATCTTGGAGACCTCCTCCTTGATATATGCTCTGACCTTTTCAGTCACCCTGTAGGCCTTGTGCCTCACAGGAGTGCTGTCCCCAGTGTCCACATCATGGACACACCACTGAGTGACACCAGGGATTAAGGAGAACAGATCAGGGAATTGTACCAACAGATGGCGACAATCTTGCTGCTGCTCAGGGGTCAGTGTGTCAGAGAGGACAACACCATCCACTGACCCATCTTTTTCTTTTGCACACAGGAGGTCAGGAAGAGGCTCACTCTCCTCCTCCATCCCAGCATCCGTGGCAAGGAGCATGCCCACTTCGGACCTTTCTAAGTGGGGCTTTAACCGGTTGACATGCAGGACCCTTAAGGGGTTCCTGGGAGACTTCAAGTCCACCAAGTAGGTGACATCGCTCTTTTTCTCCACAACCTCAAATGGTCCAGTCCACCTGTCCTTGAGCGCACAAGGTTCCACAGGGGCCATGACCCAAACTTTCTGACCAGGTTGAAGCTCAACCAGAGTGGCATTCTGATCGTACCACCGCTTCATCTCTTCCTGGCTGGCCTCCAGATTTGCCTGAGCAAGATCTCTGAAGCGCCGAGTCTGGTTCCTAAAGGCCAGCATGTAACTATATACATCCTGGGGAGGTTTCCTGGGAGATTGCTCCCAGCCTTCTTTGACCAGACTCAAAGGTCCTCTTACCGGGTGACCATACAAAAGCTCAAAGGGGCTGAACCCTAGAGACTTTTGTGGCACCTCACGGTAAGCAAACAGCAGGCATGGCAAGAGGACGTCCCATTTACGCCTCATTGGTTCTTCAAGACCCATGATCATGCCTTTTAGGGTCCGGTTGAATCTCTCAACCAGCCCATTACCTTGAGGGTGGTAAGGAGTGGTAAACTTGTAGGTTACCCCACACTCCTTCCACAGAGACTTCATATAATTGGAAATGAAGTTGGTGCCCCGGTCTGACACCACCTCTCTGGGGAACCCCATGCGGGAGAAAACACCCATCAGTGCCCGTCCCACCACGGGGGCCGTCACTGTTCGGAGAGGGATGGCTTCCGGGTACCGGGTGGCATGGTCCACCAAGACCAGGATAAACCTGTTGCCCATGGCGGTCTTGGGGTCCAGTGGCCCCACAATGTCAATTCCCACTCGCTCAAAGGGGGTACTGACGACGGGAAAAGGTTGGAGGGGAGCCTTCTGCTTCCGCCCACTTTTCCCACTTGCCTGGCAAGTTTGACAGGTCCTACAATGGATATATGAATCCCTTCTCATCTGGGGCCAATAAAAATGGGTGACAAGCCTGTCATAGGTCTTGTCCTGCCCCAGATGTCCAGCTAACGGAACGTCATGAGCCAACCCCAGTAGGAAGGCTCTGAAGCGCTGGGGTACCACCAGCACACGGGCTGACCCAGGCTCAGCAGCCTTAGGCCCGCTATACAGGAGGTCGTTCTCCCAGTAGACCCAATGTGATCCTGACTGATCACCTGTCGTTTGGGCTGAGGCCTGCTGCCTCATACCCACAAGAGAAGGGCACACTTTCTGTTCAGCACAAAATTCCTCCCTGGAGGGACCACCATCCTGCTGCCAATGGGTCAGCTCGGGCAGGTCTCCCAGTTCGGCCACTTGTTCTCCTGTCGGTTCCAGGGCATCCCCCTCAGGGTCTGCTCCCTCCTGGACCGCGGGAACGATGGGGGACGGTTTCCCGCGCCCCCTGCCTCTTCTCTTCACGGT
Source organism: Triturus cristatus (assembly GCF_964204655.1). Lineage (NCBI taxonomy): Eukaryota > Metazoa > Chordata > Amphibia > Caudata > Salamandridae > Triturus > Triturus cristatus. The sequence continues at coordinate 949,887,553 of NC_140585.1, forward strand.
TGGGACCTGGGCCATACTTTCAGGCTCCGGGCCCCCATCAACACCCTTACTAACTGACATGGACCGGGTGGTCGCACACACCCACTCAGGCAGACCCAACATTTCCAGATGCGATTTTCTCTCCACCTTAGCCCAAGGGGAGTCCTCCAAATCATTGCCCAGGAGACAATCAGCAGGCATGGCGGGCCTCACAGCAACCTGAAGAGTACCTGAGACCCCCCCCACTCAAAAGGAACTTGAGCTACCTCACACTGACTCTGTGAGTTGTCAGCAGCTACAACGGGGTAGAATGCATGAGGGACCACCTGCTCTCTGGACACCAAGTGACACTTGACAGCTGTCACACTCGCTCCGGTGTCTCTGAGAGCTTCCACCCTATGGCCATTAATGGTCACCCACTGCCTATATTTCTTAGTGTTACTAGGCAGAGGGGTTGGAGGGACCATTTCCACGTCTCCTAAAGAGACCAGGGACATTTCTGCGGGACCCCACCCACCGGGGGCACCCATCTCCTCCCCTCCCAGGGCTACACTCGCTACCTGACGAGGGGGTGCACGCGGCGGTGCATTCAAATCCTTCATGGGACACTGGGGATCATAATAACGGTGTCCCACCTGCTTACAGGCATAGCAGGTCATGGGGCCCCTGTGAACAGGTTTACCTGTCGGGGCCTCTGGCTTCTTTACAGGGGGAGGCTGGGAACCCTTCCCTTGGTTCCCTTGGGGACTACTTTGGGGCCCTTTTGGAAACTCCCTCTGTTTACCCCTGTCCCCCCCACTCTTCTGCTGGGGACCCTGCCCACCTTTGGCTGAGTCTCCCACTGGACCCTTGTGGACCCTGGTACTGACCCAGCGGTCCGCCTCCTCAGCAAGTTTTCTAGGGTTAGATAGCTTGCTATCAACAAGGTGCTGGCGTAGCTCTGGAAAACAGTTATTAGACAAGTGCTCCCAAGCAAACAAATCATAAAGAGCATCATAACTATCAACCTTGCTACCCTTTATCCAACCATCCATGGCTCTGCAGAAAAAAGACACATATTCAACCCACGTAGTACCAGGCAACTTCTTACATTCTCTAAAGGTTTGTCTGTACTTTTCTGGAGTTAAGCCATATCTCAGCATTAAAGCATCTTTCATATGAGTATAAGACATCCTATCCTCAGCAGGAAGGCTCAACAAGGTATCTCTCCCCTCGTTTGTAAAGCGGCTCCACAACCCCGTTATCCAATCCTTCTCAGGGACCCGGTGGGCCAACAATGCTAACTCATACGCTTTAAACCATTGGCTAATATCTTCATTCTTACTGTAATCTTTGATCACATCCTTAGGAAAATAAAACCTACTTTCTGCAGGCACAGATGGAGTGCTGCCACCAGAGGGATTCAACTCTAAACTCTTAGTTTTAAGCTCCATCTCCCTCACCATCTTCTCACGTTCAAACGCTAATTTCTCTCTCTCAAAATCTAATCTTTTGCTCTCCATTTCAGCTTCTCTCTTGCTTCTTGCATTCTCTAATTCCAACTGCCCTCCTAATTTAAGTTTTGCCATTTCTAACTTGTACCCCCTCTCCTTCTCCCTGTCTTCTAATTCTTCGGGGGAAAGGCTCCTAGAGGATGCACTACTGCCTGGAGATGACACTGGCCCACCTGTGGGCTCTTCCTCTTCCTCTTCTTCTTCCTCTTCCGGTACCACCACCGGATCAGAGGGATTTCTGGCCTCTAACCAGGCCTTCAGCGCTTTGAGGAAGCCCTCTTTCTTTGAGACACCTGTGGTAGGAACTTTAAACTGCTTGCAAAATCCTTTTAGATCTTTTAGCGTGTAGGAATCTATCTTCTCCTTATCAAATTCCCCCACAACATTCTCCACAGGTGTAGCAGCTCGGGCATTCTCCATGGTCAAAACTGGCAGTGTTTAAAAAAATAAGCTCCAGGAAAGCGGAGAACAAAAATAGAATATCCTACCAAACAGACTGTGGCTGCGTTATGGTCTGCTTTCACTATGTAGCGTACACTAATCACTGCACATGAGTCATAAATGCAAAGTTCAAATCCTCACCGCTGACCACCAATGTTAGAACCGGCGGTCTCTAGTTGGCAGAGGTATACACTTCTGACAAATAGGGACCTACCAACTCTAGTCAGGGAAAGGGGATTACACACTCAGATAACCCCTGCTACCCCCTTGGTAGCTTGGCAGAGCAGACAGGCTTATCTCAGAGGCAGTGTGTTAAGCATTTATGACCACATACAGTAATAAAGTGAATACACTACAGATGGACACGACACAGAAGTTATTATAAAAATAGGATCTTTATATAAGGTTTAGCACAAGACCCAATAATGACAAAAATATACCACAGTCTTAATAAATACTCTTTGGAAGGAAAAATAATAGTTCAAGTAAGGTTTCTTCTTGGCAAATAGTTCTTTAGCAAAGTATTCTTCTGAGCACAGTTCTTTGGCAACAATGTAACCCCCACAGGAGTGACACGACGTCGAGTCTACAAGATTCCCAAGGTTCGGCGTCGACCGCGAGGAGCGCTACGTCGAGCCTGGAGTCGCAACAGACCCCACAAGTACAGTACCTTGAGAAACGAAGAAAACGAGGATCCACGGCGTCGAGATGTCGGCGTCGAGGTCGGCGTCGATCGTGCCTCGGAGTCGGGTCAATCCGCAGCGGCGTCGAGGGATGTCGGGCCGGAGCAGCGCTCACGGCGTCGAGAAGGGCGTCGAGTCGATGCGATCAGCAGCGGCGTCGGGACGGGGTCGCTTGGAGGTAGAGCCGATACTCACTCCTCACTGGCGTTGATACCGGCGTCGAGACGGGGTCACTTGGAGCCGGGGCCGATACCCACTGCTCACTGGTGTTGCTGCTGGCGTCGATCGGGCCCGGCGGCCGGCGTCGAAGGCTCGGGACACTGGAGCCGTTACTCACGATGTCGAGCTGGATTCGGCGGCGTCGGCGGCGTCGAGACTGCAGATTTTCCCTTGTGTACTGGAAACAACACTTTCCAGCAATTCAGCACTTCAGTAGATGGTGAAGTCCTTTGGCCCTGTGACTTCAACAGGAGACTGGCACTCTTCCAGTCCTTGGAGATTTCCTAGCAAGTGTTCAGAGAGTACACACCAAGTTCCTCTCTCCTTGTTCCTTGGCAAAAATAAAGAAGCAGCTTTTCAGGTTCCTCCACAGCAAAACAGCACTCTGGCAGAAAGGGGAGGCAAGCCCTTAGATCAGCAGGCTTCTTGTCCTTGGTACAGGTTTCCTTGTCAGAAGTGATCTGAGTTCTTGGTTCAGGGGTCCTTCTCTTATACCCCTTTTTCCCTTTGTTCCCTTTGTCCAAGCAGGGAGATTCCCACCATCTCAGGTTTGTTGTGGGTGTTGCCAGGCAGAGGCACCTGGCCTATTCACTGAGCAGGGCAGAGTCCTCAGCCACCCAGCAGGAGGCGGAGCCAGTATTGTCACTGGCAGGAGCAGGGCTATCAGTCGCCCAGCAGGAGGTGGAGCCAGTATTGTGTCAGGCAGGGCAGGCTACTCTTCCCTCACTCTATGTGTAAACGCCCCATTCACCCCACACTGACTCATTCAGACCTCTGGAGCCACCCAGCCCCTGACACACACACCAAACCAGCAGAGACCGGTAGATAGTTGGACAAGAAAATAGCCACTTTCTAAAAGTGCTATTTTCAAACATAGAATTTAAAAACCATCCATCCTAAAGGGTGTGTTATTAAATTCTGAGTTCAGGGATACTAAACTCGACTTGCTACCATGCTCCCTGAGTCAGATAGATTATAATGGAGTTAATAATCAGTCTGCCCAGTCTGGCCTATTGGAGGCAGGTAGCCCTTCAATAGTGAAAAACAAAAATGGCTGTAATTCACTATTAGGTCATGCCACACACATCAGGGCATGACCTACCTTTTACCAACAATGCACCCTGCCCTAGGGCCTACCATAGAGGTGTCTGAAATGTGGCAAAGTGAAGGTTTAGAGACTGGTAAGTAGGTTTCCTTACCAAGTCGACATGGCAGTCAGGGACTGCACGCAGGCGCTGCGGTGGCAGGCCTGAGACACATTTTACACGCTGCTTCTGTGGGTGGCACAACCAGTGCTGCAAGCCCACCAGCAGCAGTTAACTTACACGCCCTTGGCACACGCAGTGCACTAGACTAGGGTCTGAACAGTAAGTCAACCAAGCCAATCATGGTAACACCAATCAATGTAACAATTTAACATAGGGAGCACTTGCACTGTGGCACTGATCAGCAGTGGCACAGTGCCCAAAGCAATAAGCCAGCAAAAACATCGTAAACAGAGGAGGCAAACAGAAAAAAATGGAGGAGAGACTCATGCCAATGATGCCAGGTCTAACAGAGACGAAGAGAGATGATGAAAGAGAGTCTGGTGTTTAATGTTGTGTCATAAAAGACATTTTCAATTTCTCCTAAAAATTGGGACTAAATGTTTTTTTTTGGGTTGGTTTTTGTGGTGATAATATATCACCAAAGGGGGGATTGCTGGAGCAGAGTTTTCTGTTGAAAATTTAACGAGTTTTAAGCTCCAGTTTTGTTTATATGTTATGATTAAAATTACTAATCTGTAATCACTAATTTTTAGTTTTGTTAACATGTCTAAATTAACCAACATTACTAATGAGAGAGACTACACGTGGGAATGCATATATGTTGCTTAATAATAATGTGCAATTTTATTAAATGTGTGTTGCAAAAGTGTTATTTGTTTTGAGTTTATGCTTTTAAAATAACAATTGCTAATGCTTCTTTGTGTTGCAGACGGCTAGGTAATTACATACACATAAGGGTATTAGTGGGAAATAACACTGTATAATCATTATGATGTGGTAACGTTGTTTTGTGTTTCTTTTAATTAAGATGGTCCGTTTGGCCTAAACAAAGATGGCTGCTATTTACAGCCTGCGCTCGAGTGATTGAATTTTGACGAGAGGCCTTGCTGAACATGGTTGAAAGTCACCTGACCACAGCCTCTGTCTGATTTAAAAGTTTCCGTGAGGACAGCAGCTCTGGGCATGATTCCAATTGTCCTTGGAGAAGAATAAAGCCACAATGAACAATGATAAATCTGCGGTGGCTCTGCTATGGCACCAAGGAAGAGCATTTATAACTGTATCACTTGCAAACTCGAGTTTCCTTCTTCCGTGTTTTTATTTTTGTGATTTTTCCTGAGCGGAGGTTTTCTAAATGTTACCAAGTGACATCCTTTCCTGCTCGCTCTGCTCAGCGGCTCAACAGATATTCAAAGTTTGTTTGTAACTTTATTTTTTGTTATTTTTGTTATAAATATACTAGACTAGAGAGGGTCCGTGTTCTTTTGCGTTCATTGCGTTTTGGATTTCGGAGGCTACTTCTTCCTGAACCTATGCTGAGGACGGCAGCTCAAGAGACTTTACCGAGAGACCTGTCCTGACCCATTTAGCTAGAATAGGTAACTATGAGAATAATGATTTTGCTATTGATTGACTTTCATTTGAACTAATATAGATAAACAATCAGTTGTTTGAATTCCAGTGTCGGGTGGTTATTTCTTTGTCATTTATTGAGTTACAAATGTATTTCCTATGTTTTAAATCATGACTCAGGACAATGTCTTTATGGTCGCATTGACCTCGTTTAGATGCAGATTGGTTTAGATTTCTCTCCTATATTCAGTGTGGATAGAGTAATAGTATGAATTTCAGTGTGATGGGCCCTAGCGTATGATGTGTGTATGTGCGTGTGACTGTAGGTTTACTCTGTCCGTGGAAGCAGGGAGATTTTATATGCGCCGATCTGCAGCAGTAGCAGGGTCTAGAGCGGCCAACCGAAGGTCTCAGGAGGCCTCGGCAGTGCACCAACCTGGATGGCTCAATGTGGCCTCTGGGACGGAATGAAGAGCGTCAAGTCAGCAGGGGCGAGGGTATGGGCCAGGAGGGCGCACTACAGCCCACTGGTATCACTGTGAAGGTAATGAAAGGTTTACACAGCGAGAGAAAAATAGTGCAGAGGCACTGGCTGGAGTACACACAGGGTCTTGGGAAGTGAGAGATGAAACTATGCAGTTAGATTATGAAGAAGGGAGCATGGAAGAGGGTGAAATAGTTGAAGATGATAAACCTGTGGAAGAGTAACACAGGTGATGGAAAAGTGATGCATGCAGGGCGGGTACATTCATGAGATTGTGCCTAGTCTGTTCCAGGATTGCCAGGAAAATGAAGGATACCTTCCACAGGTCGAAGCAGTTGAAGCCTTTTCATGACTGGTTAGGCAGCTGGATCCAGTGCAGAGGCCGACCTTGATGCCAGGTAAGGGAAAGGGGGTTATAGGGTGAGGGTTAGTGACATGCAAAAGTATTAGTAGGGGTGAACATGGTGGGAGATGTGGACAGCAGAGAGATACGCCTGAGGAAAGGTTTGTTTGTAAAAGACAGGGGGTGGGTACAGAGACACAGATGGTGATATAGGAGATGGAGGTGGGTAAATCACAGATACAGGGGTGCAGGCAAAAGGCGACAAGACACAGCAAGAAAAGAAAGAAGAAAGGGAACAGGGAAAGGCAGGGGAGCAAGTGGACAGGGCAAAGAAGGGTAAGAAACTTAAAGTCAAGAAATTGCCATATATGGGGGTGACAAAGCCTTGGGAGCACACCTAATGATGGCAACCAAGGAGAAAATATGGAAAAAGGAGTATGTGCAGATGTTAAAATTACTATATAGAGCGTTAAGGGCAAAAGAAGAGTCAAAAGAGGAAGCATTGGATTTGTCAAAACGTCCTCGGGTATCAATGACAATAGAAAATTGGCTGGCAGCTTTCCTTATTTTCATTACTGTATACCTAAAAAATTATCCAGAGAGGTGCTTCTCCTCATTCAAATACATGGATGTGATTAGAAGAGTGTGGATCACATGTGGGGGTATGTTTGGTCTCATTATGATGAGGAATTCCTGGTGTGCTTAACATGGGACCCAAAAGCAAAATGGAGGGAGATTGATATAGACCTATATCAGCAGACATTCGGTTTGGTGAAGTTCAGTCAGACAACATTTATCGTAAGCAGCCTTCCATTAGTGTATTGGCCCTTTCCAACCCATCCTACTTTTTGGGAGGAGGGGTGTCTGGGCCACGGAACCAGAGCGGGGTGCAGGGGAAAAGCTGGGATTTTTACAAAGATCTCTGCACAAGAGAATATTGTAGATTTGGCACGAGTGCTAAGTGTGCAGAAAGGCTTCCCCTTGTGCAGAGTTTTGTGGCTAGGACTAGCGGTCAGGGTCAGCAAACAGGGCAATGGCACCAGAACAACATGTACAGTGGCCAGCAAGGGAATCAGACAGCTGGGGTGAGGGGAGGATGTGGAGCACATGGGAATATGGGCAAAAGCTCATATACCAAGTAACCTACATTGTTTAGTCGTATGGTTGGCACACTAACCCATAAAAGAGAATGCATAATTGTTAAGCAAAGGTTTTCAGGAGAGTTTCAGGTTAGAGTATGAGGGACCAAGGTGCAGCAGGTAGGTGGAGAAATTAAGGTCAGCGCAATCACATAAACGTTTGGTGCAAGGAAAACTGTTAAAGGAGGCATAGGAGGGCATATGGTAGGGCCATTTGATGCATGGCCAATGCCTGATCTGATTGTCTCCCCCATCGGGTGGTACCAAAGAAGAAGAAGAAGGGTCAATTTTGCCTCATACAACACTTGTCTTGACCAGATGGGCCTTTCGTCAATGATTTTATATCTGGGGAGGTAACCTCAGTTTCATATTCATCAGTGGATGTTGCCAGGGCACTGGTAGAAAAGGTAGGAAATGGGGCAGAGTTGGCAAAATGTGACATAAAGTTGGCGTTTAGGCTGTTGTCAGTACATCCAGAAGACTTTCAGTTGTTGGAGATTCAGTTTGACAGACAATGGTTTAGTAATGAAGTACTACTCATGGGGTGTTCCATCTCTTGTGCCCTGTTTCAGAGTGTCAGCTTTTTCTTACAGTGGGTGTTCATATGGCAGATGGGCTAGGATACAGTGACACACTACCGTGACAACTTCTTGCTGGTGGGTCAACATGATTTAACGGGCTGTCAACAACAGTTGGCAATTTTTTCTGAGCTCATGGGTGAACTAGGAGTGCTGGAGCAGAGTTTTCTGTTGAAAATCTATTGGGTTTTTTAAGCTCTGGTTTGTCTATTGTCGAAAGAAATTAAAATTATTAATTTATAATGACTAATTATTTGTTTTGTGTAAATGTTCTAATTAACCAATACGAATTAACAATAGAAAACTACACGTGGGGATGCATTTGTGTCGTTTACTAATAATGTGCATGTTTTATTAATAAATGTTGCTAAGTGCTGTTTATTTTAAAGCACAAAAACGCTTTTTAAATGTCGTGTACTAATGCTTTTCTTGTGTTGCAAAGGCTAGATAATTACATACACATAAGGGTATTAGTGGGGTTAACACTGTTTAATCACTATGCTGTGGTAACGTTGTTTTTGTCTCTTTTAATTAAGATGATACGTTTTGGCCTAGTGAAAAATGGCTACCGTTTAAAGCCTAAATTCGAGTGCTGAGATTTTGATGAGAAGGCCTTGCTGAACATGGTCGAGAGTCATCTGACCACAGTCTTCGCCTGGTTAAAAGTTTTCCGTGAGGACAGCAGCTCTGGGCGGACATCCAAATGTCCTTGGAAGACAAAGGAGCCTCAATGAACATTATGATCACCATGCTGGTTCCGAGGAAATATGAACATGAAAAAGAAACATTTTTAAGATTTAGTTCCGTCTTCCGTCTTTTTATTTTTGTGATTTTTTCTGAGCGGAGATTTTCCAAATGTAGCGATGCTACATCCTTTCCTGCTCGCTTTGCTCAGCGGTTCAGCGGATATCTAAAACATTTTATGTTGCCTTCTATTGTTAAATTCATTATAAATATTGTTAGCTTAGAGAGGGTTCGTGCGTTGCATTTTGGATTCTGAGGCCACTTCTTTCCGAACTTGCGTTGGTGAGGATCGATGCTGTGAGGACGGTGATCTAAGAGACTTCTATCGAGAGACCTGTCCTGACTCGTTTATGACATTTAGCTAGAATAGGTAATTATGAAAATAATGATTTTGCTTTTGAATTGATTTCCTTTGAACTAATTTTAGATAAATTTACATTATTTGAAATACTGTGTTGGTGGTTATTTCTTGTCAATTATTGAGTACTCTATTTTGATTATTGTTGATTATTATTGGTTAAATCATGACTCAAGACAGTGTCAATTAGGTCTTATCGACCATAAGTGTAGATGCAGGGTGTTTAGAAGGTTTTCTTCCCACAGGTTCAGTGCTAATAGAGTAATCTGAGTGTATGTTAGTGAAATGGGCCCAAGCGTATGATGAGTGTATGTGCGTGTATCTGTGAATTTACTCTATCCGTGGAAGTAGGGAGAATTTGTACACCCCAATCTGCACCAATTTCCTGGTAGCAGAATTTGATGGTTATTGATGATTGTCTTGATCTGATTAGATTGCTTGTACATTGGCTTTTGATTTATTGATTATTGATTGATGTTGGTATATGTACTAATACTATATGTTGGAGTCGTCGTGTTGAGTTTTATGTAGTGCTTCTGGAATTTGGGAGCTGGTAGCAGTTCCGTAGTAGGGCAGAGGGAAATATATGCTGCTCTCGGGAAAGTCGGGATTGTTGGTCCTGTATGTAGGCAGGAAAAACGCGTGACAATTGAAGTTGCGCGTCACATTGTCTGTGTTCGGAATCAGTGACATCGTTGTGTGTTACTATCAGAAATATTTCTGGTATAAAAGGAGTGTGTATGGTAGCGAAGGTTATCTGTGAAACTCTGGTCTTAAGTCCCAGGGATCCGTAAGGTTCACCGTTAAAGCTTATCGCGGGAGGAGTAATAGGTATTCTCTGAGCTTGTCTGAAGGACTGGGCAGAAGAAAACACTGCTTGGTTAATGTATGTTATAATTCTGTAGTGGGGCAGATTGTTCGCTATTCTCGGGAAAAGCAGGATTCTGTGTGTATGTACTACATTTTCTTGTATGAATGTGTGTGAATGCTCATACATTTAGTTGATTGTAAAACTCTTTGGAGCAGTCCTAGAGGAAACAGTTAATGAATGCATGTTAAAAGGGCAGAGTAGAGGGATGTGCTACTGTGTCAACGGGATTCTTGTGAAATAGATTTTCTTTACTATTCTTTGGTTAGCGAAGCAGACAATGGAGATGTTTATATGTTGTAACTAATAGATTTTGTTGAATCTGACACGAAGTCTACTGAGAAGTTTTGTAAAGGAGGGGTAGACGACTGACAGGAGCAGGAGAGACTGCAGCGACTGCTGACGTCAAACAGACCGCGCTCTGATTGGATATTAGATCAGAACAGTGCTCGCGCTGAGATTGGTGCATTGGTGTGAGCCGCGCAAGGATTGGAAGGAATACAGGGTGACGTAGACGCTCCAGGATTGGTGCGTTAGTGTGAGTCGCGCTGTTATTGGATAAAACATCGTACTATTCAGTTGTATTACGGAAGGGATTAGAAAGTTTGGTAAAAGCTAAAATGTATTACCAAGAGGAGAAAAAGAAAAAATCTTTGTTCAGAAAGATTAAAAATTGGTTCGACAAGGATAAAGATGTTAAAACGAGAGAAGGTGAATTGTTACCTCCATCGAAAACGCCTGCATCCTTCATGGCTGCGAGATATGGGTATCATACCTGTATATGGTTGGAGAATTGGGTTAGGTATACTAAAGAAGATGGTGTTCTAGCATTTCCAGAACATGGTTCATTTAATCTGGCCGTGTTGAAAAATTTGCGGGAAAAGATGTTGTGTCTTGACCCAAGACCAAGGCCGACACAGTTTGAGGCTTTAGTGGAATGGGAAGAGGAAGTACATGAGCGAGAAAAACAGAGGTCTGGGGGAAATTACAGGTACATGTTTGGGAGGAGACATGATCGTGAAACTCATCATGATCGAATGAAGAGATGGCGAGATGCTAGTATGTCAGAGGGATTATACCCTATGAGAACAGTTGAAGAGAAGGGTACAGAAAGGGTTCCTGAGGCAGAAGTGAGAAGATATGGAGTTAATGAGTATGAGGATGAAGTCTTGAATGACATGATTTACAAAAGACCACCTCCATATAAACCAGAACCAGAAGAGAGCACACCAGTTGTTTCTCCGATAAGAGATACATTGCGTATCATTGAGACAGAAAATGTGACACCTGAGTTAAGAAGTGGTAATCCTTTCAGGGAAAGAGAGAATAGAAGCGGTGGCGAAAATACGAGAGAATTAGCCAGAACTACATCGGAGTTGACTGAAAAGATTAGAGAGCTGACAAAGAATCTAGAAGCTGTTACGGTGCCTGTAACCATAGGTCCGGTTATGCCTGTTTTTGATAAGCAGAGGACGGGTGAAAATAGTTTGGTGATTCTATATGTTGGGAATAGATTGACAAGTTTGGCTGGTCCTTCAGGAGATTCAGGAAAAAGGACAGAAAATGATGATTTGAGACAATCCAGACATGAGACATGTAGTGAAGGATTAGAGATACAGTCTAATTCAAGATTGGATGCTAGTGAAGCTGGTTGTTCAGGGATGCCGATTTTAGAACCCCAGAAGAAAGTGGTTCCAGTGAGAAAATCTACTGAAATAACAGCTGAAGATTTGAATGAATGGATGAAAGTTCTTCAAAAGAGGGATAAAGATTCACAGGCAATTGATGTGGCTAGGTTACGTGTAGAATTAGAAGAGCTTGTTGCAGGGACAATTCCTACAGAAATTCTGAAAAATCATCATGATGGTGAATTGTTATTTATGTGTAAAAATATCACCTGGAGAGCAAAAAATACACATGACAGATTAAGAGCAATAGCGAATGAGCACGGAGTTGACATTGATAAAGTGAAATCTTTGCAGAAGTCTTACAAATTTCACAGACAAAGACATTGAAAATCTGAATGGTGCTGGTAGAACAGGACAGATTAAAGAGATGATCGCTTTATTGCGAAAATGGGGTGATGTTGAGAAGTGGAAGGATAGGTGGTACAAGAAAAGAGAAGAATCAGGGGATAGGTCTTATTCAGCATTTCCTGTGAGAGAAAAAGAGAAAACAGTGGATGTTTATCCTATGAGAGAAATACCTGGAGGAGGATATGTACATGTTCCATGGACCAGACAGGATATTTTATCATTTACGAATGATTTCCCTCGACTGAGAGAAAAGCCCGTCGAGTGGTATAGGCAGGTAGACAGGTTTGTGAAATTGTCAAAAGTGCTGTGGATTGACCTGAATAGTCTGTTTGATATAATTGTTCCAGCAGACTTGTGGGCTGAGTGTAAAATAGTTGTAAGTTGGCCTACTGAGGAATATCCAAGAGATCAGAGAACAGGAGCACCAGATCCAAAGGTAATGAAAAGTATGAGCAGGTGATCGTATACCTGAAAAATAAAGTACCTCCAAAAGAGACAGACTGGGTTAAAATAGATCGAACACATCAGAAGCAAAAGAATCGGTTCATGCTTTTTATGAGAGGCTGATACTGGCTTTTAAACAATTCAGTGGGGATGAACACCTGGGTGACAAGGATTTGAGTCATTTTGTATACAGATTTGTATATGGCCTGAGACCTGAGATTAGTGAGAGAATTCGTGAGCATACAGTGGACTGGCAGAGTAAGAAAATAGATGAGATTTTGAGACATGCAAAATACTTCAGTGATGAAATTGAAGCAAAACAGAGAAAGCTGAAAGAGAGGGCAATGTGGGCACAAGTGAAAGTTGCGGAAAGTCAGGAAGCACAGTTAGTGGAACAGGCGAATAATGCAGGAAATAATCAAGGGAATAGGCCCAGATATGCAGGGAAAGGAAAGGGGAATCTTGAGGAAGCCAAAAAAAAGTTCCCGTGTCACAACTGTGGCCAACTGGGACATTGGAGATCTGAATGTACCAATCCACCATTAGCGAATAATGAGAGTAAACCCTTAAATCAACAGGTGCAGAACGAAGGGAATAATCGACAGCAGCAACAACCTTCTGTTGTGAAACAGCAGAGTCAAGAGCCAAAACCGCCCTTGCCGCAGAATAGAGGATCACAAAAGTATAATAAGGATTCGGGATTCTACAATGATGAGCAGGTAAACAAACCAAGGCGTTCTAACCAGGTACAGCAGTACTTGTTAAAGAATGAAGGGAGTGAGTCTGAAGGTGATTATTGATGGTGCCGAAGAGAGGAGGAAGAGTGCATACTTGGTGCAACTCTAGAAATAGACCAGGCAGGACCATTTGTGGATGGAAAAATAAATGAAGACGGTGTTACTTTTTTAGTAGACACAGGTGCGACAAGATCAACTGTCAGGTCAACAGATATTAGAAATCTTCCTCTCTCGGATGAAGCAATCCAAGTAGTTGGTGTAGCCAATACACAAATCAAGACACGTCTTACTGAACCAGTAAGAGTACAAATAGGGAAATTTTCAGACATGCACAGATTTATTGTCTGTGACACTAGTCCAGTGAACTTGTTAGGTAGGGATCTGCTTTGTAAAATGAACTGTACAATTTTTTGTACACCGGATGGAATAGCTGTTGAAACACCAGATGAGGATGTTTTGTACCGAGTGACTCTAGAAAATAGAGAGAGTGAGTTAATTGGTGCATATGCTGTGTTTGATCCGGAGGATTTGCCTCAAGAGCTGAGAGACACAGTGAAAAGGACAGTTTGGGATTTTACTGGAGAGGATGTGGGATTGATGAATAATGTAGATCCTGTGAAAATTTCAGTGAAAGAGGGAATTACTTATCCTAACATTCCTCAGTACAAAATGACACCAGAAATAATTGAGGGAATAACTCCTATTATTGAGAAAATGATTCAGCAAGGAGTTTTAAGAGAACTATTGAGTAGTCCGTGTAACTCACCGATAATGGGGCTAAAGAAACCTAATGGGAAGTTCAGGATTGTACAGGATTTGAGAAAAGTTAATCAAATTGTGGTGGCATGTTGTCCTATTGTGCCAAATCCGTCAGTGATTTTGTATCAGATTCCACATGATGCTGAGTGGTACACAGTGATTGATTTGTGTCATGCTTTCTTTTCAATTCCATTGCATCATGACAGCCAGCCGATTTTTGCATTTAGGTTTGGCCAGCGTATTTTAGCATGGTGTCGTATCCCACAGGGGTATACGGAGAGTCCTTCGATATTCAATCAGTTATTGAAAAAATCATTGGAGAGCTTGATTATGCCTGAAAATTCAGTACTAGTGCAGTATATTGATGACCTACTTGTGGCATCAAAGACACGTGAAGCTTGTGAAGTAGATACCATAGCTTTACTGAATCATTTGGCAGATGGAGGGTTAAAGGTATCTCCAGCTAAATTGCAATTTTGCAAGAAAGAGGTGCATTATCTTGGACACAATATTGAAAAAGGTCTGAGAAAAGTGACTGATGACAGGATTAGAATTATCAGAGAAATGAAAGCCCCAAAAACCCAGAGGGAAGTGAGAATGTTCCTGGGAATGGTGGGTTATTGTCGTCAGTGGATAATTAATTTCTCGCTGATAGCAAAGCCACTGATTAAGCTGACAAAAAGTGAGATGACAGATCCATTGGAATTAGATGGAGAACAAATGGCAGCATCTGAGGAGCTGAAGAGCAGAATGTGTGAAGCCCCTGCTTTGGGTATGCCAGACTATGAGAAAGAGTTTGAATTGTACTGCAGTGAGAGAAATGGATGTGCACTTTCAGTGTTAATCCAGAAGCATGGATTACTGAGAAGGCCTATTGCGTACTTCTCATCGACACTTGACCCTGTAGCTGTGGGTTTACCAGGTTGTCTGAAATCTGTGGCTGCAACATGCAGAAGTCTGGAACAGAGTGAGGGAATCATAATGGGATATCCTGTAAGGGTATTCGTACCTCATAATGTGGCAATTCTTTTGACAAGAAGCAGAACTCAGTACATGTCACATAGTCGGCTGACTAAATATGAGAAAGTCATTCTGGGAGCATCAAATGTGACTCTGGAGAGATGTGTGAATGTAAATCCAGCAACATTATTGCCGGATATTGAAAATGTGGGTGTGAAGACAGAAGATGATCACAATTGTTTGGATGTGCTGGATTACTGTACAAAACCGAGACCAGACATAAGGGATCTTCCCTTACTTGAGAGTGATCATGTGCTGTTTGTAGATGGATCATGCCTGAGGAATGATGAGGGTGTGCTGAGTGCAGCATATGCAGTGTGCAAGGTTTCAGAAGTTATGGAAGCATCACCATTGAAAGGAGTGAAATCTGCACAAATTGCAGAATTGGTGGCATTGACGAAAGCTTGTGAGATTGGGAAAGATCTGAGAGTGACTGTGATGACTGATAGTCAGTATGGATTTGGAGTTGTGCATGATTTTGGCCAACTTTGGCTACAGAGAGGTTTCTTGACGTCGAGTGGGACTCCAATAAAGAATGCAGAAGTGATTGGGAAATTGCTTGAGGCGATACAGCTGCCTAAAGAATTAGCAGTTGTGAAATGTGCTGCTCATGGACAAGGAGATGATTTTGTGACAGTTGGAAATAGATTTGCCAACGACATTGCACAATATTGTGCTAAGAACAATCACCCAATTAATAGGGAACGAGAAGGGGAAATGTCTTTTTGTTCTGTGATGTTTACTAATGTCCTAGAGACGTGGGATGAAGTGAAACAGTTGCAGGATGAGGCAGGAAAGGAAGAAAAGAAAGACTGGATCAAGGCAGGTTGTGCCCCAAGAGAAACGGACCATGTTTGGGTCTATAGAGATGGAAGACCAGTCATGCCAAACTCAATGCTGTCGACAATGGCAAGGATGTATCATGGCCAGGGACATTTGGGAAGGGATGCGATGATCAGGTCTTTTAAACAGACTTGGTACAATGCAAAGTTCAGGACAATTGCAGAGAGCATCTGTCAGAGATGTTTGATTTGCCAGCAATTTAACACTGGGAAAAAGACAGTGGTGAGTCTGGGAACGATAGGCAGAGAAGGTGGTCCTTTCACGAGAATGCAGGTAGATTTCATTGAAATGCCCCAAGTGAACAGACTAAGGTATGTTCTAGTGGTAGTCTGTTTGTTCTCAAGATGGGTGGAGGCCTATCCGACTAGGAGAAATGATGGAATAACAGTGGCAAAGTTACTGTTAAGAGAGTTGATTCCTAGGTACGGGTTTCCAGTAACGATTGAGTCTGATAGAGGTGGACACTTCTATAATGAGCTCATGAGTTTGATTTGTGAAGCATTGGGCATACAGCAGAAGCTACATTGTGCATACAGGCCAGAGGCCTCTGGTGTTGTTGAGCAGATAAATGGCACAATCAAGAACAGGATTGGTAAGATGTGTTTAGCCACTGGAATGAAATGGCCTGATGTCTTGCCTCTAGTGCTAATGACTATTAGATCTACTCCAGATAGAACTACTGGGTTGAGTCCGCACGAGATTTTGATGGGACGTGCATTTGTACCTGTCAATAAGTTGATGACAATAACTGATGACATGATTTTGGATTACTGTAAAGGCCTGGCTGACGCAGTTCATTCTGTGTTTCACCAGGTTGGAGAAGAAGCTACCACACTTGAGAAGAAGCAAGCTCATGATCTGAGTCCAGGGGACTGGGTGATGATTAAAGTACACAGAAGAAGAAATTGCTTGGTTCCAAGGTGGGGAAGGCCAAGACAAGTTATTTTGACTACGACAACTGCAGTGAAGTGTGCTGGTGTGAAAAACTGGGTACATGCGAGTCATACTCTGAGAGTTCCAAACCCAAAGGATGGGACTGGCAAGGAGTATTTTGAAGAATCAGATTCCAGTGATGATGAAGACCCAGAACTAGTGAGAAAAAATCAAAGTTCAGAAAAAGAAGCAGAAAAGACTTCAAGAGAACCATTGAGAGTCTCAGAAAGGAGATCAGATTCTGTAAGAGAGCCTGAAGTTCCAAAAAGAAGTGGAGGAAAAAGAAGAGAAAAGAGTAATTCCACAGAGACTACTCCTGAATCAGAAGAGGAGATTGAAGAACCACTTGAGATTATACATGAAGAAGTAGGGTCAGAAGAAGATAGAGAGGGACAGATTGCGGAAGACCCCCGAGGAGGTGTAGGGAACATTCCTGATAAGCTAGGTGAAGGGACAAGTAGACAGCAAGAAGATTGCGTGTCGGAGACCCGAGGAGGGAAAGAAGTAGGGAAGTCTCAAACAGTGGTGAAAAAGACTGTGGAGTGAAAGAAAACTGCTGAAGAACAAGAGGCATTTGAAACAGAATCGGATGAAAGTGAGAATGAAAAATCAGAAGGTCGAGTTCTGAGAAAGAGAACTTGGATTGGAGAAAGAAATAATACAGAAACAAGACCGAAAAAGGTTGTAAGAGGAGATTGTTGGCCTAACAACAGAGTAAAGAGGCTGAGATACAGACTGATAAGAGCAAATACATCGAAAGCTGAACAAGTGAATGAGGTGTCAAAACGAAGTAAAAAGAAAGGAGCAAAAGGAGTCAAGAGAACCTGAGGAGATAAAGAGAATTAGAAGACCCAACCAAAAGTACAGATCACCGGAATGGTCTTATGTGGCACTGTCTGAAGGAGGAGAAGAAGATGAAACAGTGAATCGAGACAATCCGGAGGGGATCTTGAGAAAAGTGGTTGAGGAAAAGGAAAAATCTGTTGGAATCTTAAAAGTTATCCTGACTGACATTGGAGAAGAGTCGGATGCACAGGATGTTGTTGATGATCTGATACAATTTGATGTTGCTGAAGAAGAAGGAGTGAAAAGTGATGAATATCCAAATTGAGTGAACTGAAGAAATCACTTGGAGAAAAGTGAAAAGGAGAAAGTCTGAAATTTAGCTGTCTGAAGTAATCCAGAAATAAAAAGTAATACAGTAGTGGAGTAGTAGTAGAGGCTAAGTCAAAAGACACGGTCAAAGTAGTAAAATGGCTAACATAGAGAATAATCAAAGTAGATGTGCCTTCTTGAAAAGATGGTGTAGAATGTGCTGTTGCTGTACTGGATTATTAATGCTACTATGGGGTGTTTTAGCTTTATTAGTTACATTTAGAGTTACAATAGGTACATTTGAAATACATACTGAGAATGAGACTAATGTAGAGAAAAGTTCACAAAAAGTAGTTCCAACTAGAATTAGTAATACTTACATGCATAAAGATAGGTCAATTCATGATTTTTCTAGCAATGTTTTTTCGAAATTGTTGTATGAATATGTGAAAACAATGGAAGTGAGGGATTGCTACGTTTGTATGCAATTACCTGCATCCGTTTCAGAGGGTGTTACTTATCACCATTTACCAGCTACGTATGGAATTTCTTGTAGTGTGTTAAGTAGTGTTTTTTATTTGCTAGGGAAAATAGATTATGAGATGTCTAACAAAGATAGTATTTTGGGGCAATTGCCTATGAATGAAAAGCTGAATCCAGCTAAAGAAGCTAACATTTTTGGTGAGATTTTTATTGAGAAAGAAGAATTAACATTAGATTACATTTTTAAGAATAATTTAACTTGCAGTTTGAAAGAAGAGGAGAAAGCTTTCCTAAACATGGTGGAGGAATGAAGATTGAGCATGCATGAAAAGGCAGGGAAATATAAAGTGAGTGAGACAATTTGGGACATTGAGATGGGAAAAGAATTGAGAAATGGAGTTAGTCCAACTTTAGCTTTAGATGCACCACAGAAGGGTAAGCTGTGCATTACAAGAAGGAAATCCCAATATGATACATACTTTGTTGCGACTAGTGAGTGTCATGATACATACTTCATTGCGACAGGATGGGGTTTTAGAGGAGGAGAGGATCCAGTTTTCCCAGGAGTGTATTATGTTTGTGGGAACAAGGCTTATTACAAGTTGCCTGACCATTGGTATGGCACGTGTTATGTGGGCCTGGTCTTTCCAAAGATTTTTCATATAGATAGAATAGAAGATGTAGAACATATTAATTTACTAACACGTTTTAAGAGAGAAACTTGGTCAGAAATAGTGGGTGACATTTTTGGAGCTTTAATTCCAGCAGTGGGAATTTCTTTGAATGCATATGGAATTCGAAAACTGTCAACAGTGGTGGATCGTTTATCGACAAATACCGCTGGAGGGTTTGTTTTGGTGAATACGGAATTGATTGCCGTACGTGCCATGTCTATGCAAAATCGACTTGCCCTTGATATTCTATTAGCTAAGGAGGGTGGGGTCTGTGGAATATTGAAAGTTCAACATTGTTGCACTTACATTCCAGACGAAAGCAAAGACCTGAAGGTCTATATCAAAAATATTACTGATTTGCATGAAGAATTAGTACCACTGGAAGCTGAGAGTATTTGGACTAAAATAGCTAATAAAATAGTTGCTGTTAAGAGTTTTATTGCAAAAATAGGTAGTACTATTATAGGTAAGATATTGTTTCCTTTGACTTGTATAATTGTTGCTTTATTGATATTAAGATTGGTGTGTTTGTGTTGTAAAAACAGGGGAGGGAAAAAGAAATTAATTAAAAGAAATATTGAAAGGAGAAATAAAAGAAAAAGAGATCCACAAGAAATAGAATTAGAAGAATTGAGGGAGAGTGTTTATTTGGAGACAAAGAGGGATGATGAAAGGCAGTCTGGTGTCTAGTGTTGTGAAAAAGGAAAAGACATTTCCAGTTTCTCCTAAAAATTGGGATTACATTTTACTAATTTCTCTTTTTGGGTTGTTTATTTGGTGATAATATCACCAAAGGGGGGATTGCTGGAGCAGAGTTTTCTGTTGAAAATCTATTGGGTTTTTTAAGCTCTGGTTTGTCTATTGTTGAAAGAAATTAAAATTATTAATTTATAATTACTAATTATTTGTTTTGTGTAAATGTTCTAATTAACCAATACGAATTAACAATAGAAAACTACACGTGGGGATGCATTTGTGTCGTTTACTAATAATGTGCATGTTTTATTAATAAATGTTGCTAAGTGCTGTTTATTTTAAAGCACAAAAACGCTTTTTAAATGTCGTGTACTAATGCTTTTCTTGTGTTGCAAAGGCTAGATAATTACATACACATAAGGGTATTAGTGGGGTTAACACTGTTTAATCACTATGCTGTGGTAACGTTGTTTTTGTCTCTTTTAATTAAGATGATACGTTTTTGGCCTAGTGAAAAATGGCTACCGTTTAAAGCCTAAATTCGAGTGCTGAGATTTTGATGAGAAGGCCTTGCTGAACATGGTCGAGAGTCATCTGACCACAGTCTTCGCCTGGTTAAAAGTTTTCCGTGAGAACAGCAGCTCTGGGCGGACTTCCAAATGTCCTTGGAAGACAAAGGAGCCTCAATGAACATTATGATCACCATGCTGGTTCCGAGGAAATATGAACATGAAAAAGAAACATTTTTAAGATTTAGTTCCGTCTTCCGTCTTTTTATTTTTGTGATTTTTTCTGAGCGGAGATTTTCCAAATGTAGCGATGCTACATCCTTTCCTGCTCGCTTTGCTCAGCGGTTCAGCGGATATCTAAAACATTTTATGTTGCCTTCTATTGTTAAATTCATTATAAATATTGTTAGCTTAGAGAGGGTTCGTGCGTTGCATTTTGGATTCTGAGGCCACTTCTTTCCGAACTTGCGTTGGTGAGGATCGATGCTGTGAGGACGGTGATCTAAGAGACTTCTATCGAGAGACCTGTCCTGACTCGTTTATGACATTTAGCTAGAATAGGTAATTATGAAAATAATGATTTTGCTTTTGAATTGATTTCCTTTGAACTAATTTTAGATAAATTTACATTATTTGAAATACTGTGTTGGTGGTTATTTCTTGTCAATTATTGAGTACTCTATTTTGATTATTGTTGATTATTATTGGTTAAATCATGACTCAAGACAGTGTCAATTAGGTCTTATCGACCATAAGTGTAGATGCAGGGTGTTTAGAAGGTTTTCTTCCCACAGGTTCAGTGCTAATAGAGTAATCTGAGTGTATGTTAGTGAAATGGGCCCAAGCGTATGATGAGTGTATGTGCGTGTATCTGTGAATTTACTCTATCCGTGGAAGTAGGGAGAATTTGTACACCCCAATCTGCACCAGGAGTGCCACTAGTGCCACAGAAGGCACAAGGTCTAAGCACGATGTTGTCATTTTTGATAATTGAGTTGGATTCAGTGGCAATGGAGGCATGCCTCCCAATAAACAAGTAAAATGCACATGCAGATTTTGCCAACAGTATGCTGGCAAAGTATAAAGTGACAGTAAAGGAAGTATAGGTTCTGTTGTGGCATTTGAACTTTGCGTGCAGGATAGTGAGGATGTTGTAGGAGACTGAACCTATCTTTAGCTGGACTCTTGCTGCCGCACTATCACATGTGCTTGTTGGTGGGCATGAAGGAGGATTTATTCAAGTGGCACATATTTCTGGAGCATTTCAATGGCCTCTCAATGATGGCCCTAAGAGAGTATGACTGGGACATTCAGATAGATTCATATGCCACAAGGGGCATCTGTTTCAGGTTGTACTGACAGGGCAGTTGGTGTGCAGAGGAATCGCCGGGTAACTGGAAACATGGGGGCAAGAGCATTGCTTTCCTGGACGTTTTTCCTCTAGTGGTTGCAGTCACACTCTGGGGGCAGGAACTGGCACATAGGAAGGTTCTTTTTAGAGAAGACAACATGGCAGTGGTACATGTGGTGAGCAAACAGTCAGCAAGGGTTTCACAGGTGCTTAAACTGCTGCGTGTATTCGTAATGGGATGCTTGAGGTATGATATAGCATTTAAAGCCAGGCATGTGCCAGGGGTGGACAATAACATTGCATATGCTTTGTCTCATTCATAGTGGGAGAGGTTTCATGGGCTGGCCACGGAGGTGGACGAGGTCAAGACACTGGTGCTGATGGGATTGTGGAACACAGGCAAGAAAGGATGCTATAGTTGGTGGTAGAGTCTCTGGCAGAATCCACTAGGAAATCATATATGCATGCTTGGCAGATGTTTCTAGCCAGTGGGGCTAAGCGTAGGTGGGAAGTGTGGGCCAAGGAAGAAGATGTAGTGCAATATATCTTGCATTGACCGAAAAGGGGTTATCTCGAATTACAATTACTGGGAAACTAGCGGGATTGCCTTGATGGGCAAGCTGGTTTGGAGTTATACGGGGTCGGCCAGGAAATGGGGAGACATATGTTGGAAGGATGGACTAGGAAAACAGGTAGTCAGGTACGGGTTAGAAGGCTAGTGTCGAGGGAACTGTTAGGCAATATATTAGGAGTACTGCCTGACATATGCAGAGGGAGGATGTAGACAGTTTTGTTCTCGACATTGATGTTCTGGATGTTCTTTGGGGCTTTCAGGATGTCTAGCCTGTTGGGGAGGAAAGACGTTACAGAGTTAGATTGGGCAGAGGTTGGGGGTAGGAGAGAAGAGTGGATAGTCTAGAGACGCAACTTTCACAATCTCAGACAGAAAAAAGATCTAAAGGGAAGACAGTGTGGTTACGTGCTTTTCAAGATGCTGGCCTGAGCCCCCCTGGAGCGAAGCTGAATGCACTCAGTGATGATGAGCACTCCGCATTTTTTGACGAGATAATAGGGAAGTGGTGACCTCTAGCCAGTAACTCTGGGTTATGCAAAAGGCACTGGCTAAACTGGGGGAAACCTCAGGAGATTTTGAGGCACACTCATTCAGGATTGGGATGCCACAGAGGCAATGTGGCATGGCTGGGGCAGGGACAGTTCATGCAGCTGGGTTTTTGGAATACTTTCACCGGTACGTTCGGCTAGGGAAACAAGGGTGTTGATGGGAATGTTAATTGTTAGTTCTCATATATCTTGCTCTTTTCTGGTGCGGTGCCGGAAGCGGCCGAATTATATATTTGTATGATAGGACACTCGTTCGTGAAATGGGCCAAAAGGCATGAAATTCAGAAGGGTCACGGTTTGAACCTTGGACATGGCTACTATTTGTTTTTCTCTAAACATTTTTGCCTAGACTATCCAGGCCAAGAAGTCAGTGTAAACCAAATGGCATATGACTTTGACAAAGACATTTCGACTGCACTGGACAAAATTGCCCCCTTACCCAGGTTAAAATCAAGTCTAGGACTGCTCCCTAGTTCACAGACCAATTAAAGACAACAAAGCTCTTGTGTCGAAACGCGGAGCAGA
Source organism: Triturus cristatus (assembly GCF_964204655.1). Lineage (NCBI taxonomy): Eukaryota > Metazoa > Chordata > Amphibia > Caudata > Salamandridae > Triturus > Triturus cristatus. Next base: position 949,910,730 of record NC_140585.1, read on the forward strand.
AATGGCGAAAAAGCAAAAACATGGCCGACCGCGAAATTTATAAAAAAATCCATCACGGCTATATGATTGACATCAAATTGGCAAAAAAACTATTTATTCTAAATCCGATAAATCAGGCAGAAAATTCCTATAAGGAACTCTATCAAATCTTGAAAGAATTTACAATTCCTATCAATCAGCCATCGATCCCCAACTCTCAAGATTGGACTGACTCTCTTTCTAAATTCTTTGAAGATAAAATCACAGCTATCCATCACTCTTTCCCATCACAACACAGCAACACTTATTTTGAAGATGTGCCTAGTATGTCTTCTGACCCCCTACATATTCTGGTCGAATTTGTCAAGTGTGACATTAAGTCAGTCACTACTGTCATGCAGAAGATAAAATCAGGTTCTCCCACAGCCCAGTACCTCCCAAAATGTTCCCCAGTATTGCACTGGCATTATTAGAGAGTTAGACAGGCCTATTTAATACATCACTCTCGGAGGCTGATTTTCCTAAAATGTGGAAAGCAGCTAGGGTCAGACCTATCTTAAAAAAAAACACAGCCGACCCAAAACTCCTCCCAAACTACCGTCCTATCTCTCTACTTCCCTACTTTGGGAAAATGTTGGAATCTCTCATAAACCAACAGCTCGTTGACCATCTCGAGAGCATGGACTGCTTGATCCCTCACAGTCCGGTTTTAGGGCGGCACACAGTACAGAGACAGCATTGGTCGAGGTTACAGACAATATCAGGCTGGCTTTGGACAAACACCAGTCAGCCATTCTCATCCTGCTTGAACTGACCGCTGCCTTTGACACCATCTCCCATAGCATCTTAGAACATCGACTTTGGGAGATTGGTGTCAGAGGGAATGCTCTCAAGTGGTTCAAGAGCTACCTAGCTGACCGAGTAACAACAGTCCAAATGGGTAATAACATCTCATGTGAGAGACCGGTTGAGATGGGAGTGCCACAGAGCTCTATTTTGAGCCCGACCATCTTTAACCTGTATATGACGCCGCTGGCCAAGGTGATCAGAGCTTACGGTTTGGGTGTCATATCTTATGCAGATGACACGCAGAATCTGATCACCGTTGGCCCAGACCCCACAGAAACAAAGCAGCATTTAAAAAAATGCATGTCCCACATCGACAGGTGGATGTGCTCCAATCACCTCCAACTGAATGGAGGCAAGTCGGAGATCATGTTTTTTGCTAAGGCTTAGGAGCACTGGTCCCACGACTGGTGGCCACCCTACCTTGGCCCTTGTCCAATCCCCAAATCAACAGTACGAAATTTAGGTTTCTACATGGACAACCAATTGTCCATGAAAAGCCAGATTAACCACATCATCGGTACCTGTTTCGGAGTGATGCACAGCCTACAAAAGGTTTTCAAATGGATTCCTACTGAGGCTAGGAAACCATTAGTCCAGGGACTAATAATAAATCGAACTGACTATGGAAATGCCCTATTGTTCTCAATTAATGAAAACCTTTTGAACAGACTTCAGATCTTGCAGAACACTGCGGCTAGGCTGGTTCTTAACCTTCCGCCCAGATCTTCCTCTGCTCCCTGTCTTAGATCCATACATTGGCTCTCGGCGAGAAAACAAATTCTCTTCAAGATACTTTGTTTGACACATAAGCATATGTATGGAAAAGGCCCGAGATACTGGTCTAAAAAATTATGTTGGTACCAGCCACGTAGGATGCTTAGATCCAGCAACTAATCATTGCTTACCCCTCTCAGAATTTGCACCGCCAGAAAAGGGGGCAGGTCTTTCTCCTTTCTCACCCCGGCATCATGGAACAAAATTCCTTCACACTTACGTACCATCCCTGATCATAACCGCTTTCGTAAGAAGCTGTGTTCATGGCTATTTGACAATTAAGCTAGCATCTCTATCAGAGCCTCAGATGTGTGCGCTATACAAATGTCCCTGGTTTGATTTGATTTGATATGGCATGGCAAAGGTGGGATGAGATGGAGAGAATTGTTGAAATATTTAAAAATTTAGTGAAGCAACACATATGCCCGGAATGTTAGTTATACACTAAGAGGAAAATGACTTTGTGATATGTAAAGGGTTAGCTTTGTTAAAACAGATGAAGAGGGACTTGAGAGAAATCAGGCAAAAGTTGCCCGGATGCACCGTCCTGTAGATGGAATTTATCCCACAGAGACAGTTTAGGGGGGCGGCGAGGCTCGCCGCTATTGATAAGGCTAGGTGAAAAAATTAACAGGGATATACAGGTGTTTTGCAGGGACGAGGGTTTTGGTTGGGTGGACCACCCAGAGTTGAAGTATGAGGTGGTCGATTTCTTCAGGGGTGACAGGGTTCATTTGTCTCACTACAGGATATTACAGGACCTTGATCATTGGGAGGTACGATAGCGGTGCCTAAATGGGGGGAGGGGGTTAGAAAAGTCAGAAAGAAGGGAAAGTCCTTTTCTGAGAGGCAGTTGGCAGCCACTTGTGACATGGTTACAGTTTAACATTAGATTTGCGAACAGAGGTATAGCAGGAAAAAGGAAGTTGGCAGGAAGGCTACACCGCGAAGAAGCAACAAATTAGAAGTTAAGATGTAGGGTACTTAGATAGTTAGATGTTAATAGATGTAGGTTAAAGGTTACAGGAGTTTAAAGTCAACAGTTAAATATGGAGGTGGAGTTATGCAGTTGCAAGGAAAGGATCTAAAGAGGGTGGGAATGTTAGGGGGTAAGTAAAAGTAGGTGAATGCATGTATAGTGAGGTTTAGTTTTGTAAGGCAAAGGCCTAGAATATTTTGAGATGTGCACCTGTTTCAATAAAGCAGCCTTTTTTAGAGAAAAGAGCATGTTTGTGGTCTGTGCTGCTCCATTTTTGAGAAATAGTGCTTTAGGGGGGCAGCCGACTGCAAGGAGGTGTGCCCCCCTGGGGTTTTTAGGCCCGTGGTGCAACCCTGCCTCATATGGGTTCCTTTTTGGCTAGGACCATTTTGGTTTGTTGCCCAAATATATAACCGGACATTTTACACACTCTATCAACATTTAGGGAAAGGTGACATAGTGGCTGGCAGCAATAAGGTTTTTTGAAAAGTGTTTCCACATCCCTCCCACCCTCGAATTAGGCCTATGGTACAGTTATCCCAGGTCAATTTGGCTGCGGATAGCTGTGCAAGGGAGGATACTTGTACATGGTTGTCGATTAGAGCAGGTGCAAGGCGGTTAGCAGCTACGTTTGACATGGTTACAGCTTGAGATTAGGGTTGTGAACAGTGGTGAAGCAGAAAAAGGGGAGTTGACTGGAAGGCTACACCGAGAGGAAGCAACAAATTAGTGGATGTATGACACTTAGACAGTTAGATGTTAATAGATGTGGGTTAAAGGTTGCAAGGAAAGGATGTAAAGGGCGTGGAAATGGCAGGGCTGTGGGTATGAGAAAGTTGGTGAAAAAATGTATGGTGAGGTTTAGTTTTGTAAGGCGAAGGCCCAGGGTATTTTTTTATGTGCATCTGTCGTCAATAAAGCGGCCTTTTTCACACAAAGGAGCATGTTTGTTTTTCGTGCTGCTCCCCTTTGGGCCAAGATGTAGATTATAATATTATCTTGTATTTCTTTTGCATCGTGCTCAAGCATTGGGATCCCAAAATGTGCAATAAAAGATGGTGAAGTCCCAGCATTATTGCTGAGACTGCCTGCATAAACTACTACTGAAGCTGGGGAAATTTGACAGAAATGTGTTATACATGGCAAAGGTTCTCGGGAAAAATGCCACTAAACCTGAAAGAAATGAATCTCCCATCAGCTACTGTGCTTCACAAAAGATTAGACAGAACTTAAAGCTGAAAAGGAAACCTGTCATGGGCTCATTTTCATATTTTATATTCTTTCTGTGCCCCATCTGGCGGCATTTTCTATTGCACTGAATACTGCAATTGAATATATCCATTTTCCTTTGTTGTATTTTCAATTAAAAATTGGACTGACTTGTGTGGATTGCCAATTTCATTTTGGATCAGTCCAACCCAAAGGACAATGACTTGACTGTCCTAAAAAAATCCAACTAATAAGAAATCTGAGAACTCGCATTCATTCAGGGAGCTCTCATTTCTAAAGGCGTTTTCTTCTCCCTCTGAGGATACAGGAGTTGAGGTTCCTTATCAGTGTATTCTGCACTAGCCAGGTCCTTTCAACAGCACATAGCCACAACGGTATTCAGGAAAACAAAGGCAAACTTTCGATGAGAGTAATGGTGATAAAATTAGTGTAGAGTGATCCCAGCTGAACTGTAGTGTGAAATTCGCCAGTCAAATTATTTCCTACATACACGTTCCAAAAACATAAATCATTTAATGTGAAATATTGCTTTAAGTCCTGGACATTTTTTACCAAAGAATCGAAAACATGAATTAGAAAATATATATTTTAGCTAATTTCCCAATTGTGTTTGTTTTGTAGGGAGAACATTTAGTGATACCGGGCCAGTGTCACAAAAATAATGTGAAATGCACTCCTACAATTGTCACATGTTTTCAGGTTTACTCTGGAGAAACATTTGGGAATCCCCTAGGATAATTTCAAGGTGCATCTGTGCATATGACAATTATGCATGCACAAATGTGCAACTGTACTTCCAATGTGTTTTCTGCATAGGAAAAATATGTTTCCCAGTGGAGAAACCACCTGCTCCACACACACATCTGTTTTTGGGATCTTTTCTTCTTCTCGCACATGAACTGCAATTACTCGTTTACATGATAGCATTACATTTCAGACCAATGCTAGGGTAGAAATAGGCTGAGAAAACTTTTGTGAAAATACACCAGGAAAAATACTGTGATATTCCTATACTTTCACAATATTCCTGCCCCAGGGCCCAGACCATTTACTCCTCATCACAGATAGAAGGTTTACTCACACGAAAAAGAATGTGGCAGTATTTCTTTTTATGGGTGAAAAAATATCACATTTTATGAATAGCAGACATGGTTTAGTATTAGAAACAAAGCATGTTTGTTTGGAAGTTGAACTCACACGAGCAAATAACTGTTGGAGTAGGAACTATGCTGTTTAAAATATGCCATTTAATAGATGAAGCAACAAGAACTCCCTACTCGATTCCCACCACTTCAAGATTATTACCATGACACTCAACTTTGTTGGCCCTCTTCTGCATAAAATACCCCAGCCATAGAATAAAACCAGAAACAGGTTGCTTGATCCACTTGACTAAATTGAAGTAAGTCCACAAATTGGAGCAATGCTGAGGAAAAAATATAAGGTCCCTTGAGAAATGTAAAATAAAAAGCCCACATGAGAAAGTAGCAGAAGGCCATCCTGAAAGCAAAGAAGATGTATAATAGAAATCCAAATCAATCAAGCCTAAAATCAAACAAAATAGTTGTTTAAAATATTCTGGGAACTATTGGACCAAGATGTATTGAAGAAGTTCTGTAGAGAATACAATCAACTTTTTGAAGAATTAATGCCTATCTTTGAGGATATCATAACATCTTAAATTTTTGTTCCAGCATCCAAGAGAATCTGGAGCCTTCACCATTGCTCTGAGATACCAATTGCCTATTGTTGGACAGGCCACATGAAGGGCTTGCTCCCTCCCCGCATGACACGGCCCAAGCCCCGGACTCCCAGGTGTTACCCACAAGAGCAACCCGCACCCCGTCTCCCGACGGAACTCCTGCCCCCGGACATCCATGTATCATGGGGCCGAACCACTACCGGCTCCCCCGGCCGGATCAGCCGCCATCTTGGACACTGCGCCACGAGGCCGCGTGGCCTCAGCTCGACCCTAACCCTGGGCCTGGCCCGGCCCCGACATCCCGGCACCACCATCCACCCAGGAGGTGAACGGACCACTTGGCAGGTCAATGGGAGAAAGAAGTGTCGATGGCTCTCCCCCGCCAGGTGCCGATCGCCCTCCAGCTCCCCCGGGCGCTGGCTCCACCCCCTGCTGGGTGTCTGGACTCCCTCATCCCAGACCCCCCGACCTCCAAGTGCGAGGGTCCGGACATCAAAGGGCGCCAGACCTATAACTAGGGCAGCTCCAGAGCAGGAAGGCAGTTGTATCCTGGAGTCGAGAGACACCGAGAAGAACTCAGCCTTGACGGACTACTGGCGCTGCCGTAGCCCTGCCTTGTGAATTATCGTCCTGCCTGCTGGCGCTGCCGCGGCCTTCTGCATCATCCATCCTCGTCGGGACCTGCTGGCGCTGCCGCGGACCGTTGTAACGACCACCTTCATCGGGACCTGCTGGCGCTGCCGCGGACCGCGTAACGACCACCTTCCTCGGGACCTGCTGGCGCTGCCGCGGACCGTGTAACGACCACCTTCACCGGGACCTGCTGGCGCTGCCGCGGCCCGTCCAAGCTAGAACACCGAGCTCGAGGATTGTGAGCTATCCACCATACCATCTCAGCTACCAGATTGGTAACCAGACTGTCCCGCTACCCCCTTTTCCCAAACCAAGAGACTAGAATCGAGGGGACCCCTGAGTCCAGACCTCCTTGTACCATTTCATCGTACCTTAAGAAATTACCTATAAAGAACGTTAAATCCTATCCTTGTGTGGTGTATATCTGTGGGGGGGAAGTTACTCATCTGTACGATCGCTGGAGACGGCTCTCCCCGGAGACCTCTCCCCTTGTCCTCGGCCGACCCTCCCGGTCCGTCTAACATTGGTGGCCAGCGGCGCGATCCGAATCAACGCGTAATCGTACAGAGAGTAGCTCACCCCACGACAAAACCACGATGTCAACCAAAGAGAGCGGATCCACCGAGAAATTCCAGATGGATAAATTGGAAGAGTATAGCCATCGTGAACTGAAACAATTCTGCATGGAACTAGGCATTGCTACCACCGGCCTGAGTACCAAAGACGATTTTAAGCACGCCATTGAGTCGTGGGCAGAAACCGGGGTCGCCGGATCCCCAGACCAAAACGGTGCAGCATCGGAGAGGAACGCCACGGCTCCCGAGGAGCGAGGAACGGGCCTCTCGCAGGAAGAGATCCAAGAAAGAGAAAAAAACAGATTACATGAGTTAGAAATGGCACGACTCAAAATGGACGGTGAACTAAAATTAGCCGAGCAAAAACTGAACCTAGAACATCTGCGGCTCCGAGAAGAACGGGAGGAAAAACAGAGGCAGAGAGAGCTCGAAGAAAAAAGACTGACATTCGAACACGAGCGCAAACTGGCAGAAATAGAACTACGGAAGCAGAACAAAGAACCGGAGGTGCCCGAGCGACCGCGCACCCCGGGAGCGACAGAAAAGAAAGTCCACATCCCCAAGGATGTTGTCCGAGAGTATGTCCGAGAGGACGACATACAACAGTGGTTCAAGGCCTACGAGATCGCCATGACCTCCCACCGGATCGATCGAAGTGACTGGGGAGCCGGCCTATGGGGGAGGTTCGTCAACGAAGGCCGAGATGCCCTACTGCAGCTCCCAGACCATCAGATGTCATCCTATGACCACATGAAGGCTGCCCTCCTCACCCGATATGGGCTCACACCCGAAATGTACCGCCAGAGGTTTCGGGACTGCACCCGGATCCCGGGTACAACGTGGGTGGAATATGTCAACTATTTCAGCCGAGCCTTCGAGGGTTGGATCAAGGGAAGCCACGTAACGACCTACGAGCAACTTTTTAATCTCATGGTGTGGGAGCACCTGTCTAACAACTGCTTCGTCGAGCTCAGGCAGCACCTCCTCGACAGTAAATTGACTGACCCACGGCAACTCGCCGCCGAAGCTGACCGGTGGGAAAGCACCCGAGTGGGCCGGAGAGGGCCACACGAGCAGAACCGGAACAACCAAGGTCAGCACCGTCCCCGAGGAGGAGGAGGAGGCCAGGGGCGAGGGAGAGACACCGTCCCGGCCGCTCCCGCTGCCAGCACCCCGCCCACGGCCAGCCGGGGGAACCCCCCGATGCGCCCGGGGTTCCGAGCCAACGTCACGTGTCACCGATGCCAGCGAATCGGCCACTACGCCAATGACCCGAACTGTCCACAGAACCAAACTCCAAAACCCCGCCAGGTAGCTGCCGCCGCCCTGGGGGGAGAACAAATCTCCGAAGAACAAGAAGAATACGAGCAGGCACAACAAGAGTGGGAACCGGCCGCCATGGTTCTAGCGTGCCTAGGGGGAAAAGACATGGTCCCGCGGGCCCCCCTACCCGCCAACACCAGAAAATATAGCCAGTGGGTAAACATTAATGGGCGCCGGGCCGAAGCCCTACGTGACACAGGGGCCAGTGTGACGGCCGTCCGCTGTCACCTGGTAAAACCAGAGCAGATCCTGCCGAACATTCTCTGCCCCGTCCGCTCAGCCGACAATTCCGAGAGTCTATGTCGGATGGCCTGCGTCCCCTTCGAATGGGGAGGGGTCTCCGGCATGTTGAAGGTGACGGTCCGGGATGATGCCCCCGTGGACTGTCTCCTGGGGAATGATCTTGAGAGTTCCCTGTGGGCCGCCGTCGAAAGAAGAGAGCACCTGGGGATGCTGGGCCTCCCGGACTGGGCGTGCGTAACCACCCGGTCCATGGCCGCCCGTGCCATCCCCCGACCAGAAGAACCAGAATGGCCTGCACCTCCTCCCCCGATCGCTCCAGTAGAGGACCCCGACTATACCGACCCCCCAGAGCAAACCCCCGAAGGGGGCGCCCAGCCCCAGGACCTTCCCGGCCTGGCTCAGTGGCGTCAAGAAGGGGGGCCCACCCAGGAACAGTTCCGCCAGGAGCAGAAGACCTGTCCCTCCCTCGAGGGACTCCGCCAGCAAGCCATCGCCCAGAGCGCAGGGGACTCCACCGGAGCCCATTGGGTCTATTGGGATAACGACCTGTTATACAGTGAACAGAGAATCGCGGAGTTAGGGGCCAGTCGAGTGCTGGTGGTGCCCCTCCGTTTCAGAGACTTCCTGCTAAATTTGGCCCACGATGTCCCTCTGGCTGGACACCTGGGCCAGGACAAAACCTACAGTCGCCTGGTGACCCACTTTTTCTGGCCGAGGATGCGAAACGACGTCCTCAACCACTGCCGGTCCTGCCCCACGTGCCAGGCCAGCGGGAAGAGCGGCCGCAAGCTCAAAGCACCTCTGCAACCCTTCCCAGTTGTCACCACCCCGTTCGAGAGGGTGGGAATAGACATTGTGGGGCCCCTGGACCCCCGTACAGCACAAGGACATCGGTTCATCCTGGTACTGGTGGACCACGCCACCCGCTACCCCGAGGCTGTGCCCCTGCGAACTGTAACAGCTACGGTGGTCGGCCGGGCCTTAATGGGGATCTTCTCCCGGGTGGGCTTCCCCCGAGAAGTCGTCAGCGACCGAGGCACAAACTTTATCTCGAAATATATGAAGTCCCTCTGGCAACAGTGCGGGGTCACCTACCGATTCATGACCCCCTATCATCCTCAAGGAAACGGACTAGTTGAGCGATTCAACCGCACGCTCAAGGGAATGATTGGGGGATTGGAAGAGCCCCTCCGTCGCCAGTGGGATGTACTACTTCCGTGCCTCCTCTTCGCCTATCGAGAAGTTCCCCAGAAGTCCCTCGGTTTTAGCCCTTTCGAACTCTTGTACGGGCACCCTGTGCGAGGGCCCCTCAGCCTAGTCAAAGAAGGTTGGGAGATGGCCCCCCTAAAGACCCCTCCAGACGTCTTCAAGTACCTCCTGGCACTACGCAATCAGACCCGGCGATTCAGGGAAATGGCAAAAGCGAATCTTGAGGCCAGTCAGGAGGACATGAAAAAATGGTACGATCAAAATGCCTCCTCTGTCGAATTCGAACCTGGTCAACAAGTGTGGGTGATGTCCCCCACCGAACCATGTGCCTTGCAGGACAAGTGGACGGGGCCCTTCAAAGTGGTCGAACGCAAGAGCCCCGTCACCTATCTCATCGATATGGAGTCTCCCCGGAACCCCCTCCGGGTCCTCCACACCAACAGACTCAAACCCCACTTTGTGCGCTCGGAACTCAGCCTCCTGATGGCTACAGACAGTGGGGCGGAAGAAGACTCCGAGCCTCTCCCTGATCTCCTGAAGACTCAGGAGAAAGATGGTTCCATGGACGGGGTCCGGCTCTCCGATGCCCTCACCCCAGAGCAGCGCCAAGGCTGCCGAGACCTCCTGCTGCAGTTTGCTACTCTGTTTTCCCTCACCCCAGGGGTCACCCCCTGGTGCTTGCACGACGTGGACACTGGGGACAGTCCCCCTATCAGACACCGGGCATACCGCGTACCAGATCGGGTGCGGGCCTGCATCCAAGAGGAAGTGTCCAAGATGCTCACGCTCGGGGTCATCGAGCCCTCGGACAGCCCCTGGGCCAGCCCGGTCGTGCTGGTCCCCAAAGCCGCTGCCCCCGGCACCACTCCTGAACTCCGATTCTGCGTCGACTATCGGGGCTGGAATGCTGTCACCAGGACCGACGCTCATCCCATCCCCCGAGCGGATGAATTGATCGACCGCATGGGGGCTGCCCGCTACCTCAGCATCTTCGACCTGACAGCGGGCTACTGGCAGATCGGTCTCACACCCCGTGCCCAAGAACGGTCCGCCTTTTCTACCCCCGATGGCCACTACCACTTCAAGGTCATGCCCTTCGGCATGAAGAATGCCCCAGCTACTTTTCAGCGACTAGTGAACCAGGTCTTGGCGGGGCTCGAAGAGTTCAGCGCCGCCTACCTGGACGATATCGCTGTGTACAGCCACCACTGGTCCGACCACCTCCACCACCTCCGAGAGGTCCTGCAAGCCCTCCAGTGGGCCGGCCTCACAATCAAGGCCGGCAAGTGCCAAATTGGTCAGGGGTCCGTGACCTACCTCGGACACCAGGTGGGAAGCGGTCTGGTGGCCCCTCTGCAACTCAAAATCGCTGCCATCCAGTCCTGGCAACCCCCAGTCACGCAGACCGAGGTCCGAGCCTTCTTGGGACTCACCGGCTACTACCGGCGGTTCGTGAGGGACTATGGCAGCATTGTGGGGCCCCTCACGGGTCTCACGTCCAAAAACCACCCGAAGAAGATTAACTGGACCCCCGACTGTCAAGCGGCCTTCGAGAAGCTGAAAGCCGCCCTGTGCACCGCCCCTGTGCTCCAGGCCCCCGATTACAGTCGGGAATTCATTGTGCAAACGGACGCCTCCGACCACGGCATCGGGGCGGTTCTCTCCCAGCTGAACCCCGAGGGTCTTGACCAGCCGGTGGCCTTCATCAGCAGACGCCTCCTGGCCAGAGAACAGCGCTGGAGCACAATCGAGAGGGAGGCCTTCGCAGTGGTGTGGGCCCTCAAAAAGCTCCGGCCCTATCTCTTCGGTACCCACTTCCGGGTGCAAACCGATCATTGACCCCTGCAGTGGCTAATGCAGATGCGGGGGGAAAACCCAAAACTATTGCGCTGGTCCATCTCCCTGCAGGGGATGGACTTCACTGTGGAACATCGACCGGGCCAAGACCACGCCAACGCACATGGCCTGTCACGCTTTTTCCGCCTCGACGAGGAGAGTCCCCAAGAGGATGGGTGACTCTCCCCGCCTTCAGCTGGGGGGGACGCATGTTGGACAGGCCACATGAAGGGCTTGCTCCCTCCCCGCATGACACGGCCCAAGCCCCGGACTCCCAGGTGTTACCCACAAGAGCAACCCACACCCCGTCTCCCGACGGAACTCCTGCCCCCGGACATCCATGTATCATGGGGCCGAACCACTACCGGCTCCCCCGGCCGGATCAGCCGCCATCTTGGACACTGCGCCACGAGGCCGCGTGGCCTCAGCTCGACCCTAACCCTGGGCCTGGCCCGGCCCCGACATCCCGGCACCACCATCCACCCAGGAGGTGAACGGACCACTTGGCAGGTCAATGGGAGAAAGAAGTGTCGATGGCTCTCCCCCGCCAGGTGCCGATCGCCCTCCAGCTCCCCCGGGCGCTGGCTCCACCCCCTGCTGGGTGTCTGGACTCCCTCATCCCGGACCCCCCGACCTCCAAGTGCGAGGGTCCAGACATCAAAGGGCGCCAGACCTATAACTAGGGCAGCTCCAGAGCAGGAAGGCAGTTGTATCCTGGAGTCGAGAGACACCGAGAAGAACTCAGCCTTGACGGACTACTGGCGCTGCCGTAGCCCTGCCTTGTGAATTATCGTCCTGCCTGCTGGCGCTGCCGCGGCCTTCTGCATCATCCATCCTCGTCGGGACCTGCTGGCGCTGCCGCGGACCGTTGTAACGACCACCTTCATCGGGACCTGCTGGCGCTGCCGCGGACCGCGTAACGACCACCTTCCTCGGGACCTGCTGGCGCTGCTGCGGACCGTGTAACGACCACCTTCACCGGGACCTGCTGGCGCTGCCGCGGCCCGTCCAAGCTAGAACACCGAGCTCGAGGATTGTGAGCTATCCACCATACCATCTCAGCTACCAGATTGGTAACCAGACTGTCCCGCTACCCCCTTTTCCCAAACCAAGAGACTAGAATCGAGGGGACCCCTGAGTCCAGACCTCCTTGTACCATTTCATCGTACCTTAAGAAATCACCTATAAAGAACGTTAAATCCTATCCTTGTGTGGTGTATATCTGTGGGGGGGAAGTTACTCATCTGTACGATCGCTGGAGACGGCTCTCCCCGGAGACCTCTTCCCTTGTCCTCGGCCGACCCTCCCGGTCCGTCTAACACCTATCCCTCTTTTCAACTTTCTCAACAAAGAGTCTTGAACTAGTGCCTAAAACTAGGAACAAGATATACGTATCAAACATTCCAGTGTAACCATGCTCAGAAGCCAATTTTATAGAACATATTGCCCCTGTTATCCTCCTCATCATATGAATCAAAAATGCCACTTTTTGGAACATGACATACCTAACATAATTCCTAAACTGGCAAGAACATTTGAATTGAAGCTAAAGTATCTTGTAGGTAGTGAGTGGAGTTGATTCTTAAACAGTTTTCACTTTTGAAGATCGCATATCTCAGTTTGTTTCCATAGCTTACCATTCTAGATAAAAGTGTGAACAGAAGCTTTCAACCTGGTTCCACGTAAGAAACTATGGCATGTACTTTCTGACATCGGTATACCATCAGATCTCTTGACTGTGTTAATTCACCTACATTACATGCAGGTACGTTGGGGAAGTCAGGGACAGTTGACAGAACGGTTCCCTATCCGGCAGGGAGTCTGCCAAGGCTGTGTTCTGGCTCCCACTTCCTGTTCCTGAACAATATTGTTCATTCTCTCTCTGGCCTCCCTAATGATGCCCCTATTTTACCTGGTATCAAAATGTCAATTTTATTGTTTGTGAATGACACCTAATTAATTTCCAAGACACCTAGTGGTCTACAACGAGTGCTACCTCATTCAAAGAATTTTGCAATACCCGCGGACTTGCTATTACTGCGTCAAAAATGAAGCTCATGATCTTCAATAAAGCTAAGACGTTTAATGGTAGGCTTGAGCTGGAAGGCGAACTACTAGAAAGGGTAGATGCCTTCACTTCTTTGGGTGTAACACTATCTCTGACCATTTCTTGGAAGCCTCAGATAGAACTCATGTCCCTTAAACATAAGCAGAAGGCTGGCACTATAATCAAAGAGCACACCTCTTCCTACTTCAAACCTATTGCCCCAGCTTTACAAATGTATGATGCTAAAGCAGTTAATTTTGCGTTTTATGGTTCTGAGTTGTGGGGTTATGCCAACATTTCTTCTTTTGCAAGGTCTGAGAAGAAATTCTTGCTGCCAGCACCCCATTGGTCCTATTGATGCTCAACATTGGGAGAAGGTCAGTAGCTGACAAAGCTAGACTTCGGACCCTATTATTTTGGAGACGTTTATGGTCCAACGCTGAACTGGCCCAGTATAGATCGGCCCTGGAAGATATGTTTGCTGCTGATACATTTAATAAAATCATGGCTTCAAGAAATTAGAAAAACTTCTAATAAACATTGACCTTAGACCTCTTTGGGATAATCCTCTATCTGCTACATCTCTGTCAGCAGTGAAGCTAAAAGAATAATATTGGTTGTGGGTCAGACAATCAGAGTCACAATCTGTTGTCAACTCATCCTTAACAGGAAAAGTCCTAGATTTTAAATCGAGTAGCCTCTTGGAACCCATTTTGGATGCCATCACTGTTCCTTTAGACAACAAAGTATGTTTCTAGTTCAGGGTTGACACCCTTCTTGTGACAACATTTATGAATAGATGGGCCCCAATCGTTGATTGTTTGTGTCTGACCTGCAAGATATCTACAGAATCAATTGGCCATGTCATAATTGCCTGCCCAGGTTATGTTATTCCCCGTCAGAAATTAATTAAACCACTATGCAGATTAAAGGGGACCCATAGCAGCTATTTTGCACTCAGAATTCTTAAATCAGGCCCAGATCTCACATATGCATGCACCATTGCAAAGTTTCTGGGGTGGGTATGGATCATCAGAGGTAGGACTGCTAGTGTGTCCTAAAGGAATGTCAGTGTTTTTAGTTATTTACATGATGTTTTATTCCTCGGAAACAAATTACACTTATTGTCACACAATCACACAGCTCTGTACCCCAAGAGTATCCTCCCTTGTCTGATTCTCTAAAAGAAGATTCTCGCTCACTTTACATTGTCTGCCAGTGCATCCTCGGAAAGTGATGAATGGTTTTGCTATCTTAATGTTTTCACTAGGATGTGTTCCCATTTAAAGTATTGTGTCACGTGTTTATCACCTGCTACGTAGGCCTTCAGCCCCTGCATGTATCCAATTACTTTCCATTTATCTGAGGGACTAAATCTGATGTTTTTATGTTTTGAGAAATGTTACTCTAGTATACTGCGACGCTTCGGCTCTCACACCTGATTTTTCTTGTTTTTAACAAACGATTATTTATTTGAGTATGTGTGTATATTTTATGTGCTTTTATGACTAAACGTTGAATAAAGCTTATCAAATGAAAATTTTTAAAAAATCTTTTATACCCTGTGCTCTGTAATCAGTGTTAAATGTCTTATTGTTAGTATTATTTATTTCAGAAATAGTTTTATTACTTTCTCCAATGTTAATATAAGGTCTGAATTTGCCAGCTTCCTCACTGCACCCTCTTTTCAGGATGTTTTCTTTTCAATTCCCAGCTATAGACACTGAAACTCCACATAAAAAGCAAGTGATGCCTAAAGAAGCAAGGGTTAAAGTATATATCAAAAAATGTTCATGCTGGTAGACCTATGGGGACTGTCATTCCCAATGAAATGTGAATATACTTGTGTTTCAGCTAGATTCAGCCACTTATGTTGATTTTTTTCTGATCCCTTCGACAATTAAATCTGACCATATGCAGGTTCTAACAAATAGCATTTCGGGTCATTTAGCTTTTGAAATACAGATATCATGCGTTTATAGACCCCTCACTTCCTCAGAAATGGACTTTCAAAAAAATATACATAGAGTCTAAAAGCTGGGTGGGAGAGGTAAAAGGAGAAATTATGGCATTTCTACTATGAATCAAGGTTTCACCTCTCAAGATAGGATTTTGGATATGTTTGATGCATGATTCCGGATTGTTAGACCTGGCACCATTGGCGTGGGTCTCCCTTCCATTTTTCGCTTTTGTCTCCTCTGTGTTTGCTGGTGTTAGATGCTCTGGGCGCTGTGCCACTGCCATTCAGTGCCACAGCGTGAATGCTCCCTATTGTAAATTGACTGTATGAATTGGTATAATCCTAATTGACCCAAGGAACATGATAGGAAAGACAAATTTAGTATGCCTGAGCTCCAAATATTAAAGGGCATCTTTTAGTGATGATTATATTTATATTCTGTGTTTAAAACTACCACTTTTGGGAAGTAGGTATTTTCTTGCCTAAACCTTCCCGTGTGCTCTGCTGTTATGTGTATTGGCTGTCTGGTTTTGGAGGGTCAGGGCAGGCTGAGACTGACCTGGATTAAATAGAGAAATCTGCAGTTGGAGTATGGGGAAGGGTGGCCCTTTGATCTGAGCAGGGCTGTGCTTGGCAAAGTGAATGATGGCTCCACCTCCCACTGTGCGTCTGATGGCAGACCCCCTCTCCCTGAAAGGCAGGATGTAGCCTCGTAAATAAAGTGCTCCAAGACTACACCAAACTGGTTGTGTCAGGGTTCAGTGATTTGTGACTTTTTGAGAACAAAGACTTTTGGGGTATAAAGATCTGTGCAAAAACCCCTACGCGGTGTGTTACTTCGGGATGTCAAGACGAACCTCTGTCTGTGTAATGAGAGGAAAAGGACTTTTATCCATCTTGCTAAAGCAACTACCCAAGGGCCTGATTCGAGCTTTCCTCCTGCTGAAGTCTCAGGGACATTAGACTTCACACATCAGCCGTCCAGATTCCTATTTGAGAGGGATCCTACTCGCAGGTGAGGCCTCTGTTGAGAATTCCAGAGTCTCTGGTTCCACTGCAGGGAATGTGGGCTGAAAGACATCGTATCGCTATTGTGGGCCACTGCAGCTGAGGAGCTGTGGTCGCTGAGAGCCCGCATGTGCCTGTGTTACCAAAGCCATCGTGATCGCTATTGTGGGCCGCCGCAGCTGAGGAGCTGTTGCCGCTGAGAGGCAAGCCCGTCTGCGCCTGGACCATGCCCAGCGCCGGTCCCCCTGGTCCGTTTGGCCAAAAGACAAAAGGAGATTATCAGCTACTCATGCAATGCCTTGTTATCCTTAAGGCCATCAGATGACAACACTGCAGACACTGTGTACTGCACTCCCACCCAGTCTCCCCTGCCAAACTCCTGCCCCTCAAATTCTGGATCACCTAGGACAAATTGGCAGTACTTTTCAGAGGTTAAAGGGCTAACTGGTTAGGCCAACCGAAAGGGTAGGGATCCCAAAAATTCAAACATTACTTGTTTGCTAGTGAACAGAAGGTCTCTAGTGATACATCATCAGGAATTCTCTGACCTGATCATAGCCCAGTATGCGGATGTGAAATTCGTAACAGAAACTTGAGCAGACCTTAGCTCAGGTCTTGAATTGGTTGCAGCCAACCCCCAGGCTGAGAGACACTTTAAAAGAGGAGGCGGGCTGGCAATATTGTACAGGTATCACTTCAAAATGACCTTTGGACCCCTCACTACAGTTGGGTTCGAGGCTTTAACCTTATATGTGCATCCGCCAGGCTTACAGGCCATTAAAGGCATGCTCATATACTGGCCACCAGGACCAAGGGGTTGCTTCATAGACAAGCTTAGCCTGCTAATGGAATCCACCATTACCAATGCCAACTACCTGGTACTGGGAGACTTTAACTTTCATCTGGAAAGCGAATCAGACCAGACCCCCTAAAACTTATCGAATCCATGAACACTTTTGGGCTATCCCTAATCACGAAAGCTCTGACACACAGAGCAGGACATATGCTTGATGGAATTTTTTCCAACTACATGGCTACTATCCTACTCCCTTCTCTCCCCCTCACCTGGTCCTACCACTGGGCAGTTAACTGGCAGATTCAGTCAGAGAACTGCAAGCTGCACAGAAACACAATCCAAAAACCCGTAAGTAGACCCTGGCACAAAATTCGGGTTCTGGGAATTTGCCGAGGACTTGGAACTAAGAGTGGAAAACTTTTCAATCTGGCTAAAGTCAGCCTTGGACATGTTAGCACCACTTAGTCATAAAACAGCAGTCAAAAATGTATCCCAACCATGGTACAATGAAAATATTAGGAGATCAAGACAGGACTGCCAAAGCCAAGAACAAAGATGGAGGAAAAAGTATGATGTAGAAGTGAAAATCACATATAAAAAAAACTAGCAGAACATAAAGGAATCATTGTAGCAGCAAAAACCTCTTACTACTCTGAACAGATCAAAGCAGCCTGCGACGCAAATAAAACCCTCTTCCTAGTCATAAACAAACTGACTACACCTACTAGTCCAAACCACGCAGTAATAAATCAAATATTTTGCAATAAATTAGCAACTTTCTTCCAGGAAAAGGTTGCAAACATCTTCTCCAGCCTCTCAGCTAAAAGAGTAGCGGGTGAAATAGGGGAGCATACCCCCAATGACGTTAGCCTTTTCTCTATCTTTAAGGCTCTCTCAGAGGAGCAACTGGTAAAACTCATTCCACTTATTTAATCTGGGGCACCTCAAGACCCCTGTCCCCCTAAGATAATGCACTTTATTCCTGCACAAGTGGCACAATACCTTGGCCATACACTGAATCCCATGCTAGCGGGAAGAACTTTCCCAACACAATGGAAACATGTCGCCATTCTGCCACTCGTAAAGAAGGACAACCTGAATGCATGGGATCCTAATAACTACTGCCCGATTTCGAGGCTCCCTTTTGCTGCCAAGCTGGTGGAGAAAGTTATGAATCAGCAACTTTCTGAGTACCTAGGGGAAAATCTGCTTCTGGATGATACTCAACACGGTTTCAGAAAAAAACGAACCACTGAGTCAGCTTTGGTAGCAGCCACTGAGGAGATTCGGGAAGTGCTGGACAGGGGAGAAACCGCGGCCCTTATCCTGTTGGATCTTTCCGTGGTTTTTGACACAGTTAGCGACGATATTCTAATGGACCGTATGCGCAGCCTAGAGATTGAGGATGCAGCATTAGATCTCCTTAAATCCCGCCTGGCAAACAGACAGCATACTGTGTCAATGGGCAACTTTGCACCCAAGCCTTTCTCCTTACCCTGCGGAGTCCCTAAGGGATCAGCTCTGAGCCCAACACTTTTTAACCTTTATGTGGCACCACTTGGAAAAAAACTCATCAAAAGTGCAGGCTTTCACCTGGCGTCCTATGCTGATGACACCCAAGTCGTGGTGTCATTGGCAAAGCCCGAAAACAACTCAGGTATGGCACTCAAAACTTGCATCACCAATGTAAGTAAGTGGATGGATTACAACTACCTCAAACTAAATGTCACTAAAACTGAGATCATCCTCTTTGGTAACAACCCCTCACTCTAGACGCCAGAATGGTGGCCACCCAAACTGGACTCACTCCCTGAACCCATAAACAAAGTAAAAAATCTTGGCGTGTAGATAGATAAAGAACTTAAGTTCAGGGACCAAGTTAATAAACTCACATCAGCCTCCTTCTTTTCGCTAAGGCTCATAAAAAAGATTGAACGATTCCTGCCCCCTGAACTCTTGAGAACGGCTGTCAGCGCACTGGTTCTTATGAAGATAGATTACTGTAACAGCCTCTATCTCACTCTCGCAGTAGGTCTTGAAAAGAGGCTCCAGACTTTGCAAAACGCTGCTGCCCGATTCCTCCTCAAAATTCCCAAACATGAATCGGCAAGAGGAGCCATCAGGAAACTGCACTGGCTGCCAGTTAAACAACACTCTACATTTAAGGCTCTGTGCCTGGCCTATAAGGCACTGCATGGACTGGGACCTGACCATTTTAGAGAGAAACTCAAATGGTATATCCCATCCAGGACACTATGCGCAGGCTCTGCAATTAATTTGATTGTTCCTTCCTTTAGGAGAACCAACTGGGGTGGAAAGAGCTTCTTCGGGGCCACAGCAGTGCTCTCGAACAGTCTCCCAATGACACTGAAAGTTGCTCCCTCCCTAGTCACTTTCCGATAAGCCCTAAAGACCTGGTTGTTTCCTCAGGAGACTTAAAAGCACCCGGCCCAAGCTAAACCTGATGAGGTCATCTAATTCAGCAACTTTTATCAGTTCCTGCAGCACCAAGACGCCTAACGGCATTACTTGCGCCTTACAAATTATATAAATAAATGCTCAATCTGCACATGGACTTGCCCAGCATATTCATTCACAGCCTTTGGGAGCCACAGATGCCCAAGTGGGAGGTGAACCATCTACAACTCTATTTTGGCCTCTTCTCCTTTGATAACATTGAGTCATTGCTCGAGTTGTGAAAGCTGTGCTGTGTTTCTTTTGTAACTACCTTTATGAGATCTGTTCTGTTCTTTCCCCTCCCACTGGTGCATATACTCCATCAGCACAGCCCCAACTAAACAGGAGAGCTTGTCAACTTGTCCCCTCTCCAAGCCTAAAATGCTCAAGGATCCAACAAAAATCTTGAATTCCCTGATGAGGAGTTACAATAATGTTAGAGATAATTGCAAAGGGTCAGGTTGTGTGAATACCTCAGGCATAGTGTTTATATCTCCACATAAGCGCTAGTGTGTTGGCCTACTTCTGAGGCGTGCATAAAATAAAGAGACACCAAATAACCTGAAGAGAACACTGAACAGCCAGGTCTACAGTCATAGAAAAAGGAGTACCAGGCCATGAGAAAAATGATGCTCTTTCTGTCATGGATGTGAAGTCGAGGATTGAGCGATAGTTCTGAAGTCTGATTTGATGGATCTGTGTCAATCATATGACTAATTTGCATTTGCACTCTGACCTCTTTTCCCATTGAACGGCAGAACCCACAGAACTGTCCAACAGTGGGAGCAAGATGCTGACATTGGACAAGGCACAAGCGTAGATGCCACGGCACGTTTGACACATCATACATTTTTTGTCACACAAATGCTCAACCCATCAGGATTTTATTCCAAGAATCCTACTCTTGGCAGACATTTGTTATAGATTAAGTGAATGATAAGGGTCAGGGGCACAGTCATGGAAAATGTTTGGAGCCCTTTACCCGACCATTTTCAATGTGTTTTCGTGCACTCCAAAAATGCACCCAAGGGAAAATCAGGATTCACTCTGTATTCATAATTAATGGCATTGAAAGAATACTCTACATGTAACAGCAGTGCCAAGGAATGGGCTAGTTCACAGGTACAAATGTTATCCATGCGGAGAAAAACAGGTTTAAAAAATGCATAACACTGCAAACTTAACCCCAAACTGTTGATTTGACAGATGGCAGGTCATCTACCTGCCATGGCACCATGGTTAGGAGGTTCGTACCGGGAAGCCCTCCAGGGCAGGTTTTTAGTTCTTACATCTGAGCCCTACGTGAACGAGCCATTGGCAAACCAGCAGCAGTATGTGTTTGCCTCATGCTACATTGCGAATTGGGCACACAGAGCTTTCCCTCGCTCCATTTGAGCAAACGAGTTGCTAAATGTTATTAAGGGAGTACTTTACTATATACCTCCCCTGTCAAATGGCTGTAATTATGTCGTGAGACCACGAATCAGTGCCAATCGGGGACAATTTTGCTTCACACAGTGATCAGGCCTGAGGGATACAAGAACTCTGCTTTGAATTTATGACAATATTTTAGATAGCAATGGTGGCGGGAGGGTGTCTCATGTTCTTCCTTATATTTAATTCAGGAGAAAACATAAATGTGTGGTCTAATGATAGCGATATTTTCTGGAATGCGCTTTGGTGACTCCACTGTTCCTGCGCTCAGCCTGACGTGGCGGTAACGCTCACGCTTTCTTACAATGCTCTTGTTACCAGAGCTGCATGACATTACTGCATAATTCATAAAGCGCTCCGAAATCAGAAGCACAGCCTTTGTGTGCTCGCTTTTGTTCCAAACAACAAAGAACTGCGGTTTGGAGGAAATTGGTACACAGAGTGTACGACTCAGCCTTTAAATGAGAAAAAATGCATGAATGCCCCTGAGATATTGATATGATAGTCCTTTGAATGCACACTTACCCCCCGTCAGCAGAAACGTGGGGTATTTTCAAGCACGCTAAAATGGCCATTGAAACAGTCACCAGAAAGCAGAACACAATAAACCCAAGGAATAATCAATAGGACAACCCACACCTTAGCAGTTCTAGCCAGGCTTAAGAGCGCCCGTCCCTCAGCACCAGTGGGTTATTTTCAGTAGTAAGAGCAGTTCCGTGATTGGCACATTTAATGTGCAGTATTACTTATCACATGCCATATGAGAGCGACTGTACACATGCGTGATGCTAACTGGCACAAACTATATTTAGCACCACAGGAAAAATAAAACACTCAGTGACTACAAAAAGGCAGCTGCCAATGCAGCTTACTTAGAATTGCACTGGGGGTGCTGCAGGAATCCTGTGTCATACATTTGCCACAACTTGTGCTTTTAACCTGGGGACATTTGCTACATGATTGAGAATGTTCCTGGGGACAATGTGTGGAGTCGCTTTTTCACACCAAAATTCCACACATGAACCTGTTTTCCCCATGCAAATTCCGTCAGCTTATACATAGAACAAATTTTAGTAGGAAAGCCGGGCCGGACTGGGCAACGCAAATCAACCCTGGTAAAAATGCTGAAAGCAGAGGGCTCGTTTCCTATGCTCGTGCAATGTCTCTTCCCGCCACCTATTCTCTCGCTCATTCTCTCCTCCCACTCATCCCTCTCCGATCGCTCTCTCTCTTCCCCCTCACCTCTCTGCTCTCTTGAAGTCATCCCATGCCTGCTGAAATTAATGTCGGGGCGCTGGTGAGAGTGAGTGATAGAGACACCTGGCGCAATGGCGCCCCTGTGCTTTCAAAACCGACCTCCAGGGAGCCCCATTCCATCTGGGAAATGCCCGGTGTAATAAAAAGCCTGTTTAGCCCTGGGGGAAACCATCAGAAGTGCAGTTATTGCACACCTAGGAATTTGAAAGTTGTTCTATTCCCTGTAGCACTCAGAGTGAGGCAGCTAATGTGATTGTGTAATGGGCGATGGTATTACAGATGTGCTACGGGCCAAAACGCAAACAATAAAAATGGCGGCCCACTAATGCTGACCATTAAAGGACAGTCAAAACTGGGTTTTAAAATGGCCATCACACCTCTGGCCTCTCACGTTACTGCACCTTTTGCAAAGTGGATAACTTAACCCTGAATACGAGTAAGCACAACAACAGAAACCTTAATTTTCCAATACCGTCTTTCAAACAGAATATTCCTCCCTTAACACTTTAGGGAACAGATATAAGCATTGCACCTGTCCTGTGCATTTTTCGTGGACTTTCAAGAATTATATCTAACATTGATAACGACTGGCGTGCAAACATGACTTTTTCACAGAATAACCAGTGCAAAAAATCCTGGTTTTCTTGAGTTAAGGAAAACATTTTTCAGTGCTAAACATGATGACATTGGAGTATAACTGATTGGCATATTTGTTGTACTGGTAAGTCCCTTCCAAAGTAGTATACCATGTACCCAGGGCCTATACTTCAAAAGCTGTTAGTGGGCTGCAGCACTGCTTGTGCCACCCACAGAAGTAGCCTTTCAAACCTGTCTCAGGCCTGCCACTGCAGTGCTGTGTATGCAGTTTACTGCCACTTCGACTTGGCATTTAAAAACACTTGCCAGGTCTTAAACCCCCTTTTACTGCATATAAGTCACCTCCAAGGTAGACCCTAAGAAACTTCAAGGGTAGGGTGCCATGTAAGTAAAGGTTAGGACATGTTCCTTTATGTTCTTCATATCCTGGTAGTAACAATCCGCCCATTTCGATTTTCACCACCCCCCCCCCACGTAGGCCAGCATTGGAAATTCCTTAATACACTTTTAAGCCATAATTCCTGATCAGAGAGGAGTAGCTTTTTCAGTTGCATATCTTTGGAACGGTAATGATAAATCCTCGTCACTGGTGAAGTTGGACTTAATATTACTGTTTTAGAAATGCCACTTTCAGAAAGTGGACATTACTTGACTTTTATCTCTTTTGTGCCTTATGCCCTGTCTCCAATACAGGTCTGGGTTGGGTTACAGCTACACATTGTCTATTACCTCTAGTTGGGCATTCCCCTCTAGAAAGTCACAATCACAGGAAGGTGATGCTCATCTGCATTCTGAGCACTCATCTGCATTCATCTGCATTCTAATAGGTCTTCCTGGGCAGGGAGGCATAGGAGGGGCTGACACTTACACCTCAATAGGTAGTGTCCTGTCCACAAACAAAGCGCTAATTTACCCCCAACAGATGGTCCTACCCTTGTCTGAGGTGCCCTCTCCAAGTTCAAGGCCTTAAAAGTGGGTTCTGCAGCTGTTTTGCTACAAAACATTTGCCGATCGGAACCGACACATCACACTTCGACGCTGACTCAAAGGCTGTTCGAGCACAGCGGTTTTACAGCCTGTGTGGCCCAACGATGATGCTCTGCATGGCTCGACGATGATGCATTGTTTTTAAGTCAGCGAAGCTAGATGACAATGCAGTGGCAGGACTGTGTGAAAAACATTGCCGCTTTGCTCCATCGAAGGTACTTTGTCAGTTGACCCTGCATTGTTTCTGTAGCCGTCCTTCCCTGCATCGTGATTTGCCTGAACTTTGGATATGCACCCGTACCTCGCAACCTCAAGTAACTTTTTGACCGCTAGTAACTTCTAGGCACTGTTTTTGTATTTAATCTTTAAAAAATCATAACTCAACTTCCACTGATTGGATGTTTGTCGTTATGGTCTTGTTTTACTCAGATAAATATTCTCTATATTTCTTAATCAATGTGGAGTCTTTCTGCGGTGTATTCATTGTGCTGCTGTGTGTGTGCGTTGCACAAATACTTTACACTTTGCCTCTTTAGATAAGCCTGACTGCTCTGTGCCAAGCTACCAGAGGGTGAGCACAAGTCTTTTAGTGTGCATCTAGCTTAGCCTGACTAGAGTGGTTGTTCCTGCCTGGCCTGGGTGCAAACCTCAGCCAACCAGGAATCCCATTTCTAGCATGTGGCTTCTCAACTCCTGCCTGAAGTTGAGAAGCTTTCATAATCAAGTTATAGCTTGGGACTTGTAACAAGACCTTACTTTAATGAGACAACTGGCCCCATATTACAAGTACACTGTTTGCACTGGGTGCAGAATGGAGCAGTGTACCATATTACACAGATTACGTTGTTTCCAGTCCTGTAGTCATGCCTGCAATGGGGCCAGATCACTAGTGGAAGGCTGACTGTATGTTTGAAGCCACTATTTTGTCTTTCACTGTGCAGGAGGCAACTTTGCCTTGAGTTCAAAGGCGATAGAGGACTCTCTGCAGGAGAGTACAGTTCATGATTTCACCTGCCTGTGGGCAGGTGCCAGGGGGGTCTTTTGGAACACCTGCTCCACTTTAAATAGGCGCAGAGTCAATGTGCCTCCCAAAGGTCTATTTGTATCCACTCACTTGTCTGCAATATGATAGGGCATGGGGATAAAGTGTTTCCTTATTTGCCTGGGCCACAATCTCAGAAAAACCAGGGAATGCCCCCTCATAAACATTTTAATGAAAAATGTGTGCTGGCAAAGTCATCTGAAACCACTTCAATAATACGAAAGTACACTGGGGCACAAGAAAAAGCCACAAATGCCTGTTGCGCCTCCATGACTCTTACTGTCCAGGAAACTGTTTGAGACATTTGGGACTTTTGTAAACCAGGTCTAACACTCTAAATGCAATGTGAGTGGAAAGGAGAGCTAATGTACCATGTTTCCCCAATGTGAGACATGATGAATCCTTGTTAACCCATAGATAGGTCAGACATTAGGGTCCAGTAGAGTCATATCTTTAAGTCACTTCATATCATGTAGGTGTGATATTTATGAATGAAATGGGATGAATACAAGAGAAAGCCAAGGCAATTAGGACAGGCATAGAAAACATGCTGATAACTGCTCTTTGATGTTGATAAATTTAGAACCTAAGAAATCATTTCAGTGGTCTCTCCCCACACTTCTTGCCTTTGGGTCTTTTTGTTGCCACATTCATTTGTGTTGGCTTTAGAACAACTCTGCACACATTTTTACTACTAACCAGTGCTACCCTGCTTGTGCTCCATCCTCTAATCATGCTGGAATAGGTATCTACCTGATTGGCACATTTAATTTACTTGCAAGTCCCCAGTAAGTGGTACTGTGGTACCAGGGCCTGTAAGTTAAATGCTTCTAGTGCACCCATGCAGCCTGGAAGTGTAGCTTTAAAATGACCATGTTGACTTGGCAGGATAAATCCCTGCTGTGAGACCGGCCTCGTGGCGTGGGCCCTCCCGACCAGCAATTTACACTACAACCACGCCGAACCTCGTGGGCACGGCCTCCCGGCTTCCGTGGACCAACATCCCGAGGGCAGTCCAGATCCCCAACACGCATGTCCGGCCGATGGAGAACGAAACCACCCCCCCAAACCAGACCGAGAGGCGCCGACCCTGTCGCACCTCTGGTCTCTTCCCCGAGGGAGGTTTCGATCGACCACCAGGCCCCCGGTGAGCGGGCGCCTCTCCTGCTGGGCGTCTGGAGTCCCTCCCGGACACACCTGAACAGATCAAGGGGCCGAGCGACAGGAAACCCCGACACACCGCCCCCCAGGCACCAGACCCCTCTCCGCGAGGACTCCGGACTTCAAAGAGGAGGGGGAGTATAACAAGGGGTGCTGAAGGGACGAGAGGCAGAGAAGACCTGGACTGACGAGAGCCTGCGGACTTGGTTGCGGCTCGAGTGCTCCCCGAACAGAAGAACGCTCCCCGAACTCTGAACCATCTGAGCCCTGCTGACGCTGTCGCGGCTCCCCGAACTCTGAACCATCTGAGCCCTGCTGACGCTGTCGCGGCTCCCCGAACTCTGAACCATCTGAGCCCTGCTGACGCTGTTGCGGCTCCCCGAACTCTGAACCATCTGAGCCCTGCTGACGCCGTCGCGGCTCCCTGAACTAAGACCCTCCGGTGCCTGCTGAGTGACTCGCAGCCCGCTCCTCCAAGAGAACCGGCAGAGATTGCCAAGAGAAGCAACATCCCCTCAGCTCGAGGATTGAGAGCTGGGCGCCGGATACCTCGCAGAGACACTGATTGAAAGACTGTCCCGCTAACCTTTTCCCTCCATCATAAGATCACTGCCGCTTGTGGCATCAATTCTGCACCTGCCTGCCGGATCATAAAGATCCCTGATAACCACCGATAAAAAGCTTATTATCTTACAACGATTTACTGTGTGGTGTCCCTCTATCCGAAGAAGAGAGAAGCGTAGCGTGTGCGATCCTAGGTGCGAGACCCTTCCAGGAAGGGCCTCCCTGCTCTTGCTCGGCCTAACTCTGGGAAAGGTGGGCCTCAGGGTGGTCAGGAACACATTCCGCAGCCTCCCCGGGGAACGCCTTCCAACATTTGGTGGCAGGCGACGGGATCCGAGCCAACACCTAGAGATCGTGCAGTAGACGACATACGCACTACCAAGAAGGATGGAAGGAGAAACTTCCCTAGGTGCCGCAGGCACCAACCCGAGCACGGCATTCCAAAAAGACCAGTTAGAATCTTATACACACCGAGAACTGAAACAATTTTGCAAAGACTTGGGAATCGCTACCACCGGACTAAGCACGAAAGAGGACTTCCAGGGGGCATTAAAAACCTGGGTCGAGGCAGAAACTCCCCGGACACGAACAGAGGGAGAACCTCCCAACGAACCACGAAGCAACCCGGGGAGGAACGGCGCCCCCGAGAGGGGCCTATCCCCAGAGGAACTAGCGGACCGAGAAAGAGATCGCAACCACGAATAAAGAAATAGCAAAATTAAAAATCGAAGGAGAGCTAAAGCTGGATGAGAAAAAACTGGCGGTGGAACAGTTACGCCTACAAGGAGAACTAGAGGAAAAGAAACGACAGAGAGAACACGACGAGAAAAAACTCCAACTAGAACACGAACGTAGCCTAAAAGAAATCGAGCTCAAGGCTAAGAAGGCGGAGGCCCGACCCTCGGAAACCCAACCCATCTCCTCCACCGTGGAACCAAAGGTCCACATCCCCAAAGATATGGTGAAAGAATACTATAAGAACGATGATATTCAGCAATGGTTCAAGGCCTACGAAGTCGCCATGACCTCCCACCGAGTCCCGCAGAAGGACTGGGGGGCTGGGCTGTGGGGCCGGTTCCTGAGCGAGGGGAGAGATACCCTGCTGGACCTGCCCTCCACCGTGATGAACTCCTACAGTCACATGAAAGAGGCTCTAGTAGCCAGATATGGGCTCACCCCTGAGATGTACCGGCAACGGTTTAGATACTGCAAAAAGATACCCGGTACCACCTGGGTGGAGTACGTGAACTTCTACAGCCGGGCCTTGGACGGATGGATCAATGGCAGCAAGGTCTCCACCTTCGAGGAGCTGTTCGACCTAATCGCATGGGAACACTTGTCCGCGAATTGCTTCGTAGAGCTGCGCCAGCACCTCCTGGACAGCAAACTCACAGACCCTCGAAAACTGGCCGTCGAGGCTGACCGATGGGTGAACACCCGGGCCTCCCGGGGCCCCGTGGGGGACTACGGTCGCCACAGTCAGGGACCCCCCCGCCAGAGGGGCGGAGGGAATCAAGGCCGGCAAAGGGAGCTTCCGGGGGGATCCCCGCTCAGCCCTCCCAGAGGACAATCTCCGCCCTTTTCAGCTCCACCTCCGGCCAGCACCGGGCCACCGGGGAGGCCGGGGCCCCGAGTGAGGGTCACCTGCTTCCGCTGCCAACAGACCAGACACTATGCCAGCGACCCCCAGTGTCCCCTGTACCAGCGGTCCACCACAACAACCCCGCCGACTCGACAGATGGCCTCCGTAGCCCTGGGGGAAGAGATAGAAGACTCCGAAGAATGGGAACCAGCCTCCATGGCCTTGGTCTCCCTAGGGGATCGAGAGATGGTCCCCGGAACGTCCCTGCCCGCCAACACGGAGAAATACTGACAGCAGGTGACGGTCAACGGTCACCGCATCGAGGGCCTCCGGGACACGGGGCGAGCGTCACGGCGGTTCATTGTCACCTGATCTCCGAGGATCAGATCCTGCCGGGCGCCTTTTGCCCCGTCATCTCCTCAGACAATTCCGAGAGCCTCTGTCGGATAGCCCTAGTCCCCTTCGAATGGGGGGGAGTCACAGGCAAGTTAAAGGTGGCGGTCCGAACCTCCCAGCCCGTGGACTGCCTCCTGGGCAACGACCTTGAAAACTCCCCATGGGGACAAGTGGAAAGAAGAGCCCACCTCGAGATGATGGGCCTCCCCGAGTGGGTATGCGCCACCACGCGCTCAATGACTCTCCGGGCGCCTCCCTCCGAGGGGGAAGAGCCCATGCCGCTAGACACCGCCACCACCCCCGAGATCCAGAATACACCACCAGAGGCCAACGACCCCCTTCTGGACGAGCCGACTGCTCCCGACGAAGGGTCAGTGCCTTCCGACCCCGAAACCCTGACCCACCTCGAGGACCTGCCAGAACTGGCCCAGTGGCCCTGCGAAGGGGGCCCCTCCCGTGAAGAATTCTGCCAAGAACAATCCACCTGCCCGTCCCTCATCGGACCCCGACAACAGGCCGAGGCCCAAGCAGCAGGCGACCAGACTGGCACCCACTGGGTATACTGGGAGGACGGCCTCCTGTACAGCGAACAGAAGTCGGCCGAGTTGGGATCGGCCCGGGTACTAGTGGTACCCCTACGCTTCCGAAGTCTCCTCCTGGGCCTGGCCCATGATGTACCCCTGGCCGGACACTTAGGCCAAGATAAGACCTACCAACGGCTCGTCACCCACTTCTATTGGCCCAAGATGCGAGCCAACGTGGAGGCCCACTGCAAGTCCTGCCCCACGTGCCAGGCCAGCGGAAAGAGTGGGGGCAAGCGCAAGGCTCCGCTACAGCCCTTCCCCGTCGTCAGTACCCCTTTTGAGCGGGTAGGAATCGACATTGTGGGACCGCTGGACCCCAAGACCGCCCAGGGCCACCGGTTCATCCTCGTCCTAGTGGATCATGCCACCCGTTACCCTGAGGCCATCCCTCTCCGCACCGTGACGGCCCCCGTGGTGGGCCGGGCCTTGATGGGGATCTTCTCCCGCATGGGGTTCCCCCGCGAAGTCGTGAGTGACCGGGGTACGAACTTTATCTCCCGTTATATGAAATCCCTCTGGCAGCAGTGCGGAGTATCGTACAAATTCACCACCCCGTACCACCCCCAAGGAAATGGACTAGTCGAGCGCTTTAACAAAACGCTGAAAGGAATGATCATGGGCCTCGAGGAACCGCTACGCCGGAGGTGGGACGTCCTCCTCCCATGTCTCCTGTTCGCCTACCGGGAGGTTCCCCAAAAATCCCTGGGATTCAGCCCATTCGAACTATTATATGGACACCCCGTCCGAGGACCCCTGAGCCTGGTCAAGGAGGGGTGGGAAACAACCCCCCGGGGGACCCCTCGGGACGTGTTCCGATACATCTTGGCGCTCCGCAACCAGACCCGAAAATTCAGGGAACTCGCAGAAGCAAACCTCGAGGCCAGTCAAGAAGAAATGAAGCGCTGGTATGGACAGAACGCTAGGCTGGTCGAGTTTCAGCCGGGCCAACAAGTTTGGGTCATGGCCCCGGTGAGTCCCTGCGCTCTCCAAGATAAATGGACTGGGCCCTTCAAGGTGGTCGAGCGGAAGAGCCAAGTCACATATCTCATCGATGTGCAGTCCCCACGGAACCCCCTCCGGGTTCTCCACGTGAACCGCCTCAAGCCCCACTTTGTACGGACCGAATTAAGTCTACTCCTGGCCACCGACGATGGGGCCGAAGAAGACACCGAGCCCCTGCCAGACCCCCTGGGGGCGAAGGAAACCGATGGATCCGTGGAGGGAGTGAGACTGTCGACCGCCCTCACAGCCCAACAGACCGACGACTGCCGCCAGCTACTAGGGCAGTTCGCGGATCTCTTCTCCCTGACCCCCGGGGTCACCAGCTGGTGTGTCCATGACGTGGACACCGGAGACAGCCCGCCAGTGAGACATCGAGCCTACCGGGTCCCTGATCGGGTCCGGACCTGCATCCAGACCGAGGTGGCAAAGATGTTAGACCTCGGGGTGATTGA
This sequence comes from Triturus cristatus, assembly GCF_964204655.1. Classification (NCBI taxonomy): domain Eukaryota; kingdom Metazoa; phylum Chordata; class Amphibia; order Caudata; family Salamandridae; genus Triturus; species Triturus cristatus. The sequence continues at coordinate 949,941,388 of NC_140585.1, forward strand.
ACCCTCCGACAGCCCCTGGGCCAGCCCGGTAGTCCTGGTGCCGAAAGCGACTACCCCGGGTGTTGCCCCCGAGCTGAGGTTTTGCGTGGACTACCGAGGCCTCAATGCGGTCACCCGAGCAGACGCTCACCCTATCCCCCGGGCCGACGAACTCATTGACCGCCGTGGGGCCGCCCGCTACCTCAGTACCTTCGACCTGACCAGTGGGTACTGGCAGATTGCCCTCACCGAGGGAGCCAAGGAGCGCTCCGCCTTCTCCACCCCGGATGGGCACTACCGCTTTAGGGTGATGCCGTTCGGAATGAAAAATGCCCCGGCCACCTTCCAGCGGCTGGTGAACAGGGTCCTGTCCGGACTAGAGGGGTTCAGCGCAGCATACCTCGACGACATAGCGGTCTTCAGCTCCCAATGGACCGAGCACCTCCAGCACCTCCGTCAAGTCCTGCTGGCTCTGCGCCGAGCCGGCCTCACCGTCAAAGCTAGCAAATGTCAAATTGGGCACGGCTCCGTGACCTATCTGGGGCACCAGGTGGGGAGTGGACAGGTCGCCCCCCTCCAGCCGAAGATCGACGCCATCTTGTCCTGGGAACCCCCTGCAACCCAAACGGAAGTTCGAGCCTTCCTGGGCCTCACCGGCTACTACCGAAGGTTTATTAAAAACTATGGCAGCATCGCAGGCCCTCTCACAGAACTAACCTCCAAAAAACACCCCAAGAAAATACACTGGACTCCCTCCTGCCAGAAGGCGTTCAACACCCTAAAGGCCGCAATGTGCGCGGCTCCAGTGCTCAAAGCACCCGACTACGCCCAGGAGTTCGTGGTCCAGACGGACGCCTCGGAACACGGCATCGGGGCAGTCCTCTCACAGTACGACGACAAAGGCAGAGATCAGCCCGTAGCCTTCATCAGCCGAAGGTTACTGCCCCTGGAACAGCGGTGGAGCACAATTGAACGAGAGACGTTCGCAGTAGTCTGGGCCCTCAAAAAGCTACGGCCCTACCTGTTCGGAACACACTTCCGAGTGCAAACAGATCATCGACCCCTGCGGTGGTTGATGCAGATGCGAGGGGAAAACCCCAAGCTGCTACGCTGGTCAATCTCCCTCCAGGGGATGGATTTCACTGTGGAACATCGCCCCGGGACTGACCACGCCAACGCGGACGGCCTGTCCCGATTCTTCCGCTTCAGCGAGGAGAACTGCCAAGTGGATGGGTAGTTCTCCCCGCCTTTCAGCTGGGGGGGGGCACGTGTGAGACCGGCCTCGTGGCGTGGGCCCTCCCGACCAGCAAGTTACACTACAACCACGCCGAACCTCGTGGGCACGGCCTCCCGGCTTCCGTGGACCAACATCCCGAGGGCCGACCAGATCCCCAACACGCATGCCCGGCCGATGGAGAACGAAACCACCCCCCCAAACCAGACCGAGAGGCGCCGACCCTGTCACACCTCTGGTCTCTTCCCCGAGGGAGGTTTCGATCGACCACCAGGCCCCCGGTGAGCGGGCGCCTCTCCTGCTGGGCGTCTGGAGTCCCTCCCGGACACACCTGAACAGATCAAGGGGCCGAGCGACAGGAAACCCCGACACACCGCCCCCCAGGCACCAGACCCCTCTCCGCGAGGACTCCGGACTTCAAAGAGGAGGGGGAGTATAACAAGGGGTGCTGAAGGGACGAGAGGCAGAGAAGACCTGGACTGACGAGAGCCTGCGGACTTGGTCGTGACTCGAGTGCTCCCTGAACAGAAGAACTCTCCCCAAACTCTGAATCATCTGAGCCCTGCTGACGCTGTCGCGGCTCCCCGAACTCTGAACCATCTAAGCCCTGCTGACGCTGTCGCGGCTCCCCGAACTCTGAACCATCTGAGCCCTGCTGACACTGTCGCGGCTCCCCGAATTCTGAACCATCTGAGCCCTGCTGACGCCGTTGCGGCTCCCTGAACTAAGACCCTCCGGTGCCTGCTGAGTGACTCGCGGCCCGCTCCTCCAAGAGAACCGGCAGAGATTGCCAAGAGAAGCAACATCCCCCCGTTTGTTTTTCCCGCCGCCCGTTTGTTTTTCCCGCCGCTCGTTTGTTTTTCCCGCCGCCCGTTTGTTTTTCCCGCCGCCCGTTTGTTTTTCCCGCCGCACATTTGTTTTTCCCGCCGCTCGTTTGTTTTTCCCGCCGCTCGTTTGTTTTTCCCGCCGCCCGTTTGTTTTTCCCGCCGCCTCCTGCCATCTGAGGCCGCAGTAGGGCGAAACTACAGGCCCCAGCATTCTCCTCCGCCCCGCCCACTTCCGCCGGACAACGCGCCCGGAGGCGCTATATAGAACGAGGCTCCTTCGGTGGAGCGGGGGGGCATTGCAACGAAACCTGTCACTACGGACACAGCGCAGCACTCACCTGGGCTCCTGTCAGCAGCCTGCACGAACCTTCTGGCCGTTTGTTTTTCCCGCCGCCTCCTGCCATCTGAGGCCGCAGTAGGGCGAAACTACAGGCCCCAGCATTCTCCTCCGCCCCGCCCACTTCCGCCGGACAACGCGCCCGGAGGCGCTATATAGAACGAGGCTCCTCCAGCGTCGCGGGACGCGCGCGGGCGTCGCCGGGCTGAGCCCGGGCAGAGGGCGGGCCGTCTGTGGCCGTCTGTGGCCGTCTGTGGCCGTCTGGGGCCGTCTGTGGCCGTCTGGGGCCGGAAGCGGCCGGGCTGGGCCACCCCTCTGACTCGTGAGCTGGCACACCAAGGTACTGTATTGCTGAGATTCTTCCATCCCCAGAACAAACCTGGGCCCATAATATACTATACAACATTGCCATCTGTGGGAACTTGAATTAAGTACTGTCGTTGTATACTGCTCCCTGATTATACACTGTTCCCAGGTCTGTGGCGTTGCTGTTATCCTCCATTTCCCTTGTGTTGTTTCCATGGCTAAAAGGAAATCCATGGAAGGAGGAGGGGGCAATGCTTCCAAAAAGGGGAAGAAAGCAAAAAAAGTTAACCATGCTGCTGGCAACTGTATTCTAGACAGGCTTGAAGCTATTGTGGACGATTGTCAAGTCATACTAGAGGACTCTAGCTCTGCTCCCCTTAGCATTGGGGACTTGACCAATGATTTGCCATCTAGTCTCTCCATTCGCAAGATCCCTAGTATGTTTACCAAAGCCAGGGAAGCCCCTTCCAATGCACCTGCTTCCCGTACACCTATAGTCCATAATCATGAGTCCTGTCAGGAAGACAAACAGGCTACACAGAGTCTTACACCAGACACTGAATCTCTCTCTTCCACCACTCAGCTTGACCTCACTTGCTCTAATAGGTTTGCTATCCTGGAAGATCTAGAGGAGGATACAGCTGCTTGTCAAGCGGCTGGTCCCTCGCTCCCTAACGAAGCTCAGACCCCTGTCTTGCATGGGGTCTTGATGGAACAAAAAATCGACCAGTTATTGTCAGAGATAGTATCCCTGAAGAAGATAGTCATGGAATTGAGCAAGAGGCTCTTATTAACTCCTATGCAGCCTGCAACGTCTAGTAGCCCTGTGGAGCCAACATCACTTGCAACTCAAACCACCGTCCAAACAGGCCCTTTGTCAGTTACTCGTAAGGCTAAAGATAAATCCCATGCCACAACTAACTTCACTAGCCAGATTACTCTGCTCCCTCCTAGCTGGAGTATACCACCAAATAGGGATACTGCAAACAATCTGAGAACTGACAAAGTTACCACTCCTATCCCACCTTTAGCTGTAGGAATTGGACCAGCGAGACCCAGTAGCCAGAGGTCTGTGCCATGCCCTGGAGACAGTATCGCACCCAATACTACTCTCGCTAGTTCACTGTCCAACCCAACTGTAGTATATATGACTGGGGTACCAAGACTTACTAATAACCAATCTCACGAAAATGCGGACTCCCTTACAAACAAAGCCATACACTGGGTTAGGCATGTCAGGGGCTGTAGGTCCATTATTCGAGAAGACATTACTAAGGCCAGGAGACTGTCTCATTATACTAGCCAATCGGATTGCATTGAGCTTACTCTTTCTAACAGTACCCTGGCCGAGAATCTGGTACTCCTCGAGTATCGTACCTCGGCCCCGGACCACTCTGGTATCCAGATAAGGCGCATTCCGCCTTGGATCCCAAGCAACGATTTCCCAGCGGGTAGACAGAGGATTTTTAGCAACGATTCCAACTTGAACAGGGTTGACTGACTGGCCCAAAATCCTCCTCTCGAGGTTTGTCTTATGGAGCAGATCACTGTTGTTCTTAACGACATCACCACAGCCCCTGAAAGCTTGTCCCCCCCTTTTCTGCCCTCCCCGTCCTGTGAGATGCCCCCTGTTACTCAGTCTACCATCCCACCTGCAAAGCCTATGCCCCTTTTTAATCTTGTGTCATGGAACGTTGCGGGGCTCACCAAAAAGCTTTTGATCCCGGAATGGCACGATTTTATTGGCACATTCGACATATGTGCATTCCAAGAGACATGGAGTACAACCCCGTTATACAAATCAGGGTATTCCACATATTTCGTACCGGCCATAAGCTCAGGGAAAGGTCGCCCTTCCGGGGGACTCCTTGTGTGGATAAACATTAAGCACAACTGGCAGGTTCAGTGCCATAACAATGTTTCCCCGGATCTGCTACATCTGACAATAAAAGGCACGCATGGCGGCCCCACCCTTGATCTCTTCAACATTTATGCTAGAGGTTCTATGGGTGGTCAGATCTCTCAGACAGTGGTTGCTCTGGAACATGAACTTACACATATTGACCGGAACTCCACTATTATTATCTGCGGAGATTTTAACTGCACTTTCGAACCCCTAGCCTCAGAAGATCTACTCGGGCTTAGTGATCCAGATCTCACTTGGGGAATCCCGCCTTTGGAACTTGCTCCGATTAAGAAATGGTCACAAAGGGCCATCCAACTGAATGCACTTACACAAGAATTCAATCTACGTGCAGTGAATGGCAGATCTATATCTGACAAGGGTGGCGCCTTCACCTTCAACAGATTATCTTCGCCATCACGCATCGATTATATCCTTGTCGATATCCACTCATGGGGGCTCATCATAGATATGGTCGTCAAAAATACAATAGATAGCGACCACAATCCACTATGTCTACAAGCCAAAGACCCTTGGATGATAACACCTAATGTGGCCAACGAATCTCCAGTAATGGCAACCAAGGAGGTGTCATTGGCAGGGTGCTGTCGATGCCTTAAATGGCACGGGATCTCCCAACATGAGGAGAAGCTTGCTCTGATCAAAGAGCTTCTAGCCGGGAAACTTACCGAACTCCATGATGCTAGTACTAAAATGGATGATCCCCACCTAATAGCCTCTGTCTATTATGACACCATCAGCAAAATAGGGGATTTCTTTATTGTGGGGGAGAAAGCTCGCCCCAAGGCGGATTCCTCAATGAGCGGGAACCCTTGGTACTCCAAAGGTTGCAGAAGGGCCAGAATTACTCTGTCCCAAGCCTTAAGGAAACAGGACAGAAACCTAATCAGTAAGGCAAGACAAGACTATGCAAGATCATTGAAAGATGCCAAACGGGATTGGGAAGAAAGTCATTGGCAGGAACTCAAGGAGGCGGCTTTAAACCGGAATTCGACAACCTTCTGGGATATTCTGAACAGAGCCAAAAGGGCCAAAACAATAAGTATCCCTAATCACATAGCGGAGCTGCAATGGTTCGACCATTTCTCTGCTATATATGAGGGGGTGACTGCCTCTGACACACCGGTGGCGGAGGATTCGCCACCCATTGTTGAGTTCCCAGCGGAGACCAACTTTGGGATCCACGAAACCATCTTGGCCATCAAAAGTATTGCCCCAGGTAAGGCGGCTGGGCCTGATGGCATACCAGGTGACCTTCTTCTACATGACCCAATTCCCTGGGCCTCATTCATTGTTGTTGTCATGAATGCCATAGCTAAGGGCTGTATAGTACCGGCGTCCTGGAAAGCCGCGGTGGTTGTGCCAATTTTTAAAAAGGGCAATAAGGAGGACCCTGCTAACTATAGACCTATCAGTCTAATTGATGTAATACAGAAGGTAGTTGGCAGGGTTCTCCTAATGAGACTGAGATGCTGGATTGGGAATGGGGATGTTTTATCACATTATCAAGCAGGTTTTAGACAAAAGGTAGGCACCATGGATCAAGTTTTTAGATTTTTTATGATATATTGGAAAACGGTAGTCTTAGGCAAGGGAACCCTATATTTAGCTTTTATTGATTTAAAGTCGGCTTTCGACCTAATTCCCCGCCAACGTTTGTGGCAGGTTTTATTTCAACTAGGTGTTCCCCATGAGATTCTTGCCTTTTTAAAGCTTTTACATGAAAATAACCATGCCAATATCAGATGGGGGGCCCAAGGCCAGCTTACAGGGAGTGTCGTGGTGAATAGGGGGGTACGCCAGGGCTGTGTGCTGGCTCCCACCCTGTTTTCTCTATACATTAATGGGGTGGTGGACTTCCTTAGAGAGGTCCCTGCCGATGCGCCAGCCCTGGCTGGTGAAAAGATCCCCACCCTCCTGTTCGCCGACGACACTCTCCTGATTTCAAAATCCCCGGCTGGCCTACAAAGAAATCTAGATAGATTTGCTCTCTTTTGCAAATCCTATGGGCTCATTATTAATACTGAAAAAACCAAATTAATGGTTATAAATCCTCTGAGACGCTTTAGTTATACTTTTACCCTTGATGGCACTCCCCTAGACATTGTAGATTCTTTTGATTATCTAGGGATACGCATTGCAAAAGGGATGAAGTGGAGTGCACACTTGACCAAGATGCTTCTGTGCCACAAGAGGGTTTCCGGTGCCATTATAAGAGAACAACACCTCTCTACTAGCCGACCTGTGGCACCGGCTCTTGTGGTATATGAGGCCCAGGCATTGTCTAGCTCCATGTATGGGGCTGAAATTTGGGGTTACGAAAACATTCACGATTTGGTTGTCTCAGAGAACAAATTTATGAGGAACCTCATCTCCGTCCCAGTATCATCCCCGTTAAAACCTTTGCTGCATGACCTGGGGAGATACTCCATCCAGGACATTGCACGCCTACGCCCTTTACTATTTTGGGCTAGACTGCGGAGGACCCCTGAACTTGCTAAATATGCGGCAGGTCTAGATGATCTCCTATTAGCAGACACTGGGCGGAGGTTAAAATGGATCACCCACATAAAGCAAACACTGAAATCCATTGGCTACGAAGACTCCTGGGTATCTCAGGTACCCCCTCAGAAACAGGATCTTAAGGAAGCATATTGGAGTTGGGTAAATACAAGAGATCTGAATAATCCCAAATTGGGGAAGTTGAGTGTGGCTTTCTTAGAACATAAGCCCGTTTGTAAACTTGAGGCATATCTTGACTTTATCCAGTCCCCTCTGGACAGATCCCTGTATGCACGATTTAGACTAGGGTCCCTCCCCCTTAATTGTGTGACTGCTGGTTGGAAGGGATCCCTACCGCCATCTGCTGGTTGTCCGAGTTGCACAGCACCTAGTGAGTCTATTCCTCACTTCCTATTTGCTTGCCATCATTATCGAAGGCCAAGAGCTAAATGGCTCCGTCCGATCTGCAGAATGTTGGGATGTCGTGACTACTGTACTGCGCTACGCATTCTGCAGACGGATACTTCGTCCCTTACTATTGTCTGCGGCATTGCCAAGTACTTGGGTTGTGCGTGGCTATTGCGTAAGAAAAACATTCCATCCCAACTGCACTGACCCATTTATGAGATTGACGGCTACCATGTATTTTAACGAACTTTAAATAACTAAGCACTTTATTCTCTGTTTCTTATATGTTGCTTTTAACTGTTTTTATAACTTTTTAAGACGTTCGCGACTACTGATGTTTTTTATGTACACTTGATCCTCTTTTTTATCATTGTATGTTGTGCTTTTATGATATTTTATATCGAATAAAGCTTTACCTACCTACCTACATCCCCTCAGCTCGAGGATTGAGAGCTGGGCGCCGGATACCTCGCAGAGACACTGATTGAAAGACTGTCCCGCTACCCTTTTCCCTCCATCATAAGATCGCTGCCGCTTGTGGCATCAATTTTGCACCTGCCTGCCGGATCATAAAGATCCCTGATAACCACCGATAAAAAGCTTATTATCTTACAACGATTTACTGTGTGGTGTCCCTCTATCCGAAGAAGAGAGAAGCGTAGCGTGTGCGATCCTAGGTGCGAGGCCCTTCCAGGAAGGGCCTCCCTGCTCTTGCTCGGCCTAACTCTGGGAAAGGTGGGCCTCAGGGTGGTCAGGAACACATTCCGCAGCCTCCCCGGGGAACGCCTTCCAACACCTGCCAAAAGTCCTAGATCTTCCCTTTTATTACAAGTAAGTCAACCATAAAGAAGGCCCTTCCAGCTTAGAGGGCAGGGTGCACTGTATTTAAAACGTAGAAGATATGTACTTTAAGTGCTACATATCTTAATATCTCCCAAATGTGAGTTTCACTGTTGCAAGGCTTGGCTCTCCCATAAACTAACACTCACTCACCTCATGCAACCATTAAAGGCTAGAACCAGAATGAGAACTGCTAGAAAAAAAATTATTGCGCTTACTTGCATTAGAATTTAAAATCCTCTTTGATGGTAAAGTTGGATTTTAACTTCTAATGTTAAATATACCACTTTTAAAAAGTTGCTTTTTTTCTGCATCCAGTTTCTAGGGCCTTCCAAAGGTGTAGTCTCCCTGCCTGGCATGCTGATGACTGTCTCCCTAGGTTGTGAATTGGAACCCAACACTAGACAATAGGGTCTGGGTGTGCTGAGCGGTGAACATTGGGGTCAGGATGAGGGGATGGAGCTGACTCTCACACCACTTACATTTCAATGGCCTGTCTTCGCACTCACACAATGACCAACACACGAAGGACCAGACATCTTTGCATCTCTGATGGAGGGGAAAGGAACTGCTCTGGGCAGGGTTTGGTGCCAATACTCTGCCCCCCACTTCAAAGGTTTGCACCTGGATAATAAGGCCCATCTCAAAGACTGCATATAATCATCTTTGAACTGGAAACCAGAAGACAAGACTGCACAGCTGTTTGCCTTGCTGCATGAGAGGCTGGAACTGCTCTCTCTTCCAAGACTCCTGAGTGATTCCAAAAAAAAGTTGGCTGGTTCCCTGCTTGAACTTTCAGGACTACAACAAGTTACAGAGGCCTCACTTACCTTTTCCTGACCAAAACCAAGCCTGGTCCTTACTTGCTGCTTTTCTGTCTCTGAAGGAGTTCAGACCCCCCACGTCTGTGACACTTGGGTGATGTCAGAGTTTGCTCTGCCCTGCAATTCCTGTAAGTTTCTGCTCACCAGCTCTGAACGATGCCAAGTGGCTTCGTGTGCCCCGACGCCAGCTCCGAAGTGGTTCTGGTCAATGACTTCTGAAGGTCCCGATGCCCTGACTCCAATAGAAGGCTACAAGTCGGTTCCGAAGACCAGCAGTCCTTGTCCGGCTCCAACGGCAGAAGCTTCTAAGGACAAGTCCCCGAATTGAGCTATGAAACAGTTTAGATCCACAACATCCAAAGGTCCCGACACCCGGACTCGGATCGGAGGCTACAAGCAGGTCCGAAGCTCAATGGGCCCTGTCTGACAGCAGCAGCAGCCATCGACTGCTCTCTGACTCCAGTTCCAAAGCAGGCCTTGATCATCGGCTTAAGTGGTGCCAACGCCCAGTGGCTCCTCACCGACAGCGACTCTGGCCTAAAGCCCGCTTCAGCTCCAATGCTAGGCCTCCTCTCAACTCCGGCAACAATTGGCCCTGATCATCAATCACCACAACTCAGACGGCGAGCGCCTATTGCCTGGAAGCACCACCGACTCCGTGAAACCTTGCATTTCTGGCACGGAGCCTCAAGACAAATCTTTCACCGTGCCTTCCTTGATCCCCAACGATTTTCCTGTGTGTCTGACTTGAACTTATCGGCTCTGCCCAGGCTTCAAATGCTCTGGTGCTTTCTGTTTCTAAGTGCAAATTTTCTTTAATATTACATATCTCAAGTTCTACTGATTGGATTCTTGTCGTTTTGGTGTTGTTTTATTTCTTAAAATATACTTTATTTTTCTAAATCTTTTTGGGTCCGACTTTTGCTGTGCTTTCACTTTATTAATTAGTGTGTTGCATAGATAAGTGACACATTGCTAACAAGTTAAGCCTGGCTACTTGTGTCCCTGTTACCAGAGGGTTAAGCACAAGGGGTATTTTTCAGCAATTGTGGTTCACTCTGACAAGGATTGTGGTGATTGCTTGAAGAGGGCCCACACCCGCTTCAACCAAGAACCCAATGTCTAACAATAATGCGTAAAATAACTACACGAGAAGAAAATAATGAAATGATACACTGCAATGTGTGATAATACGTTTGCATTACAGAAGGGAACGGTAATCTCGTTGCAAAACTGGAATCAGAGCTGGACCGCAACGTTATTCTGTGGCAGCCAAGAAGTGCCAAGCAAGTGAACACAATTTCGCAAGGCATCAAGCGTCGAGTGACGTTTTCTCGAAGGGAAAACATTTTTTCTCTTCTGAAAGGCCTTCAGTAAGGCCCCACTTGGTTTAACGTAAGTGGTTTGTCAGAGGCAGAGAAAGCTATAAAAAAAAAGGGTTAGCGTCACTGAACAAATTCAGCCTGAAGCTAAAGCGATTCTGGAAGTTTACGGCTGCAGAGCAGAGTGGACTGATGTTGTGGAACCCATAGATTCATTTTTTAGGGAAGCCGGGAGTCGGAGGGGCACGGGTGATGGCGAGGGGCTGGAGGCGGGAGGGGTTTGACGACTGCCCAAGGACAAGGTGAAACGCATGAATTGCATGGGGTTGCAAGTACGGAATACTAAGGGAAATGTTACATTCCACATGACAGCATCTGTTTGACTGCCATTCAGACCTAACAGTACAATCCCACGGGATACACATGCGAATGGCCATTGCAAAGCCGTCACTATCCCCACAGCCGCTTAAAACAACAGTTTCCCAGGGTTTGCCATCCATCAAACATTTGCCTTCAAGGCTCTATGAATTGTTAAATAAAACATGAATTTTCTTCAACAGTGCCTAACATCTATGAGCAGAACGGCGCTGTCCAATATTACAAGGAAAGTGATATTAAAATATGGAATCAAAAATGAGTGTGTGCATTCTGATTTGAAGAAGGGACAGAAGAAGATCTATTAACATAAATATCTTATAAAGGACTATTGCGTCTCAATATTACCGTGAGAATGAATACCATTTGTCCCTGAATTGCTAGGCTCCGTTTGCAGATGTTTTGTGTTAAAATTAAATTGCATTATTCATATTGCTAATACGTTCAAGAGACAAATATCACGCATTTAATATTATTATTATGTAGAGTTGTAAGGGGTACCTTGGACGGAGAGTTCTGCCCACGTCGTTCTATTATAGCAGGATTGAAATATCCATTAATCACCACCCTGTGAATGTAAAATAGTTAAATTTAGCTTGTCGAAGTTACGGAACATGTCAGTTTTTTTCACATTTCCAGTTTCCTAACATTGTCAAAGACTATGTTAAAAGCACATTTAGTTAACCTATGCAAGATACAAAATCCCAAACTATAACAAGCATTTGCAATGCAATAGGTCTCGCATTTATAAGAGTTTGAGCTATTGGCATTGTAAAATTACAATGCCTTTTATTTATGATTTGGTTTTAAAACAAATAAAAGGCATTGTCATTTACAATGTCAGTAGCATAAACTTGCATAAAAGCAGTGTGTGGAGTGCAGCAGTGTGTGGCGTGCAGAAGTGTGCGGCGTGCAGCAGTGTGTGGCGTGCACCAGTGTGAGGCATGCAGCAGTGTGAGGCGTGCAGCAGTGTGCGGTGTGCAGCAGTGTGTGGCGTGCAGCAGTGTGTGGTGTGCAGCAGTGTTTCATGTAGCAGTGTGAGGCATGCAGCACTGTGTGGCGTGCAGCGGCGTGCAGCAGTGTGCGGCGTGCAGCAGTGTGCGGCATGCAGCAGTGTGCTGCGTGCAGTAGTGTCATGCAGCATGCAGCAGTGAGTAATGCAGCAGTGTGCAGCAGTGTGTGGCATGCAGCAGTGTGCGGCGTGCAGCAGTGTGTGCCGTGCAGCAGTGTGTGGCGTGCAGCAGTGTTTCGTGTAGCATTGTATGGCGTTCAGCAGTGTGTGGCGTGCAGCAGTGTGTGGCGTGCAGCTGTGTGTGGCGTGCAGCAGTGTGTGGCGTGCAGCAGTGTGCGGCATGCAGCAGTGTGCGGCGTGCATCAGTGTGCTGCGTGCAGTAGTGTGCGGCGTGCAGCAGTGTGTGGCGTGCAGCAGTGTGTGGCGTGCAGCAGTGTGTGGCGTGTAGCAGTGTGCGGCATGCAGCAGTGTGCGGCGTGCAGCAGTGTGCGGCGTGCAGCAGTGTGAGGCGTGCAGCAGTGTGAGGCGTGCAGCAGTGTGAGGTGTGCAGCAGTGTGAGGCGTGCAGCAGTGTGTGGCGTGCAGCAGTGTGTGGCGTGCAGCAGTGTGTGGCATGCAGCAGTGTGAGCCATACAGCAGTGTGAGGCGTGCAGTAGTGTGAGGCGTGCAGCAGTGTTTCGTGTAGCAGTGCGAGGCTTGCAGCAGTGTGCGGCGTGCAGCAGTGTGCGGCATGCAGCAGTGTGTAATGCAGCAGTGTGTAATGCAGCAGTGTGCGCAGCAGTGTGTGGCGTGCAGCAGTGTGCGGCATGCAGCAGTGTGTGGCGTGCAGCAAAGTGTGGCGTGCAGCAGTGTGCGGCGTGCAGCAGTGTGTGGCGTGCAGCAGTGTTTCGTGTAGCAGTGTGAGGCATGCAGCACTGTGGCGTGCAGCAGTGTCGTGCAGCATGCAGCAGTGAGTAATGCAGCAGTGTGCAGCAGAGTGTGGCGTGCAGCAGTGTGCAGCGTGCAGCAGTGTGTGCCGTGCAGCAGTGTGTGGCGTGCAGCAGTGTTTCGTGTAGCATTGTGCAGCGTGCAGCAGTGTGTGAGTTGCAGCAGTGTGTGGCATGCAGTAGTGAGTGGCGTGCAGCAGTGTGTGGCGTGCAGCAGTGTTTCGTGTAGCAGTGTGTGGCGGGTAGCAGTGTGTGGCGGGCAGCAGTGTGTGGCGTGCAGCAGTGTGCTGCGTGCAGCAGTGTGTGGCGTGCAGCAGTGTGTTGCGTGCAGCAGTGTGTGGCGTGCAGCGGCATGCAGCAGTGTGTGGCGTGCAGCAGTGTGTGGCATGCAGCAGTGTGCTGCGTGCAGCAGTGTGCGGTGTGCAGCAGTGTGCGGCGTGCAGCAGTGTGCGGCATGCAGCAGTGTGAGGTGTGCAGCAGTGTGAGGCATGCAGCAGTGTGAGGTGTGCACCAGTGTGAGGCGTGCAGCAGTGTGTGGTGTGCAGCAGTGTGAGGCGTGCATCAGTGTTTCGTGTAGCAGTGTGAGGCGTGCAGCAGTGTGCGGCGTGCAGCAGTGTACAGCATGCAGCAGTGTGTAATGCAGTAGTGTGTAATGCAGCAGTGTGCGCAGCAGTGTGTGGCGTGCAGCAGTGTGTGGCGTGCAGCAGTGTGCGGCATGCAGCAGTGTGTGGCGTGCAGCAGTGTGTGGCGTGCAGCAGTGTGTGGCGTGCAGCAGTGTTTCGTGTAGCAGTGTGAGGCATGCAGCACTGTTGCGTGCAGCGGCGTGCAGCAGTGTGCGGCGTGCAGCCGTGTCGTGCAGCATGCATCAGTGAGTAATGCAGCTGTGTGCAGCAGAGTGTGGCGTGCAGCAGTGTGCGGCGTGCAGCAGTGTGTGCCGTGCAGCAGTGTGTGGCGTGCAGCAGTGTTTCGTGTAGCATTGTGCAGCGTGCAGCAGTGTGTGGGGTGAAGCAGTGTGTGGCATGCAGCAGTGAGTGGCGTGCAGCAGTGTGTGGCGTGCAGCAGTGTGTGGCGTGCAGCAGTGTTTCGTGTAGCAGTGTGTGGCGGGCAGCAGTGTGCGGCGTGCAGCAGTGTGCTGCGTGCAGCAGTGTGTGGCGTGCAGCAGTGTGTTACGTGCAGTAGTGTGTGGCGTGCAGCGGCATGCAGCAGTGTGTGGCGTGCAGCAGTGTGTGGCGTGTAGCAGTGTGCGGTGTGCAGCAGTGTGCGGCGTGCAGCAGTGTGCGGCATGCAGCAGTGTGAGGCGTGCAGCAGTGTGAGGTATGCAGCAGTGTGAGGTGTGCAGCAGTGTGAGGCGTGCAGCAGTGTGTGGCGTGCAGCAGTGTGTGGCGTGCAGCAGTGTGTGGCATGCAGCAGTGTGAGGCATGCAGCAGTGTGAGGCGTGCAGCAGTGTGAGGCATGCAGCAGTGTTTCGTGTAGCAGTGTGAGGCATGCAGAAGTGTGCGGCGTGCAGCAGTGTGCGGCATGCAGCAGTGTGTAATGCAGCAGTGTGTAATGCAGCAGTGTGCGCAGCAGTGTGTGGCGTGCAGCAGTGTGCGGCATGCAGCAGTGTGTGGCGTGCAGCAGTGTGTGGCATGCAGTAGTGAGTGGCGTGCAGCAGTGTGTGGCGTGCAGCAGTGTGTGGCGTGCAGCAGTGTTTCGTGTAGCAGTGTGTGGCGGGCAGCAGTGTGCGGCGTGCAGCAGTGTGCTGCGTGCAGCAGTGTGTGGCGTGCAGCAGTGTGTTGCGTGCAGCAGTGTGTGGCGTGCAGCGGCATGCAGCAGTGTGTGGCGTGCAGCAGTGTGTGGCATGCAGCAGTGTGCTGCATGCAGCAGTGTGCGGTGTGCAGCAGTGTGCGGCGTGCAGCAGTGTGCGGCATGCAGCAGTGTGAGGCGTGCAGCAGTGTGAGGCATGCAGCAGTGTGAGGTGTGCAGCAGTGTGAGGCGTGCAGCAGTGTGTGGCATGCAGCAGTGTGAGGCGTGCATCAGTGTTTCGTGTAGCAGTGTGAGGCGTGCAGCAGTGTGCGGCGTGCAGCAGTGTACAGCATGCAGCAGTGTGTAATGCAGTAGTGTGTAATGCAGCAGTGTGCGCAGCAGTGTGTGGCGTGCAGCAGTGTGCGGCATGCAGCAGTGTGTGGCGTGCAGCAGTGTGTGGCGTGCAGCAGTGTGTGGCGTGCAGCAGTGTTTCGTGTAGCAGTGTGAGGCATGCAGCACTGTTGCGTGCAGCGGCGTGCAGCAGTGTGCGGCGTGCAGCAGTGTCGTGCAGCATGCATCAGTGAGTAATGCAGCAGTGTGCAGCAGAGTGTGGCGTGCAGCAGTGTGCGGCGTGCAGCAGTGTGTGCCGTGCAGCAGTGTGTGGCGTGCAGCAGTGTTTCGTGTAGCATTGTGCAGCGTGCAGCAGTGTGTGGGGTGAAGCAGTGTGTGGCATGCAGCAGTGAGTGGCGTGCAGCAGTGTGTGGCGTGCAGCAGTGTGTGGCGTGCAGCAGTGTTTCGTGTAGCAGTGTGTGGCGGGCAGCAGTGTAAGTCCCAAACTGCGTGACACGCCAGGTATGGGAACACATGGAGAGAAATATTGCCTTTCAGCGGGATGCGGTCTAGTCCAAAGCTCTGTTTTTAATATAAAATCAGAGCCTTTGGTGGTCATATCACTGAAAATACAAGATTTGAAAAAAATATTGTCCATAGGTGCTAGTGGAAGATAATTTCTATGGACTGGAATCTAGAGAATGCTAAAGTGAATCTGGTATTTTACTGACCTCTGCTGGTCGTTTTCTATCAAGAAAGTTAAATAGAAGCCGTTGAACAAGAAAAAGCAATTCTGGTATTTTACTGACCTCTACTGGTCGTTTTCTATCAGGACAGTTAAATAGAGGCAGTTGAACAAGCAGAAAGCAATTCTGGTATTTTACTGAGCTCTACTGGTCGTTTGCCATCAAAACAGTTAAATAGAGACAGTTGAACAGAAATAAATGTCCGTAAGCGGAAGCAGACAAGTCCTAGGGCTGATCTCCAGAGCCCACAAAGTACATACACATATAAGTATATACTAAAGTATATACAAGAGATTTTGAATGCTCAACCTAAAAATGGCTAACCACAGATACAACACGTCTTTGTGATCTGTTTCCGCAGGTGGTGGTGTTTCTAATTGTGCACTGACAACCACATTGATGGAAAAATGTAAGGGCTGCCAGAGAACACTACTGTTTCAATGGAATCAACATTTTCGTCCCGAGTATACAAATATGTAGAACTACCATTCGTTTGTTATAAGTGTATAGATCTTGTTATTACTTTAGGTGCATGCTCTTTTCAAAACAGTAATCTAATGCATTGTTAGGTAAAATACAATGTCAAGGAGAACATGTGAGCTATCCCCTATTAGCAATTGTGCATTAGATCCGTGTCCAGCAAAATTCTTAGCGAAAATGGCAGATGTCATTAATCCCATAGCTAATCCTATCCTCAATTTATCCCTGAGTCAGGGTTTTCTGCCCCAGGCCTGGAAGCAAGCCATGGTCATCCCCCTGATCAAGAAGCCCAATCTCGATCCAGAGGCGCCTTCTAATTATAGGCCAATCTCGCTCCTTCCAGCACTGACCAAGATCCTGGAGAAACACGTGCACAGCGTGCTTTCTAACTTCCTGGAGTCTAATGAGTTACTTCATGAATCCCAATCGGGCTTTCGTTCCAACTTAAGCACCGAGACGGCGCTCCTGGAAGTCTCGGAGATCGTGAAGGAGGTGCTGGACACAGGAGGCAGGGTGATGTTAGTCATGTTAGACCTGTCGGCGGCGTTTGACACCGTCCCCCACGAGGATCTCCTCACTAGACTTCATAACATCGGTCTAGGGGGGACGGTGCTCAACTGGTTTCGTTCCTTTCTGGCCAACCGCCGGCAGACGGTCTGGGTCCCACCCGGGTCCGCCGAGATGCCGCCATTGGGAGTCGGAGTGCCTCAGGGCTCTGTACTGAGCCCCACTCTATTTAACATCCTTATGACCCCTCTGGCGACACTGGCGGAGTCCTACGGGGCCCGGATCGTCTCTTATGCTGACGACACCCAGCTTCTATTCACCTGTCGTAAGAGCGAAGAGTTCGATGGAGAAAGGATCTGCGAGTGCCTTGGGGCTGTCTTTAGCTGGTTTTCACACAACAGCCTCAAATGCAACTCGGACAAATCCGAAATACTATTCTTCGGATGCCCATCAGAACCAGATTGGCAGGGTTGGTGGCCTGCTGACATGTTCCCTCCCACTCAGTCCTCTAAGTGGGCTAAGAACCTGGGGGTTAAAATTGACAACGAGCTCTCGCTCAAATCCCAGGTTTCCACTCTTACGGGAACATGCTTTGGGATACTCAGAATGTTGCGCAAGTTCTTTCCCCTTCTCTCGGAGGAACATCGGAGGATCACTGTTCAGGCACTCATAGGGTCCAGATTGGACTATGCAAATGTCCTATATCTGGGTCTGCCTGAATACCTCCTCCAGCGTTTGCAGGTTACTCAGAACGCTGCTGCTCGTGCAATTTTTGGCCTGCACCGCCGCACCAGTGCCTCCAATCTCCTCGTATCCCTTCACTGGCTTCCGGTGCGGAAGAGGATACTTTTCAAGGCCATGACTCTCGCCCATAAGGCCTTGCATGGCAATGGTGCCAAATATCTTCAGAGGAGGCTGGACTTCTATCGACCTGTACGATCCCTCAGGTCAGAAGCTTTGGCTTTGGCTCGGGTGCCACGCATCAAAAGGGCTCGGCTAGGCGGCCGGTCCTTTAGCTTTCTTGCTCCGCAGCTATGGAATTCCTTACCGGTGTCCTTGCGAAACACCGCTAACCTGCTTGCCTTCAGAAAAGACTTAAAAACCTGGCTGTTCACTGGATAATCTGCCCCCTCTTTAGGCCCCTGCTCTTTCTACTGTTATGTTTTCCAGCTCTTTCTTTGGTCTGGAGCACAAAAGCGCCGGGACACTCCTTGGAGTAGCCGTTGCGCTATAAAAGTCCCATTTAACATAACATAACATAACATAACAGATCAGCAGGCTTTTCTCTTAGAACTGTGTGTTGAGTATTTAAGTGCCATCCCACCAAAATTACATCACAGCGACTAATCAGTAAAATAAATCATTATTTAAACAAGACCAAAATGACCAAAAATTGGAAGATGTAATGCAAAGATTTGAATTTTTGTAAAGAATGCCTATAAAACAACTATTGGGGTGAGGTGGATGTAAAAGATGGTCTATGTACACTTCCAAAAGTGTCCACTAAACACCACTGTTGGACAAAGTCAATTACAAGCAAACTGCTCTGCTTTGCACAGAACAGGAGGGCAAGAGAGTATTAGTTACTGCCCATGCTGGTAGACTCACGTGCTCCTAAACTTGCCCGGTTCCTGTATGTATATTCCTTCTGATCTCTCCTGAAGTTTACTCTAGAGGATAGATAATATGCGGGGGGAAGTATTCTGTTCCATCAGGGCAGTAGAGGTATGCAACCAGGCTGCCCTGGAAGGCTACACCCCCCGCCCTCCCCACCTCCTCCCTCAACAGTATATTTATGCAATTCTATCTAGATGTGGAAATGAGTTTGAAACCTTCATTCAGCATTGCAATCAGCTAATCAATCGGTGTGAAAGCGTGCACCGCAGCTGTGACAAGCCTCAGAGACAAGTACATGCATTAACACTTTGGGTTAAGGAATACAGCTCCCTCACTCCCCACGGATTTCTGGTTCTTTCCTCCCCCTCCTTTTTATTCATTACTTCAATATTGTACTATAAAGTTAAAGGAGCGTAATCATAATTTGGTATTGTCTGCTGCCCGTCTCTGTGCACTAGGAAGATCTTTTATTTTGTTTGGAAATCAAAGCATCACATTTCTTGGAGGACTGGGGGCCAATACAGCCGTATCGCACAGTCCTTCCTGATGTGGTAACAGTAGTAACTGAAATCAGTGGTAGTGTGGAATGGAACATTAACTATGTCATCCATCTGCAGCAAAGCGAGTGGGTGGTTGCAGGAAGGGTCTGAACTGATTCCTATTTGAAACACGTATGTATTTGTTATGTTACTGTCCTAGGTATGGTGCTCAATCTGCAGTTGGGAAGGCATTGCAATACTTTTGGTGATTCTCCAACAGGTTTCAATGTTTCCATCAAAGACTGGACTCTGATTCGGCTTGACTAGATTGCACTATCAGAAAGGAGAAGGGCTTTGTGATTTTGTTAGGTGAATGTGTACACAATTGTTTGGTGCTGATGGAGGTTTTCTAGAGTTAGTTTTAGCTGACATGCAGGGTATTAGACTTTTCTTATGTTAGAGTAGGGACTTAGATTGTGGAATTGTTATTTGTTGACTTTAAGTGACATTAAAAAAAATGGATACATCCAATAGATTTGTTGTTAACTTGTAAGTACATACAGTATATGCCGCTCTACTTAGCTTCTTTTTACAGAGATTAGTTGAACATGCTTTGTAATAGTAGACTTATAGGCAGAGTACGTGAATATGAATTTATCTTTTTTATTAGTCATCTATCTTATTTCTCATGATAATATCACATTGTTAGAGTGGAATCAAAGCAATCAAATAAGATTGCAATTCTTTATTCGTCCATTTAGCCTACTTCATGAGGTCAATTAGTATTCTTTAGTGTCGAAATCTCTATTTTGACATTTTGGAGGCTATACATTGTCTATTTAGCTTGCAATCTCATTCTATGGGATTCATTCATGTATTGGCTTACAAGTTAAAGGCTATTTTCTATGGGTAGTTGATTCCATTGTAATCATAGGGTTGAAAAGGATGTGATCTTCAAAACACCAAAGAGCTTTGTTTTCCAAATACTAAGGGCCTGATTTAGAGTTTGCAGACAGGTTACTCTTAGCTAACCTCTTGGTCCCTTGCATCATTCAGAGAAGGGTTGACTGTAAGGTTTCTGTTGAAAGGATCCCTGCTACCTTCCAGAAAGCTTCTTTAGGCAGACTGGCTGTCAGAAGAAGGGCATAACAACTCCTGACCTATATAGGATGGAAAGTGTAAAGTTCTTTTATTTCTGTCCCTCACCGCCAGGTTACCAAAAGGCATTACAATGCCTACCCTAAATAGAAGCTAACAGTTATGACCCCCACAAGAAACATCAAAAGTGTGTCATTAGTTTTGTGTTTTATAAACAAATTCCACTTTTGCCGTTTATTTTTGAAAAACAAATAAAGTTAATAGTTTGGTGTATGGCCATCACAATTGAAACTGGTCGCCCACCAAACGTTTTGTATTTTGTAGGGAACTACCATGAGTGCAGTTCCCTTCAAGTTATAGAGATAACTGCAAGGCCAGTGGTTATCTCTAAATTTGACAGACAGTCGTCCATCAGAAAGGGTGGAGACAATGTCCTCTGCAAACCTGACAGACAGAGTATCATCCACCAAACTTAAAAACTGGCCCTCAGTGGCCTGTTGTGGGGAAGCTATTAACTCACTTGCACAAAAAGCGAAAATTAACTGTCAGTCCTTTGTCTGCTGTGCTTCCCGGATGTGGAATTCTCTCCTCAACCACATCTGGCAGGATGCATACTTCTGGAGAGAGATGAAGACCATTCTGTTGACACAACACATAGTCCCTGAATGACCACCCAATCACTGGTCTTACAATCAAGAAAACCCAACCACTTCCTGCTTCCCCTATTCCATTGTTTCATATCCTTCCCTACTCCCTCCCATGCCCCTTCACATATTCTGCTCAACTCACCATTGCATTTCTTATGTTGTCCAACATCCATTACATTATAGCAATATTTTGCCTACACAATTCTCTTATATTCATGTAAATATGCAACAATAATAA
This sequence comes from Triturus cristatus, assembly GCF_964204655.1. Classification (NCBI taxonomy): domain Eukaryota; kingdom Metazoa; phylum Chordata; class Amphibia; order Caudata; family Salamandridae; genus Triturus; species Triturus cristatus. Next base: position 949,962,070 of record NC_140585.1, read on the forward strand.
TTGTATGTCAGAAAAACACAATTTGAGGAAAAACAATACAATATACTAATGGCTCAATATTGGAAGCACAGGTTTAAAGTAGATGGCTAATGGATAGAGATTGGTTTCTCAGAGGGAAAACCTAGTGTCATAAGTACATGATAGCCATTGATTATTTTGTGATGAGTAAACTCTACCAGATATCCAACATTATATCATACATTTTTTTTTGCTAATTATGTCTTATTAACATTGAAATATGAATGCCCGCATTTAGCCACCTGTCATAATATGGAAAGCTTAATAAACTGAGCGCAATACTGGCCAGAATACAGAATTTACCAAAACATAACACATATAATCAAAATGGTGGCCAAGTCAAGATACTTTATTTCCAAGAAATATATTTTAATAGAAATACTACACACATTTCCCAATTGACAAAAATAGACAATTTGAAATAGCCTAAAACAACAATATATGGTTGAATCATTCAACCACATATACTTACAAATAATACAATTACAACCATATGAACATTAAAATGTCTCTATACCAAGACTCAATACAATCCATAGTCCAAACTTTCACATTTGTTTAAAACATTTAAAAAAGAATAATAGGAATTTAACCAATAGCAAACAATTCATTTTTCCCCTGCAGGCATTTATAAAGTGCAATGTGAGTAGCAGTTTATCACACCCCCAGGGATCTCTTTTAATCATGCTACTATTAGGGACAAATTTCCCATCTCTAAACATATTCCTACTAGCAGATCCTCTTATTGCTCGTAATATCTCCTTACTAAGTAAAAACACACCATTGCCAGCCCAGATCTTAAACTCTAAGAAATGGGTATTATCAACTGAGTTTTTATGATTTTACACAAATTTTCGCCAATGGCAATAGATACATCGTGGAATCTGAGGCCATAAATCAAATCTAGACCAATTTCCCTCATTTGAATCCTTTATTTTTTAAATACAGGTCAGGGCACCTTTTTCCTTTCCTCAATGAAGAATACACAATCCATCAGTAGGTGGTTCACTGAATATTTCCTACCTTGCTTACAGGGGCAATGACCATTATTATTAGCAACTTCTGTTTTTAATCCCTTGATATGCCACCCAGGGTCAGTTCCCACCCTCAAACACAAGACTTCATTACGTAAGTGCTTGTCCAAAATAATATTTAGGTATGGGAACAGATCTGTTCTCTCCTGTGAGGTTAAGAAAGGAGATAGGAGTTGGCCTAATGGCTAGGGCGGTGGACCTCAAATCTGGGGAACTGGGTTTGAGTCTCAGCAAGGACGCGCAACATCCTGTGATTCTGGGAAAATCACTTAATCTCCCCATGACTAACAAAAATGAATGTGTCCTCATGTAACGCAACTGGTGCTTGTGTAAAGCGCTCTGATACCCGATATCTTCGGGTCAAGTCCATGCTATATAAAACTCAGTTCAAAAAGAAATGAAGAACTAAGGGGTCCATTAGCATGGCAGGCAATTCACCACTGCATGACCGGCGGTGGCGATCCACCCGCCAACACACCCCACCGGACGGCCTTTTACCCCCCCCGCCATATTAGTATGTGGCATTTTCAATACTTTTCCATGGCGGAGACTCAACCATGGAAAGGCATGCGGTTTTTGCTTTGGCGGCCTGTTGTGGTCCCCCAGGGGGGTGGGGGGCTGCACTTGGGGGGTACCTATGGTACCCCCCAACATTGGCATGGAAAAGGTGGCAGGCACCGCGTGGTGCCTGTCATGTTGTGCATGCCAATGCACAACATGCATATATTGCATTGTGGCAGGTGCTGCTTGAAGCATCGCCCACCGCAATGCAATATATGCGGGATACCACTGCCACCGTGGCGGTGGCATCCTGATTGCCATGACGGGACAGCCGCACCTCTGACAGTCGGTCCCGTGTATCGTTACGGTGGCGGGCGGACAAAGTTCGTCTGTCATTGTAATGGACTCCTAAGCTCCTAATTTTAAGGTCGTTCAAATCATCTCTAACAACTAGTTTCTAAAGCACTTTGCCTAAGTGTACTCTTTATCTAGCTGATTCGAACTACATCCCCTCCTTCGATGAGCATCTCTGGAACCTCCAAATGCTTTAACATCATTGCCATCAAGTTCCTTTTACCAGAGAAAACTGACATTATTTCTGGTAAGACTTTCACTGACAATTTGTGCCAGGGACCCCATCTTTAAGAGAGAAATATAAGGACAGGGCTCTGGCATCCACCAGCGCATTCCAGTCTACAGTTCTCAGTTCCCTCTTTACAGCTTGGATCATGGTGTTTTTGCAGGGATCAAGAAGCAATTTTAGGGAATTACCTTTCAAACCTGCCCATGAGACCCACCGATCCAAAGCGAACACCTCTGCTCTGTAGAGGACCTGTGGAATTAACTTACCCTGTATATCTTTACTTAGCGTCTCAAAGATATAGCTACCAAAATTACGGTCAAACCTTCTCACCCCATTCACTTCTGTACATAGAACAAGTCTCCAGGGATCTATTTGTTAGGCCCAGATACTTGTACTTTCATAACTCCTCTACGTTACGTTACCTAGGAACCACACACATTTCCTTTTTCTCCTAGCAAAAACCATAGTTTTTTTCTTGTCAACAATTATCGTTAATTTGCTTTCAAGACAATAAGCATTTATGGCATTAAATTTCTGATGCAGTTCTATTGGTGTGAGGTCCATCATCACCAGATTGTCCACGTACATGATGCAACTAAAATGCCTACCCCCAGCCTTTGGAGAATAGCTATGGTGGTCGAAATCAGGGTTTCACTGATAGAATATTGATGACAAAAACATCAATGTTCAAAATATCGAAAAAAATATATAGACTACAAAAATATCAACTCCCATACCTACACAGGTAAGTACAAAAATATTGAATCAAAAATATTGATGTAAAAAGTGTAGATGTAATAAGTATTGATTTAAATATATATATAAAATAAAATAATACATAATAAATATATATACCTTTTAACAAAATAAATTATATTTAATATACTTTTTAACAAAATATAACAAATAAACGTAATTAAAAAAGATAGACACACAAACATAATAATTTAGACATATATATGTATTTACTTTAAAATAATTAATAAAACTATTATCGTTAATTTATTTAAAAACTTTAAAATTATATAAAAATAATGTATATATCAATAATTTACAATCTTTTTAAAATTCTATAATAAATTAAAAAATTAAACTATTAAAAAATATTTAAACTTAGATTTCCCAATACAATCAGTGGAACAGTAGGGAAAGTGTTGGATGGCAAAATAATTAAATTTACTATTCCAACTCCAGTGAGTTCAACAGTAGGGAAAGTGTTGGATAGAGGAGGGGTAACAATTACAATTCCCACAGCAGTGAGAGCAACAGTAGGGAAAGTGTTGGATAGTGGAGGGAAACAAATTACTATTCCCACTCCAAAGAATGCAACAGTAGGCTAAGTGTTGAATAGCAGAGGAGTAAAAATTACCATTCCCACTCCAAAGAGTGCAACAGTAGGGAAAGTGATGGATAGCGGAGGGGGAAAAATGACTATTCCCAATCCACAGAGTGCAACAGTAGGGCAAGTGTTGGATAGCGGAGGGGAGAAAATTACTGTTCCCACTCCAAAGAGTGCAACAGTAGGAAAAGTGATGGATAGCAAAGGGGCAAAAATTACTATTCCCACTCCACTGAATGCAACAGTAGAACACCTGTTGCATAGCGGAGGGGTTACACATTTTATTCCCACTCCAGTGAATGCAACAGTAGGGAAAGTGTTGGATAGTGGAGAGGTAAAAATTACTATTCCCACTCCTACGACGGCAAAAGTAGGGAAAGTGTTGGATAGCGAAGGGGTAAAAATTACTATTCCCACTCCAGTGAGTGCAACAGTAGAGAAAGTGTTGGATAACGGAGGTGTGAAAATTACTATTCCAATTCTGGTGAGTGCAACAGTAGGGAAAGTGTTGGATAGCGGAGGGGTAAAAATTACTATTCCCACTCCGTTGAGTGCAACAGTAGGGAAAGTGTTGGATAGCGGAGGGGCACAAATTACTATTCCCACTCCACTGAATGCAACAGTAGAATAACTGTTGGATAGCAGAGGGGTAAAAAAGATTATTACCACTCCAATGAATGCAACAGTTGGGAAATGAATGGATAGCAGAGGGGTAAAAAAATGTATTCGCTCTCCAGTGAATGTAACAGTAGGGAAAGTGTTGGATAGCAGAGAGGTAAAAATTACTATTCCCACTCCAGTGAGTGCAACAGTAGAGAAAGTGTTGGATAGCGGAGGTATACAAATTACTATTCCAGCTCCAATTGTAGTGTAGTTCCTATATCCCTGATAGGCTCTACGCATTGGAATATTATACACTATAGATTTGACATAGGACTGAGGTCAGTATGTCTCTATCGAGTACATTAAACTTAATTACTTGTGTGTGCCAGCTAGCTCAAAGGTGACTAGAAACTTCTTGAATATACAAGAAGGGATTAGTTTCTGACAACTGCATAAACATGACAACTTCCCCTTAGAGTCGGAACAATCTCAGAACCGTGGAAACAATAGATAATAGTTTCACTCAGTCAATCGTGCATGCTTCGTTTCTACAGAGTTCCACAGAAATAGAGAGACGGGCGTTTCAATAAAAAGGGTTTATTGAACAGTCTTATTTCTCATGCAAGAGATATGAACTGCTACAATCGTAAGACAGGCTGCGAAGTACAATATGTACAGAGTTAGCAGTAAGATAAAATAATACTGCCATAGCATGGTTTGTAGCTATGACATATATTAATTAAAATACATACATAAATAACACAGGCTAAAATGTGGATACTCATCTGATGCTTCTAAATAGTGCTACCCCAGTGTACCTAACCTAAGTGTAGTACGAGGTAAGAAGTAGGTGCTGTTTTCTAAAGTTTAGCTAGCTATAGCTATAGTTTTAGTTTTGCCAAGAGTTGCCAAAAGTTTATCCAAGTACTAGTCTGCCTCATACCTTAGAATGTGCGAGGTTGAAATCTCTTTTCTGGGACTCGATATCTAACACCCCGCAAGGGGAATCAGAAACACTAGAGCTGGATTCTCTGCGAGGAAAGATGACAGCGTCTGGTCAGTGCGTCAGGCTGGAACTCGATTTCCTTCTGAACTTGCCGTGGCGAACCGCAAGTAGGCAGTTTGGCTGGACTGTACCGGAACCGTGGTTTGCCAGGGCAAGTGCAGGTATATTTATACCTTGAAGGTATTTAGGAAGGCCTGTATTGACGTTAAAGTCGGGCATCGGAACGTCATGAATGAACCCCTAAGGAATAGATGTTCATGCATACCAAATGAGTTCTTGGAGAAATCAATATCCAAGCAAGGGAAATTCCTAAAGGCTTAAGAGTCTGGTTTTCCAAGAACTCCTTGTGACGTGGATGCACCGATGTAGGAGGCCATGCCTGTATTTGGTTAGAATGGACAATGCCTAAATAAGGGCTGGATTTTCTATGCCTAAATAAGGGCACTATGAATTGTACCTATATAAGGGCCTAAATCAGGAAACCTATCTACGGAATCTAAATCTACACATAACACAATCAGTGCAACAGTAGTGAAAGTGTTGGATAGCGGAGGGGTACAAATTACTATTCCCACTCCAATGAGTGCAACAGTAGGGAAAGTATTGGATAGCTGAGAGGTAAAAATAACTATTCCCACTCAGTGAGTGCAACATTAGGGAAATTGTTGGATAGCAAAGAGACAAAAATTACTATTCACACTCAAACAATTAAAACACAAATAAAAACATTAAAAATTATTTAAAAAATCATAAAATAAATAAACAATATTTAGAAACAAAAATCAAATATATTAAATGTATGAAAAGAAAACATATTATAACATTATTACATATAAAAATACCTACAAATAATATATAATATACAATAATAAATACTTTATAAAAAAAATCTTTTAAACTAGAAAATATTTAGAAACAAATTAATTAAATAATACATAAATGTATTTATTATATTTCATACCCTATAACACCACACCAATAACAAAGCACTTCATCATTTTTAATTACATTTCCCCAAAATTAACATAATTAATAATCAATAAAAAAAGATTGTTAATAAAATAACGAATAAACAATAATCGACTACACACACTTTAACACTATGATATCCACAACACACACCTAAATTAAACTAAAAAATAATAAAACACAATTAAAACTTATTTATAAATTAAAATGTATTACTATTATCAACTAATAATAAAGTAATTAAAATGTATTTAATACCCACTCTTTACCCCTTTAAAAGTAACAACAGACAAAGAATTAAACAATTACCCAACATACATATCAAATAAATAACTTTAATAACAACTATATATTAATTAATTAAATACAAATGACTTCCCACCCTTTTCTCATATAAACACCAAAACACACACCTACCATTAATTACACAATTACCATACTTAATCACCAATTAATTAATTAAAATTAATTAACATCCAATTATTAATTAATCAATTAAAAATAAATTACTTCTCACCCTTAACACCTATAAACTCCACAACACACACCTGAAATTAATTACACAATTACCAGGATTAATTACCAATTAATTAATTTAAATTAATTAACAGCCAATTATTTCAAATAAAAATAAACTAATTCCCACCCTTAACACCTGTAAACACCACAACACACACCTAAAATTAACTACACAATTACCATACTTAATTACCAATTAATTAATTTAAATTAATTAACAACCAACTATTAATTAATGAATAATAACTTAGTTTACACATTTAACACGATAACATCTCAATTAAACAAATAATAATAAATAAAAAATAATCAATAAATGTAATATAATTAAATTACTTCCCACCCTATTCCCCTATAAATCCACAACCTGCTAAGAAACTAAAAACGCAAAATTCAGATAAAACACATACATATAAAATATAGACTAAAATGCATAACATTATTAAACAAACAATATTTTTAACAACTATATTTTTTCAAAGGACATTAAACACTGATATTTTTCAAATCGATATTACTTACCTTAAGTCGATATTCTTGACCATGAGAACCTTGCTGTCGATATTTCTGACCCACGATATTTGCAACTAGATATTTGTGCAACTCGATATTTTTGATTCGATATTCTGACTACACCAAAATCATGCAAGTCTTTGATGTGGTATGTTCACTGTTGGCTTTGAGGCCATGTTTCAAAACAAGGGAGGCTAAATTAACTGCCACTTTAGTATTTCTGGCAAATGCAACCTGGCTTATTCTAGGGATCCCTGCTCCTCATCCTCTTCCTCGGTAAGGTTTAACATCATTTCTAAGGGTTCATATGTGGCATTCAGGTCCATTGAAAATATCAGGTAGCTATTCTCCTCTTTACTTTCCAGGAAATCGTCAAGAACTAAAATAGTATTTGAGTCCTGGTTTTGTGAGGTAAATCTAATATAAATATTTACCAAAAGGATAGACTTTTTCCCCTTGGCAGTTGATAGTCGCAAGGTTAAAAGATCTTTTGTTCTTGTATCGTATTTATTAATAGAACAATTCAGTTTTTGTCCAGATAATGAGACCCCCCTGCTGCCCATCCTGCTAAGAATAGGGATGCTTCAGTACAGGTGCTGATGCCTGGGAATGGCCTGCGCACATCCCAAGCTGCAGAATCTCTCACAGCACTTTATAGTGCAATCAGTCAGGTGCAGATGATGGTGTGTGCCACCTACTGGCACCCGTAAGCACTGGGACACGTAGTCCCTGCTGCTGACTTCTCCTTTGTTTACTCCAGCACTGCAGGGCCTCTCACAGCGGGGAACAACCTTTACAACGCAACTTTTACAATGCACTACCGTTACAACGAAACTGTTACAACGCGAGTGCATTGACAACGCAGGACATTACAACGCAAGTCTTTACATCGACTTGCACTATATGGCGTGCTAACATTAAAAATAGTGTAGTTTACTATCCCAACACCTTCCCTACTGTTACGTGGACTGGAGTTGGAATAGTAAATTACACTTTTTTAATGTTAGCACGCCATCTAGTGCAAGTCGATGTAAAGACTTGCGTTGTAATGTCCTGCGTTGTCAATGCACTCGCGTTGTAAAACTTTAGTTGTAACAGCATGCGTTGTAACAGCATGCGTTGTAACGTCATACATCCCTCACAGCACCTCATAGCTCAGTCAGTCAGTCAGCTGCAGATAATGGTGTGGGCCGCCTCCTGGCCTCCATGAAAACTAGGACAAATTGTCCCAGATGCTGAGTTCTACCTAGTTTTCTCCCCACTTTTAGCAGGCCCCAGTTTAGTGCTGACTCTACAGGCAGAATCGCTATTGAAATCATTGGAGTGGTCCTGATGCAAGGCATACATGGTATGGAAGGATGCTGGAGATGTTGGGTAGTGCTGGGCTGGTGTGGTGGACCTTCCTATAGCCACCTCTTGGCCAACGGGCATGGGGGAGGGTCCTTGGACTCATGGGACAATCTTTAAGGGTGTCCATTTGTGATTGGTCCACTGGCCTCCAGTTACAGCAAAACCAGCGTTTTCCTGTAGCTGACATTACATTTCTTGCAGCATGAATTAAATGCACTTAGACCTTTTTCATGGGTACAGCAAACTCAAGAGCATCTCTTTGGGCCAGGACTTGGTCTCCCATGCTGCACCTCAGTGTCCAACAGCTATCAGGCATTCCTGGCTACTGGGTTCTCCAAAAGGTAGACTTTTTAACTTTTGTGGCCCTGATGCTTAACAGGAAGCCAGCCAACTGACTCTCAGAGTTGCTTCATTTTTCCTACCACTGTGGATAGCTTTCCACTCATGAGGACAGAAGACACAGTCCTCTCAGGTGCAGCAGGTGCAGTCCAGTCTTTGGTGCAGCCTCTCTTTGCTGGGTGCAGGGGACAGCAGTACAGTCCTTCATCTGTCTTCCTTCCTGTCCAGTTATACTAAAGGAGGTGTGGGTGCTAGGGGTGCCACTTGAATGCCCGCTACAAGCTCAAGGGTTAGTGGCGTCTAACTAGCCAATGGGCTACCAGGTACCCTCACACCTGATGATGACTTCCTGTGAAGTGTGGCATCTAGCCATCCCAGAAAACCCTAATCTGCCCACTCTCAAGATGGCCAGACCCTACTCTTGGTGTATGGAACTCCCTAGCCCAAACCATAGGTGTGATACATGATTTGACAACGGGTGTTCCTGATGTGCCAGCCTGTCTGCCTAAACAAAAGAACAGATCCTTCACAGTGTGACTAGCATTTGCCCTTCAAAGGAGGCTCCTCTTTTGAAGCTCACCATTTGGACTTACACCTACTCTGGTCATCCTGCCAGAAAGAGGTCACACTGCTTACCCCAGAAGGTTTTTGTTCCTCTTCCTGAGTGTCATTCTCACCTCTCCCCAAGAGGGCAGTGGGTTGTATTAAGGACAGCCTGGTGCTTGCAACAGAATCAGCTACTGGAAAGCTTGGGCAACAAGGTGACAACTTTCTAAAGTTGCCATTTTTGAAATATTTACATAAAATTTGACTTGGGCATTAAGTCATGCTCTTGTGATGCCTTAAATATCATATTTAGTAATGCAAGTTCATCTTTAGCAGTGCTGCATTGTCAGTGCATATTCGCCAATAGGGCTACTAGCCTTTCCACAGTCAGAACAACAATGCAGGGTTTTGCTGTCAGGACATGTAAAGTCATTAAAAATCATCCTGTTTTTAATATAATGCTTCTTGTTTTGTTTGGCTTGCTGGGCCTACATTAGGAGTGATGTATACATATTAAAAGGATGGTTTGGGCTTATCCAAGGAGGTAAGTCTTTGATGGTCCTGAGACTTCAGAACAGGGGACAAGCCAGCAGGCCCATGGAGTCACTCTGGGTTGAAGTGAGAGTCCTTGTCCTCAGCATGGCAGAGATCAGAAGGCAGCAGGGCAGCAGGGCAGAACATCAGTTCTTCCAGAGCAGCAGTCAAGCAAAGGGGCAATCCTAATAGCACAGTAGCCTTTATTCCTGGGAGAGTTCTTCTCAGGTCCAGTAGTGTACTGTCATTGTAGGGTCAGAAGCTCAGTACTTATACCCAGTTGTGCCTTTGAAGAGGGAGTTACTTCAAAGCAGGCCCTTGAGGTGAACAGGTCCCCCTTTCTTCCCAGGCCTGGCAGCAGACTATCAGTAGGAGGTAATCAGCCCTTTCTGTTGGAAAGAGGACACTGCCTATTCAGGTGTAAGTGGCAGCTCCTCTCTATCTTCCTGCCAAGAAAGAACTATCAAAATGCAGATGAATGAAGATGCATTTTCTGTCACATCCAACCTTCCTGTGTTTGTGTCTGTCTAGAGAGAATACACAAAGTGTAGCTGTCACCCTCCCAGACGTGTTTTGGAGAAAGGCTGCAAGGCACACAGAGCAGTAAGAGCAGAGAAATGTACACTTTCTCTAAGTGGCATTTCTAAAACAGTAATATTAAATTTAACTTAACCAGTAAAGAGGATTTATCATTACCATTCTAAAGATATGAAACATGATGAAGCTCCTCCTTTCTATTTGGGAATTAAATCTTAAAAGTGTATTAAGGTATTTCCAATGTTAGCCTATGAGAGCAGTAGGCTTCACAATAGCAAAAAACGAATCTGGGTGTTTGTCGCTACTAGGACATGCAAAACTTACCAGTGCATATTCTACCTTTTACTTAGCACACTGCTCTTAGGGCTACATAGGGCCTACCTAAGGAGTGACGTAAGTGCAATAAAAGAGGAGTTTAAGGCTTGGCAAATGGTTTTAAATGGCAAGTCAAAGTGACAGTAAACTGCACACAAAGGTCTTGCAATGGCAGGCCTGAGACAGGCTTGAAGGGCAACTTGTGTGGGTGGCACAACCAGTGCTATAGGCCCACTAGCAGCATCTAGATTACAGGCCCTGGGTATATGGTTTACAGGGGACTTGTGTGAAACTAAATATGCAATTTGGGTATATACCAATGTCACTGTGTTTAGGGGAAAAGCACATGCACTTTAGCAATGGTCAGCTGTGGTAAAGTGCTCAGAGTCCTAAGGCCAACAAAAAGATACAGCAAAAAGGGAAGGTACATAGGAAAACAGTTTGGGGGAAGAGCACCCTCAGGATGACAGGTCTATGTCTAGGTGTTATGGCTTTGTAGATCATGCATCTGGTTCTGACAAATGGGAGAGCCAGCAAGGGGAACCAGTGTAATTCTATCATTGTGCTTGAGGTGCGGTCCTATTTCCTGAGGCATACTGTGCAGTCTCTGAGGTTGCGGAGCAAAGCATTGTGACCATCCAGATGCAAAAATACAAGAACTTGAGCAGCAGATCTGAAGTTACTTTTTGGCATGAATGCCTTATTTTTGTTTGGTAGAGGAAGATTACATCTGCTTAGACAGCAATAGAAATCTCAACAAGTGGCTCATGTTCTGAATAGTTGTAATGCTGAACGTCTCATAAGATAATAGTTCTTCCAAAATTGAGATATTCTCTCACTTTCAGTCATTTATTTGTACTATACATGCACACACTTTACAACTGATACTTGGTTCCCATGTATAATCAAAACACTGAAGGTGTGCAACCAGTGTGCCGTGATTTGACTGCTGTTTCCTTGGTAAAAGCTGTCTGGTTTTCTAACTAGAAGGGGCTCTTGAGCGATTTGGCTGCTATCATTTGCCCTGTGCTTATGTGCTTGATCAGCACAATGACAATTGGACTTGTATGCCGTTTTGTCTCTGGACTAAACTGTAGAGGAGCAAGATGTGGTAATTGCAGACTTATCAGTGATCACAAGAAAAGAGGAAAATATCAACTTCAAGATAAAGGCAGTGTTTACCCACACACACTGATGTACACTGAACAACACTAATCTGCAGGAACAGAGCATTGTCCTACAACATGTACAGTTACCCACTTCAACAAGCACATAAGGACCATACAACATCCACTTGGTTACATATAAGGATCAGTCTTGTACATCCAGAGAACATTTTCAGAGGCCAAGAAGTCCCATACCTACCTATTAAACAGTACGGCTTAGTTCCCCAGCAACACACATGAGTAAACATCCACAAGTGGCTAAAAGGGAAAGTATTTCATAATGCCCATAAGCGTGTTGAATGATACCGTCATAAAGAGCTGCATTACAATGCCCATAGAAAACAATAGAGAGAGAACGCAGAGAATATACAGAGTAGTAAAAGGAGATAGAGAGGATTAACAGTTCTAAGAGCAATTGAGAGGAATGAGTTATGATTGCAAGAATGAGACCTAGAGAAGGGTGACAGAGAATGGAAAGCAAGCAGGCCAGCAGTAGAGAAGCAGAAGAGTGCACGAAAAGAAAGGGTATAGAGAAATAGAAAAGTGACTGGAGTGACAGGGAAACAAAGGGAAGAGAAAGGCTCATGAAAGGAGACAATGGAAGGGAGATCATTGTGAGAAGAGCTATAAAAGATGGATATGAACATGGTCAGGAAAGACAATCATGTAGTTGTAGGCCCATTTTAACATGAATACAGGTATAAAAACAGTATCATGCCTTAATGGATATATATATACATGTGTAATGTGTAGTGGGAATAAAAGCATGATAAGTGGCATCAGTTTATTTTATATTGGTCTTCATGCAATGATTTGATAAATAACAAAACTGTGTATAATAAAAAACAAATATAGATAAAATACTATTTAGATTTTCAAAAGAAGATGTGTTTTTTCACATGGTAGAATCCTGTTGTTCATGTATGGTATGATGGGCTAGACTGGTTTCCAAAAGATACAGGTGCCGATCACGATCCTGTAAAAACCGGGTACGGCCCGTCGGACGGAGAATATTCTCCGTCCGACGCGTACCCGGTCTAAAAAATATACAAACATGGAATTACGATTCGCACGGAAATACCATTTCCGTACGAATCGTACAAAACCCCGACCGACTAAAATAAACATACAAATGTGATCCGGGAAAGCGCCGACGTGACGTCGGGACGCACGCAGCCTGCCATTCACGAACCAGCAATTACGAATCGCATCGACGTCATCCCGCACTGTGAATATTTTCCGGCAGCCAAAAACTGCCGGGAAATCAGGACGACGCGAACAAGGAGTACCTGCACGCGACGGACAGACAGGGACCCGAACCTACGTGTCATCCCGGCCCCCATAGCAGTCGACCTCCTCTACAGGTTACGACGCAGACGCCGCAGAAGGTCTGAACAACAAAGGGAGGGGGGAAAGGGGGGGGGCAGGACCAGGGGCAGGCCACAAAACCCCCACCAAAGTCACACAGCACACATGCCCTGGACATACCTGACCCCCAGGCCCTGGTCACTACGAGGGGGTGGGGGCGTGTCCAGCAAAGCCAGTGTCCGCCACAACGGAAGTGCTTGATTACGCGAACCGGCAACACAACAATACAGGTACGTCCCGTACCCACGCCTTAAGAGCGTGGGTACGAGTCGTACCACGCCCACACCTACGTCACCCCAACAATGGTGGGACGGCTGTACCCACGTGGCAAAGGCCTGGGTACGGCCCGCACAAGCATCACATAGCGTGGGGACGGATATGTACGGACCGTACCCCCACCCCCGTATGCATGGAGCGTACCCCCAACCCCAACAGTGTAAGTACGACCCGTACCCTCACCCGCGTACGTATGGAGCGTACCCCCAGCCCAACAGTGTAAGTACGACCCGTACCCTCACACGTGTACGTATGGAGCGTACCCCCCACCCTAACAGTGTAAGTACAACCCGTACCCACACCCGCGTACGTATGGAGCGTACCCCCCACCCCAACACTGTAAGTACGCCCCGTACCCACACCCGCGTACGTATAGAGCGTACCCCCACCCCAACAGTGTAAGTACGACCCGTACCCTCACACGTGTACGTATGGAGCGTACCCCCCACCCCAACAGTGTAAGTACGACCCGTACCCACACCCGCGTATGTATGGAGCGTACCCCCTTTTGGGAAGCAGGTAACTCACGCTTCTTGATGGAACAGGAGTTTATTAGTAGAAGAGTACAGACCCCTGGGACACCTCTGCTTACAAGTCCAACTGCAACTCCTCTGCCACCAGTTTACAAACAGATGGATGTTGCTAGGGGACCGCAGTATTCCAATTCATCATGACATCATGACAACCATGGTAACTATTACAAAGCAAGCTATGTAAAATACAACACATCTCCCCTCTTTATAATAAAATAAAAAAATAAACAACTATGTACATACGTAATCTTTATACCTTGTAGGCATTGTACGTTGTCTTACATTTGTTCTGATAAAACTATGTACATACGTAATCTTTATACCTTGTAGGCATTGTACGTTGTCTTACATTCGTTCTGACCTTAGCAACAGGCAATCCAACAAGATCAGTATTAACTCTGCATGCAACAATATTTTGTTGAGTACTTGGAGGCATGACAATTTCAGTGTCAGAACATGGTGATACCTTCCTAGTGTTCCACCAATTTCCATCATCCAACTTAACACTGTTACCCTTAACAACAATAATCTTTTTGGGAGAAGACCATTTAGGCCGACCCTTTTTAGCCTTGTCTCCAACAAATACTCTCACAAACATTCCTTGCATGAAACAACGTTTTGGCTTCACAATGTTTTCATTAAAACGATCACAATAATTTTTCTGATATTTTTCCACTCTACTTCGCATTTCCTCTAAGTTTGCATTGTATATCCCCGCTCTATTCATCCAAGGTGGAACAGCCACAGAGCAAGGAATCCTTCCCTTAAGTAGAGAAAAAGGCGTTTCCCTAGTCACAGAATGCGGAGTAGTGCGGTACGACCACAACATGTCCTTTACACACTGCCTCCATAACTCATTGTTTTTGCATGCCAATTGAATACATTCAACCAGTACTCTGTTGAAACGCTCCACCAACCCGTTTCCCCTTGGATGATAGACTGGCGTGGTGGTGTGCCTGATTCCCCACTTCCTCAGAAAACTCTCAAATTCTTCCGATATGAATTGGGGTCCATTATCTGTAACTAGTTCAGTGGGGCAACCTTCCCTTCTAAAAATGTCTTCACAAAATGAAATAACACTTGCAGCCTTGACCTCTTTAACAAAGGCAACTTCTGGCCACTTTGAAAAATAATCTACCATAACTATGGCAAATCTCTCTGATGCATTTAAGATATCGAAAGGTCCACATATATCGATGGCTAATTTATCCCATGCACCTTTAGGCATGGGTGACGCACTTATAGAAGTTTCTTGAGAAGAATGAGTCTTGTCGCTACACGCACAAGCCATGCAATCTCGAACAAAACGCTCAATTTGCACATCCATACCAGGCCACCAAAAATCTACTCTAATCCTTCTCTTCATGGCTGACATACCCCCATGCCCTTCATGCATGATATTTAGTAATCTGTTTCTTAATCTCTCAGGGACCACTAATCTATTACCTCTCCTAAGTGTACCTTCTATCACATTCAACTCCGACCATATCAATTTGAAAGAATTAAGATCCTTATGTACCTTCCATCCTTGTTCACCACTTAAGGCTTTAATAACCATGCCCAGTACAACATCTTCCTCCATGGCCTTCTTCCACTCAACTTCACTGATGGCTGTACACACATCCTTAATTTCGGCAACCATCCATTCATCATCTTCCTCCTCATCTGTATTTTCTAACGGTAATCTAGATATGCAATCTGCATTTACATTCCTTGCACCCGGAATATATTTCACATCAAAAGCATATTCTTGCAAACGATATAACCATTTGGCTATCCTGGGAGTGGCCTTGCTTGCACCTCTGGTGGAGAAAAGATCTATCAAAGGTTTGTGGTCAGTATGTAATTGGAACTTAGTTCCCCACACAAATGTCCTGAAATACTGTATGCCCCACCAACATGCTAAAGCTTCTTTCTCGATGGTTGAATAAGAGTGTTCTGCCCCTTTTAGTGTGCGGGACGCAAACGCCACTACCCTTTCTTGTCCCTTGTGCATCTGAATTAGTACCGCACCTAACCCATTATTACTGGCATCGGTAGTGATGATAGTTTGGTCATTAGGGTCAAATGGCCTTAATGACACAGCATTTATGATGCATTTCTTGATAGAAACAAAGTTTTGTTGACAAGCATCAGTCCACTCGAATTTGACACCCTTCTTCATCAAGTTCCTAAGCTCTTGTACCTTGTCAGAAAAATGGTGAACAAATTTCGAGTAGTACTCTGCTAACCCCAAGAATGACCTGAGTTGATCTCTATCTCTTGGGGCGGGAGCCTTTTCAATGGCTTCAATCAAACTACGTTTTGGTTTTACACCCTCACTGGACAAAGTATGACCAAGATACTCCACTTCCTTGACACCAAATTTACATTTTTCTAACGCAATAGTGAGACCAGCCTCAGAAAGTCTGATGAGAACCTCTTCCAAGATCAAATCATGATTGTTTACATCACTCCCCCATACCAACACATCATCTTGAAAAACCACTACATTTTTAAGACCAGTTAATATTGATTGCATAACCCTTTGGAAAACGGCTGAAGCGGACGCTAACCCAAATGGCATGCGCTTAAACTGAAAAGCTCCTTCTGGAGTAATGAAAGAAGTGATCTGCTTTGAATCTTCGTGTAATAGTATTTGGTGGTATGCATTAGACAGGTCTAAAGTGGTGAAATATGTTCCCCCCTTGATAGTAGCTAACATTTCATTTATTCGTGGGAGCGGATACCGATCTATCCATATGTTATCATTTACATCTCTCAAATCAATACACATCCTAATATTGCCATTAGGTTTCCGGGCCAAAACAATTGGACTTAGCCATTCGGACGCCTCAATACGTTCAATAATATCTTCATTGCACAATCTGACCAACTCATTTTTAAGTTTTTCTCTTAAAACCAAAGGTACATTTCTTACCTTATGTACTTTGGGGGTAGCATCTGCTTTCAAAATGATTTTGTGTTTGAACTTTTTCAAACATCCTAATTTTTCACTGAATAATTTTGGAAATTTATTAACCCATTTGGAAGTTGTACTTGGTGAGGTTAGCAAAACTTGTTGAGGATGGTTAGGGTTCAAAATTATATTGAGTGCTCTCTGTTCCTTCCACCCCAAAAGAGATCTTCCTTGTTCTACTACAAACAATTTTGCTGTAATCTTCCTGTCTAAGAAACGCATCTCAGTTTCTATACAACCTAACACAGGAAGCTTTTCACCACAATACCCCTCTGGAATAACATCAGTGGGCTGCAATTCATTCAAATTACCACCTAAACCTTCCCAAATAAACTTGTCTATGATAGTAAATGGGGAACAAGAATCTGCCCATACGTGTACATCCTTGTTCCTAATTTTGATGATGCATTTGGGAGGACGATAACTATCTTGTTTGTTAGTTTCACATTTGAGAACTTGACTTGACTCAATAACCATAACTTCAATATCCTCATTCTCACCCTCACTATCATAGAATAACTCCTCCTTATGAGGCATATCATCTTGAACTAATGCATTTATAGACTTAGATGTCGCAGAAGAACTAACACTTCTACACCATCTTGCAAAATGTCCTAACCTCTTGCATTTATGGCACCTTGTTTTAATTGCAGGACAATAGGTAGCATCTGCTGTGTGTTTCGGGCTTCCACACCTATAACAAACTTTAGGTTTAAATTTCACACCTTCTGGTCTGTTGGAAGATATAGGTTTGACTTCTACTTTTTTTGTATTCCTTTTTATGTTATGTATGGTATCATCTTCTTTTACTATTTTTGGGGAAGGTGTATTTAACTCTTTTACATATCTGGAAGTGTTTTCCATCCGTTTGGCTACCGACAATGTTTTATCTAAAGAGGGATCCTTTAAACCTAATAACTTTTCCTGTATTTTTAAATTAGACATTCTGTTAATAAGTTGGTCCCTAATTAGATCATCCCTCATATCATTAAATTTACACGTAACAGCCAGCATTCTCAAATTTGCTACATATTGTTCAATAGTTTCTCCTGCCGCCTGTACCCGTGAGAAAAACTTGTGTCTCTCCACCACTACACTGACTTTTTTTCCAAAGTTCTCCTCCAATGCTTTTAACGCAATTTCAAAAATGTCAATGTTACTGTCTCCAGAAGCTTCACAATCGGCGCTGGTTTCAGTCACAATGGCTTCCATTGCAGGTAATGTTTTCAAAACATTTCTTCCCTCCAAGCCTAAAAATTGTTTTAAAATTGCTAATTTTCTTTTTGAAACGTAATCGTCACCCCCAATAGCTTCTAAATAAGTTTCAAAAGTTTCCTTCCAGTGCTCCCATAACATGCACGGTTCACCAGGACTTGGGAGAAAGTAAGGTGGTGCTGGAATCACTTGTGACGACATTGTTCACACACAATTGTGGTGGATTTCCAATCAAATTTGAGTGATGCTACGTTCCTTGTAATGCTTCTTTTAGAAACAGGTAAGATGAGAAAAATAATTATTATTATTATTTTTTTTTTTTAAATCCTTTGTTTGTTATATTAGATAAATAAATAAAATTTATAACATCTGCGTAAAAATAATAATAATAATTCCAAATGATATGGAATAAGATTTCTTTTAGATTCCTTTCCTCCTGTTTTAAACTGGATACATAGCTTCGAATCTTAGTCCTTTGTTAGTGTTCTTGGTAACCAAGGAAGTAACAATAGTCCCTTTTCTGTGTTTTTACCCAGGATCCCTCACGAAGAAGGAAGAAACACTCCCGTGGCTTCGAACGAGGAGAAAACCATGAGAATGTTGCTGCACGAAGACTCCAGGTACGTGCACGCTTGCTATAATTTGAACAATGCAGAAATGCCGATTTACTGCTCGAGTGCACAAGTTGAAACAAAATCCTTTCGCCAACTCCCACACAAATCCCTCGGTGGTAGAAACAGTCGTTTGCCGATTCGTGGGACACAACTCAACGAAATCCCTCGCTGACCCTCCCACAAATCACTCGATGGCACGCACCAGCTTCAGCGTCAGCACAGCACGAACAAAGCGACACAGCTGAACCCAAATTGCTCAGTTTAAAAAAAACACCAAACGCAGCTCCCCACAAGGTATCAGCTTGGCACTGCGATGAAAAAACGTCAACAAAAGTTTGTTGCTATGCGCGCAGGATCGCTCCGCTATCTATTAAAATGTGCCACTTGCAGAATATATCCATTGCAGATTGAAAGCACAAAGTACAGTCATAGATGATGGCTTTATCAACGCAAAAGAGCGCCTAGTGTCACTTGAAACAAAAAAAAATAATAATCCAGGGGTCACTCACGGTCCAAATAATTTTAACTCGACTGTCCAAAGTACATTCTTTGTTGGGTTGTTTCCACGCTCGTCGCCAGTTTTGGGAAGCAGGTAACTCACGCGACACCTCTGCTTACAAGTCCAACTGCAACTCCTCTGCCACCAGTTTACAAACAGATGGATGTTGCTAGGGGACCGCAGTATTCCAATTCATCATGACATCATGACAACCATGGTAACTATTACAAAGCAAGCTATGTAAAATACAACACCCCCCACCCCAACAGTGTAAGTACGACCCGTACCCACACCCGCGTACGTATGGAGCATACCCCCAACCCCAACAGTGTAAGTACGACCCGTACCCTCACCTGCATACGCATGGAGCGTACCCCCAACCCCAACAGTGTAAGTATGACCCGTACCCTCACCCGCGTACGTATGGAGCGTACCCCCACCCCAACAGTGTAAGTACGACCCGTACCCTCACACGCGTACGTATGGAGCGTACCCCCAACCCCAACAGTGTAAGTACGACCCGTACCCTCACCCGCGTACGTATGGAGCATACCCCCCACCCCAACAGTGTAAGTATGACCCGTACCTTCACACGCGTACGTATGGAGCGTACCCCCCACCCCAACAGTGTAAGTATGACCCGTACCCACACCCGCATACGTATGGAGCGTACCCCCAACCCCAACAGTGTAAGTACGACCCGTACCCTCACCCACGTACGTATGGAGCGTACCCCCACCCCAACAGTGTAAGTACGACCCGTGCCCTCACACGCGTACGTATGGAGTGTACCCCCCACCCCAACAGTGTAAGTACGACCCGTACCCTCACACGTGTACGTATGGAGCGTACAAAACCCCGACCGACTAAAATAAACATACAAATGTGATCCGGGAAAGCGCCGACGTGACGTCGGGACGCACGCAGCCTGCCATTCACGAACCAGCAATTACGATTCGCACCGACGTCATCCCGCACGGTGAACATTTTCCGGCAGCCAAAAACTGCCGGGAAATCAGGACGACGCGAACAAGGAGTACCTGCACGCGACGGACAGACATGGACCCGAACCTACGTGTCATCCCGGCCCTCATAGCAGTCGACCTCCTCTACAGGTTACAACGCAGACGCCGCAGAAGGTCAGAACAACAAAGGGAGGGGGGAAAGGGGGGGCAGGACCAGGGGCAGGCCACAAAACCCCCACCAAAGTCACACAGCACACATGCCCTGGACATACCTGACCCCCAGGCCCTGGTCACTACGAGGGGGTGGAGGCGTGTCCAGCAAAGCCAGCGTCCGCCACAACGGAAGTGCTTGATGACACGAACGGGCAACACAACAATACAGGTACGTCCCGTACCCACGCCTTAAGAGCGTGGGTACGAGTCGTACCACGCCCACACCTACGTCACCCCAACAATGGCGGGACGGCTGTACCCACGTGGCAAAGGCCTGGGTATGGCCCGCACAAGCATCACATAGCATGGGGACGGATATGTACGGACCGTACCCCCACCCCCGTATGCATGGAGCGTACCCCCAACCCCAACAGTGTAAGTACGACCCGTACCCTCACCCGCGTACGTATGGAGCGTACCCCCCACCCCAACAGTGTAAGTACGCCCCGTACCCACACCCGCGTACGTATGGAGTGTACCCCCACCCCAACAGTGTAAGTACGACCCGTACCCACACCCGCGTACGTATGGAGCATACCCCCAACCCCAACAGTGTAAGTACGACCCGTACCCTCACCCGCGTACGTATGGAGCGTACCCCCAACCCCAACAGTGTAAGTACGACCCGTACCCTCACCCGCGTATGTATGGAGCGTACCCCCACCCCAACAGTGTAAGTACGACCCGTACCCTCACACGCGTACGTATGGAGCGTACCCCCAACCCCAACAGTGTAAGTACGACCCGTACCCTCACCCGCGTACGTATGGAGCGTACCCCCCCACCCCAACAGTGTAAGTACGACCCGTACCCTCACACGCGTACGTATGGAGCGTACCCCCACCCCAACAGTGTAAGTACGACCCGTACCCACACCCGCGTACATATGGAGCGTACCCCTAACCCCAACAGTGTAAGTACGACCCGTACCCTCACCCGCGTACGTATGGAGCGTACCCCCACCCCAACAGTGTAAGTACGACCCGTGCCCTCACACGCGTACGTATGGAGCGTACCCCCCACCCCAACAGTGTAAGTACGACCCGTACCCTCACCCGCGTATGTATGGAGCATACCCCCACCCCAACCGTGTATGTACGGACCGTACCCCCACCTCGTATGCATGGAGCGAACCCACACACGTGTATGTTCTAAGCGTACATATCCTGAAATAGGAGGGGTGTGTGCAGAGTCCTCCCAGCAGTGCCCAGTCACAAGAGTGGTGTGTGCAGAGTCCTCCCAGCAGTGCCCAGACGCAGGAGGGGTGGGTGCAGAGTCCTCCCAGCAGTGCCCAGACACAGGAGGGGTGTGTGCCTATCACTCCCAGCAGTGCCCAGAGACAGGAGGGGTGGGTGTAGAGCCCTCCCAGCAGTGCCCAGTCACAAGAGTGGTGTGTGCAGAGTCCTCCCAGCAGTGCCCAGACACAGGTGGGGTGGGTGCCTATCACTCCCAGCAGTGCCCAGAGACAGGAGGGGTGGGTGTAGAGTCCTCCCAGTAGTGCCCAGTCACAAGAGTGGTGTGTGCAGAGTACTCCCAGCAGTGCCCAGACACAGGAGGGGTGGGTGCCTATCACTCCCAGCAGTGCCCAGAGACAGGAGGGGTGGGTGTAGAGTCCTCCCAGCAGTGCCCAGTCACAAGAGTGGTGTGTGCAGAGTCCTCCCAGCAGTGCCCAGACACAGGAGGGGTGGGTGTAGAGTCCCCCCAGCAGTGCCCAGACACAGGAGGGGTGGGTGCCTATCACTCCCAGCAGTGCCCAGACACAGGAGGGGTGGGTGCAGAGTCCTCCCAGCAGTGCCCAGACACAGGAGGGGTGTGTGCCTATCACTCCCAGCAGTGCCCAGACGCAGGAGGGGTGTGTGCAGAGTCCTCCCAGCAGTGCCCAGACACAGGAGGGGTGTGTGCCTATCACTCCCAGCAGTGCCCAGAGACAGGAGGGGTGGGTGTAGAGTCCTCCCAGCAGTGCCCAGACGCAGGAGGGGTGGGTGCAGAGTCCTCCCAGCAGTGCCCAGACACAGGAGGGGTGTGTGCCTATCACTCCCAGCAGTGACCAGAGACAGGAGGGGTGGGTGTAGAGTCCTCCCAGCAGTGCCCAGATGCAGGAGGGGTGTGTGCAGAGTCCTCCCAGCAGTGCCCAGACACAGGAGGTGTGTGTGCCTATCACTCCCAGCAGTGCCCAGAGACAGGAGAGGTGGGTGTAGAGTCCTCCCAGCAGTGCCCAGACACGGGAGGGGTGGGTGCCTATCACTCCCAGCAGTGCCCAGACGCAGGAGGGGTGTGTGCAGAGTCCTCCCAGCAGTGCCCAGACACAGGAGGGGTGTGTGCCTATCACTCCCAGCAGTGCCCAGACGCAGGAGGGGTGTGTGCAGAGTCCTCCCAGCAGTGCCCAGACGCAGGAGGGGTGTGTGCAGAGTCCTCCCAGCAGTGCCCAGACACAGGAGGGGTGGGTGCCTATCACTCCCAGCAGTGCCCAGACACAGAAGGGGTGTGTGCAGAGTCCTCCCAGCAGTGCCCAGACACAGGAGGGGTGTGTGCCTATCACTCCCAGCAGTGCCCAGATGCAGGAGGGGTGTGTGCAGAGTCCTCCCAGCAGTGCCCAGACACAGGAGGGGTGTGTGCCTAACACTCACAGCAGTGCCCCTGCAAAGAAAAGGGTGGAGTACCCACAGATCCAATGCCCACAAATGTCAGTCAGGTGCACAAAGATCCTGCAGTACATGTACCACATGTGTGCGAGGCTGAGAGTATACACATGCATAGCGCCAAAAAGAATACATGTACACATGAAGTCATGGCAACAGTCTACATACACAAGTACAGTGACCACCAAGGACGCCACGAATGATGCAGGTGGAGACATCGCTCAGCATGCATGGGCCAAGTCTAACGAGTCCGTCACACACCCAGCCAATGTAGACACAGCTCAGCACCACATATTGGAAAGACCCTGCAGGGAAGAAGTCAGGTTACACAGAGGAAGGAACACACCTTGGGACGATGTCACCATGCAGTAACTGCTTACATGAACAAAGTTATGTAGCCAACAGCTTGTGATGGCACACAGATACCAGGATCCACCCTATGACCAGCACAAGACGACAATTCCCACACACCCAACTCATAATCACCACCCAAAATAATGGGGCAGGTCGACCAACAGCAATACCAGACAGACAGTTGTGTACTAAGGAAAAATAAATTGCTTTAATCAGCTCCAAAAATATGTTTGTCCCTTGAAAGTTCAAAAAGTACAATGCCCATAGGGCAATCCAAAGTTCCAATCCAGGTGGGGGACACAGTGGGACGCGTGTCCCCTAGCTTGCCTGCACAGTCAGACTCCTTCGTCTTCCAGAGCGGGGAGGGGATCATGTGGGGGGGAAGGACCAGGCACCGCAGGGACATGAGGGCGAAGGGTAGGCATCGTGGGTGCAGGGATGGAGGACTCCACCACAGGGGGTGGGGCAGGGCCAAAGGCGGAGGCCGGGATGGCGCTGCACACCTTAGCAAGGTCCTCCAGCGACTCCCCTGCACCGGAAGGAACCACAGGCCCCAAGGAGGGGGGGGCGGAGGGATGGGTCGCAGCGCCACTGGGGGAGGATGTGGACAGGGGGGGGACTCAACCACCCTGACCGGGGACTCCCTTGACCGCTTGCGGGGTGGTGTCACAGTGGGGCTCAGGGACAGAGCGGCCATGAAGGAGTCTTTGCGGGATATGTGGCCAGGAAAGCTGAGGGGAGGGGATTTAGAGGGAGTGGATTTGGTGGAATGCGGACTCCCACTGTGGCTGCGTGACTTACGTTTGCCCCCCGACCCAGTGGGTGTGCCTACTTCACCCTGTGTGTGCGTGCCAGGAGGTGTGCGTATGACTTTCCCTGCTGGTGTGGTGCCTGTGTCTGTTGTGGTGGGTGCATGCTGACGTCTGGGTGTACGTGGGACAGGCATGGGAGTGGGAAGTGTGGATGGGTCAGGGGTAGGGGGTTGGACGTAGCGCTGCAGGAGACCCACTGCTGCAGTCAGTGTCGAGTCAATGGACCTCAGCAAGTTGCGTTGGTCAGCCTGCGATGAAAAAATGCCCTCCAAGTATGCCTCCATGTTGTTCAGCACTTGGCTGTGGCCATGGAGGACATTAAGCATCGCAGCCTGACCAACCTGCAACTGCCGCTGGATGTCCACAGACTCGGCATTGGCGGCAGCAGTGGAGACAGGGGCAGGGGGTGCGGTGCCTGGCAGGAAGGAGACATGTGGTGACCGGTGTTAGACGGACCGGGAGGGTCGGCCGAGGACAAGGGGAGAGGTCTCCGGGGAGAGCCGTCTCCAGCGATCGTACAGACAAATAACTTCCCCCCCACAGACAGATACCACACAAGGATAAGATTTAGCGTTCTTTATATGCACTTCTTAAGGTACGATGAAATGGTACAAGGAGGTCTGGACTCAGGGGTCCCCTCGATTAAGTCTCTCAAGCTAGAAAAAGGGGTAGCGGGACAGTCTGTTTACCAGTCTGGTAGTTCGGATGATATGGTGATTAGCTCACAATCCTCGAGCTTGGTGGTTTAGCTGGTACGGGCCGCGGCAGCGCCAGCAGGTCCCGGTGGAGATGGTCGATACACGGTCCGCGGCAGCGCCAGCAGGTCCCGGTGAAGATGGTCGAGGTACGGTCCGCGGCAGCGCCAGCAGGTCCCGGTGAAGGTGGTCGTTACAACGGTCCGCGGCAGCGCCAGCAGGTCCCGACGAGGATGGATGTTGCAGAAGGCCGCGGCAGCGCCAGCAGGCAGGACGATAGTTCGCAAGGTAGGGCTACGGCAGCGCCAGTAGTCCGTCAAGGCTGAGTTCTCTCGGTGTCTCTCGACTCCAGGATACAACTGCCTCCCTGCTCCGGAGCTGCCCCAGTTATAGGGCAGGCGCCCTTTGATGTCCGGATCCTCGCACTTGGAGGTCGGAGGGTCCGGGATGAAGGTGTCCAGACACCCAGCAGGGGGTGGAGCCAGCGCCTGGGGGAGCTGGAGGCGATCGGCACCTGGCGGGGGAGAGTCCTTGGCGCTTCGTTCTCCCATTGACCTGCCAAGTGGTCCGCTCACCTCCTGGGTGGATGGTGGTGCCGGGATGTCGGGGCCGGCCAGGCCCAGGGTTAGGGTCGGATGGAGGCCACGCGGCCTCGTGGCGCAGGGCCCAAGATGGCGGCTTGACCCGGCCGGGGGAGCCGGTGGTGGCTTGGGTCCGTGATACATGGAGGTCCGAGGGCAGGAATTCCGTCGGGAGACGGGGTGCGGGTGATTCTCGTGGGTCACGCCTGGTGGGCCTGGGCTGGGGCCCTGTCATGCGGGGAGGGAGCCAGCCCTTCGTGTGGCCTGTCCAACATGCGTCCCCCCCAGCTGAAGGCGGGGAGAGTCACCCATCTCCTTGGGGACTCTCCTCGTTGAGGCGGAAAAAGCGTGACAGGACATCCGCGTTGGCGTGGTCTTGGCCCGGTCGGTGCTCCACGGTGAAGTCCATTCCCTGCAGGGAGATGGACCAGCGCAATAGTTTTGGGTTCTCCCCCCGCATCTGCATCAGCCACTGCGAAGGCCTCCCTCTCGATTGTGCTCCAGCGCTGTTCTCGGGCCCGGAGACGTCGGCTGATGAAGGCCACCGGCTGGTCATGACCTTCGGGGTTCACTTGGGAAAGAACCGCCCCGATGCCGTGGTCGGAGGCGTCTGTCTGTACCACGAATTCCCGACTGTAATCGGGGGCCTGGAGTACGGGGGCGGTGCACAGAGCGGCCTTCAGCTTTTCGAAGGCCGCTTGACAATCGGGGGTCCAGTTAATCCGCTTCGGTTGGTTTTTGGACGTGAGACCCGTGAGGGGCCCCACAATGCTGCCGTAGTCCCTCACGAACCGCCGGTAGTAGCCGGTGAGCCCCAAGAAGGCTCGGACCTCGGTCTGGGTGACGGGGGGCTGCCAGGACTGGATGACAGCAATTTTAAGTTGCAGCGGGGCCACCAGCCCGCTTCCCACCTGGTGCCCAAGGTAGGTCACGGACCCTTGACCAATTTGGCATTTGCCGGCCTTAATCGTGAGGCCGGCCCGCTGGAGGGCCTGTAGGACCTCTTGGAGGTGGAGGAGGTGGTCGGACCAGTGGCGGCTGTATACAGCGATATCGTCCAGGTAGGCCGCGCTGAACTCTTCGAGCCCCGCCAAGACCTGGTTCACAAGACGTTGAAACGTGGCGGGGGCGTTCTTCATGCCGAAGGGCATGACCTTGAAGTGGTAGTGGCCATCGGGGGTAGAGAAGGCAGATCGTTCCTGAGCCCGGGGTGTGAGGCCGATCTGCCAGTAGCCCGCTGTTAGGTCGAAGATACTGAGGTAGCGGGCGGCCCCCAGCCGGTCGATCAGTTCGTCCGCCCGGGGGATAGGATGAGCGTCGGTCCGAGTGACAGCGTTCAAGCCCCGGTAGTCGACGCAGAATCTCAGTTCAGGTGTGGTGCCGGGGGCAGCGGCTTTGGGTACCAATACAACCGGGCTGGCCCAGGGACTGTCCGAGGGCTCGATGACCCCGATCGTGAGCATTCTGGCTACTTCTTCTTGTATGCAATCCCGTACCCGATCTGGTACGCGATAGGCCCGGTGTCGGATAGGGGGACTGTCCCCGGTGTCCACGTCGTGCAAGCACCAAGGGGTGACCCCGGGGGTGAGGGAGAACAGTGTAGCGAACCGCAGCAGGAGGTCCCGGCAGCCCTGGCGTTGCTCTGGGGTGAGGGCATCGGAGAGCCGGACCCCGTCCACGGAACCGTCGTTCTCCTGAGCCTTCAGTAGATCCGGGAGGGGTTCGGAGTCTTCCTCTGCCCCACTGTCCGTAGCCATCAGGAGGCTAAGTTCTGAGCGCACAAAGTGTGGTTTGAGTCTGTTGGTGTGGAGGACCCGAAGGGGGTTCCGGGGGGTCCCCATGTCGATGAGGTAAGTGACGGGGCTTTTGCGCTCGACCACTTTGAAGGGCCCCGTCCACTTATCTTGCAAGGCACATGGTTCGGTGGGGGACATCACCCACACTTGTTGACCAGGTTCGAACTCGACGGAGGAGGCATTGTGATCATACCACCTCTTCATGTCTTCCTGGCTGGCCTCGAGGTTCGCCTTGGCCATCTCCCTGAAGCGCCGAGTCTGGTTGCGTAGGGCCAGGAGGTACTTGAAGACGTCTGGAGGGGTCTTTAGGGGGGCCATCTCCCAACCTTCTTTGACTAGGCTGAGGGGCCCTCGCACAGGGTGCCCGTACAGGAGTTCGAAAGGGCTAAAACCGAGGGATTTCTGGGGAACTTCCCGGTAGGCGAAGAGGAGGCACGGGAGTAGTACATCCCACTGGCGATGGAGGGGCTCTTCCAATTCCCCAATCATCCCCTTGAGAGTGCGGTTGAATTGCTCCACTAGTCCATTCCCTTGGGGGTGATAGGGGGTCGTGAATCTGTAGGTGACCCCGCACTGTTGCCAGAGGGACTTCATGTATTTGGAGATGAAGTTCGTCCCTCGGTCGCTGACGACTTCTCGGGGGAAGCCCACCCGGGAGAAGATCCCCATTAGGGCCCGGCCAATCACCGGAGCGGTCACAGTTCGTAGGGGCACCGCCTCGGGGTAGCGGGTGGCGTGGTCCACCAGTACTAGGATGAACCTGTGTCCTTGCGCTGTGCGGGGGTCCAGGGGCCCCACAATGTCTATCCCTACCCTCTCGAACGGGGTAGTGACCACTGTGAAGGGTTGTAGAGGGGCTTTCAGCTTACGGCCACTCTTCCCGCTGGCTTGGCACGTGGGGCAGGACCGGCAGTGGTTCAGGATGTCGTTCCTCATCTTCGGCCAGAAAAAGTGGGTTACTAGGCGACTGTAAGTTTTGTCCTGGCCCAGGTGTCCAGCCAGGGGTACATCGTGGGCCAGGTTGAGCAGAAAGTCTCTGAAGCGGAGAGGTACCACTAGTACTCGACCGGCCCCGAGCTCCGCGATTCTTTGTTCGCTGTATAGCAGGTCGTTATCCCAGTAGACCCAGTGAGTTCCGGTGGAGTCCCCTGCGCTCTGGGCGCTGGCTTGTTGGCGGAGTCCCTCGAGGGAGGGGCAGGTCTTTTGCTCCTGGCGGAACTGTTCCTGGGTGGGCCCCCCTTCTTGACGCCATTGAGCCAGGCCGGGTAAGTCCTGGGGTTCGATCGTTGGTTCCGGGGGGTGGGCCTCGTTGTTGTCTTCTACTGGGGCGACCGGGGGCGGAGGTGCTGGCCATTCCGGTTCTTCGGATCGGGGGACGGCACGGGCGGCCATGGACCGGGTGGTTACGCAGGCCCAGTCCGGGAGGCCCAGCATCCCCAGGTGCTCTCTTCTCTCGACGGTGGCCCACGGGGAACTCTCAAGGTCATTCCCCAGGAGGCAGTCCACGGGGGCATCATCCCGGACCGTCACCTTCAGCAGGCCGGAGACCCCTCCCCATTCGAAGGGGACGCAGGCCATTTGACACAGACTTTCGGAGTTGTCGGCTGAGCGGACGGGGCAGAGAATGTTCGGCAGGATCTGCTCGGGCTTCACCAGGTGACAGCGGACGGCCGTCACACTGGCGCCTGTGTCACGTAAGGCCTCGGCCCGATGCCCATTAATGGTCACCCACTGACCGTATTTCCTGGTGTTGGCGGGTAGGGGAGCCCGCGGGACCATGTCTCTTCCCCCTAGACACGCTAGAACCATGGCGGCCGGTTCCCACTCTTGCTGGGCCGGCTCATACTCTTCCTGTTCCTCTGATAGTCGTTCTTCCCCCAGGGCGGCGGCAGCCACCTGGCGGGGCTTGGGCGTTTGGTTCTGCGGGCAGCTCGGGTCATTGGCGTAGTGGCCGACTCGCTGGCATCGGTGGCACGTGACGTTGGCTCGGAACCCAGGACGCATCGGGGGGTTGCCCCGGCCGGTCGGGGGCGGGGTGCTGGTCACGGTTGTTGCCGGGGGGCTGTCTCTCCCTCGCCCCTGGCCTCCTCCTCCTCCCCGGGGACGGTGCTGGCCTTGGTTGCTTCGGTTTTGCTCGTGTGGTCCTCTCCGGCCCACTCGGGTGCTTTCCCATCGATCAGCCTCAGCGGCGAGCTGCCGGGGGTCAGTCAGTTTACTGTCGAGGAGGTGCTGCCTGAGCTCGACGAAACAGTTGTTCGACAGGTGTTCCCATACCATAAGGTTAAAGAGTTGTTCGTAGGTTGTTACCTGGCTCCCCTTGATCCAACCCTCGAAGGCTCGGCTGAAATAGTTGACGTACTCCACCCAAGTTGTACCCGGGATCCGGGTGCAATCTCTGAACCTCTGGCGGTACATCTCGGGTGTGAGGCCGTAGCGGGTGAGGAGGGCAGCCTTCATGTGGTCGTAGGACGACATTTGGTGATCTGGGAGCTGCAGCAGGGCATCGCGGCCTTCGTTGACGAACCTCCCCCATAGTCCGGCTCCCCCATCACTCCGGTCGATCCGGTGGGAGGTCATGGCGATCTCGTAGGCTTTGAACCACTGTTGTATGTCGTCTTCTCGAACATACTCTCGGACAACATCCTTGGGGATGTGGACTTTTTTCTCGGTTGCCCCCGGGGTGTGCGGTCGCTCAGGCATCCCCGGTTCTTTATTCTGTTTCCGAAGTTCTATTTCCGCCAGTTTGCGCTCGTGTTCGAGTGTTATTCTTTTTTCCTCAAGCTCTCTCTGTCTTTGCTTTTCTTCTCGCTCTTCTCGGAGCCGCAGATGCTCTAGATTTATTTTCTGCTCGGCTAACTTGAGTTCACCGTCCATCTTGAGTCGTGCCATTTCCAATTCGTGTAGTCTGGTTCTTTCTCTTTCCTGGATCACCTCCTGCGAGAGGCCCGTTCCCCGCTCCTCGGGAGCCGTGGCGTTCCCCTCTGGTGCGACACTGTTTTGGTCGGAGGGTCCGGCGATCCCAGTTTCTGTCCACGACTCAAGGGCGTGCTTCAAATCATCTTTGGTACTCAGGCCGGTGGTAGCAATGCCTAGTTCCATGCAGAATTGTTTAAGTTCGCGGTGGCTATATTCTTCCAACTTATCCATTTGGAACTTTTCAGTGGAACCGCTATCTTTGGCTGACATCGTGGTTTTGTCGTGGGGTGAGCTACTCTCTGTACGATTACGCGTTGATTCGGATCGCGCCGCTGGCCACCAATGTTAGACGGACCGGGAGGGTCGGCCGAGGACAAGGGGAGAGGTCTCCGGGGAGAGCCGTCTCCAGCGATCGTACAGACAAATAACTTCCCCCCCACAGACAGATACCACACAAGGATAAGATTTAGCGTTCTTTATATGCACTTCTTAAGGTACGATGAAATGGTACAAGGAGGTCTGGACTCAGGGGTCCCCTCGATTAAGTCTCTCAAGCTAGAAAAAGGGGTAGCGGGACAGTCTGTTTACCAGTCTGGTAGTTCGGATGATATGGTGATTAGCTCACAATCCTCGAGCTTGGTGGTTTAGCTGGTACGGGCCGCGGCAGCGCCAGCAGGTCCCGGTGGAGATGGTCGATACACGGTCCGCGGCAGCGCCAGCAGGTCCCGTTGAAGATGGTCGAGGTACGGTCCGCGGCAGCGCCAGCAGGTCCCGGTGAAGGTGGTCGTTACAACGGTCCGCGGCAGCGCCAGCAGGTCCCGACGAGGATGGATGTTGCAGAAGGCCGCGGCAGCACCAGCAGGCAGGACGATAGTTCGCAAGGTAGGGCTACGGCAGCGCCAGTAGTCCGTCAAGGCTGAGTTCTCTCGGTGTCTCTCGACTCCAGGATACAACTGCCTCCCTGCTCCGGAGCTGCCCCAGTTATAGGGCAGGCGCCCTTTGATGTCCGGACCCTCGCACTTGGAGGTCGGAGGGTCCGGGATGAAGGTGTCCAGACACCCAGCAGGGGGTGGAGCCAGCGCCTGGGGGAGCTGGAGGCGATCGGCACCTGGCGGGGGAGAGTCCTTGGCGCTTCGTTCTCCCATTGACCTGCCAAGTGGTCCGCTCACCTCCTGGGTGGATGGTGGTGCCGGGATGTCGGGGCCGGCCAGGCCCAGGGTTAGGGTCGGATGGAGGCCACGCGGCCTCGTGGCGCAGGGCCCAAGATGGCGGCTTGACCCGGCCGGGGGAGCCGGTGGTGGCTTGGGTCCGTGATACATGGAGGTCCGAGGGCAGGAATTCCGTCGGGAGACGGGGTGCGGGTGATTCTCGTGGGTCACGCCTGGTGGGCCTGGGCTGGGGCCCTGTCATGCGGGGAGGGAGCCAGCCCTTCGTGTGGCCTGTCCAACAACCGGGCACGCTGGGAAGGGACACGAGCAAGTGGGAGGCGGCTGATGGCAATGGAGGGGGCGGGCTGAGATGTTGTGCCGCTGTCAGCTGCTGGTGCAGCCTCCGCCCACTCGGAGAGATCATCCTCGGACCCGTCAGCTTTATATTCTGTCGTGCCAGTGGACAGGTCCTCGGCCTCACTCTCCTCCACCTCAGTTCCACTCAATGTGCCAGCCACGATGTCAA
The DNA here is from genome assembly GCF_964204655.1 of Triturus cristatus. Lineage (NCBI taxonomy): Eukaryota > Metazoa > Chordata > Amphibia > Caudata > Salamandridae > Triturus > Triturus cristatus. The sequence continues at coordinate 949,994,051 of NC_140585.1, forward strand.
CGCTGGCACTGGTGCCCGGTCCCTCCGCTCCGTCTGTGCTCATGTCTCCCTCCATATCCCCCGACGATGCTGTGGGCAAGGTGAAGAGACAGCAATTAATCATACACCTGTATACATATGTCACATGAGTCCAATCTACATGGGTTACAGTGCATAGCCTGAAAAGAAAGATCAGTAACATCTACAAAACAAGGTACAGATGTAGGGCATGCAACACACAGTTGGTTGACCCACTATGCCACTGAAAAACCATGGAGAGCATGACACAATAGCAAATGACATGAAATGGAGTTTGACAGAGGAGCCAGGCCCTGGGGACAATCCAGCACTGCATCTGCACCACACAGCGTTGCCGAAAATAGGGATGAGCAGGGACCATATCCATGAACTTGAGGCACATGCTGCATTGGTAATACTGAAAACATGCCCAACATGACTGGCTCACTGCACCTTGAGTGTATGTCTAGACAAACATCACACACTGGCCAGACCTAGCAAGGAGACATCAGGATTTGACATGTAGGCTTTGCCCGCACCAACCACCCCCTACATGAGACAATTTGTTGAGACACAGGAAGCACTTACATCTCTTAGTCTGGGTGAAATACACATGGGCTGCATAAATGCAAGATTGGACGCCAAATACCCAAGGTGCGCCTGTCCAAATAATCATGTACAAATGGTCATCATCAGATGATTGTAACAAGACACACAGGCACTGGCCACCGTGAGTATGAACAAGGGAAATTAGGTCAGGCTGTACAGTGGACACTTGTACTACATTTTACGTCAATATACATGGTGCCAGGGGACAATGGCACAGAGCACAACCTATGCTGTAGACACTGAGAGTGTCCACGTTTTGTGATGACACACATGACACCTAGGAAAATATGCCCCAGGGGACAGTAGTGGCCACACAACTCCATGGTCCTGAATGGGAATTACTGCAACACACGCCACCATCCCTGCACTATGCGTATCGCACACTCATGCACATCATGTCACAGGCCACAACATAGGACATGCGTGCTGTAAGGCATGACACTTGAGAGACTAACTCCCATGTCTGGACTCAGCATCAGTGCCAACTGACATGGAACCCACATGAACTGAACTGGACAGGGCACAGGCAAGGTCCCAAAACCTGTTACACACCACCCCCACACATGATGCTACAGGCATAGTTCACGTGGAGAAAGTGCCAGCCTACATTACCTTGTGAAGGAGTGACTACACACAGACCAGGGAACACATTGCAAGGAGGGGAAGGGAGGCAGGAGAGCACCGCTATACTGTGGGTAACTGGATCTGCACACCACCTTTAAACCCTGGCAGTGTATCCATGCAACTGTGCACTTACAAATGCTGGTGACACACAACAAACACACATGTACCTACCCCCTTCCTGCTGCTGCTTCTCCTGTAAGCGCCTGTCCAAGTCTGGAAATACCACCGCCAGCACACGCTTGTGGATGTGGGTCAGACGGCGGTGCCCGCGGTTCTTATGGGTCTCAGGTGAGTCCCCCAGCAGGACCCGTGCGATCCTCTGTGTCCAGCACCGGATATCCTGCCAGCGTTTCCTCACCTGGGCCAGGCACCGCTTGCGACCCTCCGTCCTCCTCACGGCACTGACGGCGTTCATCCATATCTGCTTCTTGGCAGAGGCGCCTACCTGTGAGGATGAACAAGTGACACTACATCAATACACCTGGCACATGTCACAGAGACACATATTAGAACAAATTTGCTGTTTACAACAAGGCATAGTATGCATCCAACGCATTGCACCTTTGTCATAGGGACATGATCCTCTGGGGAAGGGCAAAAGCAGTACGTGCCATTGAAAGTACACAGGTGGAATGAGGGCAACGACACAATCAATGATCCAGGCTCACACTGTGCATCAGAAGGTACACCAGGATAATGTGCAGCACCTCTAAGCAGTCACATGCCACAGGCCACTGACGCTACCGCAGCAGAGTACACAGACACACACAGGCACAGGACATTCACCTGCCATTGCCAAATGCAGCGACAAACCTCACTCTGCACATGTGCCACTAGACGGGGGGGCTCACAGGCGTGGGGCTGGCTCTGCACGTCAGACACACAGCACTGCTCCCTGCTCACATCACATGGGCAGGGTATATCCATCCCTCATGCAGCCCGGGTGCCACACTCCACATATGCACCCACCCACATGACAGGGGACTTACACACACACCGATGTCCAGGGTACGAACACATCATGTGGACACTCTCAGCACAGGACACAGAACTAACACACATCTGTGGGTACAGTCACCTGTCACACTGGGCTGACCACATAATAAAATGAGGACTGTAGAGGCTACATTCCCAGGAGGACAAGACAGGCAGAATGTGGCATGCACCATGCAGTGATTGTCACAGTAAACACAATGCAAGTGAGGACGGCAGACATGCACCACAGCATGCACTGGCTGGGAGACATCAGGCATTCCCCCCCCTGGGACCCCCCCTACAGTACATAGCATGTGTGTCACACCTGGACACAATGCCAGAAGTCACAGTCACAAACAAGGGACACAGTCTGTGCCAGTAGACTCTGCATTCACCTGATACCCTGGTCGCCCATACAGCAGGGGGTACTGTGGGAGGATCACATCCAGCAAAGCCAGGTTCTCCTCCAGGGTGAAAGGCTGTGACCTCTCCACAGACCTTGACATGGTTCCAGGGAATCAGTAGCAGCAGCTGGGTCGTCGAATCCAAAGATGTGCAGGCAAGTGCTCCCTCATGGGACCTGGCTGCCTTATATCTGCCTTGCTGGCCTGTTTCATGCACAGGAGTACAGAGTGATTGGTCACTCACATTTGCATCCTATGTTTCCTCCAATCCCTTCAAACCTAGCACAGTCAGTGGGTTCTTATTGTATTTTTTTCTTGAGCATGATGTCAACTCCAGAACCACATTGCAACAAAGTAGATTCATTCAAACTGACTACTGCTGTGCACCTGCTGAAAATAATTCGAAATTTAAACTTGGTCTCCATGACAACCAGCATGCATGTAGGCCTTTATACTTGTCCCTCATGTGTCCCCTATGTAATTTCGAGTTTCACACACAGGTACGGTGCGTACCGGGGGCCCTAGGGCACCACAAATGCATAGCAACGGCCCGTATAGGCGTGTGTACGGTCCGTATCACTATGGGTGTGCTCGCGTATGCGTACCCATAGTGATAGTGAGCGTACGCACGCGTGTACGGTCCGTACCACTATGAGTACGCATACGCGAGAACACCCATAGTGATAGTGAGTGTACAGGCGTGTGTACGGTCCGTATCACTATGGGTGTGCTCGCGTATGCGTACCCATAGTGATAGTGAGCGTACGCACGCGTGTACGGTCCGCACCACTATGAGTACGCATACGCAAGAACACCCATAGTGATAGTGAGCGTACGCACGCATGTACGGTCCGTATCACTATGGGTACGCATACGCGAGAACACCCATAGTGGTACGGACCGTACACACGCCTGTACGCTCACTATCACTATGGGTGTTCTCGCGCATGTGTACCCATAGTGGTACGGACCGTACATGCGTGCGTACGCTCACTTTCACTATGGGTGTTCTCGCGTATGCGTACTCATAGTGGTACGGACCGTACACATGCCTGTACGCTCACTATCACTATGGGTGTTCTCGCGTATGTGTACCCATAGTGGTACGGACCGTACACACGCCTGTACGCTCAATATCACTATGGGTACGCATACGCGAGCACACCCATAGTGGTATGGACCGTACACACGCCTGTACGCTCACTATCACTATGGGTACACATACGGCAGCACTCCCATAGTGATAGGGAACGTACACAGGCCCTCTGAGCGAATGTACGGTGCCTTTCACACATCACAGTGGTGACAGGCAGCACACAGGAAGGAATAGGGCTGACATACTTGTCCATGGATGGACATCAAGGCATTGTCTGGGCAGTACTACATGTGTGGGGCACAGGTGTGAAAGGCTGTGATGTGGCACATTACTCCTGAGTTGAGAAGGCACCAGATGTATGATGAGATGTGTACAGATGTTATGTGTGACGGTGCAATGTGTGCCAGGCATGCCCTTAACTCCTTTGACATGTGTGCATGTCGTACTGCACACTTGGGATGAGCGTCACTGGCATGGCACAGTCAACAACACACGCAAGTGTCCCCTGATGCCCGCTACAGGGGTTACCACACCAGACATGTGACTACCCACGGTGCACGATGTGACTATGTCATGTATGTGTGGGGTGTTCCCATTAGCTTGATGTTGGTGCTCCCTCAAAAGCATCAGCTGTTGCAGCAACCAACATGTGTCTGTGTGTAGATGACATGGCACACTGTTACGCACACCAGGCCACATGTGGTATCGGATGTGAGGTGCGTATGTATGCATGGGACACGGAGTAGCGTAACAAGGACATGTCTGCATCCTCTCTATGAATGTGTGGTGAGTCATTTCATGTACACCTTATTGGCAAGGTGTGTGGGCTGTCCTAGTGTAATGTCATGTGACCTGTGGCTCTAGTGTTCCGCTACCAGTCTCTGCAATCGACATCCTACTTCTGCTGATGTGTTGATGTATGTCACTCCTGTGTTGCGTCTGGCTGTTCACTTACAATGGGACACAGCTAATCCCATGCCATGGCATGTGGAGGTTCACAATCTCCGTGTGTAGCTGGGTCTTGGTAGGAGTGTCACCTGGCAGCCATACGTGTCCAGGGCATGTGGCACATACCTGACTCCGTATGTCGCATATGTGTATTGACAGATTAACATGTGCTCAGCACCAAAAAATTGTTGTTGTAGTGCACTCACTCTTCCTTGTCACTTCCAAATTACTGCAGAGCACCGCCTCTTCCCCGAGCAATTCCGGACTTGGCTGCCATGCGGGAGAATGACTGTATCCGGTGCTACCGCTTCCCCCAACCGTTGATTGTGGAGTTGACGGCGAGGCTGGCAACACACCTGCAACCGATGCACAGGTATCCTACGGCACTGACACCCCAGCTGAAGGTAATGGCGGCCCTACATTTTCTTGCCACGGGTACCTTTCAAAATACCATAGCTCATGTTGGTGGCATGTCCCAGAGCATGTTCTTCCGTGTGCTGCATGATTTCTTAGAGGCCATGTTGCTTCACCTGGATGAGTTCATCCATTTCCCAACCCCTGAAATGTTGACTGGGGTCAAGCGTGGATTCTATGCCCTGGGAGGGATGCCCCATGTCATTGGGTCCATAGATGGGACACATGTGGCTTTGGTACCACCACAGGCACAGGAGGTAGCGTACAGGAATCGCAAGCACTACCACTCCATCAATGCCCTTGTGGTGTGTCTGTCCAACATGGTGATTTCACATGTCTGTGCTCGTTTTCCAGGATCAGCACACGATGCCTACATCATGAGGCGTAGCAGGGTGCCTGAAATGATGACGCAGCTGTGCAACGAACGAGCATGTGTTGTTGGTGGGTACACTCTGTCTGTCCTGTATTTTGCGTAGACTTCCAGCACGACCGCTTCTCCTGTCCTACTTATGTCCATGTGCTTTCCATGTAGGGGACGCTGGCTATCCCAACATGCCATGGCTGATCACACCTCTCCGCAACCCCATCACGCCGGCCCAGCTCCGCTACAACACCGCCCATGGCCGGACAAGGGGAGTGATAGAGAGGACATTTGGCCTCCTGAAGAGCCGATTCAGATGCCTCCACAAGACCGTTGGCGCCCTCCCATATGCCCTGGCGAAGGTCTGCAAAATCTTCATGGTGTGCTGCATGCTGCATAACATGGCAGTTGAGAAAGCTGTGCCACTCATCCTGGATCAAGATGATCAGGACCATCCACCCGTGGAGGACCAAGGTCTTGGCAATGGGGCTAGTGATGTGGAGGATGTGGTTCCGCAAGAGGACATCCGGACTCGGCTCATACGCGACTTCTTTGCTTAGTGGTGAGTACCAGTGTCTGTGTGTGCACGCATTGGTCCCCGTGTGGCATGTGTTGTGATGTGTGTGTCCATCTGCATGTATGGCACGTGAGTCAGAGGTGTGTGTGGATGTGTCACTGGAGTGAAGGTGCCAGTGATGTGTATTTCCCCAGTCATAATTGTGACCTAGCATGTTGTCATCCTTACATGTGTCGAGTACATGCACATGCAAGTGGCTGTGCTTTTTGTGGCTGACTTCTTGTGTGTCTCTCATCCCCAGGTACTTGCGCATGCCGTCTGCTGGTTGCATTGTTGTGGCACTGCTATTCCTCATGGACACGTCATCGTGTGCTGACTCAGCGTTACACGCACGGACAAGGTTGGAAGTCTCCTTAGGGTAAGGGATGCATCAGGGGTGTATTGGGTGTGGCAGTTGTTTACGATGTGTGCACACTGCCCCTGTCGATGTTTGGTTCCTCTGCAGACATGTCGCATCACCATGGGACACATGACATGCAGCTGGGTACACCTGAATAGATGGTCAGACTTGTTGACAGTCATCAGTGATGGGATTGTGGATTGTGATGATGGCATCAATGTGTGTTACACTGCCCTCGGACACATACGGTTTGCATTGGCTTGACATGGTGTGGGACTTCCACATCAGCGGATCAATGGTGTCTGGCAGTCTCTCCGTGAGCAGCAGGGGGTGTTTAGCTGTTAGCCGACACTTTTGTGCCAGTTCCATGGCTATCACGCATTTGTGCTGCAGAAGGGGGGTTCCAGTGTTGGACCCACATGTTACTCCACATGACCCGTTCATGTGTACTCCGAGTTGCCTCTGCAATCCCGAATACATGAGTAATAAAGGTGTCCCTATGCCTCCAAGGTGCCTCTTCTCAGTCAATGCTGGTGTGTTGCCACGGTGCATCCGGCATGTCTGGCATGGTTTTCCGTGATAGTGGCTATGTGTCTATGTGTAGAGTAGCAAGATGCAAGCTGTTTGTGTGGGATTGGACTGTGTATTGTGCATGATGTCCATGACTGTGTGGGTATTGTGACATGTGCCATCCCCATGCATCCAACGTAGGCCAGGCCACCATTCTCTGCATCCACCTGACTCAAGCTTGCAGGACATGGTTCTGCCACCTGTCCACACATACCTGGGTGCCCCACAGGACACTCCACATGATCCCTGACCTCTGCGCATGGCTGTCACTGTACTCAAAATGTCTGTCGGCACGGTTGTGCGGCCACCCCCTCAGCTGGTTGGGCCCATCACGGGTGTGTATGGTGCTCCATGTCTGTCTTGCCTAATACAATGTGACCCATGTGTGTCCTGTGCCAGACTCAGGCCCCAGGGTGTGGATGGTTGAAGTCAAATGAGAACTCCGGCATGGTTAGACTTTACAAGACACATGTAAGGTAATAATGCAAAATGTAGGCATCTTCTCTTTATGGTGTAACTTTTTATTTTGGTTAGGGTACGGGGGGGTGGGGGGTATGACATGAGGGGCTTTCCGGGTGTGTGGAATCCAAAGTTCACTAGGGGAGTTGGTGTCCTTGCCATTTGAAATCCTCAGAGTCCATGCCACAGTCTTTGTCAACATTGGTCAGACAGTGACCAGCAAGTCCATGTGGCAGAGAATGTATTTTGCTGCTGTGCTGCTGTTGGTCCAGTGGGCCAGGTGCCAGGCCAGGTGTCCTGGGAGATGGTGCTGTTGCGCTGACCCTCACGGTCTTTTCCGTGGATGACCCGCCCTCCTGCGGGGACCCTCAGAAGCAGGCCGTGACGATGTTTGGGATGCTCCGTCGGATGTCTCCTCCTCCTCCTCCTGATCCCTCCCTGTGGGTGGTGATGTTCTACGCCTGATGGCACAGGGAGGGTTGCCCATGTTGTCGGCTATCCGACAGAGTGTACTGTGAATTCCCCTGAACACCGTCACGAGCTCAGCCTGTCTGTCCTCCATCCGCCCTTGGTGTCGCAGTAGACAGGCATGTTGCTCCGCATGTTGCTGGGCCTGCTGGGTCTTGATCTCCTCGAGGATGGACACAACCTGGGCCATGCCCGTGGTGTCCTGCCGGTATGTCTCCAGGATGTTTCTGACATGGGAATATACCGGTTCCGCAGCCAAATGGTCAGGCTCACGCCTCCGCCGTCCTCCACTCCCACCACCCCTGCCCACTTGCGCCTGGCCTGCCCTTGTGGGCACATCGGGTCTCCGGCACCCCTGAGGGGTGGCATTGGCGTTGTCGCCTGCCTCCTCCTGGGTGCCCGGTACACCGTGTCCCTCCTGGCCAGCCTGGCTGCATTGTGGTGGTGGGGCAGGGATCCTGGGTGTCTCCTGGGATGTGGCAGGAGTGGGGGTGGTGGTTGGCCCAGTTGTACCTGACGCAGGTGCTGCAGGTGGTTGGACACCAGAGGGGCCAGGTTGGTCGGGTCGGGTTCGTCCACAGAGTGGTGAGAGTCGTCGCTGCCGGTGGGTCCGTCATCCCGCCGAGCCGGGTCCTGTGAGTCTTCCCCCCCAGTGTTGGGGGGTGATCCACGACGTTGACCTGTGTGTGAGAGAGACAATGTTAATTTTGTTCCATGCAACATCCATGTTTCATTGGTTTCTAAGTTGGCACATTTCCTCTGGGAATTTGGATATGTCTTGCATTCCACTCACAGTGCACTTGTGTATGGGTATGTCCCTTGGCCACAGCTTTTGCGACTTTACCTATGTGTGGCACAGTCTTACTTGCTGCGTCAATTGTGACTGCAGTCAGCAGTGGAGTGAGCAGGTGTGGCGAGCCATGCATTGGCGCCTTCCGTGTTGCACTGTACGTGGGCACATGGAGTTGTTCCACACACTTATATGATGCAGGTAGCTGGCGTTGTGCTCGTGCACAGGTTGAGACATGGCCCAGTGTTTTGCCATGAAGAAGAGGGGGGATTCAGGCACTGGCCACCCTTGTCTACATGCACGCAGTCCACCTGCTGACAAGCAGACATTCCCAGACCCCCCAAGGCAGAATTGGTCTCCCTGTGTGTCCCTTTCTCACTCCCTCTCTGTCCCCCTCTCCCTCCCTCTGTGTGTCAGCCTCCTCCCTCTGTCCGTCTCCCTGTGTCTCCCTCCCTCTCTCTCCCCCTCTCCCTCCCTCTGTGTGTCACCCTCTGTCACCTCAGCCCAGCTTCCTAGGCACACACTTTTTCCAGATCTTTGACTGGCCCTTGGCATGGTCATGTGAGTTTGTTTCTGATCTGCAGGCACCCATTGGGTGCAGTGTCTGTGTCTGCGCTGCTGCTGTGGTGGTGTGTGCTGCCACTCTTTCACAGTGTTGGCTGTTCATTAGCTGCTGTCATGTGCAAAAACGTGCCGTCACCCCCATGTGTTAATGCAAGGCGTCCGCCATTTGCTGGCAAGTCTTTCCTGTGTGGGGACACACTGTTTGTCTGGCTGTGACCTAGGCCATATGGGCAGGTGGCATTGTTGTCTGATTCTGAGTTGCACTGTGTGATTTTTGGGGCCCACACTCCCGCCATCCGGCTTACCGTGTCTTGTGTTGGTGTTTTCTGTGGCCTGTGACTTTGCATTGTCCAGCTGGGTGCATGGGGCATGGTGGCGCCAGTGGCATGTGCGTGTTCATGGAGTGTAGTTGAGTCATGCGATAGCTTGGGGTGGTTGCGTGCCTGTTTGTGAGTTTGGTTGTGGATGACGTTCCCCCATGTGAGGTGAGTTGTTTGTGTACTCACCCGGGTCTCGGAGTCCGTCTAATCCGTCCACTGACACCACCGGCAGTATGGCCATCACCCTCTCCTCCCAGGGATGGTAGTGTACGGTTTTGCCGGGCGACCCTCCTCCAGTGACGTTGGCCTGGTTGTGGTCGTCGGTCATTTTGGCTCGGACCCTCCTCCGCAGATCGTACCACCTGGCTTGGCATTCATGCCTGGTCCTTCTTGTGGCCGCAACAGCATTCACAGCATCAACAATCCTCTGCCACATGGCTGTTTTTTCGGTCATGCAGGTCTGTCTGACCAATGTTCCAAAGAGGTGTGGCTCGACTCTGAGGATTTCGTCGACAAGGACCTCCAACTCGCGGCTAGTGAACTTTGGATTCTTGTTAGTGGGCATGGTGAGGGGTGTGGGTGTGGATGGTTGGGGGAGGTGTGTGTGGATGGTTGTGGGTGTGTGGGTGTGGTTGTGCAGGTGTGTGTGTGAATGTGATGAGGGGGTGTTTGTGAAGGTGTGTGTGTGAAGGTGTGCAAGTGTAAGGTGTAGTAAAGGTTCAAGTATGGTGCTGTAGGTTGTCTGTGGGGTCTGGCAGCAGTGAGTCTGTTGCAAAGGCTCATGGTTTGTGTGTGTGGGCCCTTTTTATTGGTCCATTGGTGGGTGTGGCTGTGTTTGAAGTTTGGGTGGGTGTGTTATAAGGAGTGGTTGTGTTTTGGGCCTCTGTTTGGGATTTTGGCAGTTGCAGGTCAGTGAATGTGTTGTTTTTGTGCTTGTTGGACATGTTTTGTGGCTTTGTGTCATTCGAATGGTGTATTCTTGTGTTGTTTTGCTTTGTCCTGGTTGTGTACGTGCGTTTTTAGCGTGTGTACGGTGTGTACTTCGGGAATTTTGTTGTACAGTGCTGTCATTGTGTCTGGCTTGGTACGACTCATACATGCGCGATGTTGTGTGAAGGTGCTGGTGTTGGGGCCTGGGGTGCGCTCCGTACTAAGAATGTTGGGGTGGGGGTACGCTCCATGCATACGCGGGTGGGGGTACGTGTCGTACATACATGGTTGGGGTGGGGGTACGCTCCATACGTACGCGGGTGATGGTACGGGTCGTACATACACGATTGGGGTGGGGGTACGGGTCGTTCATACACGGTTGGGGTGGGGGTACGGGTCGTACATACACGGTTGGGGTGAGGGTACGCTCCATGCATACGCGGGGGAGGGTACGGGTCGTACATACACTGTTGGGGTGGGGGTACGCTCCATACGTACGCGGGTGAGGGTACGGGTCGTACATACACGGTTGGGGTGGGGGTACAGTCCGTACATACACGGTTGGGGTGGGGGTACGCTCCATGCATACGCGGGTGATGGTAAGGGTCGTACATACACTGTTGGGGTGGGGGTACGGTCCGTATATACACGGTTGGGATGGGGGTAGGCTCCATGCATACGCGGGGGAGGGTACGGGTCGTACATACACTGTTGGGGTGCGGGTACGCTCCATACGTACGCGGGTGAGGGTACGGGTCATACATACACGGTTGGGGTGGGGGTACGGTCCGTACATACACGGTTGGGGTGGGGTAATGCTCAATGCATACGCGGGTGAGGGTACGGGTCGTATATACACTGTTGGGGTGGGGGTACGCTCCATACGTACGCGGGTGAGGGTACGGGTCGTACAAACACGGTTGGGGTGGGGGTATGGGTCGTACATACATGGTTGGGGTGGGGGTATGCTCCATGCATACGCGGGGGAGGGTACGGGTCATACATACACTGTTGGGGTGGGGGTACGCTCCATACGTACGCGGGTGAGGGTACGGGTCGCACATACACGGTTGGGGTGGGGGGTACGGTCCGTACATACACGGTTGGGGTGGGGGTACGCTCCATGCATACGCAGGTGAGGGTACGGGTCGTACATACACTGTTGGGGTGGGGGTACGCTCCATACGTACGCGGGTGAGGGTACGGGTCGTACATACACGGTTGGGGTGGGGGTACAGGTCGTACATACACTGTTGGGGTGGGGGTACGCTCCATATGTATGCGGGTGAGTGTACGGGTCGTACATACACGGTTGGGGTGGGGGTACGGGTCGTACATACACTGTTGGGGTGGGGGTATGCTCCATACGTACGCGGGTGAGGGTACGGGTCGTACATACACGGTTGGGGTGGGGGTACGGGTCGTACATACACTGTTGGGGTGGGGGTACGCTCCATATGTACGCGGGTGAGGGTACGGGTCGTACATACACGGTTGGGGTGGAGGTACGGGTCGTACATACACTGTTGGGATGGGGGTACGCTCCATACGTACGCGGGTGAGGGTACGGTCCGTACATACACGGTTGGGGTGGGGGTACGGGTCGTACATACACTGTTGGGGTGGGGGTACGCTCCATACGTACGTGTGTGAGGGTACGGTCCGTACATACACTGTTGGGGTGGGGGTAGGGGTCGTACCTTCACGGTTGGGGTGGGGGTACGCTCCATACATTCACGGGTGGGGGTACGTCTCGCGCATACACGGGTGTACATACACCGGTGGGGATTCGACTCGTACATAGGAGGGCTGGGGGGAGTGTTGGGCGCGTATGCGGGCACATGTCTCCATGGTTGCTATGGGAGTTCGGTGCGGACGGTGTTTTTTCCATACGGTTGTAACATCGGACGCACGGGATGGATCGTGATTCCGCGGTCGGACTTCACTTTTCACATTCGTACGGTAAATCGTCCGGGGACGTGTCGGACACATTTTCCGACCCGAGGACGTGTGGGGAATAATTCCCAATGCGATTCGTATGGACTTTTTCCCATGCGAATCGTAATTGGCAGTTTGTACGGCACTTGTACGATTCATACGGTAAAAAGACCGGATACGAGTCGTACGGGGAATATTTTTCCAGGATCGTGATCGGCACCACAGTGTCTGATTCACACACTGCACTTTTGAGTAAGTTTACACTGTTGAGTAAGTTTACTACTTTTATGTATTCACAAACTACATTCTTGTAGTAACTTACACTTTTGTAGTAAGTCCAGCACTACACATGGCCAACCAATGGTAGTGCAACACTCTCCTATAGAAAATAATTGAGGTAGGGACTTAAAAACAATCCTATATAAAATAGTGTTAAATAAGTTAAATGACTTAAAATAGTAAAAAATATGCATAAATAGAAATAATTTCTTAAATATATGTGTCCATATATATATATACATATAGCACTTAGCTATTATTTATTTATAAAATATTTAGCAACATATGTTGAATTAAAAAATATTGTAACAATATTGGTTTGAATTTAATAAAGAATGGAACGATTACTGTTCCATTTTTTAAAATTCAACATAGTTTATACATTATTTTACAATTAAATATTATATAAGTTTTGTTTTTCTATACTTTCAAAATTCATTTATATTTTTAACTATTTTGATTTAAATTAACATAATTTACCATGGGTTTTTATTTTGGCTGTTGCCGTACCGTTGGTTGGCTATGTGTAGTGCTTCGCTTACTACAAAGTGTAAGCTACTACAAAAGTGTAAATTACTACAAAAGTGCAGTTTGTGACTACCAAAAAATATTAAACTTACTCAAAAATATAATTTACTTTGTGAATCAGGCTCACAGAAATCATGCAGAAGTTTAACTGTTTCCCCATTGCTTTTTACTGTTCGGGAGGATATACTATACTTAGTCCTGGTTGGCTGGGGGGTAACCAATCAGGTGGCTTGGGGCAGGAGTCTGTCAGAGCTCCTCCCACTATTAAGGCCTCGAATAGCGCAGAGGCGCTGGTAACTGCAATAGTGCCTGCGCTTTCATGTGTGCTGCTCTTTAGACTAACTGGGTTTCTACCTTTAGCTATTTTGTACTTGAAACATTTCTTAATCAATTTCAATTTGCCCCTTTTTACTGTTTGGGAGGATGCGCTATACTGAATACTGATTGGCTGGGGGTAACCAATCAGGCATCTAGGATGAGAAGTCTGTCAGAGCTCCTTGCCTTCTTAATGCCTCTTAAAGTAGCATGGACGCGTGCAGGAGGCGTGCCACCAGTCCGCCAGAGGAAAGCCCATCTGCGCCCTTCCTCATCCGACCAGGGTTAAGGGTTATCCACTGTGCCAAACATTATACTTACACCTCTAAAGAACTCAAACTGTTAAACTCCACAGTCCATCAGTTGGACTTTTCCGCCTTGTCACTCCTCTCCAACCTAGGGCTACTAAACACACCCAACACTACTGGTGTACTGACAAAACAAATCACAGCTTACTCCATTGACCCCCCCCCCCCCCCTTTGGAGCTTGCTTTCCTCCAATCAGCTCTGGATCTTCTACTTGAATACCAGGTCCATGGTCAAACGCCATCCCAAATCTTCCATTTATTGGTCTGATAACCCCAACATACTGTTTCTAACTGGGACCTAGTTAACAGCTGAGTCATCTCCTGATATCCTTGCTGCCCTCCCAGAAAGCTACTACATCTGTTCTACTCACTGATTCCCTAATAAAATGGGGAGGGGATGTAGTGGCTATCATAAAGAAGAACTTATAGTTTTCTAGTCGTGCACCACAACATATCCCCCTGACAGACAGCCTCATAATCAAACTTGACTCCTCAATTTACCTCCTAATCTGCATCCTAGTATAGAGTTCCCCCCGATCATTTGTCTCCTTTTCCTCAGTCTCTAGCACAACAGATCTCTCCACCAGTTATCGAGTATGCAAGGATCTTAATTATATATGATTTCAACGACTGGGCAAATGTGGACACCAGCGACCAAGTATCCCTTGACTTCAGTGAACTGCTCTGCAGCTTAAATCTTACCCATCATGTGTCCTTACCTACCCATAATAAGAGCCACATTTTGGATCAGGTCTGGATCATGAACCTTTCAGTTCCTCCTATGGTTCTACTGCTATGTGCTTGGTCATCTAATTAAATTTCTGCTCCCTGGTGTGACCCTGTCCAAGCCTCAACCCGGTGCAGGCAGTTTCTCCAGAAATTGGGCCTGTGTCAATATTGATTCCTTTTGTAGCTCCCTGGCTAAACCTATGTCTGACAGTATTGGTAGCTCTGACCGACCTGAGGAAGCCAGCGACATACGCGCGCCTCTTTGGAGAGCCAGACCTTCTAGGCACCACAGCACATCAAAATGAATGGCTCTCCAATGACCTAAAGTTAGCAAACTTTGAACTGTGCCACACATAATGCAACTGGCGGAAAGACTGTTCCGCCATTAAAAAAGCAACTTATCTGTCACTTCTTACATAATATAAAAGGCTCATCATCCAAGTAAAATCGGGCTTTTTTTTCTGACAAAATTACTAAATTGACTAATAAGTTCAAGGATGTCTTTAAAATTGCAGTCGATATGTCTAATCCTGATAGAGTGACTCATACTATTACTCCCATTCAGTACTTATGTGAGGCCCTTGATGCTTTTTTCATCGACAACATTTCTGACATTTAAGCCAGTATCGTCTCCAGTCCTTCTTAATTAGCTACATCTATGACAGACTTCAATTGCGACACAATGGACGACCTGCCCGCCATCAGTAAGTTGCATCTTATTGACCTATTGAGTAAAGTCAAATCAGGCTGCCCCCCCCCCCCCCCGAGGTCCTAAAAACAGTCTTCTCTCACTTCCCTGATCCACCCCTATTCCTTCTTAACAAGTATCTGAGCTCTGGCTGAGTTCCCAGTACTTCAAAAGGAAGCTATTGTGGTCCCTTTACTGCAAAAGGTTGGGGGTGATCCATCTATCTTGAAAAACTACTGCTCTATATCTGCGCTTCACTACCTGGCAAAGGTACTTGAGGCTCATGTAGCCAAATGCATGTGCTCTTTCACGGAGGAATCCAGTTTTCTTGATCCCCATCAAGTGGGCTACCAGCCAGCCCACTCCACTGATACCGTCATTCTCTCAGTGATAGACGACATCCAAAAGGCAGTTGACAGGGATTTCACCAAGGCATTGGTGATTCTCGATCTCTCGTTGGCTTTTGACACGGTGGACCGTAACAGGGCTGCATGCTTCTAGGTCACTGCTTGGGGCTGGATTACTTTGTTTCTGAAGGACTGACCCCAGGCAGTTAGGATCTCAGCCTTTTGCTCCCCCAAGATCAGACAGGCTTATGGTGTTCCCCAGGGATCCTCCTAGTCACCCTATCTCTTCAATCTACATATTCGACCACTTGTGCATGTTTTGAACCAAATCAAGGTCAAAGTCTACAATTATACAGATGACCTGCAACTGATCTTCACTGTAGACAAGTCCCTGGAATGCAAACCCTCTTTCCAGAACACAATGCTGTTTATCTGGAACTGGATAAATGACAATCAACTTAAATTGAACTCTGACAAAATGGAGATTGTCATCACCAGAAGCAAACATGAGCCGTGGAGGTCCAACTTTTGGCCATCCACTATGGGCTCTCCTCCTTTGCACAAGAAATCAGTCAAGAGCTTCGGAGCACTGATCCATACTAATCTGTCAATGAAAACTCAAAAAGGGGCTGTATTCTCTTCCTGTTTTCTACAACTATGGAAAATCAGAAATATCAGCAAACTCCTTTCCATCGAGGCTCTGCCTCAAGCGATTATTGCATTGGTCATCTTAAGGCTAGATTACTCTAACTCTCTTTACTTGGGTCTCCCTAAGGTTCTGAATCACAGACTCTGACTGGTCCAAAATCAGGCAGCCAGGTTACTGTATCAACTGTGGAAATATGGATTTTTCTGATCAGTTATGTCCCCTATCTTGGACCCCAACGGTTTCATGTATGAATCACAAGTACATGTATGTTTCCTCCAGTTCCAGTTATGAAGACGCAAATACATGTGCATCCACCGTTAACATGTCCTCTTTCAGATCCGCCATGAATAGACCGGATATTCCATTCCTAAGTACGAAAGGCCACCGGCTTTATATGGTTCACTTATGCCATTTTACAGTCCAGGCAAGTAGGCCCTGATTCTGTCATCAAGCTTTTATTGCTTTCTGCCTCTGAAGCTCCAGTCTGAGCCTGCATCTGTGACCATGAACTTTGTCTCATTCCCTGCGCGGCTCACGATGCCTGACATCAGCCTGTTGCCTGCCAAGAAACTGTATATCACCTTCGAAATTATCTGTTCCGCTCCCTGCCCAATGCATTCCTGTCTAGTAGTTTAAGTAAACATTCTTCCAGCTACCGAGCAAAGGCCCGGCTTCTCTGTCTTTATGCAAGTAATTCATAGCCTTATTATTATGGAAGACTTCTGCCCTCGCATCTAGTGTAGACACTTAGACGCTTGTACACGCACTAACAGTCAGTATAGGCAGTATAGAATAAGATTCTACTCTAAGAGACCTCTCTTTTGGATAACATAGTTCTTTAAACATAGGATGTTAGATATGATTTGGGATTAGGTTGACTTGACCCTCCAGACTTCTGTCGCCACATGTAGAGCTAAATGTCAAGTCCCCTTCACCCCCTAGTTGCACGTCAATCACACGTCATGCTGCTGTGCGCGCATTTCTGCCAAGTATTTCTGCTGACATTGCGAAATTCCTTCATGGAACCACCCTATTATGACATCACACCTGATGACGTTCTTTAGTCACACCCAGTTACGCCCACTTTTGCTACGCATGTATGTTTTATCTACACTATCAATTGTTACGCCTCTTGCATTTGCTTCAATGTAATGCCTATTGTATAAAAGTGATTAATTATCAATAATGTATGTACTTCACTTCCTGAACCTTCGTGGTGATGGAACTTGGAGTCACCGATTCGAATCGTCCATTGGAATAAAGCCCATTCCGAACCTCTAATACCACGGATTCTGCCTCTTATTTACTGAGCTATTTCTATTATGTTTCTGTATCAAATTAAGTCCCGGTAATTAAATTATTTACCACTTGAATGGCGCCCGAATAGGGACACTTTCTCATCTCACGCGCCGGCGGTGCGTTGCAGGCCCGGTCTCCTGCCACAGCTGGACGGACAACAACGCGTACCAGCAGGATTTCCTGTATCTCCCTCCGGTCAAGCGGGGGCGACTGAGGCTGCGATCAACACCCAGACGAGGCGGTGAGAAGTGCGAAGTATCCCGACCAGAGCCTAGCTGAGAGAGCAAGATCCGAGGTATACAGAGGCCCACCAGGTTTCCGATGTCCCGAAGTGTCCGAAGTTTTCGAGTCGAGTTCAGTCCGGTCCAGTTCAGTTCAGTTCCGTTCCGAGGCCTTCCGTTCCGAGCTACCCGGTGAGTACCATTACTGGGGAGGCATTCTGACGTGCACATAGGTTGTGCCGGTCAAGACGGATTTGGGTACACAAATCCGGTCTGCACTGTTTTAGCAGTGTATCTGTACTGTTTAGCAGTATATCTAGTATATCAAGTATATAAATTCAGAATAATTCAGTTAATGCCGAGTATTATGTCTTGTGATAAAGTTTTCTTAGATCGTCATCATCATCGTTGTTCAGTTAAATGTTAAATGTTAAATGTTTTTAATACGTTCTGCATATTGTGGTGTGAATGACTGTTCATTATCGTGTTTTATTGTATTAAGTTTGTTCAAAATCAAGTATCAGACCAGTTCTCAGTATGCCGCTCTTTTCGAAACTAAGACAGATCACAACTAGAAAAGGGGTACTCGAAGAAGCTGTTCCCATTCCTCCTAGGGACACTCCAGGGTACTTCATGTATCATAAACATGGCCTAGACGCCATATTATTTCTTGATCTATGGGTAGACTACACTAAGGAATTACCAGAAAGTCAGAGGTGGCCCGCAGCTGGGACCTGGGATGCAGATTGCATCGTGAAAATAGAGGAAGAATTATGGAAAAGGAAAGCTAGACAATCACAGAAAGACGCCATTGAATTATGGCGTAAAGAATCGTATAGACGTACAGAAAAAGCACGTAGACAGGAAGAGAAGAGTAAGGAAAATTCAAATAAAGTCCGAGAAAATCTATTAATTGAAGAAGGTACACGAGTGAAATCAGAACAAGTAGACAGACAAAGAAATGCCCTTATGAAGGGTATGTATCCTCTTCTGGCCGAGGGATTACCTAAGGCTACTTCGGGGATACCAAAAGACTTGCCACCCCCATTATTTCCAATAAAAGTACATCCTAAGGAGCATCCTAGAACCGCAGAAGATGTTTTTCTTTCCTCATATTTAGATGACGCAGCTCCCGAGTATGCTAACCCCGCCCCACATAGACCGTCGGCCGGGGAGGTTCAACGCCAAGATCCTGTATCTGTATCTCTACAACAACAAATCCTGACACAAGTTCTGGCAAGCACATCTGTTTCCACATCTGTTCCTACAGCTACTTCTATAGCTGTGTCCACACCTATAGTTGCTGTATCGCGTTCTACGAATCCTTTCACGCCCGATACCCCAGACGGGGCTACCGGAGGTGCTACCAGCATTTTTTCTACGCCACCCAGAGTAAATAAACTTACTTTTCAAGAGTCAGCACATCCACGTACCCCCAAACTCATAAATTCCCGCACGCTTAAGGAACTTCTTGTAGATTGTAGATATGACCCTGTGCCCGGCAAAGAGGACGAAATGATCATGGCATCATTACGTATCAGACGAGCCGCGGTGTATTTAGGGAAGCTACCAGGAATGACTATGCATCTAGATAATATATATAATTTTGTCCAAACAGGGCGAGATTCTGAATGTATTAACAGAGCTATGGAATACCAGAAAGTGGAAATACAGGGGGAACTGTTACGTTTCCTCATAAATTGTGTGATCAGAAATCAAGACCGACCGGGGGTAGACCCGGAAGCAATGCAAATTCTTACCAGATGGAGCCAGAATATATCAGAAGGGAGACATGATAAGCAAAAATGTATAATAGCCATGTGTCGAAAGATCCGTAAAGAAATAGAACGCCTACACGAAGAGAGATTAACGGTAGACCAGTTTGAACAAAATGAGGAGGAGGAAGGATCAGGACTGCCCACAGGACAGTCAGAAACCATAGCCTATGTAGGTAGAGGAAGATCTTGTAATAGTGCTAGATGTTTCACTGACCCGATACGTCCGATATGTCCAGATAATAACAGGAATTTCCAAACACCTATAATAAATATAAGGTCCCCCGAGCATTCGTTCCAAGCCGCTGACAAATTACTCCGAGAACGAAGGGGTTATCATTTACTCGATTCTATGGATGAACAAGAATTAGCCAGGTCAGCCGTTCATTGGGTTGACAGTCCCGGAAAATATGGTGATGATACAGTAGCACACACATTTTTGAACCTCACCCCAGATGAACAGCGTTTAGCTGGGATTTATATGATTCAACAACTTCTTATACTATATAAAAGCCAACATTCAGATCCTGGTCCCTTACCTGATATATTGACTGAATTACTCACGAATAGATGGAGAGGTTCAGGTACTAAGCTAATTAAAGAAATACTAGAATCAAGAAAGCAGTACATTCTTTTTGTATGTCCAGAACATGTCTCACTGCCCATCAAGGAAAGACCGATGTATTACATGGACAGACAGAATCCCTTACGAGAAGTACACCCAATAAAGGGCGAGGACAATCAGTTCAAACGTGTATTTGTATATACGCCCATATCGAAAATAGAATTGTTAGAAATGAAGAAAGTGGTACCCAGTCATGACAAAGACCCAGCGGGTTTCCACCGAGAAATTAAAGACATGTTACTCATGGGAGAGTATACCTATCCCGACATTATGACAATATTAAAGGTATTAATGCCTGCTGGCATTTATGAAAAACTCAAGGAAAAAGAGTGGGAGGTGGGAGACCAAAAGATAGACTGGACAGCATTAGAAAATGAAGAAAAGGCCCGAGGTCCAGGGTCGGGGCTTGGGGACAAAACTAAAGCACTACCAGGTTTACTAGTACAGGTGCTGCCACGTTTATTAACCACGAAAAAGGAAGACTGGGGTGCAATCTCAGCCTGTAAACAAAAGCAAGATGAAGACACTAGTGATTTCTATGCCCGATTTGAAAAATGTTTTGGTATAAATAGTGGTATAAAAGCAAGTAGCGAGTCATACCCACATCTGTTTGTGACAAAATTAGTTGAAAATTCCTTGCCCCAGGTGAAGAATAGAGTATTAAAATTCGAGAGTACCTGGCAAGGTAATACCCCATCACAAATGTTACAAATGTTACAGTACCATTACAATAGAATTAGAGAGGAACAAGAACATGAACAGAGACGCATGAAAGACACAAAAATGAAAATGCTAGTCTCTCAGACAGTTCCAGCTGAAGGACATAAAAAGGGTACGACACATTCTGGTGATTCAGCAGGACCTGTAAAAGGGACATGCAACTATTGTAAACAGCCAGGACATTACATACACAATTGCCCAGTCCTGAAGCGTAATATCGCCACAGGTATTACAAAAGAAAGACCACGGCCACTTAGACAGGATCAGAATGAACAAGGAGCCCCGCAGCATGCACAGTCCATGCCAGCTCCACCACAGTCTATACAGTTTGTGCCAGCTGCACCAGCGCTGCCTGTTGCTGCCACACAAACCACGACACGACAGCTGTACCAGACCGCACAGTATGACTACCCTGATTATCAACGATACGCATGAACCAGCCTAGAGAGGGAAGTTGACTTACCCCTTATCGAGGTCCCTGTAGACCAAGAAGGACCTTATGTACATAGTGAATTATTAGGCCAAGATAGAAAATTTTTACTTGATACAGGGGCAAGTCGAACAACTATAAAACGTAGTGAAGTTCCAGGGGCACCCCTCTCCGGCTCACAGAATAATTCCCTTGGTTTTTCAGGAAAACCTATTGTTAATGAAGTATCACAGCCTCTTCCACTTACGATAGGACCCTTAACCCGAACTACAGATTTATTGCTTACTAAATCATGTCCAGAAAACTTGTTAGGTATAAAAACACTGAAAGCTCTAGGAGCTATAATATGTTGTTCTCCGGAAGGAGTAAGATTGTTTTTACGTGATTTCAAAGGTCACTATGTGTCTCGAGACATCGATCCCCGACTGCAGACTTTACCTACACATTTATGGGCACAAGGCCCTACTGATGTTGGTTGCATGAATATTACACCATATCGGGTTACATTAAAGGCAGGAGTGGTACTACCACGAATGCGACAATACAAGTTACCACCAGATGCTGTAGTGGCTTTACTGCAAATTATTGACGAGCTCATTGTCCAAGGAGTAGTTGTGGAAACAGACTCCAATGTATGTAATTCCCCGATAATTCCGATTCTTAAACGAACAGATCCAAAGGCTCCGCCAGTATATCGATTGGTTATTGATCTGCGCGAATTGAACAAATGCATTGTGCCACAATTCCCTGTGGTCCCAGATATCTCGTCATTACTGACAGCTATTGATTCCGAAGCAACATTCTTTACTGTAATTGATCTCAAGAATGCCTTTTTCAGCGTCCCAATAGATCCGGAAAGCCAATACTTGTTCGGATTTAGTTTAAATGGACGTAGCTTTAAATTCACACGCGCACCTCAAGGATTTACAGAAAGCCCCAGCATCTATAGCCAAGCACTGAAACGAGAACTCGACAGTATCCACATGCCAGTAAACACTGCCCTGCTTCAATATGTCGATGATCTGCTGATCACCGCTAGAAGCGAACCTGAATGTGAGAAAGCATCACTGACAGTTTTACAATTTCTAGCCGAAAAAGGGCACAAGGTGTCCCCTTCTAAGCTGCAATTCTGTGTCCAGCGAGTTGTTTACCTTGGTCACTCGCTGTCCAAGGAGGGAAGGCAGCTTACACCCGACCGCATTCAGTTAATAGCTAACATGCCAATACCCAAGACACATAAGGAGGTGCGGGCTTTTATAGGCCTCACTTCATATTGTAGGCAGTGGATCCCTCAGTATGCATTTCTAGCAAAACCACTCATTCAATTGACAACACAGGAGGCAGCCACATCGACTGTCCTCCCTTGGACTCAGGAACATACACACGTTTTTGAAAGTTTAAAGAAAGCTTTATGTCAAGCACCTGTCCTAGCAACACCATGTTACAACAAACAGTTTACACTCTTTGTTACAGAACGCGAAGGTACTGCCTTGTCAGTACTCACACAGGAACAAGCAGGATCACACAAACCATGTGCTTATTTTTCTAGTACATTAGATCCCGTAGCTCAGGCTTTGCCTGCATGCCTAAAATCAGTGGCAGCAACAGCTTTAGCAATCAGACAAAGCGATGCCATAGTGTTAGGACATCCATTGACAGTTCAAGTACCACATGCAGTAGAGGTTCTTGTGAATCGAACGCAAACACAACATTTGACTATAGCGCGACTTACAGGGTATGAATTAACATTGTTTCAGCCACATATAGAAATCAGACGTTGTAACACATTGAATCCTGCCACACTTTTACCCATAATCGGAACAGACCCACTAGCTCATGATTGTATTGATGTTATTACAATTACAACGAAACCCAGACAAGACTTGACAGATGTCCCATTGTCAGACCCAGACCTAACGTTGTATGTAGATGGTTCATGTATGAGAACAAGTACAGGAGAGTTAGTGGCCGCTTACGCAGTCACAACAGACACTGAAATCATTGAAACAAATTGCATAAATACCTTGTCCGCTCAAGCAGCAGAGCTCGTCGCTCTGACACAAGCCTGTATTCAAGCCACAAATAAAAGAGTCAACATATACACTGATTCACGTTATGCATTCGGAGTTGTACATGACTTCGGCGTGCTGTGGCGAGAGAGAGGTTATTTAACTTCTCACGGTGCCCACATTCAGCACGGACCCCTCATTCATGCCTTATTAGATGCAATACATCTACCCACTGCAATATCAATTATGAAATGTAAAGCTCATACGAAAGTTACTGATATCATTTCTCAAGGCAATGATCTAGCTGACAGAACAGCTAAACAGACTGCTCAAACTCAAACATCCGACATGACAAAGACAAAAGTCCCGACGCCAACACATTGCATGATGGTTAAGGATCCCGCTCTTGACGTAATTGACATACAGACACATGCTACTCCAGACGAAATAAAGAAATGGACTGAATTAGGAGGGATCCAAACGGATCAAGGATGGATGACAAAGGAAAAATCTGTGTGGTTCCTTCCTGATTCAATGGTCCAAGTCATTATTAACACTGTACATAGTCCAGCGCATCTAGGAGAAAAAGCTATGCTAGACAGCATTCAACACATTTGGTTCAACAAACATTTACGAGCAGCAGCCAAACAAAAAGTTCGTACCTGTATGATCTGTTGTCAGTTCAACCCAGGAAAAAGCATTCCCGTAGAACAGGGTGGATTTCAGCCTCCTGATCACCCTTTTGAAGTCCTCCAGATGGATTATATCCAGATGGAACGATGTCGAGGATTCAAATATGTTCTCGTAGTTGTCTGTGCTCTTTCCCGTTGGACAGAGGCATACCCGGTTTCAGATTACACTGCCCCGACTACTGCCAAACAGTTAGTTCGAGAATTCTTCCCACGGTACGGTTTACCACGTGTTGTCTACTCAGATAACGGCCAGCCGTTCTCATCCGAACTAATGAAACACGTTTCACTTTTGTTAGGTTATCAGTGGAAATTCCACTGTGTCCGACACCCCGAGGCAGCAGGTCTCGTGGAAAGACATAATCAAACTCTGAAAATTAGATTGTCCAAAATATGCAGAGAGAAAGGTGTCGACTGGGTAGTAGCGTTACCAGTTGCACTCTTTTACATGAGAATGGTAGCACACTCTCGAACAGGGCTATCCCCTTATGAAGTGATCTTCGGTAGACCACCAAATATGTGGGGGACGCCTATACCACGTAAAATAACTGATATTGACTGTAATATGCTGACAGATTATTTGGCTTCCTTGATGTCTGCACTACAATCTTGTCGTTCACAGGTAGCTGCAGCTTTTCCTGACAACACTGAGGTGAAACCCCATGACGTAGTTCCGGGGGACCTGGTCTTGGTGAGGAACTTTGATCGAAAGACTCAGCTGGATCCTAGGTGGAGGTCGCCGCAACTGGTCTTGCTCACCACAAGGACAGCCGTGAAGATCGAAGGCAGGAAAGGCTGGGTACATGCAAGTCATATCAAGAAATTTCATGGACTACCATCGGATGTAAATACCACACCTCGTGTGTCTTCACCCATTGACTCAAAACTTCCTTTGGTTGAATCAAGTAATCACGAACAATATAAACTAAAACTCAGGTCTAACCAGTCGGGAAATTTGATTGTTTAAGTCCTCTCCAAGGTGAAGCGGTTGAATTTGTCTCTGACATGTATCCCTTAGACCTGAATAGAGAGAAAACCCGAAAAATGTTGAAACGACATGCATACTGTAAATCACTGCGTAGTCGTTGCACAGTGACGTTATTAATTTTGTTTTTCTTAAGTCTTTTAATAATTACTGCAAGTATATTGTTGCATATATATTATCCCATTTCTAGACATGTTTATAATGTTACTGCTGAACATTCTTTTAGTGAATTACCTCCGCATGAATTGTCATATAGATTTGCGCTGCGCAATAACACGTTTATTAGTATGTTACATCATTCCCATCAGGTTAGCAATGCTACAAATTGTTGGATATGTGGCCGACTCCCTCCCTATCAGAATTATAAAGGAATTCTACCTCTCTTTCCATACCCATTCACACACAACGGCTCCTGTGGAGCATGGTTTAGTTTAATTAATTCCCTAGATTCGAATTCTGCAGTTTATCAAGACAACTGGGTATGGGGAAATTTGAACTTAGTTTTACTTAAAGTCTGCTACCCTAACAAGGAGGGACTTCCCAAAAGAACAGGAACTGATCTAGAAAATGAAGTGTATGAATTAGGTAATTTTACACTCAATCTTATGATCCTAAATGTCGAATCCGAAGCTACTCCAATTTTGCCCGCCATGTCAGTATTTCCAGTAAAAGGTGAATTATGTGTAAGAAAGAATGGTTCCATACATATGGGCCATAGTAGATGCACCACTGTAATAGAATTCAGTGATCAAGGCAAGTCGACATTTAGAGCTTCCCGCCATTCCTATTTTATATGTGGTCAGACGGCATATGTACGCTTACCTCTAGATTGGGATGGTACCTGTTACATTGGATTCCTTTTGCCACCTGTTTTCCTAGCTCCTCCCGATTATCACAGAAATACTCATTTAGTACACAATAGACAGCAGAGAGATCTCCCAATAGTCGATTACACTGAAACAGCATGGGAAAAATACACAGATTTCAATAAAGGTCTCTTTCCCTATATAGGTACCGTTACTAATAGTAAGTTGATACGTAGATTAACTAGAACCCTTGAAGCAGTAGTGAATGAAACTATTTCCGCCTTAGGCAATTTAACAGAAGAACAGTCTGCTATGCGGATTGTTGTGCTTCAAAATCGTCTTGTCCTTGACGTCATCCTGGCCGATAGGGGCGGAGCTTGTAGGGTCATCGGATCAAGTTGTTGCATTTTCATACCAGAAAATTCGCCATCTGTATATAAAGCCATAACTCGCCTTCATAAGATTGTAAGCCAGATACACCAGAATCCAGGCACCTGGACTTGGTCCGGTTGGTTTTGGAGTGTATTATCTACCTTTGGATGGAAGGTCCTATCCTTCCTAGGTATTGGCTTTCTCATACTATTCAGTTGCTGTCTATGTCTACAATGTGGACCAGCGATCTGTGGTCTGTGTGCCACATCGTGTATTCCATCACCAAGATTTCATTCGTCCCAGAAGAAAAAAGAAGAACAAATGATGCTATATGAACAGATCAATGGATTGATGAAGATTGATATCTCTTGACGGGCAAGTAGGGGACAAGGAGGGAATGTGGAAATATGGATTTTTCTGATCAGTTATGTCCCCTATCTTGGACCCCAACGGTTTCATGTATGAATCACAAGTACATGTATGTTTCCTCCAGTTCCAGTTATGAAGACGCAAATACATGTGCATCCACCGTTAACATGTCCTCTTTCAGATCCGCCATGAATAGACCGGATATTCCATTCCTAAGTACGAAAGGCCTCCGGCTTTATATGGTTCACTTATGCCATTTTACAGTCCAGGCAAGTAGGCCCTGATTCTGTCATCAAGCTTTTATTGCTTTCTGCCTCTGAAGCTCCAGTCTGAGCCTGCATCTGTGACCATGAACTTTGTCTCATTCCCTGCGCGGCTCACGATGCCTGACATCAGCCTGTTGCCTGCCAAGAAACTGTATTTCACCTTCGAAATTATCTGTTCCGCTCCCTGCCCAATGCATTCCTGTCTAGTAGTTTAAGTAAACATTCTTCCAGCTACCGAGCAAAGGCCCGGCTTCTCTGTCTTTATGCAAGTAATTCATAGCCTTATTATTACGGAAGACTTCTGCCCTCGCATCTAGTGTAGACACTTAGACGCTTGTACACGCACTAACAGTCAGTATAGGCAGTATAGAATAAGATTCTACTCTAAGAGACCTCTCTTTTGGATAACATAGTTCTTTAAACATAGGATGTTAGATATGATTTGGGATTAGGTTGACTTGACCCTCCAGACTTCTGTCGCCACATGTAGAGCTAAATGTCAAGTCCCCTTCACCCCCTAGTTGCACGTCAATCACACGTCATGCTGCTGTGCGCGCATTTCTGCCAAGTATTTCTGCTGACATTGCGAAATTCCTTCATGGAACCACCCTATTATGACATCACACCTGATGACGTTCTTTAGTCACACCCAGTTGCGCCCACTTTTGCTACGCATGTATGTTTTATCTACACTATCAATTGTTACGCCTCTTGCATTTGCTTCAATGTAATGCCTATTGTATAAAAGTGATTAATTATCAATAATGTATGTACTTCACTTCCTGAACCTTCGTGGTGATGGAACTTGGAGTCACCGATTCGAATCGTCCATTGGAATAAAGCCCATTCCGAACCTCTAATACCACGGATTCTGCCTCTTATTTACTGAGCTATTTCTATTATGTTTCTGTATCAAATTAAGTCCCGGTAATTAAATTATTTACCACACAACAACCTTGGAACTGTCACATTACCCCCTCCTGAGGAAACTGCACTGGCTGCCTGTAGAACAGCGCTCCATCTTTAAGACTGGTTTCCTTATTTTTAAATCATTACAGACTGCCAGTCCTGCCTTTATCTATGCCCGTATACAAAAATACACCTCCACTCTCAACTTGAGGCCTAAGCACTCGAATTTTCTTAGTACTCCTAACTTAAACAAAAAGACACTTGGCGGTTCCAGATTCTTGGTACGTGTGCCCCGCATCTGGAATGTCCTTCCACCTGAAATCAGGTCCTCCCCTTGGTTCTCCATGTTTAGGAAACTCCTAAAGACCTGGCTTTTCATGCTCGCTTATGAGTAACTATCAGTTTTGTGCTACATTCGAGGTTCCTTAGCGCCATCAAACCATTTTGCTGTATGTGTGCTTTAAAAATTTACGTGGCATAACATAATGTAACAATTAAGCAACATCGTCATTTCCATACCTATACTTCAATGTGACTTTCTTCTTGGATAGAATTCAGATCAACAGAGTGGGCAAAAGAAACACCTTAACTCCAAACTATATGACAAATCTTGCTCGCTTTTTACATACAACTATGTCATTGAACAAGGATAACCACTATTGGAAATGAACTCAGTCAAGCAGTAACCAAACAAGATTCACTAGCCCTGGCTCAGTGGTTATTATGGGAATTGAAGCATCTTGTAATTCAAAGTCACAGAGTCAGTAGTGTGTCAAACACATAACTTTATTGCATACATGGATGACTGCAGTTGGTGCTCCCTCTCCAGCCAGCATACAAATGACTCCAGAGAGAACTCAACTGTGTCACAGTTCCCAAAACACTAGAAGATAGGTGATACAGCATTTTAGGTTTAAAGTGTCTAAACACATTAAGCCACATGCAAAGGTGTAGATAACAGATAACCAAACACACATCACCTCTTCCTCACTTTATAAACTTGAAACTGATACACAAAAGTAAGTCAACACTCTACTTGTCACAAACATAACCTTTCAGAAACTTGAGTTGAACTCGGTTTCTGGGCAACCTACCGTCACCAATTTCCTGCCCATCCTCCCCACCTTCACCATACCTTTCCCTCTCACCAACATCCTGAACCTTCTTCCCCAACACTTCACTATCATCCATCATCATGAAACTACCATACTTATCCAGTTCATCCTTGTGGTAACTCTCCACTGCTTTTGTATCATCACTAGAAACTATTTCATACAAAGCCACTCTCCATATAGTCCATCGCTCCCCATTCTCCAAGGTAACACATTCACCATGTGCACTTCTCACTCTAAATGGACCACAAAGCTTCATGAGATCACCTTCAATCTGTCCTGGTTCCAGCTTCTCCAAATCACCTGCCCGTATCCTTCCACCATTCTTCTCATAAACATCCACCTCCTTATTGTCTTCCTCCTTTGGAACCATCAAAGATTTCATCCATGCAGGTATAATTTTTCTGCTTCCCGTCCCCTCATCACACTGAATGGAACTTTCTTCGTGAACCAATTCTCTGTGTTGCGATATGCCCATACTAAGTCACTCACCATACCTTTGGCATTGCTTCTCTTCTCCACCTCCATCTGAATCACCCCTTCACAATGCGGTTGGCCCTCTTGACAGCAACATTTGCTTGAGGGTTGTAAAATGATGTGCGTGAATGTAAAATGCCACAAAATTGTAAATACCTTGTCATTTCTTCTATGTTAGTTTTGTCCCAATATCAGTAATAAGTTTTACTGGACACCTTTCTTCTCTGAAAATATTTTTGAACACTATGATGGTGTTTCTCATTGTGACCTCCCACATGAACTTCACTACAAGCCATTTTGAATGTACATCCACTATCACATTAGCAAATTTAAGCTGAGTGCCAACCCCCCCAAAATTCCAATGAAGTCCAAAAAACCCTATGCAACGGCAACCCTGGATCCATTACCTCTCCCATGACAGAATGTTCACCTACTTTTAATCTTTTTCTCCATCTTTACAATCCACACACCTCACCACTCATTCCTCAATCTCCTGAACCCCTTCTGGACACCAAACATTTTCATGTAACCTCTTCTATGTAAGGGTCTTCCCCAGTGGCCCTCTTTTGCCATAGTTCAAATCTCAGACCCTTTTGAAATGTGTTTATCCGCGCACACCGGCAATTCGTATAGGATCTTAACAAATGGTCTTATGGCCACAGGTACCATACTCTCTCTCCTGCCTCCCTTCAAAATCATATCTACTTCCTTCTGTAATCATTACCTGTGCTTTCAAACCCCCCTCCCTTTCCAGTATCTACCTGACTCAGTTCCATCAAGTTATCCACACTTGCAACAGAACCCTCCTTGTCAAAAGCTTCAACCTTCATTCTGCCCACATCTTGCTATGGTAAAGGCAGTCTAGACACCCCATCTGCCTGTTCGTTCTTCCGTCCTGGAATGTACTCTAATTGTTATTGGTATTCCTGTAGGCAGGCCGCTAGCTGAGCCAACCTCGCAGATCCTTTTCCTGCACCATCTGGTGACAGAATCTTCAACAAGGGTTTATGGTCCGTGTGCAGAATGATGGAAAACCCCCACAGATACCTGATGCCTACACACGACTATATTAATCTCCTTAGCAAATAATTTCTCCAACCTAACTTTGGCTTCTGAATACACATTAGCAAATGGACTGACTCATTATCATCCACTGCTACTGGTAAATACTTAAAGACATGTTGGCCTTCCTTTCCCAATGTACTCAACAACAAAGCTTTCTTTCTCAACACTCCAAACTCTCTCCCATCCAAAGCTTCAATGTAATTCTAAAATATCTCCACCCATTCCTCCAATCCAATCAGTGGAACTCCAGGCTGAGATAAAAATTAATAGTGACCCAACACTATTACTAGTAACTTATATGAATAAGCTATTAGGCACACTGTCCCAATGTAAGCCTATCACTGACAGTATAACAGACTTATATTGGTCTTTGTTTGTGCCTATCACCGTTGAAGAAAAAAAACAAATCACAATAATGAAGTATTAGGCACTCTTTTCCAAGGTGTGCCTATCAACATTGAAGAAAGAGAACACACTGCATATGCCAGTATCAAGTATTAGGCATTTTGTCTTCTAGGTGTGCCTTTCACCATAAACTGGACACCAGGAAAAAAAATGCATTCAAATTGTCACTTACCACAGTAGACACATTGTTACCAGTTGTGCCTATTATCATACTGCTCCTTCAGGGATACATCAGACCATTACGGCCTTGATGGTGGCCTTGCAGAAGGTCGTCACGTTGAAGTCAAATTGATTAATGTTTATAGCACACACCGAACGCCTTGCATGCCATGAGGATCTATTACATTCATCCCAATCCCCTAAAATGGCCGCCGGTGCCTCATGGTGCGTCTATTTTCAAAGGGACTAGGGCAGTGGTTCCCAAACTTTTTAGACCCGCGACTCCCTTGACATAATTGGCTGTTGGCCGCGGCTCCCCATCATGTCCATTTTTGTGTGGGTGGGGTGATGTAAGCCCGACCGCAGGTGCTGGAATGTACAGTGATTAAGAAGGAGATGTAATAAATGAGAAAATATTATGTCACATGGCTACTTTTGGTATGGAGGCTTACTGGTGGTGTGGTGTGGGCAAACACATAACATAACGTTGACTCAAATTGTAAGGTAAACTAATGTGTAATCAGGGATAGAAAAGATAAGTGAAATGAAGAAAATCGGCACAGTGGCTTCTGCTGTAAGTTTTCTGGGCTAACTTCGTGACATCAGCGGAGACTAGCAGCTTTCTTCAGTAAACCTTTCAGTGCGCGAGTCAAGGTTAGAAAACCTACTCTCTCTTTCCTTTACTGCCGAGGTCTCTGCACAGCTCAAGGCTCTGTCACTACAAGTACTCTTTGGGCTTTTTTATAGCAAGATGGCAATCTATTTACGTTTAGACAGCACAGTTCTGTCCAACCATGGGAATGTGGTGTCCAGATTTGCAAAATTATTTATTTGAACCTGTGGCTTCTGTTTCATTACTGGCAGCAAGGAATCTATACAAACGTTACTGGATAAAACCTGACATTTGTTTTGGGGGCACTTCCCTTATATGTTGTCAATACAGGTTTAAAATGTGTAGTAGTGCCACCTGATGGCAAGGAGTGCCCCTTTCCCCCTGCATATTTTGTGCTCATTTTGTTTAAACACTGAAAGCACTGAAATGGTAAACCCACTGTGACTACTACCAAGATCAATATCCCATGATCAAAGAAACAGCCTTTCCTATTTTACCGTGTGCAAAGCGCGCGCTTTGTTATTGGCATGAAAAGGCTCATTCCTGGAAGGTGGATATGTCGCTGTGAATCTGTGCCTGTGCTATGTAAGAAATCAGTCCTGTTTAACGATTGAAGTAATTCTGGCAGGACATTTCTTGTTTATATCAAACATTCCCAAAGTGGGAACAGTGAAATCACCAGTGCTGTGCGTTCACCTTCGAACTGACTCCTGCAGATGTGTGTCAGACATAGGAATACAATGGTACAGCAGCATGAACAAAATATAATCATAATATCAATATTCATTGTATTTCATTCTGCTCCTTGCTAAGCAAGCCGTCTAATTATGTATCCTTTACTAAGCAGTTCAGATCCTATGTAGTGTACTGCACAGGACTGCAGCTTTTTACTGAATATCAGCACCAATAATTGAAACATTGATAAGATCATCAATTTTGATTAGTCTTCACTGGTGGCTCTTCCTGTAAATGCTACAAAACATTTTGCCTGCTCCATCACAGTCGGGAACATTCATATGTTCTCCTACCTATCGTGTCCTCGTTCACGATGCCCAGCAAACCTCCTGACTGACCTATAATAACCTCCATTACCACGAGCTGCAGTAGTTTGGTGCTGAGCGTTAGAACTGTGTGTGGTTAGATAAGAGGCATGATATTTCATAATAATAAATGCTACTTTGAACTTTCCTATTCATTTCTTCTGCAGGTAGCTCAGTGGGTAAATTGGACTGCAGTGGGTGATGTCTGCATTCTCACTTAACATGCAGCCAGTTGCATGCGACGCTCAAGAGGTCACTGCATCCACCTGGCGTTCGATTAAAATAAAGCACTGTATGTGTATAACAGTGGCACCGGGCTGTAATAAACAAGATGCGAGTTTTAAAGCGGCAGCCCATCATTCAAGAGTTTTTCCAACTACTCTGAAATTACATTGAAAAATCATGTGCTTAGATAAGCCCATTTCAGTAAATGTGTGGCTGTTTTCAAGCATGCGTGCACCACTGCATTTCAATGCTTTGTTTTACAGTACATACAGAGTGGTGAACAGTTTGAAAGAATGGAGCGTGAGCAGTTTGGATTCTTCACTTTGGAAAATATGGCAAGCAAGCTGAGAACATGGTATATTCAGTGGCAGGAAACATTACAATGCGCATAGCACAGTTTGCCAGAAATCTCAAACACCCCCCAAATCTCCAGAAACACTTAAGCAAAGGGGTCAAATTACGATCAGCTGAACATGATCACGTTTACCCGACTTTTCTATTATAAGAGTGGCTGACGTTAGCAAAAACACTCGCTCTGCATCACTGTCCTGTTTGTGCCTGGCCTCACCTAAGCGCACACGCTCTTTGTCACACGTCATGCGCTGGTTACAACCATTCCAGACGCTGACCGGTGTGGCTTCCGTAACTCTGCCACATGGCATTGCCACATGGGTTACACGGGGCCTGCAAATGCACATTACAAAAAAGATATGTGCATGTCTTTATAACGGAGCCGTAGTATGAAAAAGAAATAATCAAAGAGTAAACAAATGCAAGGCAGTCGGCATCACTAATTAAGAAAGCATCGGGTTAGTTAAAAGTTACAGTACTGAACCTTTTCCATGTTCCCAAGAAGTGTGCGGTGCCTCTGGTGACTTCTGATGGCGCACCGAGGTGCCGCGGCGCACAGTTTGGGAACTACTGGACTAGGGCTTGTTTCAATGGCTGCCAATGGATCACATCACGTCTATTTCGCTAGGGAATCATGCTTGTTTCCCTAACACGAGTGTGCGCCATTGCTCTACACTGTTTTGCTATATCCCTTAGTGATGGTGCTGATATGATTGTGGCACATGCAACCCAGCACGAGGATGAAGGTATCACATTGGAAACACTGCAGTCTACATGCTCACAGTCTGTTACCCTCAGCGCGAGCTATAACGACCATGGGCAGGTTTTTCCCTTTGTTCCTTTAAAAGACCCACTAGGCGTGCAAAGTCCTTGGGCAAAAACGTATAGCCTCTCGCTTGTGCCCCTTCCTCATGCAGCACTAAGGTGCAGCTGATCAAACCATCAATCATCGCCAATCTTGTAATCCAAAGTCATGGAGTTGATAGAGAGTCAAACACATAACTTTATTACATACATGGATGACTGCAGTTGGTGCTCCCTCACCAGCCGGCATATAACTGACTCCAGAGAGAACCCAACTGTGGCGCAGTCCTCAACATACTAGAACATGGGTGTACAGTATTCTATGTCTAGGATACAGCAGTCTAGGATACAACATTCTAGCCTAAGCACATTAACCCACATGTATAAGTGTAGAAAGCATATAAACAAAGATACAACAAAATACTCATTACAAATAAAGTGTCAGGCAGTGAAACTGAAATGAGGTACGGTTACCAGACTTAACATCTCAAATCAATGTAGACCAACGAGCCAGATTAAAAGAACCAAAGTATCATATCATAGAATGATTAACTAAAGATACACAAAAAACCTTATGAGTTATAATGCTGAGAGCTCAGCACAGTTGAAATATCTCTGCTTAGCAGGTATTGGATAGAACGTACTTGCATGTCTAGGACACTTAGATGTCATTTAGAATTTAGTGGAATGCTGAACCCACCATAAAATGGCAAATGCGCCATTCTACCAAATGTGCAGTTTCACCACCCATTTAGAGGTCAGGAACTGCTGGGTTTCCACTGCTCGAGACTCATTCTGCCCTACTGGCATACATCCTTGCTCTGCTAATCCAACAGTCATCCCGCCCCAAGGAGAACTTTCACAGTATTACCTCTTTAAGTTTTTCCTTATACTGAGCATCTTAGTGTTTATGACCCTGACTGTTGTTGCACAGGAGGTAGCCTCATCCACACAGATTGATTCAACAACTCATTATCTCTCATGCTTGCAGTCAGAGAATGTAAATTGCACCAGTGCTGAGCAATTTTTACACTTGGTGCCAGATAATTTTACACCAGTCTCGAACCAATATTTACACAGACCGACTGACACATAATGCAATATATGAGTTGCTTAAAAAAGTCTATTCAGTTCTAACTGTTCACATTTGAAGCTAAAGCCTGCGTGGTCTCCAAATCTACTATACCTTCTCATTTTAGTGTTCTTCTTTTGAAAGCTTTTTAATTCCTTCTACTCCAATACAGAACAACATGCTTCCATAATTTGTCAAATATATATTGCCATTAAGAAGATTCAGTTTCACTAGTTATCACAAACACCTCCACAGCAATGCATAATAGAATTCCCCAGTCAAAAATCCCCAATGTCACCATATAACATCAGTCCCTGATTGCCACATGAAGTTCCAGGTAGGATCCTAACTTTCCACGTTGTACATTGTGTTCTGGATCCCAGGGTACTTGGAGGGATTTAAGTGTCCTACGACGGGGACTATTTCAGGACGCATCTTTCCATTAATATATTGGAGGCTTCCATAGCGTTTCAAACTTGCTTCCCTCACCCTGTGGATCCCATGTTAACAGCTCCATGATCATTCGCAAATTGAAGGGCAGGAATCCTAAAGCTCCTTTAACCCCTTCGACGCCGATGACGGAACGGTTCCGTCATGCACGTCGGTTGGGCTGTGCTTATGACGGAACTGTTCCGTCATGGCCCCACCCGCGCTCAGAACCTTCAGCG
Source organism: Triturus cristatus (assembly GCF_964204655.1). Lineage (NCBI taxonomy): Eukaryota > Metazoa > Chordata > Amphibia > Caudata > Salamandridae > Triturus > Triturus cristatus. Next base: position 950,029,744 of record NC_140585.1, read on the forward strand.
TGGCGCGGAAATCCGCGCCGCGCTGAAGGGGTTAATATGGTTTAACTTCTCCTTCCATCTGACCTGTAAGGTCACCCCCTCCTACCAACATCGTCTCCAGCATTCACCATCCATCTTAGAATATGTGAGTTTTAGTTTATTAAGCATTAAATACCAGCTAAAAGATAATGTATACACTGTCTCTCTGTTTTCGAATACTCTGAACTATTTGGGAATGCCTGTCCACAGCCGTTTCTATTGGAGTAGAGAGATCACTGCTTCTAATAAAGGACTCAACCTATTCATACAGGGCCATGTGCCCGGCACATCTATACCTGTCAATAGTGAGTATATATTGATGATTACACATCTGATAGAAGCAAACGTTTGACAGAGTTTCTCACATGGTGAACGACTTGCTGCTTTATTGTCTAAGGCTCATTCCCAATGTGTCATTTGAATATGCATTATTCTTTCTGAGTCATCTACTGAGAAATCACGTTTGTTTGCAAGCTTTTTTTTCTCTGGAATGAATCCTTTAACATGCTGCAATTCTCTTTCTGGAATAACCCTTTAGTGCTCATGTAAAGTAATGGTCCTGGTGTGTATGGGAAAAGTAGTCAACTTTCGGTCCTTGGTCACCATGCCCCAAGGCTCTAGGACAGGGCTCTTCAATTATGTGGGGCGCGACCCCCAGGGGGGCCGTGGACTCATGGGAAGGGGGTCACCCTCTTCATTTGCAAAAAGAAACCGCCCCAGACTGTTCCTTCCGGTAGGTAAAATGCTTTGCCTGGAGTGTTATTCAGGGACTCTCCTGTGCTGGGAAATCAAAGCCAGGCAGAGAGCTAAACACGCCTTTCTAGCAGTGTGCTGCTGGCCTGAAAGAAATGTAAATGTGCACAATGCGTTATTAATCAGCAAATGTAAAGGATTTGCAGATTAACTCGTTGTGCACATTTGCATTTCTTTCAGGCCAGTAGCACACTGAGAGAAAGGTGTGTTTAGCCGTCTGCCTGGCTTCGATTTCTCAGGACAGGAGAGTGAATCACTTGAAGCTTTTTGAGTGGTAGTGCACAGAGGCAACTGAGCTGTGAAGTGCTTGCTTTTAATTGTCATTGTATTTACATAATGCTTACTATCCCTGAGAAGGTGTTGAAGGGACAGTTATGTAAAAAAAAAAAAGCATTACATAGGGTTTGGGTATTACTAAAATCTATGGGCCTCGTTTGCAATGAAATGGTGTAGGGCTGTTCCGCAAGTATTTCTGCTGCACTGCCCTACACCACTTCAAAAGGGCAAGAATGGACCGTATTTATAAGATACGGTGCATTACTGTCTTTTCTGCCGGCACACAATTTGGTGCCTAGCACCAGCGTAGGCACCCTTCCACCCTGGTGCAAGGATGCCTGCATTGTTGGCAGGATTGTTTTTGTGCAGGATGGCATGCCTTCCTGCACCTAAATAATCCATGGAGGCTTTTTCCTCTTTCTGTGTGTGCTACTCATAGAAAGTGGAAACAGTTGTGGATAATAAAATAAAGATATTTACCCATCCCCTGGGGCAGCGTACAGTTTTGACGCATCCTCCGGTTTCCAGATCCTTGTAAATCTGGGAATGTGTCAAAGCCCATGGGAAAACCCACAGCAACGCCCATGAACACCCCCCTGACGCAGTGTAAGGCAATGCATCGACTTGCGCTACGTTACCTTAACATAAGGAGGCCATAAAAACCAACACAAAGTGACTTTGCGTGGCCTCGTAGATATCGGTATGGAGCCACAGCGTATTAAAAAGTGACACACCGGCAGTGCAAGGGGCTTTTACATAAGCGCCTATTTTTTTTAAGCAGCCCATATATTTTGGAAGCATTATTTTATCGTAAAACATTTTGCGCATTTTGTAGGGGTCTATCTTATACAGCTGTGCCCATGACGAGTCCAGCTCGTCATGGCACCCACCCACGGGGGAAGCGCTGGCGCTCCCCCCGTGAGTGGTCGATCTTTTTTTTTTTTACTGGGAAGGCAGGGGAAGACCTTCCCCTGCCTCCCCCCACCCCCGCGTCATCAATGACGTCAGCGCGTGAGCCGCACTGACGTCATTGGAGGTTTCCCCTTTGCTCTCCGAGGCGCAGGAAGCCATTTGCTTCCTGCGCGTCGGAGAGTAAAGGTGAGTTTTGGGGCTGGGGAGGGGGGATTTTTGCATCGGTGGGTTTGTGTTAGGGTGGGGGCACTATGGAAGGCCGAGGCATGCCAGAGGCTCGGCTTCGTTCGTGTGTGCCTGTTGTTACTTCCCTGTGAAATGGATTCAAATTTGAAAAACGCTCGTCTTTCTAGTTGCTTCTCTGTGAAATGGATCCAAAAATGCAGAGAAATGCCCTTCTTTTTAATTTTTCAAATCCAAAGTGCAGCAGCATGATTTTTGCATCGGTGGGTTTGGGTTAGGGTGGGGGCACTTTGGTATGCCCAGGCATGCCACGAGGCTCGGCTTCGTTTGTGTGTGACTGTTGTTGCTTCCCTGTGAAATGGTCCAAATTTGAAAAACGCTTGTCTTTCTAGTTGCTTCCCTGTGAAATGGATCCAAAAATGCCAAGAAATGCCCTTCTTTTTAATTTTTCAAATCCAAAGTGCAGCAGCATGTAGAGAAATGGGATTTCTTATATGAGAATTAAATACCTAACTAATAGCAAGACAGAGGGGTTGCAAAGTGGCCAGATTATTCTTTTTTTACATCCAAATACACCAGCATCACTTTACAGAGTTTGCCAGTGAAGTGCTACTTTCATTTTCTCGTCTTTCTTTGAAGAGCATTGTTGTTTCCAGGTTGGGAGAGTGTACCATTCCTGGAGGTACTGCAATACCTGGTTGATGGGTGGATTGGAAAACACAATGTGTACCATGGCTCTGTGTTTATGGATGTGGTCTTTTTATACCATACTGCTTACGTTTTGTAAGGATGTAAGCAATGGACAGTGAGACGGTTCCCTTCAGGGCCCTCTAGTCATGTCCATAACTTTTCAGGTGAAACCACTCGCTGATTTCTGAATAGTTAGTGAGAGATCGTTTAGGTAACCATGTTGTTTCTGCTTACATTTCACATGCTTTGCATTCCCTATGAGTGGTTGCTTTTTTTTTCTTTTTTAGGCAAGTGCATAATTTGAATTGAGCCACATCCAAGTGTTTATAGCGGGCACAATTAGGTTATAGTTGAAGGCAGTGCGAGTTTCTCTCAGTGGGCAAGTATGGTGTTCAGTGTTGATGTGGCACTATGGCCAGAGCTGTGGAATTTGGAACTGGGGAACCGGGTTCCGCATTTATGACCAGTCCACCACACCACTGTACTGAGGGAGCACATTCCCATGCTAGACCGTAGAAGGCCCCACTAGACCTTAGAAGACATGATGTCTTAGCACAAGCAGGTGTACCCTAGTGGTGTCAATTGTGGGTTAACCTTGAAGGCCTGTCCACCACAACCCATACTGAAGTTCATCTCCAGTCTTGCGGGCAGGCCTACGAAGCAGCACACCCTAGAGCAACAGTGATCCAGTCGCTGTGACTGTCACTGAGGTCACATGAACCTTGAGCAGGTTAGGGAGATGCGAACGGTGTGACCTCACTGGGTACCTATTTCGGGTGGGTGTTTGCATTGTGCTGAGGGGATTACCAGGTAATTATTCACGCAGCTCTCTGATGGATGTCACATGAGGTAAAATACTGCAATAAATGGCAGACACTCTGAAAACAAGAGCAAACGTTATGTTACATGAGGCAATGGTGGTAATTGTGCATGTATCAAAAGCAAACAAAATACAAGAGGTAGCAAACAATACGTTACAAGAGGAAAAGTGACATGTGTGTAAGTTACAAAAGAGTACAAAGTACAAGTAGAGGTATAAAAGTGCAATAAATGGCAGACACTCAAAACACAGGAACCCACTGGGACTTCTACGGGCATGGAGAACAGAATTTCCTATAATGTAAAGACTTCCTTCAGACAATAGAGAGGGTGTGAATTAAGTTTGGAAGTGTATTTGCAGGAGGAGAACTTTGAGGTCAGTTTTGAAGGACTGGGAAGAGGGAGGGGGTGGTCCGGAGCTGAGGCTGAGTTCCAGATTCTCGCCGCGTTGCTTGTAAAGGATTGGGCCATCGATCTTTCCTTCTTGAAAGTGGGAGGTTCAAGTAATAAATTTTGCGCAGTACGTGATGGTCTAGAGCATTATATGCATATGTGACAATAAAGTTTTTTTCTCCTTTTTATTCTAGTCTAAAGCTTTTGATTCCTGATTCCAGTTTCGACAGTGGTTGTTCTGCAGTTTTGTGTAGTTGCATTGTTTTGGTAAGAATTTTTTTTTTGTTGTATTTACTCCAAATGAGTAATATTGTAATGTCTGAATGAATTTTTTTGTAAGTGATATCATAATGGCGGCATAATTAGTTAGTGGTTTGAGCATGAAATTCTTTGCAATGTGTTTTGAATAGTCTTATGTGTAATTGCTGGGATATTGTTGATCCATACTGTGTCTGTACAGAGTAGGTGGTGGTGAGTAGTTTAGCTGCCTCTGGCAAGTGAGTGGTATTGTTTTGGAGTATATATGAGTTTTTGATGAAGGTGCTTTTTGTTTATTACTTATTTTACAAAGTGTTTGTTGTTGACTTGTTTGACAAGTTACCTTTATTAGTAAGCAATATGGCTAGCCGTAGAATGACTGCTCAACAGGTGGTTGGTATGCTTCTTGAATCTTCCTCTGAGCATGATTATGAGACTGACAGTGCGTCTGAGGGAGAGGAGGGAGGGGAAGATTCTGGCAGTGAGTTTTCTCTCAACATGGAATCATCAGATGATGAAGGTACTCTCAGTGCAGATGAAGGTACTCTTGGTGTGGATGAAGCAACTCTCAGTGCGGATGAAGTGCCTGTCTTAGAGGAGGAAACTGCTGTGCCAATGGTGCAAGAGGCATCTGGATTGCAGTCTGAGGCTGCTAGGCTTCCTACTGGAAGTGCTGGACTTTGGGTTGATCCAAACATGGTGCAGCCGGTGTTGCCTGCCTTTAGCGGTGATGCAGGGTGTACAGTGGATTGTGAACACTTTTTGCCTATACAGTTTTTTCAGTTGTTTATGGATGATGTATTTTTGGGTGAGATTGTTGAGCAGACGAATTTGTATGCTGAACAGTTTTTGAGGGACAACAGCGACAAACTTAGGCTCCAGTCTAGAGCTACCCGGTGGACTCCCACATATCTGGAAGAGATTAAGAAGTTTTTGGGTTTGACTTTATTGATGGGTGTGGTAAGGAAGCCAACCTTGGCTTCATATTGGTCTACTAGCCCCTTGTTGGCAACTGCCATATTTCCTGCAGTTATGACTCGTAATCGGTATTTACTTTTTCTACGTATGCTGCATTTTGTTGATAATTCTATGGCGTTGCCACGAGATCATCATGACTGTGACCATCTTTTTAAGATTCGGCCCGTTCTTGATCACTTTGTAGATCGATTTTCTGAGATCTATACTCCAGGGAAAGAAATATCTATTGATGAGTCTTTGGTCTTGATCAAGGGCTGTTTGGTTTTTAGGCAGTACATCCCTAGCAAGAGGGCACGCTATGGAATTAAGCTGTATATGTTGTCTGAGAGTAGGACAGGATATGTTTTTAATTTTCGTGTGTACACTGGTAGAGATTCTACTATTGACCCCCCAGGTTGTATCTGCCACTTTTGGAGTTTCAGAGAAAATTGTGTGGGATCTTGCTAGAAGACTGTTTAACAGAGGCCACCATTTGTAGCTTGATAACTTCTATACTGCTGTGCAATTATTTAAGGAATTGTATAAAGTGGACACTTTTGCATGTGGCACAATCCGCTCTAACCGTAAAGGTTATCCGAAAGAGCTTGATTGCAAAAAACTTCAGAGCGGACAGTGCAGTTCCTTGCGTAGTGATGAACTACTAGCTGTAAAATTTGTGGACAGGAGGGATGTGTACATGCTGACTACCATCCATGATGAGAGTACTTCACCTGTGGGTGTTTGGGGTCAGGTTGCTGAAGTGCGCAAACCTGTGTGCATTCTAGACTACAATAAGCACATGGGTGGTGTTGACAGAGTAGATCAGAGGTTGGAACCTTACTCTGCTATTCGGAAGGCTTATGTTTGGTATAAGAAGTTGGCCATCCATTTCTTCGAATTAGCAAATTTCAACGCTTTTATTGTGTTCAAGGAGTGTTCTCCTGCGTCAAACTTGACATTTCTTCAGCTGCACTCTGTGATAGCTAGCCTTGTTGTTGTGGAACATGCAAGTGTTCCTAGATTTGGAGTGGTGGATGATGTGGTTCGATTGAAAGATCGCCACTTTCCTGATTTCATCCCTCCCACACCGGCGAAAGATTTTCCCACTAGGAGATGCAGAGTCTGTTGGCGAAGAGGTACGCGGAAGGAGATTCGTATGTACTGCCCCGACTGTCCTTCTAAACCTGGGCTGTGTGTCCCTGCTTGTTTTAGAGCGTACCACACGCAAAATAATATTTGGGAGCATTCATGAGTGGTAAAGTGAACTGCCTGGTCTGTATTCTTTGAAAAATTTGATTCTGTTTCAAGGTTGGCGTTAGTGCAATGTATTTAGTTTCTGATTTTGTGCTTGTAGATTTGTATTGATTTGCGATTTGTTTGTGTTTTTATTTTTGTCTAAAAAAAATCCTAAATGTGTTGGCGGTGTGTATGGACTGGCACTTGGTTGGCGGTGTGCGTGGAATGGTGCTTGGCTGGCGGTGTGTGAGTAGTGACTTGCTGCTGGTCACTACACACACTGCTAGCTGAGTGCCACTCCACGCAATCCATCAGCTTGTGTAGTTGCTGTGTCAGGAATGTGGGCGTGTGAAAGTGATGGGCCCTTGAAAGGCGCTGTGTGCTGGTGTGAGTTTTGTTATGTGATGGGCCCGCGGCTGGCGGTGTGAATGGTGTTGTATGTCTCACACGTATGAAAGGTGTATGAATGGCCTGTAAAGAGGTTGGTGCCTTGTGGCTTTACAGCTCACGAGCTGTGAGTCAATGGTTCAGTTTCTCGCCCTTTCAATTTTTAACAGTGCATTTCATTTTTGTGAAATCACTTGCTAATACAATTGTATATACTGAACCATCACTCACCCTCGTGCCAAATCCAACCAGTATGTGTGTGCGTTTGAGGAATAGATGGCTGTGCAGTAATATTTGCCTTTCTGAAGCAGGGTGTACCTTGTCCCTTTTGTGAATTTTGTAATGTGTTGTTTTTGTGCCTGGTGGTGCGAATGGTCTTGTGTGTATCCCGTATGAAAGGTGTGTGAATGGCCTGTAAAGCGGTTGGTGCCTTGCCGTGGCTTTACAGCTCACGAGCTGCGAGTCATTGGTTCAGTTTTTTCTCCATTTAATTATTGACAGTGCATTTCATTTTTGTGAAATCTCTTGTTAATAAAATTTAATATACTGAACCATCACTCGCCCTCGTGCCAAATCCAACCAGTATGTGTGTGCGTTTGAGGAATAGATGGCTGTGCAGGAATCTTTGTCTTTTTAGTTTCTCTGCCAAGGTGTATGTTCCATGTAAGAATAACCCACCAACTGTAGATATTGTCGTAAACCCACGGGAGTTCATGGTGATGTCTCTCTTGTGAATTCCCAAAAGTTATTTTATCCACAATGTCCTGCAAACCTCAAAATGTCTGTCACATTTTCCTTGCAATATTGTGCCGAAATTCTCACGCTGTAGAAACAAACAATGTCAAAACGATCTGGTTTTGCAAGGGGGTCAACTGTCTTTTTGGCCTGTGCTCGGCGGCCATCTAGGCAAACCTAGCAAACCCATACATTTCTGAAAACTAGACACCCGGGGGCTTCCAGGGAGGTATGGCTTGCGTGGATCCCCCAACGTTTCCTTACCCAGAATCCCCTGCAAACCTCAATTTTAGCTGTAAAAATCACTTTTTTCACACATTTTTGTGTGGGAAAGTTGTGGCATCACCGGGCTCACTCAAATTTCCCACCTCCCAGCGTTCCCCTGGGTATCCCGGTAAAAATGGTGCCTCACTTGTGTGGGAGGCCCAAGTTCCCGCGATAGGGAAGGGCCCAAAACGTAGTGAGGTGACTTCAAATTTGCCTATCTCAAAACCACCTGGTTTTGCAAGGGGGATCACCTGGGTTTTTGGCCCGGTGCTCTGCGGCCATCTAGGGAAACCTACTAAACCCATACATTTCTGAAAACTAGACACCCGGGGGCTTCCAGGGAGGTATGGCTTGCATGGATCCCCCAACGTTTCCTTACCCAGAATCCCCTGCAAACCTCAATTTTAGCTGAAAACATCACTTTTTTCACACATTTTTGTGTGGGAAAGTTGTGGCATCACCGGGCTCACTCAAATTTCCCATCTCCCAGCGTTCCCCTGGGTCTCCCGGTAAAAATGGTGCCTCACTTGTGTGGGAGGCCCAAGTTCCCGCGTCAGACAAGGGCCCAAAACGTAGTGAGGTGACTTCAAATTTGCCTATCTCAAAACCACCTGGTTTTGCAAGGGGGGTCACCTGGGTTTTTGGCCCGGTGCTCTGCGGCCATCTTGGGAAACCTACCAAACCCATACATTTCTGAAAACTAGACACCCGGGGGCTTCCAGGGAGGTATGGCTTGCGTGGATCCCCCAAAGTTTCCTTACCCAGAATCCCCGGCAAACCTCAATTTTAGCTTAAAAAATCACTTTTTTCACCCATTTTTGTGTGGGAAAGTTGTGGCATCACCGGGCTCACTCAAATTTCCCACCTCCTAGCATTCCCCTGGGTCTCCCGGTAAAAATGGTGCCTCACTTGTGTGGGAGGCCCAAGTTCCCGCGACAGGCAAGGGCCCAAAACGTAGTGATGCGACATCAACATTGCCTATCCAAAAAAATGTTTGGGCCCTTGCCTGTCGCGGGTACTTGGGCCTCCCACACAAGTGAGGCATCATTTTTACTGGGAGACCCAGGGGAACGCTGGGAGGTGGGAAATTTGAGTGAGCCCGGTGATGCCACAACTTTCCCACACAAAAATGGGTGAAAAAAGTGATTTTTTAAGCTAAAATTGAGGTTTGCCGGGGATTCTGGGTAAGGAAACGTTGGGGGATCCACGCAAGCCATACCTCCCTGGAAGCCCCCGGGTGTCTAGTTTTCAGAAATGTATGGGTTTGGTAGGTTTCCCTAGATGGCCGCAGAGCACCGGCCCAACAACCCAGGTGACCCCCCTTGCAAAACCAGGTGGTTTTGAGATAGGCAAATTTGAAGTCACCTCACTACGTTTTGGGCCCTTGCCTGTCGCGGGAACTTGGGCCTCCCACACAAGTGAGGCACCATTTTTACCGGGAGACCCAAGGGAATGCTGTGTGGTGGGAAATTTGAGTGAGGCCGGTGATGCCACAACTTTCCCACACAAAAATGTGTGAAAAAAGTGATTTTTACAGCTAAAATCGAGGTTTGCAGGGGATTCTGGGTAAGGAAACGTTGGGGGATCCACGCAATCCATACCTCCCTGGAAGCCCCTGGGTGTATAGTTTTCAGAAATATATGGGTTTGGTAGGTTTCCCTAGATGGCCGCCGAGCACCGGGCCAAAAACCCAGGTGACCCCCCTTGCAAAACCAGGTGGTTTTGAGATAGGCAATTTTGATGTTCCCTCACTACGTTTTGCGCCGTTTTCTGTCACGGGCACTAGGCCGACCCACACAAGTGAGGTACCGTTTTTCTTGTAAGAGTTTGGGGAACGCGGGGTGGGTGGAAATTTGTGGATCCACGCAGATTCCGGAACTTTCCACCACAGAAAAGTGGGGAAAATGTTTTTTTTTTTACAATTTTTTAGGTGTGCAAGTTATTCTGGGTAACAGACCCTGGTGGGAGGCAGTCAAGTCACCCCATCCTGGATTCCCCTGGGTGTCTAGTTTTTAAAAATGCATAGGTTTGCTAAGTTTCCCAAGGTGCCCGCAGAGCTATGGTTCAAAAACTACAGCTAGTCATTTTGCCAAAAAAGGGTCATTTTTCACTGCGAAATTGAGGTGTGACCACGATGCGTTTTGTGACGTTTCCTGTCGCGGGCACTATGCCGACCCACACAAGTGAGGTACCGTTTTTCTCGTAAGACTTTGGGGAACGGGGGTGGGTGGAAATTTGTGGATCCACGCAGATTCCGAAACTTTCCACCACAGAAATGTGGGGAAAATGTGTTTTTTTGACAATTTTTTAGGTTTGCAAGGGATTCTGGGTAACAGACCCTGGTGGGAGGCAGTCAAGTCACCCCATCCTGGATTCCGCTGGGTGTCTAGTTTTCAAAAATGTATAGGTTTGCTAGGTTTCCCAAGGTGCCCGCAGAGTTAGGGTTAAAAAAATACAGCTAGTCATTTTGCCAAAAAAGGGTCATTTTTCACTGCGAAATTGAGGTGTGATCACGATGCGTTTTGCGACGTTTCCTGTCGTGGGCACTAGGCCGAACCACACAAGTGAGCTACAGTTTTTCTCGTAAGACTTTGGGGAACGCGGGGTGGGTGGAAATTTGTGGATCCACGCAGATTCCGGAACTTTCCACCACAGAAATGTGGGGAAAATGTGTTTTTTCGGACAATTTTTTAGGTTTGCAAGGGATTCTGGGTAACAGACCCTGGTGGGAGGCAGTCAAATCGCCCCATCCTGGATTCCCCTGGGTGTTTAGTTTTCAAAAATGTATAGGTTTGCTAGGTTTCCTGAGGTGCCCGCACAGCTAGGGTTCAAAAACTACAGCTAGGCATTTTGCCAAAAAAGGGTCATTTTTCACTGCGAAATTGAGGTTGCGTTTTGCGCCGTTTCCTGTCGCGGGCACTAGGCCGACCCACACAAGTGAGGTACCGTTTTTCTCGTAAGACTTTGGGGAACAGGGGGTGGGTAGAAATTTGTGGATCCACGCTGATTCCGGAACTTTCCACTAAAGAAATTTGGGGAAAATGTGGTTTTTTTGACAATTTTTTTGGTTTGCAAGGGATTCTGGGTAACAGACCCTGGTGGGAGGAAGTCAAGTCACCCCATCCTGGATTCCCCTGGGTGTCTAGTTTTAAAAAATGTATAGGTTTGCTAGGTTTCCCAAGGTGCCCGCAGAGCTAGGGTTCAAAAACTACAGCTAGTCATTTTGCCAAAAAAGGGTCATTTTTCACTGCGAAATTGAGAAGTGACCACGTTGCGTTTTGCGCCGTTTCCTGTCGCGGGCACTAGGCCGACCCACACAAGTGATGTACCGTTTTTCTCGTAAGACTTTGGGGAACGCGGGGTGGGTGGAAATTTGTGGATCCACGCAAATTCCGGAACTTTCCACGACAGAAATGTGGGGAAAATTTGTTTTTTTGACAATGTTTTAGGTTTGCAAGGGATTCTGGGTAACAGACCCTGGTGGGAGGCAGTCAAGTCACCCCATCCTGGATTCCCCTAGGTGTCTAGTTTTCAAAAATGTATAGGTTTGCTAGGTTTCCCAAGGTGCCCGCAGAGCTAGGGTTCAAAAACTACAGCTAGTCATTTTGCCAAAAAAGGGTCATTTTTCCCTGCGAAATTGTGATGTGACCATGTTGCGTTTTGCGCCGTTTCCTGTCGCGGGCACTAGGCCGACCCACACAAGATGAGTTACCGTTTTTCTCGTAAGACTTTGGGGAACGCGGGGTGGGTGGAAATTTGTGGATCCACGCAGATTCCGGAACTTTCCACCACATAAATGTGGGGAAAATTTGGTTTTTTTTACAATTATTTAGGTTTGCAAGGGATTCTGGGTAACAGATCCTGGAGGGAGGCAGTCAAATCACTCTAGGTGTCTAGTTTTCAAAAATGTATAGGTTTGCTAGGTTTTCCAAGATGCCCGCAGAGCTAGGGTTCAAAAACTACTGCTAGTCGTTTTGCCAAAAAGGGTCATTTTTCACTGCGAAATTGAGGTGTGACCACAATGCGTTTTGCGCCGTTTCCTGTCGCGGGCACTAGGCCGACCCACACAAGTGAGTTACCGTTTTTCTCGTAAGACTTTGGGGAACGCGGGGTGGGTGGAAATTTGTGGATCCACGCAGATTCCGGAACTTTCCACCACAGAAATGTGGGGAAAATGTGGTTTTTTGGACAATTTTTTAGGTTTGCATGGGATTCTGGGTAACAGACCCTGGTGGGAGGCAGTCAAGTCACCCCATCCTAGATTCCCCTAGGTGTCTAGTTTTCAAAAATGTATAGGTTTGCTAGGTTTCCCAAGGTGCCCGCAGAGCTAGGGTTCAAAAACTACAGCTAGACATTTTGCCAAAAAAGGGTAATTTTTCACTGCGAAATTGAGGTGTGACCACGTTGTGTTTTGCGCCGTTTCCTGTCGCGGGCACTAGGACGACCCACACAAGTGAGGTACCGTTTTTCTCGTAAGACTTTGGGGAACGCGGGGTGGGTGGAAATTTGTGGATCCACGCTGATTCCGGAACTTTCCACGACAGAAATGTGGGGAAAATGTGGTTTTTTTGACAATATTTTAGGTTTGCAAGGGATTCTGGGTAACAGACCCTAGTGGGAAACAGTCAAGTCACCCCATCCTGGATTCCCCTGGGTGTCTAGTTTTCAAAAATGTATAGGTTTGCTAGGTTTCCCAAGGTGCCCGCAGAGCTAGGGCTCAAAAACTACAGCTAGACATTTTGCCAAAAAAGGGTCATTTTTCACTGCGAAATTGAGGTGTGACCACGTTGCGTTTTGCGCCATTTCCTGTTGCGGGCACTAGGCCGACCCACACAAGTGAGGTACCGTTTTTCTCGTAAGACTTTGGGGAACGGGGGGTGGGTGGAAATTTGTGGATCCACGCAGATTCCGGAACTTTCCACGACAGAAGTGTGGGGAAAATGTGTTTTTTTGGACAATTTTTAGGTTTGCAAGGGATTCTGGGTAACAGACCCTGGTGGGAGGCAGTCAAGTCACCCCATCTTGGATTCCCCTGGTTGTCTAGTTTTCAAAAATGTATAGATTTGCTAGCTTTCCCAAGGTGCCCGCAGAGCTAGGGTTCAAAAACGACAGCTAGTCATTTTGCCAAAAAAGGGTCATTTTTCACTGCGAAATTGAGGTGTTACCACGTTGCGTTTTGCGCCGTTTCCTGTCGTGGGCACTAGGCCGACCCACACAAGTGAGGTACCGTTTTTCTCGTAAGACTTTGGGGAACGCGGGGTAGGTGGAAATTTGTGGATCCACGCAGATTCCAGAACTTTCCACGACAGAAATGTGGGGAAAATGTGTTTTTTTTGACAATTATTTAGGTTTGCATGGGATTCTGGCAGCCGCGGTCGGTAGTAGGAGTAACTACAGGGCGGTGACGTGGGGAGGGGGAGGGGCAGGGTGGGGGGTAGTAAACTATGGATTACGGAGGTTTACAGGTCAGTTAACATATAAATTAATAAAACGAATTTCGTTGCGTGCACTGCATCGCATTTGGGGAGGCAGTGCACGCAACGAAATTCGTTTTATTAATTTATATGTTAACTTACCTGTAAACCTCCGTAATCCAAAGTTTACTACCCCCCACCCTGCCCCTCCCCCTCCCCACGTCACCGCCCTGCAGTTACTCCTACTACCGACCGCGGCTGGATTCTGGGTAACAGACCCTGGTGGGAGGCAGTCAAGTCACCCCATCCTGGATTCCCCTGGGTGTCTAGTTTTCAAAAATGTATAGGTTTGCTAGGTTTCCCAAGGTGCCCGCAGAGCTAGGGTTAAAAAACTAGAGCTAGGCACTTTGCCAAAAAAGGGTAAATTTTCACTGCGATATTGAGTTGTGACCACGTTGCGTTTTGCGCCGTTTCTTGTCGCGGGCCCTATGCCTACCCACACAAGTGAGGTACCATTTTTATCGGGAGACTTAGGGTAATTCAGGTTTGTAAAGGAACTGTTATTATCTATTGACTTTCGATGCATTTCTGCCTTCCAAATGAAAGACATTGTATAAAAAATAAGTCATTCTAAAAAATGACTGATAATTCTCATGCTAGTATGAGTATTCCCAATTTCAGAAATGTGCAAATATCTACTGTTTCTAAACTCTATATTTTGTTCCCATTTCAGAAATACATAGGTGTCTTTCATACCGATTTTTCCATGTACACATTTTTACAGAATAATTACTATATACCTGGTACATAATAAAAAACCATTGCAAGTTGCTGCTCAGTTTTTGGCTCTGGGCTCGTCGGGTTCTTGGTGAACCTACAAGTCCTATATATCCCCACAACCAGTAATGTCCAGCGGATGCAACGGTATATTGCTTTCAAAGAGCTGTCATAATTAGAAGAAGTTACAGGTGAAAACGTTGACACAAAAGGCTGTTTTTTTCAACTAATTTTCAATTTATCCTATATTTAACTGTTTGTTTCTATAAAAAAACCTTGATGGATCTACACAAATGACCCCTTGCTGAATTCAGAATTTTGTCTTCTTCTCGAAAATGTATAGCTTTCCAGGATCCATTATTGCTTTTGTACCCATTTCTGCCATTAACTGGAAGGAGGTCAAAAGCACAAAAAATAGCAAAAATAGGCTATGTCCCAGAAAAATGCCAAAACTGTGTAAAAAATGTTGGGTTTCTGACAAAAGTCTGGTATCCCCGAAAAGCTGGGAAAATGGTGATTTCAACCCCACAAACCCTTTTTTGATAACATTTGCAGGGAAAAACCCAGATGCTTTCATTTGCAGCCCGTTTTTCCGAAAAAAAAAACCACTTTGCTGTATTTTGGCTCATTTCTGTGACCCCTCCAGGGGAATCCACAAACCCTGAGTACCTTTAGAATCCCCATGATGTTGGAAGAAAAGGACGCAAATTTGGCGTGGATACCTAATGTGGACAAAAAGTTACAGGGGCCTAAGCACACACTACCCCAAATAACCAAAAAAAGGCTTGGCACAGGAGGGGGAAAAGGCCTGGCAGCGAAGGGGATAAAATAAAGACTTACATATTCACAGGGCTTTCTGTCACAGGCTATGACCTCATAGCACTAAAAATACACAAGTCACTATTCTCCACTGCACCAACCATGATTTAATTCTGTGGCTCTCTGGTTTCACAAAGACCTTTGCAGTGCATTAACTAATAGAGGTTACATAAAGTACAATAGTGCATTTGCCACTTGAAAACAACTTTCTAAAATGTATTTATTATTCATTGAAGCTGCCCATTATTTAATATGTAGCTACCTGACAGTGAAAGACCTAAAAAACGTATGTATCTTTTAATTATGATGAATGATGTTCAGCTGCCTCCAGTTACATGCGGTTGTAAATGCCAAGCTGTCAGCATCCCATGAAATATAGTATTGCTTTCCTCTATTGCCGTGCAATAAAGTTGCAGCCCATACATTACAGCTATTATACCAATGGCCACTGGAGTGATGTGATTGTGTGGCTGCAGAAATTATAGCATAACTATAGATTTGCCGCATTTGCCACATAATCCATTCTCTGCCACATAATCTGCCGATTTTAACAAAAAAAATGATTTACTCAAAAGGTTCAAAAGTTACTAACTAAAAAGCAGCAACAGGTGTTGCCGCTTAGTAGAAGGCCCTTTGTAAAGCTGTACTGGTCACCTTTTTGTTGCTTATTGTTATATTTAGGTGATAAACTGGTACTAATGAGGTGCAACCACAGATTGACCGTTTCTCTGGAGAACATTTATGGAGGACAATGATAAATAGTACTAAGTTCTGGAAATTTTTGTCGGGAGGGCTTCTCATGCCAAACATTTTTTGCTAGGGAGTCTCGAACTCAAAAGGTTTGAAGACCAGTGCTCTAGGGTCAGACAAGTCACATCTAAGACATACGCTATCCGAGGTCGGAAATGTTTAGAGAGCCAGACCAAGTCCCACAATAACCTGTCTATCAATGCTACATTATTATGAATTAAGAGTTTCTCTTTCTACTGTAAAGACAATTCACAAATTCCCATTAATTGCGTCACTTGATAATACCTTAGCTTTCTTTTTGACAGAAATAGTGGCTAGAAGTGGCAGATTTGCATGAAATTTGCTATTTGCATGTAGATTGTGTGAAACACATACAATTACTGAAAAAAAGGTTCATAACATGGAGAAGTGTGATGCAGCAGACACAGCTGTTAGGAACCTTGAGACCACTGTTTTCTCCCTCCTGTGCGTGGTTGCCCACCAGTGTTTTTTGACTGGAATTCTCCCTCTTTCGACTGAGACTTTTAGCAGGCATGGAGGGAATAGATGCCCCAAGTGTAGCATTTCCCTAACTGTAAATTGCAACCCAATCTTTTGTGGGTCGAGAAAGTCTGAGTTATAAATAAAGATGCCTTTAAATTTTGTGTTTATCTTCTCGCATTGATAGGTGCTTAATAGAGAAAGGTCAAATGTCACACTATGTCTTCTAACAAATTGCTGCTTATTCTTGTAACATGGGGATTTGGTGTTTACTTTTCTTTCACTGCCTGCACAGCGAGAGGAGTTTTTAAAAGTTAATTTTGTGACAATCTTGCTGGAGTACAGGGAGTGGGAAAGGAAAGGCAGTAGGATGTTGTTTTTAAGCAATGCACCACAACATGTAAATACTTGTCAATAAACTGAATGCATTCAGCAAAATGAAACACTATTTAGTTTTTTGCAATGCTGGAGTGTGCTGGAAACAGAGATCAAAACAAATCAAGACAGTTTACATGGTGATGTACAAATGATTAATATTCAATGAAACCAGATTTACCACACATTATAATTTGTCTGCTAAAATAATTTTATCAATAATACTGTATGTCTGTGCAGATTTGGTGCCATTTCAATGGAATATGTGCTGTCTGTAAATGACAAGCGCTACCACATGCTGCTTTAGTTACATTAAAAAATCGCCCGCCTGATGTCCATTAAAGGTGGTGGTTTGTGAAAATTTGTTAGAAAAAATCAGTTGGTATTCTAAAAAGTTGGGGAAAAACTTTCCCATTGCTTAATTTCCACCAGTGTTTGCTGCTGCTTGATGCCGGCACTCTTTATGAAAGTTCACCATATGGTGGTGCTCCCACTCTAATTGTGAACAAATCATCAGAGCATTTAAGAATTCCATATACTTAAAACAATAAAAAAAACAGCAAGTCTGTTCCATTATTATAGCATAAGGGGAAACGCAATAGACCAAAATGTCCAACTTGCATGAGTGGGATGGTCAACAGATAGCACTGACACTGGCATTCGGTGAGCACCTGCTTGGGAAGTGGGTGGTAATAGCCACGGTAGCTTTCGGATAATGATCTTGGGCTTGGCATTTATGTTATCAGAAATAAAGCACCTGTAGCAGTACTGCCACTCTACCAAATAGGAGCCCTGAGTAGTCACGGGGTAAACTGGGAGCCCATTCCCAGCAAACTGCTGTCTGCTCCAGGGGGAAAAAAAGGTAACGTTCGCCTCGTCCAAATCAGGAAACTTCACCTGCTTTGGCGAAGGGCGCACCGGCCTGGCTGTGCACGAAAAGTTAAAGCTTTGCACATATTTTACAGCTACCTATGATAATAGACAACCATGAACAACAAATAAATAGACATATCCCGGGCATCAGTCAAACGTGAGAGGGGATTAAGAGAGTTCGTTTGACAAATCCGTTGGCATTGTTTCTACCACAGCATCAACCACTAAGACAACCACTAAGACACATTAGGGGAATTAAGGGGCATATCAACAACGTGGCGATAGAAAATTATCACCGCTTTTGCGGCGGTTTTGGCCCGAAAAGCGGCGATAATTTTATCGCCTAATTAGCAAGGTCACGCTAACGCGTGAAACCTTGCTTTAGCCTACGAAATCTTAACGCCCAGCTTGGCATCTCTAATGAGATGCAAAGTTGGCGTTCCTGACCTGACATGACAGGAGAAATGTCGCTAAGCGACATTTCCCCTATCATCAAGCCCCACGCTATGAAGCATAGCGGCAGGAAAAGTAGCGATAACCCCTGTTATCGCTACTTTCCTTACGCCTGCTTCAGGACTGACTTAGCCATGATATCCTATGGAAGGAGGATATCATGGCTAAGTTTGTGAGTCCCTATCAACAAGCTAACGCCACATTTTGTGAGATTATCGCTGGGTTTCCAGCGATAATGTCACGTTAGGCAGTTAGCGCTAGGATTTTTATCGCTTTTGAGATAAGCGTTGCTAATAGCACGCTATCACAGCGATAAAAATACACGTTAGCCGGCGATAATTATCCTAGCACTAAGTGCGCTTAGCAATAATTATCGCCGGTTGTTGCTGATATGCCCCCAAGTTTTAAGAAAAGTTGTCATGAGATATTTTTGAAATTTTGTTCAGATGACAGTTGTCTCGACAGTTTTGTGGTACAGGATACCCTTTATGTAGGTTTGGGGACGGCGGATAATGCAGGCTGTAAAATGCAGCAAATTCAGAGGTAAAATGCATAAACAATCAAACCTTCATGCACTTATAAAGATGACTGCACTCACATAAAATTATTAACTGAGACTAATGGACTAAAAGACAGCGATAATGAAAATATAATTCGACATCAGTGTCTTCTGGGTATTACGCGAATGAATTGTGGAGAAATATTTGTAAACCTAAAAAGAGATAAAGAAAGTTTGAAGTCATTAAAGATTTTAAAGCTTATTTCATTCTTCTTTGTTGACTTTTCTTGAGAGCTGCCGTGGCCGTTACTGAGCGGTTATCTCCCAACGGTTTATTCGTTTACCAAACATTTAGAATGTCAACAGTGTTTCAATTCTGTCAAATGGCACATACACTTTGTATGACGTATGCACTAAATAAACAGTGACAGATTCTGCTCCAGTGCACCATATAATCAAATTGCTCTTATTTCAGCATAAAATAATTATCTGCCCAGTTTACATATTGCAAAATGTGTTTCTTTGGCAAGTGTAGCCGTGCCGAAACTTGAAAAAGGATGTTATTTATGAGCAAAATGACAGCACATATTGTTTGTCTGAATGACACCTACTGAGAAGACTGGCAACTAAAAAATCAAAATATCATCTGTCGACCAAAAAGGATAGATAGATTACACTAATAATTCTTTCATTCCCTTTAATATTTGCATGAAATGTGGGCTATAATTTGGTTGAAACTCTCTATGTACGTTTAGATCCGATTTCACAAAGATTGATAGACAATGTTCCCCAAAAAAATGCAAAACAACAAAGCACCATCAGGATTGGACTTAAGTCCCTAAGAAAAAAATAGGTTCACGTTAAGATTTAAAAAACATAACTCCAGAAATTCAGCACTAGATACCGAAGCTTGACCCAGGCCACTGACATAGACTGCATTGCACCGCACACGCCGGTAACACGCATTACTCGAAGCCTCATTTGCAGACACTGGACTTCAATGATCCCTTAAGGCACCTGAAGGGGCAGTACACACCCGTTTACATCATATAGTCTTTTCGCGCCCCAAGCTAATTTGGACTGGACCATCTTGCCTAACTCACCCTAGCAAAGACATATGAGGGCCACCTCAGGCACCACGCAGCCCACCTTGAGGTCTATTATGACTAATGCAATTTGCCTCATGCCTGTATGTAAACCTGTACAAAAGACATACAGGCATTAGTCTTAGCTATATGCGGGACAGTATAACAAAGTGTGTGCGTGCCTAGCACGCGGACTGCATGCTCTGGGCACATTTGTTTAGAGTTTAATGTATAGAACATCTTCCCGCTCAAACCTGCTTTCTGTTTGTAGGGAAAAGCAACTGAGGTACAAAAAATTATCTGTTGTCTGGCTCCTGATGAGAACTTTTCCTGCAGTTGTGGCGCTCACACCATGCAGTATCTATCCATCCATCCATCCATATATCTATCTACTATCAGTATGCTGTTATAGTTAAAATAATGGACTGAAATGTAATACATATGTTCAATCGCCGTATATAAAAAAGACCAATGTCTAGAATGGTGAAAGCCACGATGACACAGATGTGAATAGAAAGGCCACAAAATCCGAAACCTTTACTTGAAAAATTGAGATACACAGCTACATGTCTAATTACAGAAAAAAACATTTTATTCCCAATTAGTCTGGAACTTGGAGAGAAGAATTCACATGGTGCAGAACAGTGTAGGGGAGACGTGGTAAGGAAGAGTGAAAATTCTCAAAGCATTTATTTATTTTAGTGTAAAGATTGTTCAAAAATGCAATTTGGACCAAGAAGTCCAAATGATACAGTAGGGTGATGAAACGTGAATTTAGTGTATTGTAAAAAAAGAAAAAGGGGGGACGCAGGGGCTATTATTTAAAAAGGCGAATGCAAGAGGGCTCAGACAGCACTAGAGGTGGGTCTGCTCCTCAGTGGTCCAAGGCAGCTTAACATCAAGTGTTTATGTCAGCATCTTTTAAAGTAAAAACATGTTCCCTCCGCTGCATTTACTAGGAACATGTTGTGTTACAGATCCTCCCTGCCAGTCATTTTGTAAACAGACACTGGGCTCTCACACGCACCTTTGCATGGCTCCTGTTCACAGTATAGAGAGAAGATCCCTGAGCATCTAGCAGAGCCACTCGAGCTTCTCAGCCTGCCCTTGAAAGGAGCACACAGCAATCCATGTTCACAATTGCAAAACATAAGGCAGGGAGTTTATCTACCTGTCGTTCAGCCCTCTGTTAAGCATCAGGATTACTGACTAAGAGAAGAGTAGTGTAAGAGCTCCCCCCAAAGCAATAATCCACTGTTCTAAGAAGTAAATTGAAGTTTCAATGAGGAACCCAGGGATAATCCATGGAAACAAGCACTGAAGGGTCAGACTTGTTACAGTGAATGGCATGTAAATTATTTAAGCAGCATCTAAGCAAAATTAAAGTAAGAACACAAATATTACAATTGTCACTCCAGTTTAGTAAAAGTAGAAGATTTCGACAAAATGACAACAAAATGGTCAAGGGATTTAGGAATCATGTATTTTAAGTGGAATGCAGTAAACAAAGAAAATGTCCATTGAAGCCAAAGAAAAACCATAAACATTCGTAGTCTCAGTGCATTACCACATGCAGCCACCAGAGCCTCTTCTTGCTCCAAAAACCAAATGCAGTTACCCACACCCTGCACATGGGTGTGCACCCTGAATATCGACAACAGCATATTGATAGGAGACAATTTCAAGGGCAAATTATATAAAAATATAAACATAAGAAAGTCTAGATTTTCTATACCTAACTCCACATATATGTAGCTATGCGCTACATATACCTTCAAGGTACATAGATGTAGAGTTAGGAATAATACATCTATTCTTCCCTACATGCACTTACCTTTTCATATTTTTTCTCTCGATATTCCTGTACCACAATATTCTAGAGGTTGATATTCAGTAGTAAAATCTGTACATGCCTCTTTCAGGCTGGAAGAGAAGGGCAGGACTCAGTAACTTTACAATCTGGTACACTGAAATTGTCCCAATCTTTTCATAGTCCTCCTGGCGTGACAGAGGCTACTGATTTTAGGGGTGACACTGCCGCCTGTGCTACTCTGCATCACACCCACAACTGAAAGATCAGTCCCCACTTTCGTCGAGCATGGAATATATACATATCTAATAATATATTCCTAGTGCTCTCCTACCTTCAGGAACTCAGCTGGGATACTCGAGCCTCAAATCAAACCCTGCTTGATTCGGGCCACAGCCAAGAGTCAAGTTTCAATGGGCTCTTCAAAAGTGCCCCCTTCCTTAGGAGCACCGGCCAGGCTCCTGCTTCAAAAGGAGCCTTTTCCTTCCGAGTATTTATAGATTGACCTCTGACTGCCGGGGGGCGCAGACCCACCAGATAGCAGTAGTGCCTTCCTGGAGTCAAGATCAGTATTGATGAGTCTGGCCTTCTCAGAAAAGAAGGCAGCCAGTTCATCGCATGTAGGTGGGCTGACTTCAGGGACCAACCGGTTTGGTGCTTCCACTGATTGTTGTTTCTCCAACTCAAAAAGTTTTTGGGGGCAGTTAGCGGCTTGGTTAAGTTGGAATCTGAAGTTGTCGGCCTTGGCGATCTTGATTTGTTTGTTATAGGAGCTCCTTACAGTTCTGAGGATTATTAGCTGGTCAGAGGATGGTTTCGATTTCTAGGCTTGTTCAATTGCCCTAAGGTTGCGGCGCTCCATGTTTAAGTTCTCGTTGAACCATGGTTTGGAAATTTTTGTTGGGGCATTTTTTTGTTGGAGTGGAGCAAAGGAATCCATGCTGCTAGTGACAGTAGAGTTGTAGAAGTTAGTGAGTGCATGTACCTCAATCATGTCATCTTCAGGAGAGAGGGCAGATATACAGTGGGTTGCTAGATCGGCTGTATTGATATTTCTGAGGTCCCTTTTCCAAATCTTCGATTTCATTGGTTGAGTCTTCCTCAGCGAGACTTCCATGTTGATAAAAAAGAAGATGCTGTGATGGTCGTACCAATCGCACGGGGTGATGGTGTCCAGTGTGATGGTGTGACATTTGGTGATGATAAGGTCCAGAATTTCTCCTTTATTATGGGTTGGCTGGACACAGTGTTGAATCAGTTTGTGATCATTTAAGAAGGATTTGAGGAATGTTCCAGCTTGGTCATTGAGGTTGAACCAGTGAAGGTTGAAGTCAACGAGGAAGATTTGTGCTATAGCGGAATCAACCTTGCCAGAGATAATCTCCATTAATTGCTCAATAAAGGGGAGGTTGTCCCGAGGCGGGTGGTAAAAAGTGTGTAGTTTGCATACCGGAAGGTTGTGACTAAAGATATGGAGACAAAGGTATTCGCATGAAGATGGCGTAGAGGACTCCGAGTGGGAGACCGATAGTGTGCTCCGGTGTATACAAGCTAGGCCTTCGCCCGGCTTCCACGTTCTGTCTAGATGGATTATGTCATGGGTAGGAGGCACTAAGAGGTCTAGGAAGGGAGTGGAAGCGGGATTGAGCCAGGTTTCCGTGAGGATGATGATATCTAACTCATTGTGTTGGATGAGGTCCAATATGTCAGAGGCATGTTTGCTGGCTGACCTGCAGTTGAGTATTGCGCATTTAAGTTGCACTGGAGTATAAGGGGGCGGAGACTGTATTATGTTCACTCTCATAAGGTTGTCATTATTTAAGCCTCTATGGTTGTGAGGGGGTTCTCTGTATAGGTTAGCGTGAATAGCTTGAATTTGTCCCTGAGTAATCTTGTTGGTGTTTAAGGTAGGTGAATAAGACTTGAGTAAGTCATTGATATCGTTGGACATGAGATAGGCCATTGCTCTTCTGGGGTGAGGGGGATCATTGGGAAGAGGTATGGTTTTAGCTAAAGAGAGGGGGAGAGGCCGACCAGAGCGAGTTCTGTCACTAGCAGGTGTTCTTGGCTGCTTTGCACGGGAGAGGAGGGAACTGATCAGGGGGAGGTGTTCGATCGAGAAGGCTTTCAGATTGCGAAGTTCGACGGTAAGAAGGTGCAACTGGAGAGATCTGTCATACAGGCGTGCCACCAGGTCTGAGTGCTGTGAGAGGGGTGAAGGTTGAGTGGGGATATCTGGTGGAGAGGGGGGTCTTGATGTGTACCAGAGAGGTCTAAGATGGTATTTTGCGGTTCCAGCGGGAGGAGGTGATCATCATGGACCTGCAGTGTTCCTTCATGTAAGGATAGAGGGGTTGGTAAGAGTAGGAGGGTGGGAAGGCCGTTGCACTGTAAGTCAGGGACGGACAAGTAAGGATTGAGTGGGTTTAAAGGGACACGGTCCATGGAGGGCAATTGCCAGGTCTCCGACCTAGCAGGTGGCGTAGAAGGAGGGATGCGTGATGGGGGAACTTTCGATGGGTGCAGTGGCGATAGTGTGAGGGGGGCTCATTGCTCGAGAGTCAACCTGTATCTGACTGGTGAGAGTGAGCGGAGGGCACCAGTAGGCTCGCTCGTCATCTGAGATGGAGGTCTAGAGTATTGGGTCAGTCTGACAGGGGGTTGAGAGGTTCCTAGATCATCTAAGGGGGAGATGATTTAGGGCGAGTGTGAACCTCCCGGTTGTGGAGGGGGAGGACTGGTTAGGTCCAAAGTGGTGATAGGAAGTGGATAGGGGTCATTGGATTTAGCCAAGACCGCCTTCTTGAGTGAGGGGAAGATGTTGGCCATCATGGCTAGATTGGCTTTAGAGGCTTGGATAAGGATGATACCATTTTTGTAAAGGGTGATAGTGGCAATCGCGTTGAAGGTGAGCAAGGGCGATGTCGTTAATTTGAGACCATGGGGTGTTTTCCTAGTGCCAGATATACGAAGCATGGAATATATCACATTTCGCCAGCATTCTCGTTTTCTGGTATAGAAGATGGGGTCATTAACTATATTACCCTTGTTTGTACGGAACTAGACGTCTGAGAATAATGTCTGCCTTTGAGTATGCGATGTTTGTGTTTTTTTGGCTGCATTTTTGGAGAGGTTAGGCGGATAGTTGATAGTGAAGGCATTGTATCATGAGGGGTTGGGACTGATCTCCATGATGATAGTGTGTCCTAGTGAGGAAAGGGGCCCCCACGTATGAGTATAAGGAGGTGAGGGTATTTTTATGTAACAGGTAGTTCTTGAATAGGCAGATAATAGCCCTAGTTAGTTGGGAGAAAAGGTTGGGAATGGGTAGTTATGTAGTTACGGGCCAAAGATTTTGGCTTTGGGGCAGGTTAGTTGGTGGAGGGAGACTGTAGGAGGAGTCTAGGGGGATTGGGGAAGGAGAGAGAAAGAGAGGGAAAAAAAGACTGCAGTGTAGTCCTCTTTCGCTTTCCATAAAGTGGTACACTTGAGGTGTAGTCCTGTTTCTGTGTTTGTCTGCACTTTGGGGATTATTCCTTTCTTTGCTTTACAATTTGTGAGTTATCTGGAGGAGTCCTACGTCCCTTTCTGATTCAATCGATGTCTGGATAGTCCTTTATCCCTGTTTAAGACTATTGCTGCCATTTTGAGTGGTGTTTAGAGACATCTGGTGGTCTTCGCCCAGGCTACGTTGCTGAGATCCCAAAATTATTTCCCCATAATTTGCCCACCAGACTGTGGCAAACTTGCCTGCACCCCTTGAATCATCCCAGCGTACAAATGATCCTCCTAAAATATGCAGTGTCTGCAGTCCTGTCTGCAATAGTATCGGTCGCATTGTCCCACGGGGTTCCACCGTATCCTCGGGAGCTCTGATGATCTCTTATCTCTCTTGAGCGTGGGTTGGCCTCAGCCTCCACCCCGGTCCGCTTCTAATGTTGCTCCGGGTCGTTGTTTGGAGGAGCAGGGGAGGTGTAAAACTGTTCCCTGCTCAAAACAGAACGCGCTGGTCGCAAGTGCGTTCTCCAGGTGGCTGGGGGCCCTCTGCTGACGAGGGGAGAATCAAGAAGCTGTCTCTCCTGTACACTGTTTCGTAGAAGGGGGGTCCAGGCCTGGGGCTGGGAACCCTCCACTGATGAGGGGTAATTCCGTAGGCAGTAATGTACCTAATCCTTGTCTTGCGGGAGGGAGGGTCACGGCATTACGCTGGCAGGCAGAGGCTATAGCAGGGTTATGGCGCTGAGTCCCACAGTCGTGGCCTCATCACAGGCGGACCTCAAGGAGCGCTCCTCATTGATTTTTCTCCTCCCCATTGCCCCTGGTCACCGTCTTGATGGAGGGGAGCCGCGTCCGGGAGATCAGCACAAAACCAATGTTAGGCGCCGCCTGAGCCCCAGACCAGGGGCCTGCCGCAGGGGAAGTGCAGTCGTCGATTTCTCACTGCAAGACGAGGGGCGATCAGGTCTTCGGTGTGATCTAATACTTTCATCATGGTGGATGGCTCATCGTTTTTCAGTCATCCTGCCCACCATCAGCATGACTGTGGTCGTGCGCTCAACGTGGATGGAGAACGGCAGTGGAACCCCCACTATAGATGCCTCTGGGACCCACGGTCCGTGTCGTTGCAGGACAGTGATGCTCGTTGGTTTCAAACCTCCCACCCTGTTCCAATGTTGACGAGGTGAGAGATGGAAAGTTTGTCTTTAAAGTCGACGATCCTGTTACTTGTGGTGTTATTTCCTCTTCTTTCAATGTCCGGTAAAGAATGGAAAGTTGAGTCTAGTAGAGTCTAGTAGAGCCTAAGTCAGGCCTCCATCTTGAGTAAAAATTAGTTGGGACTCGAGAGGGGGCATTTTGAAGGGCATAGAGCATTCTGGTTAAAAACATCATTTTGAACATCGCCGCTCTTCCCAATAGGGAGAGCAATTTCATCAGTGCTGTACATCTGCGACAAATTGGTCCAGTATGGGAGTACGATAGAATAGTGGTGGTCTTTCATCACATATATCCCTAGGTACTTAAACTAATTTTCAGTCATTGACATGGGCATGCCCTCTCGCACTCAGGGTATATGGTCCATAATCAAGTGCATAAGGGACTTGTCCCAGTTAATGGTATATCCTGAAAATTTGTAGGATCTGTATCAGTCTGGATATGTTCAGGTGGGGGTCTGTGATATAAAATAAAATATCATCTGCTTATAAGGAAATACGCTCTTCCCAAGTCCCCCTCCAGCTGATTCCTTGTAGTACAGGGCTTTTCCTGATCCAGGCAGATGGCTCAAGGGCCAGGGCAAGAATCAGTGGAGATATGGGCCAGGCCTGCCTGGTCCCTCGATGCAGAGCAAATTTACGGGATATCACTCCATTCACCTTGACTCGGGCTAGAGGACCCTGATAGAGGAGAGCTATCCAGCCTATAAAAAATTGGGTCCAACACCCAACATCTCCATAACGCCAAACATGTAGTCCCATTCAAACATGTCAAAGGCCATCATAGTGTCCATTGCCAGTATCATTGTAGACACTCTGTCATCTCCTGCCCCCACCCCCATTATTCCAAAAAATTGACAGAGATTAAGTCTCATCCCCCTGTTTGGCATGGAGCCCGATTGGGTGTATAAGGGACGTGATGACCTGACTGAGTCTATTAGCCAGCAGCTTGGTGAGGATGTTGATCTCTGCATTGAGCAGTGATATTGGCCAATAAAAACTATGTCTGTCCGGGGGCTTTCTTTCTGTGTGTATAACCACTATCGTGGCTTGCCTCTGATCCTCTGGGAGCTGACCGGTTAATTTGCTTCCAATCACATCTTAAGCAGACAAGGTTCTAATTTGCTCACCAACCCTTTGTACACCATAGACCGTTGCATACCATTGCCTTCCCTGAGTTTAGCGAACGTAGCGCTTGGTTTATCTCACTGTCCAACAAATGTCTACGCACATCAGATAATTTAGGGTCATCGATATCATTGAGGAAAGCTTTTATATCAGTTATCCCATAGAGCCCGCTAGCGGTGTATAGGTCCTCGTAATTCCCAGTGAATTCTTCCGCTATGCCAGCAGGGTTGGTCTTTGTCCCTCTCCTGTCATTAGTGATCTGCAGGAACCTGATGTGGGCTTGGTTATGCCTTTTAGGGTGGAGATACTCTGACCCCATGTTTGAGAAATATGTGTATTAGTGAGATAAGTTATGTGTCCAAAATTTGTTTTTTTAATCGCATGCGATATTCGCAACGACGCCACAACAGCCAGCGTGGCCCCCGTGTACCATCGCAGGGACATCGTGATTATCGCATAGATATCGCAATTATTGGTGAAAATATATTAAAAATATATATATGTGTACACTCCGGTCACTGTCACACACTCATGTATGCACTCACAAACTCACTCAGACACTTATACACCCATTCACATACCCACTCACACACTTATACATTCAGTCACATACCCATTCAGGTACTCATGCACCCACTTACTGACTCACCCAGAGAGGAATGCACCTACTTAGAGACCCACTCATAAACTCATGTGTACAGTCTTATACCACTTAGACTCTTACAGCCAGCCACAGACCAACCTGGGCACTCATGCACCCTCTCACAGACTCACTAAGAGAGTCACACACCCATGGACAGACCCAATCAGAGACTCACACATTCACTTACAGGCCCACTAACGAATCTATTCACAGACCACGAGACACTCATATACCCACTTACAGATCCACTTAGTCATACACAGTCATAGGCAGTGCATTGCGGGGGCGCGAGTTATAGTCAGCTCAGCTTACTATAACTGCTGAATTTCTCTGGTTTTGTACGAGTGAAATGTCAGCCTAACTATAACGTCCCAGTATCCTTTGGTTTTATTCAGTGAATTCCGAAGGTTTGTTTAATTCTATTTCCTAACTATAACGTCCCTGTAACATTTGTTTTTTTCTGAGAATATCTATCTATATATTTTCACTGGTGTCTCTACATGCCGATTCCGATCCCAGTTTTTTGGCACAGTTCCAAGAACAGGCAGCACAACCAGGTAAGGTACTGCAAATCATTTTCTTTTCTTTTTTAAATTTACATTCTCCCAAATGCAGGATATTGGGCATCCCACCCCTTTCTCCTTCCCGCTTAGTGGTTCTCTATTTAGCATATTTTGAAGCCCCATGTAAATGAGGGAATCCCGTTGCCTCTGCACCCGTGCCATATTCCAGATGGGGGCGTAGAGAGCAGCCCTCTGGAGGGGGAAAAGGGGTCCTATGGACCCCCAGGCTTCCCCTTGCAGGCAGGTGCAGTCACTGACTGCCCCCTCTTGCAAGGGGATCTCTAATCCCCCTTCAAAGTGCAGGCAGGTTGCCACCTGCACTGTGAAAACACGGAACGGCTTTAAAGCAGCCGCTCTGTTTTTTACATGTTTCGCAAGTTCGCAGCTGCCCTGGGGGCAGCACATTCCATGTTTCAAGGTGTGCCAGGTGCAAACAGGGAAAGTGAGCCCTTTACGTAATAGGGCCCCAGTAGTACAAACACAATTACTGTACAGAAGTGATAGACTGTGACGAAAAAAGCGATATGGAACAAAAACTTTTCCAACACATGTTTCAATGGCGGAGCAAATGTGCCATGGGCCCTAATGCAAGCAAAGAAAATTATCCGCAGCTCACTCAATCTTCGGCTGGGCTGTAAAAGTTAGTCAACATTTGAGTGGAGGGGGATCCTCATACCTCTGGGCCACACTGTCACTGCACCTACAGCACTATTATTAGCTACGCCCCTGAATGAGTCGCTGCTATGTATGTTGTCATTCATGTGTCAAAACACTTAGGGATTTATATACATAATTCAAGCACTCTATGAATGAGCATTGCTTTTTGCCATCGTTTTCCCAGTTTAATACTGAAATAAAAAAACAGAAAAACGAGCATATTCTTAAATGACGTTTTCAGTAGGAGCTAAATGTCACAAAAAAACCTTCAGTTAAATATTGCTTAATGTGTTTCTTGTTTAGAAATGCTATTGATAAAATATGAAAGATGCATCTGTTTTTCTTCAGTAACAGACGCCAAATTTTGGCAAAGTCAAATAGAAACAATATTCAGAACACATTGC
Organism: Triturus cristatus; assembly: GCF_964204655.1. Classification (NCBI taxonomy): domain Eukaryota; kingdom Metazoa; phylum Chordata; class Amphibia; order Caudata; family Salamandridae; genus Triturus; species Triturus cristatus. The sequence goes on from NC_140585.1 coordinate 950,059,070, forward strand.
GTCCTTTCAACAAGAAATAATAGTTTTAGAAGCATAGAAACGGAGAGATCGCCCTCCATTGTGCTTTGAGTGGAGAGTTAACAGAGCAGCAGCAGACCCGTATCATTTGCACAGGCTATACCTGGCCCGCCCTACAATCCATGTATTAGGAAACAAACGATGCAGGTATTCTCTAGGCCCTGCATATAAACAAGCTGCAGCACCCGTCCCAACCCCCACCACCGACGCCCCTCCCCTTCCCATCCCCCCGCCCTCCTCAACTAAATGTTGCCACATTAGAAGAGAGGATGCATGACAGAATATACAAGTAAATTCAAAGATTCCTTGCCTGCAACGTGATGTTTTCCAGTTTTTGCCAGCAGCAGAAAGGACAGGGTCCTAATGCAAGTTCAATGTCCTTGTTGCGGGAGCCCATTATTAATTTGCAAGGGAGAGCTCGAGCAGGCGGCAGAGCTGATTTAGAATCTCGCATTCCTCACGCGAGCCATGGACATGGTTTTAAAAAGGCAAAGTGCCACTCATGCGGTCCAATCAGGCTATCGGTAAAATACTGACAGCAGCAACACAGCGAATCGATAAACAATGCAAAGAGCTGACAAAGAAAGATGAAAATAAAGCCTCGCGCCGCTCTGCAGTTTAAGGGCTTTTGTTATGAGATTGTGCTGTCCGGCTGCATTTCTCTTTCATTGTTTCTCGAACATTCTGGATTCTGCTCCCAGGACACAGACCTACTTCTGTGTGTAATGGTTAAACGTGTTCGAGGGGGATTCCCGTTTAATATGTTCTTTTTTTTAAAAGGGATGGGAGATTGTGTGGGGCAAGACCCGCAATATTTTGATGTTGATAGGGGCGAAAGTGGCTTAAGAGGAAGTTTGTGCAAAATCATACTTTATCGCAAAGTTTGGCAAAGGTGACACTTCACTCCCATGTGCAGGTATGTGCCCAGACTGGGAAAATACCTCAACCGAAAGCAGGCTTATACGTCTTTCTCCAGCAAAACCTACATTTTTGTGTCACTTTTACCCCATCTTTTTCATGGGAAAACGTAACAGAACTCATAAAGTTGACGAAGTTAAAAAAAGTTCTCGAAGTCCAACTCACTGCCTCTCGCAAGAAACTTTACGAATCTCCTCTTCTTTACTGTTATGTTTATGGTTTACTTTTACATTCTACTACTGTCTTTGTCTCGCATCAGCCTAAAGGCAGTGTTGTGACCTTCTTTGCTGATATTTCATATTCGAAATCTGACAGCTTTAAGCTACCAAAATTCTGCATATTTATTGTCTAGTAGCCTGTCAATATATACAGAGATTCATACGTAGTACCCAGACAACCCTTACTACAGTATCGACTGACATAACACTACGCCATTTTCCCCTAGGAAATGCCTTTGAAGGTCTCAGAGCTCTTAAAACTGAAGTCTTCACCTATCTCACTGAACGTGCCAGACAGGGAGAGAAGCTTCCAGAGAGAGCAGAATTAGAATCATGCACTATCCTTCGCAGAAGACTGAACTTGTAGGTGAAACGGCTCTCATCTCTGTTATTGCAAGTTCCTGAAGCAAATGTCTCCAAAACATTCCTTCCCATGTGGTTCTGGAGTATATTTAAAGAGTTAGCAGTTTGTGAAAACTGTCTTGACCATGGAATTTTTTGACTGTGATAAAAATTGCCGCCTCGTTGTTCTGCCTGATTTAAAATGTTTCAGTTATTTTACCTTTGAATGTAGGCATTTATACGGTATAGAGAGAAATATTTATAGACAATTTTAATATACATTTCAATAAATGATTTAGCGTTTCCTTAAATTTAATTTATTCTACAAATGATTTTGAACCCAGTTCTCATTCATGAAGCAGGATGTCACTACCGACTAAAAGAAACAAGGGAAGTAAAAAGAAAAATTAAATGAACAAATAGCAACATCTTTGAAGGGTCTGATTACCTGTAGAAGTCCAAACTATTCATTTAAAACACGAGATCAGTCTGCAGATAGCTTCCTGGACCTTTAAAAAAATCTACTCCCATACACTTACTTGAACAATTATGAAAAGTCTGTTTACTAAAATATTTACTAAATTGTTACTATTTTAAAATGTATGCTGAGACATTGGGATGGTTGTTGAGGGGAGTGCCAGCCATTCTCAGGCATCAGCCACAATTCTTGTCAGGATAAACCACATGGAATCACTAAATTAACCTGTGCTTAACCCTCTGGTAGCACAAGAGCAGTCAGGTTCAACTGACAGGCAATGTATAACGTATTTATACAGAACTTAAACAATAATACATTGAAAATACAACACAAGGAAAATCCCACACCAATTTAGAAAAAGAGAGTAAAATCTAATAAAATATTTGAGTCCAAAACGGCAAAAATCCAAATTGTAGAACTAGAGATATGCAATTTTAAAGATTTAAATGAAATTAGTGGCTAAAAGCACAAAGCGGCAACTGTGGTTATCTGATCACACAGGATGGGGACTTTAAGTTCAGATGAAAATTTAATAAAATATTTTACACCAAAACAACAAAAGTCCAATCAGTAGAATCAGAGTTATGAGTTCTTAACGTTTAAGGGAAAAACTAGAGCCTAAAAGATCAAAGCGCCAAGCGTGGACATCTAGTCATACAAGACTGGGACAAAGTACAAAAATATGGCCAACCATAATGGAATACAAGTCAGATACAAGAGTTGTGTTTGGCCTGGTCAGCGCTTACCTTCGTACTTAAAAAAACTGTTGACAAAATTTGATTGAGAGAAGGTAAAGTTCAGCAGGCACAAGGCTGCAGGCAATGTCCGAGCAGGCATCATCGGGGAGCCGCTCTATTAAGTTGTTGTGAAGATTTCTTAATTCAAACTTAGTCTCATTTGTGCAAGTCAAAAATATCCAGTAGGACAAAGCTGGAGGATATAGTCGATGAGAGTTCCAGAAGGCCGATACACCTTTGGCAAAGGAGCACTGAACATGATTTGTTGCTGCTGAGAAAAACATGGCAGGAGCTGCAGAAAAGTCAGGTCGACCAGTGATGCACCTTAGGTAGATAGACGAGCAGGTTGGTCCCCGTCTCCTCTCGGTTCTTAGAGCAGTTTTTGCCAAAATGTTTATAAGCCCCAAGATTTGGATTTTGGCACTCTGAGCACTTTTAACACCACTACCAAGCGTCCAATACTGAAAGGGCATCATTTAGAGAGGTTAGTGTTCACTATAAAATTTAGTAAATTATTTGAGACCAAAAGGACGAAAATCCAGTCAGTAGAACTGGAGATATGCAATTTTAAAGAATTAACTGGAAGTACTGCCTAAAATCACAAACTGCCAACTGTGAATTCATGATCTCGCCGGACCGAAAAAGGTTACAAGTTCAGGTCGACTGCAATAGATTGCGGACCGGACGCAGGGAGAATGATTAGGTTGGCAAGCCTTGTGATGTGCCTGCACTCTTTGGAGTAGTACTGACCTGATAAATTACAAGCTGCATTTAAAACACCCCTAAGAAGGCCTGCTACTTCTTACTAAAAGACGTGTTATCACCCAGAAACACATGTCCAGCAAATGCAAAGAAATACCTGCACTGGCTGCAGCAACTGAAGGTAAACATGTCCTTACTTTTGATTTACTGAACTGATTGTGAACTGAGATGCCAGCAATATCCCACTCTCCCCAAAGTCTGGTTGGTGAAGAGTAATCTTTACCCCAGTAGAGACCAAAACGCAGTGGGACATGCTTTATAAAACTACTAAATAATTTAATAAATATAAAAAAAATATATAATTGTAGCTGTGATTTGATGGGCCGCTATGCATGATTACAACATGCATCTTTGAGCATCATAATAGTGAAATACTTAAAGAAAATCCTAGAAATGGATGTCAGCTAGTGGTGGTTCCTCCATTGTAGTGGAGGAGCAATGTCCCCTCGCTGATAGTTCAGCAAGTATGAAAAATAAAATGGTAATGTAGAGATTTCATTACCATTTTATTTTTCAGTTCAGCGGCAGTGGCAGAGCTGGGTGGGGCCATTGCTGCTGATTGGCAGCAGGGAGCAGTGGTAATTGCTGCTCCAGTTTAAAATGAGCATGCCACTTTGGCCGACTGTCTGGCGATGGGCAGCCTGACATGTGCATTTTAAACCTCCCCACCTAGCTGCCTTACACAGCTTGGTGGAGAGCAGGAATCCATGACTCAGGGAGCATTGAGGCTGCCTTCTCCAGCCAATCCGGGTGCTGCTCTCAGGCTGGGCGCTATGAGCATCTTCAGGATTGGAGCCTCCCAACCTCTACTAATAGGTTCTCATTCCCTCTTCGTTATTGCCAGCTAATAAGCTGAGCCACATTTGCTGCAGGTAATCCCCTGAAGTGCTGGTCGGACGTTGTGAAGGTAGCTGGAGCAAACATGCTCTGGCCCCAGAGCAGCGCACTGGAAGAGTCTTTCAAGAAACAACACATATGTTTGAAATATTGAGTATGTGTGCACTGTGTAAAACATTAGCCCCACCATTTTAGAAAGCAAGCAGCGACTACTGGTGTCAGCTATCATTTTGACCACTCCTTCATGGAGTTTTAGCTGATAAAATATTTGTTCAAACAGATTTCAAATATCTGTTTTGCTTTCGGAGTTGTGATAGGCATATCTGGGAGGTAATTCCTGTGATTAATTATGTCTCCTGGCCTGAATGTAAATCCAATTATTTTGGGGTAGTCCAAGTGCTGGGTTAAGCAAGGAGTTGGCAGAACAATGGCCTACTTGGACAAATGGCAGGAAGAAGGAACAGAGGTGTTAGCAAATTAACTTCTCTGAGTAAAACCTGTGAATGGTTCATGCTAAAAAGTTATTAAAGGCCCACAGGCAACTGAATAGGGCAGGCCATGTCCGTCCACAAGTATGTGAAAAACATATATTAACTTTTGAAAAAATAGGGTGAGTGCTAGCTTATTTTTCATTGTTAAGACTGATTTTTGTCAGACAGGGAACCTGCTACCATTTGCACTGTGTCTAGGACGTTTCTTGTGTGATTTAGGTGATAAGATAGTATACCCTATAGGATGTGACTTAAAATATTTCACTCCAAAGGTTGGCGTATTAAGGGTTAAAATGATTTAATATTGTCTAGATATTCTTTATTTTTTTACTATTGCACAGTTGAATTTCTCTTAAAAACTCAAGCACATTTATTTTTCAATGTGGTGAATACTTGAAAGTGGATTTAAAGTCATTCTTTGCATCTGTGGAGGAAATATTTGTGTATTTACCAGCTTATGTTCACTTGTGTTTTTCTACTGAAAGACCTCGAACATGAACTGTTACTACCAGCTTCCAGAAGTGGGCCTTGTGCCACCTTGAGGTCTGGGTCACTTTTGAAGGGGTTTCCCTGCTGGGCACTGGGCTTTCTGGATGCTGTGCTTGCTGTGGTTTGATTGAAAACAGATAAAGTTGATGAACTATGTGCAATTGCCTGTGAATTTGGTGGGCAGGAGCCCTCGAGCAGGACAAACCTTTTCAAGTCGATAAGATCATCATAGACCTCTGTGTGGCTATATCAATCAATCTTCAAAGCACAAAACAATACTTTAATTTGTGCTTTGGCTCAAAAGTGTGTTCACTGAGCCTGCATTTTCCAATGGGACCTTAAAGTACCTGCGACTACTTGAAGCTCTATATATCAGATGTCTTCAATTGACCCGGAGCTCTTGTGAATGGTTTGTGGCCTCCTGCAATATAAATTGCTGCAACTGGTGCTTTTTCACCCATAGTTTTGGTTTCACTAACTCATAGCACTAGCTGTATCTGGCCTTGTGGAACTCAAATCAGATAGAGGTTGTTTCCATTGAAGATTTTTGAGCTTCATAAATGGTTTTAAGCATGAAATACATTTTTTGCCAAGTGAAACCTCCAACTTGTATGAAACATCAAGTACTTCAAAACGAGCAACAGTGGATGTCCAAGTCCATGTTTATTTTAGGAAAGTAGCTTTAAATATTATTCTATGATTTTTTTATTGATGTTGTAGAGTAACATTTTCAAACAATAGTTTTAATTGTGAATGTTTTCTACTATAATTGTTTTTAGGTCTCGCATAGCGTTGCAGCGCAAAGCGTTGCTCGCGTTGCGAGACCTGCAGTATACACTATTATGGGGAAGCTCCGCCCACTTTCTGACCATATTTTTGATTGGGTTGACTCATAAACGCTGCCTGTTGATTTATTTTCAACTTCTTAGTCCCTCCTCCTGACGGCCATGTTGTCATTTATATCCTTCCTGGCTATTGACACCTTTAATCACAAAACTATTTTTGACCTGTGTTCCCCCCACCCCCTCCTGTAGTCCTTGACTTTTTGCTGCCTCCCTCTCCCCCCCCTAAATCCTGTTCGTGCTTTCCTGGACCCCCACCCTCCCATTTCCAATGCAATAGGACTCACGTAAATACGAGTCCTATTGCATTAAGAAATGCGTGTTTGTTGTTGGATTGGCTGGCTGATTGCACTCTTTCTTGATGTCGCGCTGCTGACGGCTTTTTTTTGCCTGACTCTATAACACATGCGCAATACACGTGGAAAGGAGCGGCGACGTCCACGCAATCCTATCCCTGCATTTCCATTCCCTGCGCAGCGCATGTCTTCGGCATTGCTATGTTGTACCTTGCACTTTACAGTGCCCCAGAGGCACAAGCAGGGGCCGACTACAGTGCCCCTGTACAAGCACGTAGTCTACGGTACCCCCGGGGCACAAGCAGGCATCCACTCCGGCGTGCTTTTCTTGTTAAAACTGGAACGCAAAAAAAGTGAGGTCTGCAGATGTGGACAGCAGTAAGTTTACTAGAATGGGTTAAGCACTCCAGTTCACCGATGTCTGCCTCGTGAACTTCTCTCCCCTCCGTTGCTTTATTATTAGCCAATAAAGATGGTTGTTTTCCAGTGACCTAGACTTCAGTCTAACCCTTAATGGTAGTGCGGATTCCTGCCTTTGCCTCGCGCACCTGAGCTGCTAGCTGCAGTTGTTCTCGAAACTTTAAAATTACCGCTATAGAGGTGCAACAGGTAGGCATATGTTTGCATGTCCTCTGACATACTTGGGGGGCGGAGAGGGGCAACTGACCCGCCTGATTTAATACATTTTTGTGCAAATGGCCAATTTGCACTAATTAGTCTTGTTTTAAAGTGTTGCAGTTTAAATGTGAAAGTTTCACATATAAAATGGGCTGTGGCCCAGTTGTGAAAAGTTGTTTTTTAGGTAATATTGAGTAATTCAGCCTTTTCTTTATTTATTTTTGTGTAAATATAAGATTCATTTTGTTTAAAAGTTACTGATTGTTTGTTTATTTGGCCTGGCAATGCTAGGGGTTTTCTTATCTTTATTCGGTTTTAGGGGGTGGGATCGAAGTGTCGTCCAAATGGGTGGACTTGAGTAGATATATGTACACATTAAGCATTTATTTCACGGTCCTTCCTGATTTTAAGTGAATGTTTTCAACTTTGTATTTGTTTACTGCACTTCCGTTTGCTTATTGAAACAAACACTAGTCTAACCACATTTAAACAGTTCTGAAACGTACAACCTGCTTTTCTTCAGCAAAATCCAACACACGGGTTTATATTTAATAAAATATATTTTATCGAAATCGAAATAAACCATGAATGCTTATTTGAGAGCGCGCGTCAGTTGTTTTGGTGTGGGATTAAATGCTGGAAAACAAGTCAGTTAACGTCTAGCGGCTCCTACGTAATCGTAGCATCGATGTGATTACTCACAAAACACGTGAAATTTCAAATATGGAATAACAAAATGCTTGCCCAAAAGCCTGGTAGTTAGTTATTGTTTTTATCACATTTTAATTCGTAAACATCTAGACGTAGTTCATGCGTATTTTTAAATCCGAAGGAGAGCAATTCTAGCGGTCTCATGGCATACCGTTTCGTGATTAAAATAGAAGAGGGTATGAAAACAATTCAAAGGTATGTATTGTTGTGATGTGCAAACCATTGCCTAATATACGGTTGTTCATTGGTAGGTGAGTGCAGTACTTTTTTTCATTTGTAGATCAGTGCAGACCATACATTAATTTGAGTGTCCGCGACTGTTGCCCAGAATGTGCATTAGCTGCCCAAAATGTGTAGTGTTACCATAATGCTTTGTAAATTTAATTTCCTAGACCTCAGTGTGATCATATGAAACCTTGCCCGCTGAGCCCAGATCTATCTCTGTGTAGTTTTTGTGTTGGTTTTATGTTTTCAGCCACATGGGTGATTTCCTTACGACAGAAGAACCCCGTATTCCTTACTTCTACACACTACCGAAGATCCACAAGGGGCTTACCCCCCCACCAGGCCGTCCCATTGTCTCTGGCATCAATTCTGTACTAGAACCTCTAAGTAAGTTCTGTGATTTCTATCTACGCCCCTTGGTTAGCAAAACTCCCACCTATCTTAGAGACACTACCGAAGTCCTAAATCTGATTGAACTCTTCCCAAATGCGGATAAGATTGATTTCCTGGTGACTATGGACGTGGAAGCCCTTTACACGAACATACCACAGGACGCCACACTAGAAGTTTTGGAGAACACGCTCCGGAACATTGAACCATGGCCCTTCGAAACACCAATCTCATTCATTTGCGACTGTGCTTCCCTTGCTCTTAAAGAGAATTTCTTTGCCTTTAAGTCACAGCTTTTCCATCAAACACAAGGCACGAGCATGGGAAGCACATTCGCGCCGAGCCTCTCATGCCTTTACATGGCCCATTTCGAAGATAGGCACATTCTAGGAGCTACCAACCCCTATTTCGAACACATTCTACTTTGGCGTCGCTACATTGACGATGTGGTCTTGTTTTGGCAAGGAAATGAAGAACAATGTATCTCATTTTGTAATTGGGTTAATACTCTAAACCCATATATGAAGTTCACGAGCACAAGATCTCAACATAAAATTCCCTTTTTGGACCTTCTCATTTCCCTGGAGAACGGTTGCCTACACACCACAAACTATAAAAAACCTACAGACAGGAACAATCTCCTGATCTACGACAGCCACCACCCCCGGGCTCTTAGGAACAACCTCCCGGTTGGCCAGTTCTTGCGTCTACGAAGAAATTGTGACACTACCAAGGAGTTTGAGATACAATCTGCTCTGCTCAAGCACAATCTGGAGGAACGACACTACCCCAAAAACATTATCCGTCAAGCTCACAAAAGAGCAAGAAACAGCCCGAGGACAGCTCTCTTGGAAATAAAAGAAAAACCTGAATTGGATACTATCACATGTGTCACCACGTTCACTCCAGGCTCTAACAGTGTACAGAAGGTAATCAAGAAACACTGGATAATATTGAACTCAGGAGCCTTCGAACCCGGTCCCCTACCACTGTTTGCATTTAAACGAACGCAGAATTTAAGAGACCACCTGGTACATACAAGACCAAAACCACAACCTATATGTCAATCGACACTATGGTCTCTGCCACCAGTAGTGGGACATTACCCTTGCGGCTCGTGCTCAACCTGTGCAGAAACTGCGATTTCAAAAGAAATCGACCTTGGTTTAACGACACCTTGGCGCCAAACCAGACACACAAATTGCAACACGGCTAACTGTGTTTACACCATAGTCTGCCCATGTAATAAGAGGTATGTGGGTATGACCACACGAGCAGTCAAGATACGCATAGGGGAGCATAAAAGCACTATAAGACGTAAGAAAATCAATACCAAACTATTGACACACTTTTCTGAACTAGGACACTCAGCAGAAAGTCTTAGGTGGACCATCATAGTTTCCAATCCCTATTGGAACAAACGCACTCTGTTCATACAAGAACAACGATGGGTCCATAAGTTGAGATGTGATATCACTGGTCTAAATGATGAAATCCCGTGGGTCGAGCTAACCTGATTCCCCTTAAAATACCCAGAATGAACTTTGAGATGACAAGCAGATGGCAGCTTGCCATACTTCACATCAGATCTCATCCCCCCAGATTCAGGCTCACTCTCATCTTCCATGGGTTTGTGCTAATAATGCGAGATGCATTTTGAATTTGTAATTAATATCGATTAGCGAGATCTATCCAGACTCGCTACTACACTATGACGAGAACTCCTTTAAATATTGTTTACACCTTTAAGAACATCGAGTGTGTGATTTCTACTTCATCGCGCTGCATCAGGGATATTTTTCGAGTTAATACCGCTCTCAAGAATCTCAATTCCTGGTGGCAGATTACCCATGATTATGGCCTCAGCGTCGAGCACTTTCTTTCCTTAATCGATATATTTATAATGTGTCACCACGCTAACGTCTGGTGCGTCATTATCACCCCAGATAGGATCCTCACGAGACAGTATATATCCCGTTACTTTGCGCACCATATTTACACATAAAGCTCTTTTTTTGAATACTTTATTGAAGGTCACCTGGTTTCACACTCTAACCTTCCGTAAACCAGCCCTGACTCTGACGCTCCTGAAGCTAACGTGATCGTCATGGCAACTCCTCAGAGAATGCCTCTGCGTCACCTCTTGGCGTCAGGAAGTGATTGGTGATCACCATGACTACCTACCCATGGAATGTCATTACGTCACACTCTGGCGTCCCATGACCGCGCGGATCCTCCACTCAGCGTCTTTAAAGATCATATTTAAGACATCTCCTCCCACCCCCGTTAACAATTCCGGCGCTACACGGAGGAGGGGTAGGTTTCCACTCCAAGGGCGAAGGAGCACTCGTAAGTACTCATCTGTCATGGGAGAGCGAACGCCGTCGTTCTTATCGATTGACACAAGGTAGACTAATTCTTTGATCTTCTTTAGTTTCTCTGACCGCCAACTCCGAGCCGCTGACGGAGCCCATTCCTTACATCTTAAAGGGTATGCCATATTTGTCCCTAGGTATTTTATGTGTGTTTTTTTAAACACCCTCTCATTTCTCGAGAAGCATTCTCAACATGCACAGGGTGTTGTTTTTGAGTCAAATATGACACAAACTGATGGCCGCTTTAGAGGATGCTTTCCTGTTGTTTTTTGTTATGGCACACGATCTTGTTAGATTAGCTAAACAAACTCACACATGCACCCCACGTAGCGGTCTCATTCACTTTTTCTTAATAAACTCATCTCTGGCATTAATTTACTCTACCTGCATGTGAACTTTGGAAGCATGTTTAGTGTGAATGAACACTTGTTGTGCCACTGTGCAGTGAATTCACAACATGTCTTGAATTATAAACACGATAGATGTTGTGTTTTTCTTTTCCCCTTTTTTCTGTTTATGTGTGTGTTTGTCCTTGTTTTTATCTTACTAGGTTGGGTGTAGGTTTCCTAAAAGAAGGAGCACCTACCAGCGCGAGGACGCTATATCCCCTTACTATCAAGGTACTATAGGTTCACAGTACTCTACTTCACTGGCGCCTATTCCAAGTAATTCATATTCTTTACACTCACTTTTTTGATTTGGTCCTGACGAAGCGCGATCGGATCCCTTATGGACCTACTCTGAAGCGCGAAACATGTTGACCCTATTTTTCTAGGACTTTCACCCCCTATTCACTCACTTATCCTGAGAGTTGCAGTAAATTTTATATCTGCCCTCATTATTTTGTTCCCTGAGGACCTCCAGGATCATTTTTAATCTATACTAGACAGAGCCGTGAATAAAGGTCTTGGCTTCTACCTAGTAGTTTTAACGCACCACTCACTTCCCTCATAGATAGACCCACACACCCCCATGCACAACTGCGGCGTCTCCAAAAAGATCTCCGACAAAGAGCCCTCTTGCGGGGCCCATGGGGGACTGCAGCGCCACCCCCACGAGGAGTAACGCCCCATGATGAAGCAGGACACCCGAAAGGGTGTGTGAGGGCACTATATTTCAAAGGAGAAATTCCCCACACTTATTTTGGCCCGACCATACTCAGAGCACACACAATCTTCACTCTTATCTTTAGGAACAGCTACCCTCTCAATATTAACACGTGACTTTGAGGGAGCATGGGTACTGGACCTATTTTCTAATTATGCTCCCGGTCCCCCCCGCTTTTTTGTAAATGATCATGTCTTTCCTCTTAATAGCCCTGCACCTAAAAGGAATGTATACAACTTGCCTTTTTTGAAAAACGTGTGACTCGCAGGCAAAAATACGTCATTTACAACCCAAAAGCTCTAACGCTTACAAATGCGAGACCCATTGCATTGCAAATGCTTGTTATTTTAATACTTGCAATGTGGATTTTCATTGCTCCATTTTTTTAGTATTATTGTGTTCCACTAGATTTTTATATAACACTTTTTTCTACTGTTGATTTTTGCTAGTGACATTTTCATTGAATGGTCTCTTTTTAATGAATTTGGTAGGTATTATCTTTTATTTTTTCATTTTCTTAACCTTCGATTAATTAATTAATTATATTATTTTAATTTTAACTCCAGGTTGACATTGACGTTTTTCATCACTTCCTTTAATTTTGTGATCATGGACTTGGTATACACAACATATAAATGCACGTTCTCTGAGAACTGCTCTGTCACGCATGCTAAGTTACAAGGGAGCCATAGTTGTATTTACTGACACATCTTTACCTCTATGGGCAAATTTACTGTGTATGTCCAGGCAGGCAAGATTCTTTTTTTTAATTCCACGTCCTACCAAGTACCTTAAGGATACTGTTTGTTTGTTTGTTTTTGCCTGCACAACGCTTGTGCTGTGCTTGTGAAATCTCTTGTATTTAATATATCCTAAAATGGGGCTCTTATCAGTTCCCATAGCTCAATTACTGTGTTCATTTGCTTTTGTGTGAAACTTGTTTTTAGGTTTACTTCCTTTGGCTGCATGTATTTATGATACTTCTGCTAAAGCTGTTCCACTGTTTAAGCCCAATTCACTGTCAAGATAAGATCCCTTCTCATGGAAAAGGCGACAGCATCTAACAGTATAATGGAATGCTTGCTTTTTATTACTTAGTTGTGTAAAACATTTGCTTTAATGTTGTAATAAGCATTGTGCTTAAAAAAATAAAGTTAATATACAGGAGCTATGCTATATTTTACTACTAAGCAGGCAGCCACAAGTGTAGTTACCTTGAGGACAACACGGTCCTGATTTTAATGGAGCGGCAGGTGCAGTAGCACCGGGTCCAAAAGTTGTTAGAGCTCCTCTAAGCACGTACTATTGCTATATTTGACTACTAAACAGGCAGACACCATTGCAGTTACCTTGCAATTAAAAGGGACTTGATTTGAATGGTGCAGCAGGTAATGTGGCTCTGGGACCAAATGGTCTAGGAATACTAATAAACCCAGATTATTGCTAAATGTTGCTTTTAAACCAGACAGCCATAAGTGCATTTATCTAGCAGGCAATAGGGTCATGATTTAAATGGCACAGGAGATGCAATAGCACCAGGACCAAAATCCCTAAGAGCCCCACTAACCACCTAATATTGCTATATTTTACCACTAAGCAGGTAGTCACAAGTGCAGTTACCTTGCAGACAACAGGGTCATGATTTGAATGGTGCAGTGACACAGGCCCAAAAGTTGTCAGTATTCCTCTAAACACCAAATATTGCTAAATTGTACTATTCTACAGGCAGACACAACTGCAGTTATCTTGCAGTTAAAATGGGCTTGATTTGAATGGTGCAAAAGTTGCAGTGGCACCAGGGCCAAAAGCTTTGGGGATCCCACTAAACACAGAAAATTGCCACATTTTACCACCAAACAGGCAGTCAGTTCAGTTATCTATCAGGCACTAGGGCCATGATTTAAATGGTGCTGTAAGTGCAGTGGCACAGGGTCCAAAAGTTATCTGAACTCCTCTAAACACCAACTATTACGATTTATGCCTACTAAATCAGCGGTCACAATTGCAGCTACCTTGCAGGAACTAGGGTCATGATTTCAGTGGTGCAGCAGGTGCAGTGACACTGGGGGCCCAAAGCTCTAGGAACCCCTCATATGTGCAATATTTCACTACTAAACAAGCAGTCACAAGTGCAGTTACCTTACAGGCAATAGGGTCATGATTTGAATGGTGCAGCATGTGCAGTGGCAGCAGGACTAAGAGTTGTCATAACGCCTTAAAACATCAAATATTGCTATATTTTACTACTAAACAGAGAGTCACACATGCAGTTATCTTGCAGGCACTAGAGGCATGATTTGAATTGCACAGCATTTGCAGTGGCACCTAGCCCAAAAGTTGTCAGAACTCCTATAAACACATAATATTGCTATTACATCAATGTATTCGATTATTTCCCATTTTCATTTCATTTTTGAAAATGTTATTACTTGCCCACTCTATACCACTAGTAATAGCACAATATATTACCTTATTGTACATTAACAAGTCATAACACTTTAACAGACTTTCTGTAACTTATATCGTACAACTACTCAGCAAGCTACAACTCACAACAAAAAACAGTTTATTAATAATCACATAGGCGAAACCTAATGTATTTACTAATGCTTGTTATTCAGATTTTCTAGTTTCTGCCCTTGATTATTTTCCTTCATAATCTGTTGATCTGCTGGCCTTATGGTTCAGTGAAATAACAGTCCTTTCTGACATCTACAGTGATTGAAGGTCAGAGGTCATGAATTTAATATCGAGAATATAGACTCAGCCTTGCAACATTTTGAAGACATTAAATTGAGTGCCAACAAATTATAGAATAACAATATCTATTATCTATAGTGTTTAGAAAGAGACGTTTGGTATGAAGCTATACATAAAAATAAAGTACAACTTTTTCTGTGAACATTTTTATTTTGTCAATTTTATTTGCCTTCATACAGATGTATTATTTTTAGTTTTTCTGTTTCATGATGTTATGCTAGTGTTAAGTTTATATAGAAAATGTTGATCAAGTCCACTGTAATATTATCCACCTTTTGGTTGTTTTTTTTATCTTCTGTGGCTTGTCTTTTGTGTCCCCAATAGCACACATTTTCCTCTGGTTCCAAAACATTTTTGGAAGCGAGCTACCCCTTTCCCTTTCTTGTTTGGTATTTTCTTTGTGCAGGTCTGTTCCTTTCTGTAAAGCTTTCAGGGAGTGAGACTAATCATACTTGAAACGATGACATTATTGGATAAATGAAAGGTTAGTCTCGTGTGAATGGGAACACCTGCTCCTCTCTTCTACCTCTCAAGCATTTACCCCTCCATCCTACTACTGAGCTCCCCATTGTTGTTAAGGGGTAGCCCTTTGCTATTAGAGCTACCCCCACTTGCCCCTATCTTATCTTCCAAATAGCAGCCTTTCGCCTCGCATGGGACGAAACAAAGAACTTGTCGGGCAGATCAGCAGAAGAGGAAGAGAAAGAAACATCTGCACCAGACACAGAGGCTGCTAATTAATTTACCCAGATGATTGGTTGTAGGCAGAGGCACAACACCACACTGACTTTTTGTATAATGAAAACCCGCCTTAGCTGCTACGTACCTGCACTCTCACTGTCAAGAAACGACCTCTGGTGTATCAATCAGAACACTCGTTCATTTCAGTAGGTTAATAATGCCCCTTATTGCCCTCAAATTGGGTTGGATCTGGACTAAATGGTTTCAGCGCTGGCCACACAACTATGAAATTCACTTGCCTCAGGGCTGCTAGCGCAATACAATCTGCTATGCTGCAAAAAACGTATAAAAGGTCACTTTTTGGTAACTTTTTTGCTGCGGGCTCTCTGAACTATAGGCACTTGGCTGAAGTTTTGCTGTGCCCTCTACTAACTTGCTTGCTCTCCTTATCATTTATTTTAAAGCAATATTTCTTTACCTTTCTCACCAAGTACACTTTGAAAGCACACAAAATACCAGACAGTTTCTCGCCGTTTCCATTATTTTATTCGAAAACGTATTGTTTGCCACTTTTATTGAAAGAAGTGCAGCAAGTAATAAATATGCGGCTTGTGGATTTTTACCGAGAAGCCATTGTCTCTGTATGCTTCTGTTTGAATACATTTTAATTCCGAGATGGCGTATGGCGTGGCGAGTAATCCGAGCCCTGCACTGTCCTGAAATGAGATTGGCAAACAGATCGAATTGTATAGCTATTTTGTGATGCCCACAAGGGACAAGATTGAACATAAATCTCATTTCGCTTGTAATCCAAGCCAAATTTGAAAACCTGTCTCCAGGGGAAGAATGAAGGCTTGGCGCATTGATCCACGTGCTGCTATAGATTTCATTTTTCTGCTCTGAAATATTTCAGATATATCTCCTAAAATTGTGCCTAATAAAATGCAAAAGAGTACAGTAGGTAGTCGAATGGTATTCTGTGAAACAGAATTATTGTTTAATACCATGAAACCGACATCTCTTGGACATGCTACTTCTGTTTTACTGCATCATAAATACAAAAACTGAGCAATGAGCTGTATAAATCTGGCTAGAGTTGTAAAAAATGTATTCATAATCTCAGGCCATGTATGTGTTCGTGTTATGAAAACGATTAAGTAGAAACAGTGTAGAAATATGTAACAATAGGTGGCAAACTTCAGGGCAAGAGATCAGAAAAAAGCAAACATGAAGTATTACATTCAGTTTTATCATTTCAGTCCCCCGGGTGCCGTGTTGCATACTTCACACTGAAGATGGAGGGATTTTGCGAAAACAGTTGTTCCATCATTTGGACCAAACAGTTGTTGCAAAATTGTGTTTTTTTGTTGCACTTTTTATTTCCGCAAATATAATGTTCAACTTCTCACGTGGTCTTCAGCTTCTTGCAGAACTCAATATGTGAGGAGGAGGCTCTGTGGTGTTTAGGGAGGTCGTTCCATGCCTTGGGTGCGATGTAGGAGTATGAGCAACCTCCAGTTTTGCTTTTGCAGATGCGGGTCGTGTGCGAGTGAGAGTGAGGCAGAGAGTAGCTGTCTGGTGGGTTGGTGAAAGTGTATGCAGCTGTTCATGTATTCTGATCCTGTGCTGTGTAGGGCTTTGTATGTGTGTGTGAGAAGTTTGAATTGGCTGTGCTTGTGAACGAGGAGCCAGTGAAGCCGCCTGAGGTGCGGTGTGATATTGGTGCGCCGTGTAAGGTCGAGTATGAGTCTTGCAGCTGCATTCTTGATGGTCTGGAGTTTGTGTGAGAGTTGTTTGGAGATTCCAGTGTAGAGAGTGTTGCCGTAATCCAGTCTACTTGTGATGAGTTCTTGTGTGACAGCCTGTCTGATGTTCTTAGGCACCTATTTGAAGATCTTTAGCAGCATGCATAGGATGTGGAACCTGGAGATGCAAACAGCGTTGACTTGAGCCGTCACGTTGAGCTTGTCATCTAGGATGATCCCTAGATTTTGTGCATGGTCTGAGGGTGTTGGTCCTATCTCTGACGGCCACCAGGTGCAATCCCATGCGGAGGTCTTCCGTCTTGTTGGAGCTGAGCTTCAGGCAGTTGGCTCGCCTCAAGTCTGTTACCATGGTCATGCCATTGATGTAGTTGGTTTTGGTGATGTTTGTGTTTTCTATCAGGGAGAGGGTGAGTTGGGTGTCATCGGCATAGGAGGGAAGAATCCACTGGAATCTGCAAAAAGGAAGACGGTTGTACTGACATTTGGCCCAACCAACTGAAGCAAAAGTCTGTGTTTCCACTTGTCAGACAGCGCAAATCTCATTTTTGTACTTCTCAGACTCTGTAACATGAAAACAAAAGTGGAATCTATGTAAACAAGCCCATGATATATTTCTATTTTACAATTGACTAGGATTCACAAAGTTGTAGATACATTAAAAACATTAGATGTTTGTTAGACCTGTCATCCTTAGGATGGGCTTCCCCTAAACATTTTGCCTGCTTACCTCCTCTTTTTGCTCTTTCTTGTTGATTGCCTTATGACTCTGTGCACTTTACCAATGCTAACTAGTGCTAAAGTGCATGTGCTTCTCCCCTAAGCATGGTGAAATAGGTGTATACATGATTGGCATATTTAGTTTACTTATAAGACCTTGTAATGTGGTATACTATTGCCCAGGGCCTATAATTTAAATGCTATTAGTGGACCTGCAGCACTGGTTGTGCCACCCACATAATTAGCCTTTCAGACCTGTCTCAGGCCTCCAAGGCCTGTGTGTGCAATTTAGTGCCACTTCAACTTGGCCTTTAAAACCACTCGTGAAGACTTAAACTCCCCTTTTAATACATATAAGTCACCACTGAGGTAGGCCCTCGGTAACCCTAAGGGCAGGGTGCTCTGCTCAGAATGTGGACCTGACTTCAAGCTGGTACCACAGATCAAGCCCATACCAGTGAATGTATGGCCTTTTATTTAATTCTTTATGATTTTTTCACATACACTGAGCAGACTGACAAAACGTATGGTCCTGAGCAATGCCAAGAACCGTTCAGGTCTAACAAGGCAGAAAAATGTTGACCAGACTCTAATAGGGAACATCCATATACCTATTCTCAATTAGCTGTTTTTAATCTATCCACTGGAGGCGCTAATAAAGGACTGACTTTGACATCCAGGTGATAGTTTTAAACTCACTTTTTTTTTTGCACTATGTCCCTCATTTGACCCTACATTGGATGACATAAAACAACTTGCGCTCCTCTCCTACGGGAGAGTTGCAGCCCACACTGGGTACCTTGCGGTCACAGTGTGCAAGAGGGAACCAGATGATGAAGCATGTCACCTTAGGGTGAGTGAGGGTTCTCATTTTAACACTTGTGTGCGTCCGTCCCCTTACCCCCATTGAGGATATTTGATGTATAGTGTGGACACACCATCCGGTTACCTCTGTGTGAGTTTTAACTAAAAGGTAGCACA
Organism: Triturus cristatus; assembly: GCF_964204655.1. NCBI lineage: Eukaryota > Metazoa > Chordata > Amphibia > Caudata > Salamandridae > Triturus > Triturus cristatus. Next base: position 950,077,829 of record NC_140585.1, read on the forward strand.
TGTAGGTTTACATTTTACATGTTATGGTACTGACAAATGGCTAAATTGGTTTTTCACTACTAGGAGGCCTACTCCTCTCATAGGCTAGCATTGGGAATTCCTTAAAACACTTTAAAGTTGTAATTCCTGTTTAGAAACTAGTAACTGATTATGTTTCATACCTTTAGAATGGTGATGGAAAATCATCTTTACTGGTAAAGTTGGATTTAACATTTCTGCCTTAGAAAAGCCACATTTAGAAAGTGGACATTTTTCTGCCCTTACTGCTCTGTGTGCCTTGCAGCCTGTGTCCAATACTTGACTGGGATGGGTGATAGCTACACTTTGTGTAATCCGACAGCCACACACATAGGAAGGGTGGGTGTGACAGAGAACTCATCTGCATTCATCTACATTCTGATAGCTCTTCCTGGGCAGGAAGAGGGAGGGGGAGCTGACACTCACACCTGAATAGGCAGGGTTCCGTGTTCCGACGTAAAGTGCTGATTACACCCTGCTGACAGTTTGGAGTCAGGGCTGGGATGAAAGGGGGACCTGTGCACTTCAAGGGCTTGTATTGAAGTCACCCCCACTTCAAAGGCACAACTGGGTATAAGTACTCGGGCTCTGACCCTAAAAAGACAGTACACTATTGGACCTGTCATAAGCTCTGCCAGGAGTAAAGACTACTGTGCCACTTTGCCTGACTGCTGTTCTGAAGGAACTGCTTTCTGCTTTGCTGAGCTGCCCTGCTGCATGCTGGTCTCTGCCCTGCTGAGGACAAGGACTGGGTACCCCTCACTTGAGCCCCGAGTGATTCTAAGTGCTTGCCCCCTTTTTCTGAAGCCTCAGGTCCTTCAAAGACATCCTATAACCCTGCTGCTGGACTCTGCCATCTGTAAGTGCTACCCTGCCCGAGGTGCCAATACAATCCTGTGCCTTGGGAGTGGGTTCTGCAGCTGTTTTGCTTCAAAATTGATGCAGTATCAGCTTTGTGCCAGTTGAAACCAACGCAGTGGCCTTCCATGCCAATACAGTGCCGATCTGAGGACATCCCTGCACAGCTCGACGGCATTCCAGGACATGATGGTGATTCAGCTTCTGCATCATAAGGCATTTGACACAGCACCCGACTGCGAGGCTCCACGACAAAGCTTCGACCTGACTGCATTAATTGGAGCCGACGCTCGCTCCATCTAAGGTACTTTTTCAGCTGGCCCTGCATGGGTCCTGTAGTCGGCCTGCCCTTCATTGCGGTCGACCTGATCTTTGGATTTGCCCCAGTCCAGTGCAACTTCAAGTAACACTTTAGCACTATTGACTACTAACCAATACTTTTTGATTTATTCTTTAAAAACTCATAACTCTGGTTCTACATATTGGACGTTTGTTGTTTTGGTTTTGTGTTATTCATAAAATTATTTTCTGTTCTTCTAAACCTGTGTGGAGTATTTATGTGGTGTTTTCATTGTGTTATTGTGTGTGTTGCACAAATACCTTACACATTGCCTCTTTAGATAAGCCTAACTGCTCTCTGTCTAGCTACCAGAAGGTGAGCACAGTTTATTTTTTAGTGTGTATCTAGCTTACCCTGGCTAGGATTGTGGTCCCTATGTGGACAAGGTGCATACCTCTGCCAATTAGAGACCAAATTTCTAACATTGTTTTTTGGGAAAAACATTTTAATGGTTTGAAATGGCCTCATTTAATTGAGAGAAAACAATGTCATCAGAGGTTAAACAATGTGGAGTCACATACACCAACAAGTACAGATCAGGAAAAATCAAGGTACAGGCCAGGGATGGAAAATAACATGTTATGTGTGATGGAGGCAACTCATGAATCAGATCCACCTATGAGGGATCAAGTGTTCTCGGAGTATAAGACGGGAGGTATTGCCTGGAAGTGGGTGGTCCAGTAATGTGGAATTCCTGGAGTATACTGTTTTTGTTTAGAATATAATATTCCAGTTTATTATGGTGAAATTTGTTGGTAAATGGGATTGCCATTCATAAATTTCTTCTCTGCCACTGTTCCGGAGATGTCTGGGATATATATGAGTGGCAGCTAGATGCCTGTAATACTTGCATGACACAGGAGTACGAGCTACTGGCTCCAGTGCCGTACACAAAGAACTGAAAACTGAACTTGTCCACAATGAGCACTGAAAGAGGAGATACCTCAGAGCAGGTGACAAGTTCACAGCGTAAACAATCATCGCAATAGTATCTGCATTCACTAGTGTTAATAACAACAAAAGAATGGTCTTTGTACTACCAGTATTAGCAAGTGAAAAATCCAAAATGGTGCATCCTGCAATCGAGTAATTGATCAGAAATCGACCATAGCATATATTGGATTCTAGAGTTTCTGGTATAACGAAGCAATACCAACACCTTAACTCCCTGAGTAGAGAGAGCACTATGCTATGCTATTTTCATTTATTAAGTATATGCCTACAGAATACTCATTGTGTTGAGTAGCAAACACACAATAAAAAAAAAAAAATCTCACCAAACTAAAAGAAAAAGGTGCTGACATGCAATTATTAAAAAGATGTTCTTCAGCTGTATTCTAAAAAGAAACAGGTTGGACCCAGATGTCTAAGTTTGCGAAATACAGTTTAATTATTTTGCCATACCTTCAGAATAAGCTCTTTTGGGCAAGAGAGTACCTTGGGACATACAACATAAACTTCTTGTCCAGAATTCTGGCATATTGGTGTAAAGAGCCATTTGAACAACATTAAAGGATATACATGTTTGTACTGGAAGACAGTTTGGGAGGGGGTCTAAGAATAGGATTAATATGGTCTACTTGAGAGTGGCCACTGAACCTTCTTGCTTCAGCATTCTGTACCAGCACATTGTCCAGTATCAGGACACACAGAGTTGGAATAGTAGACACAAACTACAGGTAAAACATACTGAAATTGTGAGAAACAATTGTGAGATGGAATTTTAGGTAGATATTCTGCCTGATCCAACATGTCAATGACATGTACCGTTGTAGAAGGTTCAACTTCCAACGGCCACCTACAGTTGCTATATATTTTCCCTTTCTAAAGGTAATGGTGTGATTAAGTCTCTGCTATCTCTGCCTACTTTGATGAGTCCTTATTCTGCAATTGCCCAAGTGAATTGTACTGTACACCTACAAAGGGCTTCAAGTCATAACTGCTGACCAACTACAAAGGCACTTAGCATCAAGCTTTCCACCTCACTCCAGGCTGTGCTATACTGATCACAGCACCCAGGTGCTGACAGTCATGTAGTGATTACCGGATAAGTAGAGGAGTCAGGGAAAACTTTACTCTGCATAATCTCCTGCATGGAAGAAACCGTGCATGTTCATTCAAGGTCTCCCAGAAGGTACAAGTGACCAAAGCTTATTCTTTACCACTCAGAACCTGAGTAGCTCAACATGAGAGGTTATGGATACGATCCCTCTATTCCTGTGGATTAGCTTCTGCTCCATCTACTAGTTATAGAAGACCTCCTGGGATTTCAGGTGAAGTCTGGAAGGCCAGGTATTACCAGAGACCTTTGGCCTAATCACATCATAGGGATGACATCATGGCTTGTATCAAGTGCTAACTTCTCTTGATAAGGGAAGTGCACAGACTCTTCTATTCACTTGCCACATTCCTTTTTTGTTTAATCAGCAAAAGCTCTGATCACTCCATCAAACCTTTAAAGCACATAAAATTATAATATTCAAGAATTATAACTGTAGTACTGGTGGTTATGGGTTTTGGTGAGCCACTGTGCCCATATAATGTTATTAAAAATAAATAGACATGGGATGCTTTTGTACAGAACAAATTGTGGAAAAATCAAGAATAGCAACAATATTAACTGAATATCTCTAGAAATGTTGTTCAATATAGACTCGATTTGCCTATTCTTCTCAAGTACAAACTGCACAAGACTTAAAGCAATGCCACTTGAGACACAAACATTGCACTATGGCTTTTTTCCTCTTTCTGTGTTGACCAATCTCAGAGTGTGAATGGTACATATAGAACTTAAATGAAAATCTTATGGATCCACACTAGAATCAGTCACTTGTAGAAAAAAGTTAAGAATAATTAGTGAAATATTCCATGTTATGAAGGTCACTGATTCAGTATGATATAGTATCCAGTGACTGTATATAATATTGTGCAATTTGAAACATTTAAAATTGTACATATGCATTATGTATGTACGTATGTGATATCTTTATAGCTCAAACCAAGCCAAAATGCATTAGACAGCTGTACAGGGTCAAATGTAAAGATACAGTCAAGGTATGATAGGAGGTATAGCTGGTTTGTGGGATCTTACTGCATAATGATGTAGTGTTCTTTAAAAAGGAGAGGCTTTAGCTGTATCCTAAATTTGAACACTGGTGGAGCATGGCTGAAAGAGAATGTCAGCTGTTACATTGGGGACCATTATATCTCACATCATGGTTGTTACAGTGGGAAAGCCATCACATCACATGTCATGACATCAGAAGTACTTTTACATTACATTTCATACCTTTAAATCTCTTGTCCGTAAGTTTGCGTGTAAGTAGGAAAATGTTACTTTAACACCTTATAATTTAATTTAATTAGCTTACTATTATTTTGTTATATAGTTTACTTAATTTACATATATGTACGTATACTATATACATTTAATTTAATTTGACTTTATATATACATATCTAAATAGAAATTCAATAATAACATTTTCCTTTTTTTTAACTATATGTATTTATTACATTTAATTTTAATTCTAACATTTTAATTAAATTATTTAATTTTTAAAATCTAACATTCTTTTTTTCTGAGTTAATTATTTATGTTAATTTTAAAACACCACTACGTATACCTTAGAATTCCCTTACTAGCCCTATACCTAACCCATCTGTGAGCCTTAAAAACTTCTTGCTTCTGTTATGCATAAGCAACCATTGAGCCTTAAAAACTCCTTCCTGCTCCTGTACTCTACAGATCCTGAGACCTAAACATTCCTTATTAACCTACACACAACCAATCCCTGAGCCCTAAAACTCCCTACTACCCCTACACACAACTCGTTCCTGGGCCCTTAATTGCTTACTACCTCAATACTCAAGCAACCCCTGAAACCTAAAAACTCCTTACTACACCTATAAACAAACTATCACCAAAGCCTAAAATCTCCTTATTACCCCCATACACAGCCAATCCTAAGACCTAAAAGCTCTGTACTACTCGTATGTCCAACCCATTCCTGAGCCCTAAAAACTTCTTTCTACCTCTTTACACAAATCCTACCTAAGGCCTAAACCTCCTTACCACCACTACACAATACAAACCCTGAATCTTGTTCAATGGCAGGCGAGGCATTCCAAGTGGTTATGTGGACTCGTTACATAGAGAATTAGCTACCCCAGCAATTCGAGAATTGGTTCAGTCAAAAGCAGACCAATTAAAAAATTGGGGCATAATAATATCGTCATTTAGTGCCCCTTGTTACCCATCAATTTTGGAGACCAATCAGGACCAGATACCCAGTGCAAGTCTGGCCCCCTTTTCAGTATTAAAAACAGCTAGAAGTCGTTCACCGAAAGCAATACAGAAGTACACACCATGTCAGCAAAACTCGGCAACAGTAGATTGGTCCTGGCTCCCATGGGACCTAGCTAGAAGCAGGAACGATTGAAATATTTCTGATCTAGGCGTATCAATATGCTCGTGGAACATCAACGGCCTAGGACAAAAAATTCAATCAGCCGCTACTAGTGGCTCCCTAAAGGAGCACAACATCATTCTACTGCAGGAAACCTGGGAAGTTGACAATACACCCATAGAAGGCTACCTCAAATTTGCATCGTTTGCAACAAGACAGTCTAAGTTCGGTAGGCCAAGTGGCAGCCTAGTTATTTACGTGTCAACCAAACTATCTCAGCATACTAAACAGCTGAAATTTAAGGAGGACTGGCTCAGTGGAATACTAATGGGAAGCAGACAGACCGAAAGCCAGCTACTTCTTCTCAACGTTTATATATCCCCGCGGACCTCAGAGAAAAAGTCAAAATTGGATAGCCTGACCAATAACGTATGTAATTTGCTTAGTGAGTACGGCAGCATACCAAGTATAATCACAGGCGATTTCAACACAAACCTTTACAGTAATCCCATCGAGGATCCTGAGCCTACCTTGCAAATAGTTCCATCACACATAGTCTCACAGTCAATTCCCACTGACAATAGACCATCTGAATTGGGGGAGTACGCAGTTACCCAGCTCAGCAGCATTGTTTACACTGCCCTGAATGGTCGTTTCCCTATGGATAAACCTCCAGCCTGGACACGATCTGATGGCTGAATTTTCTCTTTCCTGGATTTTTCTCTAGGGAGCATAGAAATTCTTCCACTGATTGAGAACTACTACATTGAACCAGAAGGCGATAGCGACCATCGGCCTCAAATAATAACAATGCTTGCGAAAACACAGCGCCACCAGGAGTTAGCCTACACCCACGGAGGCACATTCACAGAGAATTTAAAACGATTGAAGTGGTCAGTCGACATGGCCCCATCTTTGATGGAAAAAAGCAGAGCACTGTTAAATCAACAACTAGACATTGACTCCACATATCTATTAGTAGCTGGGCAAATTTTACCAACCAATTGTTATATGCAGTGCCCGCAAAGAGGATAACTCAGCAGCGGGTATTTCAATCACACATTTCACCAGCAACAAAAAAGCTAAAGCTTCACAGAAATCGAGCCCTTCGGCAATCAAGGAAGAGCCCAGACAACAAAACAGCATTTCTCAATTATAAGCAAGCTCAAGCAGCCTTTAAGTCTGCTGTACGCAGGGAAAAACGAGAAGCCTCCGATCAATTTTGGCTGAAGTTCTTCCAAGAAAGTAGGAAATCAAATTCAAAGCAATTCTGGTCCATGGTGAACAGGAGCCAGCAAGGCGGAAATGGCCACGGAAATGCAAACATCAGTGCCGATGAATGGATCTACTTCTTATCCTCTCACTTTAAGATCGTCCATTACAAAAACAATTGCCTCACTTCACCAAGCATAAATAACTCAATAATACTTTCACCGGAGGCCGTGAATCATACACGACCGCGGCCAAGCCCTTTACTCATTAGCACACCCAAAGAGCCCGTTCACACAAGTAGGAACAACATTAACTTACTCACTGAAAAGCCAACAGTGACACCTGAAGGAATAAAGTACAGGATCCTAAGCTCTATAAAGAAAGCAAGTGCTAATGGCGCGCCAGGTCCGAACGGTCTCCCCCAGGCAATGTTCAAAACGGAAGCCGAATTCTGGTCACAGCATTTGACCCCCCTGTTTTTGGAATGTCGATCAAACTACGAAGTCCCTGACTCCTGGAGAGGTGCAATCATCCTCCCCATTTACAAAAGTGGGAAGAGAAACAACCCTAGTAACTATCGAATGATAGCCCTCCTTGACGTGGAGTCTAAATACTACGCAGTATGCTATTGGAAGATCTCCTGATCATGGCAAATGAAACAAAGCGCCTCCCATTCAATCAAACAGGTTTCGTGGCCAAATCCGGAACAACAACCAACCTGCTGACATTATGGTGCCAATTACGATCCGGCAAAAACCGGGTACGAACCGTCGGACGGAGGCTTTTTTCCGTCCGACTCGTACCCGGTCGCAAAACTTTACAAACATGCAAGTACGATTCGCACGGAAACACCATTTCCGTTCGAGTCGTACAAAACACTGACCGACGAAAAGATACATACAAATGGGATCCGGGGAATGCGCCGACGTGACGTCGGGACGCTCTCAGGCCGCGTTTCACGACCCAGGAAGTACGATTCGAACCGACAGCAGTCCGGACGGCAATATTTTTACGGCACCCAAAAAGTGCCGGAAAAGCGAAGTACGGCGCGAAACGACCAGAGTAGGTGGCCCGGTAAGCGCCGTACCCCCCCCAGCCCCCGCATGTACGCGCCGTACCCCCCCAGCCCCCGCATGTACGCGCCGTACCCCCCCGTGTATGTACGCCCGAGTACGTGTCGAACCCCCCGTGTATGTACACCCGAGTACGCGTCGAACTGTACGTGTCGAACCCCCCGTGTATGTACACCCGAGTACGTGTCGAACCCCCCGTGTATGTACACCCGAGTACGCGTCGAACTGTACGTGTCGAACCCCCCCGTGTATGTACACCCGTGTACGTTCGAGTCGTACCCCCACCCGTGTATGTACGGTGCGAACCCCCAGCGCGTAGCGCTGGGGGTACGCACCGTACATACACGGGTGGGGGTACGACTCGAACGTACACGGGTGTACATACACGGGGGGGTTCGACACGTACTCGGGTGTACATATACGGGGGGTTCGACACGTACTCGGGTGTACATACACGGGGGGGTTCGACACGTACTCGGGTGTACATACACGGGGGGTTCGACACGTACTCGGGTGTACATATACGGGGGGGTTCGACACGTACTCGGGTGTACATACACGGGGGGTTCGACACGTACTCGGGTGTACATACACGGGGGGGTTCTGTGGTAAATAATTTAATTACCGGAACTTAATTTGATGCGGAAAATCTATAACAATAGCTCAGTAAAATAAGAGGCAGAATCCGTGGTATTAGAGGTTCGGAACGGGCTTTATTCCAAAATCAATTTAAATTGATGAGCTCCATATTCCATCACCACGAAGGTTCAGGAAGTGAAGACGTTACTTTATTGACAGGTAATCATTTTTATACAATAGGCATTACAGTGAAACAAATGGAGGAGGCGTAACAATTGATAGTAAAGATAAAACATACATGCGTAGCAAAAGTGGGTGTAACTGGGTGTAACTAAAGAACGTCATCAGGTATGATGTCATAATAGGGTGGTTCCATGAAAGAATTTCGCAATGTCAGCAGAAATACTTGGCAGAAATGCGCGCGCAGCAGCATGACGTGTGATTGACGTGCAACTAGGGGGTGAAGGGGACTTGACATTTAGCTCTACATGTGGCGACAGAAGTCTGGAGGGTCAAGTCAACCTAATCCCAAATCATATCTAACATCCTATGTTTAAAGAACTGTGTTATCCAAAAGAGAGGTCTCTTAGAGTAGAATCTTATTCTATACTGACTATATTGACTGTGAGTGCGTGTACAAGCGTCTAAGTGTCTACACTAGATGCGGGGGCAGAAATCGTCCATAGTAACAGGGCTATGAATTACTTGCATAAAGACAGAGAAGCCGGGCCTTTTGCTCGGTAGCTGGCAGGATGTTTACTTAAACTACTAGACAGGAATGCATTGGGTAGGGAGCGGAGCAGATAATTTCGAAGGTGAAATACAGTTTTTGGCAGGCAACAAGCTGATGTCAGGCACCGTTAGCTGCGCAGAGAATGAGGACAAAGTTCATGGATACAGATGCGAGCTCAGACTGGAGCTTTCAGAGGCAGAAGGCAAGAAAAAACTTGATGGCAGAATCAGGGCCTACTCGCCTGGACTGTAAAATAGCATAAGTGAACCATATAAGGCGGTGGCCTTTCGTACTTAGGAATGGAATATCCGGCCCATTCATGGTGGATCTGAAAGAGGACATGTTGACGGTGGACGCACATGTATTTGCGTCTTCATAACTGGAACTGGAGGGAACATACATGTACTTGTGATTTATACATGAAACCGTTGGGGTCCAAGATAGGGGACATAACTGATCATAAAAATCCATATTTCCACATTCCCTCCTTGTCCCCTACTTGCCCGTCAAGAGATATCAATCTTCATCAATCCGTTGATCTGTTCATATAGCATCATTTGTTCTTCTTTTTTCTTCTGGAATGAACGAAATCTTGGTGGTGGAATACACGATGTGGCACACAGACCACAGATCGCTGGTCCACATTGTAGGCATAGACAGCAACTGAATAGTATGAGGAAGCCAATACCTAGGAAGGATAGGACCTTCCATCCAAAGGTAGATAATATACTCCAAAACCAACCGGACCAAGTCCAGGTGCCTGGATTCTGGTGTATCTGGCTTACAATCTTATGAAGACGAGTTATAGCTTTATATACAGATGGCGAATTTTCTGGTATGAAAATGCAACAACTTGATCCGATGACCCTACAAGCTCCGCCCCTATCGGCCAGGATGACGTCAAGGACAAGACGATTTTGAAGCACAACAATCCGCATAGCAGACTGCTCTTCTGTTAAATTGCCTAAGGCGGAAATAGTTTCGTTCACTACTGCTTCAAGGGTTCTGGTTAATCTACGTATCAGCTTACTATTGGTAACTGTACCTATATAGGGAAAGAGACCTTTATTGAAATCTGTGTATTTTTCCCATGCGGTCTCAGTGTAATCGACTATTGGGAGATCTCTCCTTTCTCTATTGTGTACTAAATGAGTATTTCTATGATAATCAGGAGGAGCTAGGAAAACAGGTGGCAAAAGGAATCCGATGTAGCAGGTACCATCCCAATCTAGTGGCAAACGTATATATGCCGTCTGACCACATATGAAGTAGGAATGGCGGGAAGCTCTAAATGTAGACTTGCCTTGATCACTAAATTCTATTACAGCGGTGCATCTACTATGGCCCATATGTATGGAACCATTCTTTCTTACACATAATTCACCTTTTACTGGAAATACTGACATGGCGGGCAAAATTGGAGTAGCTTCGGATTCGACATTTAGGATCATAAGATTAAGCGTAAAATTACCTAATCCATATACTTCATTTTCTAGATCAGTTCCTGTTCTTTTGGGAAGTCCCTCCTTGTTAGGGTGACAGACTTTGAGTAAAACTAAGTTCAAATTTCCCCATACCCAGTTATTCTGGTAAACTGCAGAATTTGAATCTAGGGAATTAATTAAACTAAACCATGCTCCACAGGATCCATTGTGTGTGAACGGGTATGGAAAGAGAGGTAGGATTCCTTTATAGTTCTGATAGGGAGGGAGTCGACCACATATCCAACAATTTGTAGCATTGCTAACCTGATGGGAATGATGTAACATACTAATAAACGTGTTATTGCGCAGCGCAAATCTATAAGACAACTCATGCGGAGGTAATTCACTAAAAGAATGTTCAGCAGTAACATTATAAACATGTCTAGAAATAGGATAATATATGTGCAACAATATACTTGCAGTAATTATTAAAAGACTTAAGAAAAACAAAATTAATAACGTCACTGTGCAATGACTACGCAGTGATTTACAGTACGCATGTCGTTTCAGCTTTACCCTTCTGTTTCTTTCTCTACACAGGTCTAAGGAGTACATGTCAGAGACAAATTCGACCGATTCACCTTGGAGAGGACTTAAACAATCAAATTGCCTGACTTGTTAGACCTAAGTTTTAGTTTGTATTGTTCATGGCTATTCAGTTCAACCAAAGGAAGTTTTGAGTCAATCGGTGAAGACACGCAAGGTGTGTCGTTTACGTCTGACGGTAGTCCATGAAATTTCTTGATATGACTTGAATGTATCCAGCCTTTGCGACCTTCGATCTTCACGGCTGTCCTCGTCGTTAACAATACGAGTTGAGGCGACTTCCACCTAGGATCCAGCTGAGACTTCCGGTCAAAGTTCCTCACTAAAACCAAATCCCCTGGAAGTACGTCATGGGGTTTCACCTCGGTGTTGTCGGGAAAGGCTGCAGCTACCTGTGAACGACAAGATTGTAGTGCAGACATCAAGGAAGCCAAGTAATCTGTCAGCATATTACAGTCAATATCAGTTATTTTGCGTGGTATAGGCGTCCCCCACATATTTGGTGGTCTACCGAAGATCACCTCATAAGGGGATAGCCCTGTTCGAGAGTGTGCTACCATTCTCATGTAAAAGAGTGCAACGGGTAAGGCTACTACCCAGTCGACACCTTTCTCTCTACAAATTTTGGACAATCTAATTTTCAGGGTCTGATTATGTCTTTCCACGAGACCTGCTGCCTCGGGGTGTCGGACACAGTGAAATTTCCACTGATAGCCTAACAAAAGTGAAACGTGTTTCATTAATTCGGATGAGAACGGCTGGCCGTTATCTGAGTAGACAGCACGTGGTAAACCGTACCGTGGGAAGAATTCTCGAACCAACTGTTTGGCAGTAGTCGGGGCAGTGTAATCTGAAACCGGGTATGCCTCTGTCCAACGGGAAAGAGCACAGACAACTACGAGAACATATTTCAATCCTCGACATCGTTCCATCTGGATATAATCCATCTGGAGGACTTCAAAAGGGTGATCAGGAGGCTGAAATCCACCCTGTTCTACGGGAATGCTTTTTCCTGGGTTAAACTGACAACAGATCATACAGGTACGAACTTTTTATTTAGCTGCTGCTCGTAAATGTTTGTTGAACCAAATGTGTTGAATGCTGTCTAGCATAGCTTTTTCTCCTAGATGTGCTGGACTATGTACAGTATTAATTATAACTTGGACCATTGAATCAGGAAGGAACCACACAGATTTTTCCTTCGTCATCCATCCTTGATCCGTTTGGATCCCTCCTAACTCAGTCCATTTCTTTATTTCATCTGGTGTAGCATGTGTCTGTATGTCAATTACGTCAAGAGCGGGATCCTTAACCATCATGCAATATGTTGGTGTCGGGACTATTGTCTTTGTCATGTCGGATGTTCGAGTTTGAGCAGTCTGTTTAGCTGTTCTGTCAGCTAGATCATTGCCTTGAGAAATGATATCAGTAACTTTCGTATGAGCTTTACATTTCATAATTGATATTGCAGCGGGTAGATGTATTGCATCTAATAAGGCATGAATGAGGGGTCCGTGCTGAATGTGAGCACCGTGAGAAGTTAAATAACCTCTCTCTCGCCACAGCACGCCGAAGTCATGTACAACTCCGAATGCATAACGTGAATCAGTGTATATGTTGACTTTTTTATTTGCGGCTTGAATACAGGCTTGTGTCAGAGCGATGAGCTCTGCTGCTTGAGCTGACAAGGTATTTATGCAATTTGTTTCAACGATTTCAGTGTCTGTTGTGACTGCGTAAGCGGCCACTAGCTCTCCTGTACCTGTTCTCATACATGAACCATCTACATACAACGTCAGGTCTGGGTCTGACAATGGGACGTCTGTCAAATCTTGTCTGGGTTTCGTCGTGATAGTGATAACTTCAATACAATCATGTGCTAGTGGGTCTGTTCCATCTACAGGTAACAGTGTGGCAGGATTCAATGTACTACAACGTCTGATTTCTATATGTGGCTGAAACAATGTTAATTCGTAACCAGTGAGTCGCGCTATAGTCAAGTGTTGTGTTTGTGTGCGGTTCAAGAGAACCTCTACTGCATGTGGTACTTGTACTGTCAATGGATGTCCTAATACTATGGCATCGCTTTGTCTGATTGCTAAAGCCGTTGCTGCCACTGATTTCAGGCACGCAGGCAAAGCCTGAGCTACGGGATCTAATGTACTAGAAAAATAAGCACATGGTTTGTGTGATCCTGCTTGTTCCTGTGTGAGTACTGACAAGGCAGTACCTTCGCGTTCTGTAACGAAGAGTGTAAACTGTTTATTGTAACATGGTGTTGCTAAAACAGGTGCTTGGCATAAGGCTTTCTTTAGGCTTTCAAAAGCCTGTGTATGTTCCTGAGTCCAAGGGAGAACAGTCGATGTGGCTGCCTCCTGTGTTGTCAATTGAATGAGTGGTTTTGCTAGAAATGCATACTGAGGGATCCACTGCCTACAATATGAAGTGAGGCCTATGAAAGCCCGCACCTCCTTTTGTGTCTTGGGTACTGGCATATTAGCAATTAGCTGGATGCGATCTGGTGTAAGCTGCCTTCCCTCCTTGGACAGCGAGTGACCAAGGTAAACAACTCGCTGGACACAGAATTGCAGCTTAGAAGGGGACACCTTGTGCCCCTTTTCGGCCAAAAATTGTAAAACCGTCAGTGAGGCTTTTTCACATTCAGGTTCGCTTCTAGCGGTGATCAGCAGATCATCAACATATTGAAGCAGGGCAGTGTTGACTGGCATGTGGATACTGTCGAGTTCTCGTTTCAGTGCTTGGCTATAGATGCTGGGGCTTTCTGTGAATCCTTGAGGTGCACGTGTGAATTTGAAGCTACGTCCATTTAAACTAAATCCGAACAAGTATTGGCTTTCCGGATCTATTGGGACGCTGAAAAAGGCATTCTTAAGATCAATTACAGTAAAGAATGTTGCTTCGGAATCAATGGCTGTCAGTAATGAAGAAATGTCTGGGACTACGGGGTATTGTGGTACTATGCATTTATTTAATTCGCGCAGATCAATAACCAATCGATATACTGGCGGGGCTGTTGGATCGGTTCGTTTAAGAATCGGAATTATCGGTGAATTACATACATTGGAGTCAGTTTCCACAACCACTCCTTGGGTAATAAGCTCGTCAATGATTTGCAGTAAAGCCACTACAGCATCTGGGGGTAACTTGTATTGTCGCATTCGTGGAAGTACCACTCCTGCCTTTAGTGTGACTCGATATGGTGTAATGTTCATGCAACCAACATCTGTAGGGCCTTGTGCCCATAAATGTGTCGGTAAAGTCTGTAATCGGTGATCCATGTCTCGGGACACGTAGTGCCCTTTGAAATCACGTAAAAACAATCTTACTCCTTCCGGAGAACAACATATTATAGCTCCTAGAGCTTTCAAAGTTTTTATACCTAACAAGTTTTCTGGACATGATTTAGTAAGCAATAAATCTGTAGTTCGTGTCAAGGGACCGATCGTAAGTGGAAGAGGCTGTGTTACTTCGTTAATGATAGGTTTTCCTGAAAAACCAAGGGAAATATTCTGTGTGCCTGAGAGGGGTGCCCCTGGAACTTCACTACGTTTTATTGTTGTTCGGCTTGCCCCTGTATCAAGTAAGAATTTTCTATCTTGACCTAATAGTTCACTGTGCACATAAGGTCCTTCTTGATCTACAGGGACCTCAATAAGGGGTAAGCCAACTTCCCTCTCTAGGCTGTTTCATGAGTATCGTTGATAATCAGGATAGTCATACTGAAAGAGGACATGTTGACGGTGGACGCACATGTATTTGCGTCTTCATAACTGGAACTGGAGGGAACATACATGTACTTGTGATTTATACATGAAACCGTTGGGGTCCAAGATAGGGGACATAACTGATCATAAAAATCCATATTTCCACAGTTCGACACGTACTCGGGTGTACATACACGGGGGGGTTCGACACATACTCGGGCGTACATACACGGGGGGTACGGCGCGTACATGCGGGGGCTGGGGGGGGTACGGCACGTACATGTGGGGGCTGGGGGGGGTACGGCGCGTACATGCGGGGGCTGGGGGGGGTACGGCACGTACATGCGGGGGCTGGGGGGGTACGGCGCATACATGCGGGGGCTGGGGGGGTACGGCGCGTACATGCGGGGGCTGGGGGGGGGTACGGCGCGTACATGCGGGGGCTGGGGGGGGGGTACGGCGCGTACCGGGCACCTGTCTCCATGGTTGCTATTGGAGTTCGGTGCGGACGGTCTTTTAACCATACGGTTGTACATTCGGACGCCCGGGACGGATCGTGATTCCCCGGTCAGACTTCGCTTTTCACGTTTGTACGGTAAATCGTCCGAGGACGTGTCGGACACTTTTTCCGACCCGAGGACGTGTGGGGAATTATTCCCAATGCGACTCGTATGGGCTTTTTACCATGCGAATCGTGATTGCCAGTTTGTACGGCACTTGTACGATTCGTACGGTAAAAAGACCGGATACGAGTCGTACTGGATTTTTTTTTACCGGATCGTGATCGGCACCTATCTGTTCTAATAGAGAAAGCTACTGTCCAACAAACTCAACTGCACTGTTGTTTTGTGGACTTAAAAGCAGCCTTCGACCACGTGCCCCGGGACCTACTGTGGCAAAAACTAAAAGGCTGGGGAGTTCCTCAACCCAAGAAGTTGCGCAGAGGATGGCACTTCAACAACGTAAAAATTGACTCAACACCTCACTATAAGTATCTCGGAATATTTTTAGACTCCAGAAGCTCATTTGCTAAGCAAAAAGAAGCACTGAGGACCAAAGCTCTGGCTTTAGAGGCAGCAGCAACAAAACTGTCAAAAAAACTATTAGGTCCCAGCTTTATCCCATTGTTAAAAGTGATGAAGGCAAAAACATCTAATTCCCTGACATACGGCCAAGAGATCATGAAGGGAACCACAAACATTCTTCTAAATAAACTGATAACTAAAATCTTTAAACGTGCATTCCATCTTCCGAATTCAGCATCACCGGCACAAGTCCGCCTGAAATTTGGCTTACTTGACCACCACGGCGTAGAGGCTGGGGCATTTATAAAGTTTTGCAACAGACTGCGTCAAGCCCGGGAAGACTCACTGGAGACCAAACTCTGGCAAGAAATTCAGAAAAGTCATGCCACCTACAAATATCGGCTCCACCTGGAGCACAGCTTACAATTACTTGGTATTAAGGAGTTTTGGGGAACAACCCCCCCCGTCTGCATTAAAGCTAGTTATCAAGAAGAGTGCCAGGTTGTGGTCCTTTCACTCAGACAGGGCAATACTGTCAAAAAGGAAACACGCCTGGGCAGTGATCACTAACTTTAACCCAGGAGTAGAATCCCGTCATCTATCAAGCACCACAGCATTTAACCTGAAACGAAAGTTCATGGCGCTGAGGTTGGGTGAATGGCCTTTCTTGAAAAATCTTCCAGAATAGCGCCGGAAAGACAGCCACACCCAATGCAGGCTGTGTGGTTACCACACCGAGGGGTTGGAACACATGGTCTGCTTATGCCCAACAATGCTCACTTTTAGACGCTCATTATTGCGAGAAGAATGGATAAGACTTGGAATTCGATCTTGCCGCCAAGCTATAATAGCAGCTTTCAACCCGGATAACACAAAGCTGAATATCGGGCTAACAAAATTTGTAACTAAAGTATTAAGCCAGTTGGAAGTTATCAGGGCCGCCAACCCTGTCCTATTAGAGCTGAGGGAAACTCCATCATTGGACAGACCAACGCCTTGTCGGCTGTCAACAAATTGTTGATTCGAACCTGGTCCACGAGACTTTTAACAGCAGTTAAGAAGTCAAGTAGAGTTTTAACCAAACTGTTATTCCAACAATTTTTAAGAAATGTATCCATTTTATTAACACGATGCGTGCTTTTATATTGTTAGGTTTTAATTTACCAACAATAAAGTTTTACTTCTTACATAGAGAATCTTTTCATCATATGGAAAGGGACAGAAAGAGAAGCTAGTGATTTATCAAGAAACTGAATGACAACCTGTCAATATCAAATTTACCTATCAACTAAGCAAAACCAAGATTGAATTTTTGAAATTACATTGAAGTTGTAGATAACAAACTCACTTCCAGTCTACATCGGAAAGGAATTGCAGGCAACAAATTACTTCATGCGGACAGTAGCCATCCCAAGGCTCTCATTGAAAGTATCCCCTATAGGGAGTTTCTCGAAACGGGCCATAACTGTAGCACTGATTCAGCTTTTCATGAGGAGTGTACCACCATGTTCAACAGATTAATTCAGAGAGGCTACTAACCAGCTAAATTGAATGCTGCACTCCGCAAGGCACAGGCAGTAGGGAGGGAAGAACTCCATGTGTCAGGACTCAGTCAGGGACAGTGGCTTGTGTCAGGGACTCTGGCAAGGACTGGTGGCAGGGTTGACAAAGTAGGCAGAATACTGGGTATGGAGCTGCCCAAGATCACACAGCGAGTCAAAGGAGAAAGGGAGTTCAAAGAGGAAGCTCTGTACAAGAGAATAAGAGAATTAAGGCTTAGGACAGGCACTCAAGAGGCAATCTAGTATTCAGAATAATTAACACGCAGGGCGATGTGCAAGACACATATATATAACAGCATTAGCAATAAATAGAATGTGGGGCAAAGCCCTTGGAGCTCCACATGGTTAGTCTTAAGCTCACTAAGTTCCTCACCCACAACTGCTGTTACAGACACTGACTGTAAAAACCCACATTTAGAATATACAAGGAAAAGGCAGGGTCTGTGGAGCTGATAACTATGATGATGTTATACATGTAACTCAATGACAATACTCACAGTGAACAAGAAACACTACTTAGGTTGTCAGCAGGACCCACAGGCCTGGCAATCAACCAGAAACACGCAAGGCAGTAACAGCAAGGGTGTAGAACGAAACACAAGCACAATAGACCAGGAGCGAGCAAAGAGCAGTGCTTAATAGAAAAGGAAGGAAATCGCAGGGCAAACTTGGCAGAAAGCAAGTAACAAACTTACAAGGAAACTAGAAGCAAGACAGCAGGAATAAAAAGACATCAAACTAAGGACTTGAACCAAGGAAATGGGAAGAAAGGTAGGGACGTGAAAAGAATATACAGAAGGAGAGGCTACAAAGATTTACTAGAAGAGTATTGGTTAGGGAATCAAGGGAACTAAGTAGCATTGAAGGCAGTGGTGGTTCAGGAACAAGAATTTAGCTAAAACTCAGGAGTCAAGGTAGCACTGCAGGCAGTGCTAGTTCAGAAACAATGAATTAGCTGGTGCACAGACAGAATATCGAGTTTTAAATGTCGATATACACAAATATCGAGTTGGAAATATCATGATGCAGAAATATCGACAGCAAGAATATCGTGGTAAAGACTATTTTTTGTATAAGTATTGCTTTTGTTTTTTAATATATGTGTTACATTTTGCAGGGTGGGGGGTTGTAAACTCCGGCATACGGCCGAACAGAGTTAAGTATATAAGTAAATACATTTTAAAAAGTACATTGCGCGTGCTGCAACGCCAACTCGGCAATGCAGCGCGAGCAATGTAAATAGTTTTTTTTATTTATTTATATACTTAACACCGTTCGCCTGTGTGCCGGAGTTTACTACCACCCCTGAATAGGGTGGTAGTTAATTTAATTATAATACATTTATTCATATTCTTTATATATTAATATATATTTAGTTTCCAATTTATAGTGTTAATTGTGGAAATTAATGTATTATTATTTATTTATTAATTGCTTGTTAATTATTATTAATGAATTAATTGGTAATTAATTATGTTAATTGTGTTATTTGTTTAGGAGTGGGTGGTTTGATTTATAGGAGAATAGGGTGGGAAGTAATTTATTTATAATTAATAATACTTATTTGTTAATTAATGCTAATTAATTAATTAAAATTTATATATGGCAATTGTGTAAATAATTTTAGACGTGAGTTGTGGGGTTTATAGTCGTAAAGGGTGGGAAGTAATCTTTTAAATTAATTAATAAGTTGTTAATTGATATTAATTTATAAATGTTAAGTTAGTTATCGAGATTGGGTAATGATTTTTAGGTGTGGGTTGTCATGTTTATTGGGGGTAGAGGGTGGAAACTTATTGATGTTTAATTAATTAATAATTAATTTATCATTAATATTAATTCATCAATTCATAAACATTTATGGAAATTGTTTATTTCTATTTTGTGTGTGGGTTTCCGTTTTATAGGCGTAAAGTTTGGGGAGAAAATTAATTTTTATCTGTTTTCATTTGTTTTTTAATTAATTAAATTTCTTTAATTCATAATTAATTATGTTAATTATGGAGGAAGATTTAAAAAAAAATAGAAGTGTATTGTGAATTGAGTGGTGTTGTAGGGTAGGAAATAAAAAAGATTACAATTATGTAATAATTAATATTTTTGATTACAAATAATTTCTATTAAAAATAGTTATTTGTAAATTAATTAAAAACATTTGAAAAAAAATCTTTCTAGGTATTTGTTAGATCTTTTCAACATAATATGCTTTTTAATGTACATTTTAATATTTTATGGTTTTTATGTTGTAGTTGATATTTTGTTTGTTTTTAATTTTGAAATTACTGCAATGGAAATATTAATTTTTACCCCTCTGCTATCCAACACTTTCCCTACTGTTGCACTCACTGGAGTGGTAATAGTAATATTTACCCCTCCGCTATCCAACACTTTCCTTACTGTTGCACTCACTGCTGTGGGAATAGTAATGTTTAAACCTCCGCTATCCAACACTTTCCCTACTGTTGCACTCACTGGAGTGGGAATAGTAATTTTTATCCCTCCGCTATCCAACACTTTCCCTACTGTTGCACTCACTGAAGTGGGAATAGTAAGTTTTACCTCTCTGCTGTCCAACACTTTCCCTACTGTTGCACTCACTAGAGTGGGAATTGTCATTTTTACCTCTCCGCTATCCAGCATTTTCCCTACTGTTGCACTCACTGGAGTAGGAATAGTAATTTTCACCCCTCTGCTATCCAACATTTTCCCTACTGTTGCACTCACTGGAGTGGGAATAGTAATTTTTAATCCTCCGCTATCCAACACTTTCCCTACTGTTGCACTCACTTGAGTGGGAATAGTAATTTTTACCTCTCCGCTATCCAACACTTTCTGTATTGTTGCACTCACTGGAGTTGGAATTGTAATTTTTACCACTCCGCTATTCAACATTTTCCCTACTGTTGCACTCACTGGAGTGGGAATAGTAAGTTTTACCCCTCTGCTATCCAACATTTTCCCTATTGTTGCACTCACTGGAGTGGGAATAGTTATTTTTACCCTTCCGCTATCCAGCACTTTCCCTACTGTTGCACTCAATGGAGTGCATAATTTTAGCTTAAAGACTATTAAATATTTTAATGTTTTAATTTATAATATAATCTTTTTTTGTATTAGATTTTATGTTATAGGTGTATGTATAATATATATATATTTATTTGTAAATGTTTATATATTTATCAAATTTAAAAATAAATAAAATTAATGGTTTATTTGTTTTAATGTAAATATATATATATATTAAATATTATATATGTATGTGTACTTTTTTTACATTACATTTATTTCTTATATCTGTTAAAATGTATATTAAATCCAAATAAGTTTTGTAAAGTTAATTTTAGTATTTAATATATTTAACATTATTTTTTACATATATAATTTTTTTAGATTTTGTACATCAATATTTTTTACATCAATATTTTTTTCTATATTTTTGTACTTACCATAATAAATATAGGATATCGATATTTTTGACATCAATATTTATGACTCGATATTTGTGTATGGGGATATTTTGGGCGTCGATATTCTATCAGTGAACTGAATTAGCTACAGCTCAGGAACAAGGTAGCACTGAAGGCAGTGCTAGTTCACGAGCCATGAATTAGCTACAGCTCAGGAATCAAGGTAGCACTGAAGGCAGTGCTAGTTTAGGAGCAAGGAAAAACTATAGCTCAGGAACAAGTAATCGTAAGGCTGAGGAGCCAAGGTAGCACTGCTGGCAGTGCTAATTCAGGATCTAGGAAAAAAGCTACATCTCAAGAACAAGGAATAACTATAGCTCAGAAATTCCTGAAACAAGGATATCAAACACTCAGGAAACAAGTGTTGGTCTCACCGGTACACAGCTAAAATGATCAATGCTGGACTGAAGGGAGCTGGGGCTTAAAAGAGCTCACAGCAATCCTGTGCATCAGGTGTGAGCAGGCTAGCAGCAGCCAGCCATTGGTGAGCTGAATTCCTACGCCAATCCTTAGCCTACAGGATTAAAAGGGAAGAGGACTAGGGTTAATCCTGTCCTAGGAGACAGCATAATAAAGACATTTGGTCTCCCAGATACAGTTTTAACCTTTTTTTCATTTCTTTTTCTGCACTCTGCCCTCACCATACTTATTCCTGGTCCTTTCCTCATAACACCTCATATCATCTTCTAGTCCAGAAGAGTCATAGCCTACACAATGGACCTTGCGACCCTGGAATAAGGAGAGAACACTATGATGAAGCATGACACCCTTGGGTAAGTGAAGGTTCTCCTCCTAAGAAAGGTCTCCTCCTGCGAATAGGGCACATTTTTTTGGGCCACAGTATTGACATCACATCACTACCGGGGAGTAGTATTGTCTCCCATATCGGTCCTCTTCCATTTTATTCCTAGTGTGTATTAATATCATTGTCACCTATACCAGCAGGGCAGGCGATCTTAAAGATATTTTTAATAAACATTGACCTATACTGGCTGTAGAACAGAGTCTGAATAGTTGTATTGACAGAAATCATAGAGTCTGATTTTAAAAAAAGGGAATAGGGGAGATGCACAGTGCTATAAGTCAATTTCCCTTCTCGATAGATCTGTCAAGTTGCTGGATAGGATGTTATTGGAAAGATCAGAAACCTGGGCAGCTGAAAACCATGTGCTTACTGATTCACAATTTGGCATAATGAGTGAAGGTGGCACCCTGCAGCAGTGTATTAATCTACACCTCCTCGTGAGCCAATACACCATAGCATAGAAAGGCCGTTTATTTTTGTCTTTTTTGATCTAAGCAGCAAGTTTAATTTATTTAATCATGCTGAGCTGTTGGAAACTTTGGCGAAGCTGGGTGCCCCTTCAGATGTTATTTCCCTATTATCACAGTTATATAGTCACCTGACAGCCTGTGTTCGCTATGGTGTAAATGGCGAATGCACCTCAGGGTTCAGAGTTATGAGAAGTATACGACAAGGGTGTGTTCTTGCCCCTTTTTGTTGTGACTATATGAGAATGGATAGATGATCACTTACCACAATTGAATGCAGATCCCCCCACAGTCGGCAGACTCCCCACCCCTATTCTTCTGTATGCAGGTGATACAGTATTACTATTACGGACCGTAAATGGGCTACAGAGTTTAATTGATGGTTTTTCTACATTCATGGAGGGCAAAGATATGAAACTAAATCCGTCCAAAACTTATGTCATGGCTTGTGGTACAGGTAAAATGAAGAAGAAAACTAATTTTGTTACGGGCCATTAGTGGAAGTAGATAGCTCTTCCTACTGGATGTTCAGTTCTCTAAATCTGGTTCATGGGCTCCTCACCTAAAAATTGGTAAACTGGAATTTATCAAAAGCGCGGAAGCAATATTTAGATTTGCATCCAAAATTGGGAAAAAAACCATACAAGAGATGATGCTATTGTATAAAATCAAATGCATCATCAGTGTTACTTATAGTTCTGCCTTGTGGGGGCTGTGAAATAGTAAATTATTAAAAAGACTGGAGACTAACTTCTTGCGTCAACTATTTTCAGTACAATGATCTACTTCTTCCTATATCATTCATTGTGAACTTGCAGTCCCTCACACTGAAGATACCATTCACATTAATGCCCTTTTGTTTTGGCACAGCATTTGTACTAAGTCTGGAACCACATTTACTAAAGAGATAATCAAAGATTGCCTGGGTCTTGATGGTAGAGATACAATCCCCTGGTTTGTTCATGTAAAAAACCTCCTGAGTGTAAGAGACTAAAACTCCTCCCTGGATAATCCAACAAGTATTTTATATTATGATAATAAAAGAGTTGAAGATGCTCCTTATGGGCTATATGGAGGCTACAAGGGATTCCAGGGACAGCGTCAAGACAACAGTACAGAAATATATTAGAGACAATCTGTGAAACGACATACCTAGCTACTTACTACTTTTGACTAAAACACAGGAAAGATTTTATCCTACAAGGCTTCGGTTGGGAATTTTAAGTATTGTAGTAGTGTTTCCAAGAATGGGTGTGTGGAAGAAGAACTTACCTAAATGTCCCTGTAATGGTACATCTGCACAATCATCAGAGCATTTCATCTTGTTTTGCAAATTTTATCGTGAAGCAGGAATCAATTTTTAAAACCAGTATTTATAACATATAAACTGTTTTTGTTCGCGCTCGGACTTCATTTTCCCGATTCGTACGTAAAAATGTCCGGGGACGTGTCGGCACTTTTTCCGACCCGAGGACGTGTCGGGGAATCTTCCCAATGCGATTCGTATGGATTTTTTTACATACGAATCGTACTTGCCAGTTTGTACAGGACTTGTACGATTCGTACGTACAAAAATCCGGATACGATTCATACGGGGAATATTTTTAACGGATCGGAATCGGCACCCAAGTCGCAACACACTGTTGGAGTGCATATGGTTTTTCTACTGCGTGGCAGTGGAATTAGAATTGTTATATATATATATTCACTGAAAAAACCATAACTTTCAGGACTGATATAGTTAGGAAATAGCATTTAAAAAACCTTAGAAATTCACTGAAAAACAATAGGTTTTAGGGGTGTTATAGTTAGCTGGACATTTCACTCGAACAAAACCATTGAAATTCCTCCGATATAGTTAGTTGTACTAACTACATCTCGCGCGTCCGCAATCCACTGCTGATGATGTCACATATTACACCATTCATGACATGGTCAGTGACATCACTGATGACATCTCAAATGACATCACTGATTACATCACTGATGACATCATTCAGAGAATGTGGTTTGGTTCGTTATTTAAATATGTATTATATATATAGCAATTTGCATTGAAGAATGAGTGGATATATAAATATAAATATCTGGAGGGAGGATTTAGTAGCAGTGTGATTGACTGTTTACTTGACTAATTTATAGTGTCTCACTAAATATATTGGATAGTGACTAAACTGTGTGAATATCTGTATCACTTTGTCAGTTGTTGTGTAAACTGCTGCACTAGTTGGTTACTAGCTATGTGAAAGTCCATATTATTTATTGATTAGTTGACTGAGTATTTGTATGGGAGAGTAAATGTGTGTGTGGTTCGGTGGGGGGTGTGTGACTGCCCAAAGATGTGTGAATAGTTGATTCAGCAGGTATATGAAGTTAAAACTACATGTTATAACAGTTGTTTGGGTGAGTGAATATCTTTATGGGTGTGGCGATGAGCAAATATATGTCTCAATGGGACATGTCCAACATACTAGAAAAATAAAAGCCAGTGTATGTGTCAGTTGTTGTATATAAATAAGTACACATAAGACTCAGTGATTGTATGAGTGACTGTATGGATAACTGTATAGTTGTAATAGTGATTTTAAAACACACTAAGTATGAGCTATTATCTATATGAATAGATGAAGTGGTGTTTTTATAAGTGTATAGCTAAGTAAAAGTAAGTGTGATCCATTGTTTGCATAAGTGAGTAGGATGACTTCATAAGTGATTAGGATGTGTGCTCCTGTGTAATGTCAATATAGGTGTATAAGTATATTTGATAGTGTTCTATTGATCATTGACAGCATGTATGAGTGAATCTATAGGTAAGTGATTAGATGTGTGTATAGATCTAGGAATCACTGAGTACGTGTTTAGAAACTTGTATCGGTGTGTCAATGGTTTTAAATCTGGCACTCTCTATTTTACAGTGAGTGTTGGAAGATTATACTAGTGTATGATGAGGTGTATCTGATTGTCACGTGGATGATGTCATCAGTGATGTCATTTGAGATGTCATCAGTGATGTCACTGACCATGGCATGAATAATGTAATATGTGACATCATCAGCAGTGGATTGCAGGCGCGCGAGATGTAGTTAGTACAACTAACTATATCGGAGGAATTTCAATGGTTTGGTTCGAGTGAAATGTCCAGCTAACTATAACACCCCTAATACCTATTGTTTTTTCAGGGAATTTCTAAGGTTTTTTAAATGCTAATTCCTAACTATATCAGGCCTAAATCCTATGCTTTTTTCAGTGAATTTCAAAGGTTTTTTAAATGCTAATTCCTAACTACATCAGGCCTGAAACCTATGGTTTTTTCAGTGAATTTCAAAGGTTTTGTAAATGACAATTTTTAATGTATTAATTGTTATACTGATTTTTTTATACTGATTTACTACATTGTTTAAACTGTTTATTTTTAGATATTTTATTTTTTTAATTACTTTATACATTACAATACAAAATATACTTTCTCAGAATTAATTACTTTAGTTTAAATACTTTGCAAATAGGTAATAGACTTTTAAGTACAGTAGTTATAGTTGTAATGGGCAACACAATTTCAAACACAAAGCAACATTGAGCTCAATGTGAATTTCTAGTCAAATGCAAATAGTTACTTTATGGATTACTTTTCTAACCACAGGACTGGATGCTACATTCAGTCCTTGGACATCTCCTGTAAACAGTTGAGTAAAAGTGTTTTGGTTACATAGTGATATTTAAGGATTATTATTGTATTTTAAAAGTTGACACATAGAAACATTTTCACATGGAATCACCAATGTTATCCTATGGCAGAAAATTCACTTAGCAGGTACTAGTTACTAGTAAGTACACTTAGAATTACTTTTCAAGGTCAGTGCTGGTCTAAAAGATGCAGCCCTGGGTTCTCTCCTGAGAACAGGTGAGTAAATCGGAATTCGTAGTTCGGCTGATTTTACAGGAATATTTGTACGTTTCAAAAATGGACACAAACTTTTCTGCTGAAAACCACACAATGGATTCCTACGGAAAGAAATACAAGTTACTGGTAAGTACGCTTAGAATTACTTTTCAGGGTCAGTGCTGGTCTAAAAGATGCAGCCCTAGGTTCTCTCCTGAGAACAGGTGAGTAAATCGTAATTTGTAGTTCGGCTGATTTTAGAGGAATATTTGTACGTTTCAAAAATGGACACTTCAAAACTTTTCTGCTGAAAACCACACAATGGATTCCTATGGAAGGAAATACAAGTTACTAGTAAGTACGCTTAGAATTTCTTTTCAGGGTCAGTGCTGGTCTAAAAGATGCAGCCCTGGGTTCTCTCCTGATAACAGGTGAGTAAATCGGAATACGTAGTTCAGCTGATTTTAGAGGAATATTTGTACAATGGTAAAGGAAGGGGGCGGGGCCTGAGGTGACGTATGCAAACACGCCCTGTGGCGCATTTTAAGTTGGGGAATTAATTCCTCTTCAATCCTGCGGTCCTCTGGGGGCCAACTAGCCCACCAGGTGCCTCCAGTATGTGTCAGGGAGCTGCGTTGCAGAGAGGTGTTCAGAGGCCACGCCCCTTTTTACAACACTCTGCAACACAGCTCCGTGGCGCTTACTGGAGGTACTTTTTGGGCTAGTTGGCCCCTAGGGGACCTCTCGATTGAAGAGGTATGAATTCCCTAACTTAAAACATTCCACAGGGCGTGTTTGAACAGTATCACCTCAGGCCCCGCCCCCTACTTTCACCACTGTGCAAACGTGCCCCGTGGCGCGTTATAAGTTGGGGGATTAAGTCCACTTGTATCCTGAGGTCCCCTACCGGCCAACTAGGCCACCAGGTACCTCCAGTAAGCGTCAAGGAGCTGCGTTGCAGAGAGGTGTAAAAAGGGGCGTGGCATCATTACACCTCTCTGCAACGCAGCCCCCTGGCGTATACTGGAGGTTCCTGGTTGGCTAGTTGGCCCCCAGGGACCCCAGTATTCAAGGGGAATTAGTTCCCCCTCTGCAAACGTGCCAGGGGGCGCGTTTGCACAGTGGTGTAAGGAGGGGGCATGGCCTCTGGCCCAATCACATTTTTTTTCCCTACTTTTTTTAGAACGGGGCTGTGTAGCCCCCCTTCTTTTTCTATTTTTTGGGCCCTGGGGACCCTGGCGACATCAAAACTGCAACAGAAACACACATAAGTACACTTTCTGGCCAGGTAGGAACTGAACAACACCCAGGTCCCCGGAACTATTGTTCACACCCCTACGCACGCCTGGCGTACGCAAGCCCAGCCCACTTTGCATACGTATAAATAGGATAACGACGACACCACATGTCCCAGTTCTTCCACACTGCCTCAGGTGATAGGGCCGCATCCACCTCGCATATCAAAATGCATAATAAAAAAAAGGGATCCATGAGGTGTACACCTTCGTCACAATCAACACTGTACCTGAATTGTGAACACTGATGCCCGTCGTGTTTAGACACAGAACAATGACAGCAGGTGAGCAGTGGGGCCTGGGTGCACAGGGGCTGAAATTGAGCTCGATTCTGCGGAAGGGGTGGGGTGCATCAGCCTGGGTGCGCAGGTACAAACAAGCGATATTGCCCTGCTTAATAATGTATTCTCTGACCTCATTCAGTCACATGTCTGTCTCATTTTAAGGACCTGCTCGACCGTACTGTAGGCCTGAGCCTGCGCTCTGTTCCTTTGTATGTGAACATTGGCATAACATATTATTATTTAACCTTGTGTATTCTTGTGCACTCCAACTCCTCTTTGAACCACGATTACCACTAACAGTTCAAAGATCATACTTCAAGAAGCAAGGATGCACTCAACTGGTGTTCTCTATTAACGTTGAAAGAAACCTTCATTTACCTCAAGACGTTTCCAACATTATATTTTTTCGCCCTTTTCAGACACTGGGTTAGTGGAGCCAAAATGGGCGGAGCGGGTGCTCACCCCGTGATGATGCCCTGGGCATTCTGATGCCTTCCACCATGGTATCAGGACACCGTCCCCGACCAGAGACCTGCTGGGCCACCCTGATAGCGGCACCCCAGAGTTGGAGCTCACACCGGCACGTCCTTGGACACACCGGTTGTGGCAGGTGAGCAGTCAAGCCTCGACGCGCAGGATCTGCAATTGAGCACAGAGCGGAGAAAGGGGCTGGGGTGCAGCAGCCTGGGTGCACAGGTGCAGGCAAGCGATGTTGCCATAGATAATAATATAATCTCTGCCCTCATTCATATCTTTGTTTCATTTTAAGGACTTGCTGGACAGCACTCTTTCTTGCGGACCCCAGCGTCCCAGACACACGGGTGACGGGAGGTGAACAGTGAGGGCTGGGTGCAGTAGGCCGGCGCTCTGTCTCCTCCGCCCTCTGTTCTTTTCACTCTCCCTCCCCTTCTCCCTTCCACCCACTCGCTCTCTATCCCATTCTCACTTTCCTCCGTTCATTCTCACTACCTTTCTTTTTCTCTTAGACATGGCACACATACTTAGGTTTCTTTTTTGTCTTGCAGGTTTTGTACACTATTTGCGGAGGAGTCCCACCCACTTCTTTCATGTTTTACTGTTGTTCTAATAAAGTTACATTTCCATTAATTTGTGTTGTGTTAATAAAAGTTATTTTTTTTACCAATAAATAACTGAGTGTATGGGTCTTCTTTTTCCTGCAACACTTGTCTGTAGTTTATTGTGAAAATCGGCGGTTGATAGTAGGTTGTAAGGAAAATTTTGTTTAATTTTCCGGTGCACCTACCAAATATAAACCAACAGACTTGCCCTCCAATACAGGAACACATGGCTGAATGGAATTACACCAAAAATTGCTAGTCTAGGAAAGGGAATTCTTGGATATATCTTGAAGCCAATTATATATGTTGTAGTCTGTGTTATCAATCGGGAGTTTTAGAGCGAGCTACACACTTGTGAGGGTCTCAAGGCACTGGGGGGGTGGGTTTGAGCAACTACCTGGTCATCCGAAGAGCGAGGTCTTGAGATCCTTTCTGAATAGGTGCATTGTCAGGCTTCATCTGATGTGGAGAGGAAATTCCTTCCAGGTCTTGGCCGTGATGTAAGAGAAGGATCTGTCATCCTCTTTGTCCCTGTGGATGTGGAGGACCGTGGATAGGGCTAGGTTGGTGGAGCGGAGTTTCCTCTTGGGGACATGGAAGGAGATTCTTTCGTTGAGGTATTGGGGTCCGGTGTTATGGAGGGCTTTGTAGGGGTGTGTGAGCAGTTTGAAGGTTATTCTTTCTTCAACGGGGTGCCAGTGGAGGTCGCAGAGGTAATGGGTGATGTGGTCATGTCGTGGGATGTCGAGGACGAGTCTGGCGGCAGCGTTCTGGATGGTCTGGAGTTTGCGGAGGAATGTTTAGTTGATTCCGGCATAGAGCACGTTTCCGTAGTCCAGTCTGCTGGTGATGAGTTTGTGGGTGCCGGTCTTCCTGGAGTTGGGAGGAATCCATTTGAAGGTCTTGCGGTGTATGCATTAGGTGTTGAAGCATTTGGACAACACAGCATTGATCTGGAGGTTCATGATGAGTGAAGAGTCAAGTATGTTAAGAGCATACAAATGGCATGAGGAGACGCAAGTGGAGAACTCCTTAAGGGAAGGAGAGAGAAAGGAGTTCAGACAGAGGAGCCTAGCTATGACTTCTGTTTAGATTGGTCTACTCTACAGGGATTTTAAGGATGTTTGGGATGACTCAACATCATCAGAGGGGGAACTGATGTAGCGGAAATAAAATTTTATTTGCATGGGTCCATTATAATCACAGGTGCACCCGCATATAATCATTGGTCGTATTAATGTAAAATGTGGGAATTCTGAAATGTATTAACCTGAAACGTGAAGTATTTAGGCCATTGAAAAGTATTATGGGGAAATTAACGTGGAAAGTAAATGTAACTAGCATAAAACATTAACATGAAGAATTTGTTTTGTGAAACTGACAATTATTTGGGTGTTAGCTATGTATATTAATTGTGCCGTTTTACAAGGAAATGATATATTAATTGAAAGAGACTAATTTTCTATACAAATTGGTAAAGCTCATGTGGTACTTTGTTATGTTAGTTGAATTTATTAGGCCTGAAATGAAGTTCCCCGGAAACTCTCATTTTAGAATTCACAGTTTTAATTTCAGGTGTGCTGTGAAGTTTTTTCTTTTTCACGTTTTGTGTTGCAAGTAAAAGAAGCACTCTTGTTAGATAGAATAATTTCTTTGTTTTACTAGTCAGGCAAGGAGAAAAGAAGTTACATTGTGTGCCCTGAGTAGATAAAGGGAGATTATTGTGCTTCACACAGGAGAAGGCCTAGGAACCAAGGACATAATGTTGCAAGGAAAGAACACAATTTTTCCATGTAGTAACACCTTTATGATTGCACCCAGAGCAGATGACGTGATCCGCAATGAATCTTGGGAATGTTATCTACTAAAAATGTGATGGTGGGAGTAGAGAAAGTGCCAACTTCTTCTTCTGCCTTTGGAGACAGAGCATCTGAGAGCAAGCTATGTCCAGGTACCTTTATGCAACATGACCCATTGACTGTGGAGAAACTTCTTAGGAAGACTCCACATGCTGACACCATTTTACCCATCTTCCTGAAGATGCTTAAGAAAGGATGTCACTTTAGTGTTAGTGTAAGGATAGATTAATGCTCTTTACTCATCAACCCAGATGCAAGGAAATTTGGACTCATGCTTCCTGATCGGCTGCATCCTGCATCTTGAATTAATTACATTATTTATGCTGCATCAGCTCAATTGGATACCCAGATTTTGCTTTCTGCTTATTCTGATGTATTTCTACATTCTCATCCTGAGGTGTCTTTCTGTTCAATTATTTTTGGCTTTGTAATAAATCAAACAAACTTTATGTAGTTAGTTTACGTAGTGGGTCGCGACACTGCTCGTCATACTAGCAAATAGCCCCAAAGAATTCTGGATAATGTAGTGGCAGCGGTGAGTACGCCTATGCCACGAGTATGTGAAATAATGCCATCCCTGGACACGTGTTTCGAGGTAATTGCCTCTCGTCAGCAGGGAGCAGGTAGGTATGCGGGGTGCCAAGTAGACTGCCAAAATATATAGGTAAAGTACCTTTCAAGGCGCGCAGGTGCAGACACCAGGCTCGTCAGCCCAAAGTCGCTCGAAAGAGCTTTAAATAGTTTACGTAGTGGGTCGCGACACTGCTCGTCATACTAGCAAATAGCCCCAAAGAATTCTGGATAATGTAGTGGCAGCGGTGAGTACGCCTATGCCACGAGTATGTGAAATAATGCCATCCCTGGACACGTGTTTCGAGGTAATTGCCTCTCGTCAGCAGGGAGCAGGTAGGTATGCGGGGTGCCAAGTAGACTGCCAAAATATATAGGTAAAGTACCTTTCAAGGCGCGCAGGTGCAGACACCAGGCTCGTCAGCCCAAAGTCACTCGAAAGAGCTTTAAATAGTTTACGTAGTGGGTCGCGACACTGCTCGTCATACTAGCAAATAGCCCCAAAGAATTTTGGATAATGTAGTGGCAGCGGTGAGTACGCCTATGCCACGAGTATGTGAAATAATGCCATCCCTGGACACGTGTTTCGAGGTAATTGCCTCTCGTCAGCAGGGAGCAGGTAGGTATGCGGGGTGCCAAGTAGACTGCCAAAATATATAGGTAAAGTACCTTTCAAGGCGCGCAGGTGCAGACACCAGGCTCGTCAGCCCAAAGTCGCTCGAAAGAGCTTTAAATAGTTTACGTAGTGGGTCGCGACACTGCTCGTCATACTAGCAAATAGCCCCAAAGAATTCTGGATAATGTAGTGGCAGCGGTGAGTACGCCTATGCCACGAGTATGTGAAATAATGCCATCCCTGGACACGTGTTTCGAGGTAATTGCCTCTCGTCAGCAGGGAGCAGGTAGGTATGCGGGGTGCCAAGTAGACTGCCAAAATATATAGGTAAAGTACCTTTCAAGGCGCGCAGGTGCAGACACCAGGCTCGTCAGCCCAAAGTCGCTCGAAAGAGCTTTAAATAGTTTACGTAGTGGGTCGCGACACTGCTCGTCATACTAGCAAATAGCCCCAAAGAATTCTGGATAATGTAGTGGCAGCGGTGAGTACGCCTATGCCACGAGTATGTGAAATAATGCCATCCCTGGACACGTGTTTCGAGGTAATTGCCTCTCGTCAGCAGGGAGCAGGTAGGTATGCGGGGTGCCAAGTAGACTGCCAAAATATATAGGTAAAGTACCTTTCAAGGCGCGCAGGTGCAGACACCAGGCTCGTCAGCCCAAAGTCGCTCGAAAGAGCTTTAAATAGTTTACGTAGTGGGTCGCGACACTGCTCGTCATACTAGCAAATAGCCCCAAAGAATTCTGGATAATGTAGTGGCAGCGGTGAGTACGCCTATGCCACGAGTATGTGAAATAATGCCATCCCTAGACACGTGTTTCGAGGTAATTGCCTCTCGTCAGCAGGGAGCAGGTAGGTATGCGGGGTGCCAAGTAGACTGCCAAAATATATAGGTAAAGTACCTTTCAAGGCGCGCAGGTGCAGACACCAGGCTCGTCAGCCCAAAGTCGCTCGAAAGAGCTTTAAATAGTTTACGTAGTGGGTCGCGACACTGCTCGTCATACTAGCAAATAGCCCCAAAGAATTCTGGATAATGTAGTGGCAGCGGTGAGTACGCCTATGCCATGAGTATATGAAATAATGCCATCCCTGGACACGTGTTTCGAGGTAATTGCCTCTCGTCAGCAGGGAGCAGGTAGGTATGCGGGGTGCCAAGTAGACTGCCAAAATATATAGGTAAAGTACCTTTCAAGGCGCGCAGGTGCAGACACCAGGCTCGTCAGCCCAATGTCGCTCGAAAGAGCTTTAAATAGTTTACGTAGTGGGTCGCGACACTGCTCGTCATACTAGCAAATAGCCCCAAAGAATTCTGGATAATGTAGTGTCAGCGGTGAGTACGCCTATGCCACGAGTATGTGAAATAATGCCATCCCTGGACACGTGTTTCGAGGTAATTGCCTCTCGTCAGCAGGGAGCAGGTAGGTATGCGGGGTGCCAAGTAGACTGCCAAAATATATAGGTAAAGTACCTTTCAAGGCGCGCAGGTGCAGACACCAGGCTCGTCAGCCCAAAGTCGCTCGAAAGAGCTTTAAATAGTTTACGTAGTGGGTCGCGACACTGCTCGTCATACAAGCAAATAGCCCCAAAGAATTATGGATAATGTAGTGGCAGCGGTGAGTACGCCTATGCCACGAGTATGTGAAATAATGCCTTCCCTGGACACGTGTTTCGAGGTAATTGCCTCTCGTCAGCAGGGAGCAGGTAGGTATGCGGGGTGCCAAGTAGACTGCCAAAATATATAGGTAAAGTACCTTTCAAGGCGCGCAGGTGCAGACACCAGGCTCGTCAGCCCAAAGTCGCTCGAAAGAGCTTTAAATAGTTTACGTAGTGGGTCGCGACACTGCTCGTCATACTAGCAAATAGCCCCAAAGAATTCTGGATAATGTAGTGGCAGCGGTGAGTACGCCTATGCCACGAGTATGTGAAATAATGCCATCCCTAGACACGTGTTTCGAGGTAATTGCCTCTCGTCAGCAGGGAGCAGGTAGGTATGCGGGGTGCCAAGTAGACTGCCAAAATATATAGGTAAAGTACCTTTCAAGGCGCGCAGGTGCAGACACCAGGCTCGTCAGCCCAAAGTCGCTCGAAAGAGCTTTAAATAGTTTACGTAGTGGGTCGCGACACTGCTCGTCATACTAGCAAATAGCCCCAAAGAATTCTGGATAATGTAGTGGCAGCGGTGAGTACGCCTATGCCATGAGTATATGAAATAATGCCATCCCTGGACACGTGTTTCGAGGTAATTGCCTTTCGTCAGCAGGGAGCAGGTAGGTATGCGGGGTGCCAAGTAGACTGCCAAAATATATAGGTAAAGTACCTTTCAAGGCGCGCAGGTGCAGACACCAGGCTCGTCAGCCCAATGTCGCTCGAAAGAGCTTTAAATAGTTTACGTAGTGGGTCGCGACACTGCTCGTCATACTAGCAAATAGCCCCAAAGAATTCTGGATAATGTAGTGTCAGCGGTGAGTACGCCTATGCCACGAGTATGTGAAATAATGCCATCCCTGGACACGTGTTTCGAGGTAATTGCCTCTCGTCAGCAGGGAGCAGGTAGGTATGCGGGGTGCCAAGTAGACTGCCAAAATATATAGGTAAAGTACCTTTCAAGGCGCGCAGGTGCAGACACCAGGCTCGTCAGCCCAAAGTCGCTCGAAAGAGCTTTAAATAGTTTACGTAGTGGGTCGCGACACTGCTCGTCATACTAGCAAATAGCCCCAAAGAATTCTGGATAATGTAGTGGCAGCGGTGAGTACGCCTATGCCACGAGTATGTGAAATAATGCCATCCCTGGACACGTGTTTCGAGGTAATTGCCTCTCGTCAGCAGGGAGCAGGTAGGTATGCGGGGTGCCAAGTAGACTGCCAAAATATATAGGTAAAGTACCTTTCAAGGCGCGCAGGTGCAGACACCAGGCTCGTCAGCCCAAAGTCGCTCGAAACAGCTTTAAATAGTTTACGTAGTGGGTCGCGACACTGCTCGTCATACTAGCAAATAGCCCCAAAGAATTCTGGATAATGTAGTGGCAGCGGTGAGTACGCCTTTGCCACGAGTATGTGAAATAATGCCATCCCTGGACACGTGTTTCGAGGTAATTGCCTCTCGTCAGCAGGGAGCAGGTAGGTATGCGGGGTGCCAAGTAGACTGCCAAAATATATAGGTAAAGTACCTTTCAAGGCGCGCAGGTGCAGACACCAGGCTCGTCAGCCCAAAGTCGCTCGAAAGAGCTTTAAATAGTTTACGTAGTGGGTCGCGACACTGCTCGTCATACTAGCAAATAGCCCCAAAGAATTCTGGATAATGTAGTGGCAGCGGTGAGTACGCCTATGCCACGAGTATGTGAAATAATGCCATCCCTGGACACGTGTTTCGAGGTAATTACCTCTCGTCAGCAGGGAGCAGGTAGGTATGCGGGGTGCCAAGTAGACTGCCAAAATATATAGGTAAAGTACCTTTCAAGGCGCGCAGGTGCAGACACCAGGCTCGTCAGCCCAAAGTCGCTCGAAAGAGCTTTAAATAGTTTACGTAGTGGGTCGCGACACTGCTCATCATACTAGCAAATAGCCCCAAAGAATTCTGGATAATGTAGTGGCAGCGGTGAGTACGCCTATGCCATGAGTATATGAAATAATGCCATCCCTGGACACGTGTTTCGAGGTAATTGCCTCTCGTCAGCAGGGAGCAGGTAGGTATGCGGGGTGCCAAGTAGACTGCCAAAATATATAGGTAAAGTACCTTTCAAGGCGCGCAGGTGCAGACACCAGGCTCGTCAGCCCAATGTCGCTCGAAAGAGCTTTAAATAGTTTACGTAGTGGGTCGCGACACTGCTCGTCATACTAGCAAATAGCCCCAAAGAATTCTGGATAATGTAGTGGCAGCGGTGAGTACGCCTATGCCATGAGTATGTGAAATAATGCCATCCCTGGACACGTGTTTCGAGGTAATTGCCTCTCGTCAGCAGGGAGCAGGTAGGTATGCGGGGTGCCAAGTAGACTGCCAAAATATATAGGTAAAGTACCTTTCAAGGCGCGCAGGTGCAGACACCACGCTCGTCAGCCCAAAGTCGCTCGAAAGAGCTTTAAATAGTTTACGTAGTGGGTCGCGACACTGCTCGTCATACTAGCAAATAGCCCCAAAGAATTCTGGATAATGTAGTGGCAGCGGTGAGTACGCCTATGCCACGAGTATGTGAAATAATGCCATCCCTGGACACGTGTTTCGAGGTAATTGCCTCTCGTCAGCAGGGAGCAGGTAGGTATGCGGGGTGCCAAGTAGACTGCCAAAATATATAGGTAAAGTACCTTTCAAGGCGCGCAGGTGCAGACACCAGGCTCGTCAGCCCAAAGTCGCTCGAAAGAGCTTCAAATAGTTTACGTAGTGGGTCGCGACACTGCTCGTCATACTAGCAAATAGCCCCAAAGAATTCTGGATAATGTAGTGGCAGCGGTGAGTACGCCTATGCCACGAGTATGTGAAATAATGCCATCCCTGGACACGTGTTTCGAGGTAATTGCCTCTCATCAGCAGGGAGCAGGTAGGTATGCGGGGTGCCAAGTAGACTGCCAAAATATATAGGTAAAGTACCTTTCAAGGCGCGCAGGTGCAGACACCAGGCTCGTCAGCCCAAAGTCGCTCGAAAGAGCTTTAAATAGTTTACGTAGTGGGTCGCGACACTGCTCGTCATACTAGCAAATAGCCCCAAAGAATTCTGGATAATGTAGTGGCAGCGGTGAGTACGCCTATGCCACGAGTATGTGAAATAATGCCATACCTGGACACGTGTTTCGAGGTAATTGCCTCTCGTCAGCAGGGAGCAGGTAGGTATGCGGGGTGCCAAGTAGACTGGCAAAATATATAGGTAAAGTACCTTTTAAGGCGCGCAGGTGCAGACACCAGGCTCGTCAGCCCAAAGTCGCTCGAAAGAGCTTTAAATAGTTTACGTAGTGGGTCGCGACACTGCTCGTCATACTAGCAAATAGCCCCAAAGAATTCTGGATAATGTAGTGGCAGCGGTGAGTACGCCTATGCCACGAGTATGTGAAATAATGCCATCCCTGGACACGTGTTTCGAGGTAATTGCCTCTCGTCAGCAGGGAGCAGGTAGGTATGCGGGGTGCCAAGTAGACTGCCAAAATATATAGGTAAAGTACCTTTCAAGGCGCGCAGGTGCAGACACCAGGCTCGTCAGCCCAAAGTCGCTCGAAAGAGCTTTAAATAGTTTACGTAGTGGGTCGCGACACTGCTCGTCATACTAGCAAATAGCCCCAAAGAATTCTGGATAATGTAGTGGCAGCGGTGAGTACGCCTATGCCACGAGTATGTGAAATAATGCCATCCCTGGACACGTGTTTCGAGGTAATTGCCTCTCGTCAGCAGGGAGCAGGTAGGTATGCGGGGTGCCAAGTAGACTGCCAAAATATATAGGTAAAGTACCTTTAAAGGCGCGCAGGTGCAGACACCAGGCTCGTCAGCCCAAAGTCGCTCGAAAGAGCTTTAAATAGTTTACGTAGTGGGTCGCGACACTGCTCGTCATACTAGCAAATAGCCCCAAAGAATTCTGGATAATGTAGTGGCAGCGGTGAGTACGCCTATGCCACGAGTATGTGAAATAATGCCATCCCTGGACACGTGTTTCGAGGTAATTGCCTCTCGTCAGCAGGGAGCAGGTAGGTATGCGGGGTGCCAAGTAGACTGCCAAAATATATAGGTAAAGTACCTTTCAAGGCGCGCAGGTGCAGACACCAGGCTCGTCAGCCCAAAGTCGCTCGAAAGAGCTTTAAATAGTTTACGTAGTGGGTCGCGACACTGCTCGTCATACTAGCAAATAGCCCCAAAGAATTCTGGATAATGTAGTGGCAGCGGTGAGTACGCCTATGCCACGAGTATGTGAAATAATGCCATCCCTGGACACGTGTTTCGAGGTAATTGCCTCTCGTCAGCAGGGAGCAGGTAGGTATGCAGGGTGCCAAGTAGACTGCCAAAATATATAGGTAAAGTACATTTCAAGGCGCGCAGGTGCAGACACCAGGCTCGTCATCCCAAAGTCGCTCGAAAGAGCTTTAAATAGTTTACGTAGTGGGTCGCGACACTGCTCGTCATACTAGCAAATAGCCCCAAAGAATTCTGGATAATGTAGTGGCAGCGGTGAGTACGCCTATGCCACGAGTATGTGAAATAATGCCATCCCTGGACACGTGTTACGAGGTAATTGCCTCTCGTCAGCAGGGAGCAGGTAGGTATGCGGGGTGCAAAGTAGACTGCCAAAATATATAGGTAAAGTACCTTTCAAGGCGCGCAGGTGCAGACACCAGGCTCGTCAGCCCAAAGTCGCTCGAAAGAGCTTTAAATAGTTTACGTAGTGGGTCGCGACACTGCTCGTCATACTAGCAAATAGCCCCAAAGAATTCTGGATAATGTAGTGGCAGCGGTGAGTACGCCTATGCCACGAGTATGTGAAATAATGCCATCCCTGGACACGTGTTTCGAGGTAATTGCCTCTCGTCAGCAGGGAGCAGGTAGGTATGCGGGGTGCCAAGTAGACTGCCAAAATATATAGGTAAAGTACCTTTCAAGGCGCGCAGGTGCAGACACCAGGCTCGTCAGCCCAAAGTCGCTCGAAAGAGCTTTAAATAGTTTACGAAGTGGGTCGCGACACTGCTCGTCATACTAGCAAATAGCCCCAAAGAATTCTGGATAATGTAGTGGCAGCGGTGAGTACGCCTATGCCACGAGTATGTGAAATAATGCCATCCCTGGACACGTGTTTCGAGGTAATTGCCTCTCGTCAGCAGGGAGCAGGTAGGTATGCGGGGTGCCAAGTAGACTGCCAAAATATATAGGTAAAGTACCTTTCAAGGCGCGCAGGTGCAGACACCAGGCTCGTCAGCCCAAAGTCGCTCGAAAGAGCTTTAAATAGTTTACGTAGTGGGTCGCGACACTGCTCGTCATACTAGCAAATAGCCCCAAAGAATTCTGGATAATGTAGTGGCAGCGGTGAGTACGCCTATGCCACGAGTATGTGAAATAATGCCATCCCTGGACACGTGTTTCGAGGTAATTGCCTCTCGTCAGCAGGGAGCAGGTAGGTATGCGGGGTGCCAAGTAGACTGCCAAAATATATAGGTAAAGTACCTTTCAAGGCGCGCAGGTGCAGACACCAGGCTCGTCAGCCCAAAGTCGCTCGAAAGAGCTTTAAATAGTTTACGTAGTGGGTCGCGACACTGCTCGTCATACTAGCAAATAGCCCCAAAGAATTCTGGATAATGTAGTGGCAGCGGTGAGTACGCCTATGCCACGAGTATGTGAAATAATGCCATCCCTGGACACGTGTTTCGAGGTAATTGCCTCTCGTCAGCAGGGAGCAGGTAGGTATGCGGGGTGCCAAGTAGACTGCCAAAATATATAGGTAAAGTACCTTTCAAGGCGCGCAGGTGCAGACACCAGGCTCGTCAGCCCAAAGTCGCTCGAAAGAGCTTTAAATAGTTTACGTAGTGGGTCGCGACACTGCTCGTCATACTAGCAAATAGCCCCAAAGAATTCTGGATAATGTAGTGGCAGCGGTGAGTACGCCTATGCCACGAGTATGTGAAATAATGCCATCCCTGGACACGTGTTTCGAGGTAATTGCCTCTCGTCAGCAGGGAGCAGGTAGGTATGCGGGGTGCCAAGTAGACTGCCAAAATATATAGGTAAAGTACCTTTCAAGGCGTGCAGGTGCAGACACCAGGCTCGTCAGCCCAAAGTCGCTCGAAAGAGCTTTAAATAGTTTACGTAGTGGGTCACGACACTGCTCGTCATACTAGCAAATAGCCCCAAAGAATTCTGGATAATGTAGTGGCAGCGGTGAGTACGCCTATGCCACGAGTATGTGAAATAATGCCATCCCTGGACACGTGTTTCGAGGTAATATCCTCTCGTCAGCAGGGAGCAGGTAGGTATGCGGGGTTGTTGTCTGTGGCTACTATGGTGCCAATTACGATCCGGTAAAAACCGGGTACGAACCGTCGGACGGAGCATATTCCCCGTCCGACGCGTACCCGGTCGTGTAAATATACAAACATGGAATTACGATTAGGACGGAAACACCTTTTCCGTACGAATCGTACAAAACACCGACCGACGAAAATAAACGTACAAATGCGATCCGGGAAAGCGCCGACCTGACGTCGGGACGCACGCAGCCTGCCATTCACGAACCAGGAATTACGATTCGCACCGACGTCATCCCGCACGGTGAATATTTTCCGGCTGCTAAAAACTGCCGGGAAATCAGGACGACGCGAACAAGGAGTACCAGTACGCGACGGACAGACAGGACGATGTGAACAAGGAGTATCAGTACGCGACGGACAGACAGGACGACGCGAACAAGGAGTACCAGTACGCGACGGACAGACAGGACGACGCGAACAAGGAGTACCTACTTGTGGGAAATGTAGTAGTGTGCTGCTCATGGGGGGACCCTGGGATCTGTGTGCCATCACACGGTGTCCGCTAGCTTTCTCCATTCATGTAAGCAGTTCCTGCATGTTGCAATTGCCCCAAGGTGTATTCCTTCCTCTGTGTACCCTGACTTCTTCCCTGCAGGGTGTCCCCTGACTTTAGCACAGAGCTGTGTGTATATTAGCTGGGTGTGTGACGTAGTCCTTCACCTTTGCACATGCATGCTGAGCCATTCTCCACCTGCATCATTCGTGGCATCCTTGGTAGTCATTGTACTTGTGTATGTGGACTATTGACATGACTTCATGTGGACATGTTTTCTTTTTGGCCCTATGCATGCGTATACTCCCAGCCTCGCACACATGTGGTACATGTACTGCAGGGTCTTTGTGCACCTGACTGACATTTGTGGGCATGGTATCTGTGGCTACTCCACCCTTTGCGTTCCATGGGCACTGCTGGGAGTGATAGGCACACACCCCTCCTGTTTCTGGGCACTGCTGGGAGGACTCTGCACCCACCCCTCCTGTGTCTGGGCACTGCTGGGAGGACTCTGCACCCACCCCTCCTGTCTCTGGGCACTGCTGGGAGGACTCTGCACCCACCCCTCCTGTCTCTGGGCACTGCTGGGAGGACTCTGCACCCACCCCTCCTGTCTCAGGGCACTGCTGGGAGTGATAGGCACCCACCCCTCCTGTCTCTGGGCACTGCTGGGAGGACTCTGCACCCACCCCTCCTGTCTCTGGGCACTGCTGGGAGTGATAGGCACCCACCCCTCCTGTCTCTGGGCACTGCTGGGAGGACTCTGCACCCACCCCTCCTGTCTCTGGCCACTGCTGGGAGTGATAGGCACCCACCCCTCCTGTCTCTGGGCACTGCTGGGAGGACTCTGCACCCACCCCTCCTGTCTCTGGCCACTGCTGGGGGACTCTGCACCCACCCCTCCTGTCTCTGGGCACTGCTGGGAGGACTCTGCACCCACCCCTCCTGTCTCTGGGCACTTCTGGGAGTGATAGGCACCCACCCCTCCTGTCTCTGGGCACTGCTGGGAGTGATGGGCACCCACCCCTCCTGTCTCAGGGCACTGCTGGGAGTGATAGGCACCCACCCCTCCTGTCTCAGGGCACTGCTGGGAGGACTCTGCACACACCCCTCCTGTCTCTGGGCACTGCTGGGAGGACTCTGCACCCACCCCTCCTGTCTCTGGGCACTGCTGGGAGGACTCTGCACCCACCCCTCCTGTCTCTGGGCACTGCTGGGAGGACTCTGCACCCACCCCTCCTGTCTCTGGGCACTGCTGGGAGTGATAGGCACCCACCCCTCCTGTCTCAGGGCACTGCTGGGAGGACTCTGCACCCACCCCTCCTGTCTCAGGGCACTGCTGGGAGACATGAGGCATTCCCCCCCCGGGACCCCCCCTACAGTACATAGCATGTGTGTCACACCTGCACACAATGGCAGAAGTCACAGTCACAAAAAAGGGACACAGTCTGTGCCAGTGGACACTGCACTCACCTGATAACCTGGTCGCCCATACAGCATGGGGTACCGTGGGAGGATCACATCCACCAAAGCCATGTTCTCCTCCAGGGTGAATGGCTGTGACCTCTCCACAGCCCTTGACATGGTTCCAGGGAATCAGTAGCCGCAGCTGGGTCGTGGAATACAGAGATGTGCAGGCAAGTGCTCCCTCATGGGACCTGGCTGCCTTATATCTGCCTTGCTGGCCCATCTCATGCACAGGAGTACAGAGTGATTGGTCACTCACATTTGCATCCTATGTTTCCTCCAATCCCTTCAAACCTAGCAGTCTGTGGGTTCTCTATCTGTTTTTTTCTCCTGCATGATGTCAGCCCCACAAACACATTGCAACAAAGTAGATTAATTCCAACTGACTTCTGCTGTGCACCTTCCAGAACAAATTCAAAATTTGAACTTGGTCTCCATGACAACCAGCATGCATGTAGGCCTCAATACTTGTCCCTCATGTGTCCCCTATGTAATGTGGAGCTTCACACACAGGTACGGTGCGTTCCGGGGCCCTAGGGCACCCCAAATGCATAGCAACGGCCTGTACACGCGTGCCTACGTGCACTATGACTATGGGTGTCCTCGCGTATGCGTACTCGTAGTGGTACGGGCCGTACACACGCCTGTACGCTCCCTGTCACTATGGGTGTCCTCGCGTATGCGTACTCGTAGTGGTACGGGCCGTACACACGCCTGTACGCTCCCTGTCACTATGGGTGTCCTCGCAAATGCGTACTCGTAGTGGTACGGGCCGTACACACGCCTGTACGCTCCCTATCACTACGAGTACGCATACGCGAGGACACCCATAGTGACAGGGAGCGTACAGGCATGTGTACGGCCCGTACCACTACGAGTACGCATACGCGAGGACACCCATAGTGATAGGGAGCGTACAGGCGTGTGTACGGCCCGTACCACTACGAGTACGCATACGCGAGGACACCCATAGTGACAGGGAGCGTACAGGCGTGTGTACGGCCTGTACCACTACGAGTACGCATACGCGAGGACACCCATAGTCATAGGGAGCGTACAGGCGTGTGTACGGCCCATACCACTACGAGTACGCATACGCGAGGACACCCATAGTGATAGGGAGCGAACAGGCGTGTGTACGGCCCTACCACTATGGGTGTTCTTGCGTATGCGTACTCGTAGTATGGACATACTTGTCCATGAATGGACATCAAGGCATCGTCTGTGCATTACTACATGTGTGGGGCACAGGTGTGACAGGCTGTGATGTGGAACATTACTCCTGAGTCGAGAAGGCACCAGATGTATGATGAGATGTGTACAGATGTACTGTGTGATGGTGCAATGTGTGCCAGGCATGCCCTTGACTCCTTTGACATGTGTGCATGTCGTACTGCACACTTGGGATGAGCGTCACTGGCATGGCACGGACACCAACACACGGAAGTGTCCCCTGATGCCCGGTACAGGGGTTACCACACCTGACTTGTCACTACCCACGGTGCACAATGTGACTATGTCATGTATGTGTGGGGGCTACTCATCAGGTTGATGTTGGAGCACCCTCAAAAGCTGCAGCTGTTGCAGCAACCAACATGTGTCTGTGTGTAGATTGACATGCACACTGTTCCGCACACCATGCCACATGTGGTATCGGATGTGAGGTGCGCATGTATGCATGGGACACGGAGTAGCGTGACAAGGACATGTCTGCATCCTCTCAATGAATGTGTGGTGAGTCATGACATGTGCACCTTCATGGCAAGGTGTGTGGGCTGTCCTAGTGTAATGTCATGTGACCTGTGGCTCTAGTGTTCCGCTACCAGTCTCTGCAATCGGCATCCTACTTCTGCTGATGTGTGGGCGTATGTCACTCCTGTCTTGCGTCTGGCTGTTCACTTGCACTGGGACACAGCTAATCCCATGGCATGGCATGGGGAGGTTCTCAATCTCCGTGTGTAGCTGGGTCTTGGTAGGAGTGTCACCTGGCAGCCATACGTGTCCAGGGCATGTAGCACATACCTGACTCCCTATGTAGCATATGTGTATTGACAGATTAACATGTGCTCAGTACATATAAATTGTTGTCGTGGTGCACTCACTCTTCCTTGTCACTTCCAAATTACTGCAGAGTGCCGCCTCTTGCCCGACCAATTCCGGACTTGGCTGCCATGCGGGAGAATGACAGTATCCGGTGCTACCGCTTCCCCCAACCGTTGATTCTGGAGTTGACGGCGAGACTGGCACCACACCTGCAACCGCAGCACAGGTATCCTACGGCACTGACACCCCAGCTGAAGGTAATGGCAGCCCTACATTTTCTTGCCACGGGTACCTTTCAATATACCATAGCTCATGTTGGTGGCATGTCCCAGAGCATGTTCTGTCGTGTGCTGCATGATTTCTTAGAGGCCATGTTGATTCACCTGGATGACTTCATCAAGTTCCCAACCCCTGAAATGTTGACTGGGGTCAAGCGTGGATTCTATGCCCTGGGAGGGATGCCCCATGTCATTGGGTCCATAGATGGGACACATGTAGCTTTGGTACCACCACACGCACAGGAGGTGGCGTACCGCAATAGGAAGCACTACCACTCCATCAATGCCCTTGTGGTGTGTCTGTCCAACATGGTGATTTCACATGTCTGTGCTCGTTTTCCAGGATCAGCACACGATGCCTACATCATGAGGCGTAGTAGGATGCCTGAAATGATGATGCAGCTGCGCAACGAACGAG
This sequence comes from Triturus cristatus, assembly GCF_964204655.1. Classification (NCBI taxonomy): domain Eukaryota; kingdom Metazoa; phylum Chordata; class Amphibia; order Caudata; family Salamandridae; genus Triturus; species Triturus cristatus. Next base: position 950,122,401 of record NC_140585.1, read on the forward strand.
CATGTGTTGTTGGTGGGTACAGTCTGTCTGTCCTGTATTTTGCATAGCCTACCAGCACGACCGCTTCACCAGTTCTAACGATGTCCATGTGCTTCCCATGTAGGGGACGCTGGCTATCCCAACATGCCATGGCTGCTCACACCTCTCCGCAACCCCATCACACCGGCCCAGCTCCGCTACAACACCGCCCATGGCCGGACAAGGCGAGTGATAGAGAGGACGTTTGGCCTGCTGAAGAGCCGATTTCGGTGCCTCCACAAGACCGGCGGCGCGCTCCCATATGCCCCTGCGAAGGTCTGCAAAATCTTCATGGTCTGCTGCATGCTGCACAACATGGCAGTTGAGAAAGCTGTGCCACTCATCCTGGATCAACATGACGAGGACCATCCACCCGTGGAGGACGAAGGGCTTGGCAATGGGGCTAGTGATGTGGAGGATGTGGAGCCGCAAGAGGACATCCGGACTCGGCTCATACGCGACTTCTTCGCTTAGTGGTGAGTACCAGTATCTGATTGTGCACGCATTGGTCCCCGTGTGGCATGTGTTGTGATGTGTGTCTCCACCTGCATGTATGGCACGTGAGTCAGAGGTGTGTGTGGGTGTGTCACTGGAGTTATGGTGGCAGTGATGGTTGTATTTCCCCAGTCATAATTGTGAACTAGCATGTTGTCATCCATACATGTGTCGAGTACATGCACATGCAAGTGGCTGTGCTTTTTGTGGCTGACTTCTTGTGTGTCTGGTTGCATTGTTGTGGCACTGCTATTCCTCATGGACACGTCATCGTGTGCTGACTCAGCGTTACACGCACAGACAAGTTTGGAAGTCTCCTTAGGGTAAGGGATGCATCAGGGGTGTATTGGGTGTGGCAGTTGTTCACGATGTATGCACACTGCCCCTGTCGATGTTTGGTTCCTCTGCAGACATGTAGCATCACCATGGGACACGACATGCAGCTGTGTACACCTGAATAGATGGTCTGACTGGTTGACAGTCATCAGTGATGGGATAGTGGATTGTGATGATGGCATCAATGTGTGTAACACTGCCCTCGGACACATACGGTTTGCATTGGCTTGACATGGTGTGGGACTTCTACATCAGCGGATCAATGGTGTATGGCTGTCTCTCCGTGAGCAGCTGTGGGTGTTTAGCTGTTGGCCGACTGTTGTGTGCCAGTTCCATGGCTATCACGCATTTGTGCTGCAGAAGGGGGGTGCCAGTGTTGGAACCACATGTTACTCCACATGACGTGTTCATGTGTACTTCAAGTTGCCTCTGCAATCCCGGAAACATGACTAATAAAGGTGTCCCTATGCCTCCAAGGTGCCTCTTCTCAGTCAATGCTGGTGTGTTGCCACGGTGCATCCAGCATGTCTGGCATGGTTGTCCCTGATAGTGGCCATGTGTCTATGTGTCGAGTAGCAAGATGCAAGCTGTGTGTGTGGGCTGAGACTGTGTATTATGCATGATGTCCATGAGTGTGTGGGTATTGTGACATGTGCCATCCCCATGCATCCAACGTTGGCCAGGCCCCCATTCTCTGCATCCACCAGACTCACGCTTGCAGGACATGGTTCTGCCACCTGTCTACACATACCTGGGTGCCCCCCAGGACACTGGACGGGATCCCTGACCTCTGCGCATGACTGTTGCTGTACTCAATGTGTCTGTCAGCACGGTTGTGCGGCCACCCCCTCAGCTGGTTGGGCCCATCACGGGTGTGTATGGTGCTCCATGTCTGTCTTGCCTAATACACTGTGGCCGTGTGTCCTGTGCCAGACTCAGGCCCCAGGGTGTGGATGGTTGAAGTCAAAAGAGAACTCAGGCATGTTTAGACTTTACTAGACACATGTAAGGTAATAATGCAGCAACCAGCAGGCATCTACTCTTCATGGTGTGAATTTTTTTTTTGTGGGGGGGGGGGGTGTATGACGTGAGGGGCTTCCCGGGAGTTTGGAATCCAAAGTTCAGTAGGGGAGTTGGTGTCCTTGCCATTGGAAATCCTCAGAGTCCATGCCACAGTCTTTGTCCACATTGGTCAGACAGTGACCAGCAAGGCCATGTGGCAGAGAATGTCTCTTGATGCTGTGATGCTGTTGCTCCAGTGGGCCAGGTGCCAGGCCAGGTGTCCTGGGAGATGGTGATGTAGCGCCGACCCTCACGGTCCTTTCCGTGGACGACCCGGCCTCCTGCGGGGACCATCAGAAGCAGGCCGTGACGATGTTTGGGATGCTCCATCGGATGTTTCCTCCTCCTCCTGATCCCTCCCTGTGGGTGGTGATGTTCTACGCCTTCTGGCACAGGGAGGGTTGCCCATGTTGTCGGCCATCCGACGGAGTGTATCGTGAATCCCCTGGAACACCGTCACTTGCTCAGCCTGTCTGTCCTCCATCCTCCGTTGGTGTTGCAGTAGACAGGCATGTAGCTCCGCATGTTGCTGGGCCTGCTGGGTCTTGATTCCCTCGAGGACGGACACAACCTGGGCCATGCCCGTGGTGTCCTGCCGGTATGAGTCCAGGATGTTACGGACATGGGAATATACCGGATCCCCAGCCAACTGGTCAGGCTGGCGCCTCCGCCGTCCTCCACTCCCACCACCCCTGCCCACTTGCACCTGGCCTGCCCTTGTGGGCACATCGGGTCTCCGGGACCCCTGAGGGGTGGCATTGGCGTTGTCGCCTGCCTCCTCCTGGGTGCCCGGGACACCGTGTCCCTCCTGGCCAGCCTGGCTGTTTGTGGTGGTGGGGCAGGGATCCTGGGTGTCTCCTGGGATGTGGCAGGAGTGGGGGTGGTGGTTGGCCCCGTTGTACCTGGCGCAGGTGCTGCAGGTGGTTGGACACCAGAGGTGCCAGGTTGGTCGGGGTCGTCCACAGAGTGGTGAGAGTCGTCGCTGCCGGTGGGATCGGGCTCCCGCAGATCCGGGTCATGTGAGTCTTCCCCCCCAGTGTTGGGGGGTGAACCACGACGTTGACCTGTGTGTGAGAGAGACAATGTTAATTTTGGTCCATGCAACATCCATGTTTCATCAGTTTCAACGTTGACACATTTCCTCTTGGAATTAGGATCTGTCTTGCATTCCACTCACAGTGCACTTGTGCATGGGTGTGTCCCTTGGGCACCACTTTTGCCCCTTTAACTATGTGTGGCACAGTCTTACTTGCTGCGTCAAGTGTGACTGCAGTCAGCAGTGGAGTGGGCAGGTGTGGCGAGCCATGCATTGGCGCCTTCCGTGTAGCACTGCACATGTGCACATGGAGTGGATCCACACACTTATATAATGCAGGCAGCTGTCGTTGTGCTCGTGAACAGGTTGTGACATGGCCCTGTGTTTTGCCATGGGGAAGAGGGGGGGTTCTGGCACTGGCCACCCTTGGCTACATGCACGCAGTCTACCTGCTGACGAGCAGACATTCCCACACACCACACGGCTGATTTGCTCTCCCTGTGTCTCCCTCCCTCTCTGTCCCCCTCTCCCTCCCTCTGTGTGTCAGCCTCCTCCCTCTGTCCGTGTCCCTGTGTCTCCCTCCCTCTCTGTCCCCCTCTCCCTCCCTCTCTGTCCCCCTCTCCCTCCCTCCGTGTGTCAGCCTCCTCCCTCTGTCCGTGTCCCTGTGTCTCCCTCCCTCTCTGTCCCCCTCTCCCTCCCTCTCTGTCCCCCTCTCCCTCCCTCCGTGTGTCAGCCTCCTCCCTCTGTCCGTGTCCCTGTGTCTCCCTCCCTCTCTGTCCCCCTCTCCCTCCCTCTCTGTCCCCCTCTCCCTCCCTCCGTGTGTCAGCCTCCTCCCTCTGTCCGTGTCCCTGTGTCTCCCTCCCTCTCTGTCCCCCTCTCCCTCCCTCTCTGTCCCCCTCTCCCTCCCTCCGTGTGTCAGCCTCCTCCCTCTGTCCGTGTCCCTGTGTCTCCCTCCCTCTCTGTCCCCCTCTCCCTCCCTCTCTGTCCCCCTCTCCCTCCCTCCGTGTGTCAGCCTCCTCCCTCTGTCCGTGTCCCTGTGTCTCCCTCCCTCTCTGTCCCCCTCTCCCTCCCTCCGTGTGTCAGCCTCCTCCCTCTGTCCGTGTCCCTGTGTCTCCCTCCCTCTCTGTCCCCCTCTCCCTCCCTCTCTGTCCCCCTCTCCCTCCCTCCGTGTGTCAGCCTCCTCCCTCTGTCCGTCTCCCTGTGTCTCCCTCCCTCTCTGTCCCCCTCTCCCTCCCTCTCTGTCCCCCTCTCCCTCCCTCTCTGTCCCCCTCTCCCTCCCTCTGTGTGTCACCCTCTGTCACCTCAGCCCAGCTTCCTGGGCACACACTGTTAGCAGATCTTTGAATGGCACTTGGCTTGTTGATGTGAGTTTGTTTCTGATCTCCAGGCACCCATTGGGTGTAGTGTGTGTCTCTGCGCTGCTGCTGTGGTGGTGTGTGCTGCCACTCTTTCACAATGTTGGCTGTCCATTAGCTGCTGTCATGTGCAAAACAGTGCCTTCACCCCCATGTGTTGATGCAAGGCCTCCGCCATTTGCTGGCGAGTCTTTCCTGTGTGGGGACACAGTGTTTGTATGGCTGTGACCTAGGCCATATGGGCAGAGGGCATTGTTGTCTGCTTCTGAGTTGCACTATGTGAATTTTGTGGCCCACCCTCCCGCCATCCGGGTTACCGTGTCATGTGTTGGTGTCTTCTGTGGCCTGTGACTTGACATTGTCCAGCTGGGTGCATGGGGCATGGTGGCGGCAGTGGCATGTGCATGTTCATGGAGTGTGGTTGAGTCATGCGATAGCTTGGGGTGGTTGCGTGCCTGTTAGTGATTTTGGTTGTGGATGACGTTCCCCCCATGTGAGGTGCGTTGTTTGTGTACTCACCCGGGTCTCGGAGTCCTCCTAATCCTTCGACTGCCTCCACTGGCTGTATGGCCATCACCCTCTCCTCCCAGGGCTGGTAGTGTACGGGTCTGCGGGAGGGCCCTCCTCCAGTGGCGTTGGCCTGGTTGTGTTCCTCCAGCATCTTGGCTCGGACCCTCCTCCGCAGATCGTACCACCTGGCTTGGCATTCATGCCTGGTCCTTCTGGTGTCTGCAACAGCATTCACAGCATCGACGATGGTCTGCCACATGGCTGTTTTCGCTGCCATGCTGGTCTGTCTGACCAATGTTCCAAAGAGCTGTGGCTCGACCTTGAGGATTTCATCGACAAGGACCTCCAACTCTCGGTTACTGAACTTTGGATTCTTGTTAGTGGGCATGGTGAGGGGTGTGGGTGTGGATGGGGGGGGTGTGTGGATGGTTGTGGGTGTGTGGGTGTGGTTGTGCAGGTGTGTGTGTGTGTGAATGTGATGAGGGTGTGTTTGTGAAGGTGGTTATGTGAAGGTGAGCAAGTGTAAGGTGTGGTGAAGCTTGTAGTATGGTGCTGTAGGTTGTCTGAGGGGTCTGGCAGCAGTGAGTCTGTTGCAAGGGCTCATGGTTTGTGTGTGTGGGCCCTTTTTATTGGTCCATTGGTGGGTGTGGCTGTGTTTGAAGTTTGGGTGGGCGTGTTATAAGGAGTGGTGGTGTTTTGGGCCTCTGTTTGTTTTTGGCAGTTGCAGGTCAGTGAATGTGTTTTTTTAGTGTTTGTTGGACATGTTTTGTGGCTTTGTGCCATTCGAATGGTGTATTCTTGTGTTGTTTTGTTTTGTCCTGGTTGTGTACGTGCGTTTTTAGCGTGTGTACGGTGTGTACATGGGCCATTTGGTTGTACGGTGCTGTCCTTGTGTGTGGCTTGGTACGACTCGTACATGCGGTTGTGATGTTGGGGCCTGGGGTGCGCTCCGTACTTAGGAGGTTGTAGTGGGGGTGTACATACACGGGGGTACGACACGTACAGGGGTGGGGGTACGACTCGAACGTACTGGGGTGTACATTGACGGTGGTACGACACGTACAGGGGTGGGGGTATGACTCGAACGTACTGGGGTGTACATACACGGGGGTCAGACACGTACAGGGGTGGCGGTATGACTCGAACGTACAGGGGTGTACATACACGGGGGTCGGACACGTACAGGGGTGGGGGTACGACTCAAACGTATAGGGGTGTACATACACGGGGGTAGGACACGTACAGGGGTGGGGGTACGACTCGAACGTACTGGGGTGTACATACACGGGGGTAGGACACGTACAGGGGTGGGGGTACAACTCGAACGTACTGGGGTGTACATACACGGGGGTACGACACTTACAGGGGTGGGGGTACGACTCGAACGTACTGGGGTGTACATACACAGGGGTAGGACACGTACAGGGGTGGGGGTACGACTCGAATGTACTGGGGTGTACATACACGGGGGTAGGACACGTACAGGGGTGGGGGTACGACTCGAACATACTGGGGTGTACATTGACGGTGGTACGACACGTACAGGGGTGGGGGTACGACTCGAACGTACTGGGGTGTACATACACGGGGGTCGGACACGTACAGGGGTGGGGGTACGACTCGAACGTACTGGGGTGTACATACATGGGGGTAGGACACGTACAGGGGTGGGGGTACGACTCGAACGTACTGGGGTGTACATTGACGGTGGTACGACACGTACAGGGGTGGGGGTACGACTCGAACGTACTGGGGTGTACATACACGGGGGTAGGACACGTACAGGGGTGGGGGTACGACTCGAACGTACTGGGGTGTACATACACGGGGGTAGGACACGTACAGGGGTGGGGGTACGACTCGAACGTACTGGGGTGTACATTGACGGTGGTACGACACGTACAGGGGTGGGGGTACGACTCGAACGTACTGGGGTGTACATACACAGGGGTAGGACACGTACAGGGGTGGGGGTACGACTCGAACGTACTGGGGTGTACATACACGGGGGTAGGACACGTACAGGGGTGGGGGTACGACTCGAACATACTGGGGTGTACATTGACGGTGGTACGACACGTACAGGGGTGGGGGTACGACTCGAACGTACTGGGGTGTACATTGACGGTGGTACGACACGTACAGGGGTGGGGGTACGACTCGAACGTACTGGGGTGTACATACACGGGGGTCGGACACGTACAGGGGTGGGGGTACGACTCGAACGTACAGGGGTGTACATACACGGGGGTCGGACACGTACAGGGGTGGGGGTACGACTCGAACGTACAGGGGTGTACATACACGGGGTCGGACACGTACAGGGGTGGGGGTACGACTCGAACGTACAGGGGTGTACATACACGGGTGGGGGTGTACATACACGGGGTACGTCTCAGACGTACGGGGGCGGGGGGGAGTGTTGGGCGCGTATGCGGGCACATGTCTCCATGGTTGCTATGGGAGTTCGGTGCGGACGGTGTTTTTTCCATACGGTTGTAACATCGGACGCACGGGATGGATCGTGATTCCTCGGTCGGACTTCACTTTTCACATTTGTACGGTAAATCGTCCGAGGACGTGTCGGACACATTTTCCGACCCGAGGACGTGTGGGAAATCATTCCCAATGCGCTTCGTATGGACTTTTTACCATGCGAATCGTGATTGGCAGTTTGTACGGCACTTGTACGATTCGTACGGTAAAAAGACCGGATACGAGTCGCACAGGGAATTTTTTTACCGGATCGTAATTGGCACCTATGTGTCCAAAAGGATTCTTGGTTAATTGGCTTAGTAACTAATTTTCTCCCCTCTACATTTTCATGCCATTAAAAAGAACGATCAGATTGCGTCTCTAGAAGAAATCCAGAACTTATGGGCCTGGCCCTTTCAGTTAAATATCAGTAGTGTGGGACTTGTCATTTTGCCAACAATAACTTCCATTTTCCTTTCTGGGAATATCTGTTGTATGTACAATTTTCTTGTGAATGATTTTTGTTTAGGATTATTCCTCCAAGTTTGTTCAACAGGGAGCTCTTAGTTGTTCATTTGCTTGACAGCTTACTCTAATAAGGATTTACTCCCTATTGTAAACAAATTTGTATTGCATATTTTAGAATGCAATATGGTTCAGCGAATTAAATATTCACAACCAAAATCTACAGTGATCTGACACTCCTGTCAAATCCTGGCAAGTACAAATCCTGACAAGGACAACTTAGCTTTCCAAGTTTGTTTAATTGAGCAACATTAAATCAGGTAATAGTTAAACCTGTTGTTTACAGTGTTTAGGAGAGCTACTTGAAGGGTTGTAGGAAAACTCAAGCTATAGTTTATTTTCCTCCAAGGCCAGTGTTCAAACTATGTGTGGACTGTCAGCAAGTTCCCCTTGCTCAGTAGCAATTGGTAACTAAGAACCATAAGCTTAATATACACATTCCATGGGTGATATGACTATGAAGTGGAGGTTAGAATGACTCTGTGACAGACTTTCTACAGCCTAGCAACACCTAGAATTCAGCACTTTCAATGATTTCTAGAGAGACATTGGGCTACATTTTGGAGCTGGACGTAATTCAGACATTTATGTAACATATAACACTAAATAATCAGCTTATAAATTCCTGTTTACTAAATTCATAAAATTGATCAATAGGAAATACATTATTTTTTCAAGTGTGCATGCAATATTATGCATTGATATGCATTCATTTATTTGATTGCTACATTTCACTCAAGTTTATTTACCTCTGCAGGCCGTTTTGGATAAACCAGCTTTTCAAACCTAGCAAAGTAGCACATCTGTTGTTGCAAAACCTTTCTTTTCTAGAGTAGGGAGATCTGCATATTGACTATTGTGTTTGAAATTACAGAATATAGGCAAAGACTGAGCTTCTAGTGGTGGGGATATACTCCTCCGTTATCAAAGTTGATTCAACTTTGCTATTTTACATAGAAATATATCTGCTCTTGCACCAATGGTTTGTAGTGCCATGGTAATTGATTGGTAATCTTCATTACTCTGAGTAATGGTCTTGTTTGTCTCAGTCCATAGCCATGAGGTTTAGCTCTTCACCTATGCGATCTTGAAAAAATTGAATCGAGCTATGTGTGGCGAAATCCAAATCTAGGCTCCACCTCCTCCTGTGTGCCCTAAGGATTGACAGGCTCCAACATTTCTCCTGAAATGCAAAGACTTTCAGATGCCCAGGAGTCACCAAATGTGTGGGGAGTGCAGGAACTTTGGCAAGTGAGAACGAAATCCAGGGCTTGGTGTAATGAAGATCAGCTGTAAGTAATCAGTGCATTACCTCCTTGACCATCTTCCTGATCAGCCCTTAAATAATGCCTTATGACATTCCAAAGCAGAGAATTGCTCACTGGAAATGTAAACGAACATGATACAGTAGCGATACACTGTAATGGCTAGTCAACACCTTGTGAGGTTTCTTGCCAAAATGATCCAGCAATCGGATCAGAGTAAGGAAGATTACCAATAAATAACCATTTCATTACAAACCATTGGTGCACAGTATCTATGACACTAGAAACAAAGGCAATCGGAAGAGCACCAGTTACCTGAAGTGTGTAGTGGATCATGTATGTGAGGGGTGATGCCCAGATAGCAGCATGCCAGATGCCCCACAGGGAAGTCCCCTAGAGGCCACACAAGATATTAACACTCCACTGTTTGGACAACCCTGGACAGAAAGAGGAAGAACCAAGCCTTAAGCCTAGAAGGCCAATGTGATGTCAAAGCTGATGCAGGGTTGAGAGACTCCAGCCTTTTCCCACCAGAATGTAACTGACAAAGTATCCTCCTTGCAGGAGGAGGCCATCTGGGACAAATAAATAGGATGGGCCCTGTGCACATCCAAGAAGTGTATATGGACCTAATCGTCTGAGAAAAGGTAAGGTTAAGTCCAATGTTCAAATTGAAGTGGAAGAGAAACAGAACCACAGGAAGGAGCCCTTCCAGAAAAGAACTGAATAAAGGTTGCACAACAGAGCAAGGCACTTGTTTCAGCTAGATGGCGGTCAAAGAAAATGTCCACCACAAAAAAAATGGTAGCCAACAATGTAAGGTCTATACAGATCAACAGCTTAAATGGATCACCATCCATTCCAAGCAGGACCAGTGGTAAGTTCGGCGACAGAAGCCAGGGGATGAAGAATCGGGCACCAGTCGGGGGCATGGCCAAGCCGAGCAGCAAGATGGCCGCTTGCTGAGGTGGCTTAGCCGGCCGGGTGCATAATCTGTCAATTATCCGTGTAATTACCACCCACCCACATGTTCCATCGGTGGGATTGAACTGCCAGCGGAGCAGATCGATACCTGTAACGACGCTGAAGGCAGCGGCGCTACACGCGGAGCAACCTTGTGGTCCTGAGGCCTGGGCTGTGGGGCGGACGTGGCTGGGCCGATTCGCTGGGTCGCCGCTAGAGGCTCGTCGTGGCTGAGTCATGCTGCTGTGCGCCAGGGCCCATCTTGCTGTGAGACCTGCCTGTGATCATCAGGTGACAGCGTGCCTGTCGCTGTGGGGTTGTGCGGCGACCGTAGGAGGAGTGTTTTGCTGAGCCCCGGGCGGAGACGGATGTCCCTGGAGGCCCCATACATATCGGTGAGGAGTTACGGGACTGATTGGGGCCATGGGGGGAGAGGCGCTCGTTCTGTGGCTCTTGCTGAGATCCCCTATACGGCTGAAGCAGGGGGTGAACACGGGCTGCCTGGGGTTTAACAGCAACTTGCCGGTGCACGGACATAGTGCACCGAACAGTGAATAGCGGCGGAAGTATAAACCAGCTAGGCAGACGCAGCGTGGCCTGGCATCTCATGAGCTGAACATGAGGGGAGGAATCTTGCATCAGAGCCGCGGTGGGTGATACCGTCAATCTGGACTGCACTAGCACCTAACAGGGCACCGCAAGTCAACCAATACGTGGCAATCCAGAAGCAGTACTGCGGACAGTTAGGGTGGCCCTACTACCAAAAGTGCCCTTCCACAATGAGCACCCTCAGGCATATGCGCTGCAACTTGCCTAAAGACTAGATCACGGTTGCACTGATGAAAAGCGGCAAACACATCGCCTCACCAACGTAATCTGTGCAGGGGCCCTCCACCCCCCCATATAGCTTGCGCACTGGCTGCAGGCCTGGAGATTGCCTTGCCTACTCAAAGGGCCTACTAACCCGTCACAGTGCCCTGTGTAATACGCTGCAGCGGCACCGCGGCCCAGCATGGAGGGAACGAGTGGTCCTTGTGAACTGTGTATGGGCATTCGAAGGCGAGCCTTGAAGTAATTAAGACACTCAGACCTGGGCTGTCCAAATCGCACCATACCGCTTGTATTTCAAACATAAAACTACGCGCGCACTTCCTACGTCCACAAAATGGTCAAACCCGACAACAAACAGGCCAAGATCTCATTTGAGAAGCGTGCCACACGACTACAAGACATGAGGTCTACGCTGATCACGGTGACACAACTCGACCCAGACCAGGAGGACGACATCAAAACGATGTTGCGTGAGGTTAAGACCAGCCTACGCGACATAGACTCCAAACTAGACTCCCTAGCACTGAGCATGGACCATGTCTCCCAAAGGGTGGACAAGCATGAATCATGCATTGACGCACTGGAGACTAGAGTCTCTGACTCTGATGACCGCCAGGTAGAGACACACGAGCGACTGCTCCGCATGGACAAGGTGCTGGAAGTAATTAAAACACGTAACGAAGACTTAGAAGCGCGCTCACGAAGGAATAACATACGAATCATGGGTATTCCAGAATCGACAAATATTGTCAGAAGGAACAATACATAGAACAATTACTGAAAGAACTGTTTGGCACCGGACTATCCGCAATGTTCCTAGTGGAGAGAGCGCACCGCAAGCTGGGTCCCAGGCCTCCTCCTGGGGCGCAGCTGAGACCTATACTGGCGTGCCTGCTGAACTACAGGGACAGAGACACTGTGCTCAGGCTTGCCCGTGAAAAAGGGGAGATTCAACACCAGGGAAACAGCATTGCCTTCTATCCAGATTTTACACAGGCAGTCCAGGCTGCCCGCCGCAAATTCATTCCTGCCAAAAAGCTACTCCACAAATCAAGCACCAAATATGCCATGCTTTATCCGGCAAAATTGAGGGTACAGACAGCGGGTAAACCTATGTTCTTCACTGAGCCCGGCGTCGCCCTGAAATTCACAAAACAGGCAGCAAGGAAACAGCAGCTGAGAGACTCTGCAGCGGCGGCATCCCCGGACAGTCAGCTAAGTGACAATGACTAATGTATTTACCTACTGTGACACTTCCCAGGGCAGCTAGCCGGGGTGCACTGTGAGCTGCTCAACAAGTTCTTCACGCCAACTGTCTTACATGTCCCCTTCGGGTGGTGTATAATTCTACCCGGCCACCCTGTTGTCTTCATGAGAGGGCAGTAAGCTGGTGACCCCTCGCCCTCTTGGGATGATTCCCGTAAGCCCTACACGTTTTGGGGGTCTGTTCACTAAGGGATGCAAAGGATATATACAACCTAATTGGGGGTATGGTGTGGGAGGGGGGTGGATGGGGGGGTGTTGTTTTAATTGTTGTATGTTTGGTGCAGTGCATATCATGTCTGAAAATGTCATACTTGTGGATGTGCCTTTTTCCGCATAGCCTTCATTGTTGGTGCAGGCTCTCCCACTTGGAGTCTAGCCTCTCATGAACAAAGGGACGCATGGTGACTAACTGGACACCCTTATCTCGCATTTTAGAATTCTCCATTGTGGTACTTTCCTTGGAGACAGATTGGAATGTCTAAATTGACAGGCGTTACTTGGAACATCAGAGGTCTAAATGACCACAGAAAAACACGCCTGGTACAGTCCTATTTGGCACTTGAGAAACCCTGAATGCACCAGACTAAAATCCACCAGATGGTGTGAAGTACACACCTCATGCTACTCAAACTATTCCAGGGGTGTTGCTATACTGATCCGCCGAGGTATTCCATGGCAGATGTTCAAAGTAATCAGTGACCCAGAGGGTAGGTATCAATTGCTACTGGGGTCATTATATCACAGAACAGTACTGATTGCAAACACATATGGCCTGAATATAGATGACCCCGCCTTCTACCACCCCGTATGGCACCAAATGCAGTCGCTGGGAGATGCGGCAATCATGTGGGGGGGAGACTTTAACACAGAATTATTGCTTGAACAGGACAGGGAAGGTGCATTGCGCACACACCACCTACAGGCTGCATCGATTTTTAAGTGGTTAATGGCCGATTATGGCCTAGTCGACTCCTGGCGTGTGTTACATCCCAGACTTTTGGCTCAACACACGTGACCTCCACTCATGGGTCAGGGACACGGAACATCATGCTCGCACCCTGTCGGATCACTTGCCAGAGACACTGACACTGACAGTGCTGAAACCCTACATACAGCCCTTTAAGTGGCACTTACCACCGCATGCGAATCTAGATACAGCATTCCGGGAGGAGCTATGCACAACAATAAAGGATTATTTCGCTCTTAACAACGGCACAGTAGACTCTGTGGGGGTGCTGTGGGAGGCGTTCAAGGTGGTCATCCGTGGACATTGCATAGCGGGGCAGTCAGGCATACTTAGGGATATACGAAGCAGCCTGAACAGGCTAGAGACGGAGCTACACAAATTAGAAGCACAGTATTGCCAAACACCCACTGCCGCACTCATGGGCCAGATCTGCAGCAAACTTACACAATACAAAGACGACGCTGACAGGGTGGTTAAATTCTTACATAAACACACGACTGCAAGGAGATATGGGGAAGGCTACAGGTCTGGTAAAACACTCACGAATCTCTTGTGACGGCCTAGAAGTTCTGCATTCATCAGAGCCCTGCACACCCCAGCAGAGGACCTAGTACACTCTCCGACAGACATTCTAGTCACTATGTGCGATTTCTACGCCCGGCTGTACACCTTACAGACGACCCCCGCAGATTCAGTTCTTACAGACTACTTTGACACCATAGAGCTGCTGTGGTTTGGCAGCATGCATCGGAAATACCTTGATTTTCCCTTTACGGTCGAAGACATACGACAGGTGGCCTCATGGACAAATTCTATAAGGAATACTCTGAGATGCTAGCCCCCTACCTCCTAGCAGTATACCAGGAGACACTACGGGATGGCATCCTCCCGGCTTCGATGCGTGAGGCCATTATTATTACTCTAATAAAACCAGACATAGACCCTCAATATTGTGACTCCGATAGACCCCTTTCATTGATAAATTTGGACACCAAAATCTTTGCAAAGTTACTGACATATCGACTACAACCCTTATTGCCGTTAATAGTGCGACCAGACCAGGCAGGATTCGTACCGGGTAGGTCTACTTCCCATAACCTGAGATACCCTATTTGGAATATTACACTATCTTTCCACTCATGTTCCTGTGATAGCGGCCCTCCTTGATGCCACCAAGGCGTTTGACTCCCTAGAATGGGGATTTTTGTTCCCATTGCTCCGTCGCCTGGGCATGAGCCCCCTCTTTATCCGGCAGATCCAAATTTTGTACACTAAGGCGACTGCACAAATCCAGGTAAATGGGCTGATCTCGGAGCCCATAGAAATCACACGCGGAACTAGACAAGGCTGGCAGCCCGCTTGCGGCAACACCACAAAAACAGGGGGATCGGCTTCACAACAAGGGCACTCACCAAGTCGATGTATGCGGACGATATAACCTTATATATGGTTAATCCTGAAGAAAACGTATCCCCCATGACACAGAAAATTGTGAGATACGGAGGTCTATTCGGGGTACACATAAATTGGGGTAAGTCGGCGATTTTACCGCTCACATCAGGCACCCGAGCTTTTGTCCCTTAGTATCCACTGGTCTGGGCAACCGGCCCGGTCCGCTATCTGGGCATTTGGTTCAGCACTAACCTGCAGGAACTGTGGACCGAAAACTGCGGTAGGGTGGTGGACTGGATTGAGGAAAGGGTTAAACGATGGAAGATGCTCCCCCTGTCCCTGGCAGGCAGAATTACGATATCCAAGATAATCATATTACCTAAACTCCTCTACCTCTTCGCAAATATTCCCTAACCACTCACAGTACAGTTTTTTAATAGACTTAGATTGCTCATGATTGAACTGGTGTGGGCGGGGAAACAACCAAGAATTTCCTGGGAGGTATTTACGCTCCCGCAATCACAGGGTGGCATGGCAGCACCGGACTTTGCGCTGAGCGCCCAGGCGCAGTTATTGCACTTCTGGACGCACCCCACCCCTTCCAGTCACATGTCGCCATAGAAATTGACAGAGTAGCACCCCTCCCATTGTCTACAGCATTATTCCCAGCATATAAACATCCCCGCGAGGACATTGACACTGAACAAGCTCTAAGATGGGCGTGGGAGGGCATTCGTAGGAGGGTGCAGCTGACCATGCTATGTGCCCCATCTATGCCACTCCCCAACAAACCACTTCTCCCCCCTCTCCTGGAAACTGCCACACATCAATGCCTGTCCATGCACAACATATGCAAGGGGGGCGATCTCTTCCCTGCCGACAACTTCCTTACAATGCAACAAATGTGTGATCCCGCCCCACCCTCAGCGCTGGACATGTTAACCTATTATAAGATAAGGGCCTCATGCAAGAATACTTCACTACATTCCCCGCACCCCCGCCAATGCTGCAGGTGTTGGAAAACACGATAACAGTGGCTTCAGGTAAGAAACTAGTTTCCTGCATCTACAGAGGCATTCAGAACGCATATCCAATCATAGTCACGACTTCTCGTAAGGCGTGGGAGGCAGACTTAGGAACGGGCCTCACAGACAAACAGTGGGAACTTAGCTGTAGGCAAATGGAGCGACTGACTCCAAATTACCGTTTTTGGTTGATTCATTTTAAATACATTCATCGCCTCTACAATACACCCACACAGCTACACCGAATGCGCCTCCGGGGGATGACAGCTGCTGAAAATGTGGGGCCTTCATGGCCACCTTCCTCCACATGGCATGGCAGTGCAGACCAATATCAAATTATTGGATACGGATATTCACTCACATAAATACAATAACGGGATTGAATTTCCCACTGGAGCCTGGTATAGCGCTCTTGGGCATAATGGACATGGTGCAGCCGAAATTCCGCAAACAGCCTGCAATACTTTTCTTAATGGCAAAAAGACAGGTGTCTGTACACTGGGGTGGCCGCAACTCCCACGACAAAGGCATGAGCAGCGAGTGTGACATACTGTAAAACACAGCTGGTGATATATTGGGAACTGTTACCATCACAATCGCACCCTGGAGATATTTGGATCCCTTTGTCAGTTGGTTACAGTTGGAAGACCCAATGGATCTGTGATATGACTGGGACTGTGCATCAGAGGGGGGTGGTGGATGCGTGCAGCATCAACCAATGTATCTATGCTGTGGTGTCATGTTTATTAAGGAAAGTGTATGAGGCCCTTTTTTCTTTCCTCACAGGTGGTACAGATGGGCATTCTTGGGGGGCTTCATGTGAGGAGGAGACGTTGTCATTATGTAGGGACAATAAGGCACCTGTTGGAAAATTGTGTACTGCACACTTTGTTGTTGTTGAATATGTTACAAAAATGCAAATAAACAGAAATAAAAAAAATAAAAAAAACAATCAGGCACCAGTCGAAGTAACTTCTCAGGAGATGAGAGAACAATAGCTTGACTGGCTAGACCACCAGCCCTATGCACAATTCTCAAGACTTGAGCCTCTGCACACCCAGTTCCCCTTCTATAACCCCACATCAGAGAGAATGAAATGAAAAAGAAAGCCCTGCCACTCACCATAATTAATAGGGTGGACATAAGTGAGGGAGGTGTAAGAGTACAGGGCAGCAGCAGGGAGAGCCCAGTCAGGTTTCCCCCTGTTGGCTAAACTGGACAGGAAAACCCAGTAACTATTGCTCAACCATCACTGTGGTCTGGTGGTCAAGTGGCTGCCAGGCAATCATGTCAAGGCCCACTGAGGATGTACCGTTGGAAACACTATTGGTTCCCTACATATAAGTGGGGTGGGGTACTGTAAGGTTGGCAGATGGGGAGTCTGATACACCATATCCACAAACATCTAAATGAGCTACTTGGTGTTTTGTGGAGATGATTCCAAATAGAATTGTATATTAAGATTCCTTGCAGAAATTGTTCCCTCAGTATTAATGGGCATGAAGAGTACCATAGTTTGAAACAGGTTACAGATCCCCCAAATGGGTTACTGCAAAACACGCTGAGTAGTAAAAAATAACTCTCTACCTTCATTTGATACTCAGTGGTGCTTCTCCTTAATTGACATAGGTTTTGATGCCCTTTGTCATGGGCTGCCTTTTTAGTCTGGGTTTGTAGACTCTGGAAAACATTTTTCAATTCACTGTATTCTTTATTCTGGTTTCTTATATGAGCACGTGTTTAGGGTGGTAGCCTGGAGTGACTAGATCAATTCTCAAAGCAAATAAATACTCCAGAGATCCTCATTGCTTGCTGATACAACAAATGTCCTTCCGCACAGTATAGTTCTTGAATGTAGATCTGACAGGAATACTGTCTTGACCATCTTTGTGGTACTTTCACAGCATTTGTTCAGGTAAAAACCACATGACTGTGCCACTGAATGGCAGTGGCACAGTACACACAGAAATAGATTCACCACAATCAACAGGAAGTAAAAGAGGGGACCACTATAAAATGATGTCATTCCTTACACAGGCCCCTTCTATCTGAACGCTGTGGAGAATCTAACCATCCCCATGCTGCAGTTTTTTTCACTAAGTTACACACATCTGGAGACACCATCAGCAATGGAGAGCTCAGGCCCAGGTCAATGTTCCATCATTAAGTCCATTCAATGTAGGGAGATGAAAAACCTCAATAGTTTAAGCCACCTGTGCAGTCTGTCCTCTTTCTGAACTCAGAAATGAGTCCTAAACAGGTTTGGACTTAATTTCTTCTGGGCTATCTGATACTCTGCTGTCCAATTTACTTTATTGGACTGCTCCTTGGAAGTCAGCTTTTTCAAAAGTGCAGCAATGCTCCTGTATACTTTCTCAAATCTCCCATTGTACCATGTAAAACCTTAAAAAGTGTCACATCTGAGTTGGTTTTTGGGAGACTCCCACACTGCAATGATTTGAGATATTGGTCTGGAGAAGCTACATGTGACAATGGTCAAACTGGTGTCTTCGGTACACAATAGAACAATGCATTATCTGGTAGTTACTGGCATTGATAGTCATCCTTGCCTGCTACACAGCCTGAAGTTCTTCCAAGAGCTTTGCCAAGTGGTCTTCCCAGCTGGATTTTAGACCGCAAAACTAACTAGGTCAGCTCGAGCTATGAAATACATTTCTGTCTTCACTGCTAAGTTGAGAAAACCCTAGTCCACACAGCAACTCGATTTTGGAGTTCCCCTGGGTGACTTTGATACATGAACCACTCCTGGTGAAAGACTGGTCGAGACTTCAGTCCCTATAAGGTCAAAAATCTTGGAGAATTCTCCATTGAGGCTGTTCCTCAATGTGTCTCATAAGCTGTAGATGTTGCTCTTCACGGGCATGCTGTAACCTATATCACTGTCAGGGGTACCAGGCAGTGAGCATGGATGTCAGCTAGAACAACCCAGAGAACTGACCTATAAACAGGCAAAAATCTTGCTTCTGTTGCTCTCTCAGAGTGGGAGAGAGTGTATCTCATTCTCGCCATGTGACAGGAAATCTGAAGGAGTTCATGTTCCATGTCGCCATGAGTATTGTCATGTCAACCCAGTCATAGTGGGGTTTTATCTGGTTGACATGTAGGATCTTTAAAGAGTTTAAAGGTGTTTCATCATACTTTTGTTCTCATGCACAATGCATGGCTTGCTCCACCTGTTCTGGAGAGTTTGGAGCTCTTCTGGCTCCGTCACTCATTGTGACCAGGTTGGTACTCCATCAGAATATCAGTCTTCTCATACCACTGTTTGATCAGCTCTTGACTCGCCTTCAGATTTTATTCATGTACTGAGTCCTCTCATGTATAATTCACCACAGTAAGTAATACACTAAGGGACTTATGTAGAATTTATTGGAATGGGAGGAACAACATAAATCAGAGATGCTCCCATCCTGCTAAACCACTTGTGGCTTCCTCCGCTCTGTTTAGAGTTAGGGAAACTGCTATGTTGCTCTAAGTGGAGCCTCTGCTAGCACTGCCAACCGTAACTTCTGACATAGTGGTCTATCCTCCAAAGGACTGCTAGGCTACAGCAATGATTGCTATGCCCTATAGAGGGCTGGACTATCATGGCTCATTTTCCATGCCTGTACCCACCATGCAAGGCATGGCAGAAATGGTCAAAGAAAATAATATATTGCTCAATATGCAGGACTAAGCTTACTGTGCATCAGGACAATTTCCATTTTGTTCATAAAAACAACTCTTGCTTTGTCTGAACAAAAATATTGCTGAATGGGTGCTTTCAGTATGTGCCCAATCTGGAAACTTCACTAATGTGAACTCGGTCTCAATGGTGGCATCTCCCTTCACAGCAAACAGATACTTGCCAGATAGTGATCTTTAAATACAACAAGAGACTCTTTACCTGGTTAACAGAGGTCACAATATCCAACCCCCTGCTGGGATGATGGAACTCCCTCCAAGGCAATATTTCTGTGTGGGTTCCTTGAGATGTTTCTTTCACCCATCTCCCACAAGATGCAGAGGATGACTGCCAGGTTCCCAAACACAAGCTTTCCAGGACTTCAAGTCCATCCTCTGTAGGCTAAGAAGGTTTTTAACCTCTCTGTACGCTAACAGACATGGTAATAAGGCATTTTCCTTTCTACTACGATTCTCTTCCAATCCCATAATCCTGCCTTTTAGCATCTTGGTGACTCGTTCAAGAAGCCCATTCATTTGAAGGTTAAATGGTTTGGAAAACAAAGGCTAGCTTTGTACTCATCTCACATAGACTTCATACAGGCTGACGTGAACTTTGTATCCTTGTCAGAGACAGCTTTTATTGAAAATCTACGTATGTTATGACACCCAGCAAGACCCTGCCCACCATCATTCATTGTCAAAAGAGGTATGGCCCCAGTGCCACAGGTGACATTGTCTAATGTCAACATAACAAATCTGTTCAGTTATTGTCTACCATCATCAGGATGAAACTGCTCCCTGGAGTTGTCATAGGGTTGAGGGTTCCAAAGGCATCTCCACCATGGAAGTGGAATGAGGTAACTTACACAGTCAACCTTACTTCCACTGACTTGGGAGGTCTTGCAAATTGAATAAAGCTCCTTGGATTTCAATTAGTAAATGACTGTATCGTTAAGGCAATTTACGATCTGCTCCCATCCAGAAAGCTTGCCTTTCCAATGCCCAGACCAAAGGTTCTCTAGTTCTCCTCTACATTTGAATCCATAAACACTACCTGCAACCAGGCTGAACACCAATGGCAACAAAATTATGATTCCAGCTTTAAATTTCACTACCACAGGGATTTTCATATGCACAAAAAAGTCGTATTTACCGTCTCTAGCTTTTATCATTACAATTGGACCTATCAAGTTTCCTTTGCTACCAAAGTAGTTATTAAAATTGCTGTAGATGTTAGAGTGCCTTCAGCAACCGAGCCTCTTCTTCCCCTTCTCCTGAGCATTCTATTTGCTAAAATATGTGGCACCAATAAAGTCTCTTTGTGGCTTCTAGCTAAGGAAGTGGTAATAGCTAGTCTTTCAAATACGGCATCCAGTTCTCAACAGGACTTTTGTTCACCTGCTCAGCTTAGCATAATTGCCCATTTGTAAGCTACTTCTGAGTTTGATTCTACCCAATCTCGATTTAAGCAGGCCTACATTACCAACACAAAGCTTGCGACAACATTGAATGACATCTGGATGGCTCTGGATGGCAGTGGTGTTATAACTCTAATTTTATTGAAAATGTCAGCTGCCTTTGAGACCATCAACCACTCAAGCCTCATGTCTTGGCTGCCTTAGACCCACTAAAGTCCTCATTAATCAAAAGAAGCCTGTAGGTTTGATTCCCACGTTCCTTTCCTCCTATCACCACTTAAATGTAGACTGGCCCAGTGCTCAGCCCAACTTTTTTAACAGCTTTGTTGCCTATCTAGCCACCCTGGTCGAGTCCCATGGTTTTACTCAGTTTGTGCATGTGAATGACATGCACATTCTTATAAAGCTTTACAAAGCCACTGTCAATGACATTTCAAATGTTCATAAGTTTTGATTTCTCTTCCCACCTGGAATATCCCATAGCAGTCTTAAACTGAATTTCAACAAAACAGAGGTGTTAGTTCTGGATACTTCTTTTATAATTTGGTCCAGCACCCGTTGACCTTTTTCTATGGGAGCACCTACCTCTGCAGTTAATAACATCAGAAATCTTCATTTCCTATTTGGCAACTCTTTGTTTTTTATGCTTCACATAAATAAGGTTTGCCTTTCACTTCTGAAAATTGGTTTATATCTCTGCATTCTGTTTAGGTTCACCAAAACAGATTATGTATGGCTTGCAGATGGTAGAGAACTCAACAGCACTCTCTGGAGCATATGTACAAGCCCCTATCGCAATGGGAACGTTACTTTTTGTGACGTCCCCATGGCGATAGGGGCCTTGCCTTATGTACATGGCAGCGTTAAGCCACTTAATGTGGCTTAATGCTGCCTTGGACATAAGGCACCCTTTCACGCAATGTTTAGCATGAAAGGGGTGTGCAGTGGGTGATGCGGTGGGTGTTCCACTGCAACACACATCGTATTTGACACTGCCTCCTGTGTACAAGGATGGCGTACATAGGAGGCAGCGCCAAAATTAAGACCAGGATGGTCTTAAGTTGGCGAATCAAGGAGAAATGAATTATTTCTCCTCGATTTTGCTTTTTCCATGGTATTTTAGAATTGTTTATTTGCAGGAAGGGACACCTTCCTACACATAACCAATCCTTCCCTGCACACAGAAACCCTTGCACTTTGGTGCAAGGGTGCCTGCGGTTAGTGCTAAGTACTTAGCGCCATCACAGGGGGAAATGCAAGGCTGCACACAGTCTTGTACATATGGTGCAGCCTTGCGTTTCCGAAGAGGCGGAGCGTGTCGTTAAGCCCAGGAGGCTAAGTACACGCTCCGCCACTTCATCTTACATATCCCCCTCTGTTTTTGCTTTCACCCACTAATGATCCATTACACCCTAAATTCTAGTGGGAAAAAAAGGAATAATCTCTAAGGCACTAGTTCCTGTTCATAGATCAGTCCATAGACTCTGGCCCTCCTATCGCTGGTGTAATTTATTTTTTTATGACCCCTCTCGCACTCTGTGTCCTTCTGTACCAGTTCGTCTTTAGTTCCTAAACAGCTTCAAGTTCACATGGGGCGCGCTTCGGAGGCGACTGCTACATTGTGGAATCTGCTTTATTTAACAATCGGCTATTCTCAAAACCTATTCCACTCACGAAAACTCTTACGAACCTACCTGTTTCTTCAATACTTGTTTTTGTTTAGTTGACCTTTGCTACGTCAGGTCACCCTTGTGGATCAATCAATCAGTCCATCCATCAGATTGTTGGAATCATAATGTAAACCCTCGATAAAACATTGATACATAGACAATCGTTCTATTGAACAGATTTCCTCGGCCCCTAAAAATACAATTTAGGTGAACGCTACATGAAGGGATATTGTTTTACATTCCAGCGCTTCTGGCATAGAAATCTAACATTAAAAACTTGTGTTGCTTGTGAATAAATCAGAATACTTTCCTCTACCTATTTATTCCAATCCGCACAGTAAGATCCATTGCAAAAAGCAGCCGCTTTCATATTTGCTAATAAACTTATTTTCTTTGAAGTTAATAAATTGTCCAAAATATTAGTAATTAAAATCTGGAATTCCTATCTCTGAATGTACGTCTAGAGTGACGCCTCAAAGATTACTTTTGCTTGTGCTTTCTGTTTTTCGCGATGTTTTACAATTAAAAGTATTTTCCTTTCTAATCAAAGATTGGCAGACTAAAATCGCAATTTCCTCTTAGTGGCCACAAAGACCTTGAAAGGCATCCTTTCGTTCTGATTAACCGAAGATAAGACTGCATGCTGCGGTGGATGTAATACCTCTGGAATGCATTAACAACAGCATACACGCTCGGGCCAAATGAGCTTCTTTAATTTCCATAATGAAATTGTTTTTGTAAAGTTGAATATTCTGTAATGAGGCCAAAACGGTGAGCTACCAGGAGCTCCCATGGTGAAACAAATGAGATTTTAGCTCTTCTAATTGGGCCTACTGCAAGCTGGGCTCGACGCTGTCTTCAGCACAGGATGTTTGTTATGCTCAACAAAAAGGGGTCCGCAGCTGTCAGCATAATGCCACATCGCTTTTCAGAAGCCAAGCCATCAGGAAGAAGGCCGCTGCTCTCTGACTGGGACCACCCAAAGGGAGAGATCAAGTGGAGAGCAGCTATACCTTTCTCTGATTAAGAACTTATTCGTGGACTAATTTATTTACAGCTATCGGAGCACCGCTTAGGAAGGGACTCCTGAGAATTCTTGGAAATCACCTAAAAGAGAATGTTATGAGATTAGGCAATGAATATGGATATTTCTTTTTTTATTTGCATTTAATCTCATTACCTGTCAGCATAAGCCTTTGGAAACTCGCAGCTATTGAAGAAAATAAAAGTTGAGACTCGTTTTTTTTTTGTTTTGTCTGCATTGCCAAACTCTGCTGGTGAGCTGCCAGTTGCAGAATCATGGCGACAGCTTTGAACCTTTAACAGCCTTGGATCGGTTTTGATGAAATACGTCTTTTGTTCCCCCTTAGGTCCGCTTTCGAACAAAGAAGGTAGAAAAAAAGGACACTTTACAAAGCATTTTGATTTCTTTGTACACAAAAGTTTAAGCTAATTTTGTAAAAAAAATAAATGTATATTACATTTTTTACGGTGTCAAACTATTAAAAAAGATTTTATGTGCAATTAAAATTTAATCAGATAAATGCAATTATTTGGTGTTGGTCAACAGAGGAGACGCATGTCTGCAAATCTTTAGGATTGTTTGTTATTTCAAACAAAATGTTATTAAAAAATATTGGACATTACCGCGAGTACAAATTGACGCCAAATAGCTTTGTAAGTCACATTTGAATGGTTACACTTCATCGGTTTGAACGTGAGAAGAAGAAGACGTATAGGTCCTATTGCATAAGTGCATAGTAGAATGGTTCCTATTACTACCTGGCTACACAGAGACATTAAAAACTGTAGGGAAAACTGGTCATGTTACTGAGGCAATAGTACATATTTCCAAAAGTGTGGAATGTAAAACAGAATTGGGCTTTTGAAAATAGTGATTGAGTAAATCATATTTATTAGCAATCAACATAGAAAATGACACTTTCTGTGTCTCACTGGAATAAACAACGTTTAATGTCCCTCAGAGAAAAGGCATACCATTAAAACGTGTGAAGCTTCACTGTGGATTAGGCATAGAGAGGAGCTGGCGACTCCACGAGCTGCACTTATAGGATATACTTACTGTAAGGGAAATGCTTCAGGGCAAGGCTTAATACGGCTGTGATATGTTGGCCTTATCTCCCAGCAGATTAGGCATTTTCATCCCTTTTATGACAGCCTGTGTCTCTACCTTTCCATTTGAAAAGGTGCATTTGCAGTATTTGTTCCTGGTTGGAGTTCCAGTTGTTGATTTGGAGAGAGGGGATGCCTAAACTCAGGAAATTCAGCTTCTCAGTATCTAATTTGAAAATGTGAAGGTTAGTAACAGTAAAAACTTTACTACAATGGTGGCACCACTTCTCTTGGGCACCGTTAATATGGATGTGGCTGTGGGAGGCCCTGGTGACACACAACCAACTATCTGTGCCAGAGTGGAAGCTTGGTGGAGATCCTGGTGGAGATGGGGAGACTGTTGCCTCTCAACTGCATTCCTAAGTGACCCAATTCTAGTAAGGATGACTGTGCGAAACATGACTACATTGAATTTTTAGCTGAACGACAGTTAAACTCCACAGTGGTGTGAATGATAGCAGGCAGGGATGGCTTTTGAAAAGGGACATTACCCACGAGATTTGGTTTGATTCTTCCAGTCATCAAAGTTAGATAAGACCAATAATAATGCTCTGACATCCCAAAAAACAAATCTGGTGAATTTAAATTGATGCACAAGGAAAGGCATTGTTAGAGGTAAGAGAGAAAAGAGAAATGGATAAGGAGGACACTAGAAAGATGCAAAAGCCAGTCTACAGTCCATCAGACTGCTGCCAGGGATAGAGCAAGGGAGGATAGTGAACCTGGAAACACACATAGATAGTATGCAGGGTATGCCTTGCAAAATATAGATTGTTTTTACAAAGCAAAAATAGAATTTGGATTTGTAGTACGCATGAGAATAAGTTGCTATCTGTTTTGAGGCAACAAGTAAAAGCAGGTGGAGGGTCAATGATGGGGACATCATGAGGGAAGAAGAGAAATGAGGATGGGCATTGGCTATTGTTATTTTCGCCAATTATGCTAAAACATTTTTGCAACAAACGACCCCACTATTGACCATAAAGACTGAAATAATCTATTTTCCTACCACTTCAGCAGATGCCTTACTCTTTTTCCCAGCTGACTTTCTCGCACAACATTAATAGCCACAAATCTTGCTTTATGCCTTGATTCCACAATAAACATGGATATTTCGATAACCAACACCCTTTAGCAATATTCTAACAACATAGAAAAATCCGCTGAAACATTTCTTTCCATACAGCCAAAACTTTTTTCCATATTAGTTCTCAACAATCAGAACTATTCCAACAGCCTACTAGTTGTGTTATCCCTACATTCTTTCACTGAAAAATCTAAAGGTTACAGGGACGTTATAGTTAGGCTCAGATTTCACTCACACAAAACCAGTGAAATTCCACAGTGATAGTTACCTGAGCTAACGACAACTTACATCCCCACAATGCACTGCTTATGACCTCACATCTTACATCACTCATGAAATTGTCAGTGACATCACTGATGACACTTCAAATGATATTAATGTTGGCTTCTCTGCTGACATCAGCTAGTGTTTCTATGGCCCAGATTCTAAACACTGTCACGCAATGGAGCACAGCGCTGCATTGCTTGAGAGGGAGAGAGTTGGAGAGCACCATATTGACAGAAAAATGTCACTCTCCTCCCCTCTTCCTAGCAATGGCGCTGATTTCAGCAGCTGTGCGGCAGGCACATACCTTAGAGCCATAGTGCTAGGATGCGTGCCTGAGTCTAGCATAGGTTTTGTACCCTTCTTGTACAAAATACTATGCTTCGACTTGTCCATAAGCATTTTGTTCTATGTATGTGTGCTGCACAATGCAGCACACATGCAAAGTCAGAAAAACACAGAGGAATGTAAACCTTTCTCTGTTTAAAGCCTGCTTTTCAGCTGTGTTAATTCTTGGCGCTAAACCCTTTCCACTAATGTTAGTGAATACTGTTTAGCATCAAAGAGCATGGGTGGTTGCATGGGAATGCCCATGTACCATGCATGTAACACTCCCTTAACACAAAGTAATGCAAAGCAGTGTGTCACACAGCTTTGCATTACTTTACCATACAAACTAAAGCAAATATTTATTTGCGCTGGTTTGTAATTCCCAAAACGTGTTTTGTGTTTTGCGTCAGGATAGTGTTAATGAAAGTAACACCAACCCAATGCTAAACATTTGAGAATCTGGGCTTGAGTGTTTTCTAAATGTTTATGAGTGTTGAACATATATACTAAGGTACCACACAAATTTGGATAGTTTGTGTACTACTAATGAGTGATTCAATTTTTAAACATAGATTATGTGAGTGCCTGTGTAACTGTGTGTATCTGTGTTTGAGTGGGTGTGTGTAGCTTTAAGCATGAGGGAGTAAGTATGTGACTGGCTGTATGAGTGAATTAGTGGATCCGTGACTAGCTGTAGGGGTGACCAAGTGGCTGTTTGGGTGAATGAGTGTGTGTGCAAGTGGTGTATGGATGAGTAAGTGGGTATATGAGAGGCTGTGTCAGTGAGTGAGTGGATGTGTGAGAGGCTTTACTGGTGAGTGATTGGATGGGTCAATGCCTGTATGAGTAAGTGAGTGGCAGTGTGAGTGGCTATATGGGGGAATAAGTAACTGTGTGATTGACTGTATGAGTGGCTGTGTGGGTGAGTGAGTGGGTGTGTAAGTGGTATATGGGTGAGTAAGTTAGTGTGTGAGAGGCTGTATGGGTAAGTATGTGATTGTCTCAGTGACACATGTGTTAGTATATGTATGAGTAAGTCAGTGGGTGTGTGAGTATCTGTATGGGTAAGCGAGAGGCTGTGTGAGTGGCTGTACGAGTAACTGAGCGGGTATGTGTGAGTAGCTCTATGGGTTTAAGTCATTTGGATGTATGTGTCGGTGTGTGTCTGTATGTCTGTAACTACGTGTGTGAGTGGCTGTTTTGGTGAGTGAGTGGGTGTATGGGTGAGTGAGTGGCTCTGTCAGAGCTGAATGGGAGAATAAGTGCGGGTATGAGTACCTGTATGGGTGAGTGTGTTTTTGTGTGAGTGGCTCTATGAATGAGTGAGTGGGTGTGTGAATAGTATATGGGAATGAGTATGTGAGTGGTTGTGTGGGTGTGTGAGTGTTTCTGCGGATGATATCATCACTGATGCCATAAAGGGTGTCATTTGAGATGTCATGAGTGATGTCACTGACCAAGTCATGTGTGATGTAATATGTGAGGTCATAAGCAGTGCATTGCAGGGACCTAAGTTATAGGTAACTATAACTGCTGAATTTTACTGTTTTTTTACAAGTGATATCTGAGCCTAACTATAACGTCTCTCTAACCCTTGTTTATTTCAGTGAATTTCTAAGATTTAAAAAAAAAAATCTATTTCCTAACTATAACGTCCCTGTAACCTTTGGCTCCTCAAGTGAATTTCTAAGGTGCTTTAAAATGTATTTCTTAAGTATAGTGTCCATGTAATCTTTTGTTTTTATATATATATATATATATATATATATATATATATATATATATATATATATATATATATATATATATATATATATATATATATATTTCACTAAAAAACCATAGGTTGCAGGGACGTTATAGTTAGTTGCACATTTGATTCATATAAAACCAGAGAAATTCGCCCGTTATAGTTAGTTGAGCTAACTATAACTCGCCCGCCCACAATGCACTGGTAATGATGTCACATATTACATCGCTAAAAAATCTCCGCGAACACGCAGAAATTCCGCGAACACGCGGAATTGCTTGTTCGCAATGCTTTTTTCCTGTTCACAATCGCTGTTTGCGTGCTCGGGGAGAAATATCTCGCGAACACGCATTTTGAGAACGTGAACAGACAAAAATTTTGCGAAGTCGCGGAAAGCGGAATTTTGGGCAATTTCACGTTCTCCGCAGAACGCGAAATTACCCAAATTCCACAAATTCCGCAAACGGAACGGAATTTACTGCCCAGGCCTAGTACACAGTACCAAGCCGCGCATTACGTCATGTATGTATGGGGTCGCGCCCGCTGCGCGTTGCGTATGTGTGGAGTGCACGCTGACAGGCACTGTGTTACGTCATAGATGTATGGTGTTGCGCCAGGTACGCCATTCCCTCAAATGTTTTTTGTCTCACAGCTATATCTAAATAAGTTTAAAGTGTATATGAGAACAAGCGATAATCTAAAATATTTAAAACATTTATATATTTCTAACTGTAATAAACTTATATTGTGGTAAATATATTTTCTCAAAACCGCGTCGGGTGCGGTCTCCTTGCGCGCTCAGTGTGCGATTGCCATGTGACCACAAAGAAAAGCATTTGATTGGTTCAAAACATTTCCCATTGTAACAGTTGGAGAACCCCACCCATTTTAGTCTACAGCGTTTGATGAGAGACTCCTCTTCTGCCTAGAGTTCTTTTTTGAAAACATTTTGCTATGTACACATATCTGACACTACACACAACATGCAACCATTATCTTCATCAATATTCATGCTCTGTAAAGTAGCCTTACACCTGTGATAGCCATGCACCTAAAAGTTACATACCCGAAGTTTCCCCACTGTCAGAGGTAACATGGTTGCATAGGCCGTCCACAGCACAAGGTAATGTGGTATGGCCCAGGGGCAGTATCATGTATAGATAATGAACACACGGACACAGATAGATAGTGGAAGTGGGTACGGGCACGTGCGCTCAACTCCTCTTTATTACCAGGGTCACATATCCAGCGACGTCTGTGCTGGATGCGTGTGGGGTGAGTGTAAACCAGCCTTCAGGGAATGGTTGCAGCTAGCATCAACTACAACAGTAATCATTGGATCACACACAGAGATTCAATAATAAAAGGGTCAATAGTTTGTGCTGCAGTAAGGTAGGGACACTATATGTGAAATAATACACAAAAGATTCTATCGTAAAAGAACCATAACTTGTGGTATACTGAGATACAGGCAGTAGATCTGAAATAATACACAAAAAGATTGTATCATAAAGGGTCCATCAGTTCTAGTGCACTCAGATAGCCACATCAAAAGCATTCAGCATGTGCACAGTCAGCGATGATCTGTGCTGAGAGCGGGCCGTACTAGGAGCAATGTCTGTTGCCTACAGAACAGCCTCATCTGCAATAGCGACTTGATCTGAATTGTGAACACTGTTGTCTGCAGTGTAAATTGAAGGCAGTAGTCAGCACAGTCATCCATGAATACTTTTTCTCACTTCCTCTTCACAAAATACAACAACATAAATTACATAAAACTCTGCAATAAATAAATCAAAACAATTCAAATTGCGATCTCTGCTGTCCACAGTGTAGACTGTTATTCAGTGTTCTTTTCCACTACCAAGAAGAATTTGGTCATTGTACTAAACCTATAACTCATCTACAAAAACTTCTTCAAGCAAGTATACTAAAAGAAAATTGTGTATATTTCAATAGACGTTGTAGTTAGTTGCCTACTGGATTCTGTAATTAAACAATCACCACTTGATCTGAATTGTGCGCCCTGCTGACCGCAGTGTAGGCCAGAGGCAGTGGTCATTAACGCCTCACAGCCACGTGCCGTTGGATTCGAAAGCACTGAGTAGGTTGCACCTGATCGGAGGGGGTACACACAAATCATCACAGACTTTAACTTCTGACATCCTCAGAATCAAGACCCCGTTTTACTGTTTGAACCTGCTGTACCGCAGTGTACTCCAGCGACTACAGTCAGCCAATCCCAATGATCATGTGCCGCAATTAGCTACGGAAGCACAGATTCTGGTGCACCTCAACGGAGGGAGCTCTGTAAAAAACAACAAGCAGCAGGTAATATCGGACATTGTCCATTCTGGGATCAAGACACCGTTCCACTGTTGGGACCTAGCGTTGCTTGCACCTGGTCGAAGGGAGTACCTTCATCTCCACTCTCAGATGCAGTTCTAACATCGTCCATTGTGGGATCAAGACACCGTTCCACTGTTGGGACCTAGAGTTGGTTACACCTGGTCGAAGGGAGTACCTTCATCTCCACTCTCAGATGGAGTTCTAACATTGTCCATTGTGGGATCAAGACACAGTTCCACTGTTGGTACCTGTTGGACTACTGTGTTAGTAGTATACATAGCGCTCCACGGTGCTGGGCCTCAGGCTGGGCGCTGTCTGCCTGTGTCGCGGTAGCCAGTGTTGATCTCAGGAGCCTTCCCAGCTCGCAGACCTCGGCCCAAAAGCTTCCGCCTGCATGAGGTGGGCCCCCTTTCAAATATGGCGGTGACGAAAGGTGAACTGTTGGGCATATGTGGGTCGCAGCGGCCATGGCGGTTTCTGGGTACCAGCAGGCTGAGAGCATTATTCACGCAGCTACATTCGCTCACGGCATCAGCCTTGTGGCGGTGTAAGCTGCGCAGACCTGGCAGACATGTTTGCCATTCCAGAAGAGAACCACACCCAGAGAAATGTGCCTTTTATTCATATCCCTACGCTAGCCTGGCGTATGCCGAGCCAGCCCACTACCCTAAAGATTTTGGGGGGGAGGGGGCACGCACGCGCTATGTTTTCATAATCTTCCCTACTGACTGTACTATCATGGTTGCATCCACTGTCCACTTCAATCAACAGACCATCAGTGTATGTTGACATGTACATGTCTGTGCTCTGCATACTTAAGTCTGTCCAGCATATCCCCACAACACTTTGCATTGTATACTTTTATAATCGAGAATCACTTGCTACCTTCACAAATACTTTGCTCACATCTCTCCCCGCATTCTGCATTGTGTGGTAGAGGTGCGATGCCATGTTTGCTTTGTGTACATGGCTAGCCACGGTTCCCACAGTACGTAGTGTCATTGTGTCTGCTAGGTGTACATGTTGTTTGTCATGTTGTATGTGATTATATAAGGTAGCGCGTTTATTTATGAGCAGTGGTTTCTTCCATTTACATATCATTGTCTTAAAGAGGATACAGACGTTTTTCTCACAGGTGAAAAGTGGGACCACAATGTCAGTCATTCATTACTATGCAAGAATGTCCAACTGCACAACGCTTCTAAGCTGACAGCCCCCAATCTTGCGTGCTTTCTTAAAAGCACGCCAACTCCCACAATCAGACCAACATTCACACAGCTTTCTAACGGCAGTTATCTGCTTCTTAATAACAAAGACTGCTATGGAATGTGAGCTGGCATACCGTATGTCCTTACTGTTTCAAACCGGGTAACTTCCTGTGTCACTCTCTATTCCCACCCACACAAAGTAACTCCCACAGTTAAACTTGGCCTTCAATACCTACTTTGAAAACAGATTTTATTAAACTAAGCAAACTGAAAGCGATTTTGTTTCAAACAGAAGTGTCCCTCACTTCTCCAAATGTAATTTATCGACTACAGATAGCACAAACTTCAAGTAAAATACACTCCCTTTTAAATACAAACCTCCCATTACACTTCGTGAATTGTCACACAATTTTCAACACATCTGACATTTAAGCTCTAGCATACTTTTTCAACACTGTCTCCTCCGGCCTTGTCACAGGCTTTCAAACTGTTTTTGGTATAATACCAGACTTCATTCATTCGATCATCTCTGGAATAACGGGAACAGTGCCCATAATTCTCTTTCTGTTTGTGGCCATCCTACTACTATTTCTGCTTGTAAAAAATGGCTGCGCTCCCTGTAGTAACAATCATGTTGACAGAATACGCCTCTATGCGAAGCTACATCAATACCGTGAAAAAATGGAACGAATTTTCGGCTGCCTGCCTCTCTCTATTATCGGAGCCAGCTACAACATGACATTGGTTTACACATATGCAATCTGCGTGCAACCATATTT
The DNA here is from genome assembly GCF_964204655.1 of Triturus cristatus. Classification (NCBI taxonomy): domain Eukaryota; kingdom Metazoa; phylum Chordata; class Amphibia; order Caudata; family Salamandridae; genus Triturus; species Triturus cristatus. The sequence goes on from NC_140585.1 coordinate 950,154,597, forward strand.
TTATTGCAAAACTTTCCCATTCGACTGGCGCATGGATCTATGCCTTGCCAACATCCCAACAAACGCTCCCGATATCCAGCAGGTAATGGACTATCTTGAAAACCATGAACTTGATTGTTAGGGCAGTGGAGTAATGGCGCATGCAACGCAAAAAGGTATCCTGGCGGAATGGGATTTCTGCGCAGCTGCGAAAGATCTCCTGCAACGTGCGACCTTTGACAACATCGCAGATTGCCTGGCAATTCAAATTACCGCTCCAACATTCGAGTAACATTACTGTCCCTTCGAGGATATAAATTGGATCGCTTCGCTTTTCTCACACAATGGCAACAATTGCCTCTTGGAACATTACGCATCTCAAGCCGCTGAAGAATTTCCGGACTGCAATCTCCAAGACTTGTTAGAAATTCACTTTATTCTTGCATTGATTTTTGCCAACGTTTTTGACTTTTTCCTATAATTTGTTTTAATACACTTCAATTGAACTATTTTCATATAATAACTTTCTAAGTATGCTTAGGCATTTGAACTCTGTTTTCATTATTGCCCCTTACATCTCCAGACTAACCAGGGATGGGTGATGTATGGCCTATGCAAATATGCTATTTACTTGCTAAATTAGCCTAAACCTGAAATCCATTTTGAAACCATGTCTATTCTTTGTGCACACCTCTCTCTGCCTGCCTGTTGTCCACGAATCCCTTTCACACAAATAAGCTCATTCTCAGCCTCTGCTCATGAGCTGGGGAGCAAGATAAAAAAACACTTGATTGTTTAGGAACTGGTTGGCACAGTTGGTAATCGTATCGTACCTTTATTTTCAATATACAATTTACAGTCATTCATATCTAATAGGTATTGTTTTTGTCACATGGAACTGTAACATGTAATGTGGAATTGACTGATGCAGGAGCTTAGGTTTGAATACAGCAGAAGTGGTTGGAGTTTGCCTCAGCTGGATGCCTTAGCTCTTGCACCAGTGGGTCCATTTATGGCACTTAAATAAAGACACTTTTTATATAACTTGCAGACTCCATCGCTTTATTACACACAGCCACTTTCTTAAACACACCTGATTTCATTATTTGTCTTTTGTAGCATTGCACCATTTTGCATTATATTCTTTATGATTATTTCTTTATTCCTGCTTGCTTAAACACTCCATTCGAGTCTTCAGACCGGTGAGTAGTTTGTGAACAATGTAGGAACAGCCTGGTCCTTCTTCACTGTTGTGAGCAACATTTAAAAGTGCAAGAGAGTTTGCCATAAGTGTTTGCATATGATTAAGACTTTTCAGGAGTCGAAATACGTTATGCTATTTATCTTGCCTTGTATTAAAGAATTCTTACTGAAGCACGTCAGGTGGGCCTGTTTACATGGCACTGACTTGGTGCATGTTTTTCGTTTGGAAATATTTGGTGTCTGAAGCACCCTAGCAGGCCCTGACCTGAGAGGCTGCGTCACATTTCTTCTGAAACATATATATAGATAGACAGATAAATAGATAAATCGATAGATAGACAGAAGATAGAAATATACACTCACACACATATATATATATTATATTAGTTAGGACCACGTTTCCATAGGAAATCCGCAACATTATATTTTGAATAACTTTGGCGCCGGTCGACGAATCCTCGCGAATTTTTCAAAATAGGTGGGGCGCTACGCTCCACTCCTACCCTGAAAGTCTCGGGGGGATTCGTAAAGCGGGGGCTGAGATAAAAGGGGGTCCCAAAACGCGTTTTTCCCATGCATTTTTCCGTAGGACCTTTAGACACAGCTACAGCACGAACGGCTGAACAGAATTACTTGAAATTTGGCAGAGAGGTAGTCCTCAGGTCAAGGAAGTGCCTTTTGTAGGTTTGGTGTAAATCTGTTCAGTAGATTCTGAGAAAATAGCCTTTAAATCAATATATATATCTGAGCCAGCTTACCGTGCGCTTACGGTGCGCTTACCGTACGCGTACGGTGGCGTGCGCGAGCGCGATTCTCATTGGCTCTTAGATCTTAGTAAACATTCGAATCGGTCGAAACCAGGAAGCGGCGGCCGCCATTTCGTATGTTTCACTCAGAAAAAAAAGGGTGATATCTTGAAAAGGGGGCAAGGGAGAGAGTTACAGACCCCCTAACATTTGTAAGGGGGTCAAAGAAGGACAGAAAAGTACAAAGAAAACATTTATTGATTTTAAAAAAAATCACGGGGTACCCGTACGGTAAGCTCAACGTACGCGTACGGTAGAAAAAAAAAAATAATAATAATGAAATGCAGATTTAAGAGTTTAGATATTAGGGGGCTCTAAAAAGAGCCGTTGTGTTTATGAAGTGATTTTTTAGTGGTACCTACAAGTAAGTACCGATGCAGAGTCTAAGGTTCAAGAGGAAGACTCTGTTCCCTTCATCAGTGAAGTGTACACCATCTCCTCTATAAATGTCTTGCATGTCGTAACGCAAGTTGTTGTGGTAAATGGAACCCATACCATAGTCACGGAGGAAAGCAGAAACCGATTTGTTGACGTGCTTTCTTGCTTTGTCAATCTGCGGACAGAAATGATTGGACCAGTTCCATTTTTGCCTTTGGCATATGTTAGAAAACACAAAGGCAGTTTTAGGGAAAAGTGAAAACAGTTGTGCAAAGGTGTCCTTCATAAGCATTTCCAGACCTACCCCAGTCAAAGTGCCTAGGTCATTGCCACCACAGTGCACTATTATGAGGTCAGGGTGTTGGATTTGCATGAAGGATTTCACCAATGGCATCAATTGGTGCCACTTTAACCCTCTCTGACCAATCCATTTAATGTCTACATTTGGCAAAGCAAGGTCTCTCACCATATCTGTTTTCTCTGCATACTTTTCACTCCAGAAGACATAGCTGTGCCCTACAATCCACACTGTGAACATCTTCAAAGGAGAACTGGATGCACTCAGGAGGTGTAATTCAGTAGAATGGTAAAAAGAAATGAAAGACAGTTTGGAAATGGAGGCATACATATTTTTTTTATAAAAAAAAGAACTGATTGGCTGTTTCATACCATTCTAGAATAAAAACTAGGCTGTATGTGTAAATTAATAGAAGCATGTTTTGTATTGGTACAGAAAAATGTGTTACCAAAGAACAGTACTATGGATTTGCTGTTAGGTTTGAAAAGTCAAGCACTCTTGCTCTGTGGAATTGAAACATTGTTTGGTGAACTTCTGACCTAACTCCACACAGCAGTGTTCCATGAGCTGTTGCTATGGTAGCAGACAGAAGTCAAGTTGGGGGAAGGGTACTAGGAAGAAGTCAAGTTGGGGGAAGGGTACTTTTGGAAAAGGGTTGGTTTTCAACCAATCAAAATGTGTGATTACATTTGAAAAAAAGGGGGAAGCACTGAGATTTGAAATTAACATGTATATGTGTGGAAAAAGAGAGGGAAAGTTTGCCATTATCTGGTTCTGCTGAGAGGAGAGAGGTGTAAAGAACAGAGATCCTGGCTCTGATAATCTGCTGTTTGAGTGCCACATTTCTTTCACAACTAACTAATTTTAAAGGTGAGTTTAGAGTTTGAGAGGGGATGTATATGGTAAATTAAGAAATGAATAATAGAAATGGAATTCCTTTTGTTGAAGTTGTGTTTATTATTTTCTGTTTTGGGAGAAATTTAAATGTGAGGAACATGTAAAATAATATGGACTATGTTTTCACGATAAATTAAGGTGTACTGGTAAAAATAAGGAATACTTTAAGGGTTTGAGGTTGCACTCAGTAATGCAAATACATTCAGCATCAGTCAGGCTGGTTGCCCTTGCTGGAGTGTAGGCAGTCACCCAGGTTACAAATGGTGCTGGTTTGAAAAAGCAGTTTGGACATGTGCTGTTTTCAGAATCTGAAAAGTGGATTCAAGATGTGTCAGTCTGTAAAAGTGTTTATCACTTGCCAAAAAAAAGAAAAGTAAGTGTGCTTTCAAATTGGCAAAGAAATTTCGTTTTGTGACTAATGTGAAAACATGACTCTGTGTGCAAATAGGAATTACAGGCAGAGATTTATTGCGTATTGCTCTGGAGATTTCACATTTGCATTAGATGGAAAGGGGGAGCCATTTTTTTGTGTAGAAGCAGACTCTTAGCACACACCCAGCTGCTTATCCTCTGGAATCATGCACAGTATTCACAACCGAGTGGGGTTTGAGGTTTCAGTCAGTAATGCAAATACATTCAGCATCACTAAGGCTGGTTGCCCTTGCTGGAGTGTAGTCAGTCACCCAGGTTACACATGGTGCTGGTCTGAAAAAGCAGTTTGGACATGTGCTTTTTTAAGAATCTAAAAAGTGGTTTCAAAATGTGTCAGTCTGTAAAAGTGTTTATCACTTGCCAAAAAAAAGAGTAGTAAGTGTGCTTTCAAATTGGCAAAGAAATTTCGTTTTGTGACTAATGTGAAAACATGACTCTGTGTGCAAATAGGAATTACAGGCAGAGATTTATTGCGTATTGCTCTGGAGATTTCACATTTGCATTAGATGGAAAGGGGGAGCCATTTTTTTGTGCAGAAGCAGACTCTTAGCACACACCCAGCTGCTTATCCTGTGGAATCATACACAGTATTCACAACCGAGTGGGGTTTGAGGTTTCAGTCAGTAATGCAAATAGATTCAGCATCACTAAGGCTGGTTGCCCTTGCTGGAGTGTAGTCAGTCACCCAGGTTACACATGGTGCTGGTCTGAAAAAGCAGTTTGGACATGTGCTTTTTTAAGAATCTGAAAAATGGATTCAAAATGTGTCAGTCTGTAAAAGTGTTTATCACTTGCCAAAAAAAAGAGTAGTAAGTGTGCTTTCAAATTGGCAAAGAAATTTCGTTTAAGGGCCTAATGTGAAAACATGACTCTGTGTGTAAATAGGAATTACAAGCATAGATTTATTGCGTATTGCTCTGGTGATTTCACAGTTGCATTAGATGGAAAGGGGGAACCATTTTTTGGTGCAGAAGCAGACTCTTAGCGCACACCCAGCTGCTTATCCTGTGGAATCATGCACAGTATTCACAACCGAGTGGGGTTTGAGGTTTCAGTCAGTAATGCAAATACATTCAGCATCACTAAGGCTGGTTGCCCTTGCTGGAGTGTAGTCAGTCACCCAGGTTACACATGGTGCTGGTCTGAAAAAGCAGTTTGGACATGTGCTTTTTTAAGAATCTGAAAAGTGGATTCAAGATGTGTCAGTCTGTAAAAGTACTTATCACTTGCCTAAAAAGTAGTAGAAAGTATGCTTTGCAATTGGCAAAGAAATTTCGTTTTCTGCCTAATTTCAAAGCATGACTTTGTGTGCACACAGGAATTATTTTTAGATATTTAATTTGTGAAGGTGTTATTGTGATTTTCATTTATAGGAAAGGGGTTTATAGTATTTTAAGATTTCTAAAGAACATAAAAAATGTAGTAATATATTTAAATAAAATAAAGGAATTTTTTTTTAGTTTTTTTCAGGTATTGCTGAAGAGCAGTGAACAAAATTTAAGATGCCTACAAAATCCAGACTAAAGAAAGACCACAAAAAAAACCTATATTTGAAGACAACTGGAGGACCTAAGTTAGCTGGAGATGCTCATGTTGGGAAAAAGAGAAAATCTTCTGGTAAGCAGACAAAAGATTTTTTAAAGAACATATTCAAAAAAAGGAAAAATGTACAAAATGTCTGTACTGGAAAGAATGTTTTCAATAGAAAAGGACAGGAAAAAATTGAGAATTTAGTTAATGCAAATATACCTTCTGCAACTATAAAGATTAACTTAAACAGAAAGACAGCGTTTAAAGAGATACGTAGAAAAATGTTTCAGAGAAGAGTTATGTCCAATTTGATAAAGGATGTGAAGAAATATAAGCAAAAGGCAAAATTTTACAAGAGAAAAAAAGAAATTGAAGCCATTGCAGCAAAGGCATTAGAATTAAAAAGGAAACTATTCATTTTAATTTTGAATAGGATGCGTACATTAGATAAAATGGTTAATGTACTGAAATCACAAAGCAAAAGGAAAAGAGTAGTGAACAGAACAAAGTTTTGTAAAGTGTTTTTAGGAAAATGGATGCATAGTTCAAGTAGTGAACCTTTTTTTAATGAAGAGAGCTATTTTCAAAGTAATAGTTTGCTGCATGCAGTTGACACCAGAGGTCGTGCTTATGAAGTGAAAAATGGTTGCATAATGGAGAAGGAGATAATGGTTCCAAGAGATGAGGTACAAGTGATGGCGGATGAGGCTATGGGGAGACGTTCTAAAGCCCCAGTGTACACTTGGAATTGTAGTAGTATTTGCACTGTGCGTCAGGAATCTATTGATAAATTTCGTGAGTTTCTAAGAGAATATAGTAAAAAAAGTTTAAAACAGAAGATTAAGGTGCTTCAAAGTCTAGATCCATGCAGAGTGAGAGAGAATACTGGTTTGCAGGGTCATTCTCTGGCTTGTCTATCTAGAAAAGTGTGTAATAGTGTTTTCCATCATTTTAGGATGCTGGCTGTTCATCATACTGAAATGAGAAAGTTTGTGAGACGGTTGTATTTTGCTAAAAGTCCAGCAATAAAGTTAGATGAATTGAATAGGGCTCTGTTCCGTGGATCGGTATCAGATGTAGAGAAGGTTGTTGATGAAATTCAGTTTTGTTACTTTGGTCCTGAACAAAACAGTGCAGAAAAGGACACAGTAAATGAGGAAGAAGTGGAAGAGAATGTAGAACCCTCTGTAAGTAAGACATTTAATGATCACATAACAAAATTTGCAATAATCTCTAATGAAAGACCAAATATTACTTGTATTTGTTGCCGCAGAACTCATTATAGAAAACAAACTAGGAATGTTGATCTCTACAGAAAGAGTGAAAATGAAGATAATTATAAGTGGAAGGATTTTGCCACATATATATTTCTTGAAAATTGTTTTGAATTGGGTGAAGATCAGCGTATTTGTAAATACTGTTACAACAAGTTAGAGGAAAATAGAATGCCGACCAGAGCTGTACATAATAATTTAGAATTGAATGCTATTCCTGCTGAACTTTCTGAATTAAATACATATGAGTCTATACTCATTCAATGTGTTCATCCGTTCTAGACCATAGTACGTATGGAGCCCAAAACTGGTAAATTACCTCCTTCAGATTTACTGAGAGGTTTAAAAGGTAGAGTGGTGTATTTGCCCTTGGATTTGAAACAAAATATGGAAACTATTGATGCGGATACTTTGGAAACTGAACCATTAATTATTCTGGTTAATGGTGTACCTACAAAGAATAAGAAGATTTGGCAGGAGCTGGTAGATGTACGGAAAGTACAAAGAGCAAATTTGTATTTGAAAAGGAATAACAAATGGTATGAATCAATTTATATAGAAGAAGAAGAAGAAGAAGATTTACAAGAAGACACAGAAACACCAACTGGACAAATTGAAAAAGTGGACAAGTCAAAGGAAGAAGAAATTTATGAACATTTTAGCATACATCCTCTTCATTCAAAAGAAGTTATGGGAGACAATATTGATCTGTTTCAGATGAAGAAAGCAAAAGGAACTCCCGTGAGTGTATGGGAGGAGAGCTTGGAAGCTCGATGTTTTGCCCAGCTGTTTCCTAAAGGAAAAGGAGGACGATACGATGAACGTCCAGAACAGATTCCAGCATCTGAGTATCGGACTACAAGACTATATGCTGAAGATCCCAGATTTCGACAAAGTATTCCTTATTTATTCCATCTTTTATTTGAAAGCGACTTGTCTGCATTATCATATGCAGTAAATCACATTTTAAAAAGTGGAGTACATTTACAAAATGTGTCTGCTAAGGATTTTAAGGAGAAAGTGCAGCACCGAGATGATCATTTGGAAACACAACTGATCAATCTGATGGCTTGTCAGCGTGGGACAAATGAATATTGGTACCGACGCCATGGTGAATTAAAATGCATGTTACGAAATTTAGGAACACCAACATGGTTCCTTACCCTAAGCTGTGCTGAGTACGCTTGGGATGATTTACTGGATTTTCTACGAGAGGCAAATTCAAACATTAAAAACATCGAATACAAGACAGCAGGAGAACTGTGCTCATTGGATCCGGTTAATGTTTGCAGATATTTCAATCATAGATTTGAGGCTATGATGTCCTTCATCTGCAATAAAAAAAATCCACCTCTAGGAGAAGTAGTGGATTTCTTTTGGAGAAAAGAGTACCAGGCAAGAGGTGCTCCTCATATTCATATGCTGTTGTGGATCAAGGATGCCCCAAAGTTTGGAACAGATACTGATGAAGCAGTGTTATCTTACATTGAAGAATATGCAACATGTGCTATACCAAAAAGCACAGAAGAGAAAAAGTTAAAGGAGCAAGTTTTACGTTTCCAAAGTCATCGGTGTGGAAAATACTGTCGACGGAAATACAAGAGCAAAGATAAATACTACACTAAATGTCGATTTGGATTTCCTAGACCTGTTCTTTCAAATGCAAGAGTAAACAGTTTTATGTCATCTGTGAGACATACTATCACAAGAAAATCACCTAAGAATACCTACAACCTAAAAAGAAAAGTAGAATCAAAAAATATAAATGACTACAACCCAGTCATTTTATCCATGTGGAATGCTAACATGGATATACAGTATGTAGCTGACAATTCCATTGCTGTTGCTCGATATGTAACGTCTTACATTACTAAATCAGAAAAAACTGAATTGAAAGAAATGTGGGAAGAGATTTCTCACGAGAAGACTGTCAGTAAGAAGCTGTACAGTTTCAGTTTAAAGATGTTATCGCATCGAGAAATTGGATCCTACGAATGTTCAGATAGGTTATCTTCTGCAAGTCTCTACTCGAAATCAAGAAGAATAATTTGGGCAAGTTTAGGCCTTGCAGCAATGAGAAATCGGGTACTGAAATCTGTTGGAGAAATTGAATATTTGGCCGAGAATGACCCAGAAAGTACAGATATTTTGAAATCAAACATGTTGGACACATATTATCCCAAGAGAAGTCAACATCTGGAGAACATGTGTCTCTATGAAGTGCTGCAGAACTACATTTATTCACGGAAAGCCGCAGAAGACATCAAAAATGGAAAATATAAAGTCATTGGTGAGGAAGGATGTTTGGTGAAGCAAACAAAAGGAAGTTTGATAAATCACCGGAAGCTGAGTTGCGACACTACTGACAAAAAGGAATTTTACTACTTGGCTCTTTTACAGCTGTTTAAACCATGGCGTTCAGAGGATGAACTACTGGGAGAATTTCAAAGCTATGAAGATTCATTTAATGCTTGCAAAGACAGCATACAATGCAGTACATTCACAACTTATCTGCAAATGTTAAATGAAGAAATTGAACAGGAAACTACAATTGCAGCAGAAGTAGCTAGAGACAGTTCTCAGGACAGCCAAAGTTCAGGAACACTCAGTCAAGATCCCCTAGGACAACCAATCGTTGAAAATGAAGCATCAATAGCCATGAATGAAGTGGAAACAGCTATGAATCAAGCTCAAGAAGAATTTATAGACTTACAAAATTTGGAAAGACAACTGAACGAAGAGCAGCAACAAATTTATGAAGAGATCAGAAACAAAATTGATCACGGATTTCTACATGAAAAAAAAGAGTGCTCATGCACATCATTTCATCCAATCAGGATGTATGTAAGTGGACAAGCTGGAACTGGAAAAAGTTTCTTAATAAAAGTCATCAGAAGCTACCTACAGCAAAAAACGGATTCTACTTTGTCTTGTGTGGTTACTGCTCCAACTGGGTTAGCAGCCTATAACATAAAAGGAATCACCTTACATCGTTTGCTAATGTTACCAGTGGAGCATGAGAACAAAATACAAGACAACAAGCTAACTGGAGAAGCATGCTTGGAAGTTTCAAGAGTATTGAAGAAGATGCAAGTTCTCATTATTGATGAGGTGAGCATGGTATCAAACTTAATGCTTGCCTTTGTGCATTTAAGAATGCAGCAAATTCTAAGGACAGACTATGACGTGTTATTTGGTGGAAAACATGTCATAGTTTTTGGGGATCTTCTACAGCTTACTCCAGTTAAAGGACAACCAGTGTTTAATACTGTGACACATGAAGACACAAAGAAGTCATTGGGAAGCATTGGTAATGCAAATATTTGGTCCTTCTTTGAGTACAAGGAACTTACTACTAATATGAGGCAAGCAAACGATGAAGAATATGGAAGTATTCTGAAAGATATCAGGATTGGACTACTCACTGAAGCAGGCACAAAAGCATTACAGAGTCGGTTGCTACATAATTTATTTCCAAAGGAAGAAATAGTTGCAGAGAAGATATACAAGAACATTGCAGAAAAGAAAAGTGTCACCTGCTTAATGCCAACTCTACGTGAAAGCTCAATATTCAATGAGGAGCTTTTGAAATTGGAAAAGGAAGATATCAGGAAATTGGAAGCAGTGGACAAAATTGAGGATGGAAGAATTACTATCACATTAACAGGCACACTGAAAAATAAATTGGATTCACTAGAGAAGAACATTTCCAAAACAGCTGGATTAGAAAAAAATCTATATGTTTGCATGAACTGTAGAGTATTTTTAAGGAGAAATTTGGATGTTGAAAAAGGTTTAGTTAATGGAGCTATGGGACGAGTTGTGGGTTTTATTAATTACCAGAAAAAAGATGGAATTGAATGTTTAAAAATAAAATTTGATCAGATAGAAGAAGTTAAAGACATTTGTCGTTGTTCAGTTCGTTTCATGCTTGTGAAAGACTTATATGTACGTAGGAAGCAGTTTCCATTTTCGCTAGCATATGCTGTAACTATTCACAAGTCTCAAGGATTGACTGTAGATTGTGCTTTTGTGAACATTGGTTCAACTGTGTTCAAAGAAGGTGTGGCTTATGTAGCTTTGTCACGAGTGAAAACATTATCTGGTTTATTCATGATAGACTTTGATGACTCAATTCATAAAGCTTTATTCGGAGCTTGACAAAAGTCCATAAAAGCAGATCATACATTATAAAACATCAATAATATACATAAACAGGTAACAAAAAATAAATCATAAAAACTTCATTTATACGACTAAAACAGACAAGTGATTAAAATACAGCAGAATAAAAATTTAAAAAATAATACTAGGCCTTGCCTTGATAGCTTTGAGAAGAAATGTAGCAGTAAAAAAGCAAACATCAGGTGGAGGATTAAATATCAGTTTCATGGCATCTTTAACAGTTCTAACACCAAATTTTTTAAAGATAGGTTTTAAAAGATCAATGCGGTAATTACCATATAGTGGGCAGAACAATAAAAAGTGCATAGTGCTTTGAGCAGTAGTGCCATCACAAGGGCAAGGACCAATTGGGTATTTTTTGATATTGGGAAACGCCACTAAATGGTGGGCAATCCCAAAGCGCAGTCTAGTTAGAACGAACCTGTGGGAGGGTCTAGTAACAAAGCTCAGATATGGTTGGTAACCTAACAACTCACAACGGCTGTCATAGAGCATACAGGTGGATAAATTGCTACTGGCCTTCAAACGTTGCTCATACTTTAGAGACATACAAACAGATTTCAGTTCACTTTTGGTCAAACTATTGGCAGCATAACAATCCTCATATAAGTTAAGACCATATATTTCCTTGTAACTGCTCATAACAAATTTTACCCAAGGGATCTTTGAATGATTATCTAGGGACAGACAGTCCTTGATGATGGCTCTATTCAAGGAAGTCTCCTCCTTTGCCCAGATGGCACGCCATAGCAGTAGAGGTCTATGGGCGACAGAGTCCGAAAGATAGTGTATTCCGAGTTCCCTATGCACCAGATGCGTGGATGCTGAGATAGGCAAGCAGAGTAGCCTTTTTAAAAACAGATTTTCCTCCACTTGTAGACTCCCAACCGAAACATGCCCCCAGACACCTGCTCCATAAAGGGCGATTGAAAGACACCTCATCTGGTAGATTTTCAGCATATCCCCAATCCGCCTGTCCCCTATCTTAGAGGCGAACGTGAACACCCCGTGAGCACATTTCGCCATTCTTGCTCTAACGTGGGTGACTTCGCTGGACCAGCTACCTGTCTTGGAGAAGGTGATACCCAGATAGTTAAAAGTATCAACCGTCTGGACCCTATGCCCTTCAATAAAAAAGGGATGCGGTTTTTTACGGCCCTTGCCACATTCCATGACAAATGTCTTTGATTTATTAATCACCAATTTCCTTTCCCCAATGAACAGGGAAAACCTGTCCATGAGGCGTTGGAGGCCGACAGGGGTCCTGGAAAGAAGAACGGCGTCGTCCGCATATAATAGGACTGGGATGTGGGACTCAAGTATATTTGGGGCATCTGCCGCCACAGTCCTTAAAACAGAGTCAACCTCATTGATAAAAAGTGTGAAAAGCAGGGGAGCAAGCACACACCCCTGCCTAATACCACGCTTAACAGAAAACTTTGGAGTACATTCCCCACCTGGGCCATATCGAACACTAGAACTAAGATTGGCATAGAGTCTGGCCAAGAAATAAACATTACCCTCCGGTGCCCCCATTTCAAGTAGTATCTCCCATAAAATCTTATGGTTAACCATATCGAAGGCACTACTTAAATCTGCAAAGCAGAGGAAAAGGGAACCTTTCTTGGCCATGGTGTATTTCCCTATAAGTAGTTCTAGGTTGAGACACTGTTCTACTGTGCCTCGACCCTTCCTGAATCCATATTGGGAATTAGCCAAGATGTTATTTGTTTCAGCCCATTCTTCTAATCTAACAAGAAGTACCCGGCTCATAATTTTCACGGAGGAATCTAAGAGGGAGATTGGGCGATAGTTCTTAGCATCCCTCTTCTCCCCCTTCTTATAAATAGGAATAATAATGGATTCCTTCCATGTAGGCGGGGCACCGTAACTAACAGCAGCGTTAAATACTTTGGTCAGTAACGGGCCCCAGATCTCCGGTTCTTTTTTATAAACATCAACCGGCACCCCGTCAGGCCCCTGAGCCTTCCCTCCTTTGCTTGCGATGATACATTTCTTGACCTCGGTTGGGGAAATATCTAAGGGGATGATTGGCCAGACCCCTCCTCCTATGTCCATATGTTTAGCTGAGTCAAAAATCAAAGAAAAGTGAAGGACCCAACTTTCCGCACTGACGTTTGCCGACAGAACAGGTGTATCCTCGTTCCTTAAAAAAGGGCTGTTGACAGTGGCCCAAAATAGAGAGGAATCAGAGGTTTCGGCGGCCTGGTCTAACTTGTCCCATGCCTCTCGCTTAAGTTCTGCCTTTCTTTCTGATACTGCTGCCCGGTAGATGGCCCTAAGGTGCCTAATAAGGGTTGTATCCCTTTGTTTAGCTGCCAATGCCTCTTTGAGGCTCTTAAGGGCGGCAGTACTGGCATGGTCAAACCACCCCCTATGCCGATTTAGATTGCCCTTAAGTTGCTTGGTAAATTTAGCTTCAATACAATGATTGATATCAACAAATTTATACAAGATTACATCTGTCAGTTCATTACTCACTAAAATAGCATCAATTTCCTTTAAACAATTTACAATAATGGAGTTAGATAAAAGATCTGCCTTATCCCCCTTCCACCTAATTCTGATTCCATTGGATCGATGTGGTTCAATGTTATCAACAATACATGGTTTAGGGCCTAAATTGGCCTTCCAAAGCACCGTCTCCATGGTCAGGCAGTTATGGTCACTAATTAAGTTGTCTACTACCAAGGGGGCTGAACACCATGGGTTAAGGCTGGAAGAGGTACAAATAAAGTCAATAACAGTGTTAGCATTCCTACCCTTAAAGGTGGGGAGGATTTCACCAGAAGCGCCCCTCCCGTTCCCCAAGATCTCCATGTCATATGTCATCAGGATTTTATTTAATGAGTCCCCGTACGGATTATGGGGGAAATGGGCGACTCCCTCACCCCGACAATGTACAAATCCACAGACCCTATGGGCAGAGGATGAACAGGCAGAAGTATTAAAATCCCCCATCCAAATAAAATCAAAAGCAGTATCATTACCCGTTACAATTTTTGCCAAAGCGGCCTCCAAGGCATATACTGCCTGTTGCCTAGTGTTATCAAAAACATTAATATAAAAATTAATTAAAAGGATATTTCTATCCTGCTCCTTACAAAGCCATAGAATCTGGGAATGGGCCCCCACCAGGACATGTTTCTTTACAGTAAGTGGAACATCAACAGAAATCAATGTCAGAAGGCCACCCTTGGCTCTTCCCGAATTTGAAGCCACAGCCGGTAATTGATATGAAACAAAGCCGTTATAATTAATGGGGTCCAGACTCCAGGTTTCCTGAAAGCAAATAATATTAAAAAGATTGATAAAGTCAAACCAACCTAAACATTCATCCTTATGTGATAGTCCCGCGACATTCCAACAAGCAATAAAACACGAGCCAGAATTAGCTGGGTGGATAAGGGTATTCAATGCAGACCTGACCCTTCCAGCATTTACTGGTCTATCGCGATCATGAGCCACAATAGAGTCTAGATGGCTTACACCGATACCAGTGGTAATACTAGTTAATATCCTAGGGGCCGTACTAGAGCTCTTCTTAACCAAAGCCAAGTCCTCGATCCCTACATCATCTGTGAGGGGCTCCAGTCAATCATTGCAATCAAGCCCACTTAATGGTTGGAATCTGTTAAACGTAGGGATAGCAGGGGCAGCACACAAATTCTGAACTCTAGGCCTGCGCCAGTGGTGCTCATCAGCAGGTTGAGTAGCAAGGTCTCTATAGAAGTACCCAAGGGGCCGCAAAGAAATACCCTGATCACTCACAGGGAGAGAAGCGGCTTTGATTAATACTGTAGAGGTAAGTTGAGGGTTGCGAAAATTAATGACTATACAGTCACCTTCACAGGTCTTACGTGATTTGCCAACCCAGTTGGTTCTCCTGGTACTTAGTATATCCCTAGATAGGGCTACAGGGAAGTCACACTGTCGGTGGAGCCAATCCACAGTCTTATTCTTTAATGACGAGTGGGATTCTCCGTTTACAGGATTACCACCAAGCCTCTTAACAAGGGGGACATTCGTCAGAACGGCTACAAAGGGAGCACAAGTAGGTGGCAGGTCCGGTTGAGGGTTACTATGGCTGTAGGTATTTGCGTTATGGCCCATCGGTTTCCCTGATTCAGTATTAGGGGGTGGTTTAGAGGAGTCCAGCCGCTGAGATGACATATTGGGGACTACAGATAGGATTCCAGGAGCATTCCCTGGTCTGCAATCAGAACTTCCACTCCCAGTCAACGATACAACGGTATTAGATGAGATTAAAGGTAACTCATCAGGCACCAGGGTATTAGCGATAGTATTCGTTACGGGTCTTGCCTTGAGAAAAGAGTCCAAGATGCCTCCCAATCTGGCTACTTCATCGGTAATTGTAGTGAGTTTGGTCAAAAGGGGTTTAACCAGTATGTCGAACTTGGCATCTATAGCATTATTTTATAAAGTCCAATTGCTCTTTATCAAGGATGACCTTTGTTCCATCCGGTGGCACTGGCTGAGCGTGTAGATTTTTCTGCAGAGGGGGGTCGTTTTTCTTAACATGACGATTCCCTCCTCGCTTAGGCTGGGTGGTTTTGCTGGTGTTCCTGCAAGTGCGTGTTAATCTTTGGCGTCTAGGTACAGGCTGGCTAGGGGTTGGTGTATCAAGGATAGTAGCTTGGCCAGATTCAGGGTCGTTAAGGGGCTCAGGGGAACCACTTTCCAAACTTAAAGTATCCGTTAACACTCCCTCAGTTGTGCAGTCTATAAGATGTAAAGGTGTACTGGGATCCTGATCAAAAGAAGGCTGGGGGGCCGGACAGTTGGGCGGGGAGGAGATCGTACTTTGTGACCCCGGGCGACCTAAAGATCTCCTGCGTTCTTGGTTGATTTTATCAACCATCTTGACCAAGTAGTTGTCCATGGTTGTGGTCGAAGCTGTTGGCTTAGCTTTAGGCATGATATCCAAGAACAGGGCCTACACCCCGCTACAGGTTTTATTGATACAAACAGCAAACCACGAGCTGTCACCGTATATACCAACCTATCCCAGATAGATTTGCACGTACGTACGGCCTCCTGGTTAGTTAATTGACACACAGCAATAGAAAGCCAGGACCACCCACAAAAGAGGGGATAACGTTACACAAAAAGCGGTAAACCAGTCTGCGGCCCCCTCCTACCCCTTCCTGTCCCGGACTGTCTCAGACTGTCCGCCCTTTGTCCGGGCTTCGTCCTGGGCGTCCCGCGGCGCGTCCCGCGCTGCGGCACTCAATGATATTAGTATGATAAGAGGGCCAATGGGCGTGGAGGCGGTCCGCGGCTCAGGTGCGGGCAGTCAGGGAGGTATGCACAGGCTCTTGGGAGCCGTAGTCCGTTCTGCGGCCTCTCACCCCCTTTGATGACTCAAAAGTTAGTGCTGATACAAATTGTGTAAAGGAGTATAATAGATTAAGAAGAACCTATGCTCCTCATTTAGGTCAGTATCCTGTGTTGGAGAAACGTGTAGTTTCTCGTAAAAGGAGAAATAAGAATATCTGTAATGAAGATGTAGAGAGGAGGAAAAAAAAGAGGAGTGATGTAATTGCAAGCAAAAAGAAAAAGGAAAATGAAGAAGAGGTTGTAGGATGTCATTTTGAAAATAGCTCTGGTGTCAACTGCTAAGCTAATGTAGTGCTGAATGTTGCATTTTATCTGGAAAGTGTGCAAGAGCAGATAATAGTAAATCAGGGAAAAAGATTCTGTTCTGAGTTGAGTCTCCTTTTTCAAAAGCTGAGTAATGATAAAACTCAAATAGAAAGTGCTACTGAAATTAGAAAACTTTTAGATGTATGTTCAGGACGAACACAGTTTTCTCAAAATGTACAGCAAGACGCACAGGAATTCTTGATGTTTTTTCTTCAGGTACTGGAAGAAGAAGGGGTTCCCATTAAAAATTTGTTTGGTCTCTCTTATAAATGGGAACATAGTTGTGAAAACTGTTTCAATACATGTGGCTCTTATGTTGATTCTGAAAGGTTTATTTATTTAACATTGCCAGAAAGTAAAACAGTCACTTTTGCTAAATTAGTTAAAGATGCTAATCATAACATGGAATGCAGTGAGTGTCAATCTGAAATGTTTTCAACGTTACTTTTAAAGGAATACGGACAATATGTAATTTTAATGTTGCAACGATGTAAAGCTGATGGTTCAAAATTGGATACTTTAATAAAGAAGTTTACAGGACAGCAATTATCAATTTCAGGAAAAACTTTTGTAACAGTTGCAATAATTTTCCATGAAGGACCTACTGTTACTTCTGGACATTACACAGTTTATCTTAAATGTGAAAAAGGCTGGACACTGTGTAATGATTCCCAATTGATTTTCAAGCAACGTTTGCCTTTTGATTTAGCAAATTCCTATCTAATCTTCCTGAAACCTAAATTTTAGAGAGACTTGGCAAGATGTGTACAAAACAATTTTACCATTTTATTGGATTACCATTGGAATTTAAAAAAAAAATGATTTTTCAAATTATCATTTGGCCTAATGGAAAGGTAACCAATTGTAATGTGGACTTTTTAAATTTTTAATGAAACTTTGGAAAACCAAAAATTTAGAAAAAATCGGTAACATCTGCACAATTTAAATTTTGGAATGTTATTGGATTGCCATTGGAAATTTATTCAAAAAAGATTTTTAAAATTACTATTTGGCCATGAGGAAAGGTAACCAATTGTATTGTGGACTTATTTAAATATTAAATAATCGTTCGGAAACCAAAATGTTACAGAGAATCGGTAAGATCTGTACAATTTAAACTTTAGAATTTTATTGGATTACCATTGGAAATTTAATCAAAAAAGAATTTTAAAATTACTATTTGGCCTAAAGGAAATGGAACCAGATGTATTGTGGAGTTATTTGAGATATATTTTTGTGATTATACTTCTGAAACAAAAATGTCAGACGATATTTTAAAGAAATAAGTATTGATATTAGTTGATATTTTTTTAGAATTTTATGCATTTCTATAATGTTATGTTTAAGTTAAAAGAGATTCTGGGCTTTTTTTATACAATCTTTGAGATTGTTATTTTTTTTTGCCCGCTGTTAAATGATGAATGCAATTGCTTTCACAATTTATAGTGAAATGCAATATATTCTGAAAACAGCAAAAAAAAGGCAAAAATATTTTGGGGAAAAACATGTAAATTCGTGTACTGTGTAATATATTGATTTATTAAATATTAATACTTTTTTCTTTTTTTTCAGATTGTGAAAGAAAATTTTCAAAAAAAACCAACCATTTTTTCAAGTAATTTCAATTACATTTTAATTAAAAATTAAATTGTTGGGTGGGACAGGTAACTGAGAAATTAGAAGGTCTCTTTCTTCCACTTTATCTCAAAAAGATTTTTAGTATTTAGTTATTAATTCCTCAAGGATCTTGAGATGTGGTAATTGATTTTTAGTGTTTAAAAAAAAAAAAAAAAAAAAGTTTTAAAGAAAAAATAAAAAAAAGTTGAGAGGTAAGGTTGGCTCTTAAAAGAGCCGTTGTGTTCATGCAGGGACAGAGGAAAGGAAGTATGGGAACATTAGCTGGTTGGACATTTGTGCTGATCTATTCTGTTGTTAATGAGGGAAACACTGGTCTCCCTGTGAACAATTAGATCATGGCAAAATGAACACCGCATAGTAACCCTACCAAACCGAGGGTTCATTTCCAGAGGTTCAGAAAAAGGTGATTGTGCCCCCACAGATGAAGGGCTCTGCTGAGCTTCCGAAGAAGGACTCGGCTGAGCTGCTGTGGATGTGCTCGCTCGACTTACTGAAGGGTTGCCCCTAGTATGTCGTGCATGTGTCCTAGGATGCACATCCTTAAGGTGTCTCAACATAGTGTGATTCCCAAAGGAATACTTCTTGTTGGGATTACCTCGCGAAAGTACACGCTGGCACAGCTTGCAAGTCACCAGTGCAGCATTGACTTTTTTCTCACCCTCTGGAAAACTGAAATACTCCCATATGAAAGAGCTCTTCTGTTTCCTCCTTCTCTGCCTGATGGTGGTGCTGCTAGCCTCACTCTCAGCAGAAGAGTGCTGGTCTGCCATCGTATCCCAAAGTCAACTCAGCTCCTTCTCCTAAGGGATCACAAGCAGAAATGAGGGGAATGGGTGTGGTGTAGGAGAGTTCTAGAACTGAAAGTAGTTTCAACCAATCAAAAGTTGTGTTTCATGATCACATGACCCACCGTGCGCGTACGTTACGCTTACGTTACGCTTACGGTGCGCTTACGGTAAAAGTGCGCATGCGCGTAAAAAAGACACGCGCTCGCGCGCATGCGCAAAACAGTCACTCTACAACACTTCCGCGTAACGTGCGCGTGTAGCGTGCACGCCTACGTGCCCCACGCACAGTACGCGCGGCTACGCAAATTGCGTAACTATACGCAAACAGAGTAGATAAAATACAAACATTGCGTAAACCGTAAGCTTACCGTACGCTTACCGTACGCGCACTAAAAAAAAAAAAAAAAAAAAAAAAATATTTTCTATGTTATACTAATATATGTTACCTGTTTGGTAAAAAAAAAAGAGAAAACTTGATATATTGCATATTTTTTATTAAAAAAACATAGTGTTTTAAGAGAATAAAAAGTTTTAAAAAAACTTGTTTTTTAAAAAAAAAAAACACATTTAAGATAAGAATTTATAATAAAAAAATCATACAAAATCAAAAAAAAAAATATGGGAATCACATATGTTTTAGGTAAGAATTAGCATTTAAAAAACCATACAAATTCCCTGAAAAAACCATGGGTTTCACACACGTTATAGTTAGAAATTAGCATTTAAAAAACCTTGCAAATTCACTGAAAAAACCATAGGTTTCACACATGTTATAGTTAGGAATTAGCTTTTAAAAAACCTTGCAAATTCAGTGAAAAAACCATAGGTTTCACACACGTTATAGTTAGCTGGACATTTCACTCGTAAAAAACCAATGAAATTTTCCCGTTATAGTTAGTTAAGCTAACTATAACTCGCGCGCCCGCAATGCACTGCTGATGACGTCACATATTACATCACTCATGACATGGTCAGTGACATCACTCATGACATCACTGATGACATCTCAAATGACATCACTGATGACATCACTGATGACATCATCCATGTGATGGAGTGGCAGATCTCCTCTCACCCTAATATAACCTTTGATACACACATTCAAAAAGAGAGACTGAAATTTTTAAAAAAATGGACATACCAATACCAATTACAACAACCTCTTCAATAATTCTAAGAACCACATAAACATCCACTCATTCACCAACAGTCCTGTACAGTCACTCATTTGTGTACTCACACATCATATGTACACATACACCAATACATCCTGTTACACAATGCCACTCATCCACAGAGTTACTGACACACATAGTCACTCATGCTAATAAAGAATCAAACATACATTTACTTGCATATACAGTTATACACACACCCCCACACTTACTTCTACAGAAACTTACACATACTTAGTCTTTTAAACAATCACTTATAGAAACACATACTTATTCATACGGGAACTCTTTCAATCTCTCACTCTCACATATACTCACTTATATACACCAATAGTCACATATACTAGTTTAAAACATATGTAGTTACTCATAAAGACACTATTGAGACAGCCATTCACTGACTAACACACCCATACACACACTCATCCACCCATACAGTCCTGCACATATGCTGTCTTCAACACATACAAACAGTGAGTCACTCATTCATGCACCTATGCACTACGTAATACCCCCCACCGAACCATATAGACACTGATACTCAAAAAACCAACTAATAACCTATATAGACACTCATGTAGCTACTCACCAACCCATGCAGCCACTTATACACAAAGTGAGAGACTGATACAGATATTTACATATTTAAACATTACTCACTAAGCCATGTATTCACTAAGATACACTTAATCAGTCAGTTACACAATCAATTTTTAAAAAACAAATCATCCATTTAGACACTTATATACCCATTTATTCTTCCATCGACCTTGAGATATACATATATAAAACATATTTAATTTTCAGAAAAACACACATTCACTGGCTGATGTCATCAGTGATGTCATCAGTGATGTCATTTGAGATGTCATCAGTGATGTCATGAGTGATGTCACTGACCATGTCATGAGTGATGTAATATGTGACGTCATCAGCAGTGCATTGCGGGCGCGCGAGTTATAGTTAGCTTAACTAACTATAACGGGAAAATTTCATTGGTTTTTTACGAGTGAAATGTCCAGCTAACTATAACGTGTGTGAAACCTATGGTTTTTTCACTGAATATATATATATATATATATATATTCACTGAAAAAAACATAGGTTTCAGGCCTGATATAGTTAGGAATTAGCTTTTAAAAAACCTTAGAAATTCACTGAAAAAACAATAGGTTTTAGGGGTGTTATAGTTAATGAAGATTCATCAAACGACGCCAAAGTTATAAGCAAAACAAGAAATGCTCCTCCTATGGAAACTTGGTCCTAACTATAACTACCTACTGGCGACCGCCAGTAGGTAATTCATATATATATATATATATATATATATATATATATATATATATATATATTATATTCACTGAAAAAACCATAGGTTTCACACATGTTATAGTTAGCGGAAATTTTACTGATAAAAAACCAATGAAATTCCCCCGTTATAGTTAGTGCAGGCAACTATAACTCACGCGACCGCAATCCTCTGCTGATGCTAATACTGTATTTAGACACTTATTTGCCCATGTCTTCTTCCATACATTTTTAGCTATACATATATTACAAATATTTTTTTTTCATAAAGACACATATGTCATCAGCAGAAGATTGCGACTGAGTGCTGTTTTGACATCTGTTGAAGATGCCCCCAAAGAAAGCAGGTAGCAGGTCCTCCGGTACCAAGAAAGTTGCCATGGAGAAGAAGGAACAGAAGAAGAAGGAAGTGTCACTTAAGTCTGGTGTGCCTCCCAAAACCTTTTTTGGTTCAACAAAAATGAGGCCTGCAGCAGCGGTGTCGGGGGGGCAAGCTGGGGGCAGCACCTCCACATCAGTGGGCCCAACCCACCAACCCATGCCCAAGCAGATGAGTGTGGAAGAGGTAGCCAGCCTTATGGTAGAAAGCAGTGATGCTGAGCCTGAACTAAACTTATCGCTATCTCAAAGTAGTACACAATCCACGCAGGAGGGAACATCATCAACACAGCAGATAAGTGGTCAACAGCCGCAGCTACCGCCCGCAATAGTAGCTGTTCCTCCTGAAGTAGGGGCAGTTCAGGAAATTGAGCCTCATGCAGAGGAAGAAGAGGAAGCCACTCCTTTAGAAGTTGCATTGGCTTTTAAATCCCCAGCAAGGAAAAGGAGGGTTAGTACATCAAGTTCTTCACCAAGCCCCCCTTCTGATGATCTAGATGTCACTTGGAAGCCACAAACAGAGTCTGAGAGGGAAACACATCACAAGAGCAGGCATGGCAAAAGGAAGGTTCCAGAAAGCCTTACACTTATGGATGTTGATGTAGAAGAGCAGGTTGATGATGATGATGAGCCAGTCATCACAAACATCACTCCCAGGCCTGAGGAGATGGAGAGCAACATTTTTACATTATCCAAAATGGATGCGAGGGATGTAGCACGCATACCTCCAACACAGGTAACACCAACACGACCTCCAGCTTCCATATTTACATTAGCAAAGGGCCGGCAGCGTCCTACATCCAGCACAACAAGCACCACCTCAGCAGAAGTAGGTAGTGGTCCTGCACAGAGTCAAATTCACCACACACCCTCCAGTTCATCCGGCATTGGAAGTGGGAGTGGCACCTCCAGCAGGAGACAAAAGTTAAGCTCCCCAGTGTGGGACTACTTTACGGTTAGCCCAAAGGAGGAGAACATTGCTGTATGCTCCGTTTGTCATTCCTCTGTTAGCCGTGGAAAGCTTGGTACAAACTATGGTACCGGAGGCCAAATGACCCATCTGAAAAAACACCACGCAATCCAGTGGGAGGAGCACCTTAGGCTCATCAAAACTGGAGCCATTGCTGTTGGGCATAAACGAGTAGAAAGTACGCTCACGGTGGAACAGGAAGAAGAGGGAGACATTCTCTGTGCTAGTGGTACACAAAGTAGCCCTGTCCCCAGCACTGCAGTGGTAACGCCCACATCCTCAGCCACATCTCATTGGCACAAGAGTAAGAGCCAGCCTGAGACACCAAGGAGTACTGCTGGGCCAAAAAGTGCGACGTCGACCACAGGAAGGAATACCATGCAGCCTACCATTCTTAGCATGTTTAGTAGGCCGGAGGGGCAGTACGAACGCAATCACCCAATAGCACGTTTGTACAATGCTAAGCTGGCAAAAATGTTAGCACTGGACCTTCTCCCTTTTTCTTTTGTTGAAGGGGTGGGTTTTCTTGAGTTTGTGACCACCATCTGCCCAAAATGGAAAGTTCCCAGCCGCTACTATTTTGCAAGAGTTGCTGTTCCAGCACTACATCACGACGTGCTGGAATTGCTTGGAAAAGCCTTAAAACAGAGTGCTGTTCAGAGTATACACCTGACAACAGACATGTGGACCAGTTGCCAAGCCACTGATTACATGTGCATCACTGCACACTGGGTCTCTTTTTCGGGTGTTAAAGATAAGATATCTGACGGCGTTGTTGACACCGCTGAGATTTTTAAAGACACTCGCAAACATGCAACTGTAGCCATGTTTGCAATGGAGAAATCTCATACTGCTGCTAACATTTTGGATGAGTTTAACAGCAAGGTGTTGGAGTGGCTGCGACCAAGAGGTCTTACCATTGGTTTTGTTGCCACGGACAATGGCAGTAATGTAGTTCGGGCCATGAAAGATGGTGGGTATTTCAGGGTGCCATGTTTGGCACACTGCATTAACATTGTTGTGCAAGACTTTCTGAAAAATGAAAGCAAAGTCAGCAGCTTACTGACCACCTGCAGAAGAATATGCACACATTTCAACCATTCTTTTAAAGCCCGGAAGGAGCTGAGGGTGATTCAACGTGAGCATAAAATGCCAGTCAAAGCACTCATCCAAGAGGTGCCAACACGTTGGAACTCAACGTATTACATGCTTGAGCGTCTGTTTGAGCAGTACATACCACTTAATGCTTATGTCATGAAAAGGTCAGGGGATCCTACAGTGAAAGGCATGAGAGTTGAGATGACCCAATGGGACCTTGTCAAAAGCCTGACAGAGATGCTACTTCCTTTTGAGGTCTTCACCCGTGAAGTGAGCCGGGAGGACTGTACTATGGGCCAAGCTATCCCATTGTTGTACATGCTAGAGCAACAGCTGAAGGATGTGGCAGAAATGTACGCAGATGTGGATGACAAAGTAGAAGCACATTCTTTGGCAGACACCTTATCCGCTCGCTTATCTCACAACACAAGGCTTCAAAATAACATTCTGTCAGATCCACATTACATTACTGCCTCAATTTTGGATCCACGTTACAAATTATTGCTGCGCAGTAATGAAGTCATTCCTTTTTCAGAAGTGAATGTTGCCCAGTACAAAACTTGGATAGCTGAGGAAGCCACTGAGTTTGAAAACGAAAGGATCTTCATTAAAGGCCCGCCCCTCCAGGTCAGAAAAAGTACTGCAGGGCACCCAGAACGAAGTTCTACTTCAGAAGCCAAGAGCAGTGCGTTTGCCTCCCAGCAGTCAACACTGCCAGCAGCAATAACATCAACAGCACCAACAGGATCATCAGGCACATTTCCAAAAACGGCAGGTGATTGGTTTCTACGGAAAGGGTATTGCACATCAATGACTGATGCAAAGGCAAAAGAGGCCCAGGAAATCGGAGCACCCCTGAACATTGAGCGGATGGTTCAGGCCTATCTAGATGACACAACAGAGGTCTACATGGAGCAAAGCCCATTGGTGTATTGGTATGAGAAAAGAAGCCAATGGCCAGTGCTCAGCAGGCTGGCGATAAAGTATGTGGCTTGCCCTGTTGCAAGTGTCTCTTCAGAGCGTGTTTTCAGTGCTGCTGGTGCCATTGTTACTGTCAAAAGGACCAGTCTCTCGCCCAAAAGTGTTGAGAGGTTAACCATGATCAAAATGAATCAACACTTTATACCACCGGAGTACAAAATACGTGAATCACAGGAGGAAGAGGAGAGTGACTTTGATGACATAAGTAGTGGATTGTTAGACGTACTGCTGTCCGAACCACCAGAGTTTGAGGACGAGCTCCTCTTCCCTGACAACTAGGCTTTCAAATTGTTCTCCCTTCCTTTATTTGTGTGTGACTGTGTGTATCTGTTTTTCTGGTTCAAAATCTACATTCACAACAAAGCCATCAACAGTCTCCTTTTTTTATTTCCCTATTGGAGTTGCACGTCTGTGCATAACTGTCCACTCCACTCCTCAGGGTCCTGCTCCATGTTCCTTACTCTCCCTAAGTACATTTCAAGCAAGTCAGACATTGGATGGAGATGGAGAATAGTACAATACATGTTGCCTCTAACAGTCCCTCCATAAGAAGTGAAACGTGACTCCACCTATATTCCATTTTGTTTCCAATCCGAAAGAAACTCATCACTGACTGGCAGAAGGCTAGGCAGGCATCAGATCAGACAGCCAAAGAGAACACCAAGACAGGTAATGAGTGATTATTGTGAATGATGGTGGCATGCATTGCATTGGATGCTGGCTCACTACGAAGAATTGTGCATGCCATGAAGTAGAACTATACTAGTTTACCGACAAAGTACAAGTGACTCAGGTGTGGTGACAGTTAATGTTTCCTTGCTGTTTAATAATGACCACATTGTACTCCTACCACTGCAGGTGCCGGCCAATATCCGTTGCAATTTGGTAATATGGAATATATTATAAACTTAATCAGTCACTACAGACTGAGTTGGTGTTGGAGAATACGTACCACACGGTCACCATCATTGAGGATGCTGAGCATACTATCTTTGCACACAGTCAGTTGGATTGGAGAAAATGTATGGAATAACGGCGTTTGATGGGCTGACATAAAAGGTAAAAAGTTTGAACAAGAACCACAGCAGACCTAGGCTAGATGTCCTTGTAGTGGTGTGGACTGGAGTAGAGTGTAGTGGTATGACGGACAGTGGCGCATTGATTTAGTCACTTCATTGGGAAAATTCTAGGTTGCTGCAGTGCATTTGACATTTCTCTGGCTCGGTCAAAATGTAAGTAAGGGGTAGGGTGCCTGGCCTGTGCCGCGGTTCTCCTGTCCTGTGGCTGTGCTGGCTCCTGAATCCTGTCCCGTTGTTGTTGTACCTTAATGCCGTTGTGTTCATGCAGGGACAGAGGAAAGGAAGTATGGGAACATTAGCTGGTTGGACATTTGTGCTGATCTATTCTGTTGTTAATGAGGGAAACACTGGTCTCCCTGTGAACAATTAGATCATGGCAAAATGAACACCGCATAGTAACCCTACCAAACCGAGGGTTCATTTCCAGAGGTTCAGAAAAAGGTGATTGTGCCCCCACAGATGAAGGGCTCTGCTGAGCTTCCGAAGAAGGACTCGGCTGAGCTGCTGTGGATGTGCTCGCTCGACTTACTGAAGGGTTGCCCCTAGTATGTCGTGCATGTGTCCTAGGATGCACATCCTTAAGGTGTCTCAACATAGTGTGATTCCCAAAGGAATACTTCTTGTTGGGATTACCTCGCGAAAGTACACGCTGGCACAGCTTGCAAGTCACCAGTGCAGCATTGACTTTTTTCTCACCCTCTGGAAAACTGAAATACTCCCATATGAAAGAGCTCTTCTGTTTCCTCCTTCTCTGCCTGATGGTGGTGCTGCTAGCCTCACTCTCAGCAGAAGAGTGCTGGTCTGCCATCGTATCCCAAAGTCAACTCAGCTCCTTCTCCTAAGGGATCACAAGCAGAAATGAGGGGAATGGGTGTGGTGTAGGAGAGTTCTAGAACTGAAAGTAGTTTCAACCAATCAAAAGTTGTGTTTCATGATCACATGACCCACCGTGCGCGTACGTTACGCTTACGTTACGCTTACGGTGCGCTTACGGTAAAAGTGCGCATGCGCGTAAAAAAGACACGCGCTCGCGCGCATGCGCAAAACAGTCACTCTACAACACTTCCGCGTAACGTGCGCGTGTAGCGTGCACGCCTACGTGCCCCACGCACAGTACGCGCGGCTACGCAAATTGCGTAACTATACGCAAACAGAGTAGATAAAATACAAACATTGCGTAAACCGTAAGCTTACCGTACGCTTACCGTACGCGCACTAAAAAAAAAAAAAAAAAAAAAAAATATTTTCTATGTTATACTAATATATGTTACCTGTTTGGTAAAAAAAAAAGAGAAAACTTGATATATTGCATATTTTTTATTAAAAAAACATAGTGTTTTAAGAGAATAAAAAGTTTTAAAAAAACTTGTTTTTTAAAAAAAAAAAACACATTTAAGATAAGAATTTATAATAAAAAAATCATACAAAATCAAAAAAAAAAATATGGGAATCACATATGTTTTAGGTAAGAATTAGCATTTAAAAAACCATACAAATTCCCTGAAAAAACCATGGGTTTCACACACGTTATAGTTAGAAATTAGCATTTAAAAAACCTTGCAAATTCACTAAAAAACCATAGGTTTCACACATGTTATAGTTAGGAATTAGCTTTTAAAAAACCTTGCAAATTCAGTGAAAAAACCATAGGTTTCACACACGTTATAGTTAGCTGGACATTTCACTCGTAAAAAACCAATGAAATTTTCCCGTTATAGTTAGTTAAGCTAACTATAACTCGCGCGCCCGCAATGCACTGCTGATGACGTCACATATTACATCACTCATGACATGGTCAGTGACATCACTCATGACATCACTGATGACATCTCAAATGACATCACTGATGACATCACTGATGACATCATCCATGTGATGGAGTGGCAGATCTCCTCTCACCCTAATATAACCTTTGATACACACATTCAAAAAGAGAGACTGAAATTTTTAAAAAAATGGACATACCAATACCAATTACAACAACCTCTTCAATAATTCTAAGAACCACATAAACATCCACTCATTCACCAACAGTCCTGTACAGTCACTCATTTGTGTACTCACACATCATATGTACACATACACCAATACATCCTGTTACACAATGCCACTCATCCACAGAGTTACTGACACACATAGTCACTCATGCTAATAAAGAATCAAACATACATTTACTTGCATATACAGTTATACACACACCCCCACACTTACTTCTACAGAAACTTACACATACTTAGTCTTTTAAACAATCACTTATAGAAACACATACTTATTCATACGGGAACTCTTTCAATCTCTCACTCTCACATATACTCACTTATATACACCAATAGTCACATATACTAGTTTAAAACATATGTAGTTACTCATAAAGACACTATTGAGACAGCCATTCACTGACTAACACACCCATACACACACTCATCCACCCATACAGTCCTGCACATATGCTGTCTTCAACACATACAAACAGTGAGTCACTCATTCATGCACCTATGCACTACGTAATACCCCCCACCGAACCATATAGACACTGATACTCAAAAAACCAACTAATAACCTATATAGACACTCATGTAGCTACTCACCAACCCATGCAGCCACTTATACACAAAGTGAGAGACTGATACAGATATTTTTATATTTAAACATTACTCACTAAGCCATGTATTCACTAAGATACACTTAATCAGTCAGTTACACAATCAATTTTTAAAAAACAAATCATCCATTTAGACACTTATATACCCATTTATTCTTCCATCGACCTTGAGATATACATATATAAAACATATTTAATTTTCAGAAAAACACACATTCACTGGCTGATGTCATCAGTGATGTCATCAGTGATGTCATTTGAGATGTCATCAGTGATGTCATGAGTGATGTCACTGACCATGTCATGAGTGATGTAATATGTGACGTCATCAGCAGTGCATTGCGGGCGCGCGAGTTATAGTTAGCTTAACTAACTATAACGGGAAAATTTCATTGGTTTTTTACGAGTGAAATGTCCAGCTAACTATAACGTGTGTGAAACCTATGGTTTTTTCACTGAATATATATATATATATATATATATTCACTGAAAAAAACATAGGTTTCAGGCCTGATATAGTTAGGAATTAGCTTTTAAAAAACCTTAGAAATTCACTGAAAAAACAATAGGTTTTAGGGGTGTTATAGTTAATGAAGATTCATCAAACGACGCCAAAGTTATAAGCAAAACAAGAAATGCTCCTCCTATGGAAACTTGGTCCTAACTATAACTACCTACTGGCGACCGCCAGTAGGTAATTCATATATATATATATATATATATATATATATATATATATATATATATATATATATATATATATATATATATATATATATATATATTATATTCACTGAAAAAACCATAGGTTTCACACATGTTATAGTTAGCGGAAATTTTACTGATAAAAAACCAATGAAATTCCCCCGTTATAGTTAGTGCAGGCAACTATAACTCACGCGACCGCAATCCTCTGCTGATGCTAATACTGTATTTAGACACTTATTTGCCCATGTCTTCTTCCATACATTTTTAGCTATACATATATTACAAATATTTTTTTTTCATAAAGACACATATGTCATCAGCAGAAGATTGCGACTGAGTGCTGTTTTGACATCTGTTGAAGATGCCCCCAAAGAAAGCAGGTAGCAGGTCCTCCGGTACCAAGAAAGTTGCCATGGAGAAGAAGGAACAGAAGAAGAAGGAAGTGTCACTTAAGTCTGGTGTGCCTCCCAAAACCTTTTTTGGTTCAACAAAAATGAGGCCTGCAGCAGCGGTGTCGGGGGGGCAAGCTGGGGGCAGCACCTCCACATCAGTGGGCCCAACCCACCAACCCATGCCCAAGCAGATGAGTGTGGAAGAGGTAGCCAGCCTTATGGTAGAAAGCAGTGATGCTGAGCCTGAACTAAACTTATCGCTATCTCAAAGTAGTACACAATCCACGCAGGAGGGAACATCATCAACACAGCAGATAAGTGGTCAACAGCCGCAGCTACCGCCCGCAATAGTAGCTGTTCCTCCTGAAGTAGGGGCAGTTCAGGAAATTGAGCCTCATGCAGAGGAAGAAGAGGAAGCCACTCCTTTAGAAGTTGCATTGGCTTTTAAATCCCCAGCAAGGAAAAGGAGGGTTAGTACATCAAGTTCTTCACCAAGCCCCCCTTCTGATGATCTAGATGTCACTTGGAAGCCACAAACAGAGTCTGAGAGGGAAACACATCACAAGAGCAGGCATGGCAAAAGGAAGGTTCCAGAAAGCCTTACACTTATGGATGTTGATGTAGAAGAGCAGGTTGATGATGATGATGAGCCAGTCATCACAAACATCACTCCCAGGCCTGAGGAGATGGAGAGCAACATTTTTACATTATCCAAAATGGATGCGAGGGATGTAGCACGCATACCTCCAACACAGGTAACACCAACACGACCTCCAGCTTCCATATTTACATTAGCAAAGGGCCGGCAGCGTCCTACATCCAGCACAACAAGCACCACCTCAGCAGAAGTTGGTAGTGGTCCTGCACAGAGTCAAATTCACCACACACCCTCCAGTTCATCCGGCATTGGAAGTGGGAGTGGCACCTCCAGCAGGAGACAAAAGTTAAGCTCCCCAGTGTGGGACTACTTTACGGTTAGCCCAAAGGAGGAGAACATTGCTGTATGCTCCGTTTGTCATTCCTCTGTTAGCCGTGGAAAGCTTGGTACAAACTATGGTACCGGAGGCCAAATGACCCATCTGAAAAAACACCACGCAATCCAGTGGGAGGAGCACCTTAGGCTCATCAAAACTGGAGCCATTGCTGTTGGGCATAAACGAGTAGAAAGTACGCTCACGGTGGAACAGGAAGAAGAGGGAGACATTCTCTGTGCTAGTGGTACACAAAGTAGCCCTGTCCCCAGCACTGCAGTGGTAACGCCCACATCCTCAGCCACATCTCATTGGCACAAGAGTAAGAGCCAGCCTGAGACACCAAGGAGTACTGCTGGGCCAAAAAGTGCGACGTCGACCACAGGAAGGAATACCATGCAGCCTACCATTCTTAGCATGTTTAGTAGGCCGGAGGGGCAGTACGAACGCAATCACCCAATAGCACGTTTGTACAATGCTAAGCTGGCAAAAATGTTAGCACTGGACCTTCTCCCTTTTTCTTTTGTTGAAGGGGTGGGTTTTCTTGAGTTTGTGACCACCATCTGCCCAAAATGGAAAGTTCCCAGCCGCTACTATTTTGCAAGAGTTGCTGTTCCAGCACTACATCACGACGTGCTGGAATTGCTTGGAAAAGCCTTAAAACAGAGTGCTGTTCAGAGTATACACCTGACAACAGACATGTGGACCAGTTGCCAAGCCACTGATTACATGTGCATCACTGCACACTGGGTCTCTTTTTCGGGTGTTAAAGATAAGATATCTGACGGCGTTGTTGACACCGCTGAGATTTTTAAAGACACTCGCAAACATGCAACTGTAGCCATGTTTGCAATGGAGAAATCTCATACTGCTGCTAACATTTTGGATGAGTTTAACAGCAAGGTGTTGGAGTGGCTGCGACCAAGAGGTCTTACCATTGGTTTTGTTGCCACGGACAATGGCAGTAATGTAGTTCGGGCCATGAAAGATGGTGGGTATTTCAGGGTGCCATGTTTGGCACACTGCATTAACATTGTTGTGCAAGACTTTCTGAAAAATGAAAGCAAAGTCAGCAGCTTACTGACCACCTGCAGAAGAATATGCACACATTTCAACCATTCTTTTAAAGCCCGGAAGGAGCTGAGGGTGATTCAACGTGAGCATAAAATGCCAGTCAAAGCACTCATCCAAGAGGTGCCAACACGTTGGAACTCAACGTATTACATGCTTGAGCGTCTGTTTGAGCAGTACATACCACTTAATGCTTATGTCATGAAAAGGTCAGGGGATCCTACAGTGAAAGGCATGAGAGTTGAGATGACCCAATGGGACCTTGTCAAAAGCCTGACAGAGATGCTACTTCCTTTTGAGGTCTTCACCCGTGAAGTGAGCCGGGAGGACTGTACTATGGGCCAAGCTATCCCATTGTTGTACATGCTAGAGCAACAGCTGAAGGATGTGGCAGAAATGTACGCAGATGTGGATGACAAAGTAGAAGCACATTCTTTGGCAGACACCTTATCCGCTCGCTTATCTCACAACACAAGGCTTCAAAATAACATTCTGTCAGATCCACATTACATTACTGCCTCAATTTTGGATCCACGTTACAAATTATTGCTGCGCAGTAATGAAGTCATTCCTTTTTCAGAAGTGAATGTTGCCCAGTACAAAACTTGGATAGCTGAGGAAGCCACTGAATTTGAAAACGAAAGGATCTTCATTAAAGGCCCGCCCCTCCAGGTCAGAAAAAGTACTGCAGGGCACCCAGAACGAAGTTCTACTTCAGAAGCCAAGAGCAGTGCGTTTGCCTCCCAGCAGTCAACACTGCCAGCAGCAATAACATCAACAGCACCAACAGGATCATCAGGCACATTTCCAAAAACGGCAGGTGATTGGTTTCTACGGAAAGGGTATTGCACATCAATGACTGATGCAAAGGCAAAAGAGGCCCAGGAAATCGGAGCACCCCTGAACATTGAGCGGATGGTTCAGGCCTATCTAGATGACACAACAGAGGTCTACATGGAGCAAAGCCCATTGGTGTATTGGTATGGGAAAAGAAGCCAATGGCCAGTGCTCAGCAGGCTGGCGATAAAGTATGTGGCTTGCCCTGTTGCAAGTGTCTCTTCAGAGCGTGTTTTCAGTGCTGCTGGTGCCATTGTTACTGTCAAAAGGACCAGTCTCTCGCCCAAAAGTGTTGAGAGGTTAACCATGATCAAAATGAATCAACACTTTATACCACCGGAGTACAAAATACGTGAATCACAGGAGGAAGAGGAGAGTGACTTTGATGACATAAGTAGTGGATTGTTAGACGTACTGCTGTCCGAACCACCAGAGTTTGAGGACGAGCTCCTCTTCCCTGACAACTAGGCTTTCAAATTGTTCTCCCTTCCTTTATTTGTGTGTGACTGTGTGTATCTGTTTTTCTGGTTCAAAATCTACATTCACAACAAAGCCATCAACAGTCTCCTTTTTTTATTTCCCTATTGGAGTTGCACGTCTGTGCATAACTGTCCACTCCACTCCTCAGGGTCCTGCTCCATGTTCCTTACTCTCCCTAAGTACATTTCAAGCAAGTCAGACATTGGATGGAGATGGAGAATAGTACAATACATGTTGCCTCTAACAGTCCCTCCATAAGAAGTGAAACGTGACTCCACCTATATTCCATTTTGTTTCCAATCCGAAAGAAACTCATCACTGACTGGCAGAAGGCTAGGCAGGCATCAGATCAGACAGCCAAAGAGAACACCAAGACAGGTAATGAGTGATTATTGTGAATGATGGTGGCATGCATTGCATTGGATGCTGGCTCACTACGAAGAATTGTGCATGCCATGAAGTAGAACTATACTAGTTTACCGACAAAGTACAAGTGACTCAGGTGTGGTGACAGTTAATGTTTCCTTGCTGTTTAATAATGACCACATTGTACTCCTACCACTGCAGGTGCCGGCCAATATCCGTTGCAATTTGGTAATATGGAATATATTATAAACTTAATCAGTCACTACAGACTGAGTTGGTGTTGGAGAATACGTACCACACGGTCACCATCATTGAGGATGCTGAGCATACTATCTTTGCACACAGTCAGTTGGATTGGAGAAAATGTATGGAATAACGGCGTTTGATGGGCTGACATAAAAGGTAAAAAGTTTGAACAAGAACCACAGCAGACCTTGGCTAGATGTCCTTGTAGTGGTGTGGACTGGAGTAGAGTGTAGTGGTATGACGGACAGTGGCGCATTGATTTAGTCACTTCATTGGGAAAATTCTAGGTTGCTGCAGTGCATTTGACATTTCTCTGGCTCGGTCAAAATGTAAGTAAGGGGTAGGGTGCCTGGCCTGTGCCGCGGTTCTCCTGTCCTGTGGCTGTGCTGGCTCCTGAATCCTGTCCCGTTGTTGTTGTACCTTAATGCTTGCTGTAGAGTAGACACACTATGTAGCCTATCCAAGCTGCCTCAGTCTGAAAGTGTTCTCTCCAGAGTGTTGTCTTGCACTCCACTGTAATTGAGTTTATTGTTGTAAAGGCTGTAATTTTTCAATACCCCGTTTGTTTTTCCATCTACACTTACAGGCCGGCCTTTACCCTGTGCTACAGTGGGAGAAACGACTCACACGTACCTTCCAAATACGCATCAGGCTTTTGATGGGCTGACATAAAAGGTAAAAAGTTTGAACAAGAACCACAGCAGACCTAGGCTAGATGTCCTTGTAGTGGTGTGGACTGGAGTAGAGTGTAGTGGTATGACGGACAGTGGCGCATTGATTTAGTCACTTCATTGGGAAAATTCTAGGTTGCTGCAGTGCATTTGACATTTCTCTGGCTCGGTCAAAATGTAAGTAAGGGGTAGGGTGCCTGGCCTGTGCCGCGGTTCTCCTGTCCTGTGGCTGTGCTGGCTCCTGAATCCTGTCCCTTTGTTGTTGTACCTTAATGCTTGCTGTAGAGTAGACACACTATGTAGCCTATCCAAGCTGCCTCAGTCTGAAAGTGTTCTCTCTAGAGTGTTGTCTTGCACTCCACTGTAATTGAGTTTATTGTTGTAAAGGCTGTAATTTTTCAATACCCCGTTTGTTTTTCCATCTACACTTACAGGCCGGCCGGCCCTTTACCCTGTGCTACAGTGGGAGAAACGACTCACACGTACCTTACCAATACGCATCAGGCAGGCAGTGATACCCAAGATTGATGTGCGGAGTGTCCATGGAAGGGAGGACCAAGAAGAATGACGAGAATGATGCAACTCCTCATTTGGACCAGGATAATACAGTAACTTTAGTATCATCATTCGTCTTTACATTTATTTGCTTGCTTTTTTCTCTTTAATCATTACGACTGTGTGTTGTGGTTTGTTTGTTAATTGATCCAACTTTTTTTTAGTTTCCTTAGCTAGCTTGAAAAATGAAAGTAAGCCCGGTAGAGCAGGTAATTGGGTTTGGTCTGAGCTCTGAGGGCGTCAGACAGGCAAGGCAAATTTCAATTTCGTCCCTGACTGTACTGTCTCATTGGGTCATAGTAGTTATAGTACAACTCATTATCTCATTAACCATCAAGTTATCCTCCTCAGCATGCATGCATTTGCTTTCTCTCACTTCATACTTTGATTTCTTTGATAATGGATCATGGTCGTCTTACAAGATTGTGTTTTACTTTTGTTGTGTCCATGCATATTGTCTGTTTTTCTTTCTCAAACCTTTCCCAAAACCCCACTTCCCATCCAATCATCAATCCCTAACCCTCTTTCCCCGGGTTGTGTGATTTATATTGAGGTGTGATGTGATGACTATGTACACCAATTGATCACACGCTTGCTGGGGCAGATGTGGTGAAAGCAACAGTAATTGAATTTCAACTAAGGCAGGGCAAGGATCTTCTTCTGCTTGACCACCCATGCTGTAGTTTACTTTGTGTTCTGTTCCACTCCTCCTCCCTGAGTCTCAGTCAAGTGACTTTCTCTTTCTTTTTTCAAACGCTATTGCCAGTGTCTACTACTACCACCACTATAATGGCATCTACTCCGTCAATTTGGGAAACCAACCATGCAGCCATCAGTGTGCCGAACTTCATCATCAATCACAGGTAAGATAAGTTTGGTGGGAGGTATGGACTAGGAGGAGAGACTGACAGTACTATGACAATTAAAAATAACTCAGTGAGGGGTACTGCATCTATCGGTTTGTGTGTTACAAAATCGGCAGATCTTTTAAATCAAACACTGGCTGTGGGCATGCAGCAGCACGGAAACAAAGTAAACAACCATGTAACTTACATTGAATTCGGAAAACTATAACCCACCACAAAAAACATTAACATCATATAAATAAATAGTAAGTATATTTTTAATATCCCCTAACAAAAATAAACTATCCCGCTCTGACCTAACCCACCCCCCTCCCTAACCCCAACGAAACGAAAGTCCAAAGTCCCAATGTCCGTTGAAATCCCCAACGCCCACAAACCCACCCACCAACAAAAGGAATTAAAAAAGGGGCAAACGACGAGGTCCTCTACTGTCGGCGGGCCTTAAGGTGTTTGTCCACCAGGATCTTGACCCGCTCCTCCATGTTCTCCTCCCAGCGGGCCATCCGGCGGAGCAGCTGGCGGCGAAATGCCCTAAAGTTGCTTCCAGGGTGGGGGGCAGCAGTGCTGGAAATCGAGGCGCGGCGGCGGGCAAATGCCGGACCACGGCGCCGTGAAAGTGGAGGCCGGGCCTGACTGGGGCCCGGGGCATTGGAGGAGGCTGCAGCTTCAGCCGCCTCCTCCTCCTCCTCCTCCTGAGCCACCAGCCGGCGATAATGCTCGCAGATGGCCTCCAGTTTCCGGCGCCGGGCCCTAGCGGCCAACTCCTTCCTTGATGGTTTATTGGAAGGAGTATCATCTATATCAAAAAAGAAAAAGAACATGTTGGAGCCAATACTCTTAGCAAAACAGGAACACTAATCATTCAACACATAGTGTCACAGTATCACTAGCAAGCACAGTTCATAACATTTGGGATTTGGTGCTGGGGTAAGTATCTCTAATCCTACTTCCTTTGACTCTAACATTTGTGACTGTTTCAGACATTATTTATAAATATAATCGTACTATGTATGTACTGCGGTACACCAGTCGTGCTGTTCTTATCTGTAGTTTAGCCCAATTACATAACCTTGTTGTAGGCGGCATGCCAGGTCCATCAGCTAAGCTTGCACCCACCCAAGAGAAACAGATATGAGCCACATGATGATGCAGACTCACGTTACTTTTATTTACTACTACTGTCTGCAGGTGGGGAAGCTCATCTTTTTGTCTGACGCCTTACGGCCGTTGGCACTGGTCATACTCTGTTACATGAGGGCAAATGGCATGCACAATTTCACTTACACCCTACCATGGGTACTACAAAAAGGCTGATTATTTATTTATCGGATCCAACGATCATTGCTTATATTCATATTATAGATGCTGCTAGTGCTAATACGATATACGACATCAGGTCGGTAGCGGTCGGTGGTGGGAGTGCTGCCGGTCGGTGACGTGGGAAGGTGCAGGGTGGGGATAGTAAACGATGGATTAAGGACATTCACAGGTAATTAAAGAATACATAAAAAAAAAACCATTGCTGCACACAGTAGCACACACTGCATCGCATTCGGCGGTGCAGTGCGCACCTTGAAAATAGTTTAATTTATTTTTATGTTGATTACCTGTATTTGGCCGTAACAGTAATACACAGTTTACTCGCCAGTGCCACCCACCCGTCCCCTCCCCATGTCGCCGCCCGCCAACAATCCCACCACCAACCGCTACTGCAGAGGGTACTTTGCTTTCATTGCTTGTGTAACCAATATACATAAACATTAAACAACAGATAGGCCACCCTTTGCAGGCTGGCTGCCCCAATCAAAAATACATTAATAATAATAGGTAGGGAGTGGTCCCCAGAGTGGGAGGAAGGGGTTTCCGCTTGATAATATATGACGTGCTTGCAAACTACTGCAAGTGTACTGTATGCTCATAATACTACCTTGATTCCTCTAGGCTTTGCTACTGTCGCGCAGTTTCTGTTACATTTTCTTCAAAGTAAGAATCTCCAGTGACACTTTCCACCTATACTGTCTCTTGGTGATAGTACATCCAGGCATACATCCATTAAAGTAAACGTCTATCCTTTTGTATATATCTCTTAACAAACCTTAGTTGGTTTCACCAACAAACACCCATGCTTCTGCTCCTTCCTTCCTTGCCTTGGCTTTGAGTTTGAACCAAAAACACCGCTGATTTTTGCTATCTAGTACTATCCACCCATACTGTGCCGCCCACCCAGGCAGGCATTCTTTCACCTTCCACCCATCCTTCAACAACCCATGCATCTGATCTTATTACTATCAGACTCCTATACATGCTTCCAACAACATATCCTTCTCTGCCGGTCAGTCATATTGTTTATCTCGCCCGTCCTTCCACCCTTAGTGCTTTCCCTCTATGTTCAACACATCCATGAAGGTCATCTGATCTGAGTTTGTCTTCTCCATAAAACATTCACAGCTGATTTTGGAATCAAATAGAAGAGGCCATTGGTTACTCTACTCACGCTGGTAATGCTACGTAAAGGGTGTCTTCTTCAACCGTTGTATAATGTCGCACAGTACAGTGAAATAGTGAACACAGTTCCATCTAGCTGTAATGTCAAGAAGTAATGAATATAACTTACCGCCGCCGGCCACTGCTGCTGGATCCCCCCTGGGCCCTGTGTCTCCTGCAGGTGCCGCCAGTTCGCCTGCCCCCTCCGGAATGGCCGCATCGCTGGCCCCGACGGCACTGGTGGATGGTAGTGTGCCTAGAAAAAAGCATCACATTTTTTAGATGCCTGTAAACCTCCCCTATTTTAAGTGTTCACTTGGAACATTGAACAAAAAGTTAATGCGATGCAACATACATCAGCACTAGACAGTAAGTACAGTCAGTAGACAGACACTAGTAGGATATGGTTCCACTTCCTAGGGTCATCTAGTCCTACTCTACTCTTTTGAAAGTTAGCCTGAGCCATGAGTAACCCTTTTAGATTCATCATGTCGACTACTACTCTTTTGGTGCATATTATACCTGCCAGCGTATTCATGTGCAGTAGATGCCTTTAAGGCCGCTTGACTGTTGCGTACAAGTGAAGAGGTCGAAAAAAAACCAACATATTGACTTTGTTTAGTTTATATTGCTTAGCCATCACACATACATGTTACACTTTTTGGCATGACTGCAAAATGCTAGCATCATTCACCAGTATACTATCTAACGGCTAACTCGCAGCGTTTTTCTCATATATCATAGGCGAAAGATTCCCTTCTACAAACCAGAGATTTACAGAGCA
Source organism: Triturus cristatus (assembly GCF_964204655.1). NCBI lineage: Eukaryota > Metazoa > Chordata > Amphibia > Caudata > Salamandridae > Triturus > Triturus cristatus. The sequence continues at coordinate 950,193,715 of NC_140585.1, forward strand.
TAGTGGATGCAAGATGATGTAACCAGTATTTCTACGTTCTACGGTGAGGGATCTTCCACAATTATAAAGATCTTGGCTCTTGTTCTTGTTGTCAATCATGCACTTGTAAATGTTTACTGTTTTAATGTTAGGCTTTTTGCTGGCTTATTGACTATGGCTGTCGTAAATTAAATTTCATATTAACGATGTACAGAGTTTGATACTTGTTTCAAATAAACCTTTTGAACTTACACATAGACTCTGTGGTATTTGGTGTGGTGGAGTGGACTTACACAAGTGTGTGAGCAAAATGGTGTTTGTTATTATGTTCTGGATTGTCTCTGTCTACGTCATCATCAACATTGTGTATCGTCTTCGTGGGGGGGTCGGGAGTGGGACCCTAATGTGAGACACTATAGCTAGTCTGTTAGGGGATCCTGGGTTTTTCGGACTGAGGTGTGATCAGTAAGATCCAACCTCCCATCAGCACCATCCTATTTTGTTGTGCATAGTTCTGTATGTGGCTCTGCAGAATCCTAGACAATAGTAGTATCATGTACTATCCGATCAAAAATACTAGTCAAATATCTGGTTGGGCATTTTGTTTGTGGTAATTGTCAAAGCCTCAACATTGAGAAGACTTGAAGAGGACAACCCAAAGGACAGGACCCAGTGGCTAGAGCTATTGGTCAATCAGAGTTTTATTGTTGCAAAGAAAACCTTCTATTAAAGAGTGGGCAACTGTGCAAGCTTCGCTACACACAGAGTAATAATAGTAATAGTAGTAGTAGTAGTATTAGTAGCACAGAGAGTCATAGCAGAGGGAGTTAGAAGCAACTTCGAGGCAGGGATAAACAGAATTAGTAAACAGATAGTCAAGGTCAAAGAAGTAAGCTTTTGTAAAAAAGAGATTCAGAAAGTGGAACCATAATTTAGAGTTTGGGAAAAAAAAGATGCAGTAACATAACATTTAGGGAAATATAAATGTCAATCTAACCAATGGAGGACTTACTGGGGCCAGCTGCAGGAGCCTCAGTAGAGGAGAGGTCCTGGGGTTCCCCCGCCGACTCCGACCCCGTCTTCTTGCCCCTGGGTGGTGCTGATGATCATGTAAAATATAATAAAGAGACCAACATTAAGGAGTGCTGTGAGAAAAATAATAAATCATTTGGAAAAAACAATAAGTCAAAGAACATTTTAGGAAACAACAAGTGCAATAAAATTGACCTATCTAATCAGATGGATCGACTACTGGCTGCTTCCTAGTGCATTTACGGATCGTCTACTTATTTATGAACACTCCAGTGTTCCTTGATCATTCTGATTCCAAATACTAACAAAGCCTAGTAAGTACCACCTGACCTACACCACCTATTCCAGACGGGCCAATTGTTCACTAAGTCTGCACTTCAATTTTTTTCAGCCATCAAATGCATAGATGATGAGATGGACACATGCATAGTTGCATACATTAGTGCATACATACAACAAATTGTGGGTTGGTTGCATAATGCTGATCTAGTTCTGCTACTGACTGACCATGCTAAGCCTACCACACACTAAACAAAGTACAAAAGGTTCGACGGAGGACTGGGGTAAGCAGCACTCAGTGACAGAGGATGCGTCATGCAGACCGCATAAAACAATTAGTAACTACTACTAACAAACTAAACCTAGTATCCAATATCCATCCACCACTATTTCACAGTAGGACAATGGAAGGACTAGAGTCTCTCTAGCAAATCGCATTACCTAACTTCAGTTCTGTAAAGTAAACTCTTACATAATCAGCATCAGATTCAGCACAAGCTAGCGCAAACTACGTTGCAAACAAGTAAGAGTACCACCGTGCACCTGGGTCCTTAAATCAAAGAGCATTTTGCTTTTTGGAACGTAATACCAGCAACGCTTGGCACGCAGCAGTAATCTTGTTGTTCATCTAATTTAATATACACAATCAGTTACTCACCAAGCCCGATGACCTCGACACCTAGCAGGTCCAACAGGTCCTGCTCCCGGTCCAGGATGTCGGACCACCGGTGAGCTAGCTGGTTGTGGGTGCGCCGGATCCCAGTGCACCGGAACACGGCCCGGCGCACCTTCGCCCACCGACGGTGCCGCTCCTGGGTAGCGTACCCGGAGCCGGGCCTGCCGCCTGCTGCCAAGGTCAAGGGGAGGAGGCGCTGGATGAAAAAAACAAGAGCCGCCACCTCCTCCTCCCCAAACAGTTGCCGGGCCTGCACCCCTGCAGGACGCATTCTGCCGCAAGGCAGGCGGCGCTTCTCTGCGCCTGCAGGTCCCTTGCCCTTGGGACTTGGTGTGCCCTTGGCCATGGTTCTGGGGTGGGTGGGAGGCGGAAAAGAAAAGTCCGAAGGGGAAAAAAAGTTAGGGGGAAGAAGATAGAAAGAACTTTATAAAAGTAACAAAAACACAGTAAAAGTAGAAATAAAATGCAAAATATAAACTGAGGCAAACAGAGAGATAGATAATAACTAAAAAAAAGTCAGGAAAAAGGCTTTAAAGACAAAGGATTGCTGAGATAAAGGGAGGATACAAAAGTAGGCCCAGAAACATGGCATAGAGTGAAAAACAAGATGGCCGCGCCCATTCGCGACCGCGTGGGTAAGTTTGCGCGATATTTCTCATGAACATGTACAATTTATCGCGAACAAGTAAAATGCGCTCCCGAACACGTCAATGCACATCGCGAACACGCTATCCGCGACCCGGAACAGGAAATAAGGCATCGCGAGCGGGCGGGACTATAGAAAAACAAGATGACCGCGCCCATTGGCGACCGCATGGGTAAGATCGCGAGATATATCCCCCGAGCATGCAAACAGTTCCCCGAACATGCTTACCACGCTCGCGAACAAGAAAAAGCCATCGCGAACAGGCTGCCACAAGCAACTACGCAAGCTCGCGAAGCTTCGCGAAGGTCGCGTAGTGCAATGACATCTTCGCGAAGCTTCGCGAAGCGCGACTACGCGAACTACGCCCAGGGTTAATAATAAACTTTTTATTGAAAATTCTAATCATAAAAAAAGTACAAATTAATACTATGGAAACATTTGGTACATTTCAATACATATATAATAAGAATAAAAATGACACTCTAAGTGTAATATTTTTCATTTTAATTAAAAATACTATTTATGCATTAATTAATTGTATTTTATGAAAATGATTATGTAATATACATTAAGTTAATGTGTTGTAACACAATATTTTATTTACTCTAGGATTTAAATAAAGTTTTAACAAATCCACTCATATATTATAGCCTTACAGCCCGCCGTAGCGGGCTATACCGGCTATTAAAGGTCCGCTCCAGCGTTAAAGGCCCGAGCCTTTAACTTTACACTGGTAAATCCTGCCATGCATACCTCCACAAATATACTTATGATTGCTACCTCACATCATACCTATATTTTGTGGGGCTATCAGCAACGTTTACTACCACATTCTTTTATTGTATATTGTGTCTACATTGTTCTCTAATTTACTGAAATTATCACAATATTTCTGCGCATAACGAGCATTAGTGTATACGGTGGAAGTGCAAGAAACATAAACACATGAGAGGTTTATGTAGACCTTGGCTTCGAATACAAAATGTAGGTCTTTCATCCGGGTCACATTGCATGAATTATCTGGGTAAATGTGGGGCAAACCGTGTATTTCAAACCGCATTAGGCCAGTAGCACATCTACAAGACAGAATGTTATTAAAAACATATTTGATCCTGTAACATTTGACAAAACACGTATCTTTACTGGGAGTTGCTCCCACTCGCATGGGAATCCGTGGAGAGTAAACTGGCTAATGTTATATTTAGAAACACATTCGGGAAGTATTAGTAGTCAGAATACGATATAATTTAAATACAGAGGTTTAAGAAGAACACTACTGACACTGCTGACTGTGTAGCATTGGTGAAAACTTACTTGCATTTAAATAGTATAAACAAACAACAAATGAGCTTTTAAGAAATTATACATTCTAGTTGATAGTAAAATAATGGGGCAAATTTACAATAGAAGTGACGGAGCGCTGCATTAACCCATCTTGGCTTAACGCAGCTCTCCGCCACTTCTGAAACGCAGGGCTGCACCATTTACAACAATATGGTGCAGCCCTGTGTTTCCCCCTGTGTTGGCGCTAAATTTAGCTGCCTAGCGCCAACACAGGTACGCTTGCACCATAGTGCAAGGGTGTCTGCGTTGCAGGGAAGAATTGCTTATGTGCAGGAGGGTGTCCCTTCCTGCACATAAACAATCGTTAAAGGCATTTTGGAGCTTCTATGTGTGATGCTTAATGTTTATGTGCAGGAAGAGACATCTTCCTGCCCATAAACAGTCAATGGAATTTTGCTGTTTCCATGTGTGCTGCACAATGCAGCACACATGGAAAAAGCAAAAACAAGGAGAAATTAAACATTTTTCCTTGGTGCACCATGGTACGATCAGGTTTTCCTTGGTTTTAATTTTGCGCTGCCCCATATTTACGCCACCCTTGTAAATATGGCGATACCAAAGGGGATGATGGACGGAGCGTTTGAGCAAATCAAACTCTCACCCCCAGTCAACTGATCTGGGTTTAATCCATCATCATTCTTTAGCTCACTCCACCACCCCAGTTCAGACATGCCATATGCAAATCAGTCTGACCCTGTGCACCATGGGAACAGTCCAGCCCGTTCCCATGGTTCCCATGAGGCACAGGGTCAAGACTGATTTGCATATGGCTGGGTTCAAACTGGAATGGCATGGTGAGCAAAAAAACGATGGATATAGGCCCAGATCTCTGTACTGGGGTGAATGTATGACATTGTTCTGCATTCTGTCCATCAACTGTTGTTTTTGCATTTGTCACCCCGAGTGGGACGGGTATGCTCAGACGTGAGTCGCGTGCTCTCCATGCCACTGGAATCAAGCTATCCTGGCTGAAGAGGGGTGAAACCCTGAAACCGGTCCTAGGATGCTTGGTTCCAGTCCAGGGAGGACCTGGCTTGGCAGTTCGGGCTGGACTGTTTCCATGAGGCACAGGTTCAAGACTGATTTGCTTATGGCTGGGTTCAAACTGGAATGGCATGGTGAGCAAAAAAATGATGGATTTAGGCCCAGATCTCTGTACTGGGATGAATGTATGACATTGTTCCGCATTCTGTCCATCAACTGTTGTTTCTGTATTTGTCACCCCGAGTGAGCGGGTATGCTCAGACGTGAGTCCCGTGCTCTCCATGCCACTGGAATCAAGCTATCCTGGCTGAAGAGGGGTGAAACCCCGAAACCGGTCCTAGGATGCTTGGTTCCAGTCCAGGGAGGACCTGGCTTGGCAGTTCGGGCTGGACTGTACCCATGAGGCACAGGGCAAGACTGATTTGCATATGGCTGGGTTCAAACTGGAATGGCATGGTGAGCAATAAAACGATGGATTTAGGCCCAGATCTCTGTACTGGGGTGAATGTATGACATAGTTCTGCATTATGTCCATCAACTGTTGTTTTTACCCTTGTAAATATGGGGCAGCCTCAAAATCAGTGGAACGCCCACTGCAACACTCTAAGTATAGCGTGAAAGGGTGCCTTATTTACAAGGCAGTGTTCAGCCATGGTAAGTGGCTTAATGCCACATTGTAATATTAAACAAATAAACAAAAACAGGTTGAGGCAATATCCTACTGCACCTAACCTTACAGTGTGAAAAATATAGGGCCATATGTAGGTAATTTCTATTTACCGATTCCTAAATACCGAATTTTACCGATTCGGTATTTAAGAATCGGTAAATAGAATGTAGGTAAAAAATCCGTAAATTTTACCGATTCAGTAATATTCGTTATTACCGATTCGGTATTTACCGAATCGGTAATAAGGCATACCTTCCCATTCATTCCTATGGGCCTGGAGGCCCATAGAAATGAATGGGAAGCCAATCACTACTACCGATTCGGTAAATACAGAATCGGTAATAGGGGGAGCATATTCAAGGGTGGCAGGGTGTCACATTGACACCCTGTTGCACCCCTGAATCGTGCATGTGTGCACATGTGGCATGGGCATGTATGTCTGCCACATGGCACTTTTTAAAAAGCGCAAAATTGCTTTTGAAAAGGTATTCGGTATTTACCATCAACTTGTAGTTGGTGGTAAATAACGAATCCTTAAACCAAAAATGCACTCACTTGAGTGCTCCCTACATAGGATTTAAGGATTCGGTAATTTACCGATTCAGTATTTTACCGATTTCTTAAAATACTGAATCGGTAAATTACCGAATCCTTCAATCCAGCCTCCTACATCTCAAAGGGCTAAATACCGGTCGGTAACGGAAAATTTACCGATTTTATCGACCGGTATTGGCCCTTAGACTCTTATAAAGGTGCACAGAACCGAAAGTTCAACCCCATGCAACTTTCAATGGAAGAAATTTCCAACACAGAATCATTACAATGGTCCAGCACTATTTTTCAATAGACAGTATTACTTCTTATTCATAGTAATTCAACAGAAAACTCACGATATTCCATGCACAATTTCAATAATTCATATTCTCCGATAATTGTATTTTGAAGAAAATTCTTTCTTCTTGTTCACATTCTTCTTCTTTGAAAATTAGTTGCCACAGTAGCCAATGCCTTTCATTCTGATGGACTTCTTCAGGGCTTTATTTCAAAGCTGTTCTTATTGTAGACAATGAACACATGCGTATTTGGTACTTTTCCATGAAAGAGCTTATCCCTTGGATCATTTCAGGAGTACGAGTGCTCCAGAGCATAGATTTGGATTACGATGTACGCCCTCCTAAATTTACCGGCCGCCACTGCTGTGCTGTATCTTTTAGCTAATCGGAATGATTGAAAAATATGCCGGGCGCAGCACAATCATTCTATTTGCAGAATGGACTGTACCCCAGGTTCAAAACTCAACCTCCCCCAGAGTTTACATCAGCTCACATCTAGATCCACTTAGAACACTTTGGCATAGATAGCTGTTGCTGTAGCTGTTGCTGTGCTGTGTTGGGTGAGAGAAAGAGCAGGTAAGTGCCATATCTACCAACATATGGTGCTATCTTGCTCTCTTCCTGGCCCTGGTGCAGATTCAGTCATGCACGCAAATTTGAATCATGCAATGGCATCTGCTTCATATCTAGCATAGGTTTTGTACTGTAAGGTTATCCTTCCAGTACAAAATATTATGATGGGCAAACGTTTCCCGTTTGGAGCATGAAATAGGATTTGGAATGGGATGGGGAAGGATGTGAGTATGCCAAGAGGACAGTAGGAATGGAATTAGAAATACAGCAACATTACAATTAATCATCCTTCAACAGTCATGTTCCCTTCCGTCAGGCACACTTTCCAGGAGCTGGTTTACATAAAGTGCCCCGGAGGCACAACAAGCATAAGCACCCATTTGGTGCCCCCCCATGGCACTTTGGTATTACAGAAGGGGATGCAGATGCTTGTGTAGCACCTTATGTAATACTCATAATGCTGGTGCACATCTAGCGCCAGCACTATCATGAGCTGGCATTCCCTCATCTGCAGTGCGGCCATGGCCCCAAGCAAATGAGGCGATCACTTTGCCTCTGCACCCCTGCCGTATTATGGACGCGGGCACAGAGGAAAACATGCCCTTGGGAGGTGCAGTAAAAGTGTGCCACAAAAAGGTGGCCCACCTTTAGAGTGCTGCTTAAAGGCAGCCCTGGGGAGGGGAGAAAGGGGGTCCTATGGATCCCCAGACATCCCCCTGCAGGTGGGTGCAGTCACTCACTGCACCCGCCTGCAAGGGGATCTCTCTGGAGTGGTTTTAAAGCAGCCGCTCCATGTTGCAAGTAAAAGTCCTGCAAGTTCGTGACTGCCCTGAGGGCAGTGCCTTCTTTCTAATATGATGCACTGTCCCTGTTTGCACTAGGCGCACCTTTGAAAGATGTGCCCTGGCGCAAACAGGGAAAGTGCACTGTATACATAAGGTGGCCCCAGATAGTTGATTTTTCAGGGCCTTAAGCATAAAGGGAAGAAAGCATTTAAAAGTATTCTCGAGAAAGGTGGTTGAGGTGATTAACACGAGAAATGGAGAACAGCCTGGTCTCTGATGGGGGTTGATCAACATTTAGGTGGAGAACCTTCATGCCCCGTTGCCTTTGAGCATTCAAAGGGTCTTTCAGGCAACAGCAAACAAAACCTGAGATTTATTGAGGTGCCCATGATAGCATTGAGAGTGGAAGCAGAACGTGAAGGATGTTTCCTTTGGGACTGAAATTCCTTGGGGGAGCTTTAGAAGCTTTCACCCCACCCTAGCACGCTCATCTTGCACTCTTATTGATCTTGTTCCTTTTTTTGGACCATGGTTTATGGTAGGGGTGGGCAGAATTAGCGAAAGTGACTTTTGCAAATTATCGCGAAAATGTTAAAAATCTCCGCAAACACGCGGAAATCTTGCGAAGATGCAGAAGTTTTTTTCCCGCCCGTTCGCGGTATTTTCTGTGTGGTCGCGGCTCGCCAACTTACCCATGCGGTTGCTCGCGGGCGCGGCCATCTTGTTTTCACTCTTCTCGCGGTGCATGATCGCGAGAAGAAAGACGTGATCGTGCGACCAATGACATTACTGCGGGCGCGAACTGTCGCGAGACAGTGCAAATGGCTACCAACAATCCAACAATCCAACATCTCGGGAAAACTTGCCGGCGAACGCGGGGATTCAGGTAAGGCGATCGCACGCGCGCGAGAATGTATTATTTTACAGCGCGAGCAAGAAACAAATTATCGCTAAGCTGCGGACTGCGGAAATTTTGTCATTTTCGCGCTCTCCGCGGAACGCGAAAATGTCAAATTATCGCAATTTCCGCAAGCCGAACGGAAATTTAGCCCAGGCCTAGTTTATGGCTGCTGGGCACAATATTATTTTAATTTAAATAATTCTGTTGCGAGCCATATGGTCGATGTTTCTCAGCGTATCAGCTTGGTTGTTAGTGAAAGGGGCACACCTTATATATCCAAAATAATTATCTCTGTGGACTGTAAGTCCAACAAGTTCTTTTTCAGTGCTAGAAACTATGGCAAGGCAATGTCTCTGTTGAGGCCCCTAACCCACCATTCCAATCTTCAGAATTATGACTCATAGAAAGATCCCTGTAAATGGCACACATGTCAGGCAACGGGGCTGTGAGAAAGAGGCCAGGAGTAGGGGTGTGTGAAATGTGTGCAATTTGCTTTTTCCTAATTATGCGTTTTAATGTGAATTTATATCTTAGCGCAAAATGCATCGATGAACAATTTTTTATGCATGTGCGCATTTTGCAGTACACATTAGTTGAGAAACAAAGTGGCACAAGCAACTGCCAGTTGTTTTCTCACTGTAAAATGTTGCCACAAACGGTACACTGCCTGACTGTGCGCTCTCTGCTAATTAGTACCTTAGAGATTACTTATGATTTTACACAGCAAGTTGTTATATTTGTTTTGGTGGGTGTTGGATTTCTTTGGTCTGACTGGACACAAATTCACTGAAATATTAAATCTTACTTTTCTTTTTATTAAAGATCTTTCTCTGTAGATATATTTGATAAAACCAATGGACTACATTCTAGTAGACTTTGGTGTTATACGTCAGTAGGTACATTTACACATTTTTTTGCTTCTGATTTGGTGACAGCACACTTTGTTTCTTCACTTCTTATGGAGATTATTTATTTTTCTTCTTTCTCTTAGGATAAAGAACACTGTGCTTAATGGGGTGTAAATTGGCACTATATTTTCACTGGGATGGACAATTTGCCAAAATAATTCCTGTCTCTCTTAATTGGTGGCTCGTACCACATTTCTTTGGCATGGTTAGCTTAGTGCACAATATGTTTAGTATCATTTTAATAGCGTAGCTAATTGAATGTGTTACCCATTTTGCGGTGTATGACATGATCTCCATGTATATATCTGGAGGTGATTACCAATTTGCAAATTAATATCTGTGACAATATGCATGCATTTTCTGCTCCTACAGCCCTGAAGAAGTCTCAGTCAAAGACAAAACACGTGTTGGCTTTGCTGGCTGTGCTTGGACAATAGTACTTTGTGGCTGTATCATGACGTCTTCTGTATTGTGTCAAGGATGTGTCTGATTTGTACTGAATGTTGCTTTAATATGTATGTAATGTTAATGTGTTATTTATACTGGACACTACTAAACTACATCTATGGTGTTAAACCTTTCTTGCCATGTTTAATACGTTTTTTCTTGACCGTATTAAGTTGTGAACATACTAGTCTAAACTGTGTTGTGCTCCAGACATTTATTCGAGGTTCTAGCCAAGAGGTATTACAACCAGCCCTTGTATGAAAAATGCAGTAGCTGCCTCATTGACTTCTGCTTAGCCCAACTGTCCACATCTGAGTCTATTATATCTACACCCATAGTTTTATAGGTAAGGAAGTGTTACCGATTAGCCTACCTACAGCCTTCAGATTTCCTTGTACGTGTCACTGAATTACACACCCAATCAGACCTGTGCAGGGGCAACTTCTGCTCTTTGCCAGCAAGCTATAAAACAATAATTGTTATTTTTATTTTTTTTAACTTGTTATTGATAACAAAAAACAGAGACATATCTTTCCTGCAGCAATGCACATGGTATACAGCTTCTCATACAATTTACGTAAATGGGTCGCGACACTGCTCGTCATGCTGCAAATAACCCCAAAGGATTCTGGATAGTGTAGTGGCTACGGTGAGTACGCCTACGCCACGAGTATATAGAAATATAATGCCATCCCTGGACACGTGTTTCGAGGTAATTGCCTCTCGTCAGCAGGGAGCAGGTAGGTATGCGGGGTGCCGATGACTGCCATATATATAGGTAAAATACCTTCCAAGGCGCGCAGGTGCAGACACCGGGCTCGTCAGCCAAAGTCGCTCGAATGAGCTATTAGTAATTTACGTAAATGGGTCGCGACACTGCTCGTCATGCTGCAAATAACCCCAAAGGATTCTGGATAGTGTAGTGGCTACGGTGAGTACGCCTACGCCACGAGTATATAGAAATATAATGCCATCCCTGGACACGTGTTTCGAGGTAATTGCCTCTCGTCAGCAGGGAGCAGGTAGGTATGCGGGGTGCCGATGACTGCCATATATATAGGTAAAATACCTTCCAAGGCGCGCAGGTGCAGACACCGGGCTCGTCAGCCAAAGTCGCTCGAATGAGCTATTAGTAATTTACGTAAATGGGTCGCGACACTGCTCGTCATGCTGCAAATAACCCCAAAGGATTCTGGATAGTGTAGTGGCTACGGTGAGTACGCCTACGCCACGAGTATATAGAAATATAATGCCATCCCTGGACACGTGTTTCGAGGTAATTGCCTCTCGTCAGCAGGGAGCAGGTAGGTATGCGGGGTGCCGATGACTGCCATATATATAGGTAAAATACCTTCCAAGGCGCGCAGGTGCAGACACCGGGCTCGTCAGCCAAAGTCGCTCGAATGAGCTATTAGTAATTTACGTAAATGGGTCGCGACACTGCTCGTCATGCTGCAAATAACCCCAAAGGATTCTGGATAGTGTAGTGGCTACGGTGAGTACGCCTACGCCACGAGTATATAGAAATATAATGCCATCCCTGGACACGTGTTTCGAGGTAATTGCCTCTCGTCAGCAGGGAGCAGGTAGGTATGCGGGGTGCCGATGACTGCCATATATATAGGTAAAATACCTTCCAAGGCGCGCAGGTGCAGACACCGGGCTCGTCAGCCAAAGTCGCTCGAATGAGCTATTAGTAATTTACGTAAATGGGTCGCGACACTGCTCGTCATGCTGCAAATAACCCCAAAGGATTCTGGATAGTGTAGTGGCTACGGTGAGTACGCCTACGCCACGAGTATATAGAAATATAATGCCATCCCTGGACACGTGTTTCGAGGTAATTGCCTCTCGTCAGCAGGGAGCAGGTAGGTATGCGGGGTGCCGATGACTGCCATATATATAGGTAAAATACCTTCCAAGGCGCGCAGGTGCAGACACCGGGCTCGTCAGCCAAAGTCGCTCGAATGAGCTATTAGTAATTTACGTAAATGGGTCGCGACACTGCTCGTCATGCTGCAAATAACCCCAAAGGATTCTGGATAGTGTAGTGGCTACGGTGAGTACGCCTACGCCACGAGTATATAGAAATATAATGCCATCCCTGGACACGTGTTTCGAGGTAATTGCCTCTCGTCAGCAGGGAGCAGGTAGGTATGCGGGGTGCCGATGACTGCCATATATATAGGTAAAATACCTTCCAAGGCGCGCAGGTGCAGACACCGGGCTCGTCAGCCAAAGTCGCTCGAATGAGCTATTAGTAATTTACGTAAATGGGTCGCGACACTGCTCGTCATGCTGCAAATAACCCCAAAGGATTCTGGATAGTGTAGTGGCTACGGTGAGTACGCCTACGCCACGAGTATATAGAAATATAATGCCATCCCTGGACACGTGTTTCGAGGTAATTGCCTCTCGTCAGCAGGGAGCAGGTAGGTATGCGGGGTGCCGATGACTGCCATATATATAGGTAAAATACCTTCCAAGGCGCGCAGGTGCAGACACCGGGCTCGTCAGCCAAAGTCGCTCGAATGAGCTATTAGTAATTTACGTAAATGGGTCGCGACACTGCTCGTCATGCTGCAAATAACCCCAAAGGATTCTGGATAGTGTAGTGGCTACGGTGAGTACGCCTACGCCACGAGTATATAGAAATATAATGCCATCCCTGGACACGTGTTTCGAGGTAATTGCCTCTCGTCAGCAGGGAGCAGGTAGGTATGCGGGGTGCCGATGACTGCCATATATATAGGTAAAATACCTTCCAAGGCGCGCAGGTGCAGACACCGGGCTCGTCAGCCAAAGTCGCTCGAATGAGCTATTAGTAATTTACGTAAATGGGTCGCGACACTGCTCGTCATGCTGCAAATAACCCCAAAGGATTCTGGATAGTGTAGTGGCTACGGTGAGTACGCCTACGCCACGAGTATATAGAAATATAATGCCATCCCTGGACACGTGTTTCGAGGTAATTGCCTCTCGTCAGCAGGGAGCAGGTAGGTATGCGGGGTGCCGATGACTGCCATATATATAGGTAAAATACCTTCCAAGGCGCGCAGGTGCAGACACCGGGCTCGTCAGCCAAAGTCGCTCGAATGAGCTATTAGTAATTTACGTAAATGGGTCGCGACACTGCTCGTCATGCTGCAAATAACCCCAAAGGATTCTGGATAGTGTAGTGGCTACGGTGAGTACGCCTATGCCACGAGTATATAGAAATATAATGCCATCCCTGGACACGTGTTTCGAGGTAATTGCCTCTCGTCAGCAGGGAGCAGGTAGGTATGCGGGGTGCCGATGACTGCCATATATATAGGTAAAATACCTTCCAAGGCGCGCAGGTGCAGACACCGGGCTCGTCAGCCAAAGTCGCTCGAATGAGCTATTAGTAATTTACGTAAATGGGTCGCGACACTGCTCGTCATGCTGCAAATAACCCCAAAGGATTCTGGATAGTGTAGTGGCTACGGTGAGTACGCCTACGCCACGAGTATATAGAAATATAATGCCATCCCTGGACACGTGTTTCGAGGTAATTGCCTCTCGTCAGCAGGGAGCAGGTAGGTATGCGGGGTGCCGATGACTGCCATATATATAGGTAAAATACCTTCCAAGGCGCGCAGGTGCAGACACCGGGCTCGTCAGCCAAAGTCGCTCGAATGAGCTATTAGTAATTTACGTAAATGGGTCGCGACACTGCTCGTCATGCTGCAAATAACCCCAAAGGATTCTGGATAGTGTAGTGGCTACGGTGAGTACGCCTACGCCACGAGTATATAGAAATATAATGCCATCCCTGGACACGTGTTTCGAGGTAATTGCCTCTCGTCAGCAGGGAGCAGGTAGGTATGCGGGGTGCCGATGACTGCCATATATATAGGTAAAATACCTTCCAAGGCGCGCAGGTGCAGACACCGGGCTCGTCAGCCAAAGTCGCTCGAATGAGCTATTAGTAATTTACGTAAATGGGTCGCGACACTGCTCGTCATGCTGCAAATAACCCCAAAGGATTCTGGATAGTGTAGTGGCTACGGTGAGTACGCCTACGCCCAAAGGATTCTGGGTTATTTGCAGCATGACGAGCAGTGTCGCGACCCATTTACGTAAATTACTAATAGCTCATTCGAGCGACTTTGGCTGACGAGCCCGGTGTCTGCACCTGCGCGCCTTGGAAGGTATTTTACCTATATATATGGCAGTCATCGGCACCCCGCATACCTACCTGCTCCCTGCTGACGAGAGGCAATTACCTCGAAACACGTGTCCAGGGATGGCATTATATTTCTATATACTCGTGGCGTAGGCGTACTCACCGTAGCCACTACACTATCCAGAATCCTTTGGGGTTATTTGCAGCATGACGAGCAGTGTCGCGACCCATTTACGTAAATTACTAATAGCTCATTCGAGCGACTTTGGCTGACGAGCCCGGTGTCTGCACCTGCGCGCCTTGGAAGGTATTTTACCTATATATATGGCAGTCATCGGCACCCCGCATACCTACCTGCTCCCTGCTGACGAGAGGCAATTACCTCGAAACACGTGTCCAGGGATGGCATTATATTTCTATATACTCGTGGCGTAGGCGTACTCACCGTAGCCACTACACTATCCAGAATCCTTTGGGGTTATTTGCAGCATGACGAGCAGTGTCGCGACCCATTTACGTAAATTACTAATAGCTCATTCGAGCGACTTTGGCTGACGAGCCCGGTGTCTGCACCTGCGCGCCTTGGAAGGTATTTTACCTATATATATGGCAGTCATCGGCACCCCGCATACCTACCTGCTCCCTGCTGACGAGAGGCAATTACCTCGAAACACGTGTCCAGGGATGGCATTATATTTCTATATACTCGTGGCGTAGGCGTACTCACCGTAGCCACTACACTATCCAGAATCCTTTGGGGTTATTTGCAGCATGACGAGCAGTGTCGCGACCCATTTACGTAAATTACTAATAGCTCATTCGAGCGACTTTGGCTGACGAGCCCGGTGTCTGCACCTGCGCGCCTTGGAAGGTATTTTACCTATATATATGGCAGTCATCGGCACCCCGCATACCTACCTGCTCCCTGCTGACGAGAGGCAATTACCTCGAAACACGTGTCCAGGGATGGCATTATATTTCTATATACTCGTGGCGTAGGCGTACTCACCGTAGCCACTACACTATCCAGAATCCTTTGGGGTTATTTGCAGCATGACGAGCAGTGTCGCGACCCATTTACGTAAATTACTAATAGCTCATTCGAGCGACTTTGGCTGACGAGCCCGGTGTCTGCACCTGCGCGCCTTGGAAGGTATTTTACCTATATATATGGCAGTCATCGGCACCCCGCATACCTACCTGCTCCCTGCTGACGAGAGGCAATTACCTCGAAACACGTGTCCAGGGATGGCATTATATTTCTATATACTCGTGGCGTAGGCGTACTCACCGTAGCCACTACACTATCCAGAATCCTTTGGGGTTATTTGCAGCATGACGAGCAGTGTCGCGACCCATTTACGTAAATTACTAATAGCTCATTCGAGCGACTTTGGCTGACGAGCCCGGTGTCTGCACCTGCGCGCCTTGGAAGGTATTTTACCTATATATATGGCAGTCATCGGCACCCCGCATACCTACCTGCTCCCTGCTGACGAGAGGCAATTACCTCGAAACACGTGTCCAGGGATGGCATTATATTTCTATATACTCGTGGCGTAGGCGTACTCACCGTAGCCACTACACTATCCAGAATCCTTTGGGGTTATTTGCAGCATGACGAGCAGTGTCGCGACCCATTTACGTAAATTACTAATAGCTCATTCGAGCGACTTTGGCTGACGAGCCCGGTGTCTGCACCTGCGCGCCTTGGAAGGTATTTTACCTATATATATGGCAGTCATCGGCACCCCGCATACCTACCTGCTCCCTGCTGACGAGAGGCAATTACCTCGAAACACGTGTCCAGGGATGGCATTATATTTCTATATACTCGTGGCGTAGGCGTACTCACCGTAGCCACTACACTATCCAGAATCCTTTGGGGTTATTTGCAGCATGACGAGCAGTGTCGCGACCCATTTACGTAAATTACTAATAGCTCATTCGAGCGACTTTGGCTGACGAGCCCGGTGTCTGCACCTGCGCGCCTTGGAAGGTATTTTACCTATATATATGGCAGTCATCGGCACCCCGCATACCTACCTGCTCCCTGCTGACGAGAGGCAATTACCTCGAAACACGTGTCCAGGGATGGCATTATATTTCTATATACTCGTGGCGTAGGCGTACTCACCGTAGCCACTACACTATCCAGAATCCTTTGGGGTTATTTGCAGCATGACGAGCAGTGTCGCGACCCATTTACGTAAATTACTAATAGCTCATTCGAGCGACTTTGGCTGACGAGCCCGGTGTCTGCACCTGCGCGCCTTGGAAGGTATTTTACCTATATATATGGCAGTCATCGGCACCCCGCATACCTACCTGCTCCCTGCTGACGAGAGGCAATTACCTCGAAACACGTGTCCAGGGATGGCATTATATTTCTATATACTCGTGGCGTAGGCGTACTCACCGTAGCCACTACACTATCCAGAATCCTTTGGGGTTATTTGCAGCATGACGAGCAGTGTCGCGACCCATTTACGTAAATTACTAATAGCTCATTCGAGCGACTTTGGCTGACGAGCCCGGTGTCTGCACCTGCGCGCCTTGGAAGGTATTTTACCTATATATATGGCAGTCATCGGCACCCCGCATACCTACCTGCTCCCTGCTGACGAGAGGCAATTACCTCGAAACACGTGTCCAGGGATGGCATTATATTTCTATATACTCGTGGCGTAGGCGTACTCACCGTAGCCACTACACTATCCAGAATCCTTTGGGGTTATTTGCAGCATGACGAGCAGTGTCGCGACCCATTTACGTAAATTACTAATAGCTCATTCGAGCGACTTTGGCTGACGAGCCCGGTGTCTGCACCTGCGCGCCTTGGAAGGTATTTTACCTATATATATGGCAGTCATCGGCACCCCGCATACCTACCTGCTCCCTGCTGACGAGAGGCAATTACCTCGAAACACGTGTCCAGGGATGGCATTATATTTCTATATACTCGTGGCGTAGGCGTACTCACCGTAGCCACTACACTATCCAGAATCCTTTGGGGTTATTTGCAGCATGACGAGCAGTGTCGCGACCCATTTACGTAAATTACTAATAGCTCATTCGAGCGACTTTGGCTGACGAGCCCGGTGTCTGCACCTGCGCGCCTTGGAAGGTATTTTACCTATATATATGGCAGTCATCGGCACCCCGCATACCTACCTGCTCCCTGCTGACGAGAGGCAATTACCTCGAAACACGTGTCCAGGGATGGCATTATATTTCTATATACTCGTGGCGTAGGCGTACTCACCGTAGCCACTACACTATCCAGAATCCTTTGGGGTTATTTGCAGCATGACGAGCAGTGTCGCGACCCATTTACGTAAATTACTAATAGCTCATTCGAGCGACTTTGGCTGACGAGCCCGGTGTCTGCACCTGCGCGCCTTGGAAGGTATTTTACCTATATATATGGCAGTCATCGGCACCCCGCATACCTACCTGCTCCCTGCTGACGAGAGGCAATTACCTCGAAACACGTGTCCAGGGATGGCATTATATTTCTATATACTCGTGGCGTAGGCGTACTCACCGTAGCCACTACACTATCCAGAATCCTTTGGGGTTATTTGCAGCATGACGAGCAGTGTCGCGACCCATTTACGTAAATTACTAATAGCTCATTCGAGCGACTTTGGCTGACGAGCCCGGTGTCTGCACCTGCGCGCCTTGGAAGGTATTTTACCTATATATATGGCAGTCATCGGCACCCCGCATACCTACCTGCTCCCTGCTGACGAGAGGCAATTACCTCGAAACACGTGTCCAGGGATGGCATTATATTTCTATATACTCGTGGCGTAGGCGTACTCACCGTAGCCACTACACTATCCAGAATCCTTTGGGGTTATTTGCAGCATGACGAGCAGTGTCGCGACCCATTTACGTAAATTACTAATAGCTCATTCGAGCGACTTTGGCTGACGAGCCCGGTGTCTGCACCTGCGCGCCTTGGAAGGTATTTTACCTATATATATGGCAGTCATCGGCACCCCGCATACCTACCTGCTCCCTGCTGACGAGAGGCAATTACCTCGAAACACGTGTCCAGGGATGGCATTATATTTCTATATACTCGTGGCGTAGGCGTACTCACCGTAGCCACTACACTATCCAGAATCCTTTGGGGTTATTTGCAGCATGACGAGCAGTGTCGCGACCCATTTACGTAAATTACTAATAGCTCATTCGAGCGACTTTGGCTGACGAGCCCGGTGTCTGCACCTGCGCGCCTTGGAAGGTATTTTACCTATATATATGGCAGTCATCGGCACCCCGCATACCTACCTGCTCCCTGCTGACGAGAGGCAATTACCTCGAAACACGTGTCCAGGGATGGCATTATATTTCTATATACTCGTGGCGTAGGCGTACTCACCGTAGCCACTACACTATCCAGAATCCTTTGGGGTTATTTGCAGCATGACGAGCAGTGTCGCGACCCATTTACGTAAATTACTAATAGCTCATTCGAGCGACTTTGGCTGACGAGCCCGGTGTCTGCACCTGCGCGCCTTGGAAGGTATTTTACCTATATATATGGCAGTCATCGGCACCCCGCATACCTACCTGCTCCCTGCTGACGAGAGGCAATTACCTCGAAACACGTGTCCAGGGATGGCATTATATTTCTATATACTCGTGGCGTAGGCGTACTCACCGTAGCCACTACACTATCCAGAATCCTTTGGGGTTATTTGCAGCATGACGAGCAGTGTCGCGACCCATTTACGTAAATTACTAATAGCTCATTCGAGCGACTTTGGCTGACGAGCCCGGTGTCTGCACCTGCGCGCCTTGGAAGGTATTTTACCTATATATATGGCAGTCATCGGCACCCCGCATACCTACCTGCTCCCTGCTGACGAGAGGCAATTACCTCGAAACACGTGTCCAGGGATGGCATTATATTTCTATATACTCGTGGCGTAGGCGTACTCACCGTAGCCACTACACTATCCAGAATCCTTTGGGGTTATTTGCAGCATGACGAGCAGTGTCGCGACCCATTTACGTAAATTACTAATAGCTCATTCGAGCGACTTTGGCTGACGAGCCCGGTGTCTGCACCTGCGCGCCTTGGAAGGTATTTTACCTATATATATGGCAGTCATCGGCACCCCGCATACCTACCTGCTCCCTGCTGACGAGAGGCAATTACCTCGAAACACGTGTCCAGGGATGGCATTATATTTCTATATACTCGTGGCGTAGGCGTACTCACCGTAGCCACTACACTATCCAGAATCCTTTGGGGTTATTTGCAGCATGACGAGCAGTGTCGCGACCCATTTACGTAAATTACTAATAGCTCATTCGAGCGACTTTGGCTGACGAGCCCGGTGTCTGCACCTGCGCGCCTTGGAAGGTATTTTACCTATATATATGGCAGTCATCGGCACCCCGCATACCTACCTGCTCCCTGCTGACGAGAGGCAATTACCTCGAAACACGTGTCCAGGGATGGCATTATATTTCTATATACTCGTGGCGTAGGCGTACTCACCGTAGCCACTACACTATCCAGAATCCTTTGGGGTTATTTGCAGCATGACGAGCAGTGTCGCGACCCATTTACGTAAATTACTAATAGCTCATTCGAGCGACTTTGGCTGACGAGCCCGGTGTCTGCACCTGCGCGCCTTGGAAGGTATTTTACCTATATATATGGCAGTCATCGGCACCCCGCATACCTACCTGCTCCCTGCTGACGAGAGGCAATTACCTCGAAACACGTGTCCAGGGATGGCATTATATTTCTATATACTCGTGGCGTAGGCGTACTCACCGTAGCCACTACACTATCCAGAATCCTTTGGGGTTATTTGCAGCATGACGAGCAGTGTCGCGACCCATTTACGTAAATTACTAATAGCTCATTCGAGCGACTTTGGCTGACGAGCCCGGTGTCTGCACCTGCG
This sequence comes from Triturus cristatus, assembly GCF_964204655.1. Lineage (NCBI taxonomy): Eukaryota > Metazoa > Chordata > Amphibia > Caudata > Salamandridae > Triturus > Triturus cristatus. The sequence continues at coordinate 950,213,858 of NC_140585.1, forward strand.
CGCCTTGGAAGGTATTTTACCTATATATATGGCAGTCATCGGCACCCCGCATACCTACCTGCTCCCTGCTGACGAGAGGCAATTACCTCGAAACACGTGTCCAGGGATGGCATTATATTTCTATATACTCGTGGCGTAGGCGTACTCACCGTAGCCACTACACTATCCAGAATCCTTTGGGGTTATTTGCAGCATGACGAGCAGTGTCGCGACCCATTTACGTAAATAGCTTCTCATACAACATAGCAATATTAGTGCTTCCTATTATGCATCTTATAACAACCCAATTCAATTCTCATCCGGTTCGTTTGTGAAGCAGTCTGAAACAATACAGGCTCAAAGCTCAGTTTTAACCTTTCAGCGCCTCATTTAACTCTTTAATCAATCGCATACCCTAGTCCAGAGGCAGTATCACTACGTGACTTATAACACCTGTTACTGCGGCTGCTACTGTGGACTTCACGATGAGATTACACATCAGGGTCCTCCTCACCTCTTGGCCCTTCTTTCTTGGAAGCAAGATAGGTTTGGTATAGACCCCAGACGTTCTTAGGCCAATTACGAGGGGTGAGAAGGTCACTATAATACTCTGTTTGTGTACTACAGTATAACATATAATTTGACCAGCTTTTCATTGTTGGGGTCGGGCCCGGGACCAACAGATCGCCACTCTGCGCTTAGCCATCAAGAGCCCCATATCTACCAATCATCTAATCGCTTTAAGTAGATGTCTGGAAAATCCCAATAGTGCAAGCATAGGATCTGGCTCGAGTGTGGTGTCTGTAATATCTCCCAAAGTCTTAAATATAGAAGCCCAAAAGGTCGCAATCCCAGGGCATACCCAGGCTAGGTGAAAAAAATCAGCTGAGTTAGCACCGCAACGGTCACATGTTGCCGTATCGCACAGACCATATCTGCAAAGCCTGTATGGAGTATAATATCCCTGTTCAAAAATTAAAAATGTATCAGTCTATGATGCCCATTTAATGAAATGCGCTTGGTGCTCTCGCAACAATATCTCCATGCCTTATCATCAATCACCCAGTCCAGGTCTGCCTGCTATGATAATCTAGCCTTTATGTAATGGTTTTCCCTATATCCCTGTGCCATGTTATACATTTTGGAGACCAGTTGCACTGGATTAGTCTACCCTAATAACATGTGTGAGCGGGGCAATATCTGTTGGCTCATCTAGTTCACTGCCAAGGAGTTTGTTCAGTGCCTGCCTCACCCTGTGGAAGTGGATTCGTGTCAATGGTGTGGCGTGCCGCTCTTCCTGCTCAGTCTCGTCCCATGTAATTGCTTTATCCTACACAAACATGTCTCCTATTGTATGAATATTTTGTGAATTCAAGGCCCTAAGCACTCCTTTTTCTTTGCAAGGCGACAACCAGTGGCACTATTCCAATGGTGTCTGGGGGGAATATATAATGACGCCCGTTTGTAGTTTCGGAAGGTGATGCCATGCATGAATTGTCGCATTGCTAGAGTCTAAGATTCCGGTTCTGCGATCAGGAGGCCCAAACAGAAGGGCTGGCAATGGGGATGGAGCCGCTGCTACTCTCTCGATCTGAATATGTGGAGTGTCGGCGGTCCATATATTCAATGGTGCGCTTGTGCCAGCTGAGCTACTCTATAGTACAAATCAAGATCCGGGGCTCCCAGTCCTCCCAAGCTGTAAGGCAGTGTGAGAATTTCCCACTTAACCCAGGCTTGTTTCCCCGCCCAGGCCAAACATATTAATAGGGCTGTCAGCGTCCAAAAGAAGAGCTTCAGGAGTACCATGGGAATATTAGTGAATGAAAACAGAAAACGTGGAAGGACCATCATTTTCATTATCGATACTCTGCCCGCCAACGACAAGGGCATTCGTATCCATCGGTCCACGTCGTCTTCTAATTTGGATACCGCTCTCCCATAGTTCTCTTTGAAAACGACCTCAGAGTCAGTATGCACCCTGATTGCCAAGTAGCGGACCGGGTCAGTCGTCCAACTTAGTGGGTATTCAGGCGTAAACTGAGCAGTAGCGGAAGTCCGCGGGAAGATGGTCGATTTCTTCCAGTTAACCTTGAGGCCCGATATCGCCCCAAATTTAATCACTTCACGCAGTATCGCCGATAAATTCTGGTCAGGGTTTCTAACATGTAGCAGTGTATCATCTGCGTATGTGGATGTAATCAAATTATAAATTAGAAATCGTACACCTCTATGGCTGTGGTACTCGCGCATTGCGCAGGCGAGAGGTTCCGCCACCAAGGGGTACAGCAATGGGGAGAGCAGGCACCCCTGACGTGTACCTATAGTAATGTGAATCGATTCGGTGACCATATCTCCTATTTTGATCCTTGCTGTAGGGGAGTTGTACAGCACTCCTATCATCTGTAAAAAGACACTACCTAGCCCCATCCTTGTGAGCACTTGGGTCATGAACCCCCGCTCCACCGAATCAATTGCCTTCTCCATATCTAGAAATACTGCAATCGCCTGGGTTTCTGTCTGGTATGTTGTATGGCCACAAACACCGTTCTCAGGTTAAAAGTGAAGATTCGCCAAGGGACGAACCCGGCTTGCTCCGGTGATATTAAAAGCGGCACTGGATGCTAGGATCTTAGCATATATTTTTGTGTCCACATTTAAGAGGGATAAGGGGTGATAAGACGAGCATTCTGCCTGAGCTTTATCAGGTTTGAGTATTGTAACAATTAGCGCTTCCCGCATTGAGGGAGGCATGATTCCCGATTTGCACATTTCCTCTAACAAAGTCTTTAAGTGTGGAGATAGTAATTTCCTGAACTCCTTGAGACTGTCAAACCATCAATGCCAGGGCACTGCTGGATTTCATCCCGGCCAGGGCAGCGGCTATTTCCTCTGCTTCCAACGGGGGCATAAGATATTCCCAATGTTCGTTCATTAGGCAGGGCAATTTAATGTGTGCCAGATAATCTAAGATGGTTTCGTCATCCCTCCCACTATCAGAATTATATAGTGACGCATAATATTGCTTAAATCGATTTGCAATTACCTGTGGTTCAATTAGACGTTCCCCATCCTCATCGTTAATAGCTACCATGCTTGCCTTCTCCCTTCACTTTTTAAGTAGCGAGGCCAGCACCCTGCCTGGGCGCTCTCCCTCTCCATATATTCTGGCTGACACATATTTGCCTAGATGCTTAATTTCCGCATCAGCCGTCGAATAATATTTTTGAAGTGTCAGGTGCAATTCTTGTGTGACTCCCTCGTCATCTTCTGTTTGCATCTGCTCTAGAGTTTTTAAGGTTGTCTCTAAGTCCAATAGGCGCTTACATAGGGCACGTAGGATGCCAGAATGTTTAGCCATGGGTATCCCTCGGATATAGGCCTTAAATGTGTCCCACACCATGGAGAAAGAATCCACTGACCCGATGTTAGCCTCAAAAAAGGTTTCAATGGATTGCCAGTTCAGCTTTAAAAACTGGGTCAAGAAATGAGTATTGGGGAAACCGCCAAGTAAAAAGGGGAATATGTTTCTGTGAAGTGTCCATGTCTATCTGTACCAGGGTATGGTCCGAGAGTGTGCTTGGGAGCACACCATAGTCCCGAATTGGCATGTATATATTCCTAGAGACAAACAGGTAACCTATCCTGGCATGTAAATTATAATATGCTGATTAGTGTGTGTAACCGCCCTGGACTTGCGAGCGTGTGCGCCATACGTCACTTGGATCGAGCTGGGTGGCAGCAGCAATGATAGACCGGGCTGCAGCAGTGCGGCGACGTTCAGGTCCTCCAGATCTGTCTAATTGTGGGTCTAGCACACAGTTAAAATCTCCTCCCCAGAGTATGGGACTCATGTCATAACCCCTCAATCTTCCCATTAAGTTTACAAAAAATGATGGGTTATCGTAATTTGGGTCGTATGTGTTAGCAAGAACTAGTCTTAGTCCTTTCCCAGTGCATCGCGGTATTGTGAAGCGACCTTCTGGATCTGTCTCCAGCGCTTCCAGCTTAAGTTCCGATCTCGGATTCACCCAAGTAATCACTCCCCGGGCATGAGAGGTAAACTCCAATGCGTGTCTATTACCCTACAGCCCCCTTTGTTGCTGCATAGAACTGTGTAGGGGCAAGTGTGTCTCTTGCAATAGTGCAATATCTATACCGAGCATGGTGAGATAGGCTAGGACCTTCCTCATTTTCCTATGGTTATTTGGACCGCGGACGTTCCAAGTTAAGATTTTTATTTTACTAAGCTGCGATTGCATCTAAACCGCTGGCAATTATCTTGGTGTATTGCAAACATCTGAGCCTATGTTTCTGTGCCATAGTTTGAATCTTCGCACCCTGCTATGCTTAGTCGAACCGTACTTCCTTACATATAGAAAAACAGGCAATTTAGGTCTCTGTACCCACCCTCCCCCTCCCACGTCATACATTCCCCAACTTTGCATGAAAGAAACAATCGCCCCCTCCCCAAAATAACATTTGAAAAATTACATCTTTTGTTTCCATAATACAAGCAACAAATAGGCTAGGGGCCTGTAGGTGGTATACACACGTGGGCGGATGTTACCTGCGCCTCTGTCCCTCCCGCTCCGTATTGCCATTTGGCATGTATGATGTCGTCTAGCCATTATTAAAACCATCTGACTAACAGTACAGTTAATGCACTAGAATATAATGGTATCAGCAATGAAAAATGGAACACTGATTATGTTACCTCGATATCCCCTGTAATGACAGTTATGTTTTGGCTTGGAAAGACTTCTTAATCTTCTATGTAACCCCCATTTGGTAGTCCTGAAGTTGATCCTATACGCCTATCTCTACAAGCACAGACAATTGCTTTCATGCATATAATGTTCTTATCTGCGAGTATGGAGTGTTCAGCAAACAATCTTATTCCTCAAGGTCGCCTCTGGTTGCTCCCTCCCATTCTGGCGATTCTGCAGTATATGTTCTGTCCTTAGACCATTCCTTCAGTGGTTTCTGTAGTTGTTTAGGGTCTGTGAAGATCCGGGTGCGGCCCTGTCTATTCACCCGCAGATGTGCCGGGTATAGCATTGCGTAGTCCAAGTTCTGGTCACACAGCTGTTTCTTCGGAGGTGCGCGCCTCCTCCACTCAGATAGTGAAATCAGGGTATAATGAGATATTTGAGCCCTCGTAGCGTCGTTTTTGCTTCTCTCTCGCCTCTTTTAGCGCTGCATCCCTGTCTCTGTAGTTGAGCAGTTTAGCAATGATAGGCCTCGGGGGTGCTCCTGGTGGAGGTCTCGGACCCAACGAGTGGTGTGCTCACTCCACCACAAACATTGGGGGGAACTTTTCCCTGCCGATTAGTTACACTAGTAGATCCTCGGCAAAGAGCTCCATGTTGCCCACATTGGTAGATTCCAAAAGGCCTGTAATGCGTATAGTACTACGGCGGGACCGAGCTTAAAGGTTCTCCGCCTTATCCTGAAATGACTGCATTAATTTCCCCATTTGTTTTTTATCGGTATCCATTTCAGTCTGTGTCTCCTCTACTTCTGTTACTCTGTGTTCCACCATGTGCATTCTCTCCGCATGCTTATCCATGCGCTCTGTCATTCGATCCATACGGAGTGCTAAAGAGTCAATTTTATTATGAATGGTGGTCGAGCTTTCTGTAGACTCTTCTGCATTGCTGCCAATATGGTTCTGATATCTCCCTCCTCCGGGTCTGGCTCATTGGTTTGCGCTTCCATGTTCCCAGCCGGGATCGATTCTCTCAATCTGGTCTTCTTTTGTTCGAAGTTCAACTTCGGCTGCATTTTGTCTACCTTGCCCATAGTGTTCCCCTGGATGGCACAGCACAAGGAGGTCACAGTGAGGAGTTAGACTTGCAGTCGGCACGGCATGCCTCCGCCAAGTTGCTGGCAATCTCCCTGTATCGCAGCGAGCATGTACCGGCAGCCTGAAATTTATTTCCCCAGTGTTGCAGCATGGGACATGTAATCGGCAGAATGATGGATTTAACCCAGATCTCTTGACTGGGGGAGAATGTATGCATTGTCAGCATTCCGTCCATCATTTGTTTGTTGTAACGCTTTTCGCCCTAAGTGGGATGGGTATTCCCAGACGTGGGACCCGTGCTCACTACGCCACTGGAGTCAAGCCATCCTGGCTGATGACGGCTCATAGCCAGAAACCGGTCCTAGGATGCTTGATTCCGGTCCAGGGAAGACATGGCTTGGCAGTTCGGGCTGGACTGTTCCCATGAGGCACAGGGTCAAGACTGATTTGCATATGGCCATGTCTGAACTGGGGTGGTGTAGTGGGCAAAAGAACAATGGATTTAACCCAGATCTCTTGACTGGGGGAGAATGTATGCATTGTCAGCATTCCGTCCATCATTTGTTTGTTGTAACGCTTTTCGCCCTAAGTGGGATGGGTATTCTCAGACGTGGGACCCGTGCTCACTACGCCACTAGAGTCAAGCTATCCTGGCTGATGACGGCTGATCGCCAGAAACCGGTCCTAGGATGCTTGATTCCGGTCCAGGGAAGACATGGCTTGGCAGTTCGGGCTGGACTGTTCCCATGAGGCACAGGGTCAAGACTGATTTGCATAGGGCCATGTCTGAACTGGGGTGGTGTAGTGGGCAAAAGAACGATGGATTTAACCCAGATCTCTTGACTGGGGGAGAATGTATGCATTGTCAGCATTCCGTCCATCATTTGTTTGTTGTAACGCTTTTCGCCCTAAGTGGGATGGGTATTCCCAGACGTGGGAACTGTGCTCACTACGCCACTGGAGTCAAGCTATCCTGGCTGATGACGGCTGATAGCCAGAAACCGATCCTAGGATGCTTGATTCCGGTCCAGGGAAGACATGGCTTGGCAGTTCGGGCTGGACTGTTCCCATGAGGCACAGGGTCAAGACTGATTTGCATATGGCCATGTCTGAACTGGGGTGGTGTAGTGGGCAAAAGAACGATGGATTTAACCCAGATCTCTTGACTGGGGGAGAATGTCTGCATTGTCAGCATTCCGTCCATCATTTGTTTGTTGTAACGCTTTTCGCCCTAAGTGTGATGGGTATTCCCAGACATGGGACCCGTGCTCACTATGCCACTGGAGTCAAGCTATCCTGGCTGATGACGGCTGATAGCCAGAAACCGGTCCTAGGATGCTTGATTCCGGTCCAGGGAAGACATGGCTTGGCAGTTCGGGCTGGACTGTTCCCATGAGGCACAGGGTCAAGACTGATTTGCATATGGCCATGTCTGAACTGGGGTGGTGTAGTGGGCAAAAGAACGATGGATTTAACCCAGATCTCTTGACTGGGGGAGAATGTATGCATTGTCAGCATTCCGTCCATCATTTGTTTGTTGTAACGCAGGCTTTGTGTGCAAGTAACTCTGTCCATAGGTGCTCAGACCCAGCCAACTTTGCCGATGTTATCTCCTCTAGCGTGGCTTACTACCTAATGCGCCAGTACCATGTGGAATAAAATGGCGTCTATGTGCCGCCGCCCTTGGAGTCAATCTGCTGCGGCACAGGCACTGTTAGTGGTTAGGCTGGTGCATAACATTCATGTCCGCTTAGTTTCCGAGTACCCTGTTGATGCTGCCACCTCTGAGCCGCTGGTGGGTGCACAATTCCTTCCCTCTTCACTGCTTATGTCTTCAGAGTTCGGGGCACGGCAGCTCCGTGGCGGCAAATTTAATGACCCTGCCCAGGCCGCACAGCGCAAATCCATGAGTCCAGGCCAGCCAGTGCTCTAAGGGGCGGGACACACTCGTCATGCAGCACCCGATGATTGCCTGGGGGGATATGGGACTCTTGGTACTATTCTGCACTCACCGCCGGTGCCACCAGCGGTGCACGCTCGTCTCCATGAGATTAATCGGAGCCAACGCCGTCCGCTTCACTGTTACTGCCCGGATCTCCACCAGCCCGCTTGTCTGTCAGGCGTCCGCACTTCGAGCTATCAGCTCTCTCCGCCTCTAGCGTCTCACACACAGCAGCACCGCTCGCCGTAGGAAGCCGCCACTCGTTCACGGTCGGCGCCGTGCTTACACAACTCAGCCGGGCTCAGCCAGTCCTCGTCCGTCCTCCGCACAGGTCCTCTGTTTAGGCTCACGTAGCCTTCCCTAGCACTGCAGAAATGCCGCTGCCCGTGTCCCACGCAGGGGGACATCAGCAGGGCAGCCCTCTAGTGGCCACCCGTCGGAGCTTCCCCCCCCTTGCTCCGCCTCTCTCGTGAGGCCGCGCCTCGGGGAGGGGAGGCCCCAATGGGTTTGGTTTGGGGAGGCGTGCCGCGGGGCTGGGCAAGGCTAGCCCCCTCCTTTTTAAGCGTCTCACCCCCGCAGATCGCCCTCTGCTTTCTGCGCTCCTCCTGGCCACACGAATTCCCACCCTTCCGCTTACCCTACGCTGCGGAGGCAGCACGCTATTGGAATGTAGTCATGTTTTTTCTTGCGTTGCAGGCGGAGTTACAGGGCGATCTGGAGGCAGAAGGGTACAGTAAGGGTACCTCTGCGACAGGCGGTACAGTAAGGGTACCCCTGTCCGGCACAGTAAGGGTGCCCGAGCCAAGGTCCGGGAGCCGAAGGAGGTTCTGGGAAGAACGCGACGGCGCCCCGTTAGTCCTTCGGGCGGTTGGGGGGCCTGACCAACCGGGGGTGTGCCATAACACGCTCCGCCCCATTAAAAGGGGCGGGAGTATTAGACAGATCATGTGATCCAAAGGAGGATCTGAAAAAATGTGCCGCACTGCCGGGCATCGACCCACCGTGCGTGCTGGCTCGCAAGGCGGGCGGAGCAGCGAGGGGCTGCTTGCCCTGGATCGCCCGTAAGATAACCCACTTATCGTCATACTTATGTTGTATGAAATAAACCTGCAGCAGTTCTTCACCCATAACGAATGTGTCAGTGTAATCTTTGGGTGACGTCTGTGCATGCGTGTTGAGTGGAGCGGATGACGGTGTGGTCACTATGGCTTATTTTGTTGTCACTGCCTTGGGACACATCAGGCAGTCAGTTAATGTCCCCACTGGCAGTACAGATTCAGGATAATTACAGGATAGTTAGACCACTCGACTGAGCTCGCTAACTAAGCAGCCATCTTGGAGTCAGGCAAGCTCCGCCCCCCTAAAACAATAATTAGCTTAGTCAATACCTGGGAGTAAGGGTCCAAGCAGGGGCAGCATGAAGGGGGCCTGCTGAACACTCAGAAATGGTGAAGAATGGTCAATCAGTGGTTGGGGGCAGGAAGCACCAGAGTAGCAGCATAAGGTGGCTCAACAAGTGGCCTAAATTGGTGAGAAGCTGCCCAACAAGAGGGAACAGGTGCCTCAATGGTGTTAGTCGACCTAGTACTCTGAATTGGTGAGGAGTGTCCCAACATATGAAAGAAGCCACAGATGAAACAACTTACATGTAGCTACCAGGCAGGCAAGCCCACAAAGGTAGCAGAAAGAAGCAAAAGAGTAGCATGTGTCACAACTTCTGGGCTACCACATCCTGCTCACAGAGAAGCACCACAATGCAGGGCACCACAACAACCACATGCCCAGCACTGGTAACACATTTGCTGGCCATGCACTTGCAGCCAGGAGAGCGGGGGTCGGAGGGAGGCACCAGGTGAGCCCACCCAAGAAGAGAAAGACAGTGGCAGATCAGTATGGAGCACTGGCTCTTTTGCTGTTGTTTTTAACTTTCAAGGAGTGGGAAATTCCACATGTATCAGTGAGTTTTGGGGACCCATATGAGAGATGCTGTCATTGTGTGGATAACTACTGCCACACAAATCTTGCTACCCAAACCTTATTTTTCAGCACCATTTGGTATCGCATCTCCTTCCTGCTCCCGCGTATGCCCTACAGCCCTAGTGATTGCATTCTACACAATAAACAGCACCGCTGCAGAGATCGTGTGTGTTTGTGCATGCGTGCGTGCATGTGTGTGTGTCCCCATGAATGCAAGTAACAAATACTTTCATGGACAACTACTTTTACCTGTCACCAATTTAAAATGTAATCTAAACATCTACAAACTGCTGTGCATTGATAACAAAATGTGATGAACCACCCACAAAATCAGTACCCCTTTCTATATGCTGTATGTTGTGCTGGCATGAGGCCTCCCACCACAGCCAAAGCTTTTTGTAGCTACACCTAAAAATGTATTACCTCTAGAATTGCTTTATAGCAAAATCTTGGCAAAATTGCGCATGAGTGAAAATCTACATGGATTAAAATATTAAATTCTTTTTGTACACATTCTCAAATAATAATATAAAGTCAGACATGGCATTTAAAAAACATATTTCAAAGCAGACGGATTTAATGGGTGTTTCCAAGATAAGAAAGTAAAAACATAAAAACATCAAAATCTCAATGACTCATTCCTCATTGATTAAACTTAGAGACGGCAAACAAACAGATGGCAGCATTAAGACACGAAAATGGAAATTCAAAAGAAAAAGAAAAGTGAATTACTCTACTATTTGCATAATTCTGCAGAGACTCAGATGTGTACATATAGCACTAATCTGAAAGTAAACAGAGTGCTACATCCCAGATGCCACTTATGCTGTGACACCTTTGTTTGTGGTTATTTAGGGTTTTGAAAATCGAAATCCGATCTTCATTCTCATGAATTAGAACCAAAAATGAATTAAATTAAAGGGTTGACATAATCCGATATGGAACAAGGGAAATAAACATTAATGAGTAACTTAGCCATACAGCCACACATTTAGAGATGCAGCATCCTATGAATAACAAATAATTATGTCAACAGTGGCAACTGAGAGATAGCACAAAAATCAGAAAATTGCACTAATATTAAATTCACGAAAAATAAATGTGTATGTAATTAGAATCAATAAATGTAAGGATTGAGGTTGCGGGATTGATATTTAAGTTATTTAGGTGATACAGTAAATCTTTTGTGTCTTTTAGAAACGTCGGGTTTGCCTGTATCAAAGGTTGCAGAAAGAAATCGCAAAAGCGGGAGAGAGGTTCTAGTAGCGAACTTATTCTGGACACGATGGGTCGGCCTGGTGGTGGGATTTTGTTTTTGTGACTCTTTGGGATTGTATAAAAGTACGGTATCTTTGTACCGTCTGAAGTAAGGAAAGATGCTTCTTGTTTGCTGATGTCTCCATTTGATTCAGCCTCATGCACCAGTATGTGTATTTTAGTTTTTAGGGTGTTGCTGGGGTCGTGGTCAAGTTTCCGATATTCTTTGGTGTCATCAAGGAGGCGAAGGCATTCTGTGTGGTATGCTTCTTTATTCTGAAGCACTATACCTCCCCCTTTAGCTGCTGGTTTTATGATGATCTTATCATTTGTTTTCAGACTTTTGATTGCGGTGAATTGATTAGCACTGGTGTTTCTGAATATGGGATCCTCTGAGGTGTTCTCAATTTCTTTGTAAATGATTTATTCAAATGCTATTAGTTCCACAGGTATTGTGTGTGGTGGGGGGTTAAAGGTGGATTTAAGTTTCAGGTTTGTGTCTCCTTTATCTTCATTCTGTGAATTGGAAGGAGGCTGATTTTCAAAAAAAGTTTTAATTTCAGCAGGGACCCCGATGATGAAGCATGTCACCTACTAGGTAGGTGGGTGAGGGGTCTTCTAATACAACCAGTGGTTGTCTACGTTCCTCGACAAGGGTAAAGGTCGTCAGCAAAGACCACAACCCTTCAAGGACTTGTCCACATTGTTTTTGTGTGAATAATAATTCAGCCAAAGCAGAATTCATGACATTCTTTTCAAAAAAATATTCTTTATTCCTATCTTTTTGCTACCATAATGATTTACAAAAGTGTGGGTAGATCTCCATGTGGCTCCTCTGCACATTTCCTATAAGGATACCCCTTGAACCTCTGCCAAGAGGTCTTACCCCCTCTATGCAGGACTGGGCTTTTATTCTATCAGGTCTTTACCCAATGGACTAGAGCTATTGGAGGCCCGGTTTGAAAGCCCAATGCTGGTGCTGGCCCCTGTATTACTTTCCTGAACTTTCTGAGGTTAATTGCAACTGGAACAGTGGGATTCAAAATAGAGAAAAAGATAGAAGTGAGATAGAGGGAGAGAAAATGGATGAATGGATACAGAGAGGTAGAGTGAAGAGTGAAAAGGAGCAGGCTGGTTCGAGCAATTTAGCCAGGGCTGCTTTAGTTCCTTAGTCCGAACCTCCTTCTAGTTGATCCTTCCTACAAAAATTCTGGAATAGGCATATTTTATTGTATTTTCAAATAAAACAGTTTGATGAAACAGTAAACAAACATGTGCCAGACATCTTCACATCCCTCCCTTGACCTGGTCAATAATCAATCAAGTTATACATCATGTTACAATATCCCCCCTTCTCTATCAACAATCTAGTTCTAAAATTTACCGTCATCCCATCTCACCCGTCGACTGAGTCCAGGGTTTCCCGATGTTCTTGTATTTCCTATTAGGATTTAAGCCAATAATTTATTGGTAACACTTGGAGGATGGGTTCCATTATGATTTATTGGCAAGGTATGGACATCTAGAGGTGGAAAATATGTGATAGAAAGTCATAACTCTTTGCCTTTTGTGTGTTGCCACTGCACTCCCAAGATACCTTGATGTAAATGGACGTTTTTTCACACTTTTTATTATTGCGAATTGTACTATTAAAAATTACAATTACAGTAAATGTGATTATATAAATTGATAATTAAAATAGTAATTATGACTATATTAAGTACACCAAGTAAAATGTATAAATGCTTTAATTAATTTCCTTTTCCAGAGCTGGTGAGTAAAGACCATGCAGCATCATTAAGAAGACTGAAACAAGCACATCCTGTCCCTCTGATCTCCAGTGAATAATTCATTAATGGTCAAGTGTCCAACATGAAGTTACACTAAAAGCCAGCAGGACTACTCATCATGGAAAACTTTGTTAGAGGCAGCTCAAGTAAAGAATCACACTCCACTGTTAGACATTGCGAGAAACGTGGAAAGCAGCACGGCTCCCCAAGTATTTTACCATACGAAGTGCAGGAGCCTGTTTACTATGCAGAGAGATTTACAGACTATTAAGCAAAAAGCTGAAGCAAGTGTCAGTGATGATGCTGAAACAAATGAGTGCAAGAGTAAAGGCTTAGACAAAAGAACATCATTAAAGTCGAATGTGTATGCTGAAGAATGCACATTTTGTGGAAATTAATCAAGGCCACAGAACTTAAAGTTAACAAAAAGCTTCGAGAGTGTGCAACTGTTAGAAATGGGGTCTTTAGTTGGCAATGGTTTGCACCTTTCTCCAAGTAGGGACCCTTCTTCCTAGTCAGGGTAAGGGAGATACACTTCTAAAATAACCCCTGTTCAACCCCTTGGTAGCTTGGCACGAGCAGACAGACTTATCTCAGAGGCAGTGTGTAAAGCATTTGTGCAGACATACAGCAACACAGTGAAAACACTACAAATGGACACCACACCAGTTTAGAAAAATAAGTTATCTTTATCTAAACAAAACAGACCAAAACATCAATAATCCAGAATACAGTAATCAAAATGTACTTCTTAGAAGGTAAAAGCAGTTCTGTCCATAGCAAACTATAGATGCAACACTTTCAACGCAAAGTACCCTGGATGCGTAAACATCATAAACATAAACAGCCATAGAGAAGGTGATGCGTTGGTTACTTACACCCAGGGAAGTTGATGCATAGGTTCCTTACTTCAGGGGAGGTGGAGCGTCGGTTCCTTACTGCCATGCAGGGGAGGTGATGCATTGGTTCCTTACTAAAGGGGCAGTGATACGTTAGTTTCCTAATGTGTAGGGAGGTGATGTGTTGGTTTCTTACTGTGACCCCAGCGTTCTTGTAAACTTGGTGGCCCGGTGAGATGTGTGGCAATCGGGGATGCATCAGTTATTGATCCAGTGGCAACGGTGCTGCGTTGATCTCTCCAGTGCGGTCCCACAATGCACTGGTTCTTGCAGCCGCACAGCAGGGCCTGCGTCGGAATCAGTGTGGTGATATCCGACTTCGTAGATCGGTGCACGCGATTTGGCATGCAGCAATTTCTCCCGCTGTGGCCAGGCACTGAGTCGGTTTCTTCAGCGGCCCGATGGCGATGCATGGAAATTCTTCACGCATGGCGGTTATGTGTCGAAAAAAGGTGCGCATCGCACTTCTCGTAATTGTGTCTCTTTTCCAGCTCACAACAGCAGGAACAGCCTCCAGAGGCCCAACAAAGCAACAGGCACCTCTTGGCAGGTCAGAACTCCCGGCATGGAAGTTCAGGGGAGCTGGTGTTGAAGTATTTATGTCCCTGAGACTTCAGAACAGGAGGCAAGCTCTACTTCAAGCCCTTGGAGGTCTTCTTAAAGCAGGATACACAGCACACAGGAAAGTATTTGTTCTCCCCTTGGCAGAAAAAGCCACTGCAGGCCAACTTCAAACAGCACACAGCAAAGGGGAAGAACTTCTCCGTCAGCTTTTCCAGCTCTTCTTGGCAGAGGTTCCTCTTGAGTATTCTAAAGTTCTCCGGTCTGGGCCCCAATATTTATAAAACATTTTCCTTTGTTCTCTGGTGGCAGAGAGGCCTTGTGCTCAGTGAAAACCAGTTCCGTCCTCTCTGACCCAGATTCCTGGCAGGAGGTAGAGACAGCATAGTGTAAGGCAGACCATCCCCATTCAGGTGCAAGGAAATCTCCTCCCCTACCCTAAATATAGCTAAGGTCTCTTCATCCCAGCCCTGACTCATTCAGGAAAGGCAGGACACACATCAACCTCCCACTCCAGTGGCTGTCTGAGAGAATGCACATCCCCAGCCCCCGTTACTCCAAAGTCAGACAGTTGATCCACAAACCATCAGAGGCACCCAGGATGGCTAAACAAGAAAAAAACCACTTTCTAAAAGTAGTATTTTTAAAGACACAATATAAAAATCATCTTTACTAAAAGATGTTTTTTTATATTCTGAGTTCATGCATACTAAACTCCATCTTTCTATCTTGTCCCAAATTGGAGTTATTTGTATATGATGTTGTAATAGACTCCCATTCTATCCTATGGAACAGATAGTTTTTCATAGTGAAAAATGAAATACACTGTATTTCACCATCAGGACATGTCACACACACTAGTACATGTCATACCTTTCACATGCACTGCACCCTGCCCAGAGGGGTACTTTGGGGCTACCTTAGGGGTGACTCACATGTAATAAAAGGGAAGGTTAGGGCCTGGCAAGTGGATGCACTTGCCAGGTCGACATGACAGAAGAGAATGTGCACAGACACTGCAGTGGCAGGTCTGAGATCCCTATGAAAGGCTGCTTGTGTGGGTGGCACAATCAGTGCTGCAGGCCCACTGGCAGCATTTCATTTACAGGCCGTAGGCATACACAGTGCACTGTACTAGGGTCTTAGTAGTAAATCAAAGAAGTAAATCATGGAAAAGCCAATCCATAAACACAATTTACAGGGAGAACATATGCACTTTAGCACTGATCAGCAGTGTTAAAGTGCTCAGAGTCATAAAACCAACAAAAACAGGTCAGAATCAGAAGGCCAAAAAGCTAAAAGTCTGGGGATAAACCCGCTGTAAAGCCAGGTCTAACAGCAACCATTAATTATGACTCAAAGATCTTAGCACTTTGTAGTAGAGACATAGTGGCTGCAGAAGCCCATTAGTCTTGTTAAAGGAACTATTCAACGGTTAAAGCAAAGGAGAAAGATCATGCATCTAGCATTCAAACTGATGATCACTACAAAAATATGAGAGTCGAAGCATTTGATGAATGATTTCAATACATTTGAACTGTGATTATTCCTAACTAAGAGGTCATATGTGTGACGACTCTCACTGAAAGGCTTGAAACCCTCATGACATGCAGAGGAATAGAGGAAATAGACGAATCAACCAAGAAGCATATTAGAAGAAAATTGGACTCTGCGTTTGGTGACAGCCTCTACACATTCCCAGACAACCAATGAAAAGTATCGGCCCAACCTGATAGTGTCATGCCACAGGACATTGCAAGAGAAAACCAGAGTTTGAAAAGAGAATTATCAGTTTTAAAGGTTAAGGCAATAGATATGAACAAGATCATTGATCAAACATCATCGCACAAAAGAACTGTGATTAAAACAAACTTGACATCATCGCCATATCATCCATCAGACGTTGATAAAGATTCATTTATAGTGCCTGACTACCTTAAACTGTTCCTATTAGGACTTCTGACTGGAGATCTAGAAAACACAAATTTGTTCAAAAGAGTCGCCTTACATATGCAATCATTTAGTCATGGCATAATGTATGTAGTGACAAATAGCCAGCAGACACCCCCAAGCAATTGTTGGACACTACATCATATCCCAAAGACGTTTGTTCCTTTGCATCATGGTACATGCAGTCTACAATGTGCGCTCCCCTCGGTGTTGACTGTAGTGTCAACACTACAGTCGACACTAAAGAGTGTAGTGTCCGTCCACTGACTTATCCCTGCCCAAAGAGATTTTCATGATCACCACTACCATTTGTCACACGTTACAAATGATCCTTTTTTGTGAAAATTGGATTCTGACCCATTGATTACACTTTATCCAGCCCGAGCCGGAGAGTACGGCCCAAGCAAGAGAGCACGGGCCGGGTGCACAGAGTATGGCCGAAGCGGGAGATTCCGGCCCGACTGCAGACTTAAAGATACCACTCGTAAATGACCTCTGTGAATACCAAAATCCATAAAGTTAGACTTTTGTCTCAGATTGCCTTTGTGAATCGGGCCCATGGTTGGTAAATAGCAAATAGTCATTTTGAACAGTGTGTTAGCCTTTTTGTGGAACCTAGATTTAGCATTGAAACAGTTGAAGGAGCAAGGGGTACCTCAACATTTTATCTCCATCAGAGAATACCCATTCACTGGATTGGAGATGGTGTTAAACCTCAATTTCAAAAGGCAATGTATCCCTGCGGTAAGGCACCTCCGAAAGAATCCAAAATATCAGGAATACAATCAAATTAATAAAAAGACTGCAATTGATTGGGCCCACTCAATAACTGAAGTCTAGATCAAAGTAAAAGTAAAGGAGTTTTATTACATAATTCAAAAATGAAGCGGTACAGAGTCAATGCCATTAAGGCTCTCAATAAAAGCCATAGAAAGAGTTCTGAAAATCAGGAGGTATTTTAAGTTTCAAATGAGCAAAAAAATCAGGAAAGAAAAGGACAGCATTCCTAATAGAATGGAAAAGACTTTTGGCCCAAGATCAAGAGGTTTTTTTGTACATTATTTTCACATATGAAATTACAGGATCTGCAATCTCACTGTAGTGTTTGGAAATGTAGCATTTCCTCAGCAAACCACAGCACATGAAAAACCGTCATATTCCCCTAATACTCAAGCACTATCCTGCATGAATATTTATTCAACACACTCTATGGTAATGTCGTCCAGGAATGCTAGAACAAAACTAGATACATGAGCAATAATGTTTTATATGAATGAATAGGTAAAGTGAACGACTGGACACTGACATATATTGATGTACACAATATCAAAAAACTAAAATATCGGAAAATAAATATTGTTAACAAAAATATCACCTTCCCATACTTAACTAATGAAACCACAAATATCAAGAACACAAATATTGGTTATAAAAATATAAATTTTTAGTTTTATCGCAAACAATAACATTGGAAGCAAAAATATTGTTACCATTAAATTAACATATAATTTGTCAAAAATATCACCTCACATAATAGAAACTAAAATATCATTATCAACATGATTTTATAATAATTAATAAACAAAAAATAGCTACTTTAATGTTCAACAAATAATGACAATAAACATTAAACAATAAATATACATGATATAACAAAAATTATATTACATCACTAAAATAATATATATATATATAATATATATATATATATATATATATATATATATATATATATATATATATATATATATATATATTTTCACTGAAAAAAACATAGGTTTCAGGGACGTTATAGTTAGAAATTAGCATTTAAAAAACCTTTGAAATTCACCAAAAAAAACATAGGTTTCAGGGTTGTTTTAGTTACAAATTTGCATTTAAAAAACCTTAGAAATTCACTGAAACAACCATAGGTTTCAGGCGTGTTATAGTTAGCTGGACATTTCAGTGGTACAAAACCATAGAAATTCCACAGTTATAGTTAGTTCAGCTAACTATCACTTGCGCCCCCACAATGCACTGCTGATGATGTCACATATTACATCATTCATGACATGGTCAGTGACATCACTGATGACATCTCAAATGACATCACTGATGACATCATCCATGTGACAATCTGATGCACCTCATCACACACTGTTGTGTGTAGATTTAGATTCCGGATATGGGTTTCCTGATTTATGCCCTTATATAGGTACAATTCATATTGCCCTTATTAAGGCATAGAAAATCCAGCCCTTATTTAGGCATTGTCCATGCTAACCAAATACAGTCATGTCTCCTACATCCGTCCACCCACGTCACAACGAGTTATTGGAAAACCAGACTCTTAAGCCTTTAGGAATTTCCATTGCTTGGATATTGATTTCTCCAAGAACTCATTCAGTATGCATGAACATCTATTCCTTAGGGGTTCATTCATGACATACCGATGCCTGACTTTTACTTCAATACAGGCATTCCTAAACACCTTCAAGGTATAAATATACCTCCACTTGGCCTGGCTAACCACGGTTCCGGTACAGTTCAGCCCGGTTCGGAAGGAAATCGAGTTCCAGCCTGATGCACTGACCAGACGCTGTCATGCTCCTCGCAGAGAATCCAGCTCCAGTGTTTTTGATTCCCCTTACGGGTTGTTAGATATCGAGTCCCGGAAAAGAGATTCAACCTCGCACATTCTAAGGTATGGAGCAGACTAGAACTTAGAGAAACTTTTGGCAACTCTTGGCAAAACTAA
Source organism: Triturus cristatus (assembly GCF_964204655.1). Lineage (NCBI taxonomy): Eukaryota > Metazoa > Chordata > Amphibia > Caudata > Salamandridae > Triturus > Triturus cristatus. The sequence continues at coordinate 950,232,759 of NC_140585.1, forward strand.
AACTATAGCTATAGCTAGCTATACTTTAGAAAACAGCACCTACTCTTACCTCGCACTACACTTAGGTTAGGTACACTGGGGTAGAACTATTTAGAAGCATCAGATGAGTATCCAAATTTTAGCCTGTGTTATTTATGTATGTATTTTATGAATATACGTCATAGCTACAAACCATGCTATTGCAGTATTATTTTATCTAACTGCTAACTCTGTACATATTGTACTCCGCAGCCTGTCTTACGATTGTAGCAGTTCATATCTCTTGCATGAGAAATAAGACTGTTTAATAAACCCTTTTTATTGAAACGTCCGTCTCTCTATTTCTGTGCAACTCTGTAGAAACGAAGCATGCACGATTGACTGAGTGAAACTGTTAGCTATTGTTTCCACGGTTATGAGATTGTTCCGACTCTAAGGGAAACAACGTTGTCATGTTTATGCGGTTGTCAGAAACTAATCCCTTCTTGTATATTCGAGAAGTTTCTAGTGACCTCTGAGTTAGCTGGCACACACAAGTAATTAAGTTTAATGTACTCGATAGAGACATACTGACCTCAGTCCTATGTCAAATCTATAGTGTATATTATTCCAATGCGCAGAGCCTATCAGGGATATAGAAACTACACTATATGGCGCCCAACGTTTGGTAAGGCACTAATTTAACGCTAGATACTGAAGCAACTCAGTCGTGCTTTTCTCAGAGACCCCTACTCATAATACTCCATAAGACATCTGGAGTGGGTAGGGATAATATCCGCCCTAGCTGAGTAGGACAAAAAATCCTATGTATTAGCTGTTTGGTTTGTTCAACGTTGAAGGATACAGTGTTCCAAAATATTGTGCACCTCATCTTTGTTCCCTTGAAACTTGCTCTGAAGCTTTCATTAAACAATGACCGAAAACGGCACAAACACCGTGACCGGTGGGGCTGTAGACGACCAAGTCGCAGCAGCTTTTAAACGTACAGGTTTTCAAAAAACCGACAAGGATGCTATAATCATCCCTCCAAATTTAAGGAGAGCCATCACTCTAAAACTTATAAAACATGGCCTAACACCAAGAGGTGGTAGAGAAGTTTTTGTGATAGAGGCACATGAATCTCACCAGACAGAGGTATTCTATTCATGGATAGTATTCCCAGAATCAAATCCAGTAACACATTTGTTTCACTTCTACAAAGAAGATGATCCATCTGAGGAATATATTCCTTTCAAGGATATTGAAATTCCACTCACATGCCAGGAGCATGAGCTCTGGTTTAAAGGCTCCCTAAAACATTACAATCACATTGCCAGGCTCGGTCCACTAGGAAGACCAGGAGCAACATGGCAGATTTTAGCCGGCTACACACCTGACTCTGACATTGAATCAATGTCAGACGAGGAATTACTTAATAACATGCAAAAGCTAATAGAAATATACAGTTAAACCACAATTGTCTGAAAGTCCTGATAAGGTCTTTCCTAAAAAGACTCCTACCTCTTCTAAAAGAAGTGGGAAAATAGCAAACAGCATTCCAAAGAGAAGCATTCTCAATTCCGAGGTAGATCTCCTCAAAAGGAGCCCTCTGAAAAGAGGAACAACCTCAGGAATAGGGATAATTTGAGGAAACCTGACAGATATCAAGATACTGATACACGTTCCTCTCATACCTTTCAGATATCATCACAGACATCCGAAAGAAGAGGACGGTCAGAGAACAAAGAAGAACGTGTGAAGTCCAAAGACGTTTAGAAAAACAAACAAAAAACACAATTCTCCAAGAAGAAGGTAGCAGGTCTGAAGATCAGACATGCCGAGGATTCTGAGAACGCAACTCAAGAATGGAGAATGGGCTCAGACAATGTTGGACAGTGCAGCAGAAGTTACCGTAGCTCGCCAGAACCTGAAGGGGTTTCTGGAGACAGTGGACATGAATGAGGACATTCAAGTTGAAACTGCAGGCACCAGGGTTAGTTCTCCGCATAGGTTATATGAAATAACACTCCGGATGGAGGGAGACATACCAAGAAAAGTGAAAGCACTCTTTTGGGTGCACCTTTCAAGGGGTTATGATATACTTCTAGCAGAACGATTCTGGCCACCAGAATTTGTCAGGGAGTGCCCACATGGCAAAGACATCATTATGCCAGCCTTCTCCAATGATGTTCCAATACATTTAAAATATACTTATGCCAGGAAATGGACAGTGGCCCAAGCCCCAGCACTGTACAAGAATCATGTAGGATGGGATGAGGACTCACCTCACCACAAAATCCAGTTAAAAAATCAACCAACTGCACAAAGGCAGTACCCGGTTAAGCAAGAAGCTAAAATCAAGTAAGGGAGATCTTAGATCAACTTGAATACCAGGGGGTGATTGAAAAAGGCACCTCATCAATGAACAATCCTTTGTTTCCTGTTTCCAAACAAGACAATACATATCATCTAGTTTTGGATTACAGACACCTAAACTCATGTTGTAAAACATTTGCAGTGCAAAATGCACACAGTATAGCATTAATGAATAACATTGTGCCTAAAAAGTACAAAACCACATTAGACATTTCAAATGGTTTCTTTTGTCAAAATATTGCACCTGAAAGTAGATATTTGACTGCTTTCTCAATAATGGGTACCCAGGGTCAATTTTGTCGATTCCCACAGGGGTTCAAGAACAGCCCGGGGTTATTCTCAGCAAGAGTAACAGAGTTACTACAAATTTATGATGACGAGGCATTGTGATATGTCGACGATATATATCTGACAGACGATGACCTGGACAGACACTTGAACAGGGTGAACACCATTATATTAGGCTTCGCCTCTGAGGGTTACAAATTCAACTTTAACAAGTCCAGAATTGCCCATCTCAACATCCTTTTCCTAGGATATGAACTTTCAAGTGAAGGCAAAAGCTTGGCAGCCAACTTTTTAGAAAAGTGTGCGCTGCTCCAACCTCCAAAAACGCTGAAGAACTTGCAGTTGATTCTAGGTTTCCTAAATTTTGGAAGAACATACATTCTAAACTACGCAGAGAGGGTTAAACCTCTCTACGAATTAATCAAACCTGATTTCAAAGCTACAACTTGGACACAAGGACACACAGAAATTCTGCGTTCACTTCAAATAGACATGTTAGCAACCAAACACTTGCAAACACGTGTAAACGCACGCAACTTAGTGATCCGAATCATTCCGGGTCAATGCGGATTCACCTACTTAACTTTTAACGAAGGTGAAAAAGTACCCATTGCATAACACTTGTATACACAAGCAGAAATGAAATTAACTTCTACAGAAACAATTCTGACAGCAGTTCAAACCGCTGTAGCAAAAGAAAGAGCCCTAGCATAGGGAAAACGCATAATTGTCGTGACTCCTGTACCAGCTTTAGAGGCAGTTACAAAAGCTAGCATTCTGAATGCAAATTCAAAAGTTTTACATCCAAGATGGATACAATGAGTTAATTCTCTTGCTGCAACTGATGTAGAATATGTTTTTGATCCTTATTTGAAAACACAAGCATTCCTGCAATACGAACACGAATGTCCTCTGCCTACTGAAATTCTTCCTCTTGATCAGGACGAATTTATAATTTATACTGACGGATCTGCACAACCCGCTACGGAGAGTAAACAAGCTTACAGTGCAGCTTGCGCGATCGTTAAAGGTTGTATGGGCGATGGCAAATTCAGACCAATGGTCACAAAACACAATCTCTAGGAGATTGTACAGCTCAGCTAGCTGAACTACAAGCATTCAAGATGGCACTTGAAAACACGGATTGCGAATTCCCCACACTCATAGTGTGCAATTCTTTTTACTGTGTTCAATCTTACAATGAATATTTACAGAATTGGCTTCAAAATCGTTTCAAAGATGCAAAAGGTGGCACAATCAAGCATAAAATGCTTTGGGAGAAAGTATTTCAGTTGCGAAACGGACTACAAAACACTTACGTGATACACACGCTGAGTCATCAACGTGATGGCGTTCACGTTGAAGGGAATTCATTGGCTGATGAAGCCGCAAAACAGGCTGTGCAAACGGCTTCCATAGCTGCAATCACTTGTTCAAAAATGAAAATAGACAGTGAAATAATGCTGGCTGTCAATGCTTCAAGCAAAGGCAGTGGTGCAGCGTTACCTACAAAATTTCCACTCATATACTCATTGTTGGACCTGTCAGCCCTAGGGTGGTCTCCCCTTCTATTTTTGTATCGTGCCTCATTTTTTCCACCCTCATTTTTATGTTGGACTAGGTCTCCGGGCGCCTTTTCATTGCCAGGCAGTGTTAAGGTGCAGGTGCTCCCTTCTCCCAAGATGGCTGCCACAGACCCCTGCTACTGCAGAGTGGTCGTTTTTGATAGTAGCACCCTAGCTGCCAGGAGCTGGCTGGGACCCACAACAATGTTGCGACACCAGCCCGCCTTTTTGTCCCATAGTTAGAGTGGGGAAGCTCCTGGAAGAAGCTGGAACCTTCTAGAAGGGAGGTGGGGTTTTACTTTTGCCACCTTGGCTAGAGGTCACCTGACCTAGGGCTACTTAAGAGTGGGAGGGAAACTTTTGTGGTGAGTTGGCCATTGGGGTGAAGCAGAGCTGGAAGAATCCACCAGGAGTGTAGGCGGTAGGGCCTAGCCAGGGACTTATGCCTCTGAGAGTGACAGGATTTAGGTACTGCCTCTTAAGTGAGTGAGGTGCCCTGTGAATCCCACTGATCTTGCCCAGTAGTAGGAGGACCCAGAGACTCTCTGCCAACCTGACTAGGAAGGATCTAGTCGCCCTCTCCATCCCTACCCCTGTAACAGAACCCCTTAAGGGCGCCAGATACATCTGCGCCACAAGACTTCATCTGTCAACTGAGAACTGAAATCTAACTTCAAGAACTGAAACTGCATGACAAGAGCGAGATGTAAGCCTTGAATGCCAGAGCTGAGACTGCGTGTCCAAGCTACTCTAGTGAACAAAATACTAAGCCGATTGCCAAGACACCGGGGATCGACCAGGTACTAGCGCTGTGACCCCCGCGCTTCCTACCCTGGACTGGGACCCCCGGCAGCGTGCTCCGCTGAGCACTTTACCCCATCCTTAATTTGAGCCCCCCCCTGCGACGACGAAGCCAGCGCGCTCACCGCTGCGGCCTGGAGGCCTGGAGGAGTGCCCTGCTGTGTCGCGAGGCCCAGGAGAAGCCCGGGGCCCCGTCGCTGCCGTCGCAGCCGAGTGAGGAGGTGCGCAAGGTCGGGCCGAGTTCCCCCAACGCCGTGAGGACGGACGCCTGCTGACGCCGAGACGGAGGTAAGCCCGGAGGCCGAGATCCCCCCTGGTGCGCCCCCTGCTGGTCCGGAAACCGCACCGCACTTGGCCCGGGTCGTCCCCTCCGTGGGAATCCCCTCCCCTGCCTGCGCGACGGAGAGACCCCGCCGAGGGATCCTGTCCGTGTCCCCCCTTCTGTAAGACTGAGAGCAGTGCTTAGTGAACTGCACCGGAGCATAGGGACCCGCTCCGCAAGTCCTGTCAGTCTCCCCGCTGGAAGCCGCCTAAAGGAACTGACTAACATTACCCTCGTGTGGCGCTTCCCGCCACCGACCCTGCTTCCCCCGCTGGAGTGACGAGGGATGTGGGTAGCGCACTGTATGACCTGTTCCGCTCGAAAGTATTCACATGCCCGCGATCGCGAGTAGTGCCTTGTGTTATATGCTCTACTCGATAGTGATTACCTTAAAAGGAAATGCGAGTAGCGCCTTGTGTTACATGCTCTACTCGAACGAAGTTGTTTGCCAGGAGATGCGAGTAGCGCACTGTGTTCCATGCTCTACTCGATAGTAATTGTTTTGCCAGGAAATGCGAGTAGTGCCTTGTGTTATATGCTCTACTCGGCAGTAATTACATGCTAAGGGATGCGCGTAGCGCATTGTGTTTTATGTTCTGCACGAAGGAAATTCTACACCAGGATCACGAGTAACGTATTGTATTATATGCTCTGCTCGACTGTAATTACCTACAAATGGTTGCGCGTAGCGCTTTGCTTCATATGCTTTACTTCACAGGATTAGGGGCCATTGATTACGAGGAGCGCTCAGTTCCACAGGCGCCATGTTAGTGAGCCCACTGTGTCCCCGTTCATGTATCATGCTTAGTTAGACGGCTCGTTCAGGGAAAGACTTTACGTAAGCGCGCACAGCGCTAGAACCAGGTTAGGCACTGCATAAGTATCCCCCAGAGTGTCGAATGTAATGTCCTGATGGTATTATAATTCATGTATTACCTTGTTATTTCCTGAACTGCATCTGACCAACTAAACTTGGATAAACTTGAAGTATTTGCATAATTGAACGGTGTGGCGTCCCTTATTGTGTGTGTTCCTAGCCCATGAGAAGCGTGTGGTGTATGGTTGCTTAACACATAGCCCTCTGGTTGCCCGACCGGCTCGCGCCACGCTACCGCCTATAGGGCCTGGTGACCCCGGGTTCCTACATTGTTGGCCAGCGGTGGGATCCTTGGGACTTGTGACCATACAGCACCCTTCCGTGAGGCGAAGGGCGCCACAGTTAAACGCCTATCCTACATTTGTTTTGTTCCACAGCTCAGAAACCATTGTTGCTGGATCATTAGTTCCACTGTCCAGGTAGAGAGTGCAAGAAGCCTGGTTAGCTATTGACTGTTGCCTACACCCTAGGAATTTTCTCCTTAGAGTCTAGGTCCCCACCTGCCAGAATGGAATCCCGGCTAGCTGACCTCGAGGGGTACACTGTGAGGCAACTGAGGGAGTTCGCGCAGGAGTTGGGGGTGCCTGGGATGCGGAGGGCCAAGGCGCCGGAACTCCGTACCGCCATTAGGGCATGGGTAGAAGCCCACCCAGAAGGGAGAGGGGATGAGGGACAGGAAGCGCCAGATGCACCTCAGGAGGAGAGCGCCCAGGAAGTCCTAGATATCCTGAATGTAGACATGTCCGAGAATGTGCCCCCAGGAAGACGTTCTGGGGCCAGTAGTAAGACAGGGTCTAGCAGGAGCGCGTCTCCAAGGGAGTATGAGGACAGAAGGGAAGAGAGGCAGTTAAAATGGGAGCTGGCCAGGCAGGAGAAAGAAAGATAAATGGCCAGATTGGAACAGGAAAAGGAATTAGCAAAATTGGAATGGGCAATGGAGGAGAAGAAGCTGGCGCACGAGCTTCAGTTAAAAGAGCTGGAGTTACGTGCCCTCCAATTGAATGCGTCTAACAAAGACAATGGTGGCAGCATACCCAGGGAACCTCAAGAACCAAAAATCTACCTACCCAAAGAAGTCATAGCCAATTATACAATAGGGGATGACATCATGAAGTGGTTGGAGGCATACGAGGTAGCCTTAACGGCCCATGGGGTACCCGAGAGTAACTGGGGAGGTGGTCTCTACCGGTATATACCTCCCACTGTTAGGGACACCCTGTTATATTTGGCCAAGGCGGATCAGGTTAAGTACGCCCCCATGAAAGAGGCCTTGTTAAAGAAGTTTGGCCTGAACCCCGAGAAGTATAGGCAGAAGTTTCGTGGCAGCCATAAGCTGTCCACCCAGACATGGGTAGATTTTTTTGATTACGCGAGGAAGGCACTAGATGGTTGGGTGCGTGGCAGCGAGGTACAGGACTACCAAGGGTTGTACGATCTTTTTTTAAGGGAGCACCTCTTGGATAAGAGCTTTCCGGAGCTGCGCCAACATCTGGTGGACCGCAAGCTGAAGGATCCTCGAGAGCTTGCGGAGGAGGCAGATATTTGGGTGAGCACCCGGGTGTCTCACAAGGGCCCCGGGGGAGATGGCTCGAAAGGTGGACAGGGTTTCCCCCAGAAGAAAGAGGGGGGAGATAAAAAGGTGGAGTTCTCGAAAGGTCCCCAAAATAAGTTTGGGAAGGGAGTAGGAACCCCACCCCCGTCCAATTCCACAAGACCCACTTACCCTGACAGGAGTCAGCAGCCAAGGATTGTGCGGTGCTACGAGTGTGGGGAGATTGGACACTACAGAGGAGATCCCAAGTGTCGCAAGCGACCACCAGCCCCATCGGGCGTGAAGAGTCCCGGGGTGAGTAGTATAGCGCTTGGGGTGGAGCTGCCCTTAGATAGGGAAGGGGGAGTGGACAGGCCTGACACTGGTTTCACTCGGGGATAGAGAGGTGGTCCCCGTAGTGTCCCTGCCCCCGAACACTGCTAAATATCAGCAGAGGGTGAGAATTAATGGGGAGGAGGTGGAAGCTCTGAGGGACACAGGGGCCAGCATGACCACTGTCGTGCGGCGGCTGGTGTCCCCAGACCAAGTAGTCCCCGAGGAGTTCCATCCGGCCGTATTGGCTGACGGCAGTTTGAGTCACTATCCAGTGGCTCGTGTTTCATTCGAGTGGGGAGGAGTCAAAGGCCTACTGCGAGTTGCTGTGAGCCGTGCCTTGCCTGTGGGGTGTTTGCTAGGGAACGACCTGGAGCACACCAAATGGAAGGACGTCGAGTTTCACGCTCACACTGAGATGCTGGGATTACCAGGGTGGACTTGCGTGAGCACGCGGTCCATGGCTGCCCGGCACGGAACTCACCCGGAGTTGGAGCCTGGACTCATGGCCCAACCCAAACCCAAACGTGGGAAGAAGAAGGAGGTAGAGGACATGCCCCGTGAGTCGGATGGGGAGGCCGCAGAGGTGCCCCCGGAGTCCGCGGAGGTAGATGTCGTTCCTGTGGAGGACTTGCCGACCCTTGCTGACTGGCAAGTGGAAGGAGGGCCTACCCGGGAGGAGTTTTGTCGAGCACAAAGGACGTGCCCCACTCTTGAGGGTATGCGGCGGCAGGCCGAAGCTCAAGTGGCTAGTCAGGAACTGGGAGGGTATCATGTGTATTGGGAGGATGGTCTCCTATACAGTGAGCCCAGGGTGCCGGTACATGGATCTTCGAGGGCCATAGTGGTCCCCCAGTGTTACCGGGCCTTCCTGCTGGAGTTAGCGCACGAGATCCCCTTAGCTGGACACCTGGGCCAGGACAAAACCTTTGCACGGTTAGTCCCCCATTTTTATTGGCCCAGGATGAGGATTGCCTCAGATGCCTTTTGCAAGACCTGCAAGTCTTGTCAGGCTAGTGGCAAGACTGGGACGAAGTTGAAAGTCCCGTTGGAACCGCTCCCCGTGGTCGGGACCCCTTTTGAGAGGGTCGGTATCGATATTGTTGGGCCATTGGACCCTCCGACCGCAGCGGGACACCGGTTTATCTTGGTTTTGGTGGACCACGCCACAAGGTACCCAGAGGCTATTCCTCTGAGGACCATCACTGCACCGGTGATGGCGCGGGCACTGTTGGGAATTTTTACCCGAGTGGGATTCCCGAAGGTCGTGGTGTCGGACAGAGGCACCAATTTCATGTCGGCCTACATGCAGGCCATGTGGAAGGAGTGTGGAGTGACCTACCGGTTCTCCACCCCTTACCACCCCCAGACTAACGGACTTGTAGAGCGCTTCAATAAGACATTGAAGGGGATGATCCGAAGCCTTCCCGAAGGCTTGAGGCGTAAATGGGACGTCCTCCTCCCCTGCTTGTTATTCTCCTATCGGGAGGTACCGCAGAAGGGAGTCGGGTTCAGCCCGTTTGAATTGCTCTATGGCCATCCCGTTAGGGGTCCCCTCAGTTTAGTGAAAGAGGGGTGGGAGAAGACTTCACAGAAGCTTCCCCGTGACATTGTCAGCTACATGCTGGCGTTCCGCAGCCAGATGGCCAAGCTGTGGAAGGCAGCCACAGAGAACCTGGAGGCTAGCCAGACCGTAATGAAGGAGTGGTATGACCGCAACGCTCGGACGATCGAGTTGGACGTTGGACAGAAGGTGTGGGTTATGGAACCTGGAGAGCTTTGTGCCCTCCAGGACTGGTGGACTGGCCCGTTCGACATTGTGGAGCGGCGAGGCCAGACCACATACGTTGTGGATGTAAAAACCCTCCGTCAACCCCTCAGGGTGCTCCACGTCACCCGCCTGAAGCCGCACCATGAGCGATCGGAGCTTACTCTCCTTATGGTGATGGATGGGAGCGAGGAGGAAGAGAGTGAAGCTCTTCCTGACCTTCTTGCGGCACAAGAGAAGGATGGTTCGGTGGAAGGTGTAGTCCTCTCCCCATCCTTGACCCCAGAGCAGCAGAGGGACTGTCGCCATGTCCTGGGACAGTTCGCCTCGTTGTTCTCCCTCACGCCTGGAATCACTCATTGGTGTACCCATGATGTGGACACAGGGGATAGCCCCCCGGTAAAGAACAAGTCTTACCGGCTTTCTGACCGAGTGAAGGATAGCATCCAGCGTGAGGTGGCAAAGATGCTGGAGCTGGGGGTGATAGAACCTTCCAGCAGCCCGTGGGCTAGTCCAGTGGTGTTGGTGCCGAAAGCGGCCCCACCGGGTACGACGCCAGAACTTCGGTTCTGTGTGGACTACCGGGGGTTGAACTCTGTCACGAAGACAGATGCTCACCCCATCCCACGTGCAGATGAGCTGGTGGACCGGCTGGGAGCAGCCCGGTACCTCAGCACCATTGACCTGACATCCGGATATTGGCAGATTGCCATGGCCGACGGAGCACGGGAGAAGACAGCGTTCTCCACCCCAGAGGGCCACTACCAATTTCGAGTGATGCCCTTTGGGCTCAAAAATGCTCCGGCCACATTCCAGCGGTTAGTGAATCAGGTACTATCTGGCCTGGAGTCCTTCTCAGCAGCCTACTTGGATGACATAGCTGTCTTCAGTAGCAGCTGGGAGGACCATCTGCAACACCTCCAGGAGGTATTGCAGGCGCTGCAACGCGCTGGCTTAACCATTAAAGCCAGCAAGTGCCAGATTGGACAGGGATCTGTCGTGTACCTGGGACACCTGGTGGGCGGAGGTAAGGTGCAACCCCTCCAGGCCACAATTGAAACCATCTTGGCTTGGGAGCCCCCCAAGACCCAAACAGAGGTCCGAGCTTTCCTCGGCCTCACTGGGTATTACCGCCGGTTCGTCAAGGGATATGGTACCATCATGACCCCCTTGACGGAGTTGACCTCAAAGAAACAACCTCGCAAGGTCATATGGACAGCTGCATGCCAAGAAGCCTTTGATACGCTGAAAAATGCAATGTGTACAGCTCCAGTACTAGCAACACCCGATTTCAGCAAGGAATTTATTGTACAGACCGACGCCTCAGAGCACGGCATAGGTGCAGTGCTCTCACAACTCAACACCGAGGGCCAAGACCAACCTGTGGCCTTCATATCTCGAAGACTCCTCCCTCGGGAACGGCGATGGAGCACCATTGAGAGAGAAGCCTTGGCGGTGGTATGGGCTCTGAAGAAGTTGAGGCCATACCTCTTTGGCACTCACTTCCTTATCCAGACCGATCACCGCCCCCTTCGCTGGCTCATGCAGATGAGAGGCGAAAACCCCAAGTTGTTGAGGTGGTCCATTTCCCTCCAGGGGATGGACTTTCGGGTGGAACATCGGCCCGGAGTTGACCACGCCAATGCTGACGGTCTCTCCAGGTTTTTCCGCCTTAGTGAAGAGAACTCCCTAGAGGTTGGGTAGCTCTCCCCTCTTTCGGCTGGGGGGGACGCATGTTGGACCTGTTAGCCCTAGGGTGGTCTCCCCTTCTATTTTTGTATCGTGCCTCATTTTTTCCACCCTCATTTTTATGTTGGACTAGGTCTCCGGGCGCCTTTTCATTGCCAGGCAGTGTTAAGGTGCAGGTGCTCCCTTCTCCCAAGATGGCTGCCACAGACCCCTGCTACTGCAGAGTGGTCGTTTTTGATAGTAGCACCCTAGCTGCCAGGAGCTGGCTGGGACCCACAACAATGTTGCGACACCAGCCCGCCTTTTTGTCCCATAGTTAGAGTGGGGAAGCTCCTGGAAGAAGCTGGAACCTTCTAGAAGGGAGGTGGGGTTTTACTTTTGCCGCCTTGGCTAGAGGTCACCTGACCTAGGGCTACTTAAGAGTGGGAGGGAAACTTTTGTGGTGAGTTGGCCATTGGGGTGAAGCAGAGCTGGAAGAATCCACCAGGAGTGTAGGCGGTAGTGCCTAGCCAGGGACTTATGCCTCTGAGAGTGACAGGATTTAGGTACTGCCTCTTAAGTGAGTGAGGTGCCCTGTGAATCCCACTGATCTTGCCCAGTAGTAGGAGGACCCAGAGACTCTCTGCCAACCTGACTAGGAAGGATCTAGTCGCCCTCTCCATCCCTACCCCTGTAACAGAACCCCTTAAGGGCGCCAGATACATCTGCGCTACAAGACTTCATCTGTCAACTGAGAACTGAAATCTAACTTCAAGAACTGAAACTGCATGACAAGAGCGAGCTGTAAGCCTTGAATGCCAGAGCTGAGACTGCGTGTCCAAGCTACTCTAGTGAACAAAATACTAAGCCGATTGCCAAGACACCGGGGATCGACCAGGTACTAGCGCTGTGACCCCCGCGCTTCCTACCCTGGTCTGGGACCCCCGGCAGCGTGCTCCGCTGAGCACTTTACCCCATCCTTAATTTGAGCCCCCCCCTGCGACGACGAAGCCAGCGCGCTCACCGCTGCGGCCTGGAGGCCTGGAGGAGTGCCCTGCTGTGTCGCGAGGCCCAGGAGAAGCCCGGGGCCCCGTCGCTGCCGTCGCAGCCGAGTGAGGAGGTGCGCAAGGTCGGTGCCGAGTTCCCCCAATGCCGTGAGGACGGACGCCTGCTGACGCCGAGACGGAGGTAAGCCCGGAGGCCGAGATCCCCCCTGGTGCGCCCCCTGCTGGTCCGGAAACCGCACCGCACTTGGCCCGGGTCGTCCCCTCCGTGGGAATCCCCTCCCCTGCCTGCGCGACGGAGAGACCCCACCGAGGGATCCTGTCCGTGTCCCCCTTTCTGTAAGACTGAGAGCGGTGCTTAGTGAACTGCACTGGAGCATAGGGACCCGCTCCGCAAGTCCTGTCAGTCTCCCCGCTGGAAGCCGCCTAAAGGAACTGACTAACATTACCCTTGTGTGGCGCTTCCCGCCACCGACCCTGCTTCCCCCGCTGGAGTGACGAGGGATGCGGGTAGCGCACTGTATGACCTGTTCCGCTCGAAAGTATTCACATGCCCGCGATCGCGAGTAGTGCCTTGTGTTATATGCTCTACTCGATAGTGATTACCTTAAAAGGAAATGCGAGTAGCGCCTTGTGTTACATGCTCTACTCGAACGAAGTTGTTTGCCAGGAGATGCGAGTAGCGCACTGTGTTCCATGCTCTACTCGATAGTAATTGTTTTGCCAGGAAATGCGAGTAGCGCCTTGTGTTATATGCTCTACTCGGCAGTAATTACATGCTAAGGGATGTGCGTGGCGCATTGTGTTTTATGTTCTGCACGAAGGAAATTCTACACCAGGATCACGAGTAACGTATTGTATTATATGCTCTGCTCGACTGTAATTACCTACAAATGGTTGCGCGTAGCGCTTTGTTTCATATGCTTTACTTCACAGGATTAGGGGCCATTGATTACGAGGAGCGCTCAGTTCCACAGGCGCCATGTTAGTGAGCCCAATGTGTCCCCGTTCAAGTATCATGCTTAGTTAGACAGCTCGTTCAGGGAAAGACTTTACGTAAGCGCGCACAGCGCTAGAACCAGGTTAGGCACTGCATAAGTATCACCCAGAGTGTCGAATGTAATGTCCTGATGGTATTATAATTCATGTATTACCTTGTTATTTCCTGAACTGCATCTGACCAACTAAACTTGGATAAACTTGAAGTATTTGCATAATTGAACGGTGTGGCGTCCCTTATTGTGTGTGTTCCTAGCCCATGAGAAGCGTGTGGTGTATGGTTGCTTAACACATAGCCCTCTGGTTGCCCGACCGGCTCGCGCCACGCTACCGCCTATAGGGCCTGGTGACCCCGGGTTCCTACACTCATATATAATTGATGCAAACAATGTTCCGTTTGCTCGAATCCCTGGGGTGGTGGATAGGGTAATACCAAACATGGAACAAAGAGCAGCTTTGATTTACAAAGCACATCTGGGAGAGGGTCTGACACATCAGGGGATATCTAAAACAATTTTAGAACTAAAAGAGATGTGCTGGTGGTCAGGAATGAATACACTGATACATATCTTTATCAATAACTGCATAGACTGCAATAGAGATCGCAGTCCAGAACGCCACCAGATACCTGACTACAACATAGCCAGCCCAGTTCAGACACCGTTATTAAACAGCATAAGACTATCTACATGCAGGCGTCCTCTTAGACAAATGCAGTCCCACAAACACTAAATCAAGGTTCCTATGGATATGGCCTCAGTGCTTGGCTGACGCTTGAACTGTTATAAAAGATTTACGAGTCTTTATCGGCACATACGCAATTGGCACACTACATTCTGACCAGGGTCCTGCGTTTAGCTCTCGAGCTTACAAAGAAGCTATGGCCAGTTTGGGCGTAGCATTGCGGTATTCTTATCCATTCCATCCTGAGGGAAATTCTGTTGTGGAAAGAAAAAACGGGACATAAAGCAGTCTATAACAGCTAGGGTATTAGGTTCGGGTGATGAGTGAGTCAAACACCTTTATGGGGTCCAGCACACACTTAATAACTTGCCAAGAAGTTCTCTAGGGGGTGTCACTCCATATGAAGTTCTATTTGGAACTAGAATGTTGGAACCGGACCTTGATATGCAAGGCATAGTGATGGAAAATAAGAAGTTTGATATCAAAGATCGTTTGGCTGTTTTACAGGACTTAAATGAACTAAGAACGAAACAAAGCAACATGCTCCTGAAGCCAACCATCACTGAGGAAAAACCGGCCATCCCAGCAAGGCCTGTCTGGATCCCAAAGCTTGGTGATCTAGTCAGAGAAAACATCGCGGACAAGAAGGAATTTGGGCCTTCTTGCAGACAACCAGTAGCTGTCCTAGCAATCCACGGATCGGGAACAGTACTTTTGCCGCCCCTTGCTGGTAAAAAGGAGAAAAGATTTGTGTCCATAGACCTGATCAAACAACACTATGTGGCCGATACTAAGCAGTAGGCCAAGTGGACTCCGCCAATGTAGCAGACGCACTCCTCTAGCTACAATCCAAGAGGTTCAAACTGAGAGACACATTACCTTTGAAGATTCTGCAGTGAAAAGTAAAGGACTAAGCAACAAATCTATGCAACTTGTCCCTCTTGAAACCCAAATCATAGTTCGTCCTGATACACATGTCTACAACGAAGTAACAAGTTTCCAGCGAATTCAACAAATCCTGATGCAATTCCAACCATTGACAGAACTGCCTCTGCCTATTTCATGAACTTTGATACGTTTTCTGAGGATCAAAGCTAACCTGAAATTACGCCAGCACAAAGAACTTTCAAAGAACAAACAACAGATTTTTTTCATCGCTTGAAAAAGACTTATCTGGTTTCCCCATGGATTGAACTATGGATTGTTTTAGGAATATTCTTTCTACTTTGGTTAGCTCTGGTATTAGCTCTGGGTATGCTGATAAATGGAAGATATATTCAAATGGACACAGCAAGTAAAAGAGTGAACTTACTTCTCCAGCCACACAAATCATCCCATCGTGAAGCAAGAGACTTGTCAGCAGTGAATATCACAGCCGTTCCTATACATGATGGTATAGTTTGGGACCAAACTCAATATGACATTTTTGGCCCATCAGAGCTTTTGAAGACTCCACATTTGTTTTAGATTTCATTAAGTGACTTTATTACCTCTAGTACCTTTTCTGATGATTGGGACTTCAAGACTGTTAATAATATGATGTCTGATCTAGAGATGTCTACTGTATTCACAAATCGGGAATATTTAGAGGGTTCATCAGACTATGAACAAATGTATTGTTATAACCACTATGGTCATCATTTCTTGCTTAAATCTGCAACACCTAGAAATGTATTTATGTATAACCAATGGGAACATTGTCCTGCACCTCCAAAGGATAGCTCAAAAACTTTTGCAATTAAGTTTCCATATTTTTCAGGCTACGATTTGTCTAATCCGGAAACGTTTTACTTTAAAAATGTGAACAAGAAAGGAACAAAAAATATGTTAACCAATACGAAACAGATTTATTCTGCAGCCTTTATTGCCCAACTGTCTAGACAGGGTTTCGACTTTTGGAAAGACAACATTGAGACAAAATCTGTCTGGGGTACAAAAGATTGGCAAATACATGTGTTAGAAGCTTTATATAGAGCCTGTATCATCCCTGAGCAAATTATGTTTTTGAATGACACTGTCCAGCAAACGTCTTGCCTTGGATTAGCCAAGATCAAAGACATGAACACACTGACCATGCCTATACCAGCAAGTAAAAGCACTACACGGGGGGAAGTCGACGTACATAATATTTTGCATCACAACAGATCCGATCCAGAATGGAAAAAATGGTTGCTCTGGCCCACAGAGACAAATAACTGCCAAGATCGATTCCTGAACAAAACACAGGGTTTCACTATCAATAGGCCAGACCCATGCTATGTTCAAAGACAGAATCCTGGGGTAGTAACAACATACAGTGTGGCGAAACTCTGCCTTGATTGGCTACAGAAAGCTACACTGAAGGATGTAAAACAACACTTAACTTTACTTCAAGAAGGGCACAGGCATTAGGGAATTCTTGCTAGGAACAAGAAAACCACGTCAAAAACGTTTCAAATATGCCGGTATCTACACTGCTTATAATGAAGCATGGAAGGTTACCCAAGCAGAGACTGCAGAATGAATACGAAAAATTGATCGTCTTAATTTAGAGAAAACTCTCTCTGTAGTAGACAATGGGTTAACGACTCTGTCGTCCAGAATATATTCATTGGACATTATTGTTTCTTCTGTCATAGACATCATGGAACAGGACTTGGTCATGTTGCAACATGGTCAGTCTCAGCTACGTTCTATCATGCGATTAGGTTGGACGCTTCAAAACTTGCGTGCAGGCTATGTGCATTGGCGTTTTATCAATACTACGTCACTGTTTTCAGA
Source organism: Triturus cristatus (assembly GCF_964204655.1). Taxonomy (NCBI): domain Eukaryota; kingdom Metazoa; phylum Chordata; class Amphibia; order Caudata; family Salamandridae; genus Triturus; species Triturus cristatus. Next base: position 950,249,693 of record NC_140585.1, read on the forward strand.
ATTCAATCTCACTGATAAACAGATCAGACTGGCACAAAGGGAGGCACTACACTATGCTGAGCATCGAAAAACTGGAAAAATTACCATTCACGGTGGCAGAAAAACCAGCTACTGAGTGGATCATACATGGTAAAATGACTCTGCCTGTTACAACTTTCCATTTTCAGTATTGCCTAAAACATATACCAGTTGGCAAATATGAAAGGTTGGGTAAAGGATACATCAAGGCATCCTGGGATTTACCTTACACACATAGATGTTGGAGTGGGGAACGTGAAGTGTTTCTTAGCGGTGAAAACTGTGAACACACACTAAGCGATTCTCTCCTTTGTCAGGGTATTAACTTACACGGGCCTGTGATGGTTCCACTACAAACTTATCCTGTCACCTGCAAGGTTCACCGGCTGCAATGATTAATCCAATTTTTGGCCAACTTTCTAATGGGAGTTACATTATGTTGATCGCAGCTGCTGTGGCATGTTGCCAGGTATTCCATATCTAGTTATGGTTACATCCAGGATCACTTGCTGTATGCAAGTCTTGTTTCCACAAATAGACACAGTCAGGGCGTCACCTTTGTGGCCTTCACTGAACAACTCTTCCATACGAATTGATACTCTAAGTAGAATGAAAGCCATTCTTTTACAAAAACCAGTGCCACTGACCTCTGCCAGAGAAACCTATGATCTCCAAGTCACAAGGACTTCTGCATACTTTGTATACAAACCGCCCTGTACATTTCTCGGAAATGTTAGGTCATATCTTAAACATGTCTGATATGAGCGGTATTATACATGTATTTAAGAACGTGTGTGCAGGACTGTTAGCACCTTTTCAAGCAGTCCTTGGAATTTTTCCAAACTTCATGCACTCTGTGTTTGAAGGACTGCCGCTCCTTTTAGCACTCGTTGCAGGATCCTATTTTTGCTCCTTCTGCTACGATATGACAAGCCTCATCACCAGCGTCCCTCCAGGCACCATAGAGAGAGCTCTATTGGAGAGGAAGTGTCGTGAGCGCATCGTCCAAATTTTTTGTTTATCTCGTCTATGAGAATTAAACACCACATGCTTTCTGTCATTTTGACCAATCTGGCAAGATTGCATCTTACCTGTTGTACGCTGTCTGCTCTGTGGTGAAGAATGCGTGCTAGACATCTGTCTAACACTCCCGTCAGTCATGCCTACGGATATCGATACTCTGCTGGACCCAGTAACGGCCCATGCTCTGTGTTGTCCCCAGCTGCTACCAATCCTGATGACGGCATTTATTGAGATCTCACAGACGCAAATTGCTACTGCTGAGGTACGAGAAGAAACATCAGGCACGCAGGTAACATCCGTTTAGAACTTTGCTGATGCAACCAGTGCTGAAGGTGAAAGTTCACATCAGTGTGCATTTAATCTTCTAAATGAGGTATTCCAACTTTCACCTACAATGGTAGATGACTTTTTGTTTACAGGATAAGACGATTTCATGTTTTCTCCAGATCCACACAGAGTTTTTGATTCAGGCACACTGTGTTCTCAATTTGGCCTTCGTTCTTTTGAGACAGGGGACTAACTTTGGAACTTTTTTCCTCTGATTAATTTTTTTTTCCAAGTTTGTATTTTCTCATTTTTGGCACAGTAATCTGCTTATAGTACAACTATTCATAGAGAACAGAATTCTTTGAAATACTTCCAGGGACATTATGCCACCTTGTCACATCAACAATTGATTTGTGCTAAACAGATATGAAATTGTTTTGGCCCTTTTTTCTTCTGTATTAACGAGCCCTTTAATCATATGTATATATTTATGATTCATTCTTGTTGGCGTTTTCAATGCACGCATATACTTTTAATGAAACATTGCTTTTAATATGTACAGCACCTTATGCATAGCAATGGGTTTGTAAGGCATTTTTAGGACATATGTTATTAGATATGTTTTAGCATGTTTTCGATTATCATGCGATATTCTCTTTTAGACATGTTTAGTATGTTTGGGATTTAGTAATGTCCTTCATACAAAACTGGAGTGGGTGTTGTGCGTAGATTCAGATTCCGTATATAGGTTTCCTGATTTATGCCCTTATATAGGTACAATTCATATTGCCCTTATTTAGGCATAGAAAATCTAGCCCCTATTTAGGCATTGTCCATGCTAACCAAAGACAGGCATGGTCTCCTACATCCGTACATCCACGTCACAGCGAGTTCTTGGAAAACCAGACTCTTAAGCCTTTAGTAATTTCCCTTGCTTGGATATTGAGTTCTCCAGGAACTGATTTAGTATGTATGAACATCTATTCCTTAGGGATTCATTCATGACGTTCCGATGCCTGACTTTTAAGTCAATATAGGCATTCCTAAACACCTTCAAGGTATAAATATACCTGCTCTTGCCCTGGCAAACCAAAGTTCCAGTACGGTCCAGCCCGACTGCCTACTTGCAGTTCATCACGGCAAGTTCGGAAGGAAATCGAGTTCCAGCCTGAAGCACTGACCAGACGCTATCATCCTTCTCACAGAGAATCCAGCTCCAGTGTTTCTGATTCCCCTTGCGGGGTGGTAGATATCGAGTCCTGGAAAAGAAATTCCAACCTCGCACATTCTAAGGTATGGAGCAGACTAGAACTTAGAGAAACTTTTGGCAACTCTTGGCAAATCTAAAACTATAGCTATAGCTAGCTATACTTTAGAAAACAGCACCTACTTCTTACCTCGCACTACACTTAGGTTAGGTACACTGGGGTAGAACTATTTAGAAGCATCAGATGAGTATTCACATTTTAGCCTGTGTTATTTATGTATGTATTTTATGCATATCATATATGTCATAGCTACAAACCATGATATTGCAGTATTATTTTATCTTACTGCTAACTCTGTACATATTGTATTTCGAAGCCTGTCTTACGATTGTAGCAGTTCATATCTCTTGCATGAGAAATAAGACTGTTCAATAAACCCTTTTTATTGAAACGCCCATCTCTCTATTTCTGTGCAACTCTGTAGAAACGAAGCATGCAGGATTGACTGAGTGAAACTGTTATCTATTGTTTCCACGGTTCTGAGATTGTTCCGACACTAAGGGAAACAAAGTTATCATGTTTATGCGGCTGCCAGAAATGAATCCCTTCTTGTATATTCGAAAACTTTTTAGTGATCTCTGAATTAGCTGGCACACATAAGTAATTAAGTTTAATGTACTCGATAGAGACATACTGACCTCAGTCCTATGTCAAATCTATAGTGTATATTATTCCAATGTGCAGAGCCCATCAGGGATATAGGAACTACACTACAACACTAGTATAACCTTTGATCACTTACTGTAAAATACAGAGTTCCATTTAAGAAACCATTGACACACCAATACCAGTTACTACATATCCACTCACTGATTCCTAGGTCTACACAGACATCTACTAATTCACCCATAGAGTTACTCATACATGCAGTCACTGATCAATAGAACACTATGAAATGCACTCATACACCTATACAGACATTGACACACCAGCACTCATCCCAGGCGGTTATACAGTCATCCTATTCACTCATGCAAACAATCAATCACACTTACATTTACTCACCTACACAGTTATACAAACACCACATCATTTATTCATACAGATAGTAACTCATACTTACTGTCTTATAAAATCACTATTACAAGTATACACTTATCCATACAGTCACTCTCACAATCATTAACTCTTATGTATAGGTATTTATATCCACCAACTCTCACATACACTGCCTTTTATTTTTGTACTTCGTTGGAGATATAACACTGAGACATATATTCGCTCACCAACACACCCATACACACACTCACTCACCCAAACAACTGTTTCCACATACTCTCTTAAACTCATACACCTAGTCAATCAACCACTCACACATCTATGTACAGAGTCACACACCCCCCACCCAACCACACACACATCAGGCTCCCATACAAATACTCAGTCAACTAATCAATAACTAATATAGACACTCATGTAGCTAGTGACCAACTGATGCAGTAGGTTACACAACAACAGACAGAGTGATACAGACATTCACACAGTTTAGTCACTAACCCATGTATTTAGTAAGACACTTTTTTTTTTTTTTTTTTTAGTTCAAAAGAGTTTTATTAAACAATGAACAGGTAAATGCAATACAAGATATCAATTGGGGAGATAGGGAGAGATAAAAGGGGTAGGAAAGGGGGAGGGGAATGGGACTGCAAATGAAACGTATTAGAGAAATTGCATACAAAAACAATGAACATGGGCATTGAAAAGAAATAAAGAAATTGTATCAATCCTGATCAAACAATAAATTACAAAGAGCATAAAAATGAAACAGCATGGTAAAATATGCAGAACGTGAAAAGGGTATCATGGGGGCTTGGGAACTTCTTGTTGGGCAGGCGATGGAAGGGAAGAGCGAGCAGCACAATTATCTAGATATAGCGTAATGGGGAGCCACAAGTCTGCACGTTTAGCTGCCAAGTGAACAGGGAAGACAAATGCATTATCAAGTCTATGATTATAACAGACATTATACCACCACGCTTTGAAAGAAATGCTGTATGCATTTTTCCAGTTGACAGTAATCTGTTGAAAAGCAACAGCCAATAGCAGATCAACAATGCGAGCAGACATATCTACATTATTCCAGCTAGTAGACAAACTGCCCAGGAAAAGGTGAGTAAGGGAAAAGGGGATGCTAGTATGAAAAATAACATTGATTTGGGACCATACCTGTAACCAAAAGTCATGTACATGGTTGCAAAGAAATAGCATGTGTGGTAGGGTAGCATTGGGAGCATCACATGACCAACACTTGTCTGGGGTAGTAGGAAATCGCTTATGTAGTGTAGAAGGAGTGTGAAGTAGCCTGTTGTAAATAAAAAATAGGGATTGTGTCAACGAAGCCGCTCTGGAAGTTTTGCGCAATTTTGTCCAAATTTTGTCCCATAAGGATATCGGCCAATCTATCCCAAGGTCATCTTCCCAATGAAGTTCAACCTTGGATTTAGGTCTGAGTGACTCGGGTGTATGAAGGTGTTTATAAAGAAGAGATGCCTTGGGGGCAATGCGAAGGAGAGAATGAAGTCGAACAATAGAGGTGGTAGGAATAGGGGGAGGAGAAGAAGAAGCCGAAAGTCGTAGATAAATCTCCAGAACAGCAGCCTTGAGGAGAAGATACTTGGAGAAAAAGGATTTGGGTAAGCCAAAGGAGGAACAAAGGTCAGAAAAAGAAACAAAGGTGGAACCAGAAAAGAGCTGCGAAATCCAAATCAAACCACGGGATCTCCATGATTTCCAGTAAAAGGGCTTATTACCAATTAAGAGGTATTTATTATGCCAGATAGTGGAAGAGATGAAATCAGCCACGGTCACAGGAGGGCCAGGAGCAGCTGACAGTAAGAGCTTAAGAGTATATTTGTGGATAGGAGTGGGAATCAACGAAGGCTTACGAGAAAAAGCAAGATATTCTGCAAAAGAGAAGGGGGAGAGTAAAGTACGCTCAACCTTAAGCCATAAAGGGCAGGGGGAAGTGGAATCTTGTAACCAAAGGGAAGCTTGACGCAATAAAAAGGCCTTCTGGTATGCAGGGAAGTCAGGAAAATTGACACCACCTTCAGAAGCCGGACGTATGAGCCTAGCCCGAGACATTCTTGGTTTTTTGGAATTCCATAAAAACGAAGATAAAGTTGAGTTAATCTTGGTAAAGAATTTCACTGGAATGGGGAGTGGAATATTGGAGAGTGTGTATAGAACAATAGGAGATATCATCATTTTGATAGTGTCGAGACGTCCCCACCAGGAGAGGTATAAAGGATGCCATCTTGTCGTGAGGTCTGCAATCTTCTGTGAGCTTTGGACATACACATGGAAATAGTGTCTGAAATTGAGGGAGTAATATATAGACCTAGATATTTAATGTGGGACGGACTCCAAGTAAACCGAGATTCAATAAATTCTTTCTTGAAAGTAAATTTGGTTAGGGGAAGGATCTCACATTTATCATGATTAAGTTTATATCCAGAGATAGAGGAAAACATTCTTACTTCAGTCATGAAAGCAGGGATGGATTCTGCAGGTTTGGAAAGAAAGAGTAATATATCATCTGCATATGCAGCGAGTTTAACATGCGAATCCGCAATCTGGAAGCCATGAATGGCAGGGTTTTGACGCAACCTGGAAAGGAAGGGCTCCAAAGCAAGGTTGAAAAGAAAAGGGGATAAGGGGCAGCCCTGGCGGACGCCTCTGCCTAGGTCAAAATAGGGTGAAATTTGACCATTAGCAAAAACTGCCGATCTAGGATGGGAATATAACAGGGAAACTAAAGAGATAAATCTAGGACCAAAACCAAACCAAGTGAGGGTGTGGAAGAGATAGCGCCATTCAACACGATCAAAAGCCTTTTCGGCGTCAAGGGCAATCGCTGCAAGTGAGTGCTGGTAGCGGGAGGACTTTGATAGGATATTAAATAAGAGTCTAGTATTGTCCGTAATATACCGGCCCTTAACAAACCCAGATTGCTCCTCTCCTAGTAGGCCGGGGAGAAGGTGGTCCAGTCGAATCGCTAATGTTTTAGCGAAGAGTTTGTAATCAATATTGACTAGAGATATGGGCCTGTAATTTTTGCAGTATTGTGCATCCTTTCCGGGTTTAGGTATGAGGCAAATATGGGCATCGGAGAAAGTCCCTGAGGAGGCACCACAAGAAATAAAAGTACGCAGTAGAGAGTGAAGTCGTGGGATCAGCAGTTTAGAAAAGTGAAGGTAGAATTCGACAGTAAAGCCATCAGGCCCGGGGGCTTTGTTGGGTTTGAGATGTTGCAATGCAGTAAGTAGTTCCTGTTGTGTGACTTCTGATTCTAAGGAGGAAAGATCTGGAGGAAAGTCAGCTGGTGTATGAATGGTGGAGAAGAAACGGTCAAGGGAGCTAGGGGTAGATTGGGTTTCAGAGGTATACAGGGTTTCATAGAAACGTGAAAATTCAGCAAGAATATCAACATCCGTATGCTTTAAATTATCATCAGAGTCATAAATAGATTCAATATTTAACTTATTGTGCTTAATCTTCAAATAATTAGCTAGGAGCTTTCCAGCCTTGTTCCTACCCCCATAGAATTTAGCAGTAGATTTCAGCAGGTACAAGGAGGCATCTTCTGTAGACTTCTCATTAAACTTCATTTTTGCTGCAATGAGGGCTGTCAGGCTATCAGGAGAGTTTGAGGTAAAATACGCATGTTCCAGTGTTTTAATGTCAGAAAGGAGATTTTTAGTAAACCTTCGGGCGTTCTTACGCTTGTTCGCGACATAACTTATAATAAAGTCACGTGCTGCCGCCTTAAAAGCATCCCAGATAGTGTGGTCAGGGAGGGTATCGTCATCGTTGAGGAGGAAAAATTCATCAAAAAAGGAAGTAAAGGTGGCTGTAAATTTGGGATCTGTGAGGAGGGAATTATTGAAACGCCATCTCCTAGGGCCAACAGTTTTAGGGAGTACATCAACACTAGTAAGGACGGGGGCATGGTCAGAGAGCAATATCGGGCCTATCTCAGAGTGTAGGAGTGACTGAGCGAGGTTGTGGGAAAGAAAGATGTAGTCAAGTCGTGACTGGGAACGGTGACAGGGAGAATAAAAAGTATACTCCCGCAACTTTGGATTGGAGAGGCGCCAGGAATCTACTAGTTTATGCTGTGAGATAGCATGACTGAATAACTTGTGGGGCTTGTTGGGGACATAAGGGGCTTTGGACTCCCTATCGATAAAGGGATCAAGGGGTTGATTACAATCCCCCGCCAGGATAAAATTGTGATCCATAAATTTAGTTAAAAGTGGAGAAAAATCAGCCCAAAAAGAAGGTTCACCAGTGGTAGGACCATATACATTGAGAAGAGAGACTTGAACACCTCTAAGTGACAACTTAGCATAGACCCAACGACCAGAAGTATCCGACTCATGGGTGATAACCTGGAGGGGAAGAGACTTGCGACAAAGAACTGCCACACCATTGCGTTTGCCATCACCTTGTGAAAAAAACAATTCACCCACCCAACCACGTTTAAGCTTAACAGATTCAGCGTCAGTTAAATGCGTTTCTTGGAGGAATGCAATATCGACATTCAATTTGGCAAGATGTGACAGAATCCGTTGACGCTTAATCGGAGAATTAATACCCTTCACATTCCATGACAATATATTCAACGACATGTTATCAACTTATTTATAAAAAATTTAAGTGACAGATCCAATGAGAGATAAGCCCATAAAAAGTAGAGAGTACAGAAGGAGAAAAAAAGAAGAGTTAGTGGAAACATGTTGAAGAGAAGGAAAGTGAACAAGTGACCATAAGTATGAGCCATACCAAGAAAGGGAGAATAAAATGCAACAACGTCGTACTTGACCCAGAAAGCTAGAAGTAAGGAAGAGGTAGAGAGAAACATGGAGTCAGGAGGGCAAGAAATGCAATTCTTACAAAAGACAAGTGCAAAAGCAGTAGCAGAAGGCAGAGAGTATAAAAGGAAAATAAAGACACTGGAGTAAGGAGCCAGAAAGGGGAAATAGATTGAGAAGCGAGTATAGCAAGAAAAAAGAAGAATGCAATCCTCATAAGAGCAAAGAGTGTCGATCAATAATAATAAATCAACGTGAAAATATGTGGACAAGAACACAGACATAAGAAGAGATAAAGGGGAAGGGAAAGGAGAAAAACCAACAGATATGCCAGGAGGGTAAATAAGGAAATGGGGGAAAAACATACCTACAAAGGGAAGGTACGAGAAAGGGTGGAGGGAGGAAGGAACCACAGAGGTGAGGCAGCACATCGAGGAGCAGCGAGTCTGGGGTCGGGAGACATCATCAAAACACGAGGACAAACTCCTGTAAGACGAAAAAAGGAAAACAAAGGGTTAAAATGTGCCAGGAAGTCAAGATGGAACCATGACTGAACACGAAAAACAAGGAACAGCCATAATGTTAAACAATAAAAGAAACCTTAACGTCGCCATCTGAAGGAGCAGAGAAATACAGGCGAGCTATAGCAATGAAATAATTCTAAAGAAACACAGCATAACATGCAAAGCCATATAAGAATTATAAAAACAGTATTCATCCGAAAGCAGAGGATGACGGTCTGGAAGCATCCATAGCAGAGGAGTGATGCGCATTGATGAAACTTTGTAGGCGCACTGGGTCCTCATAGGTTGTAGTCTTGTTGTTGTGGGTGACCTTGAATAGACACGGGTGATATAGGCCGTATCGCGCCCCCATCACCCACAAATCAGCTCTTAGATTCAGAAAAGCCTTTCGCCTAGCAGCAGTTGCCTTAGCATAATCCTGTGCGAAGAACAGGGATGAACCAGACCAGGTTAAATTCGGAGAGGATTTGGCCGCCACTAGGACAAGCAGAAGATCAGTGTACTCCAGAAAGTAGATGATAACCCCTCTGGGTCTCTGAGAGGAGGATGTAGAAGAAGGCGGTCGGCCCAACCTATGAGCACGTTGAATGTTGAGGGTCTTATCTTGTGTCAGGTGTAAGAGTTTGGGAAGGAACGACTTGAAGAAGGCGATTGGGTCAGACCCTTCAAGCCCTTCAGCCAAGCCATAAATACGAAGGTTGTTGCGTCGATTCCTGTTTTCTAACTGCTCCACTTGCTGTTGAAGATCTGAGACTTGTGACTTCAGGTGGGAGACTACAGAGGACGTCTCTTGGAACGACTGAACAGATTTTTCAATCGACGTTACCCTCGTTTCCATTTGCGACCAGTTATCAGTAAGAACCTGGAGTTTAGTATTGGTCTCTTCCATGAAAGGACGTAAGGATCTTATTTCGTCTAACAATAACTCCATGGAAACTGGCCCGGAATGCTTTGGAGGTGAGAGAGAACTTGACTTGAGTCTTTTCGTGTTAGATTTAGAATTATCATGTGGGTTTCTGGGGGGATCCATTGGTGTCTCTGAGCCAGATGAGTTAAGAGAATCTTCCAGTTGTGAGAAAGCAGAAAAAACCCTGGAATTTTTCACAATCTGAGGCTTAGTAGGACGAGGCATGCGTGGCGATGATTTAAGTCCACTCAGGTAACAGAGCCGTGGAATGGTTGACAGAGTGTAGGCCACAAGAAGCAAGGATGAGGGCAATATAAGATATGGCAAGACAGGAGCACGATGATATCTGACTACTTAATGGAGGGAATGCAGCCAACTTCACAGCATCTCAGATGACAGACATCAAGCGCCCCTTCAAATAATATTATAATGCAGAAAAGCGGCGACCGCTTATTGCACAGCATGAAGTGAGTCAGTCAAATTGAAGAAACCACAGTTAATGGTGATGCTGACAGCGGAGAACCACCTGGCAAATCTCAATGAAACTAGACGCTAAATAAAAGGAAAGTCAAAAAGAAATCCATGCAGGCGAGGCTATGGCTTGAAAAATGGCATAGAAGCAGTAAAGTAAAAGCAAAGGTACTTCATCTGGGATGTAAACTGTGTGTTTTAGAGAGGACGAGCGTTTAATGATGCAGAGGCCCCACACGAGAGTGACAAAATGAGAAGACGGGTGAAACATGAGCCATTATGATTGCTTGACGTCAGGCAGCAGAGCGCTGAGTAGCGAGCGGAGAAACCACAGCATAGCGCGCATCATTTGGCGGCCCAAGATGGCGGCCGCATTGGAGAGATTCCTGTCAGGACTTACGGATGCCGGTACAGCGGTGCGAAGCCACCAAAAACACTTCACCGACGACGCGCAGAGTCAGGGCACCTTCCGACACATCTGCAGTCAAATGTCCTCAGGAAAAGCAAGCGGGAACCGGCTCATCTCCCAGCACTGCCCCGGAGCCTCACATCAGCGCCGCCATCACCCGCGGGCGCCAAGCCACGCCCCTAGTGAGACACTTTTAATCACTCGCTTAAACAGTCATTCACACAGCTACTAAATCCTCCATCCAGACACTTATATATCCACAAATTTCAAGCAAAACCACATTCACTGGATGATGTCATCAGTGATGTCATTTGAGATGTCATCAGTGATGTCATCAGTGATGTCAATGACCATGTCATGAATGATGTAATATGGAACATCATCAGCAGTGTATTGCGGAGGCGCGAGTTATAGTTAGCTGAACTAATTATAATGGTGGAATTTCTCTGGTTTTGTACGAGTGAAATGTCCAACTAACTATATATATATATATATAAATATATATATATATATATATATATATATATATATATATATATATATATATATATATAGCAGCAACTCCTCCACCAAGTAAAGAAGCAGAGGCCACAGCGGGGAAACTGGAGGAAGCGATTTATTAGAAGCAAGGCATAATGCATTTCGGCCGTAATTCGGCCTTCCTCAGATGCCATCAATATTTCTGGAGACTCCTTCCCCCGTTTAAAATCACCCTGCCACAGTTCCATTGGGTGGAAATCGCCACACCCCCTCATTAAGATAATTGCTCACTGTTTGTAGTTCATGGGAACTACAAGCCCCAGAGTTCATTGCCCAGGTAAGTGTTGCACGAGGTGTGTCCATATGGATTCTGCGATATGCGGCAAAGTAACGGTGAAATAAAAGTCAATATCCAGCTTGTTGGAATCACAACTTGCCTCCTCCAGTCCCAGAGCGTTCCAACCTCCCAAACATCATCGTCAGCCGGGCAGGGATCAAGAGGACAATGCTCTCCGGTCCTCCGTGAAATCACGGACCACGTAGCAGCCGCCTCAGATTCCGTTGTGAGGAGAGGCGGGCACCAGGCAATTCCAATACCTTGGATGAGAAAACAAGCCGCCGAAGCAGAAACCAGATGAGCCTGTGCCACTTCGAAGAACGGGGCCCCTGTAGCGCGTTTCTGGACACCGCGCAAATTATAGCAGCAACTCCTCCACCAAGTAAAGAAGCAGAGGCCACAGCGGGGAAACTGGAGGAAGCGATTTATTAGAAGCAAGGCATAATGCATTTCGGCCGTAATTCGGCCTTCCTCAGATGCCATCAATATTTCTGGAGACTCCTTCCCCCGTTTAAAATCACCCTGCCACAGTTCCATTGGGTGGAAATCGCCACACCCCCTCATTAAGATAATTGCTCACTGTTTGTAGTTCATGGGAACTACAAGCCCCAGAGTTCATTGCCCAGGTAAGTGTTGCACGAGGTGTGTCCATATGGATTCTGTGATATGCGGCAAAGTCACGGTGAAAGAAAAGTCAATATCCAGCTTGTTGGAATCACAACTTGCCTCCTCCAGTCCCCGAGCGTTCCAACCTCCCAAACATCATCGTCAGCCGGGCAGGGATCAAGAGGACAATGCTCTCCGGTCCTCCGTGAAATCACGGACCATGTAGCAGCCGCCTCGGATTCCGTTGTGAGGAGAGGCGGGCACCAGGCAATTCCAATACCTTGGATGAGAAAACAAGCCGCCGAAGCAGAAACCAGATGAGCCTGTGCCACTTCGAAGAACGGGGCCCCTGTAGCGCGTTTCTGGACACCGCGCAAATTATAGCAGCAACTCCTCCACCAAGTAAAGAAGCAGAGGCCACAGCGGGGAAACTGGAGGAAGCGATTTATTAGAAGCAAGGCATAATGCATTTCGGCCGTAATTCGGCCTTCCTCAGATGCCATCAATATTTCTGGAGACTCCTTCCCCCGTTTAAAATCACCCTGCCACAGTTCCATTGGGTGGAAATCGCCACACCCCCTCATTAAGATAATTGCTCACTGTTTGTAGTTCATGGGAACTACAAGCCCCAGAGTTCATTGCCCAGGTAAGTGTTGCACGAGGTGTGTCCATATGGATTCTGCGATATGCGGCAAAGTAACGGTGAAATAAAAGTCAATATCCAGCTTGTTGGAATCACAACTTGCCTCCTCCAGTCCCCGAGCGTTCCAACCTCCCAAACATCATCGTCAGCCGGGCAGGGATCAAGAGGACAATGCTCTCCGGTCCTCCGTGAAATCACGGACCACGTATATATATATACACGCCAAGGTTTTTCAAAGAATGAGTGGGTGTATGAGTGTCTGTCTGTATGGATGATTTAGTGGGTGTGTGACTGACTGTATAAGTGATTGATTAAACATGTCTTTGTGAATGTATGGGTGAGTGACTAATCTGTGTGAATGTGTGTATCAGTTTGTCAGTTGGTGTGTAAACGGCTGCATGGATTTGTGAGTAGGTACAAGTGTCTATGGGTTATTGATAAGTTGTCTGATTAAATGTATGGGTCCTGAGTGTCTGTGTGAGTGGGTGAGGGGGCGTGTGACTCCCTGTGTGGATGTTTGAGTAGGTGAATCACTGGGTGTAGGGGTTCATGAGAACGTCTGTGAGGGACTGTATGGGTGAGTGAGTATGCAAATGGCCGTGTCAGTGAGTGAATGGATGTCTCAGTGGTATATGGGTGAGTAACTGTATATGTGAAAGGCAGTATATTTGAGTATTGGAGTATATAAGTGACTGTATGGGTGAGTGAGTGGCTGTATGGGTGAGTGCATGCTTGTGTCAGCAACTGTATAGGAGAGTAAGTATTTGTTAGTATCTGTATTAGTCGTGAATGTGTGTGTGTTTCTGTATAGCGAGTGAGTGGCTGTGTGATTTAGTGTTTGGGTGAGTGAGTAGGTGTGTAAGTTGCTCTATGGGTGACTGATGGTGTGTGAGTGGCTGTATAGGTGTATAAGTGGCTATATCAGCAGCTGTATTGGTGAGTGGCTGACTGTATGACTACCTGTATGGGTGTGTGAGTGTATGTGTATGTAGACCTATGAATCAGTGAGTGGGTATTTACGAATTGGTATTGGTTTGTCAATGATTTCAAGAATGGTAGTCTGAAATTTAGAGTGGGTGTATGAAAGGTTTTATCGGGTGTGAGTAGGTGCATCAGAGATTATGAGGATGATGTCATCAGTGATGTCATTTGAGATGTCAGCAGTGATGTCATCAGTGATGTTACTGACCATGTCATGAGTGATGTAATATGTGACGTCATCAGCAGTGGATTGCGGGCGCGCAAGTTACAGTTAGCTGAACTAACTATGACGGGGGAATTTCAATGTTTTTTTTCGAGTGAAATGTCCAGCTAACTATAACTTGTGTGAAACCTAGAGTTTTTTCAGTGAATTTGCAAGGTTTTTTAAATGCTAATTACTAACTATAACGTGTGTGAAACCTATGGTTTTTTCAGTGAATTTCAAAGGTTTTTTAAATGGTAACTCCTAACTTTAATGTGTGTGAAACCTATGGTTTTTTAAGTGAATTTGCAAGGTTATTTAAATGCTAATTTATGAATGTTTTATTATATTTTGTAATTATTTATTTTACAATAAGCTACCTATGTATATAATTATAGATTTACTGTATCCTGCAATATGAAATGGCTCAGCTTTTTTTTTTTTATTTTGGATATAGTTGAACAGCATAGTTAATATCTTCAATAAACCTCTAAATATATATATATATTTTTTTAAGGGTTTTTGACCGTGCGCGCACCATACGCGCACGGTGCGCGCATGGTGCTTGCATGCGTACGTGCTCCGTGTGCGCATGCGTACGTGCTCCACGTGCGCATGCGTACTTCGTGCGTGATCTGTACGTGCGTGCTCCGTACGCGCATGCGCACGTGCTCCTTTCGCGTATGCGCGTGTGCTCCGTAAGCGCGTGCTCCGTACGCGTATGTGCTTGCTCCATACGCGCATGCGCGTGTGCTACGTACACGCATGTGCGCATTCTCCGTAAGTGCGTGCTCCGTACGCGCATGCGTGCTTGTACCGTGCGTGCTCCGTACGCGCATGCGCGCGCGCTCCGTACACGCATGCGCGCGTCCTCCGTATGCACGTGCTCCGTACGCGCATGCGCGCGTGCACCGTACGCGCATGCGTGCTTGTACCGTGCGTGCTCCGTGGGCGCACCATACACGCACGGAGCGCGCACGGCAAGTCATGTGATCAAGAAACAACACTTTTCATTGGTTTATAGTAGTTTCAGGTCATGTGATTAAGAAACAACACTTTTGATTGGTTTATAGTAGTTTCAGTTCCAGAAACTTCCAACACCACACCCACTCCCCTCATTATTACTTCTGATTCCCTGGGAGAAGGAGCTGAGCAGCTTTTCTAGTACTTCAGTACTTCAGAATGGCAGAGCAGCAGTCATCTTCTGGGAGTGAGCAGGAGACCCTTGTGAGACAGAGACAGAGGAAACAGAAAGACACTTTTATATGGCAATTTTTTACATTTCCACAGGGGCAGAAGAAAGTGAATGCTCCCAAAGTCACCTGCACTCTTTGTGATCGTGTCTTATCAAGAGGAGATCCTAAAAAGAAATACTCTTTTAGTATCTTCACTATGATCAGGCACGTTAGAGATGTACATCCTGTGGCTTATGCTCAAGCTGCTAGAGAAAACCCTCCAGCAGCTCAGCCGAGCACATCCGCAGCAGCTCAGCCGAGCACATCATCGGCAGCTCAGCCGAGCACTTCATTTGCGGCGGCAGCTTCACCTTCTTCGGTTCCTCTGGATATACACCCTCTGTTTAAGAGGGTGCATATACGGTGCAATGCGTGTAATGCTCTTCTCTCTTATGCGGACACCAGCATTCCGCTAATAGAGAGCATGATACAGCAGCACACGTGCGGCACGCTATAATTTTTGCCATGTCTTTTTTTTCCTCTGTCCCTCAATTAACACAACGGCTCTTTTTAGAGCCACCTAACATCTAAACACTTAAATTTGTTTTTTAATTCTATTTTTTTAATGTTTTTTTTTCCCGCCACGGTACGCGCACCCCGCGATTTAAAAAAAAAATATATGTTTTTTTCACCCTTCATGGTCCTTCAGGGACCCCCTGACAAAAGCTAGGGGGTCAGGAACTCTGTACCCTGCCCCCTTTTCACGTTCTCCACCTTTCTTTTAAATGGAAACACACATTTCTTTTTTTTGCATATTTCAACACTTTCCAAATGATTTCTACCCCCAACATGACTTCTGCCTGCTAGCATAGCAACAGATCATGGAACACTGGTGTGAGCAGAGACGTCAGAAGTTCAGCACATAATGTTTCTAATCCAAAGAGCAAGATTGCTTAACTTTTCAAACCTAACAGCAAATCCAAAGTAATGTTCTGTGGGAACACATTTTTCTGGACCAATACAAAACATGCTTTTAAAAATGTACACATACAGCCTAGTTTTTATTGTAAAATGGTCTGAAACAGCCAATGAGTTCTTTTAAAAAAAAAAAAAAGTATATAAGCCTCCATTTTACAACTACCTTTCTTTTAATTTTGTCATTCTACTGAAAGACACCTTCAGAGTGCATCCAGGTCTCCTCCTCACTCCCTGAAATACACTGCTGTTCTACCATTTTCAATTAAAATTGATTGCTGCTCAGCTCCTTGTCCCAGGTAATAAGAAGAAATAGTGAGGGGAGTGGCTATGGTGTATGAAGATTCTGGAAGAGAAACTACTATTACCCAATGCTTCTGAGTGCATCCAGATGTTCTCCTCACTCCCTGAAGTAGAGTGCTCTTCTGCCATTTACAACTAAAATTGATACCTGTTCTGCTCCTTGTCCCATGAAATAAGAAGAAATAGTGAGGGGATTGGCAAGGCATTTATAGAGTAGACGGTGTACATTTCACAGATGAAGGGAACAGAGTCTTCCTCTTGTTCTTTAGACTCTGCATCGATACTTACTTATAGGTACCAAAAAACACTCAATTAACACAATGGCTCTTTTTAGAGCCAACCAACATCCAAACACTTAAACTTTATTTTTAATTCTATTTTTTATACGATTATTTTGTCGCATCTCTATGCTTCCCCTGCGCAGGCGTACAAACTGCAGCCATGCGCCGGCGCAGGCTCCCTTGCACCATGGTTCAAGGATGCCTGCGTGGTGGGGAGATTGTTCTTGTGCAGGAAGGGACACCTTCCTGCACAAAAACAATCACAAGAGGCTTTTTCCGCTTTCAATGCGTGTTGTAGAATGGAGCACGCACTAAAAGAGGAAAAAACGAGACGAAATAAAAACATTTCTCCTCGTTGTGCCTCGCAACACCACCTCTAGGGTGGTGTAGCATTCACACGCATTTCCAGAGTTACGATTTCTCGTAAACCTGGAGATGTGTCTAGTTCTTTGTGGGTTGCGTGAGAACACCCACAACAACACCCATGGCACAGTGCTGCGTGTGAAGTGGCTGTATTTATGTGGAGAGGAAAAGTCACGCAGGGTGGCTTTCCCTCTCCTTGGAGGAGCTCCCTGCGCCACCAGTACGTTATAAAAAGTGACGTAGTGGTGGCGCAGGGGCCTTGTTAATCTTCCCCAGAGAAGTTAAGCAAATTAAGGGTAAGACAGACAGAAACAGAGACAGAGAGCAAGGAACTGAGAAGGAGTAAGGCAGTTAGAATGACTGAGACACATGGAGACAGGGAAAGATACATGGTTGAAAAAGTAGTGATGGAGGCAGTAAACCTAGGGGAGTAGTATAGAAGGAGTGAGGGAGTTACGAAAGAGCAGTAAAGGAAGAAGAGAGAGAAAAGGGGAATGAGAAAAGCAGAGTGAGGAGAAGTGAAGAAAAGAGAGCATGAAAGTGAAGGGGTGAGAAATACAGATATTTCAAACTTACCTGACCAACAAAATAACTTAATTATAAATAAATGTTTTTTTTAATTGCTAGAAAAAAGGATTACATTTCCTAAATTTTCTTTCTCGATCTGAAAAAAAGAAAAAAAGTAGTAATATTTAACAATACATTTTAGAATACAGTACACATATTTTCATATTTAACAAAGTAATTTTTTGCCCTTTTTTTGCTGTTTTCAAAATATATTGAATTTCACTGCAAATTGTGAAATCAATTGCATTCATCACTTAACAGCGGGCAAAAAAATTAACAATCTGAAAGATTGTTTGAAAAAAGCCCTGAATCTCTCCTCAGAAAAACATACCTTGATAGAAATGTAACATATGTATTAAAAATATCATCTAAGAACAATAACAATTTGCAATAAATAACGTCTGTAAATCTTGTTGCTTAAGCTCATACACCAAAATAATATCTAGGAATGTATAGGAATGTATATCTTTATTGCGTGATTTAAAAGTAAACCATTGCAAGTACAAACATTTAAAAAGGTTCAAAATTGCATTTAAAATGGTGAATTCATTAAAAATCAATATGTATGGATAATACCAAATGAAACTTCAGTTTAAAAAGTCATATTCATAAAAAGCCAGCAACAGCGAGTAAAAATTTGGCAGCATTATTCCAATGGGGGGTCGCAGACTCTGGGCAGCTCAGTATGTATTTTTACAGCGCGCTCCATAAATCTTACTAGGGCACAATTTAATTTAGTGTTCCTAGGATCAAAACAGGCCAAAACTGCTGCTCTACAGCTTCTAATCATGTTTCTATTCCAATGATGCTTGAGTAGAGCCCGTCTCTCTGTCAGTAGTAGAGGGCACAGGCATATGATGTGTATGATGTCTTCTTTGTGGGTCCCGCAAAGTCGGCACTGAACTTTTCCATGTTCTCTTTTCCATTTTGGCCAGTGAGTCAACAGGTTAATAACTCCCAGTCTCAGTTTTAAAAAACTTAGTTTCATCCGAGCACTAAACGATATAGTAAGGTACGGCTGTGGAATTAGCAAGGCATAAGATTGAAGGGTCATCCACCCATGGCTTCTTTTGGCAAGGCTGGCTTTGTCTTCCACTATTGATAATTGTTTGGTGCTGATTTTCGCTAGCCTTTTAAATTCCATCTGACTGGCGTGCAGGATCCAGAGGTCGTTTAGGCACAGGGTTTTTAAGCCTTTTGACCAGTATTCATGTCCTGCTCGCCATGAGTTGTTGTCAATGCTGGCCCACAAATGGTATCCTAAACTTCCCTCCTTTGATAACCTCAATTTGTGACAGCACACGAGAAAAGACATGGCTCTGGCCAATCGTTGTTTGCAGATGCCAAATTCCAACCTAATTTGTGCCGGTGATGTATGGTTTGGTAATTTGAACACAGACCTGTAGATCTTAGTAATTATTTTGTCCAGATGGTCACTGTCCAGTCCTTTTAAGGCTTCACTGCCGTAAGTTAGGGTAGAAATGATTTTTGCCTGAGCCACCTGAAGTGTGGGTGCAAGGGTAGGGCCTTGTAGTTTCTTTTGAATTAGTCCGATTGCAAAAGCGAGTGCCGTGCCCTTCCTTTTTTGCTCTTCTAGTTGGGATTTGTATTTTCCATTGTTGTTGAAAGTGACTCCAAGGTACCTTTGGCAATTTGATTCGACAATGCTTTCGTTATTCAGAACCCAAGACATTTTCTTAGCTTTCCTTGAGTGCACTGCTAAAATTTTCGTCTTCCTGTTGTTGATGCGAAGCTCATTGTCGTTTGAATAGTCGGAAGTAGCATCCAGAAGTCTTTGCATTCCGATCTTTGTTTTACTTAACAGTACCACGTCATCAGCATATAGTAGATTTGTCAGCGGCAAGCCAGATAGTTTGGGAGCGTGGGAGTTGACCTTATTAAGAGCTTCAGGGAGGTCAGCTAGGAATAGGCTAAAAAGTGTTGGGGCCAAGACACAACCCTGTTTGAGGCCTTTTTCCGTCGGAATCGGGCGAGACAGTCTTGAGCCGTCCCCGATCTTAATTCTGACCCATGTGTCCTGGTGTAGGAGTTGTATGGCTCTTAAAAGGGCCTCTGGAATGTTGAAACTGGACAGCTTCTGCCATAGTTTACTTCTGTTGACATTGTCAAAAGCCGCTTGGTAGTCAATAAACCCCATATAAAGTGAACAAGAGCAGAATTTTGCTTGGTCAATTAAGCATGAGAGGGTCATGAGATTGACTGAGGTGCCGGTGTTTATTGTGAAACCTGTTTGATTTGGGGGAATTATGGAGTTTTCATCAGCCCATGCCCTAAGTGAGTTTAGCAGCACTCCCGCAAAATACTTTGCTTCGTTATCAATGAGTGCGATGAGACGGTAATTCCCTGGGGATTTTTTGTCCCCGCCTTTAAAGATTGGTGCAAGGATAGATCCACGCCAGGAGGGCGGTATGGTGTTATTTTGCAGACATGTGTTGAAAAGGGGGCTTAGTTTCACAGCCCAGAAAGTTGGATCTTCCTTGAACAAAGCTTGAGGAATTCCACCTGGGCCAGGCGCACCATCCTGACGTCCCTTTTTTATTATTTTTTCAATTTCGACCTTCTGGACTGTCACAAAATTGGCGCAGCTTTGGGTCGAATGACGCTCTTTTGTTGGTGTCATTTTGTGACCTAGCTTCTTTAAGGAGTTTGAAGTGTTCAGAAAAGGTTCCGGGGCAATCTCTGTTTGTGTTGGTGTGTCCATGAGAGGGGGAATTGGATGGTTAGTGAGCAGTTCCTGGTCATTAAAGTGGGAAAAAAGATATTCAACCCACTCTATTTCAAGAATGCTCGAGGAAGCAACTTTGGATGAGCGCCCAGATGCACTATTGATTGTGCGCCAAAACCTGGCAGAGTTGTTTGTTTTAATGTCATACTGCAATTTGACCCAAAACAGATTCCATTGATTTATGCGTAGTTCACGTTTTGCTTTCTTGAGGTGATTGCGTGCCTCTCTCAATTTTATTATTTTGCTGGGATCCGTTGGATCAGTTTTCAAAGCCCGCCATAAGCGATTTATCGATCTTTTTGCAGATAGTATCTCAGAATTCGAGCGCGGCGTATACTTTTGATCAGTTTGACTTATGTGTTTTATTGGTTTCGCGAATCTGTCAGTAAGTTCAGTAGCAAATATTGACCAGTTGGCACATATGTTGTCCGGGCACGTTTGGCGCTCAATTATTTGTTTGGCCTCTGCTGATATGAGTTGAAGATTCTTAAAGGAGCATTTGTCAAAGAAGTCCACAATAGAAACAGTTACCTTTCCATGAGGCCAAATGGTAATTTATAAATCCTTTTTTGGTGAAATATCCAATGGTAATCCTATAAAATCTAAATAATGGTTTCTTCAGATGCTGCAATTTGTATCTAAAATTTTGGTTTTAGAAAAATTAAGTAGGAATTTGGTAATTCTGCAGGCAAACGTTGCTTGAAAATCAATTGTGAATCATTACACAGTGTCCAGCCTTTTTCACATTTTAGATAAACTGTGTAATGACCAGAAGTTATAGAAGGTCCATCATGGAAAATTATTGCAACTGCAACAAAAGTTTTTCCTGATATTGATAATTGATTTCCTGTAAACTTCTTTATTAAAGTGTCCAGTTTTTGTTCCATCAGCTCTACAACGTTGCATCATTAAAATTACACACTGTCCATATTTCTTTAAAAACAACGTTGATAACATGTCTGATTTACATTGAGAACATTCCATGTTGTGATTTGTATCTTTAACTAATTTACTAAAAGTCACTGATTTACTCTCTGGTAATGTTAAATATATGAACCTTTCAGAATCAACATTAGTGCTGCATGTGTTCAAACAATTTTCACAAGAATGTTCCCATTTATAAGAGAGACCAAACATATTTTCTATTTGTTCCCCTTCATCTTCCAGTACCATAAGCATATACATTAAGAATTCCTGTGCATCTTGCTGGACATTTTCTGTAAAATGTATACATCCAGAACATACATCTAAAAGATTTCTAACATCAGAAGCACTTTCTATTTTAGTTTTATCATTACTCAGCTTCTCATAAAGGAAACTCAGCAGAGAACAGAATCTTTTTTCATGATTTAGTATTATCTGCTCTTGCAAACTTTCAAGATAAAATACAACATTCAGCACTACATTAGCGTAGCAGTTGACACCAGAGCTATTTTCAGAATGACAACCAACAACCTCTTCAGCATTGTCCTTTTTCTTTTTGCTTGCAATCACATCAGTCTCTATTTCTTTACTCTTCTGTACATCCTCATTACAGATATTCTCAGTTCTCCTTTTCCGACAAACAAAACGTTTTTCAAACACAGGATGCTGACCTAAATGAGGAGCATAGCTTCTTCTTAATCTATTATATTCCTTTACACAGTTTGCATCAGCACTAACTTTTGACTCATCAAAGTCTATCATGAATAAACCAGATATTTTTTCACGCGTGACAAAGCAACATATGCCATACCTTCTTTAAACACACTAGATCCAATGTTTACAAAAGCACTATCTACAGTTAATCCTTGAGATTTGTGAAAAGTTACAGCATATGCTAGAGAAAATGGAAACTGCTTCCTACGTACATATAAGTCTTTCACAAGCAAGAAACGAACTGAACAACGACTAATGTCTTTAACCTCTTCAATCTGATCAAATTTTATTTTTAAAAATTCAATTCCATCTTTTTTCTGGTAATTAACAAATCCCACAACTTTACCCATAGCTCCATTCACTAAACCTTTTTCTACATCCAAATTACGTCTTAAAATTACTCGACAGTTCATACATACATAAAGATTCTTTTCTAAACCAGCTGTTTTTGATATGTTTTTCTATAGAGAATCCAATTTAGTTGTCAATTTGCTTGTCAATATAATAGTTATTCCTTCATGCTGTATTTTATTCACAGCTTCCAGTTTTATAATCTCTTCATTTTCCAATTTCAAAAGTTCTTGATTGAATATATAGCATTAATGTAGTGTTGGCATTAAGCAGATTACAGTATTTTTTTCCAGCAATTTTCTTGTATATTTTCTCTGGAACTATTTGTTCTGTTGGAAACAAATTACATAGCAATCAACTCTGTAAAGCTTTTCTGCCATGTTCTGTGAGTAGTCCAATTCTGATATCTTTGAGAATACTTGCATAATCATCATAATTTGCTTGCCGCATATTGGTAATGAGTTCTTTGTACTCAAAGTATGTCCAAATATTCACATTACCTATACTTCCTAATGACTTTTTCGTGTCTTCATGTGTAAGAGTATGAAATACTGGTTGTCCTTTAACTGGAGTTAGCTGCTGTAGATCCCCAAAAACTATAACATGTTTTCCTCCAAATAGCACGTCATAGTTTGTCTTTAGAATTTGCTGCATTCTTAAATGCACAAAGGCAAGCATTAAGTTTGATACCATGCTTACCTCATCAATAATGAGAACTTTCATTTTTTTCAATACTCTTGAAACTTCAAAACATGCTTCTCCTGTTAGCTTGTGGTATTGTATTTTGTTCTCATGCTCTACTGGTAACATTAGCAAATGATGGAGGGTAATTCCTTTTATGTTATATGCTGCTAACCCAGTTGGAGCAGTAACAACACAAGACACAGTTGAATCAGTTTTTTTCTGTAGGTAGCTTCTAATTACTTTAATTAAGAAACTTTTTCCAGTTCCAGCTTGTCCACTCACATACATTCTGATTGGTTCAAATGATGTGCATGAGCACTCTTTATTTTCATGTAGTAATCCATGATCAATTTGTTTTGTGACTTCCTCATAAATTTGCTGTTGTTCATCATTCAGTTGTTGTTCCAAATTTGGTAAGTCTATTAAATCTTCCTGAGCTCGATTCATAGCTGTTTCCACTTTAGTCATGGCTATTGCAGCTTCATTTTCTACGATTGGTTGTCCTAGAGGATCTTGACTGAGCGTCCCAGAACTTTGACTGTCTTGAGAACTGTCTCTAGCTACTTCAGCTGCAATTGTTGCTTCTTGTTCAATTTCTTCATTTAACATTTCTACATAAGTTGTGAAAGTACTGCATTCTATGGTATATTTGCATGCATTAAAGGAATCTTCATAGCTGTCCAAGTAATTCATCCTCTGAACGCCATGGTTTAAACAACTGTAAAAGTGCTAAGTGGTAAAATTCCTTCTTGTCAGTAGTGTCGCAACTCAGCTTTCTGTGATTAATCAAACTTCCTTTTGTTTGTTTTACCAAACATCCTTCATCACCAATGACTTTATATTTTCCATTGTTGATGTCTTCTGTGGTATTCCGTTTAAAAATGTAGTTCTGCAGCACTTCATAGAGACACATGTTCTCAAGATGATGACATCTCTTTGGGTAATATGTGTCCAACATGTTTGTTCTTAAAATGTCTGTACTTTCTGGTTCGTACTCTGCTAAATATTCAATTTCTCAAATAGATTTCAATACCCGATTTCGCATTCTGCAAGGCCTAAACTTACCCAAATTATTCTTCTGGATTCAGAGTACAGACTTGCAGATGATAACCTATCTGAGCATTCGTATGACCCAATTTCTCGATGCGATAACATCTTTAAACTGAAACTGTATAGCTTTTTACTGACAGTCTTCTCATGAGAAATCTCTTCACACATTTCTTTCAATTCCGTTTTCTCAGATTTAGTGATGTAAGATGTGACATACTGAGCAACAGCAATAGAATTGTCAGCTACCTACTGAATATCCATGTTAGCATTCCACATGGATAAAATGACTGGGTTGTAGTCATTTATATATTTTGACTCTTCTTTTCTTCTTAGGTTGTAGGTATTTTTAGGCGATTTTCTTGTAATAGTATGTCGCACAGCTGACATAAAACTGTTTACTCTTCCTTTTGAAAGAACAGGTTGTGGAAATCCAAATCGACATTTTGTGTAGAATTTATCTTTACTCTTGTACTTTCGTCGACAGTATTTTCCACACCGATGACTTGGGAAACGTAAAACTTGCTCTTTTAAGTTTTTTTCTTCTGTGCTTTTTAGGTATAACACATGTTGCATATCCTTCAATGAAAGATAAAACTGCATCATCAGAATCTGTTCCAAATGTTGGGGCATCCTTGATCCACAATAGCATATGAATATGAGGAGCACCTCTTGCTTGGTACTCTTTTCTCCAAAAGAAATCCACAACTTCTCCAAGAGGTGGATTTTTTTATTGCAGATGAAGGACATCATAGCCTCAAATCTATGATTGAAATATCTGCAAACATTAACCGGATCCAATGAGCACAATTCTCCTGCTGTCTTGTATTGGATGTTTTCAATATTTGAATTTGCCTCTCTAAGAAAATCCAGTAAATCACCCCAAGCGTACTCAGCACAGCTTAGGGTAAGGAACCATGTAGGAGTTCCTAAATTCCGTAACATACATTTCAATTCTCCATGGCGTCGGTATCAATATTCAATATTCATTAGTCCCACGCTGACAAGTAATCAGATTAATCAATTGAGATTCCAAATGATCATCTCGCTGTTGCACTTTGTTCAGAAAATCCTTTGCAGACACATTATGTAGATGTACTCCAGTTTTTAAAATTTGATTTACTGCGTAAGATAGTGCAGATAAGTCACTTTCAAATAAAAGATGGAACAAATAAGGAATACTTTGACGAAATCTTGGATCTTCTGCATATAATCTTGTAGTCCGATACTCAGAAGCAGGAATCTGTACTGGACGTTCATCATATCGTCCACCTTTTCCTGTAGGAAACAGCTGGGGAAAACAACGAGCTTCCAAGCTCTCCTCCCATACACTCACGGGAGTTCCTTTTGCTTTTTTCATCTGAAACAGATCAATAGTGTTTCCCATTACTTCTTTAGAATGAAGAGGATGTATGCTGAAATGTTCATAAATGTCTTCTTCTTTTGACTTATCCACTTTTTCAATTTGCCCAGTTGGTATTCCTGTGTCTGCTAGTAAAACTTCTTCATCTTCATTAATATAAAGTGATTCATACCATTTATTATTTCTTTTCAAATATAAATTTGCTCTTTGTACTTTTCGTACATCTACCAGCTCCTGACAAATTTTCATATTCTTTGTAGGTACACCATTAACCAGAATAACTAATGGTTCAGTTTCCAAACTATCTGCATCAATTGTTTCAATATTTTTTTTCAAATCTAATGGCAAATAGACAACTCTTCCTTTTAAACCTCTTTGTAAATCTGAAGGAGGTAATTTACCTGTTTTGGGCTCCATACGAACGGATGTATGACGTTACAACGCACACTTTTACAACGCATGCACTTACAACGCATTTTTTACAACGCATAATCCATTACAACGCATGACATTACAACGCATGACACTACAACGCATTTTTAAAAAATACCTTTACAACGCATTTCCATTACAACGCATACTACCTTTACAACGCATACCATTACAACGCATAATATTAAATTACATTTAAGGTAAGTATTAGATAGTATAGGGGTAAAAGTTACTTTTCTAACTCCAGGGGGTGCAACAGTAAGGTAAGTGTTGGATAGTATAGGGGTAAAAATTACTATTCTAACTCCAGGGGGTGCAACAGTGGGGTAAGTGTTGGATAGTATAGGGGTAAAAATTACTATTCTAACTCCAGGGGGTGCAACAGTAGGGTAAGTGTTGGATAGTATAGGGGTAAACATTACTATTCTAACTCCAGGGGGTGCAACAGTAGGGTAATTGTTGGATAGTATAGGGGTAAAAATTACTATTCTAACTCCAGGGGGTGCAACAGTAGGGTAAGTGTTGGATAGTATAGGGGTAAAAATTACTATTCTAACTCCAGGGGGTGCAACAGTAGGGTAAGTGTTGGATAGTATAGGGGGAAAAATTACTATTGTAACTCCAGGGGGTGCATCAGTAGGGTAAGTGTTGGATAGTATAGGGGTAAAAATTACTATTCTAACTCCAGGGGGTGCATCAGTAGGGTAAGTGTTGGATAGTATAGGGGTAAAAATTACTATTCTAACTCCAGGGGGTGCAACAGTAGGGTAAGTGTTGGATAGTATAGGGGTAAAAATTACTATTCTAACTCCAGGGGGTGCATCAGTAGGGTAAGTGTTGGATAGTATAGGGGTAAAAATTACTATTCTAACTCCAGGGGGTGCAACAGTAGGGTAAGTGTTGGATAGTGTAGTGTAATATTATGCGTTGTAATGGTATGCGTTGTAATGGTAGTATGCGTTGTAATGGAATGCGTTGTAAAGGTAGTTTTTAAAAATGCGTTGTAGTGTCATGCGTTGTAATGTCATGCGTTGTAATGGATTATGCGTTGTAAAAAATGCGTTGTAAAGGTAGTGCGTTGTAAAAGTTGCGTTGTAAAGGTTGTTCCCCCATACGAACTATAGTCTGAAACGGATAGACACATTGAATGAGTATAGACTCATACGTATTTAAATCACTAAGTTCTGCAGGAATATCAACCAATTCTAAATTATTATGTACTGCTCTAGCTGGCATTTTATGTTCTTCTAACTTGTTATAACAGTATTTACAAATACGCTGATCTTCACCCAAATAAAAATAATTTTCCAGAAACAAATATGTAGCAAAATCCTTCCACTTAGAATTATTTTCTTTTTCACTTTTTTTATAGAGATCAACATTCCTTGTTTGAGTTTTATAATGGCTTCTCCGGCAACAAATACAAGTAATATTTGGTCTATCATTAGAGATGATAGTAAATTTTGTCATTTGATCTTCAAATGTTTTACTAACAGTGGGTTCTACATTCTCTTCCACATTTTCTTCAATAACTGTGTCATTTCCTGCACTTTCTTGCTCTGGACCAAAGTAACAAAACTCAATATCCTCACAAACCTTCTTCACATCTGATACAGATCGACGGAACAGAGCACTATTCAACTCATGTAACTTTAGTGCTTGACTTTTAGCAAAATACAATCTTCTCACAAACGTTCTCATTTCAGTATGATGAACTGCCAGCATCCTAAAATGGTGAAAAACACTTTGACAAACTTTCCTAGAAAGACAAGCCAGAGAATGTCCTTGCAAACCAGTATTCTCTCTCACCCTGCATGGATCTAGTCTTTGAAGCACCTTAATCTTCTGTTTAACACTTTTGTTACTATATTCTCTTAGAAAGTCACGAAATCTATCAATAGATTCCTGTCATACAGTACAAATACTACTACAATTCCAAGTGTACACTGGGGCTTTAGGACGTCTCCCCATAACCTCATCAGCTAACACTTCTTCCTCATTTCTTGGAACCATTTTCTCCTTTTCCATTACACAACCATCTTTAACTTCATATGCTCGACCACTGGTGTCAACTGCATGCAGCAAACTATTACTTTGAAGATAACTCTCTTCATTAAAAAATGGTTCAGTACTTGAACTATGCTTCCATTCTCCTAAGAACACTTTACAAAAGTTTTTTTTTTCACTTCTCTTTTTCTTTTTCTTTTTGACTTCATTACATTCACTAATTTATCTAATGTACGGATCCTGTTCAAAATTAAAATGAGTAGTTTTCTTTTTATTTCCATAGCCTTTGCAACAATTGATTCAATATGTTTGTTTTTCTTATAAAATTTGGCTTTCTTCCTATATTTTTTCACATCCTTTAGCAAATTGAACATCACTCTTCTCTGAAACATTTTTCTACGAATGTTTTTAAAATCTATTTTTCTTTTAAGTCATTCTTTCTTACTTCTGATTGTACATTAGCATTTAGTATATTCTGTCGATTGTCTTGTTGTTTTCTACTTGAAACACTATTTGCAGTGGATATATTTTTTACATTTTTTCTTTGCTTGAGGATATTTTTTATAAAATCCTTAGTCTGCTTACCAGAAGGCTTTTTCTTTTTTCCAACATGAGGTTCTTCAACTAATTTTTGTTGTCCAGTTGTCTTCAAATATAGATGTTGTTGCTGTTCTTTTCTCTTTCTTGATTTCATAGGCATCTTTAATTTATTTCAGTGTTGTTCAGCAATACCTGAAAGAAACTAAAAAAAAATACCTTTATGTAATTTAAATATATTACTATATTTTTTATGAGCTTTTCAAAACCTATCATATGAGCTGTCCCTTTCCTACAACTGCAAGTCTTACACAATAAAAGCTACACAAATTAAATCTCTGATAACAATTCCTGTGCGCACACAGACTCATGGTGTGATTCTAGGCAGAAAACAATATTTGATTGGCAATTTCAAAGCACATTTACGACTGTGGTTTTGCAAGTGATAATTACTGTAACAGCCTGACACATTTTCCTTATAGTTTAGAGAGGCAGAAAAGAGCACATGTCCTAACAGCTACTTGAGAGCATGAGCATGTGGAACCTGGGTGAGTGATTAGACTAGAGCAAAGAAAATGAGCCTTGGTGATGTTGAATGTGGTAGCGTTTCACACTACTATCTAAAATACCACACAGTGCTGAATACTTAGCATGGGAGTGCAGGAAAAGCAGCTGCCTGTGTGCTAAGAGCGTGCTTCTGGAGACTGTGTATTGTCAGGTGCAAGAGAGATCTGCATGGACGCTTGCACAACTGCATGAAGACTGCACTGATATATGTAAGAGTACATGTGGGGTAAGGGTTAATTGGAGTTTTGAACATGTAGGATCTACCTCACCCATTGCAGGAGTGTAAGGAAAATCTACCCTGTTGTTTTCAAATGTGTTAGCATTTGCCTCTCATTTGTGAGATATTGATTTGTGCTGAATGCTAGCCATCACAGTTCAAGAAAACAAGCTGCCCCTTTCCTACGAATGCAAGTCTTACAGAACCAGACCAACACGAATTAAATCTCTGACAACAATTCCTGTGTGCACACAGACTCATGGTGTGATTCTAGGCAGAAAACGATATTTGATTGGCAATTTCAAAGCACATTTACTACTGTGGTTTTGCAAGTGATAATTACTGTAACAGCCTGACACATTTTCCTTATAGTTTAGAGAGGCAGAAAAGAGCACATGTCCTAACAGCTACTTGAGAGCATGAGCATGTGGAACCTGGGTGAGTGATTAGACTAGAGCAAAGTAAATGAGCCTTGGTGATGTTGAATGTGGTAGCGTTTCACACTACCATCTAAAATACCACACAGTGCTGAATAGTAAGCATGGGAGTGCAGGAGAAGCAGCTGCCTGTGTGCTAAGAGTGTGTTTCTGGAGACTGTGTATTGTGAGGTGCAAGAGAGATCTGCTTGGACGCTTGCACAACTGCATGAAGACTGCAGAGATGTATGTAAGAGTACATGTATGGTAAGGGTTAATTGGAGTTTGGAACATGTAGGAACTACCTCACCCATGGCAGGAGTGGAAGGAAAATCTACCCTGTTGTTTTCAAATGTGTCTGCATTTGCCTTTCATCTGTGAGATAGTGATGTGTGCTGTATGCTAACCATCACAGTTCAAGAAACCAAGCTGCCCCTTTCCTACGAGTGCTAGTCTTACAGAAGCACAGCAACACGAATTAAATCTCTGACAACAATTCCTGTGTGCACACAGACTCATGCTGTGATTCTAGGCAGAAAACGATATTTGATTGGCAATTTCAAAGCACATTTACTACTGTGGTAGAGCAAGTGATAATTACTGTAACAGCCTGACACATTTTCCTTATAATTTAGAGAAGCGGAAAAGAACACATGTCCTACCAGCTACTTGAGACTATGAGCATGTGTAACCTGGGTGAGTGGTTAGACTAAAGCAAAGGAAATGAGCCTTAGTGATATTGATTGTGTTAGCATTACTCACTGCTATCTGAAATACCACACAGTGCTGAATAGTAAGCATGAGAGTGCAGGAGAAGCAGCTGGCTGTGTGCTAAGAGCGTACTTCTGGAGACTGTGTATTCTCAGGTGCAAGAGAGATCTGCATGGACGCTTGCACAACTGCATGAAGACTGCACAGATGAATGTAAGAGTAAATGTGTGGTAAGGGTTAATTGGAGTTTTGAACATATAGGATCTACCTCACCCATGGCAGGAGTGGAAGGAAAATCTACCATGTTGATTTCAAATATGTTAGCATTTGCCTCTCATTTGTGAGATGTTGATTTGTGCTGAATGCTAGCCATCACAGTTCAAGAAAACAAGCTGCCCCTTTCCTACGAATGCAAGTCTTACAGAACCAGACCACCACAAATTAAATCTCTGACAACAATTCCTTTGTGCACACAGACTCCTCGTTTTGATTCTAGGCAGAAAACGATATTTGATTGGCAATTTCAAAGCACATTTACTACTGTGGTTTTGCAAGTGATAATTACTGTAACAGCCTGACACATTTTCATTATAGTTGAGAGAGGCAGAAAAGAGCACATGTCCTAACAGCTACTTGAGAGCATGAGCATGTGTAACCTGGGTGAGTGATTAGACTGCAGCAAAGGAAATAAGCCTTAGTGATATTGATTGTGTTAGCGTTACTCACTGCTATCTGAAATACCACACAGTCCTGAATACTTAGCATGGGAGTGCTGGAGAAGCAGCTGCCTGTGTGCTAAGAGCGTGCTTCTGGAGACTGTGTATTGTCAGGTGCAAGAGAGATCTGCATGGACGCTTGCACAACTGCATGAAGACTGCACTGATATATGTAAGAGTACATGTGGGGTAAGGGTTAATTGGAGTTTTGAACATGTAGGATCTACCTCACCCATTGCAGGATTTTAAGGAAAATCTACCCTGTTGTTTTCAAATGTGTTAGCATTTGCCTCTCATTTGTGAGATATTGATTTGTGCTGAATGCTAGCCATCACAGTTCAAGAAAACAAGCTGCCCCTTTCCTACGAATGCAAGTCTTACAGAACCAGACCAACACGAATTAAATCTCTGACAACAATTCCTGTGTGCACACAGACTCATGGTGTGATTCTAGGCAGAAAACGATATTTGATTGGCAATTTCAAAGCACATTTACTACTGTGGTTTTGCAAGTGATAATTACTGTAACAGCCTGACACATTTTCCTTATAGTTTAGAGAGGCAGAAAAGAGCACATGTCCTAACAGCTACTTGAGAGCATGAGCATGTGGAACCTGGGTGAGTAATTAGACTAGAGCAAAGGAAATGAGCCTTGGTGATGTTGAATGTGGTAGCGTTTCACACTACTATCTAAAATACCACACAGTGCTGAATACTTAGCATGGGAGTGCAGGAGAAGCAGCTGCATGTGTGCTAAGAGCGTGCTTCTGGAGACTGTGTATTGGCAGGTGCAAGAGAGATATGCATGGACGCTTGCAGAACTGCATGAAGACTACAGAGATGTTTGTAAGAGTACATGTGGGGTAAGGGTTAATTGGAGTCTTGAACATTTTGGATCTACCTCACCCATTGCAGGAGTGTAAGGAAAATCTACCCTGTTGTTTTCAAATGTGTTAGCATTTGCCTCTCATTTGTGAGATATTGATTTGTGCTGAATGCTAGCCATCACAGTTCAAGAAAACAAGCTGCCCCTTTCCTACAAATGCAAGTCTTACAAAACCAGACCAACACAAATTAAAGCTCTGACAACAATTTCTTTGTGCACACAGACTCATGGTGTGATTCTAGGCAGAAAATAATATTTGATTGGCAATTTCAAAGCACATTTACTACTGTGATTTTGCAAGTGATAATTACTGTAACAGCCTGACACATTTTCATTATAGTTTAGAGAGGCAGAAAAGAGCACGTCCTAACAGCTACTTGAGAGCATGAGCATGTGGAACCTGGGTGAGTGATTAGACTAGAGCAAAGGAAATGAGCCTTGGTGATGTTGAATGTGGTAGCGTTACACACTACTATCTAAAATAACACACAGTGCTGAATACTTAGCATGGGAGTGCAGGAGAAGCAGCTGCCTGTGTGCTAAGAGCGTGCTTCTGGAGACTGTGTATTGTCAGGTGCAAGAGAGATCTGCATGGACGCTTGCACAACTGCATGAAGACTGCAGAGATGTATGTAAGAGTACATGTGGGGTAAGGGTTAATTGGAGTTTTGAACATGTAGGATCTACCTCACCCATTGCAGGAGTGTAAGGAAAATCTACCCTGTTGTTTTCAAATGTGTTAGCATTTGCCTCTCATTTGTGAGATATTGATTTGTGCTGAATGCTAGCCATCACAGTTCAAGAAAACAAGCTGCCCCTTTCCTACGAATGCAAGTCTTACAGAACCAGACCAACACGAATTAAATCTCTGACAACAATTCCTGTGTGCACACAGACTCATGGTGTGATTCTAGGCAGAAAACGGTATTTGATTGGCAATTTCAAAGCACATTTACTACTGTGGTTTTGCAAGTGATAATTACTGTAACAGCCTGACACATTTTCCTTATAGTTTAGAGAGGCAGAAAAGAGCACATGTCTTAACAGCTACTTGAGAGCATGAGCATGTGGAACCTGGGTGAGTGATTAGACTAGAGCAAAGGAAATGAGCCTTGGTGTTTTTGAATGTGGTAGCGTTTCACACTACTATCTAAAATACCACACAGTGCTGAATACTTAGCATGGGAGTGCAGGAGAAGCAGCTGCATGTGTGCAAGAGCGTGCTTCTGGAGACTGTGTATTGGCAGGTGCAAGAGAGATATGCATGGACGCTTGCAGAACTGCATGAAGACTGCAGAGATGTTTGTAAGAGTACATGTGGGGTAAGGGTTAATTGGAGTCTTGAACATTTTGGATCTACCTCACCCATTGCAGGAGTGTAAGGAAAATCTACCCTGTTGTTTTCAAATGTGTTAGCATTTGCCTCTCATTTGTGAGATATTGATTTGTGCTGAATGCTAGCCATCACAGTTCAAGAAAACAAGCTGCTCCTTTCCTACGAATGCAAGTCTTACAGAACCAGACCACCACAAATTAAATCTCTGACAACAATTCCTTTGTGCACACAGACTCCTGGTTTTGATTCTAGGCAGAAAACGATATTTGATTGGCAATTTCAAAGCACATTTACTACTGTGGTTTTGCAAGTGATAATTACTGTAACAGCCTGACACATTTTCATTATAGTTTAGAGAGGCAGAAAAGAGCACATGTCCTAACAGCTACTTGAGAGCATGAGCATGTGTAACCTGGGTGAGTGGTTAGACTGCAGCAAAGGAAATGAGCCTTAGTGATATTGATTGTGTTAGCGTTACTCACTGCTATCTGAAATACCACACAGTCCTGAATACTTAGCATGGGAGTGCAGGAGAAGCAGCTGCCTGTGTGCTAAGAGCGTGCTTCTGGAGACTGTGTATTGTCAGGTGCAAGAGAGATCTGCATGGACGCTTGCACAACTGCATGAAGACTGCACTGATATATGTAAGAGTACATGTGGGGTAAGGGTTAATTGGAGTTTTGAACATGTAGGATCTACCTCACCCATTGCAGGATTGTAAGGAAAATCTACCCTGTTGTTTTCAAATGTGTTAGCATTTGCCTCTCATTTGTGAGATATTGATTTGTGCTGAATGCTAGCCATCACAGTTCAAGAAAACAAGCTGCCCCTTTCCTACGAATGCAAGTCTTACAGAACCAGACCAACACGAATTAAATCTCTGACAACATTTCCTGTGTGCACACAGACTCATGGTGTGATTCTAGGCAGAAAACGATATTTGATTGGCAATTTCAAAGCACATTTACTACTGTGGTTTTGCAAGTGATAATTACTGTAACAGCCTGACACATTTTCCTTATAGTTTAGAGAGGCAGAAAAGAGCACATGTCCTAACAGCTACTTGAGAGCATGAGCATGTGGAACCTGGGTGAGTGATTAGACTAGAGCAAAGGAAATGAGCCTTGGTGATGTTGAATGTGGTAGCGTTTCACACTACTACCTAAAATACCACACAGTGCTGAATACTTAGCATGGGAGTGCAGGAGAAGCAGCTGCATGTGTGCTAAGAGCGTGCTTCTGGAGACTGTGTATTGGCAGGTGCAAGAGAGATATGCATGGACGCTTGCAGAACTGCATGAAGACTACAGAGATGTTTGTAAGAGTACATGGTGTGATTCTAGGCAGAAAACAATATTTGATTGGCAATTTCAAAGCACATTTACTACTGTGGTTTTGCAACTGATAATTACTGTAACAGCCTGACACATTTTCATTATAGTTTAGAGAGGCAGAAAAGAGCACGTCCTAACAGCTACTTGAGAGCATGAGCATGTGGAACCTGGGTGAGTGATTAGACTAGAGCAAAGGAAATGAGCCTTGGTGATGTTGAATGTGGTAGCGTTACACACTACTATCTAAAATAACACACAGTGCTGAATACTTAGCATGGGAGTGCAGGAGAAGCAGCTGCCTGTGTGCTAAGAGCGTGCTTCTGGAGACTGTGTATTGTCCTCATTTTATTTTTGTGGTATATGCTTTTACTAAAAATTAAACCAACTTAAACCATCAAACTAGTTTGTCAAGGGCTAACTTTTTAGTTTACCAATGCTTGTTTACTAATGCAGCATACCCAGGAGTGACATAATGGGTCCATTTGAATATGTGCGTTGTGGCGTTACCCTGCAGAGGTGAAAATTATGTGTTTGTGACTTAAACTAGTCAGCAGGTCTCTTGCAGGACATCACAATCTGCCGGGAAAGGAAGATGGCGGACTAGCACCACTTTTGGAGGATGACTACCTTTGCTCTCTCTGTGGAGCCTTGGTGAACTGCTGCTGAAGCGCTCGTTCCACCTCGCTGCTGCAGGAGGCAGCTGCCTGATGCACTGAAGCTGTTGTGGATGGAGGAACACGCGGACGTTACTGGAATCTACTGGTCGGATGTGCCGTATCACGCAAGCGAGTACAGCAGTGCGGTGGATTGCATCTTGGCTGCCGCTACCGCTACTGTTTCTGCTATCACTGACCTTGCTTAGCGGGTGCACACATTTGAAGAGAGGCAGCAGGCGAGGCAGCAGGCGAGGCAGCTGGCGAGTACTGAATGTACGGCTGGGGGCTGATTTGGAAAAGAAAATGGCCACACCGCGACCGACTCAGCGGGGTCGAGCCGATGCGCAAATTGAAGCTGGGACTGCTGTGGAGGCGCTAGACGGCGGGGGAGGCATCAGAGACTCAGCTCCAGCGGGAGAGGCAGCGGTATGTGATGTAATTCTGGCTTTAGTACTGCTGTTGGCCCCCAGCTAGGGAATACAATTTTGAAATTATTGCGCTCTGGGAGAGCAACGGAGCTGCTCTGGTCCTGTGGCCCATCTCGGGTTTTCAAATGGCCGAGTTGTTAAATGCTGCAGTACAGGGGGGCGGGGGGTGAGGAAGGACTAGTTAATCAACCAGCTTCATCCTCAATATCTCCACAATCAGTCAGTCAAGATCATACTGAGTTGCTGGAAAAAATGGTGAAAGATTCTGCAAGCAATGCTGTGTGTGACTCTGTTGCTGGCACTGGCTTGGCTGACTCTTTAAAAAATAACCTAACTCAGACTTTGGAGATTAACGTGTGGACCTCAGAGGATTCATTAGAAAATCAGATGCAGCCAAGTACTAACATATCGGGGGGGGAATAATAGTTTTGCCGAAATTCTGGAGCAACTGATTGTTGATCTCACTGATAACGGAAACATTGGCGAGATACATTTAGATCAGCCCGAACGACAACAACAGGCACAAGTGGCAGGGCCTAAATCTGTGGTGGTTCAGGGTCAAGATAATTTGACTGGTTCTAATAGTGAAACAGGGGCACTTAATAGCCCAAAAAATAACACCCCGATGGGGGAAAGGTGTAAAAGGAAAAGGTCCTAGAAACATCAGGGTAGGTAAAGGAGGTAAAGGTCAGGCGGAGGAGTGAAAACGCAAGTGACTGACGCAATGGGCCATCTTAAGGAAGCAGCAGTAAATACCGCAAAGGTTGGTCCAGGGGTAAGCCCTCTGCGGAAATGAATGTCTTCAAAGGGCGAGGTTAAGGCCATTATTTCTAGGCTGTCTAACCCTGGCAGCATGGCAACTGCTTCAACAGATGACGAACGACCAGCATCAGTATCAGCAGCTGTAACTATTGCTTAGGGTGTATTCACGACAAGCAAAGGCCCTGAGTGTATGGATGGCCAGGGCAGAATGTTAGATGAGCCTGATGGTGGATGTCAAGGCCTTTCCCTGGTAACATCAGTCACACCTGTAGTTCAAGTTGAGGAGACTATGTCTACCACTTCTATAGTATTTCCTGCTTTCCCACCTAGCATAGTAGATACCGTGTTGCCTGCATTAGAAAAGGGGAGTACTGATAAGGCTCAACTAGTTGCTGGCGATGGTAATGGCGAGGAGCCTTCACTCTTTAGAATTATGCAAGCATTAGCTATCCAGAGAGCTGAAGCATAAGATTATTATCAGCAGGTCAAGGGAGACAGTAGAGAGATCAAGCAAGCTTTGTCAGATGTTACCTCCAAGGTCACTCAGCTCTCTTCGGAGGTTATTGATCTTCAACAACAAGTGGCAACTGTAGAGGAGGTTAATACTCATACTGTGAACTTGGTAAAAGTGCAGGACTCTCAAATGATGCTTATGCAAGCTAAGATTGAAGACCTCAAGAATCGGCAGCGACGCCAGAACCTCAGGATTATTGGTATTCTGGAAGGAAGGGAAGGTTCAGATCCGCGGGCCTTCATTGTTACTCTTTTTCAGAAAGCCTTTCCTGACCTTGCAGACTGGGATATGGACTCACAGGTTCAGCGGGCGCAAAGACTGTCTCCCCCAAGGCAATCAAGTTAGATCTAACTTTGCACGGCCTATCCTGGTGTTTTTGGACAACTTTTTGTTATGGCAAGCAATTTACTTAAAGGGAGGACCATGGGTCCCAGTTAAACTAGACGGTATGTCCATATTTGCTTGTTCTGACTTGTGCATACTGACAATGGACAAGCGGTGGCGGCTGCGGCAATTAATGGACCCTCTGAAATTTGTATGTTCAAAGATGTTTTTGCAAGAGCTGGCCCGCCTAAAGCTTATTAAGGATGGTCGCACACATTTTTTCAATGACCAGGAGGCCAAACAAGCCCTCTCTAAGTGGCAGTGCACTGCTAAAGCTCGAACAGATGTGTAAAATTGACACTTGTGTGACAGTAGACTTTAGTTTAACTTGTGAATGCCTTGGATATATTTTTCTCAAATTACTGATATGAATTAATGTTTTGTTTAGCTTTGACAATATGCATACTTGGGGTGGAATGGTTGGGGTGTGGGAGGTTCACGGGGTTCCTGGAAGGGAGCAGAGGCGGCATCCCCTGTAAGCTGTAATTCTGAGACAGCAAGGAAGGGGGGTGATTCCTTTTCACAGGCACTGGGGGAGTCTGGGAAGGGTGGGGGTTGGTCAGAGAATGGTAGTGGGCAGAGAATAGTAGTTGGTTGCTGCTGTTCGATCGGGTGGAGCGACCGGAAGGGTGGGGAGCTTGGGGGGTCTGAAAAGCCACACTGTTGTATATTTAGCTTGAAAATCATTGGCAGAACAAAAGGGAAAGTGAAACGAAACAAGGGGGGAAGCATTAAAATTGAGTTTACAATTATATTCTAATGTTTGACTTTAAATACATCTGGTGGAATGTAGCAGGACTCAATCAGGCCAGGAAACGACGGTTAGTAATCGAGGAGCTTTGTGCATTTAAACCTCATGTTGTGGGTCCCACCGAAACACATTTAGCTTTCAGGGACAGATTGCAGCTAAAGCAGCTTGGTTATGATTTATTAGTTTGAACGTCACAGATAGTTTCTATTCGAGGGGTAGCTCTACTAAAGTCAGAAAATTGTAGATCAACAGTAATACGTACATTGGCTGGCTCTAAAGGTAGATGGGCAATTGTTCAATTACTGATTTGGGGGTGTAAAACCACGATATTTGTAGTGTACTGTCCAAACACAGACTGTCCGAAACTATTCAATTCATAACTTCTGAATTGTTGGACTGGGCTGGCAATTTGATAGTAATGGGGGATTTTAACTGTATAATTGATAAGAAGATCGACACTACAAATACAGCTCAACGGCCCATAATGGCCAGGATTAGGGCTGCAATTTTGGAACTTCTCAATCTGTATAGGCTGGAGGATGTTTGGAGGAGACTAAATCCAACTGTTCCTGGGTTTACATTTTATTCATCCCTGCATAAACACTATTCCAGAATAGATATGATTTTTGTTAAAAGAACAATGTTGGATAAATCGACTATTGAAGTTTGTCCTAAGATTACATCGGACCACAATCCGGTGATGTTAACTGTACAGATTCAACTAGGCGATAAGGAGCCACTTAGGGAATTTACATTTCCCAGACATCTTTTAAGTAATCCGGATTATGGGAAAGTTATGCAGGATACTTTACGGGAATATTTAGAGAATAACAGGGGCTCTGCGGCCACCGCAGTGGTATGGAATTGCCTGAAGGCGTATGTTAGGGGGGCCACATTGCAGTTTATTTTAAGGCAGAACCAACAGGCTATTAGGGAGAGGGAGCAGGAACATAAGCTGTTATTAGAGTGAGAGCAACAGCATGCAAGAGCTATTGTACAAAACGACGTGGCAGAGCAGCAAATATATTATCGCCTGGTAGAAGTTAGAGCTAAACTCAATCAAGGGTTAGTGGATAAAGTAGCTAACAAATACCATAAATATAAGTCTAAGCAATATGAATATGGAGAAAGAATAGGGCGTCTGTTAGCTACCCAGATTGCTAATCAAGGGGCCAGATCCTATATTAAAACAATAAAAGGGGGAGATGGTCTATTCTATACTAGATCAGAAGATATAGTAGAACAATTTAGACTTTTTTATGCAGACCTATATGACGGGTCAGCGCCCCCTAATTTACAAACCACTTTTTATACGATTTTATACAGGAGTCTGAACTACCGGTTTTGAATCCAATGGATTGTGAATGTTTGCAAAAAGATATTGAACTTAGGGAGGTTGAGTTAGCGCTATGTTCTTTACCAACTGGTAAGGCAGTTAGTGAAGATACTATACCATTGGAATTTTATAAAAACTTTAAGGATATTTTGGGACCAGTTTTTACTATATTTTTCAATAAAATCATGAAAGGGGAGGATGTTCCTTCCACTTGGAAAATTACAATATTATAGTATTCCCTAAAAAGGGGAAACCGGTAGAGGAAAGGGGCTTGTATCGCCCCATATCTTTGATTAACGCTGACGATAAAATCTTTTCCAAATTATTAGCTTCTCGGCTGGCCCTGACTATACATCAGCTAGTATCGGACCAAAAAACATTGTTTTGTCCCCGGCAGAGACACAGCAGTACATATTAATACAGCAATTGCTGCATTTTACGTTTCTGGTCAATCAAATCAGCAAATGGGGATGTTAATGTTGGATGCAGAGAAGGTCTTTGACAGAGTTGCCAGGGGAGCACTATAGCCAATTATGTCATCATTCGGTTTTGCTCAAAGGTTCATCTCTGCAATTCAAAAATTGTATAGCAATCCGATAGCAGCTCTGAAGCTGAATGGTCTTACATCTGTTTATTTCCCTATTAGAAGGGGCACACAACAAGGATGTTCGCTATCCCCATTACTGTTTGCGTTATTTATTGAGCCTTTTATAAGACATTTGTTGCGAAATACAAGGATTAACCCAGTTTTGCTTAACGGAATGGAACTTAAACTAACTGCATACGCGGACGACATTGCTATCTTTTCCTCTAGTCCAGAAGAGGCTATAGTCGAAATCACTCAAGAAGCACAGCATTTTGGCTCGTTTTCAGGTTACAAACTAAATGTGAACAAAACCCAGACTAATCTTAAATTATGAGCCTGCAACGGTTACGCAATTGCCAGGAATCTCAACAACAGCAGTATATTTGGGAGTATGTTTTAGTAGCCGAGTGGACGAAGTGGTCACCTTGAACCAAATCACTGCTTAAAACTATTACGGCTAAATTACGTAGTTGGCATCGGCTCCCACTCAGTATATACGGGAGTTGTCATATAGTTAAAATGAGCATTCTACCGAAATTTTTGTATTTCTTTTGGACAATTCCTTTAAGGGTTCCGTGTTAATTTTTTTAACGGTTAGATATCGAAGCAGTTAGCTTTATTTGGGGCTACAGATGGGCAAGAAGAGCTTTTGGGTACATTAAACTACCGTACAAACAAAGGGGGTTTAAGCTTCCTGATTTTAAACTTTATTTTTGGGCTGCATTTGCCGGCCGAATTCGAAGTTTACTTGATGGGCCTGATACTAATTTTGCTTGGCTTTCATATCAATTGGCTTGTGGGTCTGATACTGGATTTCTTCATTATAAAACAGCAGAACCAAAGTACTACAAACGGATTAGGTTTAAGATAATAAGGGATATCACTAGGATATGGCTGGATATCTGCAAGGAATACTCTGTCCCAGTAATGCACTCATATATGAAATTATGGGGTAATCCCACTCTGCCCAACATATTTCATGACTCTATTGGTAAAAGCTGGCAGCGCAAGAGTGTCTTGCTATTGGGGCAACTTTTTGATGGACAAGGATCAGAGGCTTTTTCTTTCATTTATTTTTTATATTAGCTTTAATTGTCAACTATTTTGCCTGCATTTCCTTTTAACGTTTTTGTTATGAAGTGTTTATGTAACGTAACATTGTTGCTGCCTTTTATTTGAGTACTTGGTTAGGTCCCGATTTATTCATATTTCCCTCACAAATACAAGTAATAATAACATGCAAAGTGCAGCTGAAATGCTTGTTTGAAAAATAGACAGCTGCATTAATTTATATTTTTGTAGAAACAAAAGTTTTGCAAACATAAGGCAGACACATTTAAATTATGCAATATTTTCTTTTTCCCTTTGTGCAGCACTTGCTTGCAATAAAACTTAAAAAGAAAAATAACCATTACACCAGATTGCCAAGGCCAGACCTTTTGGTTTTGCCAATGCTTGTTGTACATACTACGGAGAACATTGTGCAAAATACCTAGCAAACAATGATTATCAGACATTGGACTCTATTGTTTCATTACATATAAGCAACACCTTACCACAGTATACATGCCCTTTTCATCTGTGACCTTTTTTTAGCCTGCCCTTTTCATACATTTCCATCGTTGGCCACTCAGGAACAATCACCTGTAGGGAATACTTCTGCTTCATCTCCCCACACATTCAGTCCCTGGTCTCTCTGGTATGATAATGCAAGTAACGCTGCAGATCAGTTTCAATGCCCATTGAATTCCTGCTCATGAAATTTCAGCTTTTTTTAAATATCATGTGCCACGTGGGCTCTGATTGCAGGTAATTCAAATCTATGGGTGAGGATACCG
Organism: Triturus cristatus; assembly: GCF_964204655.1. NCBI lineage: Eukaryota > Metazoa > Chordata > Amphibia > Caudata > Salamandridae > Triturus > Triturus cristatus. Next base: position 950,291,552 of record NC_140585.1, read on the forward strand.
TGTGGCCAGAAATGTTCTACCCAGGTTCCCTCCATATTTTGCAAGTTAATCTCCACACACTGGGCAATAACCAATCATACCCAGTTGTTCTTGGTACAATTCTGAGTGAATTACTGGTCCTATCTACCACCTGCTCTTAGCAGATGACATATGGAAGCGCACATCTGATGCTGGGTGGGACTTTGGGGAAGAGAACAGGAGTGAGAAGCTAGCAAGGAAGGATGTGAACCCACGGGAAGTGGGGATCCTTACTTTCTCTCACCAAGGCCATAGGAGGGTGTCGGGTGGGGACCAGGGCCAGTATGGACTAGCAGCTCAATGCTAAGCGATTTTACCAGCTGGATTTTCTGACTCAACTGCTGTAATCTGAAAGCAACATCACTACTTGCGCAATTGGATTCAAACTGGTATGGATAGTTGACTCTATGGTAGGTGAGGATGTCTCTGGGCTATACTCATAATTTGAGCTCTGTTTTCAACATAAACACCAGGAGAAACCCATAGGTCTTAGATGGGCATGGGCCCTTATATGTGAAACAACATTGTGCATCAAGGTATCATTTAAAAATATAATAAAAGAGATTCAGTTTGATATACTCAATATTTCACGAGAAACATTTTAGGATTAAGAAACACATTCAAAGAAGACCATCTTATACACTGTAGTATCATGAGACGTAGACAAATGTTCTACCAATAAACGGATAAACCTACATGAGCTCATTGTGAAAAGTGATGTTGTGGAACTTTCATAGTCACGTGTACAACGCATCCACATATAATCATGCGATTATTGTTAATATGAGGTGTTTGAATTGTGAAATGTATTAACACTATTATGTGACATGCTTTCGTTTATGGATAAATGTAATGGGGAATTAACGTAGGAAATAGTTGTAACTAGCAGACAACGTTAACATGTGAAACTCGTGGTGTGAAACTGACATTATTCATTTATTAATTAGGTGTGATAAATCGATGTTCCTAATTAGTAGGTAAATGTATTAATTGAAATGCTAATAACGGTTATGCAAATTGTATTGTTGAAACAGATACGTCTTATGTTAGCTGAAGTCCTAGATTTTTTAAATGCAAGTCCCTGGAAACTGTCAATTTAATAATTAATAGTTTAATTTCATGTACATTGTAGACTCTGTTCTTTCTCATGTTTCCATTGCAGGTGGAGAAGGCATTCTTTAGGAAAAGTAATGTCTTTGTTTTATTAAGCTAGGCAAGGAGAGAAGAAGCTACAGTTGTATTTCTCAAGTCGATGAAAGGGAACAAAGAACAAATTGTAACAGGGAAGGTACACTGTAGACATCGTGGAAAAATATTTTTAGGACTGTACACAGGATGGATGGCAGTGCTACCTGTGAATACCTGGTTATTGTAGTCAGGGATAGTGCACCACTCCATTCTTGCCTTCAGAGAAAGAGCCTCTTAGATCGAGCTTTGCCCTTTGCAGCTTCATGCTACTTGACCCATTGATCGCAAAGAGACTTCTCAGGGAGGCTCCACGTGCTGACACCTATTACCCTTCTTTCTGAAAATGCTTATTTAGCGATGTCACTTTAGAGATAGAGGTGCCGATTCCGATCCTGGAGAAACCGGGTACGAACCGTCGGTCGGAGTGTTTCCTCCGTCCGACTCGTACCCGGGGAAAAAACATTACAAACATGCAAGTACGATTCGCACGGAAACACCATTTCCGTACGAACCGTAAAAAACACAGACTGACGAAAATATCCATACAAATGTGATCCGGGAAAGCGCCGACGTGACGTCGGGATGCATTCCGGATGCGTTTCACAAACCAGGAAGTACGATTCGAACCGACAGCAGTCCGGACGACAATATTTTTACGGCACCCAAAAAGTGCCGGAAAAGCTAAGTATGCCGCGATGCCAGCGGAATAGGGGGCCCGGTATGCACCGTCCCCCCCCAAGCCCCCGCATGTACGCCCCGAACACCCCCCCAGCCCCCGCATGTACGCGCCGTACCCCCCCCAGCCCGCGCATGTACGCGCCGTACCCCCCAGCCCACGCATGTTTGCCCCGAACACCCCCCAGCCACCGCATGTATGCCCCAAACACCCCCCAGCCCCCGCATGTACGCGCCGTACCCCCCAGCCCCCGCATGTATGCCCCGAACACCCCCCCAGCCCCCGCATGTATGCCCTGAACACCCCCCCAGCCCCTGCATGTACGTGCCGAACCCCCACCCGTGTACGTACGCACTGTACCCCCACCCGTGTATGTACACCAGTGTAGGTACGGACCGTACCCCCACCCATGTATGTACACCAGTGTACGTACGCATCGTACCCCCACCCGTGTATGTACACCAGTGTAGGTACGCACCGTACCCCCACCCGTGTATGTACACCAGTGTAGGTACGGACCGTACCCCCACCCGTGTATGTACACCAGTGTACGTACGCACCGTACCCCCACCCGTGTATGTACACCAGTGTAGGTACGGACCGTACCCCCACCCGTGTATGTACACCAGTGTACGTACGCACCGTACCCCTACCCGTGTATGTACACCAGTGTAGGTACGCACCGTACCCCCACCCGTGTATGTACACCAGTGTAGGTACGGACCGTACCCCCACCCGTGTATGTACGGCGCGCTGGGGGTTCGCGCCGTACATACACGGGTGGGGGTATGGTCCGTACCTACACTGGTGTACATACACGGGGGTACGGTCCGTACCTACACTGGTGTACATACACGGGTGGAGGTACGGTCCATACCTACACTGGTGTACATACACGGGTGGGAGTACGGTCCGTACATACACTGGTGTACATACACGGGTGGGGGTACGGTCCATACATACACGGGTGGGGGTTCGGCGCGTACATGCGGGGGCTGGGGGGGGTACGGCACGTACATGCGGGGGCTGGGGGGGTGTTCGCGCGTACATGCAGGGGCTGGGGGGGCACGGCGCGTACATGCGGGGGCTGGGGGGGTACGGCGCGTACATGCGGGGGCTGGGGGGGTGTTCGGCACGTACATGCGGGGGCTGGGGGGTGTTCGGGGCGTACATGCGTGGGCTGGGGGGGTGTTCGGGGCGTACATGCGGGGGCTGGGGGGGTCGGCGTGTACATGCGGGGGCTGGGGGGGGTTCGGCGCGTATGCGGGCACATGTCTTCATGGTTGCTATGGGAGTTCGGTCCGGACGGTGTTTCTTCCATAAGGTTGTAAAATCGAAAGGACGGGACTGATCGTACTTGCGCGGTCGGTCTTCATTTTTCCGATTCGTACGGTAAATCGTCCGGGGATGTGTCGGACACTTTTTCTGACCTGAGGACGTGTGGGGGAATTTTTCCAATGCGATTCGTATGGACTTTTCCCCATGCGAATCGTACTTGCCAGTTTGTACGGTACTTGTACGATTCGTACGGAAAAAAATCCTGATACGATTCGTACGGGGAAAATTTTTCCAGGATCGGAATTGGCACCAGATTTGGGATAGATTTATGTTTAACATTCACCAACCCTCGATGCTGGGAAATTTGGATTCAGGCTTCATGATTTTCTGTATTCTACTTCTTGAATGAATTGTGCTGTTTATGCTGCATCGTCTAAACTGGATGCACAGATTTGGCTTTATGTTGATCCCTATGTATTTCTATACCCTTGTGTTGATGTGTCTGTTCAGTTCTTCTTGACTTTGCAATGAACTAATTAACCTTAAGTAGTTGTCCGGAAATCATTATGTAGCTAAAAGAACTATTGACTGTTTTTCTAATGTTTTTTTCTCCTCTCTACACTTACATGCTACTAAAAAGATCCATCGGAGTGAGACTCCAGAATGGCCTAGAACTTATGGGCCTGGCCCTTTCAGTTGGTAGCAGAGGATGCTAGTACATGGAATCTAGACATAGTCTAGAACAAGTGGAACTTAGAACCCCAAACCCGAAATAGAGCTGAATGACTGAGAATGGAAGGCGACTGAACTTGGTGGAGACCAACGGAGTTTGATGGTGCCGCGAAATAAGCGGCAGAAGTGGGAGTGAGTATTAACATATTATGTAGTATGTTATAATGTGGAAATGATTGATTGTGTGCTGTCTTGTGGCATTAGTGTGAGAGTCGAGTGAATGTGGGTTCGGGCTGGACATGGAAAAGGATTGAGAGTTGAGTTGCAGGTCCCTAAGTGGCCTAAGATCCCGGGATCTATTGAATGGTGTAGAACATACCATGATTGTGATTGTCTGATCGAAGAAATGAGGAGTTGTTCTGAGACATAATCGGCAGCTCCACCTAAGACAGGGAACTTTGTGTGAGTGGGACGTATGGGAATCATCTAGTGGACCTTGTGTACACGAGTTGACTATAATGATTCAGTTGATCCACGCTGGTCGAGGGTTACTGTGTGTGAATATCCTTGAGTGGTATAATTCTATCAATCTTTTAAATATGGATGTGTGAGTGAATGCATATGGCGAAATTGTGAAGGAGGGTTTGCCACTGTGAGAGTGGTCTCAGACTGTGCCGTGCTGCGATAGGTCTGTTGGTGTTATGCCACGCTGGGATTGGCTGGTAGACATTGTGAAGTTTGTGGATAAAAAGGATTGTTTCCTCATAATCAATTAAACAAAAACTGCATTTTCTGAAATCACGCAATGCTTTAGGGTGTTATGGGATCTCTTCATAAGTGGTGAAGGGATTTCTACTCGAGTGGGCACAGACGTGCTACCCGAGGATACTCCAGCACACTATATGGCAATAAAAGTTGTGCTCCACACCATAATTTGGCTCTAAAATTGCCATAAGATCATTGAAAAGGAAGATGAATTGTCACTCCTCTGCTTTGGGTCATTCAGATTGGTTGTGTTCAATCAGCTCAGGGGGATGACGTTTGTGATGCGACCTTTGCCTTAGACCCACACAGTTTGAAGCATCAGATGCATAGATGCCTGCAGCTCATGCTAAGCAAAGAGAGAAATATCAAGTGAGGACAAGGAAAACAGTGAAGCCATATCAGGATGCACAGTGGGATGCGAGGCTCAAGAAGTGGAGAGTAGATACTATTTAGGGAGAAAGGTTGTACCCAGTACTAGTGAGAGATGGAGAGCCACAGGATAGGAACAGAAGTACAAATGGGAGTGACAGCAGTGATAATGAGGACCGCTTGTTGGTCGGGTTGTTGACTGAGTGTCCGCCACCTTACAGTCCACAATTGAGTGAAGGGGGACGAAGCACTGAAGATACAGAGAATGCAGGAGTTGAATCAGCTCCTGGTCCAGGGGTTGTGGGAGTGATATTGACAGGAATAAGGGGGACGGAAGTGTCCACCTTTAGAGGTGTAGGACAGGTGGGTGTTAATGCTGCTTCATGGTTGCCAGAAGCTCTTACAGTACTGGTTACCATTGGTCCTGTTGTTCCTGTTTATGATTCAAGATCAATGGGAAATCCTGGACAGCAACAACCCATACATGCTGAAGGGACTAGGTTGGGAAGAACAGGAAGTGCAAATGTGAATTGTCACCCTTTAATGCCTATGGAATCTAGTACCCCTTTAGTGACTACTGCCAATTCTTCCAGAGTACTGATTGGCTCCAGTACCATACGCTCTATACCCATGGTAAGCACTAGTTCTGCAAATGTGGGAAACTCCGGTGGGAGGACCAAGTGGCATGCCTCAAGATGCAAGCACAAGTCAAAGAGCTCCTGACAATCAGCACTTGCTAGACTTACGGGCATATGTACAGGCCCCTATCGCCACCACAACATCTCTTTTTCCAACATTGTGGTGGCGATAGGGGCTTAGCCTTATTGACAAGGCAGTGTTAAGCCACTCTGGGGTCGATTCCAATGCGGGTCGGAAGGGCACCGAACGCGATCCGGCCAGAAAAATTGCTAGCCGTACGCGTGTTTTCCGCCCAACTCGTACAGCTGTACGAGCGAACAAGTACGATGCGAGCTATGTGAAATTCACCGACCGAGTCGTTTCCAGGTCCGAACCGCTCTGTACGTCTCGGTTGTAAGCTAACCGCGGAGTGCAATGGATGTGATTCAGGACCGAGCCAGTACGATGCACGCGTCGGACAGCCGGTGCGAGCCGCAGTGTCTGGCTCACAAAACGTCCGGGTGGTTGCTTTTGGGGGTCCGCATCGAACCCCCTGTTACCCGCAGCCCTATGACTCAGAGACAGGGGGACACCCAAGGGTACCCCCAACACAGGCATGTACGGTACGGATGGCACCGACATGTACCCACTGTAGGTGGCGCACTTGTGCGAGAAGTACCCATTCAGTCAATGGGAGCCCGTGTACGCGTCGTACGACCGGCTCCCATTGACTTCTATGGGAGTCCGACCGAACCGAGTCCGGCAGCATACGGCCGCATCTTACTCGCTCGGTCGGACTGCAGGACTCTGGCTCGATCGGAAAACACTCCGGATCCGGCTCGGTCGGAGTGCTTTCCGACCCGGATCGGAATCGGCACCTTAGCGTGGCTAACACTAGCTTGTAAATAAGGCTCCCTTTCACGCTATGTTTAGTGTGAAACGGGTCGGCAGTGGGTGTTGTGGTGGGTGTTCCACAGCAACACCCATTGATTTTGACTCTGCCCCCTATGTACAAGGACAGCGTACAGTGCAGGGACAGAATATCGATGTGGAAATATCAAATTTCATAAATATTGAGTCAAGAATATCGATGGTGTAAAATATCGAGGTACGTTTTTTCGAAGTTCAAAAAATATATTTTTATGTAATGTAGAAATATCGATTTTGTAAATATGGATGGCAAATATATAGTTTTTCGTTATGTTGTATTAGTTATATATTTTTTAATTAATTTTTAATGTTATAATGTTTCTATTTATTGTTTTTTAATTAAGTTTTAGGAGCCGGATGGGGAGTAATTTAAATGTAATTGTTAAAAAATTACATATTTTTAAAATCTTTGTAAAGATTTAGGAGCTTGATGCTGGGTTTAAAGGGGCTAAGGGTGGGGAATACATTTTAGAATGTTGTTTAAAAAAAGATTTTTAGTTAAAAATTGTTTGAAATTTTGAAATATTTAATAAAAAATATAAATTTTACAAAATATATTTTGGGGGAAATTATATATTGTTATCTAGAATTAGTAAAATATTCAAAATAAATGTATTTAATTAGGTTAATTTTACATAAAAATATAATATTCATTGATGAATTTTACATAAAAAATATTTTGTCCAAACTTTTTTAGTTTAAAAATAAAAATACTTTTGGATGATTTAGAATTTATATATTCCAATTTATCTGTAGTTTAGATTTTAATGTTTTTATTTGTACATTTTTTTAAAACTGGTGTCTCTAATTTTTAATATTAAGTTTGGAAATGAATTTAATTTTTCAGAAATATTTATTTTATATTTTATGAAAAAAATGGTGTAACAATTTTAAATTTGTTTCTGATTTGTAAAGTTTTAATTTCTTTCTATTTTTTTAGTTAAAAATATTTTTTATTTTTCTATATTTTTAAATGTATTCTTAAGTAGATTTTGTTATTTTGTTTTGGTGTTAGGAATTGGCGATTTTTTGGGGTTTATTATCCAGCATTTTCCATGAGTTTAGTTGCTTTTGGAGTTGGAATAGCACTTTTTGGGGGGTTATTATCCAGTTCTTTCTATGAGTTTATTTGGTTTTGGAGTTTCAATAGTAATTTATTATAGTTTATCATCCAGCACTTTCCCAGAATTTATTTGGTTTTGAAGTTGGAATAGTACTTTTTTGGTGGTCATTATCCAGCATTTTCTCTGAGTTTAGTTGGTTTTGAAGTTAGGAATAGTATTTTTTTATTGTTAAGATATGTGTTTTTAAAAAAAAAAATTATTTGCTTTTTTATACAAGCACAATTCAGATATTTTTATGTTGTTTGAAATTTATTAGAAAGTAAAATATATTTTTACTATATATTTTTATGTACAATTGCAACATTAACAATATTTTTGTACATAACATATTTTGTTTTACATTTTTGAAACATGGTACTTTTAAAAAAAAATAGTCATGTAATAGTAAAGTAAATATCTTTTAACTTTTTTAAATTGTAAATGGATTGACTTTTAATGTTTATAATTTTGTTATTACAAACAGTAAAAATGTGTATACTTCTGTTTTTAATATTTTTAATACATTATGGGCCATATGTAGGTAGCCTCACATTTACCGACTCATAAATACCGAATTTTACCGATTCGGTATTTATGAATCGGTAAATGTGATGTAGGTAATAATTCGGTAAATATTACCGAATCGGAAAAATTCAGTAAATATGAGTCGGTATTTACCGATTCGGTAATGAGGCATACCTTCCCATTGATTCCTATGGGCCTGGAGGCCCATAGGAATCAATGGGAAGCCATTCACCATTACCGATTCGGTAAATACCGATTCGGTAATGGGGGGAGCATATTCAAGGGTGGCAGGGTGTCACATTGACACCCTGTTGCACCCCTGAATCTTGCATGTGTGCACATGTGGCGCACATACATGCCCTAAGGGCATGTATGTCTGCCACATGGCACTCTTAGATCTGCAAAATTTTACGTTTTGCAAGGTATTCGTTATTTATCACCAACCTGTATTTGGTGGTAAATAACGAATTCTTAAAACTAATGTTCATTCTTGAGAGTGCTCCCTACATATGATTTCAGGATTCGGTATTTACCGAATCGGAATTTTACCGATTCGGTAATTTACCGAATCCTGAAATATGCCTCCTACATCTGAAATAGCTAAATACCGGTCGGTAACGGGATATTTACCGAATTTCGGCCGTTACCGACCGGTATTTAGCTACCTACATGAGGCCCTATATGATTCAATTGTTTTTATAGAATTATATAATATGTATTTAACAAATGCATATTTGATATATTTTATTTAGTATATCAAATATTATTTTTAATATAATAATATTTAATATATCAAAACTTGCAATTTGTATAACAAATATATTTTTTAACATATATTTTAGAATTAAACCTTTTCATATTTTTGTTCATTTACAGTACATTAAATAAACATAGATTTTATTATACATTAAGGGCCATATGTAGGTAGCCTAACATTTACCGCTTCATAATAACCGCATTTTACCGATTCGGTATTTATGAAGCGGTAAATGATATGTAGGTAATCTATCGTTAATATTTACCGATTCGGAATGGTAATTTAGAATCGATATTTACCGATTCGGTAATGGTAACTGGCCAGGAGGCCCATAGGAATCAATGGGAAGCCAGTTACCATTACCGAATTCGGTAATGGGGTAGCACAATCAAGGGTGGCAGGGTGTCACAGTGACACCCTGTTGCACCCCTGATTCCTGCATGTGTGCACATGTGGCGCACATACATGCCCTAAGGGCATGTATTTCTGCCACATGGCACTGTTAGTCCAGCAAAATATTGCTTTTTGCAATGTATTCGGTATTTAGCACCAACATATATTTGGTGCTAAATACCGAATTATTTTCCCTACACATCACTCATTTGAGTGTCACCTACATATCATTTCAGGATTCGGTATTTACCGAATCGGTAAAATTACCGATTAGGTAATTTTACCGATTCGGTAAATTACCGAATCCTGAAATGTGCCCCCTACATAGCAAAAGCCTAAATACCAGTCGGTAACGGGATATTTACCGAAAATCGGCCGTTACCGACCGGTATTAGGCTTCCTACATATGGCCCTAAATATTTTATTTGTTATTTTGAAAAAAAATTATATATATTTTACAATTTTTTGTTGAATTCTTTCAATATATGTTTTTTTTTTTTTTTAAACAAAAATTAGAAATATACATTCAATTTTCCGAATGTTTTTTAAAATATTTCTCCATTCTTTACTATGGGGAGCAAGCCTCTTTTTATTTTTATTACGCAGCCATTTTTTCCTGATTTGTTCACTTTTTTGTCTATCTGTTTTGTTTTTAGGTCATTTTGGAATACGGAACCTCACGGTTAGGACCTGTGTTTCTTACGTTAAAGTTTGATTTAATTTACTTTTTAGGTAGTTTTAGGGTAGGGTAGAGGTAGTAGTTGTGTAGTTAGGTATGTTAGGATGTTATTTGTTCGTTATTGGTGTAGTTTGGTGTTGTTTTTGTAGTTTAGTGTTTTATGTGTTTGACGTAGTTTTGGTTAGAATTAGATTGTTGTGTTAGTTATGTGTTGTTTAATTATATTAACTTATATTTAATGTTAATATTAATGTTTGTGGATTTGTATATGTTATGGTGGGTGGGTGTTCCTTTTTTTCTTTACGGGCTTTCCGTTTTGTGAACGGATGGTGGTGACGACACGTTTATTTTTTAGAAAAAAGGAAAATGTGTTTTTTTAAAACAAGTTATTTTACCTTTCCTTGTATATTTCAGGTTTGTTGGAGCATTTTTTTTTAAACATAATATTCAGGTTTTTGAGGGTTTAACTATTGAGAAGATTGCGTCACTGGAGCCTTTTTTTAACAGCTCTCTTTTTCTAAACATTTTCGGGTTTTTGTGGGTTTCATTTTTGAGAGGATTGTGTCGGTGGAGGCTTTTTTCTACAGTTGGATTTTTGCATTTTTGGGGGGATTTATTTTTATATGGATTCGTCTTTCGATTGATCTACTATGGATTTGTTGGTTTTCCAGGATCATCTACTGCTACATAATTGTAATTTCTTTTTTATTATTATGGGTGGGAAATGTTTTTTATTCCATTAGTTTGTTTGTTTCTTTTTTATTTCAATAATTATATGACATTATATATTTTTGTGTTCATTTTCGAATTTTAAACGACATAATTATAATTATTTAATTACAAAAGAGTAGTGTTATGTTGTTTCAATGTCTTTTCATTGAAAATGTTGCTGCTTTTTAGTACTGTTTTTTATTTAAAGTATGGATTTAGCTTTTTTCTCTAGGTTTTCTAGCCCTTTGGTGTTTGGAAATAGTTGAGTTTTGTGCTGTAGGTTCATACATTGTTTTCGTTTGTTCACTGAGTTTAGGGCCGATATTAGTTAGGGATTGCTCTAGTCTTAGCTCTTGATAGCTCTGTTCTTTTTGATATCTTCTATATGCTTATGTATGGTTGGTTGTCCTCTTCCTATTGTGGCTTGGAAGGCATTATGACATCCTTCCGCTGCATTGTTGGTTTTAGCTTTTTGAGATAGAGTGTATTGTAGACGCTCCACCAGGGATTTGGAATTTGGTTGCCTACGGTGCCCTGACCTATGTAGCCTTCCCACCCAAGTGTCTTCAAAGTAGTCTAGGAAGGGAGTTAGTTTAGTTTTGTTTGTTTGGTAGAAAGGGCTTTCAAGAAGTATGTGATAATGGTTGGCTACTTCAGTTGTTAGTACACAGGCCAGGCTATTAATTTTTTTATTTGGCAAAGTTGCTAATAGTGGCGTAATCTATACTTAAAGTAGTTTTTTGTAGGTGTCTCCAGATACTTTGGTTAAAGTGGTAATAGCAACCTTGTATTGCAGTGTGTGGGTATATTTTTAAAATTGATTGAATCATTGCTTGTTCAAAGTCAAGGATAATTTTTTGTGGAAAGTAGTTGTTGGTGCTTTGTTTTATTATTGTTAGGAGCTCTATGTAGGTGTTTTTTGTTTATTAGGGATTAGTGCGTATATGAAGGGGATGTTAGTGTCTTCATATTCACCGTGGATGGTATATAATTGATAAAAAGCTTTGGGGCAAACTTTGAATGTACCATGCACCATCCACTTTTCACCGTTTTTTAGTTTTTGTAAGTTGTTGTTGGTGGCAAAGGTGAGAATTCCTTTTTCATGACTTGTCATGAAGAAGGAATGTTTCATCCTTGTTGGTGATGGTGTATTCTGGTAACATTTGTATTCCTGCAAAAGTTTGGGGGGTGAGTAGTGTTTGAACTGTAGCTCTTTTAGTTCTATTAATCTTTTCAGAGTGGGGATAGATGGTAGTTGTCCTGTGACATGTTCAGGTACCCTAGGTAACACGTTTTTGAGTATTTGTGTACTGGTCTTTTGGGAGCTGGTACTTGCTTCCCTTATTGTTTCTAGGACATCTCTGACTTCGATTTCAGTTACATTGGGTGGATGGTTGTGTTCTCTGACATTAACTACATTTGTTTCTATTGTAGTGGCTCTCCCATAGCAAGTATTAGAGTAATATTTGCTGCTATTCCAATGTGTTTTGTTTCCAGTTGTTTTTTCTTACGAATAGGTGTAGCCCATGTAGCAGAGAAGTAGTTTTCCTTTTTGTGAAGTTATGAATTTTGCTCCTTGTGAATTTATATTTCAATTACTATTATATTTGAAAGTATACTTATATTTGTTTTGCTTTAATTTTCTTGATGTATATTTTATTGATTGTTGATATTTATTTAGTGGCTTTTTATCTGTTGATTAAAAAGCAAAATTGTATTTTTATTAAAAAGTTATATTTAACTATGTTATTTTGTTTATTTAGTTTTTAATTTTATTTAATTGAGAAACAAAATACTATTTTTAGGCAATGAAGTTTTTATGTTGATGATGTTGTATTTTGTAGCTTGTAGAAGCTGTGAAGAGAAAAATATGTGTTAGTTATATTTGGTTTTTAATTTTTTTAATCTTTTTTTATTAGTTTGTTGTATTTGTTGGTTGATTTTTATACTGACTTTGTTTTATATTTTTGTTTAATGGTGCTTTTGTCTTTTTTTTCAAAGTTAATGCTTGATTTTACTTTTTTAGGTGGAGTTTGTTGAAGTGTAGTCTCTGAAATGGGAAATAAATGGTTATAGTTTTAGTATATTTCTGTATCATTTTTGTAGTCTGTTGTATTTATTTAATTGTAGAAAAATAAAATACTTTTTAATTGTAGTTTATAAAGTTTATTTTGTTGATGTTGTTGTGTGTTAAAGGTATTAGAAGCTGTGAAGAGAAAAGTATTTTTTAGTAATATTTGGGTTTTTATTTAATATATCTTTTTTTAATTGGTAGCTGTATTTGTTGGTTAATTTATATACTAGGGGGCCGATTAGGATGGTGGGCGGACGACCCTAGCGGTGCAGGGACTGGCCTCCAGTGGTGCGGAGGGCCCGCTCCGACACCGCTCGTGGCGGTGGCATCCTCTATTCCCAGCATTGTGGCGGGCGGTGCTGGGAATGCACGTTGCGCATTATCATGCACAAGGTGACAGGCACCGTGCGGTGCCTGCCACCTTGTCCGTGACAATGTAAGGGGGTACCATAGGTACCCCCATGCGCACCCCCACCCCCCAATACCCTGGGGGCCCGCAAGGGGCCCCCAAAAGCAAGACCCGCATGGAAAGCCATGCACTGCTGCCCATGTTCATATGGATGGCGGTGTCTAGCAGACACCGCAACCATATTCAGTCCCTTTTCCGCCCGGTCCAGTGGTCGACCGGCGGAAAACCAGCAGATGGTCTTTCCGTCCGCCGGGGGCACCCCCGCTATAATACTACTATGGCGGGGGGGAAATGGGTGGCGGGTGGGGTATGATGTAGGGTAGATCGCCTCCGTCATGCGGGCGGTGGCGATCAGCCCTACATCATAATAGACCCCTTCATTCATATTATATTTTTATTTTAATGTTGATTTTGTACCTTTTGTTTAATTTAATATTAGTTTTGATTTTTTTGGTAGGAGTTATTGTGAAGTATAATCTGTGATACATAAAAGAAAATGTCATAGTTTTGGCTAATTGCATTATTTTTCCTTTTTTTTTATTTGTAAATAAAAAAATATACTTAGGGGCTCATTACGATGGTGGGCGGACATCAGTCCGCCCGCCATCGTTGCGGTGCTGAGACCACCTGCCAAACATGCAGTGGTCCCACCACACATATCAAGACGCGCCCGCCATATTGGCGGGCACATCCCGGGCCCTTAACATTGCGGACAGTGTTGCTGGATGCAGCACCATTCGCAATGTCAAATTGGCATGCACTGCATTTCCATGCACTGCGTGGCAGGTACCACACGGTACCTGCCACACAGTGCAGCAACATTCCCCACCCCAACCAGGTGGTATTGGGTGGTGCAGCAGGCATTTTTAATGTTACATTGTTTGTTTTTTATTTGTTTTTGGATTTTTTATTTATTTGTTTTAAATTATTGTATTGTTTTTTGTAATAGTTTTTTTGGTTTGTTTAAAATATTAGGTATGTTATATTTTATTATATTTTTGCAAATGGTATTTTTTTTATTTTTAAATGTAATTTTTGTCATAGTTTATGTGTATTTTCTTGATGTTTGTTCTGTCGATATTGTTTACATCGATGTTTAATGTTATGTTGATGTTATAAATATTTTTGTTGTCTTTATTTTTGTTGTCGATATTTTTATAGATTTTTTTTAGACAATATTTTTTATCGATGTTAAGTGTCATTCCTGTTTTGTGTATTGTGTATCGATATTTTTGTGTACGATATTGTTGTCTAGATATTTTTGTAGTACGATGCTTTCAGAATCAATATTGTATCAGTGATCCCAGCGTACATAGGTGACAGCGCCAAAATTAAGACCAGGGAAAACCTGGTCTTAACTTGGCAAAATGAGGAGAAATGCATTATTTCTTCTCGTTTTTGCTTTCTCCATGTGTGCTGCCTTGTGGAGCACACATGGAAAAAGCAAACTGCCATGGATTGTTTATGTACAGGAAGGGGGAAACACCAACTCCAGGAGGAGGAACGCAGGGAGTAGAGGTACATCCATTAAGGGAAGTGCCTAGTGGAGGATACATGCATGTTCCTTGGAGTTGGGGTGATCTTGCTGAATTCACGAATGATTTCCCCAGGTTGAGAGAGAAACCTGCTCAGTGGTATAAGCAAGTTGATCGCTTTGGTAAGATCTCAAAAGTGTTGTGGATTGACTTAAACAACTTGTTCGAAATTGTGGTTCCTAGTGAACTACGGTCTGCTTGTAAGATAACTGTTGAATGGCCTAGTGCTGAGCCAGAGAGGGACCCAGTAGCTCATGTCCCTTCGCCTTTGGTCATGAAGATGTACGATCAGGTGATTACATGGTTGCAGACCAAACTAGCCCACAAGACATTGATTAGGTTAAGATAGATCGAACGGCCAAGGAACCCAAGGAATCGGTACATGCTTATTATGAAAGGCTGCGATAGGCCTTTAAGCAGTACAGTATGTTAGATACACTCGACCCCACAAACATGCAGCAATTTGTGTCCAAATTTGTGACTGGGTTGAGGCTGGAGATCAGTCTCATGATACAACATCACCATACCTGTTGGCAAAATAAGTCCATAGACAAGATCTTATGGTATGCCAGGAATTGCAGTGATGTGGCTGATTCCAAACATAGAAGGATAAAGGAGAAATTGATGCTAGTGCAAATGTGAAATGCCCAGAAGGAAGAACAGGCATCAGTGGGAACTGTAGCTAGCGGGCAAGGGAATGTTTCAGGAGATGTCCAGGTAACATCTGTATTTCTCACCTGTTGTTTTCGCAGGAGAGAGATGCAAGGCATAAAGATAGGTTCCAACTTCCCACACTCACCACTGTCAGCCCAACAGTGTCAAAGCTAACTCAGCAGAGTTGGGGGAAGAGGAAAAACAAAACAAGGAAAGGGAGAAGGGAAGAATGCATCAACACGCATCAGGTAAGGATATTCTTGTTGGATAGTCCTTATGTTATTCCTGTAGTGGAGATAAGGTTATATGGATTAATATAAGCCTATGAGAGGGAAAACAACACTGTGGCCCAACTAATGATATAATGGGATGACTACATGTAGAATTTCCTCTTCCACCTAGGTATATTGATAATAATGAACAGAGTCAGTGGTATATATCTGTATGGAAAAGACATTAAATCATGAACTACAGTTTAGAACAACAAGAGATAGCAATCAAAATAAGTATACTGTTAAAAAGACGTAACACCCGGTAAGTGCTGAAGAATCTTTATTCTGTCTTCCACCACCAACATGTTCCAGTCAGCTGAAAGCAGCTGTCGAATGTTGGCTGACAAACAGTAAGAACATTCCAAGGGCAAGACAAAGGTAGGGGTGGGGGAAATAGGGACAAACCAAGTGAGTTACAACACAACTCCCAGGGCAGGAGGGAAAAGAAGAAAAGAAGAGTGTGAGAGAGACAAGGAAGGATAGAAGAAAAAATAGAACAAGGACAGAAGAAAGTTGCAGACAAGTATTTGAACAACAGCGAGCAGAATACATGAAAAATATTGACCAACCAAATTGTCTGGAATTTTTTTTTCCAACCACAATGTCTTTGGGCCAAACTGGACAACCACTGTTTCTGGGTGACCTATGAGGGGAAATGGAAAGTTTTTCCAGAACAAATTTGGGCAGTATGGCATTTTACCACTTTGTCCATCCCCCATGTTTGTCCATTTACTAACTGGACTACATTTCTTCCTACACTTGTTATCTTGAGAGGTTCAGAAAAACGGGAGTAGTTCTTTCTCCTTGCTTTGGGAGGGTCGATGCGGACCCCTTCACCTGGATTGCGCACTTGCGTTTTGACATTCTTCGTGTAGTCATATCTTGTTTTGCCTCCTGGTCGCCAGTGTTAAAAAGACGTAACACCTGGTAAGTGCTGAAGAATCTTTATTCTGTCTTCTACCACCAACAGGTTCCATTCAGCTGAAGGCAGCTGTGGAATGTTGGCTCACAAACGGTAAGAATGTTCCAAGGGCAGGACAAAGGCAGGGGTGGGGAAATAGGGTCAAACCAAGTGAGTTAAACATATACCTTAAACTAACCGAAAAGAGGTTCAGCATGGAATCCATGTAGGCCCCCACTTATTCATATCCCATATCCCATAAAGCCAGAAGAAAAACAAAAAACATATTCTCCTAGATAGGATAATAAATAATACAAGAATAAACACAAAAATGGGCAGGGCTGATTACTAAAAATAATATTGTACCCCTTCAATCTCAGGACACTAACGGGCCGACTACGACCTTGTTAGGAAGGCCTCCAGATGGGTTCCAGAACGAGCAAATCCGATTCGGAGCCTATGTTTCTTACCAAATCTTCCCCCATTCTGAACAACCAAGTAAGATGTAAAGATCTCGTTCTGCGTTGGCCAAATCGTTTACAAACCCGTTCCAGTCAGTCCGACTTGTTCGCAGCCGAATCGTGCAACACAATGGAGCTGGATTCCGAACGAGCGAGTACAATGCATGATTCGGACAGCTGTATCATCTCAGCAAGACGAAACGGCTGTCGAAATCGGATTTCGGGGTGCCTTAGCTGGCCCCCCTTCACACCGGGCCTTCCGAATCAGTTGTAAGGGGGTACGCATGGGTCCCCCTGATCCAAGTATACACCCTGTGGTGTGCACCATGGGGTACCCGACACAGGGTGTACGCTTTTCTCCAGCCACCCCTTTCTTCTATGGGAGTCTGTGTACGCGTTCAGTATACAGGCTCCCATAGACTTGGGAGTACGAGCAAACCGAGTGCGTCACCATAAAGGTGTATCAGAATAGGTCGCTCGGAGTCGCGTAGCGCAGTTTGCGGCTTTCCTAACAAGATCGTATGCAGCCCCTTGATATATTCTTCTTGTTACTTATAGCTATTAAGCAACATCAATAAGTGAACACAATTTCCATACCCACAGGAGACTAACTCATATAAGTATCAAATATGATTGATGCAAGTAAAAATAAATGTCTACCATATTAAAAGACCATGGATTCTTTGTAATTAATTTCTTTGTATTTTACAGGACTCAGGATAGCTATGTCGGACTACGGGGAAAAGACTCAGAGAGGCTCCTCAACTTTGGATGAAACGCCATGTCAAAATGCAGGGAGGAAAGGCCACTGTGGCGTTGACAAACCACTGTGTCAAAATGAAGAGAGTGAAGGCCCCGGTGACATTGGACGAACCACAATGTCAAAAATGAAGGGAGTGAAGGCCCCCCCAGCATCGGACAAACTGCAGTGTCAAAATGAAGGGAGTGAACGCCCCTGCTGTGTTGGTAGCAGGATTCCGGCGTTCATGACTTTACAGGACGTTGGAGTATCCAGAAAGGGAAACCAGGTAAGTTCAGAGAGGCAGGACGGGAGACATGCACACGTCATCTAGAATGCAAAGAGCTCTTCCATCCTCCTCATCTCCTTTTGTTCATGGCTTGCTCTGCCCCTCGCACACACAGAGTTAGAAGTGGAGCAAGCCCAACAAAACCAGTTGCAGGGTCGAAGGGACAGAGAAGAGGAGTCCCCATAGATCCTAACACAGGAATAGATGACGCAACCCTGAAAAAGACTACTGCCTGTCATTTTTGTCATAAGATCGGGCATTGGAAGTGCAGGGGTCGTCCTAATCCTGTGGATCAAGTGCAGGAAGGAGAACTTGTGCAAGTGGCAGATGGAGTAAACCAGTTACCGACAGTGACTAGACCAAGATCATTTAATGCGAGTGGGAATCCGAATGAATTAGTGCAAGTGACCCAACCTCTGAGAACCTCACAGGACAATCGAACATACCATCAGATGCCTTTGATGGAAGTAGTCTTGTAGGTAGACCTGAGTGGACCATACGTGGAAGCCGGTGGTCATCCCATCACATTCGATCCAAGTTGTTGGAGTCTCTAACAAAAGAATGACAGAAGAGGTGCCGGTGAACATCGGAACCTTTCAGGCTCACCATCAATTTGTGGTGAGTGATTCGAGTCCATTATGTTTACTAGGGCATGACTAGTAGGCCTGGGCGAAGCACTACGCTACGCTCGCGTAGTTTGCGAAGTTCGCGCTACTTCGCACTACGCGAACTGCACGTAGCACAGTGCGAACACGCGTAGCGTAGTGTTGCGTAGTGCTGCGGTCATTTTTTGCTTGCTCGCGGTCCTCAACGTCAAGTTGGCGACCGCGAGCAAGCAAAATGACATCCTGGCGAGACTTTTTCCTTGTTCGCGATCGCGAGCATGGAAAATAAACCTCCCGGCGAGATTCCCAACGCGAGAAGGTCAGGTTTCTCATTGCGAGGGGTCGCGTATGCTCGCGACCGCTCGCGATGAGAAACTACCAGTTCGCGTTGAGAAAGCTGCAGCTCGAGTAAAAATCTACTCGAGCAGCAGAAAACTACAGCTCGCACTGTGCAAGATGCCATTTTCAATGATTGCACAGTGCCGGTTGCTTGTCCGCACTGTGCAATCATTGAAAACAACATCTTGCACAGTGCGAACATGTTACTTCGCAGTTCGCGAAGTGCTACGCGTAGCTCGCGTAGTGCGAACTTCACTTTGCGTAGCTTCGCGAAGTGCTACTTCGCGAACTACGCCCACCCTTAATGACTAGTTGTGCAAATTGAGCTGTACTATCTACTGTACACCACAGGGATTAGAATTGCAAACAAACGATGAGGACGTTGCCTTTAAACTGGCAAATCAGAACATTTTCAACACCTTGTTTCCTTGACTGACAGTGGAGGACATGCCGATGGATCTGAGAGACACCGTCTCTCCAATGGTATGACATTTCACAGGGGAATAATTTGAACTGATTTGAGGAGTCGAGTCAGTTCGCATACAGGTCAAGCCAAATGCAGAATTTCAGAGAACACCTCAGTATAATTTAACACCAGAGACAATAGCAATGATTCCACCTGTAATTGACTGCATGATTGTGCAGAGCATTCTGAAGACATCATGGGAAGTCCGTGCAATTCTCCTATTATGGGGTTGCAGAAGCAGAGTGGGAAATGTCGCATTGTTCAGGACCTTAGGAAAGTTAAAGACATAGTGATTCCATGTTGTCCCATGGTACCGAATCCATCTGCAATTCTATTCCAGATACCTTGTGAAGCTGAATGGGTCACAGTATTTGACCTCTGTTAGGCATTCTTTTCCATTCCGTTGCTCTAGGAGAGCCAATTTTTAGTTTGCTTTCCGTCTGGAGAAACGTGTCTTAAAAATGGCGTTGTATCCCACAAGGGTATACGGAAAGCCCATCCATGTTCAATCAGATCATGAAAAAGAATCTAGAGAGCCTGATTCTGCCTTGAAATTCAGTGCTGGTTCAGTATATCAATGACCTTCTCATTGCATCTGAAAGCTAGAGGCTTGTAGAGATGATACTATTGCCTTACTGAATTATCTGGCTGACAATTGGCATAAGGTGTTTCTGAGTAAGCTTCAGTATTGTCTTAAAGAAGAACAGTATTTGTGTCACCAAATTGAGGACAGTGTCACCACAAAGAATGGAGGCAATCATTAAAATTAATTCACCCAATACCCAAAAAGAGGTCTTGACTCTCGTTGGCATGGGCCATACCAAGTGATATTGGTAGCTATGACTGCTGTGAAGTGTGGAGAAGTACTGAACTGGATTCATGCTTCCCACACTCATCAAGTCTCAGGTCCCTCTGATGAAACAGCTACTCTCCCATAAGTATTTCTAGCCATGACCGAGGGGACACCAAAGAGGGCAAGCCAAGCTGTAGAAGTCCCTGAAGTGGCTGGATACACACACCAAGTCAATCTGAGTGAGGTCATGCTACACAAGACCCTGTTATAGACTCTGAGGGAGACGGTAACGTTGTGAGTGACTCAGTAGAAGCGAGAGGTGTAACAAATCTTCATGTGAAGTTAGGGGGAAAAGGATGTTATCCGTGAAAGGTGGCCTGTGAAACAGAGGAGGAGAACCAAACACGGAAGGTTCAAAAAGGTCCAGGAGAGCTCGAGTGCTGTGTCAGAGATATCCCTCTCCTGAGTGGATTTACTTGGTTACAAATGCCGGGGAGAGCGAAGTCGGAGATTTCGATGCTGGTTGTTGAGATCTTGTTGAGAGTTCCTGGAATTTAAGCAAATGAACTTATGTTATTGACTGTTCCTTTTTGACTAAGGATGAGTGGCTTGCATACTCCAATTCTGGAGGACATTGAATTTCCAAGTTTTGGAGCACCACAGTTTCCTCAAGAGATTGCAGCATTGAGGGCTGAACTGTTACAATGTGTGATTCAGGAAGATGCCTCTGATCTCATAAGAGATGTATACTGAACTTTGAACTGTAAATATTGCTTTGAAGAAAATAACCTAGGCCCGAGTGGAAGAAGAAAATAAAAGAGGGCAAGGAAAGTCTTCCAAGCTGTGTACATACTGTAAAGAAGAAACAATTAAAAAAATAACTTTCTGAGGTTTCAAAAGTTGCTTGAAAGACTTTGCTACACGTAGAGAGAGGCGGAGAAAAAGAGATTTAGTGTGTTGAACCTCTTTCGACGGAGATCTGAGCTACTTGAATATGGAGTCTGGAAATTCTAATCATAGGCACAAATGTATTATAGGTACACTCATTGTAGGGGTAGTTATAGTAATAGTTGTAGTTACTGTAAAGGCAGGGAACATGGGGTGGGGATACAGGGGATACAGGGGACATCCACACCTACCACTGCTGTTTCAAAAGAGAGTACACTGGGATTAGAGAGAAGTTTATTAGAACAAACTGGTCGCTTTCTTCATGTAGGCTTATCCAAAGGCGATTACACACTGAATGCCTACACTAAGTTGCGGTATGAGTATGTTGACACTATGGAAGGGAGAGAGTGTGAAGTGTGCATGCAATTGTCTGGCTTCAGTGAAGCAGGGAATCCAATGCCATCATTTACCCCTGACTTATGACATTAGTTGTAGCTTACTTTTTAGTATGTTTTATGGAAAAGGTTGTTACGAGTATTATCTCTCAAATTATGATGTGGTACTGTCAGAAATTCCCATATACAAACATCTGAACATATATGATTATCATAAGCAAATAGAAAGAATGGAACAATATTTTTCAACTACAGTAACGTTAGACATTGCTTAGGTGCATAGACATAATTTAACATGCATACTAATATGTAGAAAAGAAATTTGTAGATCAAGTAGAAGATAGATGTAGGGGATTCATTGTTAGTTCTGATAATAAGGAGTTAGCTCACAAGGCTATGGGAAGTTCTGTTCCTATAACTTTAGATTGGTAACAGCAAGACAAGTTTTGCATACATCAAGTCACAAGTAGATATTACACTGTGTGTGCGATCATATATTTTCAATAAATGGTCCATGGAAGAAGTTTTTTGGTACATGTTATTTGACTGTCGTGTTTCCAAATCTATACCATGTGGAGGATTTGGAGAATTTTGAAAGGAAGTTGAACAGTAGGAAAAAACATGGATTGAGCGCAGGAGAAGTTTTAGGAGATATATTTGGAGTGATAATACCTAGTTTGGTAGTGGTGTTGAATGATGTCAAGATCAGAAGGCTGTCTACAATTGTGGATAAGTTATCTGTTAACACGGCTCAGTCCATGTTACTCCTAGATGGGGAGATGGTCTCGATAAGGGCCATGGTGATGCAGAACCGTCATCCATTAGATGCATTATTAGCAAAAGAAGGCGGAGTCTGTTGGATGCTGAAGATCAAACAGTGTTGTACGTATATCCCTGATAGAAGTGAAGAGCTGAGGGAATATCTTAATAACATCACTGACATACATTGTGAGATATAGGACTTGACAGCTGAGGGAGTGTGGGATAAAGTTGGAAAGGGATTTGGAGCAGTTGAGCAAATGGTTTGCAAATTTGGGAAGTGAAATATTTGCATACATTTTGAAGCTAATATTGATTTTTATCATCTGTATCATCATCTAGGTAGGAAAGATAATAGAATACAAGTGGCACAAAGCAAGGCAATTGGAGAACTCTTTGAAGGAAAGAGAGCAAAGGATGGAAAGACTGCAGGATAATCATGAGAATTCAAAGCGAATGCAGGAGTTCAGGCAGAGAAGACTAACTGCAACACATTTTTAGATTGGTCTACTCTGCAGGGATGTTGGAAAGTTTTGTAATTACGCAACATCATCGGAGGGGGAACTGATGTAGCAGAAATGTCATTTTAAATTGTAGGGGTGCATCATAATCATGTGTAGCATGCATCCACATATAGACATGCGATTATTGTTAATATGAGGTGTTAGAATTGTGAAATGTATTAACACAATTATGGAGCATGCTTTAGTTTATGGATAAATGTCATGGGAATTAACGTAGGAAATAGTTGTAACTAGCAGAAAATGTTAACATGTAAAACTCGTGATGTGAAACTGCCATTATTCATTTATTAATTATGTCTGACAAATCAATGTTCCTAATTAGTAGGTAAATGTATTAATTGAAATGTAAATAATAGTTATGAAAATTATATTGTTGAAAGAGATAAGTCTTATGTTAGCTGAAGTCAAAGGCCTGAAATGCAAGTCCCTGGAAACTCTCTCTTTATTAATTAGGAAAAGTAATGTCTTTGTTTTAGTAAGCTAGGCAAGGAAAGAAACATATACAATTTTGTGTGTCAAGTCAATAAAGGAAGGTTGTTGTGTTTCATACAGGAGAAGGCATGGGAACCAAGGACAAATAACTTCAGGACTGTACCCAGGATGGATAGCATGATCCGAACTACACCATGGGAGTGCTACCCATGAATAACTGGTTATAGGATTTAGGGATAGTGTGCTACTCCTTTCTTGCCTTCAGAGAGAGAGCATCTTAGCTTAAGCTCCTTCTTTTGCAGCATTAGGCTACTTGACCCATTGACTGTGGAGAGACTTCTTAGGGAGGCTCCACGTGCTGATACCTTTTACCCGTCTTTCTGAAAATGCTTTTTTAGGGATGTCACCTTTCCATGCAGGGAAATTTGGACTCATGCTTCCTGATTTTCTGTTTTCTACTTCCCAAAGGAATTGTGCTGATTTTCACTTCATGTTGATCCCTATGTATTTCTATACCCTTGTGTTGAGGTGTCTTTACGTTCAGTTAATCTTGGCTTTGTAATAAACTAACTAACCTTAAGTAGTTGTCTGGAAATAATTATGTATCTGAAAGAATTATTGGCTAATTGACTGTTTTTTCTAATTATTTTTCTCCCCGCTACACTTTCATGCTACTAAAAAGAACCATCGGAGTGAGTCTCTAGAATGGCCTAGAACTTATGAGCCCGGCTCTTTGAAAAGTAAACACATCGGGCTGGTGATCAAAACAGCAGCTCTAAAAAGTGATCAAAACAAGATTATGGCAACAGGCTATAAAAATAGATCAATTCCAGAGCATGGCAATGCTTATAAAGTGCATGTATTTCAATGTGTTTAACTCTGCTTTAAAATCTGTGCAGAATCTTCTTTTCAGCTATGTATTTTCACACTTTTGTAATTTATAGGGTGATCACCAGGACAAAAGCATCAGATTCAGCACACACAAGAGCCTATGGGCCACATGTATCATTCATTTTACCAGTTGCAAACAGCCTGATTCACAGAATCAGGCCCTTTACAACCGGTAAAATGCTTTTTGGTATGTATGAATTCCAATTTGCGATTCGGTAACATGTTACCGAATCGGTAACATGTTACCGTGGTCTCAAAACATTCACATTTTACCACCTACTTCAGGTAGGTGGTAACCAATTCACAAAGGGGAAAAGGTTCCCAAGGGACCCCTTCCCCTTTGTGAATGTTTGTTAAAATGTCTTTTAAGAGCAGGCAGTGGTCCCATGGACCATTGCGTGCTCTTAAAAAATGAAAGGAAAACTTTTAATTTTTCTTTTCTAAACGTAACCTATTTTCCTTTAACAAAAAAAGGCTGCATTTTTTTTTTTTAAATGATTGCTTTATTTAACAACAATCTCAGACATGGTAGTCTGCTGACCCCAGCAGTCCACCATCCCTGTGATTTTAGCAATTCCTATTGTGACGCAAATTGCTCCCTGCCTCATTATTATTAATGAAATCAGTCGATTTGCGACCCATTAGGAAACGCTAAATGAAACTCATGGAGTATCATACATTCAAATAGCGATTACCTAATTGCGATTCGCAGAGAATTGCTATTAGCTAATCGATATTCGAAATAGTGATACATGTGGCCCTATGTCACTTATACTCCATTCAAAGGTAATAAATATTGATACCTAGGCACGAGGTACATAGGAGACCTCTCAATGGAAGGGGAGTAATCTTGCTGTAGTCTTTTTTGATTATCTTTTTAAATGATTCCTTGATGGACAAGTAGTGTTGCCTTTTTGAGCCCAGTTTCAGTAGGATTCGACATATTATTTTTAAAAGAAATAAGGGCCCACCTGCTGGCAGTTCCTTGGATTTAAAGGAAATCACTCAATGTTGGATCAATTTACGTGTGGTATTACCGGCACATACGCTACTTGGCTGTGTACCGCTGTGCCCTTGGGTGTCACAAACCTGCTTGAACAATGCTTCAAAAAATTACTAACCTAATATCCTAAACCTAACAAATGCAGAATTGAACATTGTTGTTTTGGTTCTTTGCATTTCTCATATCTGAATGTAGGAGTGGAGGAACATACTCAACCAGTGTGCTACACATTTAACAGTTGAAGGTAGAAAGGAGGCTCCCTATTCAGCCTGAATTCACTGATGTGAAAGCCATCTGAACTTATTTATAAGGAAAATAAAAGTTACATATTGTGCTTTGAAAGCATGGGATTATGAGATCCAATGAAAAATATTCAGAGAAAAAGTTGAAGTAAGACTAGAAATCATACTGTAAACAGCTAGAGGGCCCTAGAGAAGTGTGCCATTTGCTACCAAGAGTTATGAACTGGAGGAGTGAAGGGTTATATATTGTGCTAGCAAATGGATGCATTTTCAGGAAAAGATTAGAGAAGTGTGGTTCCACAAAGATCAATTGTTGGTTAAATGCTCTTCAGGCATTCATAAAAGAAATTGAGGATAAACTTTAACATAAAGCATGCCATTTTAAGGGTGATACAGAGGTTCTATCACTTAATGGGTAAATAGCGCAAAAACTGTGAAAGAACACATTTTTCATGTGGTTTTGAGTTGGTTGCACACTAAGGATTAGTATTACTGAAAGAACACAAGTAGTATTAATGTTTTAACAGACGGCTGGAGAAGAAAGGAAACATATGCATGTTTTTGCCCTTGGCTAAACTCATAGCACTATGCCTCATATGATCATCTCTTCCACCACTGATCATAATACTTGTAGTGACATAAAATGTGCTCTTGTGCAGAAGACTCATTTATGGATCATTTCTTTTTTCCGAGGATGACTAAGCATAATTAAAGGTAGGACTGAGTGGTGCACAACGGCAATGTATTCTTTTGTGAATAATCAATGTGCAGCCTCTATAGTCAATAATCCTCATAAACAAATTCCTTTTTATAAAAATGTGAAAAGTACAACTGTACATACTTAAAATAGCCTATCAAGAAATTCAACTCTAACTGCTTCTGTTTATTCCATTTTGTATTAAATTGTATTGCTTCTTACATGTGAGAGTGAATACAGCTATGCAATGTTATCAGAATTCTACATGGCTCAAAAGACGTTTTTGGAATCTGTGGTTTTTGCATAACTCTCAGCACACTTTTAACTTAATTTATGTCAGATCTTCATCCTTGCCATGGAACAGAAGCCACTCAGTTTAACATCAAGCAGGAACTCTTCTTCCCCACATCATAGCCACCTTTTGCTCTCATCCTCCCGGATCTCTCGCAAGCATTTCACACCACTGATCATACAATGCGGATAGATTTCCTCAAATCATTTGCCAGTAATGCAAAAAGGCCACAAAATAGTTCTCTCATTTCTCAAGAGCAGAGCTCACCAAGTAAAACTAGGAACTTTACTCCCCAAAACAACTAAAATTGCCTGTTTTGTTCCTCAAGCTTTGCTATTTCTCCAGGTATTCAGCCTTTATCTGGGCTTCTCCATCCGCATCCTGGATCATCATTGTATTGTCCTAACTTAGATGTGGTTCATTGCTGTTGTGCATTGTTGCAGGGCAGATGCATAAGAATACCTTTCATTTCCACCAGCTTGTTTTCATCATGTTTTGTCCATTCATCAACAGTTTTATCATGTTTTCATTTTCTATCAACAAGGTTCAGAGTAGACATGAATCATCACCATCCAATGATAACTAGTTCATTCTGATCTCTTCAGCTACTCTAAGCAGGGTCCTCATTGCCTGATCCAGTTCCTGCTCACTCTGCCCTTATCAAAAGACCAGAAATGTACCACCTCCAGCCACTGTTCTGTTGGTTACACATAGAGTATAGAGCTTTGGTATTAAGCCATCTAATTTTAATTTGCTCATAGAAAACACTGCCTGTCAACATCATTGACTATGGTTTTCTGGCCCGCTAATATGCTATTGACTACTACTATTAAGATGGCCATTCTAGACTAACCTTCTGTTTTTATGGCACATACCCTCTACTCTGTGACTCACTTGAGCATGGCTGCCACTGTGAACATTATCACATAGCCAAGAGACACAACAGAGTGTATTTCTCTTTCTTTCCCTTAATGATCCCAGAATCAAAGCCCACGCCCATGCCAGTCACAAATATCACTTTTGAACTTGTATACTCGAGGAATCATACTTTACCTGTGTCTTTCAATTGCAGACCTACACTTTATGATGACCTTTTTGAATTTCTTAAATGATGGCAGACCACACAAGACTCCGAGGACCGATCAGGACATTTTTTCCACCCCCTGACGCCACTGAGGTAAGATGCAGTTGAACTGGACCTAGAGACTTCTGCTCCATATTTCCCCTAAGCCATACTGACCATTGTTTGTTAACTGGCCTTTGTCAATTTCTCTAGATCCATCAAGAGAACTGTCGATGTGCTTGTCTTAAAGTACATCAAGTGAGAAACATTCCGCTATTGTTCATAGAGGAGGTGGAAAAGGAATTGGAAAAATTGGTTAATGCTGATATAATGGAACTTATTGACTCGTCCTGAGTGGATTTCCCCATTAGTTGTAGCGAGATGGAGTAATGGCAAGATTAAGTTGTGCATTGACCTTTGTTGTTTTAATAATAACAGCAGCGGATACATTTCCCCTTACAAACATTTCAGAGCTGTTAGCATTGGTCAAAGATGCCAACTAGTTCATCACCATTGATCTTTCAGCAGCATACTACCAGAATCCATTAAGTAAAGAAAGCAAGACATTTACAGCATTCATCACTCCTAATGGGTGTTTTCAACATAAAAGAATGCCATTTGCATCAGCTGCCGCTGTTTCTCAATGGCTCATGCACAAGTTGTACAGCAAATATAAGAATGTAGGGGGTTTCCAAGATGACATCTTAATTTTTAGCAAAGACAGGCAAGAACAGGATAACATTCTAGTGGATGTGTTAGCTGCTGTAGAAGAAAAGCTTTCTAAATGCAAGTTGGCAGTGCAGTCCTTGACTTACTTAGGTCATGTATTTTGTGGAGAAGGTGTAACTACGGAACCTGCATTAGTTTAGGCTATCTGTATTGCTCTATACCAGTGAGCAAAGACAAAGTAGGGTCATTCTTTGGGCTGGTGGAATTTTATGATACATTTGTAAAAGGTTTCTCCCAAAAAGTGTACAATATAAGACAACTGCTGAAAAATAAGGTACAATTTCAGTGGTCAGAAGGGTGCAGAAAAGAATTTGATGATATAAATAAAGCAATTATGGGCACCCACACATTGAGATGTTTTAACCCTGAATGAGAAAGTATTGTTCGTGTGGATGCAAGTAATGAAGGATTGGGGGATGGCTTTCCCAAATGGATCCAAAGGGCAATGAAACAATAATTGCATATGCTTCAGGTGTATTATCACCAGTGGAAGAAAGATTTTCAGTAATTGAGAAGGAGGCACTTGCTTGTGTGTGGGCTCTTAAATATTTTCGATCATTTGTGTAGGTTAAACAATGCAGGGTGCACTGTGACCACAAACCTTTAGTAAAACTATTGACTACAGAAGGTTGGTTAAGCGCATCTGCCAGAATTGCAAGGGTGTCAATGAGATTACAGGATTTTATATATAAACTGGAGTTTGTGCCAGGTAAACATAATGGGAATGATTCACAAAAGTAATCTGAGCCAAAAGTCTAACTTTAGGACTATTGGTATTCACAAAAGTCATTTACGACTTCCGCACTCGGGCTGGAATCTCTGCACTCGGGATGGAATTTCTGCACCCATGCCGGGATCTCCATAGTCCATACCCTGGCCGGGATCTCCGCACTCGGGCCGGAATGTCCGCATTCGGGCCGTATGGTCATCGTCTTCAATGTTAAACAACTGCGTAAGTGCAAGTGTAAGTTCTTACCATTCCCCCTGCTCCAGCTGAAACACTGCAGCCCAACAGCCACTCCCAGCCCTGCAGCAAACATAAAAGTAGAGCTAACACAACCAGCCAAGCAACATGTTGTTGAATGTGTTTGTTGCTCTGCCCCTTGCATGCGGCAAGAAGAGTTGAGGAGGAGGAGAGTGGAGAGGATTTTCAGACAAAGGATTGACATATTTGGGATGGCCAGCCAAGATGTCAGGGCCAGCTACCGTTTCCCTCAGATGTCATCTCGGAGACAGTTTGTAATTGGGAGCAGGAACTTGACTATGTGACCTGTCTCTCTCATGTCATCCTAGCATATCTCAAAATCCTTGCTGTTCTTAATTTTTTTCCTACCAAAGGGGCTCCAGTCAGTGCTTGCATCAGATACTGAGCTGCATCAATACGAGAGCTCACTGCCACATACGAATGCCCCATACACTGGACAGGAGACAAAGAGTAGTTAGGGATTCTAGCTCATTTCCCTCTCCCCAGGTGTGCTGGGTGCAATTGATTGTACCCATGTGGCTCTTCAGCCACCCCACCGCATTGCACACATCTTCTGCAACAGACACCTATGGCATTCCATCAATGTGAGGGTGTCTGTGATGCCATTGGTAGATTCATTGATGTGCATGCAGTTTCTAGGCAGTACCCATGACAGCTTTGTATTCCGCATGTAACCTCTTGCCCGGCGGATGGCTTTGGGAAACTTTGGTAACATGTGGCTACTGCGTAAGTACCAAGCACAAAACATGTGTGATATGTATAAATGTAATGTATAAATGACATCTCATATAAACAACCATTTTCCAATAATATTCATGAAGGCACATACACTGCCAAAACAGACACTGCATGTATCAGAGTATAGATTATTTTCTGTACAGATGCAAGAGGGACATGTAATCAAGTTCCCTATTTTCCCTCCTCAGCTGATGCTGTATATACACTCTCCTCTCAACTCCTCACACCATACAAACGAGCAGTCACTGTACCTCAGCGTAGTTACAATAGGGCACACATACGTACTCTAGTCATCATATAGTGCAATTTTGGTCTCCTGAAGTCGCTATTCAGATGTGTTGACCATACAGTGGGGTGCTGATTTACTTCCCTGAAATTGTGTGCAAGATCATATTAGCCTGTTGTGTTTTGCACAACATACCTTCAAGTCATGGCTTACACATACTTCTCAACCCTTAGCTAAGTCTGCATCCAGGCAACCGGGCCATTACACCAAACAGAGGGCAGGGTGTGCAAGTCCATGATCAGCTGGTTGGCACTTTTTTCACCTGAGCAACCTGTTGTGTTCCAGACAAAGGGCCTCATTTACAAGAAATTAACCCAGCACTGTGCCACAAACCATTTGGCTGCACCACGCTGCGTTAATTCCAAAGCACAGGGATGCATCATATCTACAACAATATGATGGATCCCTTTGCTCTCCTCTGCGCTGGTGCACAATTTGCTGCCATGAGCCCATGTTGGCACCCTTGCACCAAAGTGCAAGAGTGCCTGCGTTTGAGGGGAATGATTGTGTATGTGCAGGAAGGTATCCCTTCCTGCACATAAACAATCTGAAACTGCATTTTTCAACTGATATGGGTGCTGCTTAATGCAGCACACATAGAAGTTGAAAAAGAGCATTTTTTTCCATGATTATTTTTGAGCAGCAAGGGACACCTTCCTGCACAAAAACAATCAGAAGAGGTGATTTCCTCTTCCTATGTGTGCTGAAGAAAGATGTGCTTTGCTACGCCTTCCCTGGGGAGGCACAGCATCCAAACGCATTCCCAAGTTTACGATTTCTCCTAAATCTGGGAATGTGTCATGTTCCATGGGTGTTGCGTGGGAACACCCACAGTAACACCCTTGGAATGCCCCTTTCACGCAAAGTGTTGTGTGTAAAGGGGCCGTATTTACGAGGGCAGGAAAAGCCACAAAGGGTGGCTTTTCAGGTCCTGATAAATTTGGGGCAGCAAAATGTGCCACTGGTGCATCACAAAAAGTGACATACTGGCGGCACAAGGGGCTTGCAAATAAGCCCCTAAATGTGGTTTGCAGTCTGTTGTCAAAGATGAAAGTTAAATATTTATGACTCAGCTCAAAATTTGCATCCTGAGACTACTTTGCAAGCCACACTCAATGTAGGTAAACCACAGCTGTCAACAGGAGTCAAAAGATTGGCCATGCAATATGTCATGTGCAGATGACAGCAATCAGTGTTGTCAGTGTCTCTAAGGAATCCATTGCCTCAGAGGTTTCAATGTATGTGCATCTGTGAGACCTCCAAGGACCTTCTGACAATGGATGACTGATTCACAAACTGACCTGAAACAACTCTGCCACAACTGAGAGGGCCCCCACCTTGAGTGATGATGAGCTTTGTAAATCAGGCCCTATGTGTCTGGGATACACAGAACTGCTTCTCCCAAATTTATCGTAACACTACTGTCAACTCTTGATGAGCGCAAAATATGGTCTACATGTACCATAATGAAAAGACGCAAGCTCTTCTGGGATGTGATGTTGTGTCTGGCGACAGCCTTTTCCCTGGCCAAACATAATATAATGGTCTGTTTTTTTGTCTCGCGTTTCTAATGTTCCTTTATGTGTAAAACTGTTATGGCTCATTTTCGGAATCTTAGCTACAGGGCAGCAAGATGGCAGAGGATCTGATCTGTGACAGAGGATGACTAAGAATGAAATGATAATGGCTGCAAGCAACTTCCTGTAATGTATTTTCTGCCTACCACTTCCTACCAGAGTACATAATACGCAACTTAGTCTTGACTTGTGAGTATATTTATCTTTTATTTACACATAGTCAGGATTATATTTTTTCCTGTGATCAAGAGGGATCATGATTGCGACTTCGCAAATTTGGTGGTGATGATCGCTGTGATTAAGAGCATTTGTGTTGTTGCCGAGGTGGAGGTTGGTGTGGTGCATCTGCCTGTACAGGTGAAAGTTCCTGGTGGATGTGCAGGTGGGGGGAATGCATGGACAGACAGTGGTGGTGGATGTTCAGGTGGGGGCAGTGCCTGGACAGGGGGTGGTGGTGGATGTGAACTACTGCAGCGAGCCTGTGCAGTTTGTGGTACAGGTGTGTGGGTGAACAGTCCAGCCCGAACTGCCAGGCCACATCCTCCCTGAACTGGAAACAAGCATCCTAGGACCGGTTTCGGGCTTTGAGCCCTCATCAGCCAGGATAGCTTGACTCCAGTGGCATGGAGAGCACGGGACCCACTCGGGGTGAGAAATGCAAAAAGAACATGTGATAGCTCCTCTCCCTGCATTGACATAGAAGGGAGGTTTTGGATACGTTTCAGCATGTCCCCATCATCTTTATGGCCATGGTGTCTTGCACTCTCTTCCCTATGGATGGATATAATGTCATTGATCTTCTTGGACATGTCTTGCCAAGATCTATCCATCCTGTCCAACACCTGGGCCACTCTGTCCATGGGCTTTGGAGCATGTCCTGCAGTGCCTCGGACATGTCTGACTGGGCAGCCCCTATGGCATGAATGTCCTGCCTCACATCATCCTGTTGATGGAAGAACTCTTCCTTCCACTGACCACCACAGCCATCTGCTAGCCCCCTCATATTGGAAGGCCATGGATAAGACCTTCAGGTCCACCAGCAGTGGGGAGGGTGGCAGGTGTTAGTCTGTGGACAGGAGATTGATGCCTAGGGGATACCTGCTCTGCACCAGGGGTGGTCCCTCCCTCAGATGGTGGAGAGAATGTCTGGGATGCACTGTATAGGGAGGAGTGTGTAGGGGAACCACCACATCTGTCCTGGATGTGAAGGCTGTGAGGGAGTGATGTATGTCTTGGGGTGTGTGATGAGAGCTGTGGCTGGTTAGTGCTGTGCCGAGGACAGTCAATCATGGGCTTTGCGATCCAGCAGATTGAGAGGGAAGTGACACAATATATAATGATCTGCATGTCTAATATGCTAACAGGCACAGGTGACTCTCACATAACTGAAATAGTATGTATGTAACTTTTTACACACCAACTAGAGATGCTATGCAGAAGGGGGTTTGGATCTTCGGAATGAATTTGGAATCTATAATAGCTAAACACTTTATGGCACGCTTACCTGAAGGACAGATGCAAGTGGATTTCACTACTGCAGCCAGGATGTCTTGCATACACCAGGATGGTGTTGTCTGCAGCACTGATGGTGTCCTGCCAGCAGATGTTATAAGACATATATGTCCATATTAAAGTACACAGGATGATAGCAATGAGTTAACATGTGTTTGTCATTGTCATTGACCATTGATTTCTGGCCAGTGTGCTGCATGTTTACCTCCTGAACTTTACATGTGGGCCCCTGTTCACCAGCCTCTGTTACCTCCACACAGCACTGACATCATAGAGATAACACATTAACAGACAATCAAAGAGATAACACATTAACAGACAAATGTGTATGAAAAGGTAACTGATATTTGAAGGATGGGGATAATTATGCTGAACGCCTCCGCCTACCTTTGTTTACACCTTCATTGTTAGGCCCATCATGCCTCATGAGTATGATATTGTCTGTTGACAAAGCTAAAGGAGTGTCATCATCATGCAAACCAGTTTCACATTTGCACATCATATCATATCATTGCATTTGAGTGTTAATATGTGAGATGTCCAATAGTCGGGTACATTTTGTGGCACATTTGTGCTTCCCTTCCCAAAAAATTACAACACCCATTTAGGACTGGGTGATCACATGTTTGTGATGTTCAATCTTTGTGTGAACTCTGTTCCCATTATACATGTCTGACATTGAGGTAGAACTAAGACTCACAAGTAACAAGCATGCCTTAACTCCGGACCAGTTTATTTTATCTAAGAGTGTTATTAAAGTTTTTCTTAAATTACACTAGTTTGTCACTAAACAACTGAGGTGACACATTTAAACAGCATGGGTTTCCACAGGCTCGAGTAGGCAACATGAGCCGATCCTTCAATCAATCAATCAATCACGTGTTTGTTAAGCAAGACTACTCTACCGTAAGGGTCTCAAGGCTCTGGGGAAGAGGGGAGGTGCAGGTTTTAGTCCATCAAGGAGGGGGTCTGTCGAAGAGCCAAGTTTTGAGGTTTCTCATGAAGATGTGGAGAGATGTAGCGTGTCTGAGGTGGAGCCGTAGGGCGTTCAGGCTCTGGCTGCGAGGAAGGAGAAGGGGCGGCCTCCCGATCTGGTCTTTCTGGCAGGGGAAACCACAGCGTAGGAGAGCTGGGCTGATCGTAGGGTTCTTTGGGGTTCAGGTATGCTGGTCCGGTGTTGTGATGGGCTTTGTTTGCATGGGTGAGGATCTTAAGGGTGATTCTAGTCTTGATGGGGAGCCAGTGGAGTGTGCGCAGGTGCTGGGAGATGTGGCAGTGTCTTTGCAGGTTGAGGACCAGTCTTGCGGCAGAATTCCGCATGTTTTGTAGCTTGCGGGTGAGGTTTTTGTTTATTCCGGCGTAGAGTGCGGAGCCGTAGTTGAGTCTGCTGGAGACGAGGGCCTGAGTGATGGTTTTTCTGTGCTCGAGGGGGATCCATTTGAATGTCTTACGTAGGAGGCAGAGGATGTGGAAGCAGGAGGATGCGATGGAGTTGATATTGCGGTCCATTTTGAACTCGGAGTCCAGGATGATACCCAGGTTTTAGCATGGTCCGTGGGGCGGGTGGGCTTCCGAGGGCGGGGGGGCCACCAAGTGTCATTCCAGGCGTCTCGGTGGGGGCCCATGATGAGTACTTCTGTTTTGTCGGTGTTGAGTTGTAGACAGCTGCTTTTCATCCATTTGGTGAAAGCTTCCATTCCTGAGCCAAGATTTGCAGATTTCTCTACGTGCCAGGAGAACCAAGTAGAAAGACGATTTGTTTGTGTCCCAGGGTAGCGAGTCATAGTTTGGAAAAATTCCAAAAAATACCAAAAAAATGCTCACCTGGCAGTCACAGTTCAGCATTACCTTCATACCTTCCATAACCTCTCCCCAGAAAATGTGCAACATCGGGCACCCCAAGAACATATGAATGTCATCTGCTTTTTCCTGCTGACATTTCGGGCAGCTGGGAATGGGACCCTTGGAGAATTTAGACAGCCTGAGGGGAGACCAGTATACTCTGTGGAGAGAGAAGAGATGGTTCCTCTTTAAATTGGCAGGTGACACAACAGAATGTAGTAAATCAAAGGATACTTGCCAAATATCAGTTGGACTGTGTTCCAGCGAGAAATCTCCCCAGAGCTGAAGTGGTAGGGTTTCCATCTTATTTTGAGAATTCGTAAGTAGTGCTGACTCCAGATCATTTGAGATGCCTACCGCAAAACCGATTGCCTGGCTCCAGCTCTTTATTTGTAAGTATTTGAATTTGGAAACTCTACAGTCCAGCATACTGTTCAACTCATCCCAAGAGATCAGGGAGCCCTCCGGAAAGAGTGTTTCCCATTGATCAAACCCCACTTTTTTCAGAGGAGCTGCCAATACGTCTTTAGTCCACTCCGGTGATCCTGGGGAGTCCCGTATCGGAGCCAGAGCACTGTAGTAGCTGATTTTCGCACTCTTTCTGATCTTATACCAGGTAGACGCCATATCTCTTAGGATCTTGAGCCGAACCTTTTTGAAGAAACGCGGGTCTCCAAACTTAAACAAAAAAGCTTGATCAGCTCCTTTTTCCTCACTTAGCAAGACTTTAAACATTCTACCTATGTCTGTGTCATCTGGCTGGCTCAAGAGCATCTTCCCCGTCCTTGTCAAAATCACCCATGCATAAAAGATTAAATCTGGTGCACATAATGCCCCTTTATTTTTCTTCCTTCGTAATTTTTTACAGGAAATTCTTATGCCTTTGCAAGCCCAAATAAAAGAATTCATTTTAGCCTGTGTTTTCCTTAGAGCCTCCTCCTTAAACGCTAAGGGAATATTCTGGAATAAAAAAATGAATTTAGGTAACAGCATAATTTTTACTATGTTAACTCTACCTATGAGGATCAAAGGGAGAAACGCCCAATTTTTTAAAGAAACTGCAATTTCTTTGTCTACCCTACGTAAATTTGTTTCAGGGATTTGATCTATGTTTTGAGTGATTCTGATACCCAGGTATCTTATCTCATTTTTCAAAATTGGAAGGTGGACATTCATATTCCATGCCATATATTCTGTTTTAGACTGATTAATCTGATACCCTGAAATTTGACCAAACTGTGAGGCTATGCTGTAAATTATGGGGATAGATACTGCCGCATCTGACGTATAGATCATCATATCGTCAGCATAAAGTGATACTTTCTTTTCCCAGTTTCTGAACCGAAAGGGGATTATACAAGATTGCGTCCTGATCCTTTCCGCAAATGGTTCTATATAGAGGTTAAATAACAGCGGTGACAGAGGACACCCCTGCCTTGCCCCTCTTCTTATGGTTACAGCCGGCGACAGGTTGCCATTAACCAGAATTCTGGCAATGGGGTTTTGATAAATTGACATGATTGTGCTGCAAAATGTTTTGTCCAGATTACAGCTGTCTAGAACCTTGGCTAAATACCCCCAGTTAACCCGATCAAATGCATTAGTGGCGTCTAGGGTAACAATAGCCAGAGGCAACTTGTGTAGTGTCGCCAGATCGATGGCCCCCACCAAATTATAGGTCAGATCCTGTATGCTCCTACCTTTAACAAAGCCTTTTTGATCACTATGTAATAGATCTCCTATGACCCTATTCAGGTGCCAATTACGATCCGGTAAAAAAATTCCCCGTCCGACTCGTATCCAGTCTTTTTACCGTACGAATCGTACAAGTGCCGTACAAACTGGCAATCACGATTCGCATGGTAAAAAGTCCATACGAACCGCAGTCGTAATATTTCCCCACACGTTCTCGGGTCAGAAAATGTGTCCGACACATCCTCGGACGATTTACCGTACAAATGTGAATAGTCAAGTCCGACCGAGGAATCACGATCCAACCCGTGCGTCCGAACTCACAACCGTATGGTAAAAACACCGTCCGCACCGAACTCCCATTGCAACCATGGAGACATGTCCTCGCATACGCGCCCAACACTCCCCCCAGCACCCATACGTTCGAGTCGCACTCCCCGTCAATGTACACACCCCCCCTGTATGTACACCCGTGTATGTGTCGAACCCCCACCCGTGCATGTACACCCCAGTACGTTCGCGTCGTACCCCCACCCGTGTACGTGTCGTACCACCGTGTATGTACACCCCAGTACGTTTGCGTCGTACCCCCACCCCTGTACGTGTCCTACCCCCGTGCATGTACACCCCTGTACGTTTGCGTCGTACCCCCACCCCTGTACGTGTCGTACCACCGTGTATGTACACCCCAGTACGTTCGCGTCGTACCCCCACCCCTGTACGTGTCGTACCACCGTGTATGTACACCCCAGTACGTTCGCGTCGTACCCCCACCCCTGTACGTGTCGTACCACCGTGTATGTACACCCCAGTACGTTTGCGTCGTACCCCCACCCCTGTATGTGTCCTACCCCCATGCATGTACACCCCAGTACGTTCGAGTCATACCCCCACCCCTGTACGTGTCCTACCCCCGTGCATGTACACCCCTGTACGTCCGAGTCGTACCCCCACCCCTGTACGTGTCCTACCCCCGTGTATGTACACCCCTGTACGTTCGTGTCGTACCCCCACCCCTGTACGTGTCCTACCCCCGTGTATGTACACCCGTGTACGTCAGAGTCGCACCCCCACCACAACCTCCTAAGTA
Organism: Triturus cristatus; assembly: GCF_964204655.1. Classification (NCBI taxonomy): domain Eukaryota; kingdom Metazoa; phylum Chordata; class Amphibia; order Caudata; family Salamandridae; genus Triturus; species Triturus cristatus. The sequence goes on from NC_140585.1 coordinate 950,329,408, forward strand.
AGGAGCGCACCCCAGGCCCCAACATCACAACCGCATGTACGAGTCGTACCAAGCCACACACAAGGACAGCACCGTACAACCAAATGGCCCATGTACACACCGTACACATGCTCAAAACGCACGTACACAACCAGGACAAAACAAAACAACACAAGAATACACTATTCGAATGGCACAAAGCCACTAAACATGGCCAACAAACACTAAAAAAACACATTCACTGACCTGCAACTGCCAAAAACAAACAGAGGCCCAAAACACCACCACTCCTTATAACACACCCACCCAAACTTCAAACACAGCCACACCCACCTTTGGACCAATAAAAAGGGCCCACACACACAAAACATGAGCCTTTGCAACAGACTCACTGCTGCCAGACACCACAGAACCATACTACAAGCTTCACCACACCTTACACTTGCACACCTTCACACAACCACCTTCACAAACACCCCCTCATCACATTCACACACACACCTGCACAACCACACCCACACACCCACAACCATCCACACACCCCCCCCCCACCATCCACACCCACACCCCTCACCATGCCCACTAACAAGAATCCAAAGTTCAGTAACCGAGAGTTGGAGGTCCTTGTTGATGAAATCCTCAGAGTCGAGCCACAGCTCTTTGGAACATTGGTCAGACAGACCAGCATGGCAGCAAAAACAGCCATGTGGCAGACCATCGTCGATGCTGTGAATGCTGTTGCGGACACCAGAAGGACCAGGCAGGAATGCCAAGCCAGGTGGTACGATCTGCGGAGGAGGGTCCGAGCCAAGATGCTGGAGGAACACAACCAGGCCAACGCCACTGGAGGAGGGCCCTCCCGCAGACCCGTACACTACCAGCCCTGGGAGGAGAGGGTGATGGCCATACAGCCGGTGGAGGCAGTCGAAGGATTAGGAGGACTCCGAGACCCGGGTGAGTACACAAACAACGCACCTCACATGGGGGGAACGTCATCCACAACCAAAATCACTAACAGGCACGCAACCACCCCAAGCTATCGCATGACTCAACCACACTCCATGAACACGCACATGCCACTGCCGCCACCATGCCCCATGCACCCAGCTGGACAATGTCAAGTCACAGGCCAAAGAAGACACCAACACATGACACGGTAACCCGGATGGCGGGAGGGTGGGCCCCAAAATTCACATAGTGCAACTCAGAAGCAGACAACAATGCCCTCTGCCCATATGGCCTAGGTCACAGCCATACAAACACTGTGTCCCCACACAGGAAAGACCCGCCAGCAAATGGCGGACGCCTTGCATCAACACATGGGGGTGAAGGCACTGTTTTGCACATGACAGCAGCTAATGAACAGCCAACATTGTGAAAGAGTGGCAGCACACACCACCACAGCAGCAGCGCAGAGACAGACACTACACCCAATGGGTGCCTGGAGATCAGAAACAAACTCACATCAACAAGCCAAGGGCCATTCAAAGATCTGCTAACAGTGTGTGCCCAGGAAGCTGGCTTGAGGTGACAGAGGGTGACACACAGAGGGAGGGAGAGGGGGACACAGAGGGAGGGAGAGGGGGACAGAGAGGGTGGGAGACACAGGGACACGGACAGAGGGAGGAGGCTGACACACGGAGGGAGGGAGAGGGGGACAGAGAGGGAGGGAGACACAGGGACACGGACAGAGGGAGGAGGCTGACACACGGAGGGAGGGAGAGGGGGACAGAGAGGGAGGGAGACACAGGGACACGGACAGAGGGAGGAGGCTGACACACGGAGGGAGGGAGAGGGGGACAGAGAGGGAGGGAGACACAGGGACACGGACAGAGGGAGGAGGCTGACACACGGAGGGAGGGAGAGGGGGACAGAGAGGGAGGGAGACACAGGGACACGGACAGAGGGAGGAGGCTGACACACGGAGGGAGGGAGAGGGGGACAGAGAGGGAGGGAGACACAGGGACACGGACAGAGGGAGGAGGCTGACACACGGAGGGAGGGAGAGGGGGACAGAGAGGGAGGGAGACACAGGGACACAGACAGAGGGAGGAGGCTGACACACGGAGGGAGGGAGAGGGGGACAGAGAGGGAGGGAGACAGAGGGACACGGACAGAGGGAGGAGGCTGACACACGGAGGGAGGGAGAGGGGGACAGAGAGGGAGGGAGACAGAGGGACACGGACAGAGGGAGGAGGCTGACACACGGAGGGAGGGAGAGGGGGACAGAGAGGGAGGGAGACACAGGGACACGGACAGAGGGAGGAGGCTGACACACGGAGGGAGGGAGAGGGGGACAGAGAGGGAGGGAGACACAGGGACACGGACAGAGGGAGGAGGCTGACACACGGAGGGAGGGAGAGGGGGACAGAGAGGGAGGGAGACACAGGGACACGGACAGAGGGAGGAGGCTGACACACGGAGGGAGGGAGAGGGGGACAGAGAGGGAGGGAGACACAGGGACACGGACAGAGGGAGGAGGCTGACACACGGAGGGAGGGAGAGGGGGACAGAGAGGGAGGGAGAGCAAATCAGCCGTGTGGTGTGTGGGAATGTCTGCTCGTCAGCAGGTAGACTGCGTGCATGTAGCCAAGGGTGGCCAGTGCCAGAACCCCCCCTCTTCCCCATGGCAAAACACAGGGCCACAACCTGTTCACGAGCACAACGACAGCTACCTGCATTATATAAGTGTGTGGATCCACTCCATGTGCACATGTACAGTGCTACACGGAAGGCACCAATGCATGGCTCGCCACACCTGCCCACTCCACTGCTGACTGCAGTCATACTTGACGCAGCAAGAAGGACTGTGCCACACATAGTTAAAGGGGCCAAAGTGGTGCCCAAGGGACACACCCATGCACAAGTGCACTGTGAGTGGAATGCAAGACAGATCCTAATTGCAAGAGGAAATGTGCCAACGTTGAAACTGATGAAACATGGATGTTGCATGGACCAAAAGTAACATTATCTCTCTCACACACAGGTCAACGTCGTGGTTCACCCCCCAACACTGGGGGGGGGAAGACTCACAGGACCAGGATCTGCGGGAGCCCGATCCCACCGGCAGCGACGACTCGCACCACTCTGTGGACGACCCCAAACAACCTGGCACCTCTGGTGTCCAACCACCTGCAGCACCTGCGTCAGGTACAACGGGGCCAACCACCACCCCCACTCCTGCCACATCCCAGGAGACACCCAGGATCCCTGCCCCACCACCACAAAGCAGCCAGGCTGGTCAGGAGGGACACGGTGTCCCGGGCACCCAGGAGGAGGCAGGCGACAACGCCAATGCCACCCCTCAGGGGTCCCGGAGACCCGATGTGCCCACAAGGGCAGGCCAGGTGCAAGTGGGCAGGGGTGGTGGGAGTGGAGGATGGCGGAGACGCCAGCCTGACCAGTTGGCTGGGGAACCGGTATATTCCCATGTCCGTAACATCCTGGACTCATACCGGCAGGACACCACGGGCATGGCCCAGGTTGTGTCCATCCTCGAGGGGATCAAGACCCAGCAGGCCCAGCAACATGCCTGTCTACTGCAACACCAACGGAGGATGGAGGACAGACAGGCTGAGCAAGTGACGGTGTTCCAGGGGATTCACGATACACTCCGTCGGATGGCCGACAACATGGGCAACCCTCCCTGTGCTAGAAGGCGTAGAACATCACCACCCACAGGGAGGGATCAGGAGGAGGAGGAAACATCCGATGGAGCATCCCAAACATCGTCACGGCCTGCTGCTGAGGGTCCCCGCAGGAGGCCGGGTCGTCCACGGAAAGGACCGTGAGGGTTGGCGCTACATCACCATCTCCCAGGACACCGGGCCTGGCACCTGGCCCACTGGAGCAACAGCATCACAGCATCACAAGACATTCTCTGCCACATGGCCTTGCTGGTCACTGTCTGACCAATGTGGACAAAGACTGTGGCATGGACTCTGAGGATTTCCAATGGCAAGGACACCAACTCCCCTACTGAACTTTGGATTCCAAACTCCCGGAAAGCCCCTCACGTCATGACCCCCCTCCACCCCCCCACAAAAATAAAAATTCACACCATTAAGAGAAGATGCCTGCTGGTTGCATTATTACCTTACATGTGTCTCGTAAAGTCTAAACATGCCTGAGTTCTCTTTTGACTTCAACCATCCACACCCTGGGGCCTGAGTCTGGCACAGGACACACGGGCCACAGTGTATTAGGCAAGACAGACATGGAGCACCATACACACCCGTGATGGGCCCAACCAGCTGAGGGGGTGGCCGCACAACCGTGCTGACAGACACATTGAGTACAGCAACAGTCATGCGCAGAGCTCAGGGATCCAGTCCAGTGTCCTGGGGGGCACCCAGGTATGTGTAGACAGGTGGCAGAACCATGTCCTGCAAGCTTGAGTCCGGTGGATGCAGAGAATGGGTGCCTGGCCAACGTTGGATGCATGGGGATGACACATGTCACAATACCCACACAGTCATGGACATCATGCATAATACACAGTCTCAGCCCACACACACAGCTTGCATCTTGCTACTCGACACATAGACACATAGCCACTAGCAGGGGAAACCTTGCCAGACATGCTGGATGCACCGTGGCAACACACCAGCATTGACTGAGAAGAGGCACCTTGGAGGCATAGGGACACCTTTATTAGTCATGTATTCGGGATTGCTGAGGCAACTTGAAGTACACATGAACACCTCATGTGGAGTAACATGTGGGTCCAACACTGGCACCCCCCTTCTGCAGCACAAATGCGTGATAGCCATGGAACTGGCACACAATTGTCGGCCAACAGCTAAACACCTACAGCTGCTCACGGAGAGACTGCCATACACCATTGATCCGCTGATGTAGAAGTCCCACACCATGTCAAGCCAATGCAAACCGTATGTGTCAGAGGGCAGTGTTACACACATTGATGCCATCATCACAATCCACTATCCCATCACTGATGACTGTCAACCGGTCAGACCATCTATTCAGGTGTACACAGCTGCATGTCGTGTCCCATGGTGATGCTACATGGCTGCAGAGGAACCAAACATCGACAGGGGCAGTGTGCATACATCGTGAACAACTGCCACACCCAATACACCCCTGATGCATCCCTTACCCTATGGAGACTTCCAAACATGTCCGTGCCTGTAACGCTGAGTCAGCACACGATGACGTGTCCATGAGGAATAGCAGTGCCACTACAATGCAACCAGCAGACGGCATGCGCAAGTACCTGGGGATGAGAGACACACAAGAAGTCAGCCACAAAAAGCACAGCCACTTGAATGTGCATGTACTCGACACATGTATGGATGACAACATGCTAGGTCACAATTATGACTGTGGAAATACAACCATCACTGCCACCATCACTCCAGTGACACACCCACACACACATCTGACTCACGTGCCATACATGCAGGTGGAGACACACATCACAACACATGCCACACGTGGAGCAATGTGTGCACACTCAGACACTGGTACTCACCACTAAGCAAAGAAGTCGCGTATGAGCCGAGTCCGGATGTCCTCTTGCGGCTCCACATCCTCCACATCACTAGCCCCATTGCCAAGCCCTTCGTCCTCCACGGGTGGATGGTCCTCGTCATGTTGATCCAGGATGAGTGGCACAGCTTTCTCAACTGCCATGTTGTGCAGCATGCAGCAGACCATGAAGATTTTGCAGACCTTCGCAGGGGCATATGGGAGCGCGCTGCCGGTCTTGTGGAGGCACTGAAATCGGCTCTTCAGCAGGCCAAACGTCCTCTCTATCACTCGCCTTGTCCGGCCATGGGCGGTGTTGTAGCGGAGCTGGGCCGGCGTGATGGGGTTGCGGAGAGGTGTGAGCAGCCATGGCATGTTGGGATAGCCAGCGTCCCCTACATGGGAAGCACATGGACATCGTTAGAACTGGTGAAGCGGTCGTGCTGGTAGGCTATGCAAAATACTGGACAGACAGACTGTACCCACCAACAACACATGCTCGTTCGTTGCGCAGCTGCATCATCATTTCAGGCACCCTGCTACGCCTCATGATGTAGGCATCGTGTGCTGATCCTGGAAAACGAGCACAGACATGTGAAATCACCATGTTGGACAGACACACCACAAGGCCATTGATGGAGTGGTAGTGCTTCCGATTGCGGTACGCTACCTCCCATGCGTGTGGTGGTACCAAAGCTACATATGTCCCATCTATGGACCCAATGACATGGGGCATCCCTCCCAGGGCATAGAATCCACGCTTGACCCCAGTCAACAAGGGGTTTGGAACTTGATGAAGTCATCCAGGTGAATCAACATGGCCTCTAAGAAATCATGCAGCACACAGCAGAACATGCTCTGGGACATGCCACCAACATGAGCTATGGTATATTGAAAGGTACCCGTGGCAAGAAAATGTAGGGCTGCCATTACCTTCAGCTGGGGTGTCAGTGCCGTAGGATACCTGTGCTGCGGTTGCAGGTGTGGTGCCAGTCTCGCCGTCAACTCAAGAATCAACGGTTGGGGGAAGCGGTAGCACCGGATACTGTCATTCTCCCGCATGGCAGCCAAGTCCGGAATTGGTCGGGCAAGAGGCGGCGCTCTGCAATAATTTGGAAGTGACAAGGAAGAGTGAGTGCACTACGACAACAATTTATATGTACTGAGCACATGTTAATCTGTTAATACACATATGCTACATAGGGAGTCAGGTATGTGCTACATGCCCTGGACACGTATGGCTGCCAGGTGACACTCCTACCAAGACCCAGCTACACACGGAGATTGAGAACCTCCCCATGCCATGCCATGGGATTAGCTGTGTCCCAGTGCAAGTGAACAGCCAGACGCAAGACAGGAGTAACATACACCCACACATCAGCAGAAGTAGGATGCCGATTGCAGAGACTGGTAGCGGAACACTAGAGCCAAAGGTGACATGACATTACACTAGGACAGCCCACACACCTTGCCATGAAGGTGCACATGCCATGACTCACCACACATTAATTGAGAGGATGCAGACATGTCCTTGTCACGCTACTCCGTGTCCCATGCATACATGCGCACCTCACATCCGATACCACATGTGGCATGGTGTGCGGAACAGTGTGCAATGTCAATCTACACACAGACACATATTGTTTGCTGCAACAGCTGCAGCTTTTGAGGGTGCTCCAACATCAACCTAATGGGAAGCCCCCACACATACATGACATAGTCACATCGTGCACCGTGGGTAGTGACAAGTCAGGTGTGGTAACCCCTGTACCGGGCATCAGGGGACACTTCCGTGTGTTGGTGTCCGTGCCATGCCAGTGACGCTCATCCCAAGTGTGCAGTACGACATGCACACATGTCAAAGGATTCAAGGGCATGCCTGGCACACATTGCACCATCACACATTACATCTGTACACATCTCATCATACATCTGGTGCCTTCTCGACTCAGGAGTAATGTTCCACATCACAGCCTGTCACACCTGTGGCCCACACATGTAGGAATGCACAGACAATGCCTTGATGTCCATTCATGGACAAGTATGTCCATCCATGGACAAGTATGTCCGCCCTATTCCTTCCTGTGTGCTGCCTGTCACCACTGTGATGTGTGAAAACCGCCGTACTGCTGCTAAGAGGGCCTGTGTACGTTCCCATATCACTATGGGAGTGCTGCCGTATGTGTACCCATCGTGATAGTGAGTGTACATGTATGTGTACGGTCCGTACCACTACGAGTACGCATACGCCAGGACACCCATAGTGGTAGGGCCGTACACACGCCTGTACGCTCCCTGTCACTATGGGTGTCCTCGCGTATGCGTACTCGTAGTGGTACGGGCCGTACACACGCCTGTACGCTCCCTGTCACTATGGGTGTCCTCGCGTATGCATACTCGTAGTGGTACGGGCCGTACACACGCCTGTACGCTCCCTATCACTATGGGTGTCCTCGCGTATGCGTACACATAGTGATAGTGAGCGTACAGGCATGTGTACGGGCCGTACCACTACGAGTACGCATACGCGAGAACACCCATAGTGACAGGGAGCGTACAGGCGTGTGTCCGGCCCGTACCACTACGAGTACGCATACGCGAGGACACCCATAGTGTTAGGGCCGTACACACGCCTGTACGCTCCCTGTCACTATGGGTGTCCTCGCGTATGCGTACTCGTAGTGGTACGGGCCGTACACACGCCTGTACGCTCCCTATCACTATGGGTGTCCTCGCATATGCGTACTCGTAGTGGTACGGGCCGTACACACGCCTGTACGCTCCCTATCACTATGGGTGTCCTCGCGTATGCGTACACGTAGTGATAGTGAGCGTACAGGCGTGTGTACCGGGCCGTACCTCTATGGGTACGCATACGCGAGGACACCCATAGTGATAGTGAACGTAGGCACGCGTGTATGGGCCGTTGATATGCATTTGGGGTGCCCTAGGGCCCCGGAACGCACCGTACCTGTGTGTGAAGCTCCAAATTACATAGGGGACACATGAGGGACAAGTATTAAGGCCTACATGCATGCTGGTTGTCATGGAGACCAAGTTCAAATTTTGAATTTGTTCAGGAAGGTGCACAGCAGAAGTCAGTTGGAATTAATCTACTTTGTTGCAATGTGTTTGCGGGGCTGACATCATGCAGGAGAAAAAAACAGATTGAGAACCCACAGACTGCTAGGTTTGAAGGGATTGAAGGAAACATAGGATGCAAATGTGAGTGACCAATCACTCTGTACTCCTGTGCATGAGATGGGCCAGCAAGGCAGATATAAGGCAGCCAGGTCCCATGAGGGAGCACTTGCCTGCACATCTCTGTATTCCACGACCCAGCTGCTGCTACTGATTCCCTGGAACCATGTCAAGGGCTGTGGAGAGGTCACAGCCATTCACCCTGGAGGAGAACATGGCTTTGGTGGATGTGATCCTCCCACGGTACCCCATGCTGTATGGGCGACCAGGTTATCAGGTGAGTGCAGTGTCCACTGGCACAGACTGTGTCCCTTTTTTGTGACTGTGACTTCTGCCATTGTGTCCAGGTGTGACACACATGCTATGTACTGTAGGGGGGTCCCAGGGGGGGGAATGCCTGATGTCTCCCAGCAGTGCCCTGAGACAGGAGGGGTGGGTGCCTATCACTCCCAGCAGTGCCCTGAGACAGGAGGGGTGGGTGCCTATCACTCCCAAGAGTGCCCTGAGACAGGAGGGGTGGGTGCCTATCACTCCCAGCAGTGCCCTGAGACAGGAGGGGTGGGTGCAGAGTCCTCCCAGCAGTGCCCTGAGACAGGAGGGGTGGGTGCCTATCACTCCCAGCAGTGCCCTGAGACAGGAGGGGTGGGTGCAGAGTCCTCCCAGCAGTGCCCTGAGACAGGAGGGGTGGGTGCCTATCACTCCCAGCAGTGCCCTGAGACAGGAGGGGTGGGTGCAGAGTCCTCCCAGCAGTGCCCTGAGACAGGAGGGGTTGGTGCCTATCACTCCCAGCAGTGCCCTGAGACAGGAGGGGTGGGTGCCTATCACTCCCAGCAGTGCCCTGAGACAGGAGGGGTGGGTGCAGAGTCCTCCCAGCAGTGCCCAGAAAACAGGAGGGGTGGGTGCAGAGTCCTCCCAGCAGTGCCCAGAGACAGGAGGGGTGGGTCCCTATCACTCCCAGCAGTGCCCTGAGACAGGAGGGGTGGGTGCAGAGTCCTCCCAGCAGTGCCCTGAGACAGGAGGGGTGGGTGCCTATCACTCCCAGCAGTGCCCTGAGACAGGAGGGGTGGGTGCCTATCACTCCCAGCAGTGCCCTGAGACAGGAGGGGTGGGTGCAGAGTCCTCCCAGCAGTGCCCAGAGACAGGAGGGGTGGGTGTGATGCACAGTGTGAGCCTGGCTCATTGATTGTGTAGTTGCCCTCATTCCACCTGTGTCCTTTCAATGGCACGTACTGCTTTTGCCCTTCCCCCAGAGGATCATGTCCCTATGACAAAGGTGCAATGCATTGGATGCATACTATGCCTTGTTGTAAACAGCAAATGTGTTCTAATCTGTGTCCCTGTGACATGTGCCAGGTGTATTGATGTAGTGTCACTTGTTCATCCTCACAGGTAGACGCCTCTGCCAAGGAGCAGATATGGCTGGACGCCGTCAGCGCCGTGAGGAGTGCGGATGGTCGGAGGCGGCACCTGTCCCAGGTGAGGAAACGCTGGCAGGATATCCGGTGCTGGACGCGGAGGATCGCACGGGTCCTGCTGGGGGACTCACCTGAGAGCCATAAGAACCGCGGGCGCCACCGTCTCTCCCACATCCAGAAACGTGTGCTGGCGGTGGTCTTTCCAGACTTGGACAGGCGTCTACAGGACATGCAGCAGCCGGAAGGGGGTAGGTACATGTGTGTGTTTGTTGTGTTTCACCAGCATTTGTAAGTGCACTGTTCCATGGATACACTTCCAGGGTTTATGGTGCTGTGCAGATCCTGTTCCCCACAGTATTGCAGTGCTCTCCTGCCTCCCTTCCCCTCCTTGCAATGTGTTCCCTGGTCTGTGTGTAGTCACTCCATCACAAGGTTATGTAGCCTGACACCTGCTACAAGTGTACAATGCCTGCAGCATCATGTGTGGGGGTGGTGTGTAACAGGTTTTGTGACCTTGCCTGTGCCCTGTCCAGTTCTGGACTTGTGGGTTCCATGTCAGTTGGCACTAATGCTGAGTCCAGACATGGGAGTTAATCTCTCGAGTGCCAGGCCTTCCAGCAGGCATGTCCCATGTGGTGGCCTGTGACATGATGTGCATGAGTGTGCGTTACGCATAGTGCAGGAATGTTAGCGTGTGTTGCAGTCATTCCCATTCAGGACCATGGAGTTGTGTGGCCACTACTGTCCCCAGGGGCATCTTTTCCTAGGTATCATGTGTGTAATCCGAGAATGTCGACAATCTCTGTGTCTACAGCATAGGTTGTGCTCTGTGCCATTGTCCCCTGGCACCATGTGTATTGACGTGAGATGTATTACAAGTGTCCACTGTCCTGCCTGACCTGATTTTCCAAGTACATACTCACGGTGGCCATTGCCTGTGTGTCTAGTTGCAATCATCTGATGATGGCCATTTGTACATGATTATTTGGACATGCGCACCTTGGGTATTTGGTGTGCAATCTTGAATTATTGCATCCCATGTGTATTTCACCCAGACTAAGAGATGTAAGTGGTTAAGAAAACGATGGAGGGTAGTGCCTTCTTAATTGGTCCACGTCAGTGGATAATCAATATCAGAGACATTGCTCGAATGAAGATCATTTGTGTTGTTTTTATTTATCTTTTTATCAAAGGAGCGCAAAAATTTCAAATTGTGAAGAGAAAAACAAAAGCCGACACGTGTTTCGCCCTAGTGGCCCATTGGCCGGGGGCTTTTTCAAGGCGGTGAATATTAATCAACACAGTCTTCCTGTGAGAGTAGAAAAGACGTCTCTGCGGTCCTCGGGAAAGTCGACTAGTGAAAGGAGCTGTCAGATGTAAGTGCTTCCTGTGTCTCCACAGATTTGTCTCATGTAGGGGGTGGGTGGTGCGGGCATGGCCTACATGTCAAGACCTGTAATCTCCTTGCTAGGACTGGCCAGTGTGTGATGTTTGTCTGGACATACACTCAAGGTGCAGTGTGCCAGTCAGGGTGGGCATGTTATCAGTATTACCTATGCTGCATGTGCCTCTAGTTCCTGGATATGGTCCCTGCTCATCCCAATTTCCTGCCACGCTGTGCGGTGCAGATGCTGTGCTGGATTGTCCCCAGGGCCTTGCTCCTCAGTCAAAATTCCATGTCATCTCTTTTGCTATTGTGTCATGCTCTCCATAGTTTTTCCATGGCATGGTGGGTCACACAACTGTGTCTTGCATGCCCTACATATGTACCTTGTTTTGTAATTGTAACTCTTCCTTTGTTTCAGGCTATGCACTGTGACCTAAGTAGATTTGACTCATGTGACAAATGTATACAGGTGTATGATTAATTTCTGTCTCTTCACCCTGCCCACAGCATCGTCGGGGGACACGGAGGGAGACATGGACACAGACGGCGCGGAGGGACCGAGCACCAGTGCCAGCGGTGACATCGGGGCTGGCACTTCGAGTGGGACTGAGGCGGAGGAGAGTGAACCCGGGGACCTGTCGATTGGCACAACAGAGTATGAAGCTGACGGGTCCGAGGATGATCTCTCCGAGTGGGCGGTGGCTGCACCACCATCTGACAGCAGCCCTACATCTGGCACCGCCCCCTCCATTGGCATCAGCCGCCTCCCACGTGCTCGTGTCCCTTCCCAACGTGCCCGGTCACCACATGTCTCCTTCCTGCCAGGCACCGCACCCCCTGCCCCTGTCTCCACTGCTGCCGCCAATGCTGAGTCTGTGGACATCCAGCGGCAGTTGCAGATTGGTCAGACTGCGATCCTTAATGTCCTCCATGGCCACAGCCAGGTCCTCAATAGGGGTGGGCGGAATTTGCGTAATAGCGTCACGCAAATCTCCGCGAAACGGTAAAAAATCTCCGCGAACATGCAGAAATTCCGCGAACACGCGGAATTGCTTGTTCGCGATACTTTTTTCCTGTTCGCGATCGCTGTTTGCGTGCTCGGGGTGAAATATCTCGTGAACACGCATATTGAGAACGCGAACAAGCAAAAAATTTCGCGAAGTTGCGGAACGTAGATTTTTTTGCAATTTGGCGTTCTCCGCGGAACGCGAAATTACCCAAATTTCGCAAATTCCGCGAACGGAACGGAATTTATCGCCCAGGCCTAGTCCTCAACAACATGGAGGCATACTTGGAGGGCATTCATTCATCGCAGGCTGACCAACGCAACTTGCTGAGGTCCATAGACTCCACACTGACTGCAGCAGTGGGTCTCCTGCAGCGCTACGTCCCACCCCCTACCCCTGCCCCTTCCACACTTCCCACTCCCATGCCTGTCCCACATACACCCAGACATAAGCATGCACCCACCACAACAGACACAGGCACCACACCAGCAGGGAAGGTCCGCCGCACACCTCCTGACACGCACACACAGGGTGAAGTAGGCACACCCACTGGGTCGGGGGGCAAACGTGTGACACGCAGCCAGAGTGGGAGTCCGCATTCCACCCAATCCACTCCCTCCAAATCCCCTCCCCTCAGCTCTCCTGGCCAGATCTCCCCCAAAGACTCCTTTATGGTCGCTCTGTCCCTGAGCCCCACAGTGACACCACCCCGTGTTGGACAGGCCTCACAGACGACTTGCTCCCTCCCCGCTCGACAGGGCCCGGACTCCGGCCCACCTGGCATAACCCCGCGACAAGCACCTGTACTCCGTCTCCCGACGGACCCTTTGCCCTCGGACCCTTACTCATCACGGGGTCCAGCCCCACCGGCTTCCCCGGCCGGGTCAAGCCGCCATCTTGGGCCCTGCACCACGCGGCCGCCTGGCCTCCCCTCGACCCTAACCCCGGGCCTGGCCGGCCCCGACATCCCGGCACCACCATCCACCCAGGAGGTGAGCGGACCACTTGGCAGGTCAATGGGAGAACGAAGTGTCAAGGGCTCTCCCCCGCCAGGTGCCGATCGCCCCCAGCTTCCCCAGGCACTGGCTCCACCCCCTGCTGGGTGTCTGGACACCTTCATCCCGGACCCTCCGACCTCCAAGTGCGAGGGTCCGGACATCAAAGGGCACCAGCCCTATAACTGAGGCAGCTCCGGAGCAGGAAGGCAGTTGTATCCTGGAGTCGAGAGACACCGAGTGAACTCAACCTTGACGGTCTACTGGCGCTGCCATAGCCCGCTCTTGTGAACCATCGTCCCGCCTGCTGGCGCTGCCGCGGCCTTCTGCAACATTCATCTTCCTGGGACCTGCTGGCGCTGCCGCGGCCCGTTGTAACGACCATCCTCACCGGGACCTGCTGGCGCTGCCGCGGACCGTATATCTTCCGGGGACCTGCTGGCGCTGCCGCGGCCCGTTGTATCGACCATCCACACCGGGACCTGCTGGCGCTGCCGCGGCCCGTACCACCAAGCTCGAGGATTGTGAGCTCATCATCATCTCATCCGAACTACCTGATTGGTAAATAGACTGTCCCGCTACCCCCTTCCCTACCTTGCGAGACTATAATCGAGGGGACCCCTGAGTCCAGACCTCCTTGTACCATTCCACCGTACCTTAAATAAGTGCTTATAAAGAACACTGAACCTTATCCTTGTGTGGCATCTGTCTGTGGGGGGGAAGTTACTTATCTGTACGATCGCTGGAGACGGCTCTCCCCGGAGACCTCTCCTCCTGACCCCGGCCGACCCTCCCGGTCCGTCTACCTTTTCTAACATTGGTGGCCAGCGGCGCGATCCGAATCAACGCGTAATCGTACAGAGAGTAGCTCACCCCACGACAAAGCACGATGTCGACCAAAGATAGCAGCTCCACCGAGAAGTTCCAAATGGAGAAATTAGAAGAATACAACCACCGCGAACTGAGACAATTTTGCATAGAACTTGGCATTGCTACCACCGGCCTGAGTACCAAGGATGATCTAAAGCGCGCTCTTGAGTCATGGACAGAAACTGGGGTCGCAGGACCCTCCGACCAAAGCAGCGTCGCACCAGACCAAAACAGCATCACACCAGAGGGGAACGCCACGGCTCCCGAGGAGCGGGGAACGGGCCTCTCGCAGGAGGAGATACGAGAAAGAGACAGAGTCAGATTACACGAATTAGAGATGGCACGACTCAAGATGGATGGGGAACTCAAGTTAGCTGAACAGAAACTCAACCTCGAGCATATGCGGCTTCGAGAGGAACGAGAGGAAAAGCAGAGACAGAGAGAGCTGGAAGAGAAAAAAATAACGCTCGAGCACGAGCGCCAACTGGCGGAAATAGAACTGCGCAAACAGAATAAAGAACTGGGGGTGCCTGAGCGACCACACACCCCGGGGCCAATTGAGAAAAAAGTTCACATCCCCAAGGATGTGGTCCGCGAGTATGTCCGAGAAGACGACATACAACAGTGGTTTAAAGCCTATGAGATCGCAATGACCTCCCACCGGATCGACCGGAGTGATTGGGGAGCCGGACTTTGGGGGAGATTTATCAACGAGGGTCGCGATGCCCTGCTGCAGCTCCCCGATCACCAAATGTCGTCCTACGACCACATGAAGGCTGCCCTCCTCACCCGCTACGGCCTCACGCCCGAGATGTACCGCCAGAGGTTCAGAGATTGCACCCGGATCCCAGGTACAACTTGGGTAGAGTACGTGAACTATTTCAGCCGGGCCTTCGAGGGTTGGATCAAGGGAAGTCAGGTCACCACCTACGAACAACTCTTCAACCTTATGGTATGGGAGCACCTGTCAAACAACTGTTTCGTCGAGCTCAGGCAGCACCTACTCGACAGTAAGCTGACTGACCCCCGGCAGCTCGCCGCCGAAGCTGACCGATGGAAAAGCACCCGAGTGGGCCGGAGGGGGCCACACGAACAGAACAGAAACAACCAAGGCCAGCACCGTCCTCGGGGAGGAGGAGGGGGCCAGGGGCGAGGGAGAGACGCCTTGCCCGCAACACCCGTGGCCAGCACCCCGGCTCCGGCCGGCCGGGGCAACCCCCCGTTGCGGCCTGGGTACCGAGCCAACGTCACGTGCCACCGGTGCCAGCGACTAGGCCACTACGCCAATGATCCGAACTGCCCGCTAAACCAAACACCCAAGCCCCGCCAGGTAGCTGCCGCTGCCCTAGGGGAAGAGCAATCATCGGAGGGACCCGAAGAGTATGAGCCGGCCCAGCAAGGGTGGGAACCGGCCGCCATGGTCCTGGCATGCTTAGGGGGAAGGGACATGGTTCCGCGGGCCCCCCTACCCGCCAACACCAGAAAATACGGTCAGTGGGTGACCATTAATGGACAGAGAGCCGAGGCCTTGCGTGACACCGGCGCCAGCGTGACGGCCGTCCGCTGTCACCTGGTGAAGCCCGAGCAGATCCTACCGAACATTCTCTGCCCCGTCCGCTCGGCAGACAACTCTGAGAGCATGTGTAAGATGGCCTGCGTCCCGTTTGAATGGGGAGGGGTCTCCGGCCTACTGAAGGTGACGGTCCGGGACGATGCCCCCGTGGACTGCCTCCTGGGGAATGACCTCGAGAGTTCCCCGTGGGCCACCGTCGAGAGAAGAGAGCACTTGGGGATGCTGGGCCTCCCGGACTGGGCCTGCATAACCACCCGATCCATGGCCGCCCGTGCCGACCCCCGATCAGAAGAAACCGAATGGCCAGCACCTCCGCCCCCGGTGGCCCCTGTAGGGGACAACGGCGAGTCCGACCTACCGGACCCGACTACCGAAGAAGACGCGCCACACCAGGACCTTCCGGATCTGGCTCAGTGGCGGCAAGAAGGGGGGCCCACCCAAGACCAGTTCCGCCAGGAACAAAAGACCTGTCCCTCCCTCGAGGGACTCCGCCAACAAGCCAGCACCCAAAACGCCGGGGACACCACCGGAACCCACTGGGTCTACTGGGATAACGACCTGCTCTACAGCGAGCAAAGAATCGCCGAGCTGGGGGCCGGTCGAGTTCTGGTGGTACCGCTCCGCTTCCGAGACTTTCTGCTCAACCTGGCCCACGATGTCCCCCTGGCTGGACACCTGGGCCAGGACAAAACGTACAGTCGCCTGGTGACCCACTTTTTTTGGCCGAAAATGAGGAATGACGTCCTGAACCACTGCCGATCTTGCCCCACATGCCAAGCCAGCGGGAAGAGTGGCCGGAAGCTGAAGGCCCCTCTACAACCCTTCCCTGTGGTCACCACCCCGTTCGAGAGGGTGGGGATAGACATTGTGGGACCTCTGGACCCCCGCACAGCACAAGGACACAGGTTCATCTTGGTACTAGTGGACCATGCCACCCGCTACCCCGAGGCGGTGCCCCTACGGACAGTGACCGCTCCGGTGGTTGGCCGGGCCCTGATGGGGATCTTCTCCCGGGTAGGCTTCCCCCGAGAAGTCGTCAGCGACCGGGGTACGAATTTCATATCCAAATACATGAAGTCCCTCTGGCAACAATGCGGGGTCACCTACAGATTCACGACCCCCTATCACCCCCAAGGGAACGGACTAGTGGAGCGTTTTAACCGCACTCTCAAAGGGATGATTGGGGGATTGGAAGAGCCTCTCCGTCGCCAGTGGGATGTACTGCTCCCGTGCCTCCTCTTCGCCTACCGGGAAGTTCCCCAGAAGTCCCTCGGTTTTAGCCCCTTCGAACTCCTATACGGGCACCCTGTGCGGGGGCCCCTCAGCCTAGTCAAGGAAGGTTGGGAGATGGCCCCCCTAACGACCCCTCCAGACGTCTTCAAATACATCCTGGCCTTACGAAACCAGACCCGGCGCTTCAGGGAGATGGCCAAGGCGAACCTCGAGGCCAGCCAGGAGGACATGAAGAGGTGGTATGATCACAATGCCTCCTCCGTTGAATTCGAGCCTGGGCAGCAAGTATGGGTGATGTCCCCCACCGAACCATGTGCCCTGCAAGATAAGTGGACGGGGCCCTTCAAAGTGGTCGAGCGCAAAAGCCCCGTCACTTACCTCATCGACATGGGGTCCTCCCGGAACCCCCTTCGGGTCCTCCACACCAACCGGCTCAAACCACACTTTGTGCGCTCCGAACTGAGCCTCTTGATGGCTACAGACAGTGGCACAGAAGAAGACTCCGAGCCCCTTCCGGATCTCCTGAAGACTCAGGAGAAGGACGGCTCCGTGGACGGGGTCCGGCTCTCTGACGCCCTCACTTCGGAGCAACGCCAGGACTGCCGGGACCTCCTGCTGCAGTTCGCTGCCCTGTTCTCCCTCACCCCCGGGGTCACCCCCTGGTGTTTGCACGACGTAGACACCGGGGACAGTCCCCCTGTCCGGCACCGGGCCTACAGCGTACCAGATCGGGTACGGGCCTGCATACAGGAGGAAGTGGCCAAGATGCTCACGATCGGGGTCATCGAGCCCTCGGACAGTCCCTGGGCCAGTCCGGTTGTACTGGTTCCCAAAGCCGCTGCCCCCGGCACCGCACCTGAACTGAGATTCTGCGTCGACTACCGGGGCTTGAACGCTGTCACCCGGACCGACGCTCATCCCATCCCCCGGGCAGACGAGCTGATCGACCGGCTGGGGGCCGCCCGCTACCTTAGTATCTTCGACCTAACGGCGGGCTACTGGCAGATCGGCCTCACACCCAGGGCTCAGGAACGGTCAGCCTTCTCTACCCCCGATGGCCACTATCAATTTAAGGTCATGCCCTTTGGCATGAAGAATGCCCCCGCCACGTTCCAACGCCTTGTGAACCAGGTCTTGGCGGGGCTTGAAGAATTCAGCGCTGCCTACCTGGACGATATCGCTGTATACAGCCGCCACTGGTCCGACCACCTCCGTCACCTCCAAGAGGTCCTACGAGCCCTCCAGCGGGCCGGCCTCACCATTAAGGCCGGCAAGTGCCAGATTGGCCAAGGGTCTGTGACCTACCTTGGGCACCAAGTGGGGAGTGGGCTGGTGGCCCCACTACAACTTAAGATTGCTGCCATCCAGTCCTGGCAGCCCCCCGTCACCCAGACCGAGGTCCGAGCCTTCTTGGGGCTCACCGGCTACTACCGGCGGTTCGTGAAGGACTACGGCAGCATCGTGGGGCCCCTCACGGGTCTCACATCCAAGAATCAACCGAAGCGGGTCAGCTGGACTCCTGATTGTCAAGCGGCCTTCGAGGAGCTGAAGGCCGCCCTGTGCACCGCCCCGGTGCTCCAGGCCCCCGATTACAGTCGGGAATTTGTGGTGCAGACCGACGCCTCCGCCCACGGCATCGGAGCCGTCCTCTCTCAGTTGAACCCCGAAGGTCATGACCAGCCGGTGGCCTTCATCAGTCGACGTCTCCTGGCCCGAGAACAGCGTTGGAGCACCATCGAGAGGGAGGCATTTGCAGTAGTGTGGGCCCTCAAAAAGCTCCGACCATATCTCTTCGGTGCCCACTTCCGGGTACAAACCGACCATCGACCCCTGCAATGGCTGATGCAGATGCGGGGGGAGAACCCAAAACTCTTGCGCTGGTCCATTTCCCTGCAGGGAATGGACTTCACCGTGGAGCACCGACCAGGCCAAGACTAGGCCTGGGCCAAAATTCCGTTCCGTTCGCGGAAGTTGCGATATTTTGGCATTCTCGCGTTCCGCGGAAAGCGCGAAAATGTCAAAATTTCCGCATTCCGCAGCTTAGCGATAATTTTTTTCTTGCTCGCGCTGTAAAACAATACATTCTCGCGCGCGCGCGATCGCCTTACCTGAATCCCTGCGTTCTCCGACAAGTTTTCTTGACCCGGTCGCGTTCTCCACGAGATGTTGGATTTTGGTAGCCATTTTGCGCTGTCTCGCGAGAGTTCGCGGCCGCATTCAAGTCATTTTTCACGCGATCACGTCATTTGTCGCGCGATCAGGTCTTTCTTCTCGCGATCATGCACCGCGCGAGTATGAGAAGATTGAGATCTCGAACATGTCATTCTACATCGCGAGCCAGAGAATGAGGACGCGGGCACATGAAATCGAACGCGAACAGGAGAAAGAGACCGCGAACACGTCATATCCAACGCGACAGGGACAAAGAAGAGAACGCGATCATATCGTTTTCGACACGCCGGCGGAAGTAATGTGAAGCTGGAGAACTCAACAACGTAAAATTTACAATTTGGAGAGGAATATCGGCTCTAGCAGCATGAAACCATCTGCAAATACTGATTTTGGATGAAAAGAACTCCTTACATTCACATTTGGCTTTCCTTTTTTGTGCAAGGACTCCAGGAGTCATTTTTTTTTTACAAAGTGGAGAGAGGGAGGAAGTGACACAGATTCTCCAACTTCCTGTTCCTGTCCAGCAGGCTCCTCCCAGTGCTTTGTCCATCTCCTGCTCATTCTGCCTTTGGATTTGGAGCTGGAAAGATCTCTCTTTTTGTCTGCTGCATCATTGCAATTGGATTTCAGGATTTTTGGAATAGGATATTTTACAAGTAAGTGGTTGTTGTGTTTGATTGTGGGCATTGCAGTTGTTGTGTAACTACAATTTATTTTTGATAATTAATTATCATCATTCCTTTTTTTTTTTTTTAATTTATTTTAATTTTGTGGGTTGTAGTAGTAGGCCCGAGCTAGCCATGGGCATGGCCTCATGGGTGTGTGTGTGTGTGCATGATGAAGCAACTGTTCCTTTTGTTTTTTGAATATATTTCATTTTCAATCACATTTAGGGCATGGATGGCATTGGATTGAGTTGGGGAAGTGTGTTTTTTGGGGTGGCCTTGCTGATGTTGTTGGGCCTGGACATGTGGCTGGTGGCCATTTTGAGGCCTAGGCCTGCAAGCTTGCCTGGCCTTGTCTGCCAGCAGGCCTGCTTTCATCCACTGCTACCAGAGCAGGTAGCCACAGCTTTAGTAATCTACTGTTTTCTGTGTGCTCTGTTGAATTTAGACATCATTTTGGGCATGGATGCCATTGGATTGAGTTGGGGAAGTGTGTATTTTGGGGTGGCCTTGCTGATGTTGTTGGGGCTCTCCATGTGGCTGGTGGCCATTTTGAGGCCTAGGCCTGCAAGCTTGCCTGGCCTTGTCTGCCAACAGGCCTGCTTTCATCCACTGCTACCAGAGCAGGTAGCCACAGCTTTAGTAATCTACTGTTTTCTGTGTGTTCTGTTGATTTTAGACATCATTTTGGGCATGGATGGCATTGGATTGAGTTGGGGAAGTGTGTATTTTGGGGTGGCCTTGCTGATGTTGTTGGGGCTCGCCATGTGGCTGGTGGCCATTTTGAGGCCTAGGCCTGCAAGCTTGCCTGGCCTTGTCTGCCAGCAGGCCTGCTTTCATCCACTGCTACCAGAGCAGGTAGCCACAGCTTTAGTAATCTACTGTTTTCTGTGTGTTCTGTTGATTTTAGACATCATTTTGGGCATGGATGGCATTGGATTGAGTTGGGGAAGTGTGTATTTTGGGGTGGCCTTGCTGATGTTGTTGGGGCTCGCCATGTGGCTGGTGGCCATTTTGAGGCCTAGGCCTGCAAGCTTGCCTGGCCTTGTCTGCCAGCAGGCCTGCTTTCATCCACTGCTACCAGAGCAGGTAGCCACAGCTTTAGTAATCTACTGTTTTCTGTGTGTTCTGTTGATTTTAGACATCATTTTGGGCATGGATGGCATTGGATTGAGTTGGGGAAGTGTGTATTTTGGGGTGGCCTTGCTGATGTTGTTGGGGCTCGCCATGTGGCTGGTGGCCATTTTGAGGCCTAGGCCTGCAAGCTTGCCTGGCCTTGTCTGCCAGCAGGCCTGCTTTCATCCACTGCTACCAGAGCAGGTAGCCACAGCTTTAGTAATCTACTGTTTTCTGTGTGTTCTGTTGATTTTAGACATCATTTTGGGCATGGATGGCATTGGATTGAGTTGGGGAAGTGTGTATTTTGGGGTGGCCTTGCTGATGTTGTTGGGGCTCGCCATGTGGCTGGTGGCCATTTTGAGGCCTAGGCCTGCAAGCTTGCCTGGCCTTGTCTGCCAGCAGGCCTGCTTTCATCCACTGCTACCAGAGCAGGTAGCCACAGCTTTAGTAATCTACTGTTTTCTGTGTGTTCTGTTGATTTTAGACATCATTTTGGGCATGGATGGCATTGGATTGAGTTGGGGAAGTGTGTATTTTGGGGTGGCCTTGCTGATGTTGTTGGGGCTCGCCATGTGGCTGGTGGCCATTTTGAGGCCTAGGCCTGCAAGCTTGCCTGGCCTTGTCTGCCAGCAGGCCTGCTTTCATCCACTGCTACCAGAGCAGGTAGCCACAGCTTTAGTAATCTACTGTTTTCTGTGTGTTCTGTTGATTTTAGACATCATTTTGGGCATGGATGGCATTGGATTGAGTTGGGGAAGTGTGTATTTTGGGGTGGCCTTGCTGATGTTGTTGGGGCTCGCCATGTGGCTGGTGGCCATTTTGAGGCCTAGGCCTGCAAGCTTGCCTGGCCTTGTCTGCCAGCAGGCCTGCTTTCATCCACTGCTACCAGAGCAGGTAGCCACAGCTTTAGTAATCTACTGTTTTCTGTGTGTTCTGTTGATTTTAGACATCATTTTGGGCATGGATGGCATTGGATTGAGTTGGGGAAGTGTGTATTTTGGGGTGGCCTTGCTGATGTTGTTGGGGCTCGCCATGTGGCTGGTGGCCATTTTGAGGCCTAGGCCTGCAAGCTTGCCTGGCCTTGTCTGCCAGCAGGCCTGCTTTCATCCACTGCTACCAGAGCAGGTAGCCACAGCTTTAGTAATCTACTGTTTTCTGTGTGTTCTGTTGATTTTAGACATCATTTTGGGCATGGATGGCATTGGATTGAGTTGGGGAAGTGTGTATTTTGGGGTGGCCTTGCTGATGTTGTTGGGGCTCGCCATGTGGCTGGTGGCCATTTTGAGGCCTAGGCCTGCAAGCTTGCCTGGCCTTGTCTGCCAGCAGGCCTGCTTTCATCCACTGCTACCAGAGCAGGTAGCCACAGCTTTATTGATCAAGTGTTTTCTATGTGATCTGTTGAATTTTTAGACATCACCTTCCTGAGAGTGTAGTGTGGCTGTACACAGTACTAGTAGTATAACATAGCTCTAGTTAAAAAAAATTCATAAATGGCTAGACTATCTTTTGTTTGCACTAGTACAGTACTAAGTAACTGAACCACAAAAACAAATGCAACATTTCACTGATGTTCTTCTCCTGTCTTCTTTGCTTTTAGGTGCACAAAAGACAGAGTAGGAGGTGTCATCGGCATCACCTGGCTACCCGTTGTACTGCCAGCCAGACAGAAGTCCTGCTGCGCATCACGCCCACGTGTGACCAGAACTTGTTGTGCATCTGCCTCCTGCCTGACGTCGGAATAAGATGGCCCCAAAGAAAGGTACCAGGTCCAGTACCAAGAAAGTTGCTGGTGAGAAGAAGGAACAGAAAAAGGAAGTGCCATTAACCACGACTGGTGGTGTGCCGGCCAAGGTTTTTTTTGGCACCAAAGCGTTGTCCGGGAACCAAGCTGGGAGCAGCACAGCGGTCCAGCAACCCCACCAACCTAGGCCCAAGGGCTTTACTGTCGCAGAGGTAGCCAGTCTACTAACGGGCAGCGATGTTGAAGAAATGTCATTACCGCAAAGTAGTACACAATCAAGTTCAACGCAGGCGCAAACTCAGCAGATCAGTGTGCAGCCGCCGCAACAAGAACAGCAGCAGCAGCCGGCGCAACCAGAACAGCAGCAGCAGCCGGCGCAACCAGAACAGCAGCAGCAGCCGGCGCAACCAGAACAGCAGCAGCAGCCGGCGCAACCAGAACAGCAGCAGCAGCCGGCGCAACCAGAACAGCAGCAGCAGCCGCCGCAACCAGAACAGCAGCAGCCGCCGCAACCAGACCAGCAGCAGCAGCCGCCGCAACCAGAACAGCAGCAGCAGCCGCCGCAACCAGAACAGCAGCAGCCGCCACAACAGCCCACCATAGTAGTTGTTGCTCCTGACGTAGGGGCATTTCAGGAAATCGAGCTTCCTGCAGACAAAGCGGAGCGAAGTCAAACCACTGTTTCAGAACATCTATTGTCTTCCAGACCACCAGCAAGGAAAAGGAGGCTTAGTCCATCATCTTCTTCTTCAAGCCCCGCTTCTGATGATCGTGATGACACTTGGGTCCCACCAGCTCGGTCTGAGAGTGAAGTACGCCACAAGACATTGCTTCTGAAAAGGAAGGTCCCAGAAAAACTTAGAGTTATGGAGGTAGATGTAGAAGAGGGGGGTGATGATGTTGATGAAGACGAGCCAGTCATCACGCACATTACTCCCGCCCCAAAGGGATTGGAGACCGACATTCTAACCCTATCCAGAAAGGCTGCTACTGAGTGGGATGCAGCACGGATCTCACCAACACAGGTTACACCACCACTACCTCCAGCTGCCATATTTTCCAAGGCCCGGCAGGGACCTACATCCAGCTCAACCACCTCAGTAGGAAGTGGTAGTAAAAGTCACAGTGTAGGTGGACAGGGTCACATATTTTCAAGGACCCCCTCAAGTTCATCTGGTGTTGAAAGTGGCACATCCAGCAGTGCCAGAAAGTTCTCCTCCCCAGTTTGGGACTTCTTTTCTGTTAGCGCCAAGGAGGAGAACATTGCTATATGCGCAATTTGTCGGCAAGGTGTTCGGCGTGGTAAGCTTGGTACAAACTATGGTACCGGAGGACAAGCAAGTCATCTCAGAATACACCACACTATTGTGTGGGAGGATCACCTACTTAAGTTAAAAGAAAGTAGGAAAACTAAACCCTTTGAAGTTGGTCAGGAATCAGGGAGCGATATTATTGTGGTGGCAGGTGAAGAACAGGGAGGCATTTCTAGCCCTGTCTCCAGTAGTGCAGTCACTGCAGTGGTAACGCCCACATCCTCCTCAGTAACATCAGAGTGGCACCGCAGTAAGAGCCATACTCAGAGTGTGGGTGAGACACCAAGGCGACCGGCGGCGAGTACCTCAATGAGACAATCTGTGTCGTTGAGCCTTAGTGGGTTAATGGCACCACTAAGGAAAGTAAGCCAGCCTACCATTGACAGCATGTTTAGGTTGGAGGGGCAGTTCCAACGCAACCACCCAACGGCACGATTGTACAATGCGAAGCTGGCTAAAATGTTAGCGCTGGACCTTCTTCCTTTTTCATTTGTGGAAGGGGTGGGTTTCCTTGAATTTGTGTCTGCCATCTGCCCGAAATGGAAAGTTCCAAGCCGGTCCTATTTCGCAAGAATTGCTGTTCCGGCACTACATCATGATGTGCTGGAATTGGTTGGACAAGCTTTGCAGAAGAGTGCTGTGCACAATATCCACCTGACAACAGACATGTGGACCAGTTGCCAAGCCACAGATTACATGTGTATCACTGCACACTGGATCTCTTTTGTGGGGGTTAAAGATCAACTATCTGCACGAGGTGTTGTTGACACAGCTGCGATTTTTGAAGGTACTCGGAAACATGCAACTGTAGCCATGTTCGCCATGGAGAAATCTCATACGGCTGAAAACATTTTAGAAGAGTTTCGCACCAAGGTTTTGGAATGGCTGCAGCCCAGAGGGCTTGGTATTGGTTTTGTTGCCACAGACAATGGCAGTAATGTACTTAAGGCCATGGAACTTGGTTCCTATTTCAGGGTTCCGTGTTTGGCACACTGCATAAACATTATAGTGCAAGACTTTCTGAAAAAAGAACCCATAGTAAGCAATTTACTGTCCATCTGCCGAAGAATATGCACTCATTTCAGCCATTCTTTTAAAGCTCGGAAGCAGCTGAGGATCCTCCAACGTGAGCGTAGGGTGCCAGTCAAGGCACTCATCCAGGAGGTGGCAACACGTTGGAACTCAACGTATTACATGCTTGATCGTCTGTACGAACAGCACAGGTCACTCAATGATTATGTCTGGTACAGAAGCAGTGATGCTAGTGTTAAAGGCATGACCCTTCAGAGGGAGCAATGGACCCTAATTCAATGCCTGACTGAGATGCTGTCTCCTTTTGAGGTCTTCACACGTGAAGTCAGCAAGGAGGACTGTACAATGGGCCAAGCGATCCCATTGTTGCAAATGCTAGAGCATGAGCTGAATAATGTGTCTGAATCCTACAAAGGTGTAGAGGACAGAAGGCAAGCCCATGACTTGGTGGAGAGCTTATCCAGGCGCTTATCAGAAAATGTAAGGATACAAAATAAAATTTTGTCACAAGACCATTACATTTGTGCCACAATTCTGGATCCACGTGCAAAATTAGGACTATTCCTTTCTTTTTCCGACACTGATGTTGCCCGCTACAAAAGTTGTATAGCTGAAGCAGCCATCAAGTTTGAAAACGAAGGGCTGCTAATTAAAAGCCCGCCACATCAACCCACAACAAGTACTGATACTGAAGCAGGCCATGCAGAATCAAGTGCAACTTCGTCGGCTGAGGGCAGTGCGGTTGGCTCACAATCGCAACACTCACCATCACCATCGACTACAAAAACAATAACTGGATCATTCAGCCGAGTACAATCATTATCAGATTGGTATGTAAAGATGGGCCGTAAGCACAGTGCTGATGCACAGAAAAAACAGCACAAAAGCTTACCAGCAGCAACCCTGAACATTGAGCGGATGGTCCAGGCCTATCTGGACGACCCAACAGAGGTGTACGTTGATCAAAACCCAGTGCAGTATTGGTATAGGAAAAGGTCTGAATGGCCACAGCTCAGCAGGCTGGCAATAAGCTATCTGGCTTGCCCTGTCGCAAGTGTCTCTTCCGAACGTGTTTTCAGTGCTGCTGGTTCCATTGTAACCTTGAGAAGGACCAGTCTATCTCCCAAAAACGTGGAGAGGTTAACAATGTTCAAAATGAATCAGCACTTCATACCACCGAATTACACAATGCATGAATCAACAGAGGAAGATGAGGACAGCGGCTCAGGTGACGGAAGTATTGTGTCAGATGATTACCTACTACTGGACGATCCCCCAGAGTTTGAGGACGAGCTATACTTCCCTGACAATTAGGCTCGCACTTACTGTCTTCCTCCCTTTTTTCCCCCTTTGTTTGTGTCTGTTGTTCCGGTTATAAACTTGTGAATCGCAACCAATGCATTATCACCGTCTTCTAATCTTCTAATTTAAGATACAAGTTTCAGGTGTCTGCCATTTGACACTACAGTCCTCAGAATCCAGCTCCTCCGCTCGATCATACTGCATCTCCTGGTCAATTCCATTTCCCTCATGAATGATGATTGGATGATGGTAACAACAAATTCAAACTTTCCTCGTCCTTCCAAAACAAGTGGACCATGAATCTGATGACTTCTATAGCTATCCTCCTTCAGAGCCGAGAGAGACTGGCCATTAACTGAAAATAAGATGCAACAGGTAATGATTGATGCCATGCATTGTCCGCAGAAAAGCAGACTGAGTGATGTAGATTTTGTTGTGTGTGTTGCGCATGAATGAATTGATGTAATTGTGCACTGCCACTAATCAACTTTCTACAGAACACACTAGTAATTACTAATTTTCCTCTTCTGGCAAACAAGAAATGTGTACTTCTCTCCTGCATCTTGGTGATACATTGCTTTTAATTCAATACAGGAAGGGCACTCACTCAATCTGCGCAATGCAAATGACTGTGACTTAACAGCACCGTCCATCATGATGATGGCGAAAGAGACGGCCTGCAGCGTTAACGAGATGAGATGCAACAGGTAATGATTGATGCCATGCATTGGCCGCAGAATAGCAGACTGAATGATGTAGATTTTGTGGTGTGTTTCGCATGAATTGATGTAATTGTGCACTGCCACTTATCAACTTTCTACAGAACACACTAGTAATTACTAATTTTCCTCTTCTGGCAAACAAGAAATGTGTACTTCTCCTGCATCTTGGTGATACATTGCTTTTAATTCAATACAGGAAGGGGACTCACTCAATCTGCTGCGCAATGCAAATGACTGTGACTTAAACAGCACCGTCCGTCATGATGATGGCGAAAGAGACGGCCCGTTAACTTAAGATGAGAAGTAACAGGTAATAAATGATGATAATTAATGGCATGCATTGGACACCTGACTCTGAGCTATTGATCTTTGTGTTTGCGTTGTTTGTTGTGCACAAAGTGAATGATGTCAAAGTGTACTAGTGTTAATCTATCTTTCTGTACACAATAAAGAATGACTCAAGTCAGTAATATTTATATTTCTACTCTTGTTGTGTTCTAAAAATTACACTTGTACTGCAGGCCGATCTTCAGTCAGTAGAAGTATCAGAGCTGATGATGAAGTCAGGAGGATGTTTCATGAGTGGCATAAAACGGAAAAGCCTAAAGGTAAACACGTGAACCACAACCACAGCACACCCAAATGTCTGTGTAGAAGTTGAATAGAGTGTAGCGGTGGGATGACTGCAGTGCATTGATTTTACTAACTTTAACTGTAAAATGCTATGTCTGGAATGGATAATGTGCTTTGCGTTTGTCCAACTCTTTGAGAGAAAAAAAAAAAGGACTCTAAAGTGTTAACGTAGGATGTGCTAATAGTAAGCACTGTGGGCCTGATCTCTCCTGTTACTGTTGAAGGTCTATGCTGGAAACAGACTACAGTAGAGATGATGCATATGCATACATGCCACCTCGGAAAGTGTTCTTGTTGCACTACACCATCACTTGTGCATTTGTTTTCACTTTCTTTCTGAATATCCCCTTTGGTTTTCAATCTAAAATTACAGGCCGGGCCTTGTCCAAAACTTTGTAAAACATTACAATGCATATTAATTACCTTACCAATCAATCACCTTTTTATTCCAGCCGGGCAGTGGCGAGTGGTGAGGCGACACACCCAAGATTGATGGACGAGAGGAGCAAGAGGAATGCCGAGATGCAAAAAACCAGTCCACATTTTTGACCAGGATAAGACAGTAACAGTATCCACTTTTCACTTCTTTTAAATAATTTGATTAATATCTTGTATACATTCTTTACAACAGTGTGTTCTTGGAGTTGTTATTATCAATCATCATTACGTTTGCTCTGTGTTTACGATTCTTCACTACCAATAT
Organism: Triturus cristatus; assembly: GCF_964204655.1. Classification (NCBI taxonomy): domain Eukaryota; kingdom Metazoa; phylum Chordata; class Amphibia; order Caudata; family Salamandridae; genus Triturus; species Triturus cristatus. The sequence goes on from NC_140585.1 coordinate 950,357,960, forward strand.
TTAAAATTTCTATTTGCTATCTGTTAAAGTTTTAAGGCCGGAACAGAACAAGAAATAGAAGTGTATGTAATCCGGGTCTCATCATGCATGCATTTCCTTTTTTATACCTTAACATATGGAATGGATATGGTATGGTAGTCTTCAATGATTGTCGTTTGTTTGTCTATGTATGCATACTGTTTTTCTATGTCAAACCTTTCCCAAAATCCCCCTTCCCATCCAATCAACGGACCCTAACCCTCTTCCCCCGGGCTGTGTGACTTATTGTCGAGGTGTAACTAAATTAAATGTACACCAATACTTAATCACACACTTGCTGGGGCGGATGTGGTGAAAGCAACACTACTTCAATTTCAATGCAGAGCGATGATCTTCTTCTGCTTGCCCACCCATGAGTAGGATATTTCACAGGTTATTTTATTTAACAAAGGAACATATACCTCAGCATGAATTGCCGGCATTGATTTGATTTGTTTGTTGTCATTCCTCATATACAGCACTAACTGTTAGACTGTAGGCATAGCCAAGTCGACAAAACTATAGTTTGTAACTCTGTCTAGTAGGCTATCCTCATAATATCCAGCATTCATTTTTTTTGTCAAATATTTGAGCATATAATTGTTGCTCGGTAAATTCTGTGATGTACTTCATTCAACTACTCCTCTAACAGTCTCTCAAAGGCGATTGACTATCTCCTTTTCTTTTTTTGGAAATGCTGCTACCCTGCCAGTGTATACTACTACTATACTACCACCACCACCCCAATCATGGCATGTATGAAAAAGGAAACCATCTTCACCATGCAGCCAGTGCTGTGCCACAGTTGGACATAAACATCAAGCACCGGTAAGAGAGAAGTTTGGGGGAGGCAGAATCAATAATGGACATGTTGTCAATGATGTCAGTTTCAAACACCACTCCAAAGAATGCATAGTAGGACCAGTCAATGAGTGAGGTGTGTCGCATCTATCTGTTTGTGTCTTATACAGTCAGCAAATTATTGAAATCAAACACACGCTATGGGCGGCCATGCACCAGCAAAGAAACAGTGTGATGTAAAACAGTTACCCCACCTACAAAACATTAACAACATTGCATGTAACATAGAAAAATATATTTAATTGACCCTAACAAATAAACTAAACCCACAAAAGCTGACCCACCCCCCTCCCTAACCCCAACGACTGTCCATAGAAATAGAGAACGCCCAAACGAGTGAGGAAACAAACAGGAATTAAAAAAGGGGCAGTGACAGGGACTAACTGGTGGGGCGGGACTGGAGGAGGACACGAATCTGGTCCTCTAAATGGGCGACGCGGCGTCTAAGGCCGCGGCAGTTGCAACCACAGTGGGGGGGGGCACCGGAGATGGCACGGTGGCGGCGGGCAGCCGCCAGACGGTGGCGCCGTACCGCTGGAGGGCGGTGGCTGGGGCCCGGGGCACTGGAGGAGGCTTCAATTGCTGCTGCACTCTCCTCCTCCTCCTCGGCTAGGACCACCAGCCGCCGGTATTCCTGCTGGATTGCCTCCAGCTTCCGGCGCCGTGCCTTGGCGGCCAACTCCTTCCGGTTGATTTTCGGAGTAGCTGTGTATCAAAAAGAAAAAAACAAGACAATTGTAAAATATAGTCTTAATAAAACAGTAGGACAAGGTAATTATTTATACACATAGTGGCATGGTAGAGTAGCACTATAAAATAAAGCACAGTAGTACATAACATTTTAAATGTCGCCCGTCCTTCTTCCTTCCACCTGTCTTACACTTTTTAGTTGAACAGTGCACCAGGTGCTCTTCTCCATAAAACTTTCAAAGCGGAGTTGAAATCAGATAGATGAGGCCATTGGTTACTCAATACTCTGGCTCCTAGTCCTATACCAATTAAAGGGAATTCTAGTCTTCTAGTTCACTCTTCAAACGTCCCCAAGAACTCATACTTACTTACGACATCGGATAGCGGGCGGACTTTGTCCGCCCGCCATCCGACTGCTAAAAAGGGTGGGGGTCCCGTGGGGACAATTAATTAGGATGATGCGCCCGGCACAGTGGCGGGCGCACCCTGTTATTTTAAATTTAAATTCTGGTTGGCTTTGCTGAAAGCAATGCTAAAATGTTGTGCTGCTTTTCCAAGCACAACATGACGGGCCTCGCACGGAGCCTGTCACGTTTTGCTTTGAAAGTCGGGGGGTACCATAGCATCGGTAGGTACCCTCCATGGGGGCCCCCAAGCATACTCTGCAATGTGTGCATGCCTTTCCGTGGCGGACGGTAATGCCGCCACGCAAAGGCATTCCAAAATGCAGATTATATGGCTGCCGGTGTGGTGAGAGAGACACCACCGCCATATTGAACCCTTTTCCGCCTAGACATGTCTGAATATTTTCAACAGGGATGGCGGGAGGTTTGCCCCTGCTGTGACGGCAGTGAATTCCAGCCAGCCCGGCGGGGGCAATACGCCCACCATCCTAATGGGGCCCTAATTCACAACTTTACAGTATACATATACATACAGTACACCTTTGCAGTGAGTGTGCTGTCAAGTTCAACAATAGTTAAAGATTATGAATCTAACTTACCACCGCCTGCCACTGGTGCTGCCACTCCCCCTCCGTTGCTATCTGCAACTGCCGCATCCTCGCCCTCTGCGTCGCCTTCGCTGGCCCCAGCAATGGTGGTCGGTAGTGCGCCTAGAAAACATTACACATTTATTAGGCAACATATACACCTCCCCCCTATTGATCAGTAGCAAGGTTGAAAAATGAGTTAATACTAACATAAATCACTAGTACAAATCAGGTAGTAGTAGAGTAGACACTAAGTTATATGATCATTGTAGCATTTGCTTGATTAGCCCTAGCCATGCACATGTGACGTTACCTTTACCTTGCAGCTTCTTAAGACACCTTTGAGCCCACATGACCTGCCTCACACTGCTACTGTCTAGTCTACGCGCTGCGTACAGGCGGTCAACAAACATTAACAAGCCACTTTTTTAGGAAGAACTGGTGTACTACTGTTACTGTTAGTCCATATTGCTTATCCATAGATGCTACACTTTTTGGCACGGCTGAGAAATGCTTGCAAGTTGCAATATACTAACGCACACCATTTCCTTTTTTCGCATTACAGACGCAAGATTCGCTTCTACGAACCAGAGCTTCTGAACGATGCACCAACTACCAGTACTAGGTTCTTCTGAGGTGAGGGGTCCCTTCACTCACATCTTCATTTATAAATGTATATAAACTAAATTGCTATGGGATGGTGGTGCTGCCTTCCACCACTTCAGTTATCATGATTTAATTCCCAACTGTATTAGTGTAACAATGTATTTTGTTTTAATGTTATTGATTTGCCGGTTGGTGCTGCTAAGATAACAGTGTACAGACCTTCTCAAATTGAAATAAAAATTTTAAACTTACATAGACTTTGTGGTATTTGGTGTGGAGTGGACTAACTTACACGATTGAGCAAATTAAAGTAAGGGTGTGCATGTGAATTGCTTCCACGACAGAGGTTGGGTGTGTTAATGTTCTGGGTTGTCTACTTGTTGGTTGTCTTGGGGGGAGGGTTCCGAGACCTAATAGGTATGACAAGACAGTACTATAGTCAAGCAGTGGAATTGTGGTGGGTGCGGAATTTCTGATTGAGGTGTGCAAGGAAGGTCCAACCTACCATCACCAACATCCTATTTTCTGGTGCAAATGTATGTGCAAGATCCCTACAACAGTTGTATGTCCTATAGGGTATCATATCAAAATATTAAGAAATCTGGTAGGGCTGTTGCTGTGAATTTTCAAAGCCTAAACATCAACAAGAGTAAAAAGTAGTACAAGACAACGACCCAACGGATTGTACGAGCTACTGGTGAATATGAGTTTTATATTACAACCTTTCACAAAGAGTGGCACTGGGCAAGACTAGCTACTACAGTACAGACAGACAGACTGATAGTATGTAGTAGTACTCAGTCATCATAGCGGAGGCAGGGATAAGCTTTTTGAAACCGTACAGATCGAAGGATAATTGGTGGTAAAAAAATAGCATTTGGAAACACACTATAGTTCGGGAGAAATGGGGCAGTAAAAGTTATGGAATAAGAAATATTATTAAAAACAAGAAGACTTACTTGGGCCAGCAGAGGAGCCCTCAGCGGTGTCCTCCTCGTGGTGTTCCTGTCCCGCCGACTGCCCAGTCCCTGCCCGTCTGCCCCTGGGTGCTGATGAACAGGAAAGATATAAGAAAGACAAACATTGATGGATGGTGTCAACTTAAGCAAATACAATTTTTTTCAACAACGGTCAAAAAACACTTATGTAAACAATTGCAATAACTACATTGACCGATCTCATCTGGTCAACATGTAATATCGGGGGATTCGCAGTTCGACTACTTAAGTTACTATTTATCAACAGTAATCCATTCTTCCATTCTGATTCCAGAAAACTAAGTTACAAGTAAGCCTAAGTATTAGTACAACCTACCACCCAACCTAGCCCACCTATTCCAGGCATGCCAATTGTACATTAAGTATGCATTTCGACTGTATTCCTCAACAATGTGTATGATCCAATCATGGAGGACACATTAACATGACTACATTTTTTGTATATACACAATTTTGGTTTGATTGATGCTCATCTGCTACTGCTAAGTAACTGCAAAGCCTACCTCCACTCATTGAACAAACTAGAAAGGTTCTAAAGACTGGCGTACTAGCAGCACGTCACGTAACTGAGTGAGGGGGCATCACGCATACCACTAACCAATTAGAAGCTCATACAAAGTACCTAAACCTATGTATCAATCCGCCCCTATCTATTAGTGACAGGACAAAGTAAGGAGTGGACATGAGTCACTGTAGCATTACGTAACTTAATTTCTCTAAAATAAACTCGTAAAGAATCACGCTAAGCAAGCGCAAACGCAAAGCTGCAAACAAGTAAGATTAGTAGTAGCGCAGAAGAGCACCTGTGTCATAATCACAGAAGACTTTTAAACATTATTAACCTGGAATGTATTGCAAGCAGCAACATTCTATCTGGTTGGAAGGAAAAAAAGATATTCGCAATATATAACATAGAGCAGAAGAACAGACACAAAGTTGTAATAATTAAATAGGTACTCACCAAGCCCCGGGACCTCCACTCCTAGCAGGTCCAGCAGGTCCTGCTCACGGTCCAGGATGTCGGACCACCGGTGCGTCAGCTGTGCCTGGGTGCGCCGGACCCCAGAGATGCGAGACACTGCCCGGCGCACCTTCCCCCACCGCTGCCGACGCTCCCGGAGGCCGTACCCGGACCCAGGCCTGCCACCTGCTGCTAGGGTTGAGGGGAGGTGGCGCTGCACAAAGAAAATTAGTGCAGCCAACTCCGCCTCCCCAAATAAGGCCCGTGCATGCACCCCTTGTGGGCGCCGCCTTCCGCAAGGAAGGCGGTCGCGGCTCTGGCTGCGCCGGCGAACAGCCCTGCCCTTGGACATGGTTCTGGGGACGGGGCGGGAAAGAAAAGGTAAAATAAATAAAGGAGTAAAGGAAATAAATAGCAGGCAATACAAAGAGAAAAAGTAGCTAAAAAACAAAAAAAAAGGTACACAAAAACCAAAAATATAGAGGCAGGAAAATAGTTAGAGAAATAATAAGTAATAAAGATCCGAAAAAAGTGGCTATAAACAAAGGATTGAAAAGATTTAGGGAGGATTGAAAATCAGGCCCCAGAACCATGCAATAGAGTGGAAAACAAGATGGCCGCGCCCGTTGCGACCACGTGCGCAAGTTCGCGCGATATTTTCTCCCTGAGCAAGCAAAAAGCAACGCGATCAAGTAAAAGCGATCGCGAACAGGAAATATCGACCGCGAACATGCATTGCGCGACCCGGAACAGGAAGTAAACAACGCCAGAGGGCGGGACAAGTGAAAACAAGATGGCCGCGCCCGTGAGCGACCGCATGGGTAAGTTGGCGACCCGCGAACACGCAAAAAATACCGCGAACAGGCGGCAAAAAACTTCCGCATCTTCGCGATATTTCCGGCGTGTTTGCGGAGATTTTCTGCATTCTCGCGATAATTTGCGGAGGTTAATTCCGCAAATTCCGCCCACCCCTAGCCAAGACCACGCCAACGCGGATGGCCTGTCCCGCTTTTTCCGCCTCGACGAAGAGAGTCCCCAAGGAGATGGGTGACTCTCCCCGCCTTCAGCTGGGGGGGACGCATGTTGGACAGGCCTCACAGACGACTTGCTCCCTCCCCGCTCGACAGGGCCCGGACTCCGGCCCACCTGGCATAACCCCGCGACAAGCACCTGTACTCCGTCTCCCGACGGACCCTTTGCCCTCGGACCCTTACTCATCATGGGGTCCAGCCCCACCGGCTTCCCCGGCCGGGTCAAGCCGCCATCTTGGGCCCTGCACCACGCGGCCGCCTGGCCTCCCCTCGACCCTAACCCCGGGCCTGGCCGGCCCCGACATCCCGGCACCACCATCCACCCAGGAGGTGAGCGGACCACTTGGCAGGTCAATGGGAGAACGAAGTGTCAAGGGCTCTCCCCCGCCAGGTGCCGATCGCCCCCAGCTTCCCCAGGCACTGGCTCCACCCCCTGCTGGGTGTCTGGACACCTTCATCCCGGACCCTCCGACCTCCAAGTGCGAGGGTCCGGACATCAAAGGGCACCAGCCCTATAACTGAGGCAGCTCCGGAGCAGGAAGGCAGTTGTATCCTGGAGTCGAGAGACACTGAGTGAACTCAACCTTGACGGTCTACTGGCGCTGCCATAGCCCGCTCTTGTGAACCATCGTCCCGCCTGCTGGCGCTGCCGCGGCCTTCTGCAACATTCATCTTCCTGGGACCTGCTGGCGCTGCCGCGGCCCGTTGTAACGACCATCCTCACCGGGACCTGCTGGCGCTGCCGCGGACCGTATATCTTCCGGGGACCTGCTGGCGCTGCCGCGGCCCGTTGTATCGACCATCCACACCGGGACCTGCTGGCGCTGCCGCGGCCCGTACCACCAAGCTCGAGGATTGTGAGCTCATCATCATCTCATCCGAACTACCTGATTGGTAAATAGACTGTCCCGCTACCCCCTTCCCTACCTTGCGAGACTATAATCGAGGGGACCCCTGAGTCCAGACCTCCTTGTACCATTCCACCGTACCTTAAATAAGTGCTTATAAAGAACACTGAACCTTATCCTTGTGTGGCATCTGTCTGTGGGGGGGAAGTTACTTATCTGTACGATCGCTGGAGACGGCTCTCCCCGGAGACCTCTCCTCCTGACCCCGGCCGACCCTCCCGGTCCGTCTACCTTTTCTAACACCCCGCAAGCGGTCAAGGAAGTCCACGGTCAGGGTGCTTGAGTCCCCCCCCTGTCCACACCCTCCCCCAGTGGCGCTGCGACCCATCCCTCTGACCCCCCCCCTCCTTGGGGCCTGTGGTTCCTTCGGGTGCAGGGGAGTCCCTGGAGGACCTTGCAGAGGTGTGCAGCGCGCTCCTAGAATCCACCTTTGGCCCTGCCCCACCCCCTGTGGTGGAGTCCTCCATCCCTGCACCCACGTCGCCTATCCTTCGCCCTCCTGTCCCTGCGGTGCCTGTTCCTTCCCCCCAATATGATGCCCTCACCCCTGTGGAAGACAACGGCTTGTAACTGTGCAGGCAAGCTAGGGGACACGCATCCCACTGTGTCCCCCATCCAGCTGTGACTCCTGGACTGCCCTATGGGCTTTGTAAATATTGGACTTACTTCATACCAGTTTTTTGCTCATGCTGAATAAAGCTATTTATTTTTTCCCTTGTAACACTCCTGCTTTGCTGGCATTGCTGTTGGTGGGGCTGCTACATGGTTGTGGGTGTTGGTCATGTGTTGGGTGTGTGGGAAATGTAGTAGTGTGCTGCTCATAGGGGGGACCCTGGGATCTGTGTGCCATCACACAGTGTTAGCTAGCTTTCTCCATTCATGTTAGCAGTTGCTGCATGTTGCAATTGTCCCAAGGTGTATTCCTTCCTCTGTGTACCCTGACTTCTTCCCTGCAGGGTGTGCCCTGACTTTAGCGCAGAGCTGTGTGTACATTAGCTGGGTGTGTGACGTAGTCCTTCACCTTTGCACATGCATGCTGAGCCATTCTCCACCTGCATCATTCGTGGCATCCTTGGTAGTCATTGTACTTGTGTATGTGGACTATTGACATGACTTCATGTGGACATGTTTTCTTTTTGGCCCTATGCATGCGTATACTCCCAGCCTCGCACACATGTGGTACATGTACTGCAAGGTCTTTGTCCACCTGACTGACATTTGTGGGCATGGTATCTGTGGCTACTCCACCCTTTGCGTTGCATGGGCACTGCTGGGAGTGATGGGCACCCACCCCTCCTGTCTCTGGGCACTGCTGGGAGGACTCTGCACCCACCCCTCCTGTCTCTGGGCACTGCTGGGAGTGATAGGGACCCACCCCTCCTGTCTCTGGGCACTGCTGGGAGGACTCTGCACCCACCCCTCCTGTCTCTGGGCACTGCTGGGAGGACTCTGCACCCACCCCTCCTGTCTCAGGGCACTGCTGGGAGTGATAGGCACCCACCCCTCCTGTCTCAGGGCACTGCTGGGAGTGATAGGCACCCACCCCTCCTGTCTCAGGGCACTGCTGGGAGGACTCTGCACCCACCCCTCCTGTCTCAGGGCACTGCTGGGAGGACTCTGCACCCACCCCTCCTGTCTCAGGGCACTGCTGGGAGTGATAGGGACCCACCCCTCCTGTCTCTGGGCACTGCTGGGAGGACTCTGCACCCACCCCTCCTGTCTCAGGGCACTGCTGGGAGTGATAGGGACCCACCCCTCCTGTTTCTGGGCACTGCTGGGAGGACTCTGCACCCACCCCTCCTGTCTCTGGGCACTGCTGGGAGGACTCTGCACCCACCCCTCCTGTCTCAGGGCACTGCTGGGAGTGATAGGCACCCACCCCTCCTGTCTCAGGGCACTGCTGGGAGTGATAGGCACCCACCCCTCCTGTCTCAGGGCACTGCTGGGAGGACTCTGCACCCACCCCTCCTGTCTCAGGGGACTGCTGGGAGGACTCTGCACCCACCCCTCCTGTCTCAGGGCACTGCTGGGAAGACTCTGCACCCACCCCTCCTGTCTCAGGGCACTGCTGGGAGGACTCTGCACCCACCCCTCCTGTCTCAGGGCACTGCTGGGAGTGATAAGGACCCACCCCTCCTGTCTCTGGGCACTGCTGGGAGGACTCTGCACCCACCCTCCTGTCTCAGGGCACTGCTGGGAGTGATAGGGACCCACCCCTCCAGTCTCTGGGCACTGCTGGGAGGACTCTGCACCCACCCCTCCTGTCTCTGGGCACTGCTGGGAGGACTCTGCACCCACCCCTCCTGTCTCAGGGCACTGCTGGGAGTGATAGGCACCCACCCCTCCTGTCTCAGGGCACTGCTGGGAGTGATAGGCACCCACCCCTCCTGTCTCAGGGCACTGCTGGGAGGACTCTGCACCCACCCTCCTGTCTCAGGGCACTGCTGGGAGGACTCTGCACCCACCCCTCCTGTCTCAGGGCACTGCTGGGAGTGATAGGCACCCACCCCTCCTGTCTCAGGGCACTGCTGGGAGGACTCTGCACCCACCCCTCCTGTCTCTGGGCACTGCTGGGAGGACTCTGCACCGACCCCTCCTGTCTCAGGGCACTGCTGGGAGTGATAGGGACCCACCCCTCCTGTCTCTGGGCACTGCTGGGAGGACTCTGCACCCATCCCTCCTGTCTCTGGGCACTGCTGGGAGGACTCTGCACACACCCCTCCTATTTCACAATATGTACGCTCATGACATACACGGATGTGGGTACGCTCCATGCATTCGAGGTGGGGGTACGTGTCGTACTTACACTGTTGGGGTGGGGGTACGCTCCATGCATTCGAGGTGGGGGTACGGGTCGTACTTACACTGTTGGGGTGGGGGTACGCTTCATACGCGGGTGGGGGTAAGGTCATACTTACACTGTTGGGGTGGGGGTAGGCTCCATACGTACGCGGGTGGGGGTACGTGTCGTACTTACACTGTTGGGGTGGGGGTACGCTCCATACGTACACGGGTGGGGGTACGGGTCGTACTTACACTGTTGGGGTGGGGGTACGCTCCATACGTACGCGGGTGGGGGTACGGGTCGTACTTACACTGTTGGGGTGGGGGTACGCTCCATACGTACGCGGGTGGGGGTACGGGTCGTACTTACACTGTTGGGGTGGGGGTACGCTCCATACGTACGCGGGTGGGGGTACGGGTCGTACTTACACTGTTGGGGTGGGGGTACGCTCCATGCATTCGAGGTGAGGGTACCGGTCGTACTTACACTGTTGGGGTGGGGGTACGCTCCATACGTACGCGGGTGGGGGTACGGGTCGTACTTACACTGTTGGGGTGGGGGTACGCTCCATACGTACGCGGGTGGGGGTACGGGTCGTACTTACACTGTTGGGGTGGGGGTACGCTCCATACGTACGCGGGTGGGAGTACGGGTCGTACTTACACTGTTGGGGTGGGGGTACGCTCCATGCATTCGAGGTGAGGGTACGGGTCGTACTTACACTGTTGGGGTGGGGGTACGCTCCATGCATACGGGGTGGGGGTACGGTCTGTACATATCCGTCCCCATGCTAAGTGATGCTTGTGCGGCCCGTCCCCAGGCCTTTGCCACGTGGGTATGAGCCGTCCCGCCATTGTTGGGGTGACGTGGGTGTGGGTGTGGTATGACTCGTACCCACGCTCTTCAGGCGTGGGTACGGGACGTACCGGTCTGGTTGTGTTGCCGGTTCGCGTCGTGAAGGACTTCCGTTGTGGTGGTCGCTGGCTTAGCTGGACACACCCCCACCCCCTCGTAGTGACCAGGGCCTGGGAGTCAGGTATGTCCAGGGCATGTGTGCTGAGTGACTTTGGTGGGGGGTTTGTGGCCTGCCCTGGTCCTGCCACCCCCCCCCACTTTCCCCCCTCCCTTAGTTGTTCTGACCTTCTGCGGCGTCTGCGTCCGAACCTGTAGAGGAGGTCGACTGCTATGAGGGCCGGGATGACACGTAGGTTCGGGTCCATGTCTGTCCGTCGCGTACGGGTACTCCTTGTTCGCGTCGTCCTGTCTGTCCGTCGCGTACTGGTCCTCCTTGTTCGCGTCGTCCTGTCTGTCCGTCGCGTACTGGTACTCCTTGTTCGCGTCGTCCTGTCTGTCCGTCGCGTACTGGTAGTCCTTGTTCGCGTCGTCCTGATTTCCCGGCAGTTTTTGGCAGCCGGAAAATATTCACCGTGCGGGATGACGTCGGTGCGAATCGTAATTCCTGGTTTGTGAATGGCAGGCTGCGAGCGTCCCAACGTCAGGTCGGCGCTTTCCCGGATCGCATTTGTAGGTTTATTTTGTTCGGTCGGGGTTTTTTACGATTCGTACGGAAATGGTGTTTCCGTGCCAATCGTAATTCCATGTTTGTATATTTTGACGACCAGGTACGCGTCGGACGGAGAATATGCTCCGTCCGACGGTTCGTACCAGGTTTTTGCAGGATCGTGATCGGCACCTTTGTCTATCAGCCAAAATCTTAGCAAAGATTAAGCCTGGGCGAAGCACTACGCTACGCTCGCGTAGTTTGCGAAGTTCGCGCTACTTCGCACTACGCGAACTGCACGTAGCACAGTGCGAACACCCGTAGCGTAGTGTTGCGTAGTGCTGCGGTCATTTTTTGCTTGCTCGCGGTCCTCAACGTCAAGTTGGCGACCGCGAGCAAGCAAAATGACATCCCGGCGAGACTTTTTCCTTGTTCGCGATCAGCAACTTCAAGTTGGCGATCGCGAGCATGGAAAATAAACCTCCCGGCGAGATTCCCAACGCGAGGAGGTCAGGTTTCTCATTGCGAGTGGTCGCGTATGCTCGTGACCGCTCGCGATGAGAAACTACCAGTTCGCGTTGAGAAAGCTGAAGCTCGAGTAAAAATCTACTCGAGCAGCAGAAAACTACTGCTCGCACTGTGCAAGATGCCATTTTCAATGATTGCACAGTGCCGGTTGCTTGTCCGCACTGTGCAATCATTGAAAACGACATCTGGCACAGTGCGAACAAGGTAGTACGCAGTTCGCGAAGTGCTACGCGTAGCTCGCATAGTGCGAACTTCACTTTGCGTAGCTTCGCGAAGTGCTACTTCGCGAACTACGCCCAGGCCTAGCAAAGATCTTGGAATCAAGATTAAGTAGAGAAATAGGCCTATATGAATCACATTGATTCGGAGGCTTGGATGGTTTTAAAATCAAAGCCACCGTGGCTTCATTCCATGACGGGGGAACCTTCCCTTCATTCTCAAATATATGAAGAAACAATCTGTACAGCACTGGGGCAAGGGTTCCCGCCAGCGCTCTATATATTTCCGCTGGGAGGCCGTCTGGTCCTGGTGCCTTCGCCTTTTTACCAGACTCAATTGCTTTGATTATCTCAGTGAGACTGATTGTTTTATTAAGGTAAATGGACTCAGCCATTTTAATTTTATTTAGAGGCCATTGTTTAAGCCAAGAATGTCTCGGGTCCTCTTGAGGTGCAAGATCTTCACCATAAACCTGTTCAAAATGCTTGAAAAAGGCCACCGCAATGTCCTCAGAATTATCCAATAACTTGCCAGAAGATTCACATACTATTTCCTTTATACAGTTCTTATTCAAGTCCTGTTTAGTTTTCCAGGCCAGAAGCTTGCTACAGGATTCCCCATAATCAAAATGAGCCATTTTACTGGCCTCCCACCTTTTCCTCACCCTGGAATCCAAAACCCCCATCAGCTCTAGTTTACAAGCAGCTAATGTCCCAGCAGAAGCCTCTTGAGCTGGATCCGCCTGGGTCATAAGGTCGCGCTCTATGCTGCGGATTTTTGCCTCTATTTCAGCTATCTCAGCCTTAAGTTTTCGTTGCCTAGCAATTTGTATAGATGTAATCTGGCCTCTCAAAAATGCCTTACACGCATCCCACACTATTTCTATTGGGGCGGTCTCTTGATTGTTAAAAAAAAAGTTCTCTGTTTCAAGCACCAATCTCGGAACCACTTCTTCCTCCAAGAGGATAGTTCTGTCCAGGGACCATCTTTTAGTGGTCTGCCTTATGGGGAAATTTAAGGCAAGTGATACTGCCGAGTGGTCGGAAAGATGACTTCCTAAATGAGTCAGTGACCCAGCTTTGCAAGACTGCACTTAACAAGAAGAAGTCTAGTCTGGACCTATGCCCGTACTTTTTTATTATGGAAGGTATATCCCCTTTTGCTTCCCATTTTACACCTCTAAATATCCACCCAACCCATCTGCTTCATTGCACTAATAATGAGAGAACTCATTTTACGATTTTGTACAGATCTACTCTTACAAGATCTGTCCATTATCGGGTCTAATACAAGGTTGAAATCTCCGGCTAAGATTAATGGATCCTTAAAAAGTAATAACTCCGCCAACAACTCGCTCAGCGGAGCTGGATCGTCCAAATTGGGTCCATAATATCCTGCCATTGTAAATTTGTGTGAATGAAGTCGTATCTTAGCTATGACCCATCTACCCATCTTATCAACTTTAGACCCTTCCACCACTAAGGCAGCATTGTTTTTGATGAGAATGGCAACACCCTTAGTAGATAATTGTTGTTTGGTACAAATGACTTCCTGAATCCATTTTTTAGTCTTGCATAGGTCCCTCATCTCCTTTTCTGTAAGATGTGTCTCCTGCAGGATGAAAAATTGTTCAGGTGCATCTTTCAAGTACTGGAAAATTCTCTCCATTCTAGATTTTACCCTTAAACCATTAGGGTTCCAAGACAACACCTTAAGAAGTAAGTTCTGATTGGTCATGTTATGTGTCATTTCTAATATTTGAACGAGATATTATTTGAATGAAATATATTGACCCTTTGACTGAATTTTTTTGTTTTTTCCTTTATGCTCCCCACCCTGAGACCACCCTCCTCCCCTGCCTTTCCCACCCAGTGCTCCCCTGGGGAACCCCCCCCATCTTCCTATTTAGCCCTGCTCTGGCTTTGAGGCATCCCTCCCAGGTTTGCGGGACGGTAGCTGAAATTTTAAATATCGTTACAAAAAAGAAAAGTAAGACTACAGAAAAGAAAAGGAAGGAAAAAGGAAATAAAGAAAATAAACCCAAGGGGCCTAAGATGCTACCGGACTGCTGGCTCACTCTCCGCAGCTGATATAGATTTTAAAAAGGATTCTGCTTCTTCCACCCTTTTGAAACTCTGCATTTTGTTGTATCAGGGTTGCGGGAAATTTTAGCTGGGCTGTTGCTCCTTTCTGTCTAAAGGGGTCCAATAACTGACCCAGCTCCCACTGTCTAGAGGCTGTTAAAGATGAAACATCTGACCTTATCTGAAACGTCATCCCATCTACACTCAATGCACTCTTTTTTAGGGCCCTATTTAATATTTTGTCTTTAAGACTATAAGTCAAAAAGTGTACCAAAATTTTCCTGGGCCTTGTTTTTTTAGGGTTGAGTCTAAATGGATCCCTATGCACTCTCTGGATATCACTCAGGAGATCTTCCTCCGAGCAGTCAACTAGGGATGTCTGTTTAATCAGCTTAACCACAAACTCCTTGATATCTTCCCCTCAGTTCCTTCCGGCACTTTGAGAATGCGTAGATTGTTTCTTCTCTGAGAGTTTTCGATTGATTCAATCTTTTCCTGGAGACCCAGATCATGTTCTTTTAATTTGGCAAGTTCTCTGGAGTTTTCCGAGGTTTGCACTGACAGTTCTGCCACAGTGATCTCGAGTGCGGAAGCCCTAGCTGACAGAGAGTCGAGCTTATCTTCCAGCTTTTCACAAAAGGACTTGATCTCGCCTTGGTTCTTTTCCGAGACCAGAAATCTACTCTTCATCTCCTCACTCAAGGAGTTTAAGAGTTGCATAAGAGATGGTTGCAGAAGCAGGACCTTATCAGGTGCTTCCTTCGTCGTAATCTGTTTCACCATTGCCCCGCTCTCGCCTGAGAGATCAGAGTCAGTATTGAGCGTTTTATCACCCTTTCCAGACATCGTAGAATCGTCTACTGCAGAACCGTCTACCTGTGGATCCAGTACTTGAAATCTATTCGGACTTAGTACTCCTTCTGGGTAGCTATGAAGTTGTTCTACACCGTTACCTGATTTATCTGGAGAACTTGCCATCGGCTTCAGAATGAGAGTACTGGGAATTACTTTGAAATCGTTTTTTAACGATGGTAGAGGTTTTGCATTGAGAGTGGGATGGGCCGGTGAAAATGGTAAGGTTGCCTTTAATTTTTTTCTTTTTTTATTTAATTTTGCTGATTTGACAAATTTGGGGTGCTTTGCAGACACTGTTAGGTTTAAATCTTTTACCTTTGGGTTAGACCCGCAAAGTGAAATATCAGCCTTGATGTGAGATATCTTGTTTGTGCTTCTTAGAGCATACCTCGATGAAGAATCCTCCGGAACGGAGACCGCCGCGTCTTTTTGTACACTCTTCCTTGAGGAGGTTCTTAGTAGAGCTGATCTCAAATCAGGGAGTTCAGCCGCATAGTCTCGCCCCTGCGAGAGCCTTACTTGACTTCTTATGTCTCTTTGTATGACCCTGCAGGTTTCTGGCACAGTAAATCTTATGGAACCCCTTCCCCTCCCAGAGTGGGAGAGTCTGGCCGCCACTCTGCGACCCCGCCGGATCTCTAGGGCTGCCCTTGACCACTGTGCGACCCCCTCCTGATGTAATAAATGAGCCTCCTCCTCTCCAGGAGCTGGGGTAGATTCGTCTGCGGCCGTTGCCGCTCCAGGGAAGACCAGCCCCACCACCGCCGCCAGCACCTCCACCCCAGTGCACCTCCGACCTTTCTAGATTGGGTAAATGCCATCAAATATACAATAAATTAGATAGAGAAATCTGGCAAAGGAAGAAAGATTTCTGGTTGTCATGTATGGGCTGGCTTGATGGGCTATGATTATAGAGATCTATATGTCCTATGATTTTGCCTTTGTACAGTTGCAATACCTCTTAGATCAGTTTCAAGGGTTACCCAGTTAGAAAAACTGAACTGACTACCTAGGAGAGGTTTAGTGCAAAGTGCATCCCTTAAGACTAAATCAACACTTGCGTTCTGCTGGCGGTATATATTGCAGGGCTGGCCGCAGAGAGAGGAAAGCTGATCTAGGTTATATATATTGGCGTATGAGGACAAAAAAAAAAAAAAAAGCTTCCATTCCTTTTTGAATGTTGTGTTTGGCTGCGTTGGGTTAGCTGGATAGGGAGAGAATGAGTTGGGTGTTGTCTGTGTATGAAACAGTGTTGAGTCCATAGGTTCTGACGATGGGGGCGAGCCATGTTGATGTTGAAGAGCGTTGGGCTGAGGGAGGACCCCTAGGGGACTCCGCAGGTGGTTGGTGTAGGGTCCGAGAGAAAAGGAGGGAGTCTCACCCGTTGCGTTCTGCTGGAGAGAAAAGAACGGATCCAGTCAAGGGCCTTGTACAGGATCCCTGCGTCGTGAATTCTGCGTGTTATGGTGCGGTGTGAGACTGTGTCGAAGGCCACTGAGAGGTCAAGGAGGATGAGGGCTACTGCTTCTCCTTTGTCCAGTAGGGAGCGGATGTTGTCTGTTGTGGCGAGGAGGGCGGTTTCTGTGCTGTGGTTTTTTCTGAAGCCAGATTGAGACGAGTTGAGGCTGTTGTGCTCTTCCATGAAGGTGGCGAGTTGGCTGTAAGTGCAGCCACGGCCAGTGCAGTTAGGTGCAGTGGGGCATTGAGGGGCATGTTAGGTGTGGGTCGAATTAGACAAACAACACAATAAAATTAGGAAATAAAGAAAATCACTCAAATCGGTATAAGTACTGGGCCTCTGACACCATGTACTCTGTTGACTTTTGGAACCTGCTGAGACTCTGCTAGGAAGAGGAGGTGCGCCGCAGGAGGGACTACCACTCTTCTAACTGCTTTGCTGTGTTGGCCTGCTGCTTGCAGATTGCTATGCTGTAGGAGGGACTGACACTTTGCTACTGGCTTTGC
Organism: Triturus cristatus; assembly: GCF_964204655.1. Classification (NCBI taxonomy): domain Eukaryota; kingdom Metazoa; phylum Chordata; class Amphibia; order Caudata; family Salamandridae; genus Triturus; species Triturus cristatus. The sequence goes on from NC_140585.1 coordinate 950,374,961, forward strand.
TGTGTTGGCCTTCTACCTGCCTGGCTCTTACCTGGGCAGTGAGAAAGACTGAACCTTAACTCTGAAACCTCACAGAGAACCCAAAGTAACTCCAAGGGCTTGCTGGCTTGCCCCCCTGTTCAGGAGGTCTCAGGATCATCAAATACCTCACCCCCTACCACTGCCATGGGACTCTGCAACTGGTGAGTCCAGAAGGTAAATTTGACAAACATCAGCCTGTAAGCCTGATTTCCAACTCGACTTCACAAAGAAGGTGAGCTCTTCCCCTTTGACAAGGTCTTAGCGCTCCATTTTGCCATAACCAGCGCTGCATACAAGACACAAGCTGCTCCTGCTGTGTTTGTACCAAGCGCAATCACAGCTGTGTTGAAAGCCACTGCAGAGCCTCTTAGCGCGGCTCCACCACAACACATTGCCCAGGTGACCAGGAGTGTGTCCTAAGACGCAAGCCTCGTCAGCCGCCTATGCCCATCGGAGCCATGTGGTGCATTCTGCCCCCCACAGCCTGGTGCAAAGGTACTGTGTCCCCTCGGGGCTCAGGGATATGTGTGTGAAGCTGTCCTGTGCTCCCTAGTGGGCGGCTCTACTTTATAGAGTTGAAGCCTGAGAGCCCCTCCCCAGACCCCCTCCCAACTTACTAGTAATGTGAGGGCAGTTTTTGTTCATAATATTGGGCGGCAACCTCCGTGGAAGACCTTGGTGACGATTTAGTCACTTCCCCTGGGTCTAGCTTGACCACCCATAAAACATTGAAATACATAGAGCACTGAACACTGTGTTTTACCTTTTAACTTTAAACGTGTATAACTTGAAAAGTAATAATTAGATTTTTGTTGTTTTGGTCTCGTTTCCATGGTAAAGTGTGTACTATTTTTCTAAATTGGTGTGGAGTCTTTTTGTGGTGTTTTCACTGTATTACTGTTGCAAGTGTTGCAAAAATTCTTTACACTTTGCCTTTTAAGTTAAGTCTGACTGCTCGGTGCCAAGCTACCAAAGGGTGAACACAGGTTTGTTTAAATTGTGTATTTGACTTACCCCCACTAGCATTGTGGTCCCTACTTGGACAGGGTACATACCCCGGCCAACAAGTGACCCAATTTCTAACATCACCACTCAACACCCTTATTTTGACGACACATTTTTTTTAGTTAGTACTCTGCCACCTGTTTGCTGTGCTACACAAGCACATGTGCAATATGGCAAGTGGTTTCTCTATTTTTGTCATTAAATAAATTATATATGTTTTTAATAAATATACGATGCATTGATATCCATGTTATTTTTCAGCATTCAGGAAGCACCAGGGATATAGTACCCCAGGAGGCAAGATATGTGTTGTCTGGTTTTTACATCAGTGAGCAGAAGACTACAAGTACGAAATAAAAATGCACGCACTGCTACAAGGTGTGTATTTGAAGAATGTTCAACTAAATTGGCTGCACTCATGTATTCTTGTACAATGAACTGGAATTACTATGTGAAAAACCTTACAATGGTCTGATAAATATAGCTAGGCTAGGTCACACATTTATACTGTTCTGTTGTTTCACAGCTGTGCTTGTCGAATCTCCATATGCACCCCAACACCTCGCAATGCACTGTTTGTTGTGTTATACTGCACCACCAAATAATTAAATAAATGTTTTGTTGTGAATCATTGCAATAGAGTGGCAAGCAATTGCTAACATCCTAGTAAAATACATTGTCACTTTGCTATGGCACTAACAGCAAGTAAGCCATCTGTTGCTGCTAGATTACACAAATTGTGCACTGCCCCAGTCCGTATGTGCTGTTTCAGCAGGAACATAAAATAGGACCATTCAAAGCTTGACTGTCTGTAGCATCTAATGCCACCGTCTGTTGAGCCAAACTACTGAATGTACATTATTTTCATTTTATAACACACTTTTTGTGTCATCATTTGCACATAATATGTCATGTGAATGGATGATAAGGCTCTTGGGCCAGATGTACGACCATGGCATTTAGCAACTCGCAAATTGCGCTCAATTGCGAATCGCAATTTGCGAGTCGCTAAATACCATGTACAACAGTGTCAGAGACACTGTTTGCAATTCCCAATGTGGTCGCAAATTGCATGCCTCATCAATATTCATGAGGCACTCGCAATTTGCGACCCCATTGGGAATGGCAGGCCCTCCCACGTATGGTGGCCTGCTTGCCTCATCAGACCACCATGTCTGGGACTGCTTTTAAATAAAGCAGTTTAAAAAAAAAATGCAGACCGTTTTTCCCTAAAGGAAAATGGGATGCAATTAAAGAAAGAAAAATGAAACATTTTCATTTCATTTTTTAAGGGCAGGTAGTGGTCCCTGGGACCGCTGCTTTCCCCTAAAAAATATTTTCCCCTGCATTCACAAAGCGGAAGGGGTCCCCCTTCCCATTTGTGAGTGCTTTACCACCCTCTTGAAGACGGCGGTAAATTGCAAGTGTTTTGTGACCGCAATTGCGGTCGCAAAACATTCATACATGGCTTGTGAGTCGCTATTAGAAGGGAACGCCCCTTCCTAATAGCGAGTCGCAAAACACTATTTTGTGAGTTGCAAATTATTTGTGAGTCGCAAAATACTGTTTGTACATGGCCCAGAGGAAAATTGCATGCTCAAATGGATCGCATACCTGTTTGTGCATGCAATTTTCCATCGTACATCTGGCCCTTGGACTAGTAAGACTTGACTATTGAATCAACATCCAATTACATAAAATGGAGCTGCCATTGCCCTCTCACTTTCAAGTGCCCCCATTGCACTTTGGATGGCTTTGGTTGGTGTGGAGTGTGGCTATGGCCTCCCTGGTACCGAACGTGTGACACATGCATGTAAATTGAAATGAAATGAAATGAAATGAAAAAGGATTTCTAAAGCGCATGGCTGCCCTCGAGCGTCCCAGCGCTAAACAATACACAAAGCCACTACCCCAGGACACCAAGAGGAACCTACAGAGGGAAAAGGTAAGTCTTCAATCCTTTACGGAATTTTGCCAAATTTGGTTCTTTACGCAGGGCCAGCGGTAAAGCATTCCATAATTGACCCGCATTAATGGAAAACCGGCGGCCACCCGTTTTCACCTTTTTTGCCCTGGGTATCACTACCAAGTTCCCATCATCAGAGCGAAGGGCTCGCGAAGGTTTATAGGTGCGGACCAAATCTCTTAGAATGGGGGGACCCGATCCTTGCAAAGCTTTAAACACTATACAGAGGGATTTGAATTTAATGCGCGCTCGAATTGGTAGCCAATGCAAGGCCTTCAAGGCAGGCCGAGCCGAAGATCTTTTGGCAGTACCAGTGAGCATACGCGCAGCTGCATTCTGCGCTCTTTGGAGCACATTCAATGTGGATTCAGGTGCCGCAAGAAAAAGGGCATTACTGTAGTCAAGCCTCGAGAGCACCAATCCCTGCACCAGTAGTTTCCTGGAATTATCAGGGAGAAGCGACAAGATTTTCCGTGCTGAACGGAGCAGTCCGTAGCACGTCCCCGCCACTCGTTTGGCTTGAGTAGTCATAGACAGCTCAGGTTCCAGCCATACCCCGAGACTTTTTATGGCCTCCTTAGGGGCTGGGGGGACACCCAAACTGGCCGGCCACATACATTTGGGCAGTGACGTGCACAGATTGCCAAGGAGCATCAGCTCCGTTTTGGTCCCATTCAATTTTAGCAGGGAATCCGACATCCATGCCATGATGTTGGTAAGGCATGCGGCAAACTTCACCCCCTGGCTTTCAGACAGGGACAGAGAGACAATCAATTGAGTGTTGTCCGCGTAGGTTGCGATTTTCACCCCAAAGGGTGCAACCACCTCCTCCAGTGGGGCCATATAGACGTTAAAGAGCGTAGGGCTCAGTGAAGAGCCCTGCGGGACTCCACACTGAAGGAGGGTAGGCAAAGATCTAAAATTGCCATCGCAAACCTGATAGGAACGACCATTCAAATATGACTTAAACCATTGAAGGGCCGACCCTCCAACTCCAATCTCCCCCAGACGGTGGATCAGAATATTATGGTCCACCGTGTCGAATGCAGCGCTTAGATCCAGGAGGACCATCGCCGTGGATCCTCACGAATCTAAGATGCATCTGCCTTCCTCAACCATCGATATCAAAGCCGAGTCAGTTCCCTGGCCTGGACAGAAGCCAGTCTGCATCCGACCTAGCAAGTTATTAGCTTCCAGGAAGCATGAGAGCTGGCGATTGACATACTTCTCAGCGATCTTATTCAGGCCAGGCAGAAGCGAGATGGGACGGTAATTTGCCAGATCAGTAGGGTCAAGGTCAGGCTTTTTCAAGAGTGCCTTGACAGTGGCCTGCTTCCAGCTAGGTGGAACTATGCCATGGGTGAAAGAGGCATTCAGAAGGTCAGTTGCAGGATCGGCAATGAGGTCTACAAATTGTTTGAGGATCCGGATGGGCATGGGGTCCGACGGGGAACCACTCTTCAGAGCTGAGAGCTCCTCACAGAAATCCTCCCTTGAAATGGGAGAGATTATATCTAGCCCCTTCTCAACTGAGACCACATCAGGGGCTGCTATGCCCATCTTTCCCGAACTAGGGGGAAGGCTGGCTAAGATGTTCCGTATTTTGGTGTAAAAAAACTGAGCCAGCTGATTGCATTTGTTAGAATTCACAACCTGAGTGGTCGGGGGAGTGGGGACCGTGAGAAGTTCTTTAAGAATCTTATAGGTTTCCCTTGAAGAATTGCCTGCCTTGCTTATTCTATCCTCAAGATGGGCGGCCTTAGTTGATTTACGGGCCGCCTTGTAGGATCTTATGGCTTCACGATAGTTGTCTTTGCTATTAGCGGCCCAGTTCTTCCGCCATTCTCATTCAAGCCTTTTGCAATTCTTTCTCATCCTCCCCAGCTCTGGGGTATACCAAGACTACTTGTGGCTGTTACTTTTATTTGTGATCTTTTTGAAAGGCAAAACAGCATCTAAAGCTTGGCAAAGCCAGTCATGGAAAGCAATGTCAGCTTCCACAGGACCACGTACAGGGGAGGGAGTAGACTCAGCAAGGGTACGTGAGAGATTGTCAATAGAGAGTTGAGACCAAATTCTCTTATAAATAGGAGGTGTCTTCTGGTGCGGAGAGAGAAAAGGGTCCAAGCTGACATTCAACTCCCCTGACACCAGGAAATGATCCGACCAAGGCAGGGGGCGGGGGGAACTTGTTCGAAGGTGCGCGATGTTCGAGAACACACAATCCAGCAAGTGACCCTTCACATGCGTAGGTTCCAGGTTGTGTAAATTAAGGTTAGCTGTCCTAAGTTCAGATCTGAGGTCAGTTACATTTTTGTCTTCCTGCAGGTCAAAATGAAGGTTAAAGTCCCCCAGTAGCACAAAATTAGGGGAAGATGCCGCTAGGACGGGGACATGGTCCAAGATAGAGCTGGAGAACTGTTTAATCGTCCCCGGGGGGCGATAAACTAACAGTCCTGATAGAGAGTAATTAGGAGAAAGCTGTATCCGAAAATGACCACTTTCAGCGTCCAGAATAGGACCCCTGACAACTCTGCACGTAAACTTGTCCCTGTAAATGATGGCTAAACCACCTCCTTTTCCTTGCGGTCTATGGAGGCACTGGATCAGATAGCCGGGAGGAAGAGTGTTAACTAAGTCAAAGTCTGAAGAAGCTGACGTCCAAGTTTCGGTCAGATACAGGATATCTAAGTTAGTGTCTTGAATTAGCTCGGAGATTTGTATGGAGTGCTTCGGTAAGGACCTACAATTAAGTAGTCCTAACTTAAGGGGCTCCTTAGTAAGGGTTTTGTTACCTCCAGCCTGGTTCCTAAAGGGGCAATACTCACAAGATGTAAAGGGAACATCAGTTCTGACTCCATGTAAGCAGTAGCGTGAATCAGAAGGCTTTAACAGGAGTAAGTCTACTTTCGAGTATTTAGGGGGATTACCTGCCACAACCGGCAGGGTCCCTGGTCCTAGGTCCGTCCTGGCCCGGACGGGCCCAGACGGGCTTGCCTCTGGCGCGCCTCCGGCGCGCCATCGGCGCGCCCGCTGCGCCCGCCCGCTGCGCGGACGGGGGTTCGCCGCCATTTATAAAGCGCGAGGGGCAGGAAACGCCCTCGCACTAGACCGCCAACCGAGCAAACACCTCACCAAAGATGGCGGATGCGTCCGGTCACGCTAGTCGGCAGCCGAGCACAACCCCAGAGCCCTAAAACGGCTCAAAGATGCCCCCCAGTGCCTCCAAGCAGTGAAGCAGCAAACACAGTGCAAAAATATAATTTAAAAGAGCAAATAGCAATTCAGTTAAAAACGATCCCAAATGTTTTAAAAAAATAAATTTCAACTCTCTAATGCATTCAGATGTCCAGCATAACTCCCGGTGTGTGCGAGGGAGCAGCCAGTGTATAGATCGAGGCCAAAGAAGTCTGGGTAATTTATAGCGTGAGGGGCAGGAAACGCCCTCGCACTAGACCGCCAACCGAGCAAACACCTCACCAAAGATGGCGGATGCGTCCGGTCACGCTAGTCGGCAGCCGAGCACAACCCCAGAGCCCTAAAACGGCTCAAAGATGCCCCCCAGTGCCTCCAAGCAGTGAAGCAGCAAACACAGTGCAAAAATACGATTTAAAAGAGCAAATAGCAATTCAGTTAAAAACGATCCCAAATGTTTAAAAAAAAAAAATTTCAACTCTCTAATGCATTCAGATGTCCAGCATAACTCCCGGTGTGTGCGAGGGAGCAGCCAGTGTATAGATCGAGGCCAAAGAAGTCTGGGTTATTTATAGCGTGAGGGGCAGGAAACGCCCTCGCACTAGACCGCCAACCGAGCAAACACCTCACCAAAAATGGCGGATGCATCCGGTCATGCTAGTCGGCAGCCGAGCACAACCCCAGAGCCCTAAAACGGCTCAAAGATGCCCCCCAGTGCCTCCAAGCAGTGAAGCAGCAAACACAGTGCAAAAATACAATTTAAAAGAGCAAATAGCAATTCAGTTAAAAACGATCCCAAATGTTTAAAAAAAAAAAAATTCAACTCTCTAATGCATTCAGATGTCCAGCATAACTCCCGGTGTGTGTGAGGGAGCAGCCAGAGTATAGCCATAAATTCACATCCAGTTATAGAAGCTTCCTGCATGAAAGCAGGAGAAGAAGATAGAAGTGAGGCATCTGGAAAGGTTTTCTTTTATGTCAAAGATCTCCACTCTTCTTATCACTCAGCTGAATTTATGTGTCCGAATCTCACTTTATCTTCTGCAGGAGCTAGAGGAAGCCACAATACTAGCTCCCAACTTCACCCTCGACCAAGGTAAACCAACAATAGTCAAAGTCAACCAAGATCGATGGGGAAGAGGGGTAGGGAAGAGAAAAACAAACTGAGGTTGTGCTGTGGTGCGAATGTCTATCTAGGCCAGGTAATGCTCTTTCTACATGAGATAGAAGAGAAGATGGTGTCAGAACATACGCTAAGGTAGGTAAGTGTTTACTATACGTATGTCTTGATTACATGTAACTCTATACCTTTGCAATTCCCTTTCTCCTTCTACCAGTAGGAATAATTTGTAGCTACTGCTGGTGTTGTATACATAAAGAAAGAGAGTACTTGTATATATAGTAGAAATAACTGAGTTCAATCCTAATCCTAATCCCATCATTTGTATAGCGCACTACTCACCCGGTAGGGTCTCAAGGCGCTGGGGGGAGGGGTCCGCTACTGCTCGAATAGCCAGGTCTTGAGTTGCTTCCTGAAGGAGAGATGGTCCTGGGTCAGCCGAAGGCGGATGGGGAGGGAGTTCCATGTCTTGGCTGCCAGGTAGGAGAAGGATCTTCCTCCGGTGGTGGCTCTGCGAATGCGTGGTACGGCGGGCGAGGCTGGTCGATCGTAACTGGCGGGTGGGCGTGTAGAAAGTCAGGCGGTTGTTGAGGTACTTGGGGCCCAGGTCGTGGAGAGCCTTGTGTGCGTGGGTGAGGAGTCTGAACGTGATCCTCTTGCTGACGGGGAGCCAGTGCAGGTCTCTCAGATGGCCGGAGATGTGGTTGTGTCGGGGGATGTCCAGGACGAGTCGTGCGGAGGCGTTCTGTATGCGCTGGAGTCTTTTCTGTAGTTTGGCTGTGGTTCCGGCGTAGAGGGTGTTTCCGTAGTCCAGTCGGCTGGTGACGAGTGCCTGGGTGACCGTCTTCCTGGTTTCGGTGGGGATCCATCGGAAGATCTTACGGAGCATGCGCAGGGTGTTGAAGCACGATGAAGAGATGGCGGTGACTTGTCTGGTCATCGAGAGGGAGGAGTCCAGGATGAAGCCCAGGTTGCGTGTGTGGTCCCTTGGCTTGGGAGTGGTGCCCAGGGCAGGGGGCCACCAGGAGTCATCCCAGGCGGAGGGGGCTGATCCCAGGATGAGGACTTCCGTCTTGTCGAGTTCAGTTTCAGGCGGCTGTTCTTCATCCACTCAGCGGCGTCTTTCATCCCTTCGTGTAGGCTGGCTCTGGCGGTGGCGGGGTTGTTGGTGAGGGAGAGGATCAGCTGGGTATCGTCGGCGTAGGAGATGATGTTGAGGTTGTGTTGGCGTGCGATGGCTGCGACAGGGCTCATGTAGATGTTGAAGAGGGTCGGGCTGAGTGATGATCCTTGTGGTACGCCGCAGATGACTTCGGTGGCCTCGGATCTGAACGGGGGGAGGCGGACTCTCTGGGTTCTGCCGGCGAGGAACGAGATGATCGACTCCAGTGCCTTCTCTTGGATTCCGATGTTGCTGAGGCGCTGTACTAGGGTGCGGTGGCAGACAGTGTCGAACGCCGCAGAAAGGTCCAGGAGGATGAGGGCTGCTGTTTCCCTGTTGTCGAGCAGGGATCTGATGTCATCGGTGGCTGCGATCAGGGCGGTCTCGGTGCTGTGGTTGGCTCGGAAACCGGACTGCGAGGGGTCGATGGATCCGTTCGTCTCGAGGAAGGCGGCGAGCTGTTTGTTGACTGTCTTCTTGATGACTTTGGCAGGAAAAGGGAGGAGCGAGATGGGGCGGAAGTTCTTGAGGTCGGTGGGGTCCGCTGTTGGTTTCTTCAGTAGGGGGCTGAGCTCTGCATGCTTCCAGCTCTCCGGGAAGATGGGGATGGTGAAGGAGATGTTGATGATGTCCCGGAGTTGGGGTGCGATGATGGAGTCGGCCTTGTTGAAGACGTGGTGGGGCAGGGGTCGGTTGGTGATCCGGAGTGGATGGTGTTCATCGTGCGGGTGGTGTCTTCCGTGCTGACCGGGGTCCAGTTGCAGATGGTGGTGGTGGGGGGTGTTGGTTCGGTGGTTGGGTGCATGGTTGGTGCGCCGAAGCTCTTGTGTATGTCGGCGATCTTGCGGTGGAAGAATGAGGCGAGTGAGTCGCAGAGGTCTTGCGAGGGGGTGATGTTGTTGTTTCCGGCACTGGGGTTGGAGAGTTCAGAACATATCCTTCCTATTCCACAACATGCCTTATGATTTACTGTTCTTGATGTAAAAAATGCTCAAAGGTACTGACCAGAAATTCAGATAAAAGAAAGCAAGGAAAATTCATACATTCCTACATGTATATCATTCTAGTCATAAGACTAAGTCAAAAAATAAAGATATAGGGGCAGATTTACAAGCTACTTGCGCCACTTTTGTGTCACTTTTCCCATGTTAAAAGTGACGCAAAAGTGGCGTAAGGGGCTTGTAAATCTGACCCATAGAGCCTTAAAAATAGTGTAAAAAGAATCATTAAAGAAGTTAAAACAGGGATTTATTTTAATTCGTTAGAAACGAGGATTTTCATCACATTGTCTTTTTCTGTCCATATGTATGTTCATCAGAGGCAAAAAGCTTATATATGGAATCCAAAAGCAAGATGCACAATCAGATAAGTGTTTTTTGTAGTTCACTATAAACATGAGAGCGCGCTGAGTACATTAACCCAGACTGGAATCTTCAAAGAGCTGATTCTTTGCTATTTGTATTGCAGGGTTTCCGAGCCACGAGGAGCAGGTGCAACAGAAAAATGATCCGAGAAGGCGGACGAACAGAAGGAGAGTGCGAGGGAGTTCTGATGAAGGAGCCACCGAGAAACAAGGAGAAACCCATAATAGGGTGACCAACTGGCATGGGTGCAAATTCAGGATAAGTGTAAAAATTCAGGACAAAGGGTCAAAATTCAGGACAAAAATTCAGGACAGGAGGTCAAAATTCAGGACAAAGCCTTAAGACAAAAGGTAAGTTTTACAGGCACATCAGAGGAGGTCGTGCAATATTATATAACAGTAATAGTAAGTAAATAGACAACCAGTTGAATACGAGTCAAAATAAGTTTATATTAGGTTGAGACAATCGCGCACTTCACGGTTTTTCAGTATGCACGCAGCTTAGAGCAACTGTGCAGGTCTTATTGCGGTATTTCATATGTTTTTTTTTAACACACTTTATTGATGACGCTGACATTTCAAACAATGCAATGTTCATCCTACAGAGGAAGTCTTTTGTTTTTGTAGGAATTTACAACATACATGTTACATGCAACTTCTGGATGTGTCACTCTATGTGAAATAGAAAACAGAGGACAATGATCTCCAATGGCGTCGTTGGTACTAATACATTGGAGTCCCAGTACAGAAATTTTCAGTATAAAGCCGTTATATTTCCAATCAACAAGAAGAACCTGTTCAACCTTGTCCCCCTCCCACCCTAGCCCACCCAACCCCGACTCCTGGTCAGTCTTACTTCGGCTTCCATGTCAATCAATATAGGTCACTAAAGGTATAACACTCGAAGGACTGCAGTGTCCTTGGGTTAGAAAGCATGTGTCTGGGTCTCAGACCCTGCATATGAGAAGTCACTGGGCGACATTGTGTGCTATAGGGTTGGGGTATCCTGTGGAGTTAATAAGTCAAGTGATTCTAGTTCAAGCAGCATAGCCTCCCAGTCCATCGAGATGGGCTGCTTCCTCAGTCCCCTCTCTTCCTCTCTTCCTCTCTGCGAAGAGCTGCACCCTCTGTTCTCCCCCACGGAAGCATGTCAGCCTGCCACGTGGATACCGCGGGACCCCTGGGAGATTTCCACCTCATGGTGAGGGCTCTTACTGCTAAAATGAGGGCCAGGTCTAAAAACTTTAACTGTACCTTCTGTACCTTTGTGCGTCTGCGGAGGCTTGTGAGGCAGTTCAGTGCGTCTTCCAGGACCGGGATTTGTGTGACTTCGCTCAGGTAGTGACGGGCTCCTACCCAGTAGCCTCTAAGGCAGGGGCAGGACCATAGCATATGGAGGAAGTCCGCTTCATCTCCCTTACAGCGGGGACAGTGATGGAGGGAGTCTGGGAACATGCGATGAATCCTACCAGGGGTAAGGTATGCTCTATAGAGGACCATCATCTGGATAAACTTCAGTCTCGCGTTACGTGACACTTTTTTGGGGTGTTCATTCATACATTCCCAGGCCTTGTCAGTAATTTCAATATTGGAGTCCTCGGACCAGTGCGCTCTAAGGAACGTGAGTGCGATTGCTGCATGTGTTCGGATACCTGTGTATAACAGACGGACCACCACCATTTCCCATGTAGTATAAGAGGTGTACCAGATTATGTTGTGGGGGTTCACTCCGCTGTGGGGACCAGGCGCACCTAATATTGTGTGACACTGCAGCGTCTAGTAAGTATAAGTGTGGTGGTGCGCCCGAAGCCTGCAGAAAGGAGCCATGATCCAGCATGGTACCATCGCCGAAGAATGCACCAATGTCTTCCACCCCCGCGTCTGCCCAGTCCTGTATCCTGGCCTTCGTGAGTTTGCCTTGTGGTGTGGGAATACCCAGGAGGGGGATGTTCGTTGCATAAGGGGTCGCTGGGGAGGTGTATGATAATGCCTTCCTCCAGCATTGTAGGGCCGTCTTCAGTAGGGGAGGGCTATCTGTAGGAATCTTGGGCCTAGGCAATAGTAGTGAGTGCAGCTCGCCCTGGTCTAATCAATGTGGCGTAAACCCAATCTCTTGCAGATTTCTCTCCGCAGTCCAGTACGATAGCCACTAGAGCTGACTGGCGTAGTAGTAGACCCTGAAGTCAGGGACTCCCAGGCTGCCACTTCGGGTCTCCAGTTGGAGCTTCCGCAGGCTCATTCGTCTGCGGCCTGTGCCCCAAATGAGGTTTACCAGTATAGTATTCAGTCTGTTAATAATAGACAGTGGGAGAACCACGGGCAAGTTTACGAAATAATATAATAGGCGAGGCAGCATCACCATCTTCGAGATGACGACTCTTCCCATCACCGATAACGGCAAAGATGATCAGAAGACCACACTGGCACGAAGGGCCGTTATCGCTCGCACAATGTTGCCGTCAATTTGATCTGTCTGCGTTCTGTATATGTGAATGCCTAAATATTTAAAGGTGCTGGGGGCCCCCGGTAGGGTGTAGTCGCCAAACTGCAGGTTTTTTGGGTATTGGGTTTCCCGAAAGAAGTAGGCGGTAGATTTCCCAGGGTTTATAGCCAGACCCGAAAGGAGTTCAAAATTGGCAAATACCTCAGGAAGAGGGGTATTATCAGCTTTCAGATCTTGTAAATACAAGAGTATGTCATCTGCATAAATGGATAGTAGGTGATCTACACCATCAATGGGGATGCCAAGCTGGTCCGCCGAACCTCTAAGTGCTATAGCCAGGGGCTCCAGCGCGAGCACAAACAACAGGGGAGATAGTGGGCACCCCTGCGGTATTTCATATGTAAATAATCTGTTTATATGGTTACTGCACTTGGTTGTCCAGTCTGATATTTTCTTTACAATTCATGGTCCTGAGCAGGCATGTTTGGTGAGAGAAATGGTCAGGAAGATCTGCTCGGCTAGACATTGCGAGATGTAAAGCAGCACTCATAGGATGCAGCTAATTGGGACCTGCAGTATTGGACTAGAGTGCAGTCCTCCGAATGACCAGCTTTATGTGTCAGATTGCTTCAGGTATTCCATTTCTGTTCAGCCGGTGATGACTGGTATAGGGGCTGGTATAGCACTGAGTGATAGATAAGACCCAAAGCGGAGAGGTCTTGTATGAGGGTATGAGCATTAAGCAGGAAAAGGGAGTTATTAACAGACTGCATGAGCTATAATTGGCTGATATGGTAATATTGTGGGTCACAGCGGTTAGATAGGATTTGACATTACTACATCATGCCCTGGCTAGCCATATATCAGCCCTCATTATTTTAGCTGTATATTGGAAATGGTATATTGATCGGTTTGTTTCATTTCTGTGAGCTTTAAACTGCAGCTGCTCATTGATGCACAGAAGTGTTCTACTGACTAGAAAATGTATCTGCTGTTGAGGCATCATTGCAGGGCAGAAGGAGGCACTGTCTTTTACATACATAACATTTTCTATTGAAATGGAAGCACAATGCCAACATGCAGACAAATCTCTGGACCCTCCAATGAAGCAAAGCACCTTAGACCAATGTACTACCACTAATGCTGGTGTGGTTGGAGGATCAGATGGTGCAGGGCCCACTCCGGATGATGCTGCCTTGCTCGCCACCATCACGCAGTCGCACCACATGCTGGACACTAAGATTGGTGCAGTTGGGACGAAGGTATAGTTTCTTCAACAGGATCTCGGGAAGAAGGTGGACCGTATCACTGAGAAGGAAACCAGAGTGTCAACAGTAGAAAACACTGTCATGACTCTCCATCAGCAAGTTAACAAATTGACCGTGGTGACCCAGGAATTGTCTGAATGGGTGGAAGATGCTGAGGGCCGCCCCCGGCAAAATAACCTGCGCTTCATGAGAATCCCAGAGGGCCGTGAAGACGCCCTCATGGAGGCATTCCTGATGCAGTGGTTATGCTCCCTCCTGCCGGAAGATTTGCTTTCTCATTGCTTTGTTGTGGGGTTTGCACACATGGCCCCCACGAGGAAGCCCCCCCTGAGCAAGGCCCTTTCCCCTGATAGCTAAAGTCTTGAACTACCACGATAGGGATGCTATCCTCAAATTTGCTCCGGGCAGAATTTCGATGTTACATGTTTTATACTGTATGGCAGAGACACAGGGGTAACGCTACTCTCGAACACACCATCCACAAATTACATCCCCTGGACTGTAGATGACTGCCACAATCTCTAGAGATCAATTGGGAGGAATCCACATCATGAAGTGAAATGTGGGGGGTATCCTTGACAAAATCAAATGGGGGGCACTCCTGAAGCCGGCCAATGGCTAGAAATTGATGTATTGCTACTACAAGACACCCACTTGATGGGAACAAGGGCCCCATGCTTGGCTCGCTTTTGGTTTGTTCAGATCTTTCACTCTGGGTTCACCCGGGGCTTACGGGGCACAGCTATCCTGATTCACCGTAGAGTTCCCTATAGACCCACCAATATCTGGTTGGGCCTGGGTGGATGATATACTCTTGTGATAGGATAACTATATGGGGAATCACTGACATTAAGCAGTTTCTATGCCCCCAGGCCAAGCCTTTGTTGACAAGGTCCTACACCTTTGGGAACTACCAGATGGTCTGTCAGTGATTAGGGGTGACTGATATGACATCATGGTACCGGAAGATAGTTGGCGCGCGGAGGGATCCCACCGTCGCGCGGAGGCTTCAAAGCTGCATTCTCTGATGCCTTCCCTGGGGTGGATAGATGCATGGAGAGTCTATCACTCATCAGAATCTGGATATACCTTCTTCTCAGCGGTCCACTGGTCTTTCTCTCAGCTGAATTACTTATTTCTTCCAGGCCCTCAGACACATAGGGCTGCAGCAGTGACTATCCTACCACGGGGGCTGTCAGTTCATTCTCCAGTGACACTTCAGCTGCATATAGTGCCACGGATATCCTCTTTCCGGTGCCGCGTGTTTCTTGACACCTATGTAAATCATCTTACAAATCCACATTACACCAAGGGATTACAGGCATCCAACATAGGCACTACCTTCTCTGGTGTACTTCTGTGGTAAGCCTTAAAGCCCACACTACAGGGAATAGATATCAGTTTTTGCGCCGGAGAGTGACGACGCTGTGACGCGCAGGTAGTGGAGTTGGAAACCCGACAAAGGGCCCTTGTGGCCGTGATCAGAGATAATGGCGGAGCTCGGGCTAGACGTAATTTGGTTCTCTCCCAACAACAACTACATCAACTGCTTATGAACGAGGCTCAGACATCGTGGCAGGCAACCCAGTGTAGGATAAATTGGTGGGGGATGAATCGAGTAGGATGCTGCACTGCTTGTGTCAAATCGTGTGGGTGCTGACTCCGGTACTAGTACTATGCAACACAGCAGGCAGGCAACATACTGACCCACAAGAGATTGCCCAGGCTTTGGCTGCATATAATTCAGAGATATATGCTAGGCAACAGTCTTGTCCGGTGATCAAACCAATGATTTTTGAATGACATTCCGCCAAAAACGATCACGGATGATGCATGAGTACAACTTGAGACGCCAATTACTGAGGAGGAACTCACACATGCACTGTCGGGCCTATGCTCAGGCCAATCCCCGGGACCCAATGGGTTACCATGCAAATTCCTAAACTTATACAAGTCCCAAATAGGAGTGCACTTTCTAAAAACACTGCAGGAGGCCTTTGAGTCACAGATTCTCCCACCAGAAATTGTGGTGCCCCATAAAGCAGGGCATCCCCTAAAGACCCTTCTTCCTGTAGACCTATTTCGTATTTTTGTTTTATACTGTTATGGCAGAGACACATGGGTACCACCACTCTTGAACACACCATACACAAATTGCATGCCCCGGACTGTAGATGACTGCCAAGATCTCTAGGGATCAACTAGCAGGGATCCGCATCATGACGTTGAATGTGCGGGGTATCCTTGGCAAAATCAAATGGGGGCAATTCTGAAGCAGTCCAGACGACTAGAAATTGATGTATTGCTACTACAAGAAACCCACTTGATGGGAACAAGGGCCTCATGCTTGGCTCGTTTGGGTTTGTTCAGATCTTCCACTCTGGTTTCACCTGGGGCTCACTGGGCACAGCTATCCTGATCCACCATAGAGTTCCCTATAGACCACCAAAACCTGGACGGACCTGGGTGGGCGGTATACTCTTGTGACAGGATCACTATACAGGAAATCACAGACATTAGGCAGTTTCTATGCCCCACCCCAGGCCAAGCCTTTGCTGACAAGGTCCTACACCTTTGGAGGAACTACCAGATGGTCTGTCAGTGATTGGGGATGACTGGAATGATATCATGGCTCCGGGGGATAGTTGGCATGTGGAGGGATCCCACAGTGGATGCTTCAAAGCTGCATTCTCTGTTGGCTTCCCTGTATGGATAGACGCATGGAGAGCATATCACCCATCGGAATCAGGGTAAAACTTCTTTTTAGCAGTCCATGGGTCTTCCTCTTGGCAGGACTACTTATTTCTTCCAGGCTCTCAGATACATAGGGCTGCGTTTGTGTCTATGCTACCACGCAGGCTATCGGATCATTCTCCAGTGACACTTCAGCTGCCTATAGGGCCCCGGAAATATCCTCTTTCCGGTGCCTCTTGTTGCCTTAGCACCTATGTAATTCATCTTACGAATCCACATTACATGAAGGGATCACAGGCTATCTGGCATCCAACATAGGCACTATCCTCTCCGGTGTACTCCTGTGAGAGGCCTTAAAGTCCACACTGCAGGGAATAGATATCAGTTTCTGTGCTGGAGATCAACGACACTGTGACGCGCAGGTAGTGGAGTTGGAAACCAGACAAAGGGCCCTCGAGGCCGTGATCAGAGATGGGAGCGGAGCTCGGGCTAGACGTAATTTGGTTCCCTCCCAACAACAACTACATCAACTGCTCATGAACGAGGCTCAGAGGGCATGGCTTCTAACCCAGTGTAGGCTAAATCGTTGGGGAGTCAAATCGAGTAGGATGCTGCACCGCTTGTGTCAAATCACGTGGGCGCTGACTACGGTACCAGTACTATGCGACACAGCAGGCAGGCAACATACTGACCCACAAGAGATTGCCCAGGGTTTGGCTGCATATTATTCAGAGCTATATGCTAGGCGAGAAGTCTTGTCCCATGATCATATCCAAGAATTTCTGAAGGACATTCCACCAAAAACGATCACAGATGATGCACAAGCACAACTTGATATGCCAATTACTGAGGACGAACTCGGGAATGCACTGTCCGGCCTGCGCTAAGGGAGAGCCCCGGAACTCAATGGGTTCCCATGCGAATTCCTGAAATTATATAAGTCCCAATTAGGAGTACACTTGCTAAAAGCACCGCAGGAGGCCTTTGAGTCACAGATACTCCCACCAGATTGGTGATATGCGGAAATTGTGGTGTTTCATAAACCACGGCTTCCCCCTGAAGATCTTTCTTCCTATAGACCTTTTTTGTTGTTGAATATTGAAGCCAAGCTGCTGGGTAAGATCCTTGCGGACCATCTCTTCCACATATGCCAAATCTCATCCACACTGGCCAGGCAGGTTTCATGCCACACCGTTCCACACGCCATAACATCAGATGGGTCCATAACACCCTAGCAAAAGCGCCAGAACCCGGCCGCGCCGCGGCCATCCTATAGCGCACATGGATAAATCCTTTGATTCGCTCAATTGGGAGTACCTGTTTCTTATAATATCACAAAAGGTAGAGACTAGGGAGAGAGGGAGCCTTCTCTGAATCCCCTATCAAACATGGAAACTCACTTGGCAGAGAAGAACTACGTACATTAAAACTTTTTTTCAAAGGCAATAAGACAATGACAAAGAAATAATTTTATCCTTCACCTCTAAAGCCTAGAGGTATTGTAAGAGGAAAAAATCATTTTTATGTTAATACTGCCCTCACACACTTTGCAGTGTCATGCTTCATCATTGGGCCGCATCTGACGCCCAAGTGCAGACCAACACAATGGGCGGAGCGCAATTTTTTAGAAATGAAGTTTTATAGTGGTGAGAGAACAGAAAGACTAACAAAGTCAACAGAAAACACGGATAATATGAACAAACGTAAGGAAAGAATATTCCCTAAAGAAGGGACCACAAAGTGCAGACATAAACACTTAAAACTGCCTAAGAGGGAGCCATCATCTTTCTTTATTCCTGTCACCCCTTGGTAGGATTAAAAAATAATAATTCTGGAAGATTAGGGGAGGTAAGGACCCCTAGATCCCTGCTGCGTAAACCAACATGTTTCAGCCACTGTTACACGCTAATCTGAGTCATTCTGGCATTCATCAGGGTGTTGGTCCCGTTTTTATCTAGTCTGTGCCCCTAATTGGTTTTTTTTTACCTTATATCGACAGGCAGCCGAAATCGCTGCGATCAAGTGCTCTGGGTAGTTTCCAAGAGAGAACAAGTTTCTGTAAAAGAAGGTGGAACAAATATTTTGTGTCATTCTACTCTCGTGCTTTGAGTTCCATAAAAATGCATTTTAATCGCTTCCTCTAAACTAATACACCAGTGAATCTATCATCTCACCCAACACAACCAGAGGGTTACATCACTGACTTACTACTGTGTCACTAATACCAAAAAGGCAACCATGATCCCAGTGAGGTAAAAGGGAAATTATACACCAAAAATAATTCACTCGGGAATACCGGAAAGCAACGTTATAGTTATAAACAGACACGCTTATCTCTGCTTCCGAACCAAAACTGCGGGGGTATAAACTTCTTATCTCCGAAAAACTTACAAGGGTTTATTAGTAATTCTCCAAACCCGGGACCATTGTGGGACCGTGGTCTTGTAGTCACACTCTATATCCCGAACAGCCAGGGAAAAATGTGGAAAAACAAGGTTCTGTTATTCCCAGTTCAAGTTCCTTTTGAATAAATATTACAGCAATTATTCAACAATTATTTTATGTTGCATAGACTCGTTCTGATTCAACAATAGTAATCCAACCACTTTTCCACAAATTAATCATACTTATGCTGAGTACCCGCTGGCCTACAAAATGAGCTGACCAAGCCCTAATGGAAAACACCGTCAGTGAATTGCAAGTAGCGTACCATACGTCCGTTAGGTGCTTACTACTCCGGTCCACCATCGATACTGACGGAACCGAGTCGCCTTCTATTTAAAGAGAGAACAAGCAGTACCTACTCGGAGGGAAATCCCCCCATCAATGCATTATTCGGCACTTCCGGTATCTCGCGTTAGACAACACAGAAGAAGGACACCAAAAACGGGGGCTCCCGATGGAAACCCAAAGTCGGCAGACATCTTAAAAGGGCTATTAATTCCCCAAAGAATATCAGACAACTACATGGGGATCGTAATTCAAGGAAATCGCTCTGACCACTTTTAAATCCATTCTATTCAACTACACCTCAAGTTCAGACTTTATTTTGCATACCCTCCGTACACCTCTTAAAAAACACCAATCTGTTCTTAACTCACTCGCATCGAGTGGAGAAACGGATGCGTAGGGAGTCATTTTATCGGGTCTGCAATCAGATCTCAAACAGAGCTAATCTAACAAAAATAACATTAGTCCTTTGTTCTTATCATATTGAAATACATAATATAGCAATATTGTTTTGCACAGTCCAGAGAATCTGTACCAATCGGATGCATTTTAAAACATCCTAATTTCTTCTATATTCCTTCATTTCTTGCCTAGCCCATAAAGATGGAACCACGGAATTAAATCATTTAAACCTATAGAGCTACTTCTCAACCTATTCACCCAACGTTGTTCTCTAATCAGCAGGAAACTGGCAATGTCAACTGTATTAGATGGTATAAAGGGTTTATCTAACACTGTCCACCTCAGATCTTGTTCATTATGTTTATTCTCTTGAAAATGAGCTGTAAGTTTTGTGTTTGTTTTTCCGCATCTTATTGTACTCAAATGTTCCAAGATGCGGGTTTTTACTCTGCGGGTGGTCATTCCAACGTACAGTAAACCACACGGACACCTTATCAGATAAATAACATTTTCAGTGTTACATGTCGTATGTTTCCTCTGCTCCCAGGGGTACTTAGTTCCTATGTCCACCATTTTACCATTCAGTGAAAAAGGGCAAGCCCTGCAAAACCCACACGCATAATGTCCCGTCACAGGGGGCAAGAAATGTTCCTGGTGACATACATTTTTCTTGTCTGTCACTGATCTAGGGCGTGTGTTCACCACCATGTCTTTAATACTTCCACTTTTCTTGAACGAGAATAATGGGAAAGGTTGTTCCAACCCATTGGAGTTCAGAATACTCCAGTTTTTCTGTATTATCTTTTTAAGATGGTTCGATGCTGTGTTGAAAGTTGTGACACAAATACTACTCTCAACTCTTTTCTTGTCATATGTTTGTAAAAGGGACTCCCTGTTACAATTTCTAGCTCTTTTCTGTGCCTTTGTAATAACATATTCCAGGTAATCTCTGTGTCTCAGTTTCTCACTTAGGTCACTAGCCTCTTTTTTATAATCCACAATCGAGGAACAGTTCCTATGAAGTCGCGGGAACTGCCCGTATGGAAGATTTTCTTTCAAGGAGCGAGGATGAAAACTCTAAAAAGATAGTAAGTTATTTCTATCAGTAGGTTTATGAAAAACACTACTAACTAATGCTCCGTTTCTTCTCTTACACACCCTCAACTTTTCTGCCTCTGTGTGAGCCTATGTTCAGAGGTGCTAGGCAGGGGTGCCCTCTTTCCCCCGTACTATTTGCGCTTGCGGTCGTGCCCTTGGCCATATGGGTAAGGCGGGTCACTCTGGCGCATGGGTTTGAATGGTCCACGGGCTGTCAGACAAGATCACACTGTACGCAGATGACGTGCTCTTTTTTCTTACAGATCCAGGGTGCACAGGCACACGGATCATGTAGATTCTCTGAGCATTTGGGGAGACCTCGGGCTTAAACACAAACCCCTTCGAAGTCAGTGCTGTTTTACGTCTGTGGGGATCAGGGCCACGGAACCTGGGCCACTCATTTAACTTGTGCCGTGGATGAGTATCAGTACCTTGGTATTTACATATTCCCTAACCTGATCATTTCTTGGACGTACATCTTAAACCCCCTACTGCTGCGCATTCCTAATAATTTTCTGTGGGGTGGTGGCGCAGTTAGAGTTGCCCTTCCACTTGCATACAGTCTGCCTACTGTGGAGGTATAGCTGCAGCAGATGCATACGCCTACTACCCCACCTCCCATCTACTCAATATTAATGAATGGTGGTACAGCTCACAGGCAGACCCGGCATATGCAGTGGCGAGACGAGCGATGAGCCACCAGCCACTGACAGACTTTCTCTATAGTAATATCGCAATAGCTCACTTGCCCCAGCAGCTAGAGTGATCATCCGGCAACGGCGACAGGCATTCCGGAGGCTAGTTTGGTGGGGAAGATTGACTCAGACAACCCTATTATGGCATGGAACCTGCAAACCGACAGGTAGCTGCACTTCCAGGGTTTGTAGCATGGGACCTCATAGGTATATCCACACTGGGCGATATTATGAAAGGGACTGTGCTCAAATCATTCCAACAGCTACAAGATGAGTTTCACCATCACCATAGCCAATTTTATAAACATTTACAACTCAGACACGCCCTGACACCATATATTAAGGACCTGATGAAGATACCAGAGTTTAACTAACTGAAAGGGCAGCTGTTACTGGGCGACATGGGCGCACATAAAATTAGGCAGATTTACCAAACCTTGACTACACACAGTCACAAGACTCTAGACGCATTGCAAGAGACTTGGGAAGGAGATGTTGAGGGTCTAGGTGATGACTGGAGAGAGGCACTGGCAAGTCCCTAAGGTGCGACCATCGCATCACTCCAAGGTCTAATTCAATTTAAATATTTGCATTGAACATACTTCACCGGGTCTCACCTCTGGCGTATGGGGGTAATATCCTCTCCTGCATGTCTTCATTGTGGTGGGGAGGAGGGAACCTTTTTGCATACAGTGTGGAGCTATTCCATGCTCCTGCACTTCTGGCGGGGGGTGACCTCTTGCTTGGCTTGGGTGTTGTCCTTGCAGATCCCCCTTGAACCTAAGCTAGTTCTCCTACACATTACACAGGCGATAGGCGGTAACAGATATAAACAGCACCTCTTATTCTTGGGGCTGACCTTGGCCAAGCGAGATGTTGCCCAACATTGGAGGGAGGTTTCCACACCCTAGCTGGGTGAATGGAAGAGAGATATGGACAAATGTATGGGTTTGGAGTTAGCAGTATTTCAGGCACTTGGTTGCCCCAAGAAACACAGTAAAATATGGAAACGGTGGGCGCATTACAGAGGTATTGACTTGTCCCCTACCCAATCCTCAGAATCCCTCTTGGACCAGGAGATACTGTCACACAGCCATGGATACAATAATAGCATGTATCCCTTTTTATCTTAATGCTATGGACCATTATCTCGGGGGGTTCGGGGTGGAGTACATGGTCTGTGCCAGGGGTTTTGAAGTTTTATAATATTGGTATTGCTAAGATTTAAGTTACACTTGATATTGTCTATATATTCGGGTCACTCAGGCCATATTGTATCACCAATAAATTTCAATAAAATATGTTTTAGAAAAAAATACCATCATGCAGTTTTACTGATAAATCTATATAGAGCACAAATACTAATGAGTGGAAATGTGGTTTCAGCAAATATGTCTCATTTGAACATCAAAAAGTAAAGTGTCTTGATTATTTTGATCCTATTAAAACTCTGTTTCCAGCACACTTCAGAATTACAAACAAGTGGTCCATTTGTTGTTTCCTAACTGCTGATATGTTTTGAAACATTTGCACAGTTTATGTACAGATGTTTAAAAGTTGATGTTGTGTTACAAACAGACTGACAGCTTACAGCCTTTGTTTTCACATCCCCAAGAAAATTTGGGAAACCATGGTGCACTCTACAACACATTTGTCATTATATATCAATTGTATTAGTTTCTAAAGCATTGTAAATAATGACTTTACTGTGCAGCAGGATACGACAATATTTGATGGGGTTCTTCAATGATTCCCTCACTATCACCAACAGTGCCTCCCATCTCTCCACAGCCCCTCTCGGACATGTATTTCATTTGTTTTATAGACCTTCTCGTACCAGTATAAGATGTCAGAGCACTTTACATCACACACACACACACACACACACACACACACACAGAGACAAAGAATCATACGTGTAAAAATCAGGGCACTACAAGGTGTAGCATGCAGACGTCACCTATACTAGTAGGCATTTTGTTAAGAGTGCTTGGTCTGAAGAAGCACAAACTCAGGATTCAGCACAGTGGTTAGGGTTAACTTTAATGATAAGAATGTATTCCCACCCTAACAAACCTATTCAAGCAACATCAGGATATCGAAAGACTGGGAAGAAAACATAATTTTCAAACCTGTACCATGCAGCTTGCATGCAACTCTTTCCAGCCTCCCAGGGAAACGCCTGATGCCCGGTCCAGCTAGTCCGACCTTGCAACCACCCTCCAATGGTGCCCCTCATCTTCATATAGACACTTTCTCATGTGTATTTGATTTCTTTTATAGTGCTACTCATCCCATGTATGTAGGGCAGGGTGTCAGAGTGCATTACATCACACACATTTGATATAGAGACAATGACTCATATAAATGTGAAACTCAATGTATAGGAAATGTTACTTAAGATAACAGGGGCTACAATGTGTAATCATTCTTACATCCATCAGTGAGTCTTTCACTATTCATTTTGTCGTTCCATCTGTGTGCCCTTCCATATCCAAACATATTCAACTATTTGCAAACCTAGCCATCATGTATCCTTCCATCCATCATTTCACTCATCCATCCCTCCACCCACCCTTTCACTCACCCATCCATTATCTATCCATCCCCCCTTTCACCCTATCCATCGGTACACTCATCCATCCACTCTTCCACCCATCCATCCATCCATTCACTCATCCATCCAGCCATTTACCCATTCACCCATCCAGCGAACCTTTCACTTAGTCATCTATCCACCCAGTCACTCATCCTTCCAACCATTCACCCTTTCAGTCATCCATCCGTCCATCCTCCCTTTCTCTTTCCATCCCCCTTTCACTTAGCCATCCATCCTTCCATCCATCCACCCATCCATCTACTCATCCACTGAATTCATCCATTGACCCTATCACTAATCAATCCTTTCACTCATCCATCCATGCTTTCTCTCATCCATCCACCCTTTCACTCCTTCACTCATCTATCCATCCTTTTGTCCATCGACCATCCTTCCTTACATCCACCCTTTCACACATCTATCCATCCATCCATTCACCCTTTAACTTATCAATTCATCAATCCATCCATCAATTCACTTATCTATCCACCCATTCACTTGCCCATCATCCACCCTTTCACTTATCCAACCATCCTTTCACTCATCCATCCACTTTTTTTACCCATCAATCTACCCTTCCACCCATCTACTCAATATTAATGAATGGTGGTACAGCTCACAGGCAGACCCGGCATATGCAGTGGCGAGACGAGCGATGAGCCACCAGCCACTGACAGACTTTCTCTATAGTAATATCGCAATAGCTCACTTGCCCCAGCAGCTAGAGTGATCATCCGGCAACGGCGACAGGCATTCCGGAGGCTAGTTTGGTGGGGAAGATTGACTCAGACAACCCTATTATGGCATGGAACCTGCAAACCGACAGGTAGCTGCACTTCCAGGGTTTGTAGCATGGGACCTCATAGGTATATCCACACTGGGCGATATTATGAAAGGGACTGTGCTCAAATCATTCCAACAGCTACAAGATGAGTTTCACCATCACCATAGCCAATTTTATAAACATTTACAACTCAGACACGCCCTGACACCATATATTAAGGACCTGATGAAGATACCAGAGTTTAACTAACTGAAAGGGCAGCTGTTACTGGGCGACATGGGCGCACATAAAATTAGGCAGATTTACCAAACCTTGACTACACACAGTCACAAGACTCTAGACGCATTGCAAGAGACTTGGGAAGGAGATGTTGAGGGTCTAGGTGATGACTGGAGAGAGGCACTGGCAAGTCCCTAAGGTGCGACCATCGCATCACTCCAAGGTCTAATTCAATTTAAATATTTGCATTGAACATACTTCACCGGGTCTCACCTCTGGCGTATGGGGGTAATATCCTCTCCTGCATGTCTTCATTGTGGTGGGGAGGAGGGAACCTTTTTGCATACAGTGTGGAGCTATTCCATGCTCCTGCACTTCTGGCGGGGGGTGACCTCTTGCTTGCCTTGGGTGTTGTCCTTGCAGATCCCCCTTGAACCTAAGCTAGTTCTCCTACACATTACACAGGCGATAGGCGGTAACAGATATAAACAGCACCTCTTATTCTTGGGGCTGACCTTGGCCAAGCGAGATGTTGCCCAACATTGGAGGGAGGTTTCCACACCCTAGCTGGGTGAATGGAAGAGAGATATGGACAAATGTATGGGTTTGGAGTTAGCAGTATTTCAGGCACTTGGTTGCCCCAAGAAACACAGTAAAATATGGAAACGGTGGGCGCATTACAGAGGTATTGACTTGTCCCCTACCCAATCCTCAGAATCCCTCTTGGACCAGGAGATACTGTCACACAGCCATGGATACAATAATAGCATGTATCCCTTTTTATCTTAATGCTATGGACCATTATCTCGGGGGGTTCGGGGTGGAGTACATGGTCTGTGCCAGGGGTTTTGAAGTTTTATAATATTGGTATTGCTAAGATTTAAGTTACACTTGATATTGTCTATATATTCGGGTCACTCAGGCCATATTGTATCACCAATAAATTTCAATAAAATATGTTTTAGAAAAAAATACCATCATGCAGTTTTACTGATAAATCTATATAGAGCACAAATACTAATGAGTGGAAATGTGGTTTCAGCAAATATGTCTCATTTGAACATCAAAAAGTAAAGTGTCTTGATTATTTTGATCCTATTAAAACTCTGTTTCCAGCACACTTCAGAATTACAAACAAGTGGTCCATTTGTTGTTTCCTAACTGCTGATATGTTTTGAAACATTTGCACAGTTTATGTACAGATGTTTAAAAGTTGATGTTGTGTTACAAACAGACTGACAGCTTACAGCCTTTGTTTTCACATCCCCAAGAAAATTTGGGAAACCATGGTGCACTCTACAACACATTTGTCATTATATATCAATTGTATTAGTTTCTAAAGCATTGTAAATAATGACTTTACTGTGCAGCAGGATACGACAATATTTGATGGGGTTCTTCAATGATTCCCTCACTATCACCAACAGTGCCTCCCATCTCTCCACAGCCCCTCTCGGACATGTATTTCATTTGTTTTATAGACCTTCTCGTACCAGTATAAGATGTCAGAGCACTTTACATCACACACACACACACACACACACACACACACACAGAGACAAAGAATCATACGTGTAAAAATCAGGGCACTACAAGGTGTAGCATGCAGACGTCACCTATACTAGTAGGCATTTTGATAAGAGTGCTTGGTCTGAAGAAGCACAAACTCAGGATTCAGCACAGTGGTTAGGGTTAACTTTAATGATAAGAATGTATTCCCACCCTAACAAACCTATTCAAGCAACATCAGGATATCGAAAGACTGGGAAGAAAACATAATTTTCAAACCTGTACCATGCAGCTTGCATGCAACTCTTTCCAGCCTCCCAGGGAAACGCCTGATGCCCGGTCCAGCTAGTCCGACCTTGCAACCACCCTCCAATGGTGCCCCTCATCTTCATATAGACACTTTCTCATGTGTATTTGATTTCTTTTATAGTGCTACTCATACCATGTATGTAGGGCAGGGTGTCAGAGTGCATTACATCACACACATTTGATATAGAGACAATGACTCATATAAATGTGAAACTCAATGTATAGGAAATGTTACTTAAGATAACAGGGGCTACAATGTGTAATCATTCTTACATCCATCAGTGAGTCTTTCACTATTCATTTTGTCGTTCCATCTGTGTGCCCTTCCATATCCAAACATATTCAACTATTTGCAAACCTAGCCATCATGTATCCTTCCATCCATCATTTCACTCATCCATCCCTCCACCCACCCTTTCACTCACCCATCCATTATCTATCCATCCCCCCTTTCACCCTATCCATCGGTACACTCATCCATCCACTCTTCCACCCATCCATCCATCCATTCACTCATCCATCCAGCCATTTACCCATTCACCCATCCAGCGAACCTTTCACTTAGTCATCTATCCACCCAGTCACTCATCCTTCCAACCATTCACCCTTTCAGTCATCCATCCGTCCATCCTCCCTTTCTCTTTCCATCCCCCTTTCACTTAGCCATCCATCCTTCCATCCATCCACCCATCCATCTACTCATCCACTGAATTCATCCATTGACCCTATCACTAATCAATCCTTTCACTCATCCATCCATGCTTTCTCTCATCCATCCACCCTTTCACTCCTTCACTCATCTATCCATCCTTTTGTCCATCGACCATCCTTCCTTACATCCACCCTTTCACACATCTATCCATCCATCCATTCACCCTTTAACTTATCAATTCATCAATCCATCCATCAATTCACTTATCTATCCACCCATTCACTTGCCCATCATCCACCCTTTCACTTATCCAACCATCCTTTCACTCATCCATCCACTTTTTTTACCCATCAATCTACCCTTCCACCCATACATCCATCTATTTACAGTTTTTTCTCATCCATCCTTCTGCTCATCCATCCATTCATCCTTTCTCTCATTATCTACCCATTCAACCTTTCACTAATCCATCCAGCCATCTACCCAACCCTTCACTTACTCACTCACCCACCTTTTCACATTAATTATGAGCTGAGCTTTCTTCTGCAGTTGCAGAGAGAAGAGGCCCATCAAGAACTTCACCCTCGCTGTAGTTCCTAAAGCAAGGGGTGGGGGGAGGGTTCACTATGCCCCTGCACATAAGCAATCTGAAAAAGTGGAAGTCATGAGTCTTGCATGATGCACAGTGCCAGGATATGAGGTGAGTGTGACATGGTCTTGTTTCCAGGGCTTTAAGTGGGATGAAAAAACTGGAGGATCTCTCGAAGGGGGTGTTTGATGTAATTAAGGGCTTGGCTTAAAACACCTAAGCTAAAAATCTGTGCTTAGCATAGTGTGCCACTCGACTGGTATTTTGCTGCTTCTGTCATTGCATCCAGATATATAATACATTACAAGCCAGGACTATTGGCTTTGTCAATGGTTGTTAGTTGCATAAAATAAAAAAGCAGCAACCATGGCTTCGCTGAATATAATACTGAAAATGATTCAGTTCTAAAATGATGAGACTGTTAAAGAACTATAACCCCATCTTTTTAACTTGTTTCACTGCCTTCTTTTCATCAACTGGATTCTCACGTAGCAGCATGTGCGTTTTTTGTACATTTCTTCCATCTGACCTGTCCTGGACCGAGGCAGGTGGAGGCTCACCACATGCTGTAGTAGCCCAGACTGGCCCATTGTCATTCTGTATGTGACAATCAGCCAGCAGACAGAATGACAATGGGCTGAGGATGAGTGTTAGGCGGCCCCATCAGGAAGTTGAGGCTTCTCACAGGGGAACAGCGCTGCTCCCTTCAAACTCCAAAATTATGGACAAAAGGCATCCATAAAAGAGATCATCATTGACAATGGACGTGAGATCCAAATCACGGATGGTCCAGGAAATTTACGGACGGTTGGTCACCCTAACCCAGAAGCAATGGTAAGGGAATGAACGGCAGGAAGCTGCAAGCAAGGAACAACTAGAAGGCCAAATAGCTTCCTGTCCATCATTGCCAATTGTATTCTATGCGTGCTCCACCCCTGCTGCATCTGAAATATGGATAGGCATGACACAGCGGGAGGTGATGGGGCAATCCTTTGAGAGTACCTACGCTAATCTGAGGGGAGAGTTGTGGCACCAGCTCAAGTGTTTACCCCCTTCAAGGGGACGAGGGAGGGTGCGGTTGTTTATTGGAGATCATTAAGGGCTAGCTTCTTCACAAAGAAGCAAGTGGAGAGGGTGTTTCTTTGGGCATGAGGTATACAAGATTTTTATACTGACATGAAATGAAATAAGCAACGCAACATCAGATAGTATAGGACATCAAGATAAGTGAAGGGTGTCAGTGAGAAAATCTGAGGTTCAGGGGAGTGATTGCTGGGGATTGGATAGTAGATTAATAGCATGTGGTGGCAGAGAGACTATCTGCAAATGATTAGTGGCATGCTCTGCAGCTCCTGGCTGGTGCAAGCACTAGATCCCGAGCAGCATAATATACAGGGGAACATATTTATGAAACTATGGCACGGCGCAGTGCAACATGTCATTCCTGACTTTTCCCCTGCGCTGGCAAACTTTAGGCAGCCTAGCGCCAACACAGGCACCATTTCACCATGGTGCATGGGTGTCTGTATTGTAGGCAGAATCATTTTTCTGCAGGAAGGGACACCTTCCTGCATAAAAACAATCCCGGGAGGCATATTCCTCTACCTATGTGTGCTGCAGCATGCATCACACACAGAAAGAGGAAGTAACGAGGAGAAATAAAGGAATTTCCCTTTGTTATGCCTCCATTGGGAAGGCTTACGATTTTGGCGCATTCCCCGGTTTAAAAGTTCTTGTAAATCTAGGAAAGCATCAAAATCCTTGGGATTTGCATGGGAACACCCACTGTGATGCCCATGGAATGCCTACCCAGGACAGAGTAGTGCAAAGCATGGATTTCCACTGTGTTGCACTACTCAAGATTTATGGAGCGACTCAGAGCCACACAAAGTGGTTTCGTAAATTTGTTGAAGAGGTTTGTGTCACGCATGTACCACATTGCGTGGTGTAAATATGCCCCAAGGTGTTCAAGTACGCAAAGTTGTTTATGCTCAGTAGCTGCCATATTAGCCAGGGACCATAAGATATGCGCACAACTTCTGTTGGTATGGTTGTTACATACGTTTCACTTTCACATTGGAAGGGGCAGCACTTCCAGTGTAGGGCACCAAAGCAGAGGTCCAGCCAGACACCCACACAACAGGGAGGCCACAGATGCGATGCTTCAGATTCAGCAATTCCAATCCACAATTGTCTAATTTATATTTTTTGTTATTTTTTTAAGTGAAAAAAACACGAAGACTCTGCACATTCAACAAGCAATGCAACCCTGAGGTAAATAAAAAAAAACGCTCTAGTGAGGTACTTATCACACGATATGACATTCCATAAGAAATATATAATTAAAACAGAAATAGACTTTCAATGTTTATATCACGGAAATATTAACACGACAGAATATCCGCTCTTTGATGGAGGAGCATAAACAACCTTAAGGGATACAGTAGATAATTAATAAAAGTTATTTCCGAGTCGAGCCTGTGCTTGTTAAGTCACACTGCAATGCAGGCAAACTGGCACAATAACCCTATTCAGGTATTAATTATCTGTCATATTGAACTGCATGATGACTTTCAGAGAGACCATTTCTCACCAGAGGAAAAATAGCTTCTGAATAAAGCTCATTTGAACAGAGTGATGGTTTACAGTGTGGGTAGAAAGCACAGCAGAGGTAGGTCACACAATGCGACTTGTTAATGGAGGAACGCTAACAAAACAGAAGCTTGTCACAATGCCCTGCCAGCAGCCACCGGATAATAAGCTCTTCTGGGCTGCCAGAAGCAGGAACAAATGACTTACCGACGGACTGCCATAGCAACATTATCCCAGTCTTTCGTTCTCACAAACTATGCATTACATGCTCAATACATCATTGCACGCTGCGAGCTTCATAAATTGTGCATGTCCACCTGTAACAAGAGCTGTCACCATTAGAAATGTTGAGCAATTATTTAAGGGGGATGCATTCAGCAGAAATATTTTAATCTCGAAATGGCCATTTGATTTGGCCAGTCACAAATGGCAGCACCTCCGAATTCACTCATTAGTGAAGCAGAAAGTCAACTGTCTAAACAGGTGAAGGAGAGTCGCTGGTTTTATAGGTACAAGTTTTACAGAAATGGCCCATTTTATTACATTTGCCCTCGAAGATAACGAGTCACGGTGTTCATTTTATGTAACAACGGAAAAACGAAAGAAAAGCCGTATGCAAGGGTTGTTCATGACAGCTCATCTAAACAAGGTAAGATATTCGGAAGCTAGACTGAAAGCTGCTTTTCTGTGTTTCTGTTACTCAATGGCCTAGGTTAGTATCTTTCACGTGATGTACGTCAACTGTAATATCTGAAATAAATCGAGCCATTGTACGGACTTACTTCAACTGAAAGAAGTGATGATGGAGGCAATTTAAAGGTGGTTGCTAACCAGACATACACCCCAAAGTAGGCGGAAGGCCAGAATCAGCCCAACAGTCGCATACTATGCCTTAGTGAGAGGTCAGGAGATCTATCTATCTATCTATCTATCTATCTATCTATCTATCTATCTATCTATCTATCTATCTATCTATCTATCTATCTATCTATCTATCTATCTATCTATCTATCTATCTATCTATCTATCTATCTATCTATCTATCTATCATCTATCTATCTATCTATCTATCTATCTATCTATCTATCTATCTATCTATCTATCTATCTATCTATCTATCTATCTATCTATCTATCTATCTATTCCCCCACCCACCAGGCTTAGGGAGGAAGGATATCTCTACCCTGCCCCCTTAGATCCTTATCCCGCCCCCAACCCAACCCCATGCTGTGCACAGCAATCTACTTTACATTAAAAAATAAGAATAAAAATTCACTGGGAAAAAAGGGACCCTGAAGTTAGGAATTGTCATCATATGTTAATTTACATAAAAACACCTTCAACATTCACAAAAAAATAAAGGGTAAAGGTGTGTTATAATTAGATGAAATGTCAGTTAAAACAAATTGTTTTATAAAAACAAAAACCACTGAAAATCATCAGTTATAGTTATATCAGGTAAATATAAATTGCACCTTAAAGTATCTATAACTCGCACACTAGCATGTACTGTTAATTACATTCCATATTACATCACTCGTGACACATTCTATGACATCATTGATAAAAGCACTGCAACATCTGAAATTACATCATTGATGACAACACAGCGCAAGGTGTGGGCTTGAGTTATAGTTATAACTGGTGAGTTTAAGTGGTTTTGTTTGTTTAAAATGGCATGTTTTAACTGACATCTTCACCTAACTATAAAGTCACTTTGACCTTCGTTTTATTCAGTGAATATTCAGTTTGTTTTAACATAAACCAATATTCTATAACCATACATAAATCCAACCCCTGCTACGCAAAACCTTCCATAGTGCACAACAGAGGTTGGTGGCAGGGTCTGGCCTGCAGCCAGGCCCACTTCCAACCTTCAGCAGGTAGCCAACCACCTGCTACACATAATCTTTGGGCCTGTGGCCAACCCCCCTTATGGCCAGCCAACCCCACAGTGCACGGCCTTTAGCTGTGCATGACAGATATTTGACCTTCAGGCCTGGCCTGCAGCTAGTCCCCTGCATGCACCCAACACCCTGTACACAGCGTGGGATTGGTTACAGGGCCTGGCCTCTGAGCAGCCAACCCTATGCCACGCATAGCGTTCTGCAATACCAAAAAATAAAAAGAGAGCCCATTGGCTTTATCAAGGGGTGAGCATATTGATATATATAAAGCAGATCTATCATCTGCATTCAATCAGATGTATATTTCAATAATTCACACAATGCATTGTTTAATACTATTGATTACGAAAATTAATACAATTTTATAAAAAAACATGTATGTGACTCTTCCTTTTTAATAGTCAAAGACACATATCTTTAAAAAAATAAAACAAACATGTCTCTGAGCCTTCTATTTAAAATGTTTCAGTCCTAACATTTTTCAGCCTCTAAACCAGAGAACTTCCGTCCCAATTCTCTCTTGCCGTGGGTATCTAAGATCGCGGAAGCTTATATCAACTCCATCCTTGTGAGGTTCATAGAAAATAATTATTTGCTTGACCCTTCCCAGAATGGTTTCTACCCTCGTCACAGCACGGAGTCTGCCCTCCTGGCTGTGACTGAACATCTAAGGGGCGCACTGGATGCAGGGCGCACGTTATCTCTGATACTATTGGATCTCAGCGCGGCGTTCGATACAGTGTCCCACCAGATCCTGCTGCAGCGCCTGGAAGAGGCTGGCATTGGAGGTGTGGCCCTGGGCTGGTTCATCTCTTTTTTATCTGAACAAACCTTTCAAGTGTCGGCCCCTCCCATCGACTCCCAGGTACATGCTATCCACCAAGAGGTCCCACAGGGTTCGGCTTGGTGCCCAACCCTATTCAACATTTACATTCAACCCTTAGCTGCAGTAGCCAGGAGCAGAGGATTAACGGTGGTATCTTATGCAGGTGATACTCAATGGTGGCACTATCAGACATTCTACGCAGGATGCGCTCAAATTTAGGGAGGATTTAACAGCTATAGCAGATTGGATGACCGCCAACTGCCTCCAACTGAATGCGACCAAATCTGAGATCTTGCTGGTGGGGAGAGACACTGAACCGTGGAGTGAGCTATGGTGGCCTTCCATTCTGGGCTGTCTGCCAGTCCCTAAACAGGTGGTCAAGAATCTGGGAGTATGGGTCGACTCCGCCCTTACCTTTCAGGCCCAAACCAAAGCGGTAGCTGGGACCTGTTTCGGACTCTTATGTGGGGTCAAGCCCCTGTTGGGATTTTTTGACCCCACCATCCGTCAGGTCATCATCCAGGCCACCATTCTATCTAGGTTGGACTATACCAGCTCACTTTACTTGGGGGTAAATAAAGCCGAGATTCCCTTCCTACAAAGGGCACAAAATGCTGCTGCCCGGACACTACTCGGCATGCCTAGAACTTGTCCTACAACCAACGCCATCCGCAGATTGCATTGGGTGCCGGTGGCAAAACGTATCGAGTTTAAAACGCTCGGTATAGCCCACAGAATTCTAAACCTTCATGCCCCGAATATCTTGGCGAATCTCCTCTCGCCCTATAACTGTTGAATTTCAATGGTTTTGTACAAGTGAAATCTGAGCATAAATATAATATCCCTATAACTTTGTTTTTTTTAGTGAATTTCTAAGGTTTCAATAATTCTATCTCCTAACTGGTACAAAAAAGGGGCAGGGCCTCCCATGAGCTCTCAGCAATCCAGCTGTTTGAAACTTACTGTAGGTAACAGGAGGGTTTCTTATCCACCAAGGATCCTCAGCATCCAGGGGGACTCCATCCCCCAACAAGCAGTGCACAATGAGGCACGTTTACAGAGTGATGGAGAAGGCGTGCGGGCCGCTGACAATCTCTCAGCAATCCCACGCTGAGGGACTTACTGAAGGTACCAGAAGATGTTTGTGACCCCAAGCATCCTCAGCATCCAAGCGGACTTCATCCTACAACCAGTAATGTGTTTGCAGAGTGGTGGGGAAAATGAGCAGGGCCTCAGATGAGCTCTCAGCAATCCTGCTGTGTGGGACTTACTGGAGGTAACAGGAGGGGTTGTAGGCCCCCAAGGATCTTCAGCATCCAAGGGGACTTCATCTCTCAACCAGTAGTTGTGCCCCAGAAGGCAGAGTGTTGGAGAAAGGGGACAGGACCCAGTATGAGATCTCAGTAATCTTGCTCTGTGGGGTTTACTGGAGGGGTTGTTGGCCCCCAAGGACCCTTTGCATCTAAGGGGACTTTATTCCCCAACCAGCAGTTTGTCAAGAGGTGCGTTTGTAGAGAGGTGGAGAAAGGGGGCAGGGCCTCAGCTGAACTCTCAGCCATATCATCGTGTGGGACTTACTGGAGGTAACAGGAGGGGTTGTTGGCCCCCAAGGACCCTCAGCAGCCAACAGGACCTCATCCCCCAACCAGTTGTGCGCCAGGAGGCCCCTTTGCAGCGTGGTTGAGAAAGGGGGCCGGGCCTCCTATGACTTTCCCGGGGGCTGGCCTTGTTTTTTATTAGAGGAGGGGGACCACATGGCCCCCTCTCCAGGGCTGACTTTGGCCCCAGGGGACCCCATCCCTGGGGCCCGACCTTTTTTCTAAATTCAGTTTTATTATATATTTTTCATTATATACATATTCACTGAAAAAACACAAAGATTACGGGGATGCTATAGTTAGGTTGAAATTTCACTTGTACAAAACCAGTGTAATTCATCAGTTATAGTTACCTGAGCTACCTATAACTTATGCCCACCCAATGCACTGCTAATGACCTCACATGTTACATCACTCATAACCAGTGGCGGCTCGCCATGGGAGTGCTGCTGGGCGGTGGGGTTGGGGAGGGGCAGGGTGGGGGGTAGTGGAGTCCAACATACGTAAGGTAAGTAATTAAATAAATAAAACAGTTTACCTTATGTGCGCTGTATCGCCGAGTTGGCGATGCAGCCTGCGCAAGGTAAATTATTTTATTTATCTAATTACTTACCTTACTCCTGTCCATCGTATGTTGGACTCCACTACCCCCATCCTGCCCCTCCCCTGCCCCGCCCAACCGCCCGCAGGACTCCCACGGCGAGCCGCCACTGCTCATAACATAGTTAGTGACATCATTCATGACTCCATTGATAACATCTCCAATTATATCACTAATGACATCACTAATGATGCCATCCAATGAGTGCAAGGGTTTAGTAGATGTTTCTGAGAGTTTAGGATATGTACTAGGCTACTGCATAAGTTAAATTACTATTCTTTTTTGTCCTACTAATGATTGATACTATCTCTAATATATGTCATCTGAGTGGCACTATGACTGTCTGTATCAGGGTGTGAGTGGGTGTGTGAGTGGCTGTATGTGAGAGGCTGTATGGGTGAGTAAGTGACTATGTGAGTGGCTGTATGGGTGGGTAAGTGTTTGCGAGTGGCTGTATTGGTGACTGTGGTGGCTGTGTGAATGACTCCATGGGTGAGTGACTGGGTGTGTAAGGGGCATCGGTAAGTGAGTGGTTGTTTGACTGGGTGTATGGATAAGGGAGTGATTGTGTGAGTGGCTGTTTTGCAAAGTATGTATTTGTGTAATTAGCTGTATAGATGAGTGGGTGGTGCTTCAGTGATTGTATTGATGTGTGAATGGGTATGTAAGTGGTTTTGTGGATGAATACATGGATGTGTGAGTGGCTGTATGTGTGAGTAAGGTAAGTAGCTTTGGTAGTAGCTATATAGCTCAGTGAGTGGCTGTGTGAGTGGCTGTATGGGTGAGTGAGTGACTGTGTTTGTGTGAGTGTTTGAATTGGTATGTGAGTGGTTGTGTGGGTGTGGGTATATGAGTAGCTGTATAGGCCCATGAGTGGGAATAGGAGTAGTTTTGTGGGTGTTTGAGTAGCTGTAGGGGTATGTGGGTGGCTGTGTGAATGACTGTATGGGTTAGTGCTTGGTTGTGCGAATGGCTGTATGAGTGAGTGTGTTTGTGTTAGCAGTTTTAGGGGTCTGTGAATGAGTATGTGAGTGGGTGTGTGAATGGGTGTATGAGAGGGTGAATGGGGGTGTGAGTGGGTCTGTAGATGTTGTCATCAGTGATATGATATTACACGCTTAACCCATGCTCCTAAGACAACTGAATTAGATAAATCCATCTATACCATACTCTCTGGTTACAATAAATGTTATTTACATTCTTAATCAGAGTGTATCATGTGATAATGAATTATGTGTCATGTCCCCTCTGGGTCAACGAACACCTAGGAAGTATTGCAGTTCGTGATCTGTGTTCAGCTCATTCTCTACACTTAGTAGGCCCAAAATCCACATTGCTTCTCTTCTGCGTAGGGTGAGTTCCCTGTTCCCACCCTGTGTGTTTCTAAGAATTGTATCAATACCATGGAATTTAAGTGTATAGTGTCCATTCTGTGCTGAACATTAAGAAATATGTACAGCTATAGGATATCGTGTGTTGTTTTGTTTCAGAAGCTCTCAAGTGTTCACTTATTCTCTCCTTCAACGTTCTAATGGTACTACCCACATATGTTCCCCTCATTTGCATTCAATGACATACACCACATATTTGCTATTACAATTGATAGTGAAAAATATCCTGTAAGTCCTGTTGTTCCATCCCTCAAAGTATTTTTTCTTGTCCATAGCCCATTTGCACACCCCTCAGTGTCCACATTTATGGAAGCTCAATGTGTAAATGTTCATCCAATGTTCTTGTGTTCCTACTATCAGGTAACTGGGATTTAATACATTTCTCAAGGCTCTTCCCCTTTGACAAGTGAGGGCCGGTCTATTGAAAATAAAACTCTCCAATGTTTTGTTTGCCTGAAGGACAGTGGCAGCTCCTCGTGGGAGTTCTCCGGGTGGTGAGATGGGGCGGGGCAGGTGGTAGTAAACTCTGGCATACTGCCGAACAGAGTTTAGTAAAGAAATAAATTAATAAAACAAATTACATTGCGCGCGCTGCATTGCATAGCAGCTCGCACAATGAAATTCATTTTATTTATTTACTCCGTTCGGCCTTATGCCGGTGTTTACTACCCCCCACCCTGCCCCTCGCCAACCCCGCCTCACCACCCCGCAGTACGCCCACGACGAGCCGCCACTGTTGGAGGATGTGCCAATGTTGTCTCAAGCTGCTTGTCAGCCTATGGGATAGTGTTGTGTAATCCATAATGAGGCGAATAGCCTCTGTCTTTTTGTGTCTTATCCTTCCAGATGTGCCATTTTGGGTGTCATGTCTGTTGAATTTTGTTATCCTATTCTTTGGTCAGACCAAAGTTGACGTATCATAACCTCACATGGCGAACCTAACATTCATATCTTTAATGCAGTTGTGAACCTCCAGGTCATTGCTGCAGTTGCATCTAGCTCGCATGAGTGCTCCATATGGTATGGCCTGCATTTGCTTTCTAGGGTGGGCACTAGAAGCGTACAGAATAGCATTGCACAATGTCAGTTTATGGTACAATCTACTTTCTATCATGTTGTCCTTTATGTAGAATTCCACAAATAGGAATATTATTCTTTCCTTTCTGAACGGTTGAGTAAATCTAATATTAGTTCCAGTGTTGTTAAGATGCTAACAAAATAATTGTAATTTGTCTATAGGGCCAGTCCAGATCATTATGCAGTCATCAATATGTCAACCCCAGAATAAAATGGAGTAATTCCATTGTGTCCCTTTTGAGCCCCAAATCCACTCCTCCTCTAGCAACCCCATTAAGAGGTTCGCATAGGAAGGCGAAAATCAGTAGCCCATCGCCACACCTTGTATTTGTTTGTACCAATTGATTTTAAACAAAAACACTATGGGGCCGATTACGATCCTGGAAAAACCCGGTACAAACCGTGGGTCGGAGCTTTTTCTCCGTCCGACTCGTACCGGGTTGTAAAACTTTACAAACATGCAATTACGATTCGTTCGGAAACACCATTCCCGTACGATTCGGAAAAAAGACCAACCGACAGAAAAATACATACAAATGTGATCTGGGACACCGCGGACGTGACGTCCGGACGGAGTTAGGCATGTTTTTACGTACCAGCAATTACGATTCGCACCGACTGCAGTCCGGATGGGAAAATTTTTACGGCACCTAAAAAGTGCCGGAAAAGCTAAGTACGCAGCGATGCGAGCTGATTAGGGGGCCCGGTACGCGCCGTACCCCCCCCCCGCCCCCCGTATGTACGGAGCGTACTCCCACCCCCATATGTACGGAGCGTACCCCCACCCCCATATGTACGGAGCGTACTCCCACCCCCATATGTACGGAGCGTACCCCCGTACCCCCCGTATGTACGGAGCGTACCCCCCAGCCCCCCATATGTACGGAGCGTACCCCCGTACCCCCCGTATGTACGGAGCGTACCCCCCAGCCCCCCATATGTATGGAGCGTACCCCCGTACCCCCCAGCCCCCCGTATGTACGGAGCGTACCCCCGTACCCCCCCGTATGTACGGAGCATACCCCCGTACCCCCCAGCCCCCCGTATGTACGGAGCGTACCCCCACCCCCGTATGTACAGTGTGGACCCCCAGCGCTACGCGCTGGGGGTCCGCACCGTACATATGGGGGTGGGGGTGGGGGTACGCTCCGTACATACGGGGGGCTGGGGGGTACGCTCCGTACATATGGGGGTGGGGGTACGCTCCGTACATACGGGGGCTGGGGGGTACGCTCCGTACATATGGGGTGGGGGTGGGGGTACGCTCCGTACATACGGGGGGCTGGGGGGTACGCTCCGTACATATGGGGGTGGGGGTACGCTCCGTACATACGGGGGGCTGGGGGTACGGCGCGCCCATCCGCGGGGGGGGCTGGGGGTACGGCGCGAACATACGGGGGACGGGGGGGGAGTACGGCGCGTACCAGGCACTTGTTTGGACATCTCCATGGTTGCTATGGGAGTTCGCTCCGGACGGTCTTTTTTCCATACAGTTGTACAATCGGACGGATGGGACGGATCGTAATTGCGCATTGGGACTTCAGTTTTCCCATTTGTACGTAAAAATGTCCGGGGACGTGTCGGAGACTTTTCCCGACCCGAGGACGTGTGGGGGAATTTTCCCAATGCGATTTGTAGGGACTTTTTCCCATACGAATCGTAATTGGCAGTTTGTACGGCGCTTTTACCATTTGTAAGGAAAAAAGTCCAGATTCAATTCGGTTGGGGAAATTTTTTCCAGGATCCTAATCGGCACCATTATTGTTTAAAATAAATTTGGTCATATCAATCAACATTTCAGTGTGTTCATACATGCTAGCAGATCTATTTCTCAAGGAGTGTCTTAATGCTGAGATAAGCAAACTGTGTTGTATATTAGTATATATAGTGCTGTCATGGCACGCCCAAAGTTACCAATGTCATAGAGGGTTCCCAGATTATATCCATCGAAATGCTGAGGATATGTTTTGTGTCCCTAATATAGGACTGGAGATTGGACACAATTGGCAGTAAGAATATGTCCACATATTTGGAAAGTCTTTCAGTGGGGCCTCCTATGCCAGAGTCTATAGCCCTCCCTGGTAGAAAACGGCACTTCTTATGAATTTTGGGCAAGGTGTAGAGGCAGGGATATTAGGACGATTCACTAGATATGTGTATTCATCATTGGTGAGAAGACAGCCATCATACCACTGTTTTAGAGATGTATTAATCTCACTTGTCAGATTTCATATTGAGTTGTGTTTAATATCCTCATAATAATTTGCGTCGCCTAGTTGTGTAAGTATGACCTGTTCATAAAACTTGCTGTTCATTACCACAATGTTACCTCATTTGTCAGCCTCACTTATAGTAATGTCTCTGTTATTCATCAGGAGTCTTAATGCCTCACGTTCTTCCTTTGTAAGGTTGGCACCCTC
Source organism: Triturus cristatus (assembly GCF_964204655.1). Classification (NCBI taxonomy): domain Eukaryota; kingdom Metazoa; phylum Chordata; class Amphibia; order Caudata; family Salamandridae; genus Triturus; species Triturus cristatus. The sequence continues at coordinate 950,415,196 of NC_140585.1, forward strand.
AGTGTGGTGTGGTTTTATTCTATTGGTGTGTCTGTCCAAATCCCCCCAAATCTATCAAAAATATCTATATCGTTTTCTTATGGTTAGTGAGGTGTCCACTTAGATCTCTATTTAAGATGACTGGAGATGCTCAAATCAGTTTGTACATTCAAATCTTCTAATGTCCCACTGATCATAGTGGTGCCCCTCCAAATCAGAAATAGATGGTAGAGTTTGAGTATCGTAAAGTTCTTGTATTGAAAGAGAACTAGACACAAAGTCTGTTTGCATCATATCTGGAACATTATTAGCCTGTGGATTTAACATAAAATGTTTCTTAATATTCAATTGTGCAATAAATTTAAACAGGTCTATTTTAATGAAGCAGATATACCCCATCTGGGTAGGAGAAAAACCCATTCCCTTCTGTAATAATGAAATCATATTGGAATCTAAGTATTTCTCGGTTAGATTTAGCGTCAAAATATTTTCTATTCCCTCTTGTTCCGGGATTTGCTTTTTATCCCCTTTCTTTCTTCCTGGACCACTCCCTCGCTTATCCCTGCAGGTGTTATTCTGGTGTCTCTATGTCTCATCTAGTTCTGTGTTCCCTTTATGATTCTATGTACCTCCCTTAAAAAAGGACTGTCTGTTGTGTTAGATCTCAATAAACCCTCCCCAACTTCTGACTCTCTGATTCATTCTCACTAGTAAGTGGAGTATTGAGAGAGGTGGAACTAGAATTTATTAATTGAGTGCCAATGAAGTGTGAATTAATCAATGGAAATGTACTTTGAACTATAAGAAATGATGACCGTGCATGGGTCTCCACTAAGCAGTCACGGATTGTGTAACAATCTAAACATTTAGTGAACTTTCATGAATGTCACTCGATTAAGGGGTTACCAGCAGTATTGTGAGATGTGGTAATTACATATGGGATTATTATCTGCATTTACTAACCCTGATGAAGTTGCGGGTGTATCCCAAACAGTAACGAAACACGTGTGGGCTCTTTTGCTAAGAATAAAGGAATTGGATCTTATGAAAACAAAAAATCGAAGAATTGTTTCTTATTTCTCTTGAATTTTGTGATAAGGTTGTTAGATTGCTTGTAAGATACAATTGTGAGTGCTTGGGATAAAGGCTTTTCATACCAGTGATTTATGTATGGCCTTGGATTTAATGGAAAATCATTTTTTTGTTGAATAAATGATAGTGTTTTCTTCTTTGTTTACCATGCTTCATTCCTTTGCTGACCAAGTGGCCATTTTTGAGTGTCCAGTGTGTGTTGCGTGCGTTTGACATAAGCCACCATTTTGTTTTTGTTCTAGGCCTACTTTGATCTCCATGCCATGTGGCAGGGCAGCCATTCTGTGTAGACAGTGGGCTTTTGCCATAGGCCTCCTTGTGTTCTTTGTTGTCCATGCCTTCTTACTCTAAACATGTGGCTGGTGGCAATTTTGCATAGCCAGTGTGTTATATCCTTTTGATCCCACTTTTCAATGCCATTTTTGATGGACATTGATAGAATAGGCCTATGTCTTTTTGTTTTTGTTCATTTTTTCATTTTTTCTTGATATGAGTTTAATGTGCTTGAAGAAGATTGTAGTACAGTGTTTTTTATGCATTTTCTTCCATTGCCCTCTGCACCTCCTTGCCTCCCTTAGGATTTCTCATAATCCCTTAGGAAACACCAGCAACATTTTTTTCAATTATTTGATTTTTGCTTGCACCCCCTGCCTGCGATAGATGTCTCATACGCCATTAGGCATACCAGCAATCATTTTGTAAGAATCATCCCATTTCCTCTGTCTCCCCTGCCTGCCATATGTGTCTCATAGGCCATAGGCACACACCAGCAATATTTTTTGTAAGATTATTACATTTTACCCTGCACCCTCTGCCAGAAATAGGTGTCACTTGGCCATAAGCATACTGCTCACCCGCGTTAATTTTACTAAGAATCATTCAATATTTCCCTGCCTGCCATAGGTGTCTCATAGACCGTATCCACACACCAGCAACAATAATTTTTTTAAGAAGTGGTCCAGTTTCTCCTGCACCCCTTTCCTGCCATAAGTGTCTCATAGGGGCAGACCAGCAATCATTTTTTCAACTATTTATTCAATTTTCCCCTGCACTACCTGCCTGCTATAGGTGTCTCATCATCATAGGCCCTAAGCGCACCACACACCAGCAACATTTTCCTTTGAGAATTATTTCATTTTCCCCTGCACCCCAGGCCTACCATTGGTGTCTCATAAGCCATAGGTGCACGCACAACAGCTAATAGTTGTTCAGAATTATTACATTTTCTCCCCTGCTCCCCTGCCTACCCAAGAAGTCTTGTAGACCTTAAAGGCACATAAAGTCACCTTTTCAATCTCTATGTTATTGAAATATTATGTTTATGCATGGTTTGGAATGGACACACTATTGTTAGTGATGACCTTATAAAATTACTTTGGCTGTAGATTCAAAGTGCAAATTACACATTTCACTGAATTTTCTTCTTGTTTCTTTCCTTTTAGGTGCATAAAAAACTTCACACACAGTACCACCAGACAAAAGGCCGGCAGTGACACCATCTGAGTCTTCCTCTGCTTCCGCTTGTGCTGCCAAGAGCAACTGCCCGAGCTAAGAACTTAAAGATGGCCCCGAAAAAGGGTGTTCCTGCCAAAGAAGTGGCCAGTGAGGAGGAGGAGGAGGAGAAGAAGAAGATTGCCAGCACTGGCATGCTGCCCTCCACCTTTTTCAGGAAATGCAGAGTACTGTCCTCCGGGAAGTAAAAAGCTGGGAGCAGCACTCCAGCATTAATGGCACCACCTGAACCTAAGCCCAAGCCTATTTCTCTAAGTCATGTAGCTGCTTCAGTCATGGCAATGAGTAGTGAGTCTGAACTGGATTTGTCTCAGCCGCAAAGTACCAAATCATTGCAGTAAAGTGGACAACTACAGAAGTAGCTAGCAACAGTTCTTCTGGAAGTAAGAGTAGAACAGAAGGTTGAGCTTCCTGCTGTGCAATAAGTTGCTCTTCAACCATTGACTTTATGATCTTTAGTAAGAAGAAGAAAGGTATTCTACTATATTCTCCAAGCCCCCCTTCTAGAGATCTGGACATGGATTGGACTCCGGTCGAGTCCGAGACCCACCACGAGATATAAGGGAAAAAGAGAGCTGCAGAAAGCCCTAGCATTGTGGAAAGGGACAGTGTTGACGAGCTAGTGATTGCCAGTTTGGAGGGCAACTCAGAGGATGCCCAGATGATTCCTCCTATTCAACCTGCTTAGAGAGATGTGGTTCCACCACCACTGCTGGGGTCCATATTTGCAAGACCCCAACCAAGACCTGCAACCACCACTACCATAGTCTGAGTATGCCCTGTAGGAAGACAAATGACACACCCACCCACCTGCCTCCAGTTCTTCTGGCATTCACAGGGCCACACTTAATAAGGTATCCTCTTCAGTTTGGGGATCCTTTTCCAATAGCAAGCAGGAGGATAAAAATTGCAATATGCTACATTTGCCACACAGTCAGGTTCACACTATGACACTTTAAGACAAATGTCTCATATGAAAAAACAACACACTTTCCAGTGGGATAAGCACCTTAAAAAGATAGCTGGTGCTGGTAGTGATGATAGAGGGGAAGCAGCTCAGTTCACAGTGATAGAAGAAGAACGTGGTCCTGAGGAAGAAGAGGATGGCAGAAATACACAAAGAAGCCCTACTGCAACTAGTGCCGCCTGTATTTAAAAAGTGATTGTTGGAATGCTTAAATTAATCTCAGCCACTGGTAATTACTCGGGTCAGGATCCCAGTCCATCATTATTTTGCACACCATGCCACCTCGGTTTGGACCCAGCTATATGCAAATCAGTCTTGACCCTGCTGCAATGAGAACAGTAGGTTAGTCCGCGCTGGACTGTGCAAAATAACAATGGATTTGGATGACGCCCGAGTAATTAGCAGTAGCTGAGATTAATTCAATATTTCTATCCCTCACTTGTTTATGAAATGAAAATAGGTACTTATAAAGCGCACGGCTACTCCAAAGAGTGTCCCGGCGCTGAAAGGACCACCGAAGACAGGCACGAGAGCCCGAAGCCGGAAATAAAAGAGAAAAACTCTTGCTGGAAAAGCCGGGTTTTTAGCTGTCTCCTGAAAGTAAGCAGATCCTGGGCCTGCCTAAGGGGTGGAGGCAGACAGTTCCATGAGCGGGCAGCCAGCACTTGAAAGGAGCGACCGACCACACAAAAGCGTGCAAACTTAGGAATGGATATCAGAGACTGCTCTGAGCTCCTCAAGGCTCTTTGCGGCGCATAAGGCTGTACCCTCCTCCTAAGATATATACTTTATTGTGTTGCCCCAAGTGGAAAGAGTATGTGCAGATGTAGGTCGCGTGCACACTGTGTCACTAGAATCAAGCTGTATCCTGCTGATGAGCTCATACCATGGATGAAACAGATCCTGGGTTGCTTGTGTTCCCGGTTCAGGTAGGACCTGGATTGGCATTTCGGGGTGGACTGTTCGCACTGGAACAAGGTCAAGACTGATTTGAAAATAGCTAGGTCGAAACTGAGGTGGTATAGTGTGCAAAATAGAAATGGATTGGAGTGCAGCCTGAGTAATTACCTGTGGGTGAGATTAATTCAAGCATTTCATCCATCACTTTTTTGCATGCTCCTTGTAGCGGGCCAGCATCCCCCGCATCAGCAATCTCCAAATGGCACAAAACTCAGATACAGACACTGCTGCATAATGATTGCCGCATGACGCACATTGACTCTGCCAACTCCTGGAAGTCTCCTGTGTTAGTGACACCACAAAAGACAAAAATCCAAGCGACTATAATGAGCATGTTTAGGCAGGAGGGGCCCTGTAAACACAACTACCCAAAGGCACGTTTGTACATTGGGAAGGAGGCTAAAATATTAACTTTGGACCTCCTCCCTTTTTCTTTAATGGAGTTGGATTTGTAGAATTTTTGGCGGCCATCTGCCCAAAATGGAAGGTTCCCAGTTCAACCTATTTTGCCAGAGTTGCTGTTCCGGGGCTCCATCATGATGTGTTGCAATTGACTAGCCAAGCTTTGTAGCAGAGTGCTGTTCAGACTATTCACCTTACAACAGGCATGTAGACTAGTTGTCAAGCAAATGATTGCACACTGGATCTCCTTTGTGGGGGGTTAGGCAACACCTATCTGCAGGTTCAGCACTGAAGAAGGTTTTAAGGGCATTCAACAGATGCAATGTTTACCATGGAGAAATCCTATACAGCTGTAAACATCTTGGAAGAGTTTAATAGTAAGGTGTTTGAAAGGCTTTGACCAAGACTTTTCAAAATTGAATTTGTTGCAATGGACAATGACAGCAATATAGTTAAGGCCAGAACACATGGATGATATTTCAGAGTCCTGTGTTTGGAGCATTGCTTCAACCTGATATTGCGGGACTTTCTAAAAAAAAGGAGAATTATAGCAAACATAGTGGATACTTGCAGAAAAATCAAAACTCATTTCAGTCATTTGTTTAATGCCCGGAAGCAGTCGAGGATCATTCAGTGTGCTAATAGAGTACCAGTCAAAGCCCTCATGCAGGAGGTGGCAACACGTTTGAACTCTACCTACTACATGTTGCAACGTCTGTCCCTGTGGTACTGACTGCTCGCTGACTATGTCCTTCAAAGAGGAGGGTATGCAACTGGGAAAAGCATGACAGTGTAAATAGAAGAATTGGGGCTAGTCAAGTGCCTGACACAAATGCTATTTCCTTTTGAGGGTTTCACATGGGAAGTCATCAAGGAGGATAGTCCAATGAGCCAAGCAATCCCGTTGTTGCATCTGCTACAGGACCAGTTGATGGTGGCACAAAGTATCACCAGTGTGAACGAAGAAGCATATGAGTTGGTTAAACCAAGGCTCCAAAACGGACTGCGCCCACCAAAGAGTACATATGTGCCACAATACTTGATCAATGGGACAAAAAAATACTACCCACGTTCACTTCTTTTTCAGAAGGGGATGTTTCACTATACAAGACTTGAATTGTTGATCCAGTTAGAGACCTGGAAGAACAGGTGGTCACTAGAGGCCTTGGCAAAATTTCTGGTGTGCAGACTTCAACCTCCAGATCACTATCATCACCTGAAACTCCAACAACAGAAGAATCTGACCCATACATTGCAATGGCTAGGTTTCAAGTGGTAGGGCTTAAGTCGAAGGCGAATGTAACAGAGGTCGAGCAAGTGGCAGCACCAATGACCATTTGGAGGATGTCCCAAAACTATCTTGATGACCGAAAAAAGGTTTACCTGGGCCAAACCACATTGGTCCATTGGTATGGGAAGATGTGACAATGGCCAGAGCTCAGCAGGCTAGCACTAAAGTACCTCGCTTGTCTGGCAGCCCATGTGTTTCTGGACATGTGTTCAGTGCAGCTGTCACAGACAGAAGGATCAGTCTCTTGCCACAAAACATGGAGACATTGACCATGATTAAAATGAACAAACACAGAAAGAGGCTGAGGTCAATTGGTCAGACTGGAGTGTCTTAGCTGATGAAGGTCTGTGTGAACCTCTTGAGATTGAGGACAAACTTTACTTCATTGATTAAGTATCTCACAACAGACCATCATATATTGTCGAACTGCTTGGAAAAGAAATTATATAAAAGAACAGTTGTATATTTGATGTCTGGCTTATGCTGTCCCATTTGCCATATGTGGAGTGGACCAGAATGCACACAAGAAGCCTCCATTCACTTAATGGACATGAAGACAATGCCTCTCATCCCTATCCTTCTTTTTTTCATTCCCTGGCTGGGCTGCTAGTAAAGATAAATTTACATGACTGCCCTTGAGTATATCGCTTCTATGGGAAATGTTATACAATAGGCAAGTGTGCTCCAACTTGGAACAGGTATTTATTGCACCAATATTGATGATTCATTTGGTGGCTGGGAGGATGTTGTAACAAACGTTTAAGTTTGATTTGTAATGCTTGGGGCCAGAAGATGATTCTGCTCGAAGGCTTGCCTTGCTTTCACATGTCACTATTTTTATTTTCACGACCTTTTCATTTACTGTTTTTTAGACTCTTTTGAGACCAGTCAGTTTAGTTGCTAAACCTACACAAGATGCTCAATTGGTTTACTTTTCTTGTTCATCAACACTACAGGTCTATCTCATTCAGGTTGGCAGTCAGGACAGAACTGCTACAACGGCCCGAAAAAAGAAGTTAGGAAAAATGCCCCTCTAGTTCAATAGGAAACAAGACTCAAAGAGGAATACTCCTGTAGACTGGAGAGATGTGCTTTGTTTAGGAAAAAGCAGAGTATTGGCTCCAGTGTCAAACTCTAATTAAGTTGCTGTTGTTTTGTGGGGAGGAATGTCAATGAACAAATGCCACATGATGGATACACAGGTCTGTGTTTTTGACATTGGTGAGATTGATCAGACAGGCAAAGGCAGCTACTTGTCTGAGAGTGGTGGTAAGAGATTGTTCCCACATCTCGTTTAATTGCACAAAACTGCACCAGCCTATGTTCTGCCCTCTTGATCCTCATCCATCGTGAAGTTTACATTGACACTACAATAATGACATTTACATTTTCACATTCTACAGGTCTTCTCTTCTTCTGTTCTCATCCCTACCGGTTGAGCCCTGCATCAAAGACGGACATTCTAAGAGGAAGAATGTGATGCACTGTTCATTTTGGCGTTTATATACAGTATTATTTTACTTTTCTTAACAGTAACAATTTTTCGAACTCTGTGGGTCCTCCCTATTTTGGATTTTTCAACCCTAAGTAACAAAACAGTTAGATTACTTGGAACTCTGAGTCTAAAGGACTGGTTGTATTTGGTAATTAAACCGGCATATTCTTTCCACAACAGATGTGATGATGTGACGCTCATCAACTTTATGAATGTTGTGTTTCTCTTTACCTCGCCTTCCCTCTCCCCTTCCCATCCATTCATTATCCCTCTTCCCCCAGGATGTGCAATTTTTGTATATGTTGTTGGCAGACCGCATTAATGGTCAATAGTTACAGAGGGCAGGACAAGGACAATAACTAACTAGTACACAAGTATCACTGATAGGTGGCTGGGTGCTGCAAAACCTCATCAGTTTCCACAAAGGCACATCAGCTTCTATGAGGAATTACTAGCTTAGTCTTGCTAGCTTGGCTTACGCAGAAAGGCCTAATACTGAAGGCTTTATCTGGAAATGGCTCCACAAGTTCAGATATATCAATTGAGTGCTTACACTGTACCTTCACATCTCCTTTCAAAAACCACATGATTGAAAAATAGGCAAAGTTGAATCCATCAATGCTGCATACTTTTTTGGGAGGTTTAGCTGTTTTTTTTTTATCCAAGTCCAAAGTTATTTCTTTACAAGTTCAAAGCTTTAGGACTTTCTCCCCAGACTTCAGTTCACCTCTTAGTTGTATGGAATCCCCACAAATTCACATCCATATGCCATATTATGTAAAGGTACCTTAAACTCGGTGTGTCAGGAGTAGACTTGGTCAGTCTACCCTATTACTGTTAATGCTCTGCCCCGTAGGCTGTCGCAGACTCACGCCAGCCCTGGGAACAATGTACTAGTGAAAGGTGGAGCAGCTGTTTGAAATAGCTGGTCTATCTTCCACTTTGAAGATAGGAATGCACCCTACTTTTCAAAGAGGGACAGATATCTCCTTGCAGGTGGATGCGATGAATAGTTTTACCTACCTGCAAGGGGAGATAGACCTTCAGTTAGAGTGCCACTTACCTGCTCCTTTGCCTTTACATTAGAGTCTGTGATACTGCATGGGAACGAAGGCAACGTTTTCTCTCATGTGAAAGAGGCCACACACCCAAACAAATGAGGGAAACCCCCTTTGACATCATGGTGGTGCTACATATGGACCGGTGAGGTCTGTCTTAGAGAAGGGGATGCACAATCATCTCCAGCTCCTTCTTTAATACCAAAGTGCTCTGTAGGTGCAACTGTTTAGCTGGAATTCACCCAGCTGGGCAACAGTTTCCTCAGTCATACTTAATTTTGCTATCTTGAGTCTAAAGAAGGAAGCATCACAGGATTGAATTGATTTCACTGACGACAACTGGTTCCCTTTAACACTGTGCCTCAGCAGAGCACTGCCACCAGACATGAAGCAAAGCTTCTTTCCCCAATGGTCTCTGGCAGGAGGCAGTAGTTATTTAGTGCCATAATGACGTAGGTGTTTTAGGTGCCAACTAATGTGCTATAGATGGAGATCTCAAGACAATGCTAGCCATTCCCTGTTTCCATGTAATGTACTCCCCACTTCCTAGGTGCATGCATTGTAACTTAAAGCTATCCAAGACATACATGCAGCAAAAATAAAAAATTATGAATTCTTGTCTCAGGAGGTCAGTGCCTTTCCCTGCTCCCCAACCCCACTACTGTCCCACCATGCTGAGCACCGCTAGCTTTAAAGGATATCTCCTTCCCTAAGCCAACATTATGCTCGGAATCACATGGATCCTATCTCCAGTCAGTTTGCTTAGGGTCCCTTGTGAATGGGAAACTGCTCAATCATAGATGACTTGCACAAAGGGTTTCCTTGCCCCTATCCAGAGTATTCTTTGGACAGGCTTTAAAGTATTCTTTACCTTAATCAGGGTATGCCTTAAGAATAAAAGACACATTTTCTTAGGTTGGCTAGGAAAGATGTAGAAAACTCATTCATATTCACAGGATTGTGATATTTAGAAAAAATTTAATTCATTAGTGAGCACTCATTTTAGGTAAGTGTAGCCGATGAATTTTATAAGGGTTGTTCGTAAAAAATCCTTCATCGCCCCCAAACCTGTTTTGCCAATCTCCCCCCCCCCCACATAGTGACAGTGTTTAGATTTCCCAAGCCTAGGAGAAAATGTAGAAATGGCCCTCATATGGTAAACAAAGAGCAATTGAGGGCAACTACCTGTTTGTTGTATTAAAACAGGGCTCAAGTGGGAACCCACCTTTCAGGCTAGTACTCTCATTGCTATAGCCAGGTTATCTTTCCTGAATCCAGAAGGTTACTTGACACCAGAACCAGCCTTGATTTTCACTAGTGGGTAGTGGAAGTTACCAGATTTCAATAGGCTTACATGAGGGTAGGGTAACAGAGACACATAGAGAGGTAAGGGTGCGTGACAGATCAGAAGACCCATAGAATCCTGCTTTCTGGATAGTGTAGCCCGAATTCATAGGAAGCACTGTAAATTTGGTTTAGGCCCTGGTGTGAGCACCTGCCAAAGATCGGTCCTGAGCCTCCAACTATCTACATCTGAGGTACTGCTGCTTCTTGGGACTCCAACTACCATAGAATCAAAACAAAATTCGACGTGGAAGTAAATAATAAGGTGAAACTTGCTCTGTCTTGTACCCAAACTTAGAAAGTGGTTGTCAAGAGTGAACCCTGCTGTCCTCACACTGAGGTAAAGAATGAGAAGTGCCTGTTTGGAGAAGAACTTTTACTTGTGCTGGAGCCCCAAATAAGTGGTTCAACCTGTGTTCTACTGCTATTCGTGGCCTGGTATTCTGGAGCAGTCCCTTTCAAGTTTTGAGCATTAGGAGTAAAGAGGAAGAGCTTCTGGACAAAGTTGGAACTAGATTTTTAGTTGTGGCGTTCAAGCAGAGGGTTACAGAAGTCTTTTTTTCCACTGGGATCAATAGCTTGGATCCTACTAGAAGCGTTCCTAAAGCCATAAGCCATACAAGATGGATGACCCTTACCATTCCCCGTGAGAGGCAGAGCAAGGTGCTAGAACCTGTTTCAAAATTTTTGGTGAAAGAGTGACCTCCGTTGATCTCTTCTAGTAATGCACATAGAAGAACACGACTTCCCGATGTTTCCTTCCATTGTTTCTTATGTGTGCTCATTGATATTTTATTCAGCAGGATCTCTTACCTCCTGGTACCATTCTCTCACTTTTATCGTTGTGATATTGTTTTACTCAATGTTTCTTCTTTTTCATAATTAGATTTGAGAATTTGACTGTACGACTTCCCGATGATTTCTTGTTTCCATCCATTGTTTCTTATGTGTGCTCATTGATATTTTTTTCAACATGATCTCTTACCTCCTGGTACCATTCCCTCATTTTTATCGTTGTGATGTTTTTTTACTCAATCTTTGTTCTTTTTCATAATAAGGCTTGAGAATTTGACTGTTTGATTATTTGGCTTTAATGTTGTTTTTGTTTAAAAAATAAATATTTTACATTCACGTCTCTGAGGAAAGCCCTTGCTTTTGAGACTTTGGGCCATATGTATGAAGCCAAATTGCGATCGCATATGCAGAAATTTGCAGAATTTCAGCGTTTGCGATCGCAGTTTAGGCAGTGTGCAATGTAGCACACGAAAAACCCACTTGCAAAATAAGGAATCGCAAAATTTGCGATTCCCTATTTTGCGAATGCATTTAAGGAATCCCAAATTGCGATTCCTTAAATGCAATGTAGGAAGCACCCAAGTTGTGCGATTTTGGCTTAAGGAATCGCAAATTACCACCAACTTCAGGTTGGTGGTAATTTGCGATTACTTTGAAAAATTCACTTTTTTGCATTTTTCAAAGTGCCATGTGGCGCTCATACATGCATGTATGTGCGCCACATGTACACACATGCTTATTTCAGGGGTGTGGTGTGTCCTATTGACACCCTTGCAACCTTGAAATTGCATTCACAATTTCCAATTCTCTAATTGGGTATTGCAAATTGAGAATGTCTTCCCATTCATTCCTATGGGCCTTCTAGTCCATAGGAATGAATGGGAAGGTATTCCTTATTTGCGAATTTCAATTTGCGATTCGCAAATAAGGAATATGTAGGATTCACTAAATATTTAGCAAATCCTACATACATTGCATTTTGCGATTCTCTAATTGCGATTCCCTAAAAATCGCAATTTGAGAAATGTAAAACGCGTTTTTCATACATATGGCCCTTAGCTACCAGGAGTAAGCCAAGGATTTCTCAGCAAATAGTTTTTTACTTAACAAGACCCTGGATTTCTGCCTCTGTTCTAGTATTAGCTTGTTCTGCCATGATTAATAACCCAGAAGTTTACAATGTGGATCAGAGTTTTTGTAGTGCAGGGTTTGCGGTTAATCAACTTCTAGATTGAAATTCATCACTAACCAACCACACCATTAACACGCCACAACACGTATGTGAAGGTCCATGTGTGCCTATAGACATTCACACTACCATAGATTCATTTTGTGAAGCAGATTCAACCTGACAGTGACCACACAGTAAAAAATGCATCTCCATATCCAGTGTCATCCCATAATAGTTTCAGTGTCTCACATTATTTTATCCGGCAGATTATTCCCACGTTTTTTACATGGTACTTTAACTGCACGTTGCAATTCATATTATTTTTCAGATAGCCTGTCACCTTCATTTATGTTCAGTGGCCAGGTATTTTTTCTAGATCAGCTCAAGCAGTTAATTTACTTTCATTGACCATCCAGCAATGCAATCAACCACCTGCCTATTTTATTCCTTCTCAGAGGGCTGAAAAAAAGGAATGCAGAGACGGCCAAGGGAAGCAAATCTATTTTAAGAATATTGTGCACATGAACTCCTTTTTCCATTGCAACTTTCAGTCTTAGTTTGTACTAAAAACTTCATACTAGGCAAACGAATCAGGCTACAATACATTTGAAAAACCAAATAAGAGTATATCTTAAACACGGGGCGCAGTGACGATAAAGGTACATTTTAGACCAATGTGCAAGTTAATACTTCAATTTTTTTTAAAGAAACCATTTTGTCAGAGAGGAAAGACAGTCGGTCATACCGTATATAATCAAAAGAGAGGAAAACAAGAAGACAGATACAATTATAGGAAAACCAAAGTTCAGATTTGATATCATAAACTAAAAACACTAGCATAGTGGAAAGTAGGGGTGGGTTAAAAATGTTGCCAGAAAACAAAAGTGCAGTAAAGTTTGGGTTGCAAAAATTTCCGAAATCGACTCTGCAGTTAGATTTGAAAAGAGGGTGAATTTTGTGACCAAATGAAGAATGCCACCTGTGTTTGTACTGTCCAAACCTCGATGACCACATGCGGTGTTGATAGATGTAGGGTACCCATGTGGGCTGGAAGACTCTCTATTCTGATTTGGTGCAAGACTAGCAGTGAGATAGCAATTGGTTCAGGAATCTGACAGCCAATGGGATTACCTCTGTGGCGAACTGCCCCTACCCAAATTCGAGTTCATATTCTTTAAGGAGTAAGAAGTCTGAGGGATCTGGTTTACTGTTCCTGCTCTTTCGAGACTGGGATATGTATAAATAGTAGCGGACATACCAACTTTGAAAAATTGTTCACCGTGTGAGAGGGGGCATGCCTCGAGAAGAGGGTGGCCTTTCTGCTATCACCATCCAATCAGTGTACTGCTGAGGCACATTAGTGGGGTGGGTGTGGAGCGCTGGATCTTTTTGCTTAAGCAGCTACACCCATACTGACAAAAATCACAAACTTCTTCTTCCCGTGGAGGCTGCAAAATCCATAATGGATTTGCACTGTGAAGAACCCCCACACAAGAGCTGAAAACCACCTCTGTGGAGTGGTTCCAATTCACCCTGTACTCACCGTATAATAATAAGTTCTCATCATTTGACTGTGTGAAGAGAAGTGATATTGATGACACCTGGAGATCTGGTGTGTGCTGGTTGGACTGCGGCAGATTTGCCTTGTGATTTCCACTTGTGGACTGAAAAAAAACAAAATGTGGTTTGTGAAAGTGTTTTCACAAACCACATTGGCCTGAAGAAGCAGAAACACATTAGTGTCCTGTGTTGGGTTTTGCTACACTGTAAAAATAAAAATGATAATAAGCATCCGGTCATCGTGTGCCGTCTTCATTAGATACGTGGTGGGAGTGCGGCTGGACTGTAGAAAAATTGAGGTCTTTGAGGTATATATATCAATCAGGTGGCTTGTAAAGTGCACCTACTCATCCGTTAGGGTCTCAAGGTGCCGGGAGGGGCTCCTGATCCATCGAGGCGCTGTGGTTCAGTCGAAGAGCCAGGTCTTGAGGTCCTTCCTGAATTGAGGCATTGATGGTGATTGCCTGAGTTTGGGAGCCAGGGTGTTCCAGGTATTTGTTGCCAGGTAGGAGAAGGATCTTCCGCTGGCTGTGGTTTTGCAGATAACTGGGACGGTAGCGAGGGCCAGTTGGGAGGAGTGGAGGTCTCTGGTGGGTGCGTGAAATATGAGGCTGTGATTGAGGTATTGTAGTATCTTCATGTAAGGTTAATACTGTTCTCCTGTATCTTGTAACTAGCTGCTCAGCCAGTGTGAGAGTTCTATGTGGAATGTTGATGTGACTGGAATGTTGGAGGGTGGTGTGGTGTGAGACAGTTGAGAGGATGGGCTGAGCAGCTGGCAGGCTGCTCCTGGTGGGGCTATTCTATGGACTTTACTATCTTAATAAATACGCTTAAGATCTATCCTGGCTACGTCTGCTGTGTCACATCAACCTATGGAACCAGGTCACTTCAATTGGCGACGAGTTGGACTAAAGAAACCGTGCGTGTAACCTGAACAGACTGATGTGTAACTGAACTAGTGTAACTTGAAGAAACTTGATTTAAAGAAAAGAAACTCCTCATCTGGGGGAACCACCTGGCACCGTGAGCCCCACCAGTGACCACAACACCGGTCGCCCAAACCTCTGTGTGCCAGTTGGAGTTAGGAGTTGAGCTGCAAGCTGTTCCCTAGTGCAGCACAGAGGTTTGCCTCTACTCCTGTGTCTACTTTGAGGTGTTGGGTCCCTGAGCCGTCTTGTGGATGTCTTCGTGACCAAGTTGGGTGCTTATGATTGCTGCTGGCCCCTGTGACAGTCGTGAAGGAGACGTACCTGCTGGTCTGTGGAGGGCAAGTACAACAACCAACTTCAAGGCTCCAATATAAATGACAATGTGCCTCCGCAAACAAGGTAATTAGTGACTGCCTGTGTTGTTTTGTTGTCTGGGGAGAGTGTCTCCATCGTGAGAAGTTTCCCAGAGGACTCACTAGTGAAATGGCTAATCACCATCAGCTTCAACAAATGGGTGATGTTGTTTTGGGAAAATATGTTCGGGGGCAAAAATCGGTCCCCGGTGTTAAAAAATTGTGTTTTGCAGTGATGATGTACACCATGAAAGGAGCACATCGGGTTTTTCAGGGGTGTGGATTGGGCCCTCGTGTTAACTGTGAGTGTTCTCGAGGATGTTGTGCACCTTTGGATGTGGAGATCAGGGCAAGGATCGGACCCATAGTTGCTTTCAAGGGTCTCGAGTGGAGACAAAGAGCGAGGAGAATTCATACGAAGGATATGTGTGGATTTGACATTGTGCCTCACTGTCAGATTGTTCCTCCTCTGGAGCAGAGTTTTATACACTCTCAGTCGTGCACAAATATGGACCATGTAAGCACAAAGTCTACTTCAAAGGTTGCCAGTCTGGTGTGGAGACTGCTTAGTGAAGGTGCCAGCAGTTTTGTATACCATCTTCGGTAGCGCATTGAAGTTAAGTGAGGAGAGACACTATTTGTCTTGTATTTATTTATTAAGTCGAGACTTTTCGTCAATGGTGTTTGAAAACAGCCGTTATGATGTTTGAATTAAAACGTGGCACGAGCTCTGTACAGCGCGTGAAATCTTACCTTGATCAAGAGACGCGCGCAGCTCAGAGTGATTTTCTGTGACGTCCTCCGGAGTCTTCACTACCTGTTAATGGGCGTTTGGCACACTGAGCGTGCAGTGAGCCACCCGGCACAGCGTAGGATAGCATGGCGCCATCTTGGGGTTGGCAATCGTCTATATGATTTTCTTGTACATGCAGCGTCATTCTGCCAACCACGTAATTTTGCCAACCAAGTTTTTTTTCACGTGCGCTGCATCTTCAATAAAGTTATTTAAAGCAGGAAGATTGTCAAGAAGGCTGTGTTAACAGGGGTGAGCATGCTGCTGCTGATCCAGGTGATTGATTTATTTATCTAACAGAGGACGGAGGGTGCTGTTTTGTACACCGGTGGTGAGTGGAAGTTTTTTTAATCCATCTGGTGACAGCATCTATTTGTATTCTTTCCGCTTCACGTGGACATTTGGAAAGACTAACTCTAAGAATGGTCCTATTTCAGAACATTAGGGAAGAACATGATGGTGTGACCTTTTGGAGCGTTGGTGAATTTACAACACGAACTGTGACTCGTTTTTTGGTGGTGGCATTGTTTTCCTAGTGTGGCATTTGCCCAGTGTTATGCTGCCATAAAGTGCCAAGTTGAAATGTGTCGTTTACGTAATTGAAATGTAAAATCTGTCCACGTCTGTTTTACTTTTTATCTATGTTCAGCATGATCCAGATGAGATACCGTTCATCTCCTTAAGGGGCATACTTTCTGTGGATCTGCCTATCTGGTGTTACTGTTGTATTTATTTTTATGCACACCTCAATGTGTGCTTTCAAAGTTGAAGGGGTGGTTGAAGTGACATATATATGAGCATGTTTGGCTTCAAGTCTTTGTGATCCTTTTATGCTGCATTTTGGTTGTTATAGTGTGCGTATTTGTCACCTTGCTCTGCACGTCGGGCTTCCTGTGTGTGTGTGTTGTTCACATTTTTGATTTTAGTAATGGGTGTTATTCCCATATACTTAATGTTTAGGGGGTGTTAGTCCCACCTAGGTCATTGTTTATGGGTTTAGTCCCATATACTTAGTGTTTAGGGGGTGTTAGTCCCACCTACGTTATTGGTAATGGGTGTTAGTCCCATCTACTCTGTGTACAGGGAGTGTTAGTCCCTCCTATGTTATTAGTAATGGGTATTAGTCCTTTTTACTAAATTTTAAGGGGGTGTGAGTCCCACCTTTGTCACGTTAGTGTTGGGTTTTAGTCCCTTCATTTATATATTAGCTGTTGTGTGTGGGGGTAGCCGTCTTTTGATGCCTCACTGTGCTGCATTTCTGTTATGCTTGCTGCACTAGTCTGTGGGTTTTAGTCCCATTTCTGTATTCTGTACATTTGGGTGTTAGTCCCTTATACTCGGAGTTTAGGGGGGGTTAGTCCCACCTACGTTTTAGTGATGGGTGACGTCCACCCACTGTATACTTGTTCTGGGAGTGATTCTTCCTTTATGTTTCTTCAATTTCTAGAGTAATTGTAGTTGTTTTCTATTGTGATTCTCTGCGTTTTTATATAAGTTTTTTTTGTGGTGTCTACTCAATTTCTGTTTGGGATTTTACCGTTCTTTACGTGTTTTATTAAAAGAGGAGGTTGGTGTTTGTGAGTGAGTTTATGTTTTCTTTTCTGTCTTATTATAAGAGGAGGATGGTGATAGTTAATTCTTATCTTTTCATCCTTTTTCTTATCCTTTTTCTGCCGTTTTAGGTCTGGGTCCCTTTCGTGGTATAGTTTATTCATCTTACCCTTGGGCTTTGGACTATTTATCTTTTGTTTATATTTGGTGTATAGTTGCTTTGAACTTTTAGTATTGTTTGTTGTATTTTCAATTGTAAAGAAGGGAGATATTGTAGTATCTTCATGTAAGGTTAATACTGTTCTCCTGTATCTTGTAACTAGCTGCTCAGCCAGTGTGAGAGTTCTATGTGGAATGTTGACGTGACTGGAATGTTGGAGGGTGGTGTGGTGTGAGACAGTTGAGAGGATGGGCTGAGCAGCTAGCAGGCTGCTCCTGGTGGGGCTATTCTATGGACTATCCTGGCTACGTCTGCTGTGTCACATCAACCTATGGAACCAGGTCACTTCAGGTATGCAGGTTCAGTGTCATGTAGGGCTTTGTAAGCATGTATGAGGATCTTGAAGGTGATTCTTTTGTTGACTGGGAACCAATGGAGGTCTCTCAAGTGGCTGGTGATGTGGCTATGACTGGGAATGTTGAGGATGAGTCTTGTGGAGGTGTTCTGAATGTTCTGCAGTTTCTTGAGAAGTTTCTATGTGATGCTGTCATAGAGTGCGTTGCCGTAGTTGATTGTACTGATGATGAGTACGTGGGTGACTGTTTTTCTGGACTCGGTGGGGATCAGTAGTGCAGCAGAAGGGGGACAGTAGAAAAGCAGAAGTAGAGCACTAGCAACATAATATAAACAGTGTGTAAAATAATATTAAAGAAGGTAAACCAGCAGCCAAAAACGCAAAGCCCAAGCCCAAGCCAGAATATTTAAACTACTTGGGTCTTTTTGTTTACATATCGTTGAATTTTGCATTTTTACACATAAAGTCGAGCTATAATATAATCAATGCAAAACACTTTCTATGGTAGGGCATTTTGCCAACTTTTGGACATTAAAATGCTCGCGCTACTATCCTCTTGGCACTAATGAACGTAATTCATAATTAGCACTGATGCTATAAGTAGAAGCCAGGAGCACGGTGTGTTCAGTCTGCTCCTTGGTTTAGGCTAAGAGACTATAGTTTTAACAGTAGACCATCTGCTGACAACATTCCTGCTCATCACATTGCCAATCGAGTCAAAAACATTTAAGCTCGTTTTTCATTATATTATGTGCATAATTATGATAAATTGCATCTTTTAAAATACGCCTCCAATTATGCAGAGAACGCATGGTGCAGTTTGCTGTTGTAAGAAAATAGTCTGGTACTTTTAAAAAAAATCTGCTCTTTTATTAATGATGCCAGCTCTGTAATGAGATAGCGACAAGGAAATCTCCTCGGCACAGAGCCTGTCAGCGCAGTCATTAGTCATCTATTTATATCCCCGCATGATGTTTCTCCAAGTGGATGCCAAAGCAATAACGCCGCATCACTGCTGTGCGAAATATATGGCGCATAAGCTCCTTGCCGTTATGTTTTACCATGTCATAAAATCAATAAAACGCATAAATACCAGAGGAAAGTAACAGAAACACATTTTATTCGACAAAACGTGGATAGAAAGCCAGGCGACAGCCCCTGGCTTAATCATGCAATAAAAGCCCGGCTAGAGAGCTATCAGTCACAATGTCAGATTAACAGGCATGATTTTTGACAAAGAAGGGGGAAATTGAGGTGATTTACGGGCCTAATGTGTTGAAGAAATTCTGAGGAATTCTTGTCTTGGTACATTGTAAGGCGTCACAAACTAAGGCACAACATTAAAATTAAACACAAAAAAAAACAGCAACAAACAAGCTGCACAGTATTGGTCACCATAAAAAATATCGACTAATACACAGGGCTAACCCCATATATGTTCCTTTATATTTCTCGTTGATAAAAGCCCCAAAGTACCGACCAATAGGTAGAGACACGTGGGAAGCGTCGATAATTAGGCGATACGGGCCAACATTCACAAAGGTTTAGCGTTGGGTTAGCGTTACTTTGTTAATACTAAAAAGATGCTAAACCTTATTGGGGGTTAACCAACCAACGCAAATATCGGTATGTTCCCTGGTGTATATGGAAAATTAATGCAAAGCAGCGCAAAACGCTGCTTTGCCTCACTTTGCGTCAAGGGGGGATTACATCGGTGGTACCTAGGAGTTCCCATGCAACCACCCATGGGTTTTTCCACTAAACCGTATATACTAACGTTAGTAGACAGGGTTTAGTACCACAAATGTATGCTGCTGAAAAACAGGCATTAAGTGGAGAAATGTTTTTCTTTCTCCTTGCTTTTCCGACTTTGCATATATGCTGCACTGTACAGCACACATACAAAGTAGGACACGTTTTTAAACTTGTCTAGCCATAGTATTTTGTACAGGAATGGTATACCTCCTGTACAAAACCTATGGTAGACAGGCATGCACCCTAGCACTATTGCGCTAAGCTGTTTGCCTGGCACACAGCAGCTGAAATCAGTCCCTGCGCTAGGGAAAGGGGAGGGTAGAGCCATATCTCTGTAGATATGGTGCTCTCCTGCTCCCTCCCTGGCACGCAACGCAGCACAGAATATTTAGCTGCTGCACTGTATTTCATGATTCTTTTAAGAATCTGGGCCATGGTGTCAGATTATGTAAATCTTTTCTAATGATTGACACAAAGGCAATCCCAGTGTGCCACTAATAGTCAGTACGAGGGGCCCTACAACACAACTGGTCAACAGGCTCATCTCTGCCTTCGACACAACAGTGCACAATGTGTAGCCTCAGCCTCGCAGACAAACATGCTCATCTGCCACTCAATTAGGGTATGGTGGGCATAACTTCAGAAGTACCTAAAGGTCACCACAATGGTGCTTGCTGCTCCTGTCTGCGACCACATAACATCCCCATTGAGAGGTGGAAGTTGGGGTTTACTGGTTCATAGTAGGGCTGCAAGATCAAGGGAGTAGCCAAAACATAATTACCCCCCACTTTGACCCATATACTAGAGGCGCTGAGTGAGCAAGAGTAGCAAGCAAGCCTGACACTTCTTCAGGTGCAGAGGATGCCCTCCTCCAAAGGGATTCTGAAACCAAGATAGCCATATGGTACATTTTACACCTGCAATTTGGCCAAAAATACAGATGATTTAGGAAATTCTGTAGGGGCAGTCATACAATAATCAACTTCATTAAGAGCTGCCTATTGTGACTGACCTAAGTGAGCATTCTCATAGAAAACTCATTAACTATTTAACAGTGCCTAGTTTGCAGAGTCAGGGTCATGTGAATAATTGCGGACGGCAACCTAAGAACTCAAATTCTAAATCAAGAATTTAAAGTCAAACCATAAAGGTTTAATAAAATATACAATCATCGAAAAGGCAAAATGATGGTTAGTTAATCAGGCAATTAAATAGTTTATAATAAATAGGTTTCAATATATGGTCAACTTTCTAAATAAATCAATAGTTAGAATAAAAAATATTATAAGTATAGAATCAAATGACAATCTGGCATGGGGACAGCTCAGAATGAAAGCAAGGAAATCTCATGGCGCACATCCCACAAAGGACACTTTCCTAAGGTTTTCATAAAGAGAAAGACACACACAACGTTGCGTGAAATGAAGTAACACTGACAACAATCAATAGATTTTCATAAACACATGATACAATAGCTGCAACACTACTGGAGATGCCTTCAAAAGGCATAATTAATTCTAACCCTTAACCTAAATACAAGAGAATGACACTACATCTTTGCATTTATTTAATGAAATGGTACTTCAGAGTCACCTGAAGGAACTATTTAACAGCGCCTAGTTTGCAGGATCAAGGTCATGTGAATAATTGCATATGACAACCTAAGAACTAAAATTCTAAATCAAACTTTCACAAGACAAGAATTTAAAGTCAAACCATAAAGGTTTAATAACATAGACAATCATTACAAAAGGCAAAATGATGGTTAGTTAATCAGGCAATTCAATAGTTCATAATAAATAAGGGATTTCAACATATGGCCAACTTCTTAAATAAATCAAAAGTTAGAATAATAAATATTATGAGTATGGAATCAAACCTTAACCTAAATACAAGAGAATGACACTAAATCTTTACATATATTTAATAAAAAGGTCCTTCGGAGACACCTGAAGGAACAGGAAAAGTCCTTCATTTTGTTGCAAGAGTGAGCACAGTTAGGAAACAACTTCCTCCAAAGTGACAAAATAATTTATATTTCGTTTCAGTACAACGCCAAAAAATAGATCCTATTTTTTCTATTTTCTGTTAATGGACAAGATCTCCAGAAGGCATTTTAAACATGAAGAATAAAACATTATGCATTTCTATCATAATTGCAAAACTGTCAGTATAGGCAGTCTGAGGCCCAGATATGTCAACTTGAGGCCTGGCTATGCTAACTTAAAATGACAACTAAAGAAACTTTATGCTAATTAATAAGTCTGTTCTCACAATCACCCATCTAGTGATTTTCCATTCGTTTTTACTTCTTAAGGTTTTCTTTTTGTAAGGGTTTCAGTCGATCATAGACTTCTGCCATGAAGTCATCCATCTCGATCTCTTTCTTTTTTCCTTTCCTGGTCTTCCTCAGCAATCACAATTAAATCCTCCTTTTAAATAAGCCACCTCTAGAAATGTTATTATTAATATTAGACCCCGCAACTTTAAAATTAGGTTTAAGATTTTTTTGTTAGTAAGTTAACACCAAAATTTCCAAACCATTCACCCATATTCTAAATCCTTCTACCTTATTGAACTATGAATCCAACTATCTTCCACACATCAGTCTCTCTCAAAAATATAGTTCCATTCAAAATATCAGTTATATTATTGCAATATTTATGAATTAGCAATTTATTATCAGATTTGTAAGTACAACACTGCTGAGCTTTTACTACACAACAGAAACCACCTTCTTTCATAAGCAAAATATCGTAAGCCATAAGATTTTGGATAACCATTGCACGCCTAGCTATCATTGCTTCTTTCGTTTTAGGTAATGCACCCACAGTATTAGTAGCCAGGCAATCCACAAAACCAGACAATATTCTTTATTTTTACATCATTCAAGGCCACACCAATTGTGGGAATTGAACTTCAAATATCCATAGGCACTGGACCAGAACTATGTATCACATTCTTAAGACTCACTTTACTCATTTCATCGATCAACTCCTTTCTTCTCCTGCAAAATCTTAAGTCTAGAATGCACATTTGCTGTCCTAAAATCTTCCTCAACTTCTTCTATTGCTTGAAATGTTCTTTATTCTAAGGGTGGGCATAATGTGCGTAAGGGACCTACGCGGAGAGGCACGGAGATGAAACCAATCTCCGCACTCTCCGCATAGTTCCCTTACGCACATCCCGCCTCCCGCCCGCCTCCCTCCTGCCTTAAATACATTAGAATAACAATTGTTAAGAGTAACCTTACCTTATCGGCGGCGTCTTCGGGCTCTGATCCTTCTCCAGCGAGCGTTCTTCTGGGAACTGCGCATGCGCATTCCTGCCAAGGAATGCGTTCATCATTACAGGACACCTGCTCTTCCACATCAATGTGAATTATCCTCTGTAGAGGCTTCACATTTGTGGAAAAGTTTAGAATCCATTTAGGACAGCAAACAAGTATCCCTAGAAGTATTCTCACTTCTCTTTGAGAAGCTGATGGGTTTATTTTCAAAATTGTAGAAATGCATTCTTTGTACACTTTCCTTGCTTCCTGCTCAATTTGGTGTCCCAAATAAATTACTTAATTTTATCGCTATTGCAATTTGTTTGAAGAAACCTAGTTTCTATTGTTACCCAAGTGATTTAGTAATATATTTGTATTGAGTCTACAGCCCACCTTTATCTTTGCTGCAATTAAAAGGTTGGTTATGTACTGGACTAATACTGAATCACAAGGTACATTTAAACTCTCCAACTATTTCTTGAGAATTTGGCAAACGATTGGCAGAATCTTCATATGCCCCTGTGGAATTATATACCAGTGAAGATAAAACACAACAAAATATGGGCTATCCACATGAAGAGGAATTGAGAAGAATATTTGACACAAGTCAATCAGTATAAACTAATCTGCTCTTGCAGGAATCTGAAACAATTTTCTATTGGGTTAAGTACCACAAGACAACAAGGAATCACTTTGCCATTAATTTTTCACAAGTCCTGTAATGTCTCCATTTTCCACTAGATTCCTTTATTCCCATCATCTGAGAGTTGCATAAACTCCCTAATGCTTCTTTTAGAATTCCTTGCTCTATCATTTTATCAATAACAGGTGAAATCTCCTCCTCTGCTTCACAAGCAAGCTCCTATTGAAGAGTGTTGGGATATACTACATTTGGTTTGACAGTAATCTGCTCTTTGATCAATCCAATTGCTTTTCCTGTGAGAAGTGGCAACATCTTCATTCTTGTTTCTTGTTATTTTATTCTTAATTTGAAATCCTCATCCTTTGTCTGACTACCAACACAATCCACTACACAGTGTGGGTTGCAGTTTACATAATATATCTTGCTCTAAAAAAATAACTGGACTCATCTCACCAATATTTACTGGGATTTTACCTGAGAAATTATTAGTCACTTATTTATTTGAAATTCCTATAACTTTGACTTCTCTTCCAGAGAGGGGTATGTTAGGAATCTCTACTGGTCTTACCCTGGAGCGGGTATCACCTGTATCAATCAAAAAGGATCCTGTATGGCCATTCACTTCTCCTTCTGTACAAACAGGGCTGCAATGGTCTAACTCTAGGACTGCACCAAACATGGAATCTTCCTTACCCCCAGACACAGTCATTGTTCCAAACCCAGTCTCCCCCTCTGCCCTGTAAGATCCGAGTGTTGCTACAAATTCTGGTAAATTGTCAGGAATCACTGAAGGCTTGTGCTGCAGAGACCTTGTTGAAAATTTTGCTTGTTATTTTTCATGGACTATTTCATCATTGGATAAAAGTATGTCTCCATTGAACTGCCTTATATTCCACCAGTTCTGCACTGAGGCCAGCAAGGATGGGATAGATGAATGCATCATTCCATTTTTTCTAATCTGATTCATTTTCTGCTGCATTTTGGGAACCATTTGCAACACATTTCGAAATAATACAATAAGCAAAAGTAGCAGTGGCTTAAACTAATTGCACATTCCTTCTAAGTAATACAGGGTAAGTAAGTCCATGGGTCAAACATTAAGTGACTCCTACAGTACCTTGAGTGCTCCAAACAGTGTTTGACACCCTGATTCCCTTGTATCTAATGTTGAGTATGGCAGAGCATAAATATCCAATAGTGGTCTCATAAAGGTATGCGTCAAAATGAAGCCCTCTTTTCCTTTTTAAGTAAATACACAATATTTGGGCTGTAACAATACAATACGATACATGCAACGCAGCAAAGACACTTATTTTAAACATTATACTCACCGCATTGCCCCAACATGGCGGCTGTTTTAAACAATAATAGAAATAATATGTTGTGGTCCCTTCTTTACTTTGGTTGACAATGCTATATCAGCGTCCTCTCCTCAAGAGCATAGCACTTTACTACTGTGCGGAGACGACATCACATTTTCAGGTCATTTTCTTTTGGAAATAATATACCCAGTTATATTTATGCTTTATGGGGAGGCCATCTATACTAAGTGATATTCATAATCATTTTTGTAGATTATCATGGCTAGCCTGGCTCTTCAACGAGGATATGAATACATTGGTTGACTTCATTCTGATGGGCGCATACCTCTACAAGACCGCTATTGAACATTTATACTCTGCCATACTTGCTATTAGATATTAGGTAAGTTTAAACATTCATATGTTTTTGGGAATTTTTACTGGATTCCCTTGGGTTAATTACATCATTTATGTTTGTCTGAGCTTTTGTTAAATCTATTTGATTCATAGGGCTACTGCAATTGACTCCATTACTGGATTGTTTGAACAATAACTTCCTATCATTCACCTATGCCCGTTTTCTGCTATCTTTCTATACCGAGGATTTTCAAGTTATTTTTACATGAGCTGTTGGTAGGGGACAATACTGGGCACATAATTGAGGAGTATGCTCTACTCAGTGGTGGATTAGGGCTTTTATCTCTAACATCGAGATCTCATTGAGGAGATGATATATGCACTTTTCTTAGATTTCTGCTTTATGGTTTATACAACATTCAGTATGTCTTTCCTACTATTTTGCTCGGAATTGGAACATTCGTCTGGTTTTAGTATAGTGTGATCATTAAGATTCAGCTATATTATGTACATTATGTATTTTATACTTATTGCAGTTTTGAAAAAGTCTGTATCAGACGAAACACATGTCTGATGCTCATTGTTTATATAATACATTTTGGAAAACTGGAAACCCAAAGGGTGTTTGCTGTACATATGTGTTGAGAATTGATGTCTGAAAGAACACCATTCAGGAAGAAGACAATACATACTTTTGAAGTACTTATTCGAAAAAGAGAGTGTAAACAACGTTTTCTATTACTGCTGGAGAGTGATCCAGTGGCATTGTATAATTGTCATGTTGAAATGTATTTGGGTTAAACTTGGATCAAACTTTCAATCTTTCTAGTGGCCCAATTTACCACAGATGTGGCCCAGGGCATTTTTCAATTGCACAATTTTAGTTTTTACCATTCTTGTATTTATATTAGTGTTAATAAATCTTTTGCCTGTATTCTGAGGACCACCATTTCCACCTTGCACAAAGTACACACCCTTACACTGCAGATCAACACCCAGCATGCCAACAGCAATACCATATTAGAACCAGGATCAAAACCAGCACCAAAGCTTTAAAACCTCTTTTACCAACTTTCTGGGAGAATTTAATCTGAGACATCATCAATTTCTCTTGGGTACTTCTCTATTCAGCATCACAGCAATCACTACATTTCTTCACATTGGCCTAAATTTCATCCAATGATTTGGTGTGCCAACACTTCATGCTTTGTTGAATATGCAATATAATTTAATTTACAGACTCAATCTGAACACAAAAGTATAACCAAATCCTGAAACACCTGAAATCGTGGACTCTTTAACTCCACACTGTTGTCCCTAAATCTGCATCATCCTCCTCTCATTATAGGCTTGCACTGACCCATTTGGATGCTGTGTAGATTTGATAATCTCAGCCCAATGTATTTGCTTCTGAGGAATCACTTGTTTATGCATGTCCATGACATGACAATTGTAGAAGGTTTACAGTATTGGGGCTCTCTTTATGATTCTTCCGCTGGCCACTGCACAATTGTTTTGCCTTTGTTCCATAAATCTGGAGGCAAAAATAGAAAACAAAGCATCTAAACCTGTCCAAAGCACCTGTGAAATGGTCACAATCCTTTCCACCTCGGTATACCACTTCTCTGTTCCTGTCTGAGCGTTGGAAAATTCTATGTAAATGTATAAAGATTAGATATTGACCATGGCACATGCACATATGCTCTTCCATGTACCTCTCTCAACTAAAACACCTTTTCAACAAATAATGCACATTCAACATCACTTTCACTCACATTTCTCTCCAGCCTTTTCTTCAATGATATTCCTTTTTTCTTTTTAGCCCAATTGTCTTTATATATCTTCAAATTTTCTCTAATTCTATGTATTATTTCTCTGAGATTGATTCTCAACGCACAATCATCATATCTTAGAAATAAAATTGTTAATTTCATCCTATATGAGTATTTTACTTTTATACAAATCCACATCATATTATTTGGCCAATTATTCATGTTTTTCACTAGCACTACAAGCTGCTTCATATTTAAAAGCTTCAATTCTTTTTCATTAAATATTAATACTTTATCCATGTGATCTGTCACATTACTAATTTGTTCATTATAAATTAAAAAAATCAATTTCCACTTCTGTCATCTCAGTTTGTGAAAAAAACAGCTCCCTTCTCATCTTTCCTTAGACTTTATCTTCTATGTGTACTTGCATACGAGTGTCACTATATGGTGGCAGTCTTGCAATCACCAAATCATTTATAAGTTAATCATCCTCCTCAGAACCACACTCTCCCTCCTTTATCACTTTCTTTCCCCATTGTCTTTTGTAATCTTCCCATTTGCCTGCTTTTTCAATCTCATTAATAATTACAGGGAAATCACACACACTTTCTATAATGTCTTGTCTCCACACACTATTTGAACACACTATCTTGTTTCTTACCTGACCTTTCAGCATCTTCTTATTCTTCCTCTCATTGTCCAAATGCTCACATTCATGCATTGCGTCATTGCACAGGTCTAGGATACAGCTTCATCTCATGCACAGCACAAATCAAGTACTCAATTTTTCTCTAATCAAATGTATCATTGATAGGAAATTTCAACTTTTTATCATACTCAGTGATCTTAATCTGTTCATGAACCCACAAACATGTATGCAATCCAAAGTCCAATAGCGTCTCATGAGGTGTTGTACCAAGCAGACGTAAGGAATCTCCAGCATGAGAAGGGTCTGAATACTTAGTCAAAAGGGCACAGATTGTAGCACAACCAAACTCTTGCTATATTTGTAAAACCAATTCAACCTATCTCATCATGACTCAGGACAGAAACAAAAGAACACATAATAACCCATTAAACTGAGCAAATAAACTTTGTCTGCTTTTTCCAACATTGTGAGGAAACCAAACTCTCTATAAAAGGAACAGTACTACTAAACACAATAAGATAAATTCTCATCCAGCAGTAACCCACCTTCGGCTCAGCATGTCTATCCATGTTTATGCTAAGGAATAAACACTACTAATTTAAATTAGCTCACATTCACAACTAGACTATTAGGGATTGATTAAAGCTTTAATAACCTTGGTGCCACCCCTTTATTTAGCAGACATTAATAATATCTCAAAATCTTAGATTCTCATTAATCCATAACCCTTCCACATAAACCTAAAGGCTTTGCACACAAATCATATAAAATCACAATAGTTCTTCTTCAACATACAATACAATATGAGACTCAATAATTTTGTGTTTCATGAATAATGTCATACACAATGCACCTCTAAAACGTCAATGCTTCGCAACAAAGAAATAATATACCCATGAACAGGAGGCAGAATCATTAAAATTACAGTACATCCTGGTCAGCCTGAACTTGTGACTTTGTCCCTGGTCTACCTCAACCAAATATCCATAGTTGGTGCTTTGTGCTTTTTGGCGCTATATTTCTCTTATGTTTTTGTCAATTTGCTCTTTATTTATTTAACATTTACTCTATTTTTCAATAGTAGTGTGGGATTTTTCTTCTGTTGTGTTTTTACTTTATTACTGTTTGAAGTGCTGCATAAATACTTCATACATTGCCTTTAAGTTATACCTGACTGCTCTGTGCCAAGCTACCAGAGGGTTGAGCACAGGTTACTTTGGGGTTACTTGTAGCTTCACCCTGACAATGATTGTGGTTCCTGCTTGAGTAGGGTTTCACTCCCCTCAACCATTAACCCAATTTCTTACAATGAAGTTCACAATTAACTGCTCAATAAGCCCATAAAACTATGTATCCATCAAATGGAGGTACGTAATCAAACTTTATCTTATTTCATTTAACTCATACTTCTTGTTTTTTCACTTCTCAAATGTCTCAAAGTAGTTTACACCAAATCTTTGGTATATTCCATCAAGTGATCGGTTCATTAGATCCAAATATACAGCCAGCCAACATGTGTTTTGAGGGACACAAACCATCTTCCTCAGGGCTGATAGTTATTGTATGACATTTGTCACAAGAATTTGATGTTGCAATTATTCTATTGTGTTTGTTTAAATTCATTGCCCGTATCGGTATCCCGCCCTGACTTCGAGCTGTCGGACCCACTCTGTAGTGGCAGCAGACTCCGGAAAATGCCTAACAGCCGAATGGATAGCAGGTGATATTGGTTGAATTCTCTATGATCGCCAACAAATAAAAGGACAAAACTAGAAAGCACCATAACACAATACTTCACAAGGCCACACAACAACACCAAATCGACACCACAACAACCACAATGCAATGCTTCTCAGCGCTCTCCTACTAATGCTCACCTAAAGCCATTTTAGACAATACCTACTGGAACACCAACATAAATCCAAATGATTCCATGACATAAGGATTAGAGGAGAAAAATAAATCTTGGGGTATGATGTTCATTTTGTTGGAATTCCATTATAGTTTAAATTCTTGTGACAGTGTTGCACTACCAAAAAATCACAGGTGGTCTCACAGAAAACTCACTAATTATTTACCAGTGCCTTGTTTGCAGGATGGGGGTCATGTGAGTGACTGTGGAGGGCGAATTAAGAACTGGAATTTTAAATATAACCTTCACAAGACAAGGATTTAAAGTCAAACCATGAAGGTAAATCAAAATTTAGAATCATAGTAAGAGGCAAAATATGGTTAATCAGGTAATTCAATAATTCATAATAAGCAAGAGGTTTTAACATATGGTCGACCTCCAAAATAAATAAATAACTGTAATCAAACACATCCTAAGCACAAAATCAAAAACCAATCCATCATGCGAACTGCTTAGTATAAAAGCAAGAAAAGGACATGACACTCACCCCAAAAAGAGTAATTTGTATAGGTTTTCAAAAAGTGAAAGACACACTCTCAACATGGTGGGATGAGATAACAGCCAACAGATTTACATAAGCACATGCTACAATAAGTGCAATACTCTTAGAAACTCCTTCAAAATGCATGATTATTGCTAACCTAAAAACCAGAGAATTACACTGCATTTTTGCACTCATTGAAAACAATGGACCCTTCAGAGTTAGCTGCAGGAACAGAAAAAGTCTTTGATTTTGTTGCAATGGTGGGTACAGTTAGGATACAGATTCCTCCAAAGTACAAAAGGAATCGTATTTCGTTTCAGCACAACACAGTAAATAGATTCTTTTTTTTGCTATTTTCTGTTAATAGAAAATAACTCCAGAGGTCATTTCTTTCTTCTCAGAATGGGTGCCAGGGTATTGCAGAATTCTTGTGAAAAGTAGTTAGCAGAATTCGGATTTTTCCATGGATGATGCACGATAGTGTAGTTGTACTCTTGCAATCGCAGACCCAAGCATTCAATACGAGGAAGCACTTTTGCTTTTGGATTGCCAAAGATAATCAAAAATGCTTGATGATCGATCACAAGTGTGAAGGGATTCCCATCCAAGAATATGTGGAAATGTTCACAAGCCCACACCACTGCTAAGCTTTCTTTCTCAGTTTGTGAATGAGCACATTCAGTTTGTGTCAAACTTTGGTTTGCATACACCACAATACATCTTTTAGCATTTGGGTGTTCACTGTGCTTTGCAAGGATGGCGCCCAACCTGACAGGGCTAGCGTAAACAACAACCTAAATATGGAGCGCTGGATCAAAATATGCCATTTCAGTATCATTCTCAATAGCTTGTTTGATTTTCTGGAAGCTTTGCTCGCATTCATGAGACCAAAGAAAAGAAGCATTCTTTTACTCAAGTCTCTTAATGGAGCACTGACAGTTGCAAAGTGTTGTATGTATCTAGAGCAATAGCTGGCCATGCCACGGAATGAACGTAACATGGAAACATCTGTTCGGGGACTGGCACTAGACAATCCTTGCACTTTAGATGGATAGGGTGTCATGCCCACATCGGAAAAGATATGGTCTAAGAATTTAGACTTTGCTTTCTGGAACTCACATTTCTCGGGATACAAAGTTAAACCCGCATCAGCAAGCAACTGACATACTTGCATGAAAGCTTTGTCATGCTCCTGTGTGTATCTCCGAAATCCATCATGTCATCACTATAATTGAAAGCATTCATGACAGGCTGTATGATATGTCAAATGACATCTTGGAATAGCTCTGCAGTGGAAGACACACCAAAACGTAGTCTCTTGTAATGGAACAGACCAACATGTGTACAGGGGTCTCCAACCAGTAGCTCGAAAGCTACTGTAGCTCTCCAACTACCTCTGAGTAGCTCACCTGTGTGCAGCCCAGCCTATTAAATTATAAAGCTTTTGCTTGGTTGAATTAATATACATATTGTGAGATTGAGATTATACAACACTAATAATATTAGTAGCTCTCAATGAATTTCATTAACCGTAGGTAGCTCTTAGTACAGAAATGTTTGGAGGTCTCTGAAAGGTTGTAATGCACCTGCAATTCATCTCATGTTCCAACTGATGACATCCTTTATTCAGATCCAAGTGAGAAAATACCTTCGCACCATTAAATTGTGTTATCATGTCAGCTATGTACTGACCTGAATGTCGTTCTCTTTCAATTGACTTTTTCACTTGACACATATTCACGCAGATGCGTACAGCTCCTTCACTGTCC
This sequence comes from Triturus cristatus, assembly GCF_964204655.1. Lineage (NCBI taxonomy): Eukaryota > Metazoa > Chordata > Amphibia > Caudata > Salamandridae > Triturus > Triturus cristatus. The sequence continues at coordinate 950,446,882 of NC_140585.1, forward strand.
TTTTTGGATACTACCACTACGGGAGAAACCCATAGAGCTGGACCAGTGGAACTCTCAATGATATCGTGCTTGAGTAAGGATTTAAGTTCTTTTTCACAGGTTCCTGTCAGTGAAATTCAGTTCCTGTCAGTGAAATTCAATTCACCTGGATCTATATCCAGGCAGTCTATCTGTCACCTATAATCTACTTTTTCACGGTATCGAATGGCAGTGGTGGCTTCAAGAAGGCAAGATTGGCTAACACTGAGGGTGGAGTTCTTTCTGACACTGACAGCTTCATCCATACCATCTTTAAGGACCTGTGCTGTGTTGGCCTCTGAGTCATCTTAGACCGCTTGTGGAAACTTGACCTCCCTTTTGGTCTCCATGGGAGCCCTTTGCTTTCAGGAGACCTTAAGAGTTGTTCTGAGGCACCACATGGCAGGTTTGGTGATGGGCTGCTTCGGACGGCTAGGCAAGCACAACCCCGGGTGCCTTAGTTGAGCTTACTTCCCCCAGCGCAATGACATAAGGGCTCTCTTCAATCAGCTCTGGTAAGTAAATTACTGTTGTAGTATTTAAATTTCATTGCTTGTAAGTGTCTCTTTGTGCCATCTGACACCTAGTTGATCTCTGCCTCACAGCGCTTCTGTTCACAGTGTTAACACTCCATTTGATGTATGGCTTTAATTTGAGTAGTAGCGCAGTACCTCTCTTTGCTACCTTCCCAGCAGGTTCCTGGCCACCAATGTGTAGACTTTTCAGTGAATCTTTCATTAACTTCAAATGTTTTATATAGAACTGGGCTGCACTTTGACTCCACAAATGCCATACATTGATTCCGAAATTCGACAGAGGCACTCGTGGCACGCATGAACAGTATGCTGGACCACAACAAACTCTCTGGGAGAGCACTGTCAATTGTCAGGTTACTTATCCCCATCTCATCACTAGTTGTAGCGACCTCCCCAGCCCGGGTACTCATCAACGACTACCCCACACACGGAGCTTAGTGTAGCGTGTCTTTATTCTTTTGCGTGCAACCGCAAACTCAACATTCTAAACCAGCATTCAATTGACCACGCTCTAATGCTTATGTCACAGTTCAACAGAGTCCATTGGGAGCCTCACAGATTACAGCATACAAACGCACATGTCCCTAGATTTTCTACCTTCTCTCCATCCTTGTTTGTTCCTTATTCTCTTTTTCCATCTCTTTCCCACTCTCTATCCTACTTTCAGTATTTATCCATCCATGGCAAAAAATAGACCAAGTGGCACCCACCCCAGCTCAAACTGCTCAAGTAGGGGGTTTATGACACACTGGTGAAAGAAACATTTTGGGAATGGAGAAGGACTCCCCCAATAATTTGCTGCTGCTGACCGTTTTTTTTTCTATTTAGAAGGTGAAGTTTATGTGGCCTCCTTGCCACTTCCAGGGTAACAATGTAACAGAGTGAATAATTGAAATTTGTATCTTTCATACATTTCATTTGAGTTTTTTCATTTACTCCCTGCTTCAATTATTTTAAGAATCCTTACCGAATTAGAATCAATCACATTAACTTAAGCATGGGTCATAGCAAGCTGACGTGTGAAATGCACTTTCTATTCCTCTCATTTTTTTCAAGGTGACTGGGCTCTTTCCAACAAGAAACATTATCATTGGGTGGTGCCAGGATGAAGAATGATAAATCTTATATAAGTTTTCATTATGCACACATTTCTGCATAATTTAGGCCTTCTTTTCAAAGTTTTTATGAAAAATGTAGGTGCTTAAATGTATCTTGGTTATCCACAACTTGGATTAATACATGCCTCTCTGATCTTCACAATACCAAACTCAATTAAAATTGGCATACCTCTGATAATCAGTTTGTTGTTCCCAAAGTATTTGGAGGAACAAGCATCTGAAGAGTATTGGATCAGATTTATATTGGACTTCTTTACACGGATAATGCTGTTTTAATTGCTAGAACCAAACTTGGTTTGTAGAAACTCCTGTATTGTTATGTGTGACATACGCACAAACCAGAATTGACTATAAACCACTCTAAAACCCACATAATGTCCTATGGCACAAGACCCAAGAAAGGCAAAACTTTTTTAATAAATGACATTAAACTTCAAACAGTTTCATCTTTTCCCTATCTGGGTATACTTTTTGATGACCAATGCTCATGGAAACAGTTAGGTATTGTTACTTCAGCCAAGTTTTCCTGCTCTGTGGAGGGCTTGTTCAGGTTCACAAAAAACACTCATCTTTAAACCCCAATATGAATTTTTGACATATATAAAGCTAAATGCCAGTCAGTAGCTACTTATGGTTTGGTAGTCTGGGGCACCATAGATTTTAAAGCTATTAAGGTTGTTGAGAATAATTGTTTGAAAAGATTGCTGGGGGTCGCACATAGTTCTGCAAACTATCCTTGCTGCACAGAACTTGATTATATCTCCGACTTTATTAGAATATGTCCCCTTCTGATATGGCTGACAATCTGGGTCAAGCCTGAAGTACACTTTAGTCACAGTGCGATTAGGGATTGTTTGAACTTGGACAAAGTAGGTCATATCCCTTGGTCAAGTTATATTAAAAATATGAACAACATATTAGGTGTCCCTGATTTCTTTAACTGTCCAGAGGCTCTATCTTTAGTGACTCATTAAAAACACTTAAAGACCTTATTTGGAAGTGGATAAGACATTACAAGCATCAGCAATAGAACTCTATCTCATATGGGCCGTAGCAGTTATCAGCAGACCCTATTAACTCAGTTCAGGATCAGCACTCTACATTGTTTGGTTGATTTCCCTGACCCTGTTAGGCACCCCTTGGCTCTCGCTTTGTTTCCGATGAAAAATCTTCTGTGCAGTGAACTTTGTACTTAATGTTGTACTGCAAAAAAGTTTATGATTTCTCTTTTTAAGGAGAACAACATTTCCGATTATAAGACAGCTATGTTTTATTTGCAGACCGTGCCTTCTATAAACAATTGTTTTGCTATTGTTAGTTTTAATCAATGATTTCTCAGGTCTAGGAAAACTAGCCTGTAAAGTATTCTGAGATTTAGTAATGTTTTTTTAAAATGTATATGCATTTTACTTGTCTTCTGTGGCTTTCAGTCATTTTTATATGTATTATATTATATTTTCAATTGGGAACTGTACGGCACTTTTTAAACTTTATTTATCGTGGCAAATGCTTTTTTCTGCCACCCTAAATTAGTAAGCTGTTAAGACATCCCGGGTGACATAGCCGATTCTTTATGCATCCTCCTTTATGGATTATTTGGAGATTTTTTGTTCCTCTGGTTTTGTTTCAACTTTGTGGCACTTTTTGTTAATTGTTGTATTATGATTGTAATTCATCTTATACATTCGCACTGTTATCTTTATTTACCTTGTTTTTAATTTCTATATTGTGCACTTTTATGGTTCACCGAACCAACATAAAGTTCTTCTTGACTGATGTTGGATCTATGCAAAATTTCTTCCCTGAAAACTAAAACTTCTTTAAAGTTTGAATATTCTATGAATATCCACTTGATGTTGTGGAAGGCTGTATGTATTATTGCTGAGATAATTAAAACTATGAACCTCACTGGCAGCTAGCCCAGATAGTCACCCAGTTGTAATATTCAATACCTTTCCTTTTTGGTGAGCATGACATTAAGTCCCTTTTTTCAGTGGGTCACGTCTATTAGGGTGATCTCCATTTCATGGTGTGGTGCAACTATCACAGCTGATTAATAAAAAAGGTAATTTGGGTGAGCTGCAAATTATCAATGAATTTATTTGCTTGATATTATGCCTAAGAACTATACAAAAACCTTTTTAAAATGCCTTGAAAGGCGAGTGTTTGGCTCGGGAATTATACTAAGAGAGAAAAGCAGTTTTAGGGACAATTATTCCACAATTGACCACTGTATGCTTTTCAGGTCAGCAGAAATGAGATCTGTTGCAATATTGGAAATCTAGGATGCTGCTTTGTAGATTTCTGACTTGCTTCTGACCTGGCAGCACGGATCTTATTAGGGAACAAGATTCAGGGTTTACATTTTTCCAGAGACCTACTATCTATAATCCGACAATTACATTTCAGAAATTGAATGCAGATGATTTGAGAAGGAGCAGCATTTTATTTGAATAAATCACAGTAGAAAATAGCTTAGTCCCCCGGTTTTACAGCCATTTTATCTCAGACCTCCACAGCATTTTATTGAAGGCGGACTCACTCTCCCCAAAAATACGAAAATCTCATCTACTGTGTTATGTATGTGGATGACTTAGTATTTATGGACTACACTCCAATGGTTTTACAAAGAAAATGTAAAACCCTCAGTGAATACTGTCAAGCCATCAGAATAATTATCAATGTAAAGAAGACTAAGACACCGATCTTCTTAAAGCTGGCAAAGAAGTTTGCCTGGTTTCTTAAGGATGTTTTTTACAGTACAGAGCCTACAAGTACCTTGATATTCACTACTCTGAGAATTTGGGATGCTGGCAGTATTAAAGATGTAAAATATCCTATAGATTGAAATCTTAAAATGTGTCACCAACTCTGCTCTATTTTACAATTAGAAAGTTCCCTTTCTGTGGCCACAGTAAACTTCTGAGTTAAAGAGCTACTGACAGTACACAAAATAAACATAACAATTATATGTCCTCTTAGAAGTCTGTGACACACTACTTTCAAGAGATCGTACCTATTTCTCTCAAATTTCAGAATCAAATTATACAAATCAGAAGTGAGATTAACCTGATTTGAAGAAAAGATCTTATAGAAAACATTGTTTCAAATAAGCAGTGCTGCACTTGTGATCTGAGAGTTAAATATAGTAGAACTCATCTTTCCTGTCTATTGTTTTGGAAGAGAGGAAAAAGCCCTTTGTCCTATCTTTAGGAAAGATCGAGTTACACATTGTTTTGAAGCATTAATCACTTCATTCAAAAGGAAATGTTTCATTTTTGGAATTGCCCTGTCCTGATATATTAAGCTAATACACAAAATAACTTTTATTAGAACATTGGAATATGGAGCACTCCATTGAATACAATGGAGTGCTTCGAGCTTCTAGAGGCCGGTAAAAGACCGCAAAGCAACATTCCAATGTTGTTTTACAAAGGCCTCTCGGAGGCCGAGGGGCTTTAACCTCCCTCAGACTCCGAGATGCCTTTGTCTTATATGTTAGAGCATTCTGCCCTCTAGAGACAGAATGCTCTAATAGCCTTATAGCTCTCCGTAGCTGGGCTATACCGGCCATTAAAGTCCAGCTCCCTTTAACGCTGGAGCTGGACTTTAATAGCCGGTATAGCCCCCTAAGGCGGGTTATAAATCTATATTAATGCCTGAGTTTGTAAAGTGTTATTGAATTTTAAATACTCTTGGGTGTTTTTGTTTCAGAATAAGGTATAAAAAAACTATTATTGTAGCTTTTTGGCTTATTGTAATGTCTGCCCGAGTGGAGATTCGATATACAGCAAGTTATTCATATGCCTTTTTTTTAGATGTATTGTTCGCCATATTTCAATAAGATTATCTTGGCACAAAAAAACATTTTGACTGATTGATTGAGCTGGTTCTTCAACATTACAACAAAGTGGTATTTAAGGTCTTGGCTACTAAGCCTTCCCCCTTGGCTCTAAGCCCTTTTTTTGAACGTTTGGGTTAGCTTGGGTTTAAACCTTCATACTCTTTTCTCCACCAAATATATCCATACCAAATTTGCATCCTGTTTTCCAGCATGCATTCTGATGGTCCCCAGGGTTTGTATATTTCCCTAATGTGGACCGAGCTATTTTTTGTTTTTGTCAGGAAAATGGAGAAAAAGGTGCTGTGCAAGAAAGCAATGAAAGGTTTCCTGTGCTAGGATCATCATTTTCCCAACTTTCAGGAACAAGCAGATTTGTATCAAAAACTTTCTTTTTACCATCATGCATTTTTCTAACAGGTAGTCCATTTTATTTTTGTAATACTTTATGTATTGAATTTTCTTTTGCATGCAGTCAGACAAGCGTTACAGTATACTTAAGTGACAATATATTTTCGAACACAGGTACCATTTTTACAAGATATTACTTTCAATACAATTTCCCATGTCTCCACATGGGTGCATTAATATTCTGTACATTTCCAGTGCTGTGAGGTGCCTCTCTTCATGTGCAATCAAACATAATCCAAGACACTTCCTCTTCCAGCCTAGATGCATTCAACCCACCTCAGTTCTGTTGTGTCCCTCCTGTTCTACTGCTCCAGTGCTATCTTGTGACATGTAAGTCCGATACGGACCCCATATATCTTTGGGACTACACCAGTTTGGGATTAGGGCATTGTAATTATACGATTGTGTGGAGCAAAAGGCTAGATCTGTGTACCATTCAGACAACTTTGGAAGCGGGCCGCGCATCCAGCGCTTAGCTATTCTACGTTTCACTAGTAGAAGCCCTATGGCCGCCAGTTTACGCCAGACTTTTGAATATCCCTATCATAGCCCAGCAGTGCGACCAGGGGGGTTCCAGGAATCAGGAGCTCCAACATATGCGTTAGGGCTAGGAATACCTTCCTCCAGAACTCACACATCCAGGGCACTCCCAGGACAGGTGTACAGAACCCACACCCCTGGCCCTGAATCTCAGGCATTTGTCATCATCTATCAGCCCATATTTATGTAACGGGAGAGGCGTGTAATATGCTGTGTGAAGAAATTTATAATGTATCAGTCTGTTGCGCCCATTTTGTGATATGGACTGGGCATTCGCAAAATAGATTGCCCACTGTACTTCCGAGATCTCTATACCTAGGTCCTCCTGCCACTGCAACTGTGTTTGTACAGAGTAGGGCTGGCACTGGCCCTGCTAAGTGTGTATAACATTGTGATACTACTCTTTGGGGAGTCAGCCATCATCAAATATGTTAATGTTTTCATCTCTAACGGTTCTGCCATACCGTCCCCCAGTATAGAGCGAAGCGCCTGCCGAGCCCTGTGGTTGTGTGCGACGTCTGTGTTAGGATCTGCACCAACATTGTTACCATCCCCCCATGAAAGAAGTCCCCCATCCGCTCAATCTTTAGCTTGTGTAGGGATTGCAGACCCGTCCTGTCATCGCTCATAGGAAACCAGACACACCATTCTATGGGCCATATTGGTGAGTATTTAAATCTAAGGTGCTGGGAGAGTGCCATATTCTTCAATTGTGTTCTCGTGCATCCACTCAAATCTAAAACACCGGTGGTCCCACGCATTCCACTAATCAGCACTCTTGGTAGCAGATTGGGACTGACTGAGTTCCTTTCAACGTCTATTTGTGGTAGGTCACAAGGACCATGGATCCAATAATAAAGTGTAGCACCTGTGCCGCCCTGTTGTACCCTTCTTAATCTGGGGCATTTAGACCACCCTCTGCGTAGGGTTTTATTAATATCTCCCATTTAACCCGGGGCTGTTTCCCAGCCCATGTAAGGCATATCATTAATGTGCGAAGAGTCTGAAAGAATGTTCTGGGCAGTGTGATTGAGATTTTATTGAATAAAAATAGAAAGTGGGAGGCGCTATCATTTTCATTAAGGCTACACGGCCAATAAGAGACATCAGGAGTCTAATTCATTTGTCACTAGACTCTTTCAGTTTTTGTATTGCGCGCTCATAGTTTTCACGTATAATAACTTCAGGGTCAGTGTGCACATGGATCTCCAAATACCGTACTGGTTCTGTGGTCCATTTTTGGGATGATCTGACTGTGGGGGTAGTCGCATTGGTTAGTGGAAACATCAAAGACTTGTGCCAATTGATTTTAAGACCAGAGTTCTGGCCAAACAGTGTGACTTCTTGGATCATGGGGTTTAGATTTAGTTCAGGATTGCGAATGTAGAACAACGTGTCATCGGCGTATGCTGCAATGACCAGGTTGTGTTGTGGGGACCGAATGCCCCAATGTGCATGAAACTCACACATGGCGCAGGCAAGTTGCACGGCCACCAGGGCATACAATAGAGGGGAAAGTGGACACCCCTGCCTAGTGCCTCTTGTTTTTGATATTGGTGTTGAGATTTGTCCATTAACCCTGACATATGCTGTGTGATCAGTGTACAATACTTGGACCAGGTGCAAGAAAACTTACCCTACCCCCACTTTTTGGAGAACAGCGTATAGAAACCTCCACTCCACGGAGTCGAAGGCCTTTTCTATATCAACAAATAGGGCTGCAGCTCGGATCTGTGAGTTGATACGTGCAATAGTGCCAAATAGGGTTGTCAGATTGCAAGCGAGCGAGCGAACCGGCACAAATCCGGTCTGCACTTGCCCAACCAGTTTAGGAAGCAAGGGTGCCAGTCTGTTCGATAAAATCTTGGCATATAGTTTGGGGTCGGTATTAAGTAATGACAAAGGCCTATAAGAGGCGCAATCCTTCGGCTCCTTCCCAGGTTTAAGAGTGGACTCCCGCATGGAGAGAGGCATAATGCCATCCCTTGCCATTTCCTCAAATAGATTAATCAAATAGGGTGTTAATTGATCTTGGTATGCTTTGTAAAATGCCACTGTCAGGCACTCCGCCCCAGGGCCTTGTCATTGGGCATACTCTTAAGGGCTGCCACTATCTCCGTAGGGCAAAGAGGGGCCAACAGCCTCTCTCCAACCGCCTTGTCAAGCCACTTTATTGCAATATGAGCAAGATATTTCTCATCTGTTTCTGCGTCACTGGGTACACGTATAGTGTATACATTTTTGTAATAGTCTTTAAAGGCCTCCACTATGTCGGATGCATTGATTACTAAGTCACCTTGTCATTGTACATTTTTGCTATTTCATTCTCACTTCTTGGGGGCCATGATAATTTAACCAAGACAGAGCTCTGTCGATCTCCTTCAGCATAAACCCTTGCCGTAGCGTATTTCCCAAAATGTTTAACCTCGTCAGCCGCCAAGTCAGTGAATTTATCCATTTGCAACCTAATTTGTGATAATAATTTTGAGTTGCTAGTTTACTGGAATTGCCATCCGAGGTTTTTCAGCTTGGTTTCCACCTTTTTCAGTTGCGTTCTAATTGACTTAAGCACTCCTGCATGTTTCGCAATGGCCATACCTCTAATGTAGACCTTAAATGTTTCCCATCTGGTACTCATTTTGGGTACGCTGCCTACATTCGTGGTGAAAAACTCGTCAAAAGCTGCGCCAAGCTCTACTCAAAAAACAGGGTCTAGTAGTAAGCACTATGGGAATTGCCAATCAGACACTCTGTGCTGCATGTTGCTGACGGACATCGTTAGTGCTACAGGAGAGTGGTCAGAGAGCGTGCATGCCATGTGCGTACAGTCTACTATTTGAGGTAACAACTCCCTCGTGGCATACCATTAACCTATCCTGGTGTGGATATCATGCAAGGAGGAGTAATGTGTTAATTCTTTGCCTAATGGTGAGTGGCTGCGCCAGACATCCACCAGCCCCTCCGCTGCTGCAATGTCAGCGATTGCTCTAGCAGCCCTGCAAGGGTGTCTTAGGGGACCCTTCGACCTGTCCAGGTCCAGGTTTGTATACAATTAAAATCTACCTCCCAGAGTTGTGGCATATGTGCATGTTGTGTAACTTTACTGTGTAAAGTATGATAGAAGTGAGGGTCATCATTGTTGGGCCCATAAATACCAACTAATAATATATGTAAGTTATCTTTTTGCTATTTAGTGTTGACATATCTGCCCTGAGTATCCACTTCTACCTCATGCATATGCAATCTAGCATTCCTGCATACCCAGATCAGCACCCCTCTGGCGTGTGATGTAAACCCCGCAGCTATACATGCGCCTCTCCATCTATTCACTGACAGTATCCCTGTATGGCCATGTCTACCTGGTGACGTTTTAAATAGGCTACTACTTTATGAATTTTTATGTGATTGTTTAGTCCTCTCACATTCTATGACATACATTTTAATAGAACCTTATCTTTAGTGTTGCGTTCTGTGTGCATTGCATTTGCTTTTAAGTGTATTCTGAGTATATACAGTGCAGAACCCTGCGTTTGAACAATACATTTCAAACACATTTAACCTTGTTTTGCTTCCTGGCAAACTGACTGTCATACCCCCCCCCCACCCACGCTGCAGCCTATATTTGGAAACATGGCTCAGCTTAACATTTTTCGGCCCTCCCTGTCCAACAACAAAAAACATTACTCCCCGGAGTGTGGAACACTTAAGGGGTGGCGGTTGCCCAACTAACTGTGCCCAAAGATGGCCTCTGTCCACCATGAATTTGCTATACCATCCAGGTCACTATTTCTGCTGACTTCTATAGATGCTATCTCTCGTTGCAGCTTGCTAACAATGTAATAATCTTAGTTATAACTGCTTGTTATCCCCCATACCTTTTGATATTCCACTTGTCCATCTTCTTGACATAAGCAACGCATTTACTTATTTAGAGTTGTATCACCATTTATGTTGTTGCACTTCGCATAGCAAATCTAGAAGAGTTCCTTTGCTGGCAATCAGGTTATTCGGAGTCTTTTTGTGGCTCATCTTCCCTCCGGCGGACTTCTGTGACAGGGTCCTCTTGCACTCCTTGTTATGATTCTGGAGTTCCTGGTGTGGTGCTTGTGGGTCAGTGTAAATCTTGTTTTTGCCATTGAAAGTCATCCTTAATCTAGCTGGATATAACATGGTGTAATAGAATTTCAGTTCTCTAAGTTTTCTTTTCACAAGTGTGAATTGTCTACGTGCCTCTTGCACCTGTGGCGTAAAATTCGGAAAGAGGGCCAGATCAGAACCTTCATATTTTTGGTCTCGCAACTCCCTGGCGCGTTGTACTGCTGCATCCCTATCTCTGCAATTCAGTAATCTAGCCACCATGGGCCTAATGGGGGTCCCAGGAGGAGGCCTAGGGGCTAGCAACTGGTGCTCGTGCTCTACTATGAAAACGGAAGAGAATATTGCGCGGCCCAATAAAGACACCAAGAGCTGTTCTGTAAATGACTCCATGTTTCCCGTCGCTGTGGACTCGGGCAGGCCTAGTATGTGCATGTTGTTGTGCCGGGAGTGTGCCTCCGAATCTTCGGTCTTATTCCGTAGTGCCACCAGGGTTTTTTCCACTTGTTTCTGTGCTGATCCCATCTCGGTTTGTGCATCCTCTGCCTCAGAGATCCGGCGCTCTGCCATATCCAGTCTTTCGGCATGTTTGTCTGCGCGTTCAGACATTTGGTCCCTTTTGAAAGCTAAAGAGTAAATTTTGCTGTCTATGGAGGCCAAACGTTGCATGGACGCTAAAATATGATCAAGGTCCTCATTGGTATCAGCAGCATTGTCTGCTTGTTCAGGAGGAGAGGATGCTGTGTCTTCCTCGCCCGCCCCCGTAGTCTTATGTTTTTCAAAAGTAATCTTAGTTTGCGCCTTGTCAGTTTTAACCATGGCTTGGTCTGTTCCGTACCACCTAAGGGGGGGCAAGGCTCCTGGGGGTGAGCACGACGCAATGGGGTCAACTAGCTGTGCAGGGGCCTCTCATACCACACCTCAGCAAGTGTCTTAAGCTGCAGGGGCCCTCAATGTACTCCGGCTATTGGTAGTGTGTTGTGGATGAACTGCGCAGGGGGGTCCCTGTGATGGCCCAGAACGACTGCTGCTATTAATAATCTGGTGGGGGACCAGGGGGAGAGGTCCCCAGCAATCCCATGGGGGCTAAATACGGAGTCTTCAGGGAGTGCGCATGTCTAAACACGCGTCTTATGCCACACTCAATATGCCCTCTGGCAAAGGCCCGGCCCCCACTCCCACAGCACACGTACCGTACTTCCCGGCCTCCTGAGCCACAGTCGAGACGTCACAGGACCTTTTCCAAGCCATGTCCAGATCGTGGAGGTGCATCCCCCAGGGCGCATCCGGCTGATGACAAGGAGCGTGACCCACGGTCCCCGAGGCAGCAACACTATCACCTGGGTCACGGAAGAGCCCTGGGGCACGGTTACAGCCACGAAATCCAGGGCGTGTGCATGATAGCCTCGGGTGCCTCCGATTTCTCAGCAATACTTCTCCGGGAACCGCTCTCCGCCAGGCCCTGTCCCAGGTCACAAAGACGCCACTCCTGCGGCACAGTCAACTGATGTTGAGGAGAGTGACCCCCAGTACCCACGGCGGCAGCATAATCGCCAGGGTCCCGGAGGAGTCCCAGAGAGTGACCACAGCCCAGCGAGCCAGGGCATCCACAATATGGTCTTGGGTGCTTCCAATTTTACTGCCTTACTTTTCCAGCCGCCTCACAACGCAGCTTGTGTTGTAGGATGCTGCAGAGGGCTCGTAATCACGTCAGCGACTATCACTGAGGAGGTCTGGACTAGCGGAATCACTCCGGCACAGAACCAGACGGTTAAGTTCCTGGATTGCACGAATTCCTGAAGTTTATTGCGGGCGGCACACGGAGCATTCGCAAGCTGCGGCCATCTTGTTTCGTTGCAAGCTCCGCTCTGAGGTAGTCCATGTTTATGGTCTGGCTTGACAGCGTTGCTGTCGCCAGACAGTTATGTGAGCATCACCAGAGAGCGGCTTTGGCTCCGTCCACATTTTGGGAGTGAGGAATACATGTTTTGATTGGGCAGAAGTTGTGTGCTTCCATAAGAAAGTGCTTGCCGTCCTCACAGCTGTCATCATTGTGTTTATTTATCCATCTACCTAAGTTTGAACTTTCAGGGTCAGAGCCATGACAAAAGAATGACATTAAACTGTCTGAGATAACTTGATAATTTATGTTTTTTTCTATGGCAGCAACAAAGATGGGGGGGGAGCAATCATTAACCTAAATGGATTTTTAGGCCTAGTTTGACAGTGCAACTATCACCTGACGTTCAACCTACATTAATGTTATTCTACAGTTCTTTGCTTTCACATAAATACATATCTATTCCCACGCTATTTACTTGTAATGTTTCACATTACCATGCAGCACATCTTTAAAGCCAGACCTATTGCCATTGCCAATGCTTCTTCCTAATTTTCGTGGTCTCAACGTACTTGCAGCATGGGATGGAAACAGGCTTGAAACCCATGGGGGATAACAGAAAACTATAAGTTTCTGAAAAGTAGACACAATTCTGAATTCGCAAGAGTTCATTTGTGTAGACATCTCAATCGTTTTCCCAAAGAAACAAAAGATTGAAATAAATACTTAAAATGAATAGGAAAAAAAACACCATTTGTGACATTATAACTTTTTGTCACAATAGCTGATTTATAAAAGCAATACACTTTTATATCTGGCAGACTCTTCTGGTCAAGGGGGTGTACAGAGTGTTTGTGGGTTCTAAAGAAACACGCAATACCCAGAGGCAACACCTGAACTGCACTCACCTATAATTTTGCATTGTGTACCGGCTATACCACAATCCATATGATTAAATATAAGGAATAAAAAATGAATATGAAGGAGAGCACTGCATTGTAGAAATGTTCACAAGATACTGAGATAAGGAACACTGGCTATTTGTACACCTCTGGATTTGTGGTTTGTCATACTATCATGTAATTTGAGGACATTCTTCAGAATAACCTCTTTCTTGCACACTAGTTTACATTTGGAAGCCACCTGGGCCGGACTGGCTACTGGGTGTTTTTTGCAGGGGTGGCAGGGTGGGGTCCAGGTTCACTGCTGAGGTGCTGATTTTGTGGCTGCATCTAAATGAACAATGCAAAACAAATAGCTTTAAAGCATACTTTTTAAAACATTTGTTTTGCATAGTTCATTAAGGAAAGCCTGGTAGCCTGTCTGGCCTGGAAGCCACAAATGCGTCGAAATTCTATTGGTAAAAACAAGTGTTCTATTATTTTGTGTTATCACTTGGGTGGCTGTGCCCATTGTCCCTAGTTTGATCTTATCCTGACACGGGCACTAGGTCCAGCCACACCAGTGGGGTAGCATTTGTAATGTGACAAATGGGGGAACTGTGGATGGTAGGACATTTGTGGGACCCTGTATATTCAGAAGGTTTCCATCAGAGAAATGTGAGAATAATGTAAGATTTTAGGCAGAGTTTTAGGTTTGCAGGACATTGTGGGTATGAAAGTATCATGGGACCTGTTAGATCTGGGGGTCTCTAGTTGGCAGGGTAGGTACCACTGTCCAAGTAGGGACCCTTGCTTCTAGTCAGGGAAAGGGGGATACACTGTTAAGATAACCCCTGCTCACCCTCTAGGTAGCTTGGCCTGAGCAGTCTAGGCTATCAAAGGCAATGTGTAAAGTATTTGTACCAACACTCACAGTAACACAGTGAAAACACCACAGATTTACTCCACACCAGTTTTAGAAAAATAATGTATCTTTACTAAAAACTTCACAAGACCAAATACTACAGACAAACCAACATATAATTCAAAAGGTTACTTTAAAGATAGTTCAAGAGTTTGCAGAAAGTACTCCAGGATGTCAAAGTCAGTGTCCTGCACAATGCGACTCTCAATGCACAAAATGCGACACTTTCGTGCCCAACAGTACCTGTAGTTGCGATAAGGTTCCCAAAAGCTATAACAAGGAAGATGGCAAAGGCGATGCGATGCTCCTGAGATCCTGGGGAGGCTTTGCAGCAGCCCTGCTTCACGCAGCAGAGGTGGATGCGCCGGCTCCGATCTGTAGGGGGAGGATGCGATACCTTTGGCTTTCGTTGCGTAGGTTTCTTAGGGGGAAGCTTCACGCACAGGTTCGATGCGACACTCTTCGATGTGGTGCGATGCGTGGCGCAGCGTTGCCTTCCGGCGCCGCAACTCTCGATGCGCCACGGAACGGGACTCTGCGTCGACGCACGCAGCGATTGGAGACTTTTCACGCACCGGCAGTGGTGCGGCCCGCAAACTGGTTCTGCGACAACCCTCGCAATGGCAGGAAGCTTCACGCTTCGGGACGATGCTCGACGCACTCGGCGATGCGGAGACCCTGCGTGTTGCGATGGTGCCGCGATGAAATTTTCCACGCACTCTCGTCTTGCGACACGCAATCGGATGATGCGTTGGGTACCAGTCACTCTTGTTCACGCTTCTGCTTCCCAGCTCCCTCAACACAGCAAAACGACCTCCTGAAGCCCCAAGACTGGGCAAGCACTCCAAGGCAGGTCAGAACTCTCTCAGCAGAGTTCCAGGGGAGCTGGTGGTGAAGTCCTTTTGTTCCTGGGACTTCTTAACAGGGAGCCAGCTCTTCTCAGGCCCTTGGAGATCAGAATCAAAAGAAGGGGACACAGCAAAGTCCTTCCCCTCTCCTTGGCAGCAAAGCAAAACAGCAAGCAGGCAGTCTTCTCCTCTTCAGTTTCTTCCAGCTTTCTCCTTGGCAGAGGTTTCTTCTTAGTTCCAAAGTGATCTAAAGTTTTAGGTGTCTGGGGTCCTCTTCTTATACCCCTCCAAGTCTTTGTCTCTCTTTGTTCCAGTGGGGGGATTCCCCTGCTCAAACCGGTTCCTGGGTGTGCTCTGCTCTGGAGCACCTGGTTCCTTTCAGAGTGAGGGGCAGGGTTGTTAGGCGCTCAGCAGGAGGTGGAGCCTTCTTTGTGCCAGCAGAGGCAGAGTCCTCAGCCTGGCCAGCAGGGGGTGGAGCCAGCTTTGTGTTTGTCAGGGGCAGCCCTATTCAGACCCAGGGACTACTCCTCCCACCCATCTAAAGCAGATCTCCCTATTCACCCTGCTGCTGACTCATCCAGGCTCCTGGAGCCACCTAGCACATCACCTGACACCAGTCAGCCAACCAGCACACAGGCACACAGGAAGGTTAAACAGGAGAATAGCTACTTTCTAAAAAGTGCTATTCTCACACAGTGAATTTAAAAACCATCTTGCTAAAAAGATGTATGATTAAATTCTGAACACAGAGATACCAAACTTGGATTTTCTATCTTGCCCTTATGGGAAGATAGGCATGTAAACAGCCTTCCCCATTCTATCCTATGGGCAAGATAGCCTCTCAGCAGTGAAAAACGAAAATGGCTGTAATTCACTACCAGGGCATGTTACACACCTCAGTACATGCCCTACCTTTCAGATACACTGCACCCAGCCCAGGGGGGTACCTAGGGCCACCATAGGGATGCCTTACATGTACAGAAAGGGAAGGATAAGGCCTGGTCAGTGGGTGCACTGGCCAGGTCGACATGGCAGTCCTGGACTGCACATAGGCACTGCAAGCAGGCCTAAGACATCAATTTAGCGCTACTCCTGTGGGTGGCACAATCAGTGCTGCAGCCCACTAGTAGCATTTGAATCACCAGCCCTGGCACACTCAGTGCACTTTACTAGGGGCTAACAGGTGAAACAAATATACCAATCATGGATAACCAATCAATATACCAATTTATACAGAGAGCATATGCACTTTAGCACTGATCAGCAGTGGTAAAGTGCCCAGAGTCCTATTGCCAACAACCACGGGTCAGAAAAAATAAAGGAGGAAGAAGCAAAAAGTTTGGGGATAACCCTGCAAAAAGGGCCGTTTCCAACACAACCCCCTTCCAGCCTAAAGCCAGGGTAGACCAAGCGATACCTCGATGGGATTCCCTGCTTAGGGCGATAGAACACGGAAACTGGCCCAAACAGCAGGGCACTATTCCTGTTCTATGCCTTCCTGAACCCGGTTGGATCTCTCCATCCATACTCTCAGGGTCCACCAAGCCAACCCATGTGGAACCCTTCTCCTCACCTGTGGACACCACCTGTGCAGCACCTAGCCTTAACTTGCTCACAGGTGTGTCCCAACAGACAGACAGCAAGCCGCAGTGACCAGTGACAGTGGTCAGGGATGAGACCCAGGCCTCATGCCTCTCAGGGCCCTCAAACCCCTGTGGCGTCAGAGGGTGGGGGGCGGTAGCCCCAGGTGCTTGGCACCCTTTGTCCACTCCCTTCCCTGTCAGGTCGGGTCTGACAACCTGGCACTGACCCACCAGCCCCGGGCCTGTATCCGGTGGCTGGACAGGAGGCTGGGGTAGGCTTTTCCATACCCAGTCCTCCTCTTCCTTGGGGCTCTGTACCCTCCCACCTGGAGCGGTACCCCCTTCTAGAATAGTCAGGGCACCTGTGGCAGGTGTCCTGCACCATTCACCCACCAGTTCAGGGGTTCTATCCTGCAACTGGGATCCCAGGTCAGGGGGGACACCCCGGACCTGGCCCTCCAACCTAGGGTCTACACCCTCCAGGTGAACCGGGGTCAGAGGCGAGGACTCCCTCCCTCTGCACCCCCTTCCAGAGTGCTGCACCCTCCCCACTGGAGTGGTACCCCTGGAAGCCAAACCGGTCAGGACACTGGTTACAGATGTCCTTCCCTCCAGGTCAGGCAGATCCTGAACCTGGCCTCCCAACCCAGGGAATAAACCCTGCGGTTGCACACCTGCCTGGCATGCCAGGACTTCCGGGGACTCACACAGCATCTCCCCGAGGGTGACACATGACTCATGTGTCTCGTGACAGTCTGCCTGGCGCAGATCTCCCGGCCCCTGTCCACCTGACAGTGCGCGAAGATCCCCCAGGACAAAAGTGGTGTCACCATGGTCACTCCTAGGGGACTCAGCCCTTCTGGCTGGTCCCTGACCCACTGGTTCTCCCACTGGGGAACACATCCCCCTCTCACCCCTCAGTCTGGACTTCTGCACCCTCCCAACTCGAGCGGTACCGCCAGACACCAGAACCACTGGAGCTCTGTTTACAGAGGCTCCAGGTTCTCCTGACACTAGGAGATCCTCCTCAAATGGCCTACTAGCACTGTCTAGGCCCCCAACCTGGTGTTCCCTTAAGGAACCCGCCAGGCCCTGAGACGGGGTTTCGGGCACCTTGGGACCCACAGTCCCACACTCACCCCTTCTCCACTGAGACAGGACGTGAGCCCCTACACCCCTTCCACTACACTGGGACCTAACCGAGCTACACTGAACAGCTTCCACCTCACAGGTCTGGAAGATATCTGGGCCACTCCTTTTGGGATCACTCCCCAATGCCTCTCCAGACCTTTTAGCATCCAACCAAAGGTCTGCCTCCAACGCAAGCTCTCTGGAACCAGGGAACTCACACTCCACCGGGTGTTGGCATAGCTCTGGAAAACAGGGACTTAAAATATGCTCTCCAACAAATGAATCACACAGCCCCCCACAGTTGTTAACCAAGCTACAGTTTGCCTCACCCTCCAGTGCCTCACACAAGTACCCCACACCACTCTCCTGAGATTGGCAAGACGGTACCTGACTGTCTCTGTCACACAACTCACACTCTTCTGGGCGGTCTTCACACTCACACACTAAGGTTTCTACCATGGGGGAACCCCTCTCCCTGTACCTCTCATCTAGGGTCAGTAGAGTGTCCCTCCCACCACTAGGAATATGGTCCCCTGTGCCAGTTCCCCAATCCACTTCAGGGACACTGCACTCCACTGGAACTACATCATAAACCTGAACCCCCTGGTGCATGTCAACCCCCTCCTTCAAGTCAGGTGCCACATCTCTGGGTATTTGTACCTTTCTTTCAGCACTAGAAACTACAATCTTGCTGCCACCATCTGAGCTGGACTCCACCTCCAACTCAGCAAAGCTCACTTCTTGAGCTAACCATCTCCTTCAGCTGAGACACTCATGGCCTCAAGCCTCTCGAGCTCCAAATCAAGCTCCCTCATCCTCAACTCATGAGCCAGAAGCAATTTCTTCTCCTCCAAGGCACGGGCATTCCTGCTCTCCTCCGCCGCCTTGTCTACTTCCGATTGCTTCATTTTCATTTTCATTATTTCCAATTCATGGTTTCTCACCCTTTGATTCTCCTCCAACTCCTCTGGAGTGAGACTCCTACTGGAATGGGAGCTGCCAGCCCTTGAGACTGGTCCAACCACGGGCAGATCTTGGGGAACAAAACCATCCTCTTCATTTGCATCACTTTCCTCTTGGGCCTCCCACCAGGCCTTCAAGACTCTTTGTAGCACATCCTTTCTGGCTCCGCTTTTCACAGGGCAACCAAGGTCTTTGCAGATTTGCCTGAGCTCCTCAGCCTTGTACGAATACAGATCTGCAATGGAAAACTCCAATTCTGCCCTCTCACTTGTTGCCACTTGAGACATGATGCTCTTGAAGAGTTACTCAAAAATAGAATCAAAAATATAGTATGTGGTTGTCTATTGGTCTGCACTCCTAGTGATGTACACCAATTACTGTGGGTCAAGTACAAATACAAGTTCAATCCCACCGCTGCCACCAATGTTAGATCTGGGGGTCTCTAGTTGGCAGGGTAGGTACCACTGTCCAAGTAGGGACCCTTGCTTCTAGTCAGGGAAAGGGGGATACACTGTTAAGATAACCCCTGCTCACCCTCTAGGTAGCTTGGCCTGAGCAGTCTAGGCTATCAAAGGCAATGTGTAAAGTATTTGTACGAACACTCACAGTAACACAGTGAAAACACCACAGATTTACTCCACACCAGTTTTAGAAAAATAATGTATCTTTACTAAAAACTTCACAAGACCAAATACTACAGACAAACCAACATATAATTCAAAAGGTTACTTTAAAGATAGTTCAAGAGTTTGCAGAAAGTACTCCAGGATGTCAAAGTCAGTGTCCTGCACAATGCGACTCTCAATGCACAAAATGCGACACTTTCGTGCCCAACAGTACCTGTAGTTGCGATAAGGTTCCCAAAAGCTATAACAAGGAAGATGGCAAAGGCGATGCGATGCTCCTGAGATCCTGGGGAGGCTTTGCAGCAGCCCTGCTTCACGCAGCAGAGGTGGATGCGCCGGCTCCGATCTGTAGGGGGAGGATGCGATACCTTTGGCTTTCGTTGCGTAGGTTTCTTAGGGGGAAGCTTCACGCACAGGTTCGATGCGACACTCTTCGATGTGGTGCGATGCGTGGCGCAGCGTTGCCTTCCGGCGCCGCAACTCTCGATGCGCCATGGAACGGGACTCTGCGTCGACGCACGCAGCGATTGGAGACTTTTCACGCACCGGCAGTGGTGCGGCCCGCAAACTGGTTCTGCGACAACCCTCGCAATGGCAGGAAGCTTCACGCTTCGGGACGATGCTCGACGCACTCGGCGATGCGGAGACCCTGCGTGTTGCGATGGTGCCGCGATGAAATTTTCCACGCACTCTCGTCTTGCGACACGCAATCGGATGATGCGTTGGGTACCAGTCACTCTTGTTCACGCTTCTGCTTCCCAGCTCCCTCAACACAGCAAAACGACCTCCTGAAGCCCCAAGACTGGGCAAGCACTCCAAGGCAGGTCAGAACTCTCTCAGCAGAGTTCCAGGGGAGCTGGTGGTGAAGTCCTTTTGTTCCTGGGACTTCTTAACAGGGAGCCAGCTCTTCTCAGGCCCTTGGAGATCAGAATCAAAAGAAGGGGACACAGCAAAGTCCTTCCCCTCTCCTTGGCAGCAAAGCAAAACAGCAAGCAGGCAGTCTTCTCCTCTTCAGTTTCTTCCAGCTTTCTCCTTGGCAGAGGTTTCTTCTTAGTTCCAAAGTGATCTAAAGTTTTAGGTGTCTGGGGTCCTCTTCTTATACCCCTCCAAGTCTTTGTCTCTCTTTGTTCCAGTGGGGGGATTCCCCTGCTCAAACCGGTTCCTGGGTGTGCTCTGCTCTGGAGCACCTGGTTCCTTTCAGAGTGAGGGGCAGGGTCGTTAGGCGCTCAGCAGGAGGTGGAGCCTTCTTTGTGCCAGCAGAGGCAGAGTCCTCAGCCTGGCCAGCAGGGGGTGGAGCCAGCTTTGTGTTTGTCAGGGGCAGCCCTATTCAGACCCAGGGACTACTCCTCCCACCCATCTAAAGCAGATCTCCCTATTCACCCTGCTGCTGACTCATCCAGGCTCCTGGAGCCACCTAGCACATCACCTGACACCAGTCAGCCAACCAGCACACAGGCACACAGGAAGGTTAAACAGGAGAATAGCTACTTTCTAAAAAGTGCTATTCTCACACAGTGAATTTAAAAACCATCTTGCTAAAAAGATGTATGATTAAATTCTGAACACAGAGATACCAAACTTGGATTTTCTATCTTGCCCTTATGGGAAGATAGGCATGTAAACAGCCTTCCCCATTCTATCCTATGGGCAAGATAGCCTCTCAGCAGTGAAAAACGAAAATGGCTGTAATTCACTACCAGGGCATGTTACACACCTCAGTACATGCCCTACCTTTCAGATACACTGCACCCAGCCCAGGGGGGTACCTAGGGCCACCATAGGGATGCCTTACATGTACAGAAAGGGAAGGATAAGGCCTGGTCAGTGGGTGCACTGGCCAGGTCGACATGGCAGTCCTGGACTGCACATAGGCACTGCAAGCAGGCCTAAGACATCAATTTAGCGCTACTCCTGTGGGTGGCACAATCAGTGCTGCAGCCCACTAGTAGCATTTGAATCACCAGCCCTGGCACACTCAGTGCACTTTACTAGGGGCTAACAGGTGAAACAAATATACCAATCATGGATAACCAATCAATATACCAATTTATACAGAGAGCATATGCACTTTAGCACTGATCAGCAGTGGTAAAGTGCCCAGAGTCCTATTGCCAACAACCACGGGTCAGAAAAAATAAAGGAGGAAGAAGCAAAAAGTTTGGGGATAACCCTGCAAAAAGGGCCGTTTCCAACAGGACCTATGCAAGGCACACCACCCTGGACTCCCCCAGTGTCTAGTTTTCAAAAATATCTAGGTTTGGTAGGTTTCCCTAGCTGGTGGCCGAGCCTGGGCTCAAGTACCACAGATATCCATATTGCTGATGTCTTCACATGTATTTTGGGGACTTTTGTGTTGTGGACTGTAGACCGAGCCACACAAGCAGGGTAGTGTTTTTATTGGCAGTAGTGTGGAAATGCTGGGTAAAACGAATTTTGTAGATACCTGCAGATTACGGAATTTAGGTGAGGAAAATAGGTGGTTTTAGGCAAAGTTTGGGGTTCAGAGGTCATTGTGTATAAGAAATCTTTCTGTGATCCACACAGCACTACCATTCTGGATCCTCTGGGTGTCTAGTTTTCAGAAATGTCTCGTGTTTGATAGGTTCCTCTAGGTGGCAGCCGACCCCATGACTAAATAGTGCAACCATTCAGCATAGTCCCACTCTGCTAGCCTATGTGGAAAAAAACAATACCCAAAAGAATCAAAATTTCCTTTTGTGTGCCAATGGGTTGAGAATGCTTTAGTCCCCAGGTGAGTAGAAAGTAATGAGGCTTTAGGGGTAGTGTTGGGGCCTGATATCAAGATGGACCAGTCCCCACCCATGATTTGATAAAAAACTCAAACATATCCTGGCATCCAGCAAGCTTTCTGCCCTCCCCTGTCCTTTGAATGCAAATTGGGACAAACCCACTCTCTACCTCTGGGTTACCCTATGACGTTCCTGGTGCTTGGATGTGGAGGTCACATCTATAGCATCTGAGGGGTTCAGTTATTTCTGGACTTTCTTCAAAATATTTGCTGCCAGGTTACAGTTTTTGAAGATAAGTAAATGTTTTGACAAAATTAAAATTAAGACATCAAAAGTATGTCCTATATTTGACTGTTTCTTAGCCACTTTCCTGTAAAGGTTTCCAGCCTGTATAACTTATTTATGAAACCAATGTCTGGAGACATGGACTTCTAAATTCTCCAGTTCCTTGGCACTATTTTGCTAACTCAGTCAATGTGTAAATTATTTCTGCTGGGCATCAAAACTGGTATAACAGATAATTAAAAACAGAGTTAACATGCTGATCCGACCAACCTGGGGAAGTATTCCACATGTTCACCGAATGCTCTCATTTCACAATAGCACAAGGTGCTAGATTATGCTCTGTGTCTTTGGGGATGATGTTATAATAATTACAGTTCAAAAGACTTTATTTCAATCACTATAGATCAAAAAAGTACAACATAAAAACAGACACCTACCGACATTAAAAAAAACATAGGCCTTTACAATACGCATCTATTGTCCATTAAAATGACAGCACAATAAAAACAATAAAAGTTACATTTTTAAGTGGACCGAGAATTTATCATACAAATAATTTAAAACCAGCTAAACATTTCAGTGGATGTCTTAAATAGTATTAAAAGACAGTAGTCCACACAGAATAATGCAGGTTACACAATACAATTTTCCGAGGCCCTACAGTGGTATAACAGCCTATGTACTATTAAGGGAACACTTGGCACGCCTGATCCACATTGCCATTTAAAAACTTGGCTGTACAGAAAACTAAAATACAGGATGTATCTGTCTGCATTATTCTGTATGCCTCCTTGTACTTTCCTACTCCCAAATTTCTACAGAGTGGGGCTATCCATTTGTTTCGAGACTGACTATACAAGGGGCAACGGGTACAGTTCTCATCCACCCTATCTCCTACTTTACACCATTTTCTTTTGAAGGATTTTACAGGTTGGCAGCCATACCTAAACTGTAAGTATAGTTTCCTTGCTAGAGGAGGTACAATTTCATCTATAGTATCCTCAAAGGATGGTGTCGGTTTAAAATCAATAAAAGCAGCTAAGAGCGATCCTTTGCAATGTATTACAGATTCGGTCTCCACAAAACCTCAGTAAACCGCTTTAAGGCTAGTTTTATTAATCTGACACAGTGTTTCCGGTTGGCCCCAATATGCACCTAGACGTAGGCTCTGTAACATGTTCTTGAGGGTATGCAGCCACAAGATCTTACTCACACATGTTGGTGTCATCAATTCATGAAGACCCACTCTATAGGCCTCAAGTGCTGCAGTAGACCGACCAGAGCCAATGCCAAAACATGAGCAGTCTAAGCTCAAATTTGTAAGTAACTTCTTTCAGGGCCAGGTCTAGGTAGAATGGAGTCAACAGGTGCTTGCCGGGAGATTTAACAGCGATCTAAAAAATGTATGTTCAATACTAACAGGTAGCTAGCTTTAGTACAGCCCCACAGCTCCGCACCGTACAAAACTTCATCCGAAGCTTTAACATTATAAAATCTCTAATGCCGGTGCCACCCGTCTAGGTGTGGTTTTCCTCTGGATTTTTGCTATACTCGCTGTATGTTGTATCGGGGATGGCTGTGCCCCCTTTCCATCTGTGGGACCAAACTTAAATTCTTTGTGAGTTTCAAGCCAAGATAATCAAACTCAGCCACTAGCTCTAAAGGAGTACCACCCACGTACAGCTGCTTCTCACACTTAGTTGTTGGTCTGGAAGAAAAGAACATGCATTTAGTTTTGGAGCTATTTAGCTCCAGACCCTGTCCCAAGCGAATTGCTGGAAATTGTTCAAACACTGTTGGAGCCCCTGAGAGGACTTAGAAATAAGCAGTGTGTTGTCTGCAAAAAGGAGAGATGGGGTCCTCTGGCCTCCTACTTTTGGGGCATCACACCCATCCATGCTCAAAGACTTTATAAAATTGTTTATGAACTTGCTGAAAAATGTGGGCGCTAAAATGCACCCGTCTTACTCCTTTATCAATATGGATAGCCTCAGTCAGAGCCTCGTTCTAACCCCACCTCACTTGAGCCAAATCATCCCCATGCAACCTTTTTAAGATGATCAATAGGGGAACTGGGACCCACATTCCTTCTAGAACTTCCCATAATGTTGCCCTAGGGACCATATCAAAAGCCACTCGGAGATTACTAAAGGCAACATACAAGTTGCCATTGTTGATGATCACTTCCTCCAGTATATAAAAGTGAAACAAAAGATTTGATCTATTGTGCTCACTTGGGGTCTGAAACCTGCCTGCCACACTGAAATGATATTCCCCTCACAGATCCAATCCTAGTGATGGGAAAGCACCTGTTTACAGAAGATTTTCTTCAGGGAGTCTATGAGGCTATATAGGCCTGTAGTTCACTGGGAGTGGTAACTATTTCTGCTAGCTTCTATGAGTATGGGATTTCAATGCCCGGGAGGATACTATTAGAGTGCAAATTAATATATGGGTCCCAGATTTCTGGGTTTTCTCTATAGAGATCATTTAGTATCCTATCAGGCCCTGGGGCACGTCCAGGAGCACAGGAATTAATTGCCTTTACAGTGAGAATTTCAAATTTTCAGGCTCCGATAGGGCACTACTAGCTGTTAAGATACCGTTGCCATTCGCCATCTTGTTTTTGTCTGAATACAGTTGGCTAAAATGTGTTACCTACTCTTCGTGTGTGTCCTGAGAGTCGGAGAAGCAAGGTCGCATTATCTTGTCACTGCAACGGATCTCCTGAACCACAGTTGAACACTCAGGCCCGTACGCACACACCTGGCCATACTTTAACACTTAAATCAGAGCTCAACTGAGCCCATCTTCTTTGACTGCCCAGCTAATATTTGTGTGCTGGTAGAAAGATTAGGCGCTCCTCATTCAAACAGTCCTGATGAAGACCCCATGCTAAGGCCAGATTCACCTAGGACTTTTGAGAGGTCGAAACGTTGACTACTACTACTGCACAAGGCACGACGACTGAAATTCGATGTCAGTGTTTATGAAATGCTATGTGGGGTAACTGGAACAATTCACCTGCATTAGGCCGGATTGGTCTTACAATTTGAATCGGATGTTTATATGTCACTTCACCTTTCCCTTGTCCACCACCTTCACTTACTCACTGTTACCTCAAGCACCCCACCCTTTCCTTTCCCAACACTAGATCACCTTGAAACATTTAAATTGCTGTTATATGAAGGAGCAACTGCGTTGCCGAAATCAAAGTGAATATTTGTCTTGAAAATAAATTGCATTCATTGCAGACTAAGCTATATTGGTATTGTGAATGCTTTTCCTTATGTTTTTTGTTTTGAAACAATGTTGCTACTGTGACCAATTTTTCATTATATTGTCATTCTGATCTGGGTCTGGTAGCATTTCAGGTAACCCCATTGATACATAACTGGATACAGAACTCAAGCAGAGGTTTATTCCCATTTGAGGCCACAGTTCCATTTTCCAAAATTCTTTGGTATCCTTGTTAACCAGGGCCTCATGCAGGTTTAACCATAGTGAGTCTTCCCACTCCCTCTTTGCATTTAGGATCACTTTCCTATGGTGAGCTCCAGAACTGGTAATCTCTGCTTGCGATTAGTTTTAATAGAGGCAAGGAGCTCACTTTTAGCCACTGTTATACCATGACTCAGGTTTTAGGCGTAGTTTCTCTTTTCGGTTTACCCAAGACATCCCTAATTTTCGCCCTTAGCATATCATGAGCTTTTACCATCACGTCATTTCTTAAATCGCAAAGGAGCTTTGACAGATGTTCATAGTCCTCCACAACACATTTCTTGATATTATATCAATAACAACAAACCTAGACTAAACCCTTGTTAGAATTTTGAATAATATGTATGACAGGACCTAGTCTGTAGGGCATCAGTTAAACATTTCCAAAATTGATGGCCCGTTATATGATATATGTTTTTTTTCTTTTTTTCAGCCATAGAGTAAATATACTCTCATTACCCCAGAGCACAGAAGTATATTGTGAGAATTTGGGTCATTGGTTAAACGGGCTGTTAACCCAGTTCAAGCAACAGCCACATTTCCAGTCCAGGTGAACCACAAATAAATGACAGTACATTAACCCAATGGTAGCTTGGCACAAAAGCAGTCAGGCATAACTAAGAGTGTAAAGTATTTATGCAGCACACCAACAGTAACAAATTGAAAACACAACACAAGAAAAATCCCACACCAATTTAGGAAATCAGAGTAAATGTGAATAAATTATTTGACTCTGAAATGACAAAACTACAATCAGTAGAACTGGAGTTTAAAATGTGTAAAGTTTAAGGGAAAAACAAGAGGTTAAAAGATCAAAATGCCAACTGTGAACATCTAGTAATGCGAGACCGGGTCAAAGTAAAAAATACGGTCGACAGGTATGGAGTGCAAGTTGGATACAAAAAATTGATAAGGCCCGGTCTGCCCTTGGCTTTGGGCTTAGAAGAAATTTCAGGAAAAAGTGTCCTAAGAAAGTAAAGTTCAGTGGGGCAAGGCTGAAGGCGGTGTCCGAAGAGGAGGCGTCATTGTCGTGGAGCAGCTGGACAAAGTCACGGTCAAAATTTCTTCTTTCAGGCTTGTTGGGGGCCATTTGTGATATGGTCATAAAAGGCTCCGACCCTCGTTCGGAGTTTTTACGACTGCTTCATAATATGCTTGTCAGATACCTTTCCGACTACCTCATTACAATGGAGGCGGTTGGAAAGAAATCTGACTAGTCTCTGAGCCCATCGGGCAGTCGGAATGCAGCCTGTAATCCCAAGGGCAGCTCTTTCCGCCCATGGAATTACGATGTTGGGTTTCGACAGCCTTTCCTTGCCAGCAGCTCAGACACAGAAAGTCTGTCGAAACTCACATTTGGGGGCCCCCTTGGGCTCAGGGGCTCTGTTTGGATGCCGAGGGGCCACCACAGATGCCTGCCGCGGGGTGCAGGGATGAACTAGATCTCCCATTTTGCAATCAGTGCATGCATTCTGGCCGGTTTATGGCAGAATGCATGTTCCTATTGTAACATGTAGGAATGCAACCGAACAGTAATCGGTCGTATCCTAATGGGCCGGTTGGGACTGCTGACCGGGTGTCGGTTGGTCCCATGACTGAGACAATGTCAGACGGAGGCAACTCTGCCTGACATCATAATCAGCCCCTGAGTCTCTTTTGCCAAAGTCAAAAATTTCCAGTGTGACAAAGCTGGAGGCTGTAGGCGACGAGAGTTCCAGGAGGCTAGTTACCCCTTTGGTGATGTGTCGCTGAACAGGATTTGCTGCAGTGGACAAGTATGTAGTGGGTGCTACTGTAAAGTCAGGACAACTAATGCTGCACTTTGGGTGAATAGACAAGCAGGTTGATCCTAGTCTTCTCTTGATTCTCAGAGCAGTTTTTATCCAAATTTTTTGTATGTCCCAAGTTCTGGATTTTGGCTATCTGGGCACCACCACTAAGGGTCCAGGTCTACAGGGGCAGGATTTGGTGGGTTAGGACTCACTCAGGGTGGGTTCAGGTGTGGGCTCAAGATGGTTGCCACCTTTTCTGTCCCTGAGGCTCTGATCAGGAGGCCAGCCCTTGAACCCTTGGAGTCACTCTGGTAGTCCTGGGTTCAAGTGTAGAAACAGGGCTCAGTCAGCAACGCAGGTCTCTGAGTGCACAAGGCAGGCTCTGTCAGCAAAGCATTCCATCCATGTGCAGTAAAGCAGGAGTACACAGTAAGCCACAGCATCAGGTAGCCCTCAGAGAGTCCATCCGCAGGTCCAGAAGGTGAACTCAAGAGGGTGTCTGAGGGTCCCCTTTTCACCCCTGGTGCCTTGTTTGAAGTAGGAGAATTCTCTAAAGAAGATTCTTTTTAATGTATCAAACAACTGAGAACGGCAGTATCCAGGTGGAGGAGAACGGCGTGTGGACCGAGGACCAGAAGGAGACGCGGGACGACATCGTCATCGTGGGAGGCAACTCGGAAGACTGAAACTGCTCTAGGAGCACTGTGCAAGAGACCGGGGCTTCCCAAGGAGACACGGAGACTGGGTCTTCCTTCACCACGGCCCAGGAGGGTCGTGGAGCCAGGCAAGTACCAACTGCATGCACAATTTCAGTAAAAGGGTTGTCAGCACGACTGAAGGGCACTAGGGAGTGAGCACAACTATCCCTGCACTAGTCATCCACAATGCTAGGACATTGGTGGCGGAGCACTTTTCCCTCCCCCTTGATTAGGTCATATAACCCGGTAGAAGCCTGAGCCCTCTCTGTTGTTTTTCCTTTATTTTGGGTCACCGGTCTCCTGAATCCGCATGGGAAGAAGACCCGGAGGCAGACATAAGAAGAAGAGCCAAGGAGAGAAGGCCACACAATCAGTTATCCACCAGTTCCACCCAAGAAACGTACTTCTTTTGTTTAGAATAACATATGTGCCGTAAACATACTCTAACCCCAATAAAAGGAGAGAGGAAAGAGAACAAAACCCTGTGATTGTCTTGCCTAAAAGGAAGGGTGGAAGGTCCAGATCAGGGTCCCACGACCACAGGGAGTTTAGGGCGTGGCAAGGGTATTATTTTGCCAGGTCCAATCAGCAGTTTAAAACTGCATTCAGGCTGCAATGGCAGGCCTGTGACATGTTTTAAGAGGCTACTTCAGTTGATGGTGCACTAAGTGTTGCAGGCCCACTAGTAGTTAATGTACCAGCTCTGTACGTATGGTACACCTCTCTACAAGGGACTTATAAGGAAAGTACATATGCCAATCAGGTGCGAAACAATTTTACCATGTTTTAGGGAGTGAGCACATAAACTGTAGCACTGGATTGCTCTCCCATATCTGGATTGTGCTTCCTTTCCTTTGGACATGAAAAATAATAGGGTCCCCTCAGGAATTATCATCATTTTTAGCAGTTCTTTTTTTTAGGCACTCAGATTAGTAACGGCCTTTCAGGACTATGGTCTGCTGGGTGCCTGGGTGGTTTTGCTGTCAGGTGGGATTCTAGGCCTTAGACAGGATGCATTGTGTGCACTTAAAATATTAGAATTCTATCTTCTGTGCTTTGACTTCTCTTCACTTAATTTCAGTGGTTATTGTTGCAGCTGGGATTCCAGGTATTAGACAAGAAGCACATTTCTTTTAACTTAAGGAATACAAGAATACTAAGGGGTCTATCAGGCCGGCGGTGCTTACTGCCGGCCCGGCGGTGGAGATCCGCCTGCCATATGTCCCTGGTTCAATATGGTGGGGGGCACCGCGGAGGACGGGAAGACCGTCCGCGCTTTTCCGCCGGTCGAAATATCGACCGGGTGGAAAAGGGACTCAATATGGTGGCAGTGTCACCATCCATATTATTACGGGCATTTCTCATGCCTTTTCATGGCGGAGACTCCGCCATGGTAAGGCATGCTGTAAATGCTACAGGGGCCCATTGCAGGCCCCCAGGGGGGTGGGGGTTGGGGGCTGCACTTCCCCCAGCATTGGCATTAATAAGGTGGCAGGCACCACGTGGTGCCTGTCACGTTGTGCAGGCCAATGCACCACGTCCCTTCACAACATTGTGGCGGGTGGTGCTGTGAGCACCGCCCGCCACAATGCTGTGAATGCGGGATGCCACTGCCACGGTGGTAGTGGCATCCTAATTGGCGGTGCGGGACCGCTGCGCCACTGGCGGCCCGTCCCGGCACCGCTAGGGTGTCCGCCCGCCATCCTAATGGGCCCCTAACTTCTGTGCTTTAAAGATTTTTAGTGGTTATTTTTCTGCTGGGATTCCAGGTATTGGATATTCAGAGGATGTAAGTGATGTGAATCCAGCAATCACCCACTCTGCCTCTCTAAATACCCCTAACAACTAATTTTGTCCTCATCTTCCCTACATAATAGCTCTACTTTCTTCTCACCAGCCAACTACACTCTCTTCTATAACTTTTCTATCACCCTCTTAGAGATGGATACAGAAAAATCTGCCAGGGAAAGTTAGCCGAGTCGGACCAAGGCAACCTCAATAAAACTATGAAACCATGTGATTTACTGGTCAACTTCCATTACTAAACTGAAAAAGAGGAGGTGCTACAGGTCACAAGGAAAATGAGCAATCTGTGCATTCAGACCTTCACCTGCACTGTTTTCAAAATGTTTTTGCAAACTATGCTGAAGAGAGAATCAGCCCTTAGTCCAATTACTGAGGAAGGGAAATCCAAAAGAAATATGCTACAAATGGACCTAGACATTTGGGATCACATTTGAATGTGGGTGTGAGATGCATTACTTTATGAACAGAGCTGAAGCTGCAAGAATTGCGGGCAGTGAAGTAACGGGTTCGGAATCCACAACTGAGAGTGCTGAAGATGAAAACAATACAGGGCCTTCAGCAGAAGACCAAAATTACTCGAAAACTGCAGGGATGAAGAGGTGGTCTCCAACAATAGTAGGAAATGCATAGGGGTGCAGTACTGTTTTTTTATTTTCACACTTTTCAGGAGAGACTAGGTGATCTTGTTAGGCAGGGATCACTGACAGAATATCGACGGACAGAATATGGAGCAACAGGAATATCGAGTCTAAAACATCGAAGACAGAATATCAACAACCTATCTCTACAATGTTAAGTACAAAAATATTGAAACCAAAATATCGTTGCTTAAAATATTGTTTTCTAAAATATAGTTTTTTTAAATATCTTAAACAATAAATATAATTAATAATAACACAGTTAGAATTATTTAAAAATTATAACAACTGATAAATGATAAATGTAACATAAAAAATAAGCATACCTATTTAATTTTTTTTGTATATATAGTAACTTAATAATATTAATAAATAATTATTTTATTTAATTATAAAATGTTAGAAACATAAGAAAAGTAATAAATACATATACATATACTGTAATATAATCCGAGATCCTCCTTACGGTGCGCTCTCAGACAGCAAATAACGCAGAAACAGCGGACTTCAATCCAAATGCAATTGGGGGTTTATTTTAGTCATAAACCCGCCGTGACGCGTTTCGCCACCATCGTGGCTAGTTCACACAGTGTGAAAAATGTGAGACACCATTACATACTTTTGCCTATCATAGTCATCGAGAGAGGACTTACACATCCGAATGCATAGTAGATGAAAACAAAACAAAGGATACAAGTAGGGCGCCATCTTAACAAGTGCAGATGTAATAGTTAAAGAATATTTTACTGGTATCCATACCTGCCCTGTAGCGTGATTGTTAGTCTTATGCAATTGCTAGTTCTCACAAACATTTTTGTCAATAAAGTTGCTTGCAAAGGGTGATAATAGAAATATCTTAGAAAACTTGCATGAATGTCAATATAAATTCAAAAGATGGTAGTTATCCCATATTTTTCATATTCTTCGTGTTTTTGTCATGCAAAACATGTACAATACAAAACTCTTGCACTTATGTAACACAAACGTAAAATTAATAAATTGGTGCGTTTTTGATACATATTAATCGGTCTATGTAATGTATTTACCTTGTTAGAGGGTAATAGCCAAGTCAGCATATTGTCAAAGTCTATAGGTCACAACACCGAAATGTATCCTTCATCTCTTGTTGTACATTTAAATGAAATACGAAGCTATACAATCGCCATCTTGCTACATTTTGCGAACACTTATTGGAACAACATATTCTTCCTTATTGTGTCCTATCCCTCATTTTTGGCTATGTCAGCATTTCACTAATAGAATCATCAGTTATACCCAAATAGTGGGTGATCACAGACTTGAAGTTCAATCTAATCTGATGTTATGAGAGGCTATCGGTGCATGGTGTCATCTTCACCCCCTTATTTCACCTCATCGTGTATCAACATATAAATAACAATTTGATCTTATCTCACACACAGAACGTCGGATGATCTGAAGAAAAGGGTAGGGATCTCGATTTTGGTCAGCCACATACCCCTTCCTTTTCTTCCTGTTGAGAAGACAATAAATAAATATTTACATTAGTACTCCTAACAAAATTACACTAAGTTAAGAACGATATTCATTCATTATAGAGGTGTATCGCCATTTCCTCATCAAGGTTATGGCCATTTGGAAATAGAGTACACATACTTATTATGTGCCTTGATTCTCGCTGTCTAAGTCTTAAAACTCTGTTCCCTCCTCTAGCTCTGGGTAGGATCGGTTCAATGGCAAAGTACGTGAGTTTTGAAAAGTCTGAAAAATGATGACTTGCAAAGTGACGGGCAATAGGATACTATACAAGCACAAAGATGAGGGTAGAGGCTGATTGAATCCGCACCCAGCAAATGTCAGTGGTTCTCGTAATCAGTGAATAGTGGTGCACGAAACCAGAGAGTACTCCCCTCTTTACTCCCAAAAGTGTAGGATAAAATCCTACATCAACATATATAGACACAGGTGGTTCAGCACTATACACTATACACTTATCATATAATCAGAGCATGTGGCACAAATTATAGAGATTTTCTTCTTTATTTCTCTTGGTTGAAGATTTCTTGTAATTCATATGTTCACATAGCCGTAGCCAACGCGTTTCGTCTCACACGAGACTTCTTCAGGGCTACCAAGAAAACATATATAAAAACAATCTCAAATCTCTCATTTTATAGTAATTCTTCCAAACATATTATAAAAATATATATACTATTTCATTAAAAATCACCGCACCTCTAACAATTCAATTCCTTTGCTAACAATCAGACAAAAAGGCCTAGGTATACTACGATAGAAAAAACCTTATTATCAATGCATCATGTGTATCTTGCATCATATGTTCATCACATTATTGACTTCATAGTTATATGTATGGCTTTCCATAGGCACCAGTATATTACATCGTTCCAACGAAGTTTAGCACAACTATTTAGTCAATTATATTGAACCTTCAAGGGCATAGTCATTAGAGGCATGCATATTGTTTTAATTACATCAGGACTATTCTAGTTTGTCGCATAATACAGGATAAGTACCAAAGAGGAAGTCCCATTATGTATAGACACTATCTATTTAATGTTTTCCAGTATATCTGTTTCATTTCCCTAAAGTTTTTCCAACTAAAAAAGTCGTCACTATATATTAATTAATATACATAACATTTATATATCTTGCATACCTCAAATATATCATGAATATGATCCTTTTGTAATGGCGATTTCCTATGGTATGGATTCTGCGATGAATGCTTCTCAAAGCCACATATTATTCTAAAAGAAAGATTATCTTACATGTATATACATGCAGTCATAATGTTTAACACAATATTTCTTATCACCAAATGTCATAACTGAACTAGAATATAATCGCGCAGTCCGCCTACTGTTCATTCAATTATTCAAAAGTTGGTTGTCATTTTCATTTTGAGTACCATATAGTGTATTACAAATCAATACTATTTATGTAATTTCTCCTCTATTTGACTCCTGCGAGCTCTAACACCATGACATCAGCGCGAATACGATGTGATATATAATCTGGACAAGTTGCACAGAACACATTCATTCATTTTTCTTCAGAAATCTACTCAGTTTTGACAATATCCATTAATATTCCCTATTTTATTCTTAATGAGTAATTCTAAATATGATAATTAGGGGTCATGATATATGTAACTCATAGGACCGCCCTTTATCTATTATGCGCCGTTAATGCAAATACATGGATTACCGATTTCAAGGTAATCTTACGACAAAGCACTGGAATATTATTCAGGTTTTTTATGATAGACATTTGCTGGACTTGGCTTCACAGTTATTAATACAATCCAATTAGGGGTAATGACATTTGTGGCTCATAGTGTCGCTCTTTATCTATCCTAC
Organism: Triturus cristatus; assembly: GCF_964204655.1. Lineage (NCBI taxonomy): Eukaryota > Metazoa > Chordata > Amphibia > Caudata > Salamandridae > Triturus > Triturus cristatus. The sequence continues at coordinate 950,481,050 of NC_140585.1, forward strand.
GCCGTACTAGCGAATGTAAAGATTACCGATTCTGTAATGATCTTACGGCAAAGCAGTGAAATAACAGTCAGATTGTTTGTGATCTAAATTTGCTGGACCTAACTTCACAATTATTGATATAGGCCAATTGCTAGTCTATTAGTCGTTTGAGTTAATCAACCCATTTACTGTCTGCTCTGTAATCACCCCGAACCCATCTTGAACAAAATTACGGGTGACAGCGTACTTCTCCCTTCCGTACGTTCACATTCAAAACCTTTATGGTATGCGAGTTCCTACAGCCGATTCTTTAGATCACTTACTTCTGGTCGAATGATAGCCAGCATGTTCACATCATAGTTGCGGCGAAACCGCCCAAGCATATTTCGCGGTTTCTTATAGTCCGCCCCCGGAAGTACCAAAATCATGTGTCTAATTAGATGCACCGGTATACTCAACAGATATCGTAACGGATAGCGTGGCGGCCATCTTTGAGTGACTAAGTGTTCCCATATATCAATATCTACGTATATCATATTTTATGGGCAATGAAGAATGGTAACATTATTATATCAATGTAATACTGAATGTTCAATGAATTCTTTCGTATTCAAATAACTAGCGGACACGTTTACATATACCTTGTCCCGCGATGTAAATTTTGTAACCAGAGAATATACGATCAATAACTCATCGTTCTTTGTAGTTTGAGGTAATTCCACACCTCGGAGTGATGTATGCAATATTAGCTGTTCGAGTTAAATATATATCATGCAAAGTTATGCCCATCAATTACAACGTGCTAACACTATCGTAACAGATAGTTACGTAACGATGGTGGCGAAACGCGTCACGGCGGGTTTATGACTAAAATAAACCCCCAATTCCATTTGGATTGAAGTCCGCTGTTTCTACGTTATTTGCTGTCTGAGAGCGCGAGTGGTACGTCGTTGTTGGGACATACTGTAATATACATATAAAAATAATATATATATATCAGAAATTAAAATATTACAATTAATATTTCTTTATTAAAAAATATTTTACACTACATAAACTATAAAAGTAGGGAAATGTTGGATAGCGTAGGGGATACATTTACTATTCCCACTACAGAAAGTGCAACAGTAGGGAAAGTGTTGGATAGCGGAGGGGAATAATTTACTATTCCCTCTACAGCAAATGCAACAGTAGGGAAAGTGTTGGATAGAGGAGGGGAATAATTTACTATTCCCACTCCAGTGAGTGCAACAGTAGGGAAAGTGTTGGTATAGCGGGTGGGTAAAAATTACTATTCCCACTCCAACCAGTGCAACAGTAGGGAAAGTGTTGGATAGTGAGGGTAGGGACAGTGTTGGATAGTGAGGGGTTAAATTTACTATTCCCACTCCAGTGAGTGCAACAGTAGGGATAGTATTGGATAGCGGGTGGGTAACAATTACTATTCCCACTCCAACGAGTGTACCAGTAGAGAAAGGTTTAGATAGCAGGTGGGTAAAAATGACTATTCCCACTCCAGCGAGTGCAACAGTACGGAAAGTGTTGGATAGCGGGTGGGTAAAAATTACTATTCCCACTCCAGCGAGTGCAACAGTAGGGAAAGTGTTGGATAACATTATGTAAAAATTACTATTCCCACTCCAGTGAGTGCAACAGTAGGGAAAGTGTTGGATCGGGGGTGGGTAAAAAATACTATTCCCACTCCAGTGAGTGCAACAGTAGGGAAAGTGTTGGATAGCGGGTGGGTAAACATTACTATTCCCACTCCAGCGAGTGCAACAGTAGGGAAATTGTTGGATAGCGGGTGGGAATAATTTACTATTCCCACTCCACCAAGTGTAATAGAAGGGAAAGTGTTGGATAGCAGAGGGGAATCATTTAGTGTTCCCACTCCTGCAAATTAATTAACATTAATTAACAAATAAATAATTTTTCAAAAATAATTTACCTCTCACTATATTCCCCTATAAACGTCATTACCAATATTGTAAAGTATTACACAATTAACATAATCATTTAACAATTAATTAATTAACTAATAAACAATTAACAAGCAAATTAAAAACAATCAAAAACAAATTAGTTCACACAATTAATCCTATAAAATAACTTTCAATAAATATTGTATATAACAGATATATTCTTTTTAATTAAAATTCAATTACTACCCACCCTACTCACCTATCACCCCACAACCAACTCAGAAAAAATTACACAATTAACATATTTACGCATTATTTATTATTAATTTATATCCAATTAATAACGAATTAATAACATTGTTGAACACAATTAACAATATAAAATATTATTGACATAAATGTTAATTAATAAAATTCCTGTTCCTTGAGCGGAGAGTCTGGGTGCTCGGTGTGCTCGGGAGTCTCTTGAGGCGGCTGCAGGTTGCCCTCACGGCTCCTGTGTTGTCCTGGCGTGGCCGCGATTCCCGCTTGGTCCCAGCTTAGTGAAGCCAGCGTGGCGGGTCGTGGAGTGAATGGGCTGCTAAAACGCGGCATCTCCCCCTGGACGTCGGCACCTGGGAGCGCTCTCGGGTGCAGAGGGTGTGCGACCAGCTGGACATCAGGTACGAGATTTGGCGGGGCCACGAGTGTGTTTGCTGGGGTTTGCTGCAGTACGGTGGCCATTTGGAAATCCCGCGGTCGACTGCTGAAGAGTGAAGACTGGTGGGTGAGTGCGGAGCCCTAGAGGGTAGAAAGCAGATTGTGCTGGTTGACCCCAGGACTAGAGATGGCATCAAGTCACATCATCGTGCCTCAAGTTAATGCGCTAGTATAGACTCTGACTCTGCGCACTGCTGGAGATCACCGGCTCTGTCTTCCTAGTGGTCTCAGCAGCAGACATTTTTCTGCGCCTGGCGGTGCTTAATCTGACTTAAGGGGCCCTGCCGCAAGTACACAGCTCTCCACCTGGGAAATCCTATTGTGGCACAGTTGGGAGGACCGGGGAGTTGGGAGTCTTGCATCCCTGCTCTCTTGGGCGTCTGTGTAGAGGTGCCTGGGTTGTTCGTGGGGGGGCTCGCTTGGGCTTTTGTCTGGGCTCCATTCGGGTTCTGTCGGTGGTTGGTCTCCTGCGGATGTGCGTCGGCGGTGGTGCAGGCTGCCTTCACGGCCCGGTTTCCATTCCCTTCGCTCCCTTCGCCCCTCTCGGCTCGACGCATTGGGGGGTAGCGGCGCTGGAGCTGAGGAGGAACCAGAGAGTCGCGGCCTGGAGACTCCTCAGGGGTAGCATCAGAGGAGTGGTGGTCAACCTGGAGCAGATTGAGGAAACTGAGGTGAACAGCGAGGACATCCTGGAACAGAGTGTTTGTAGCGCTGGACCGGCTGACGCATCTCTTCAGCGACGGGACTGTGGAGGTTTGTGGGTCGATGGGGTGTCCAATATCAAGGTAGGAGGTGTCCCAGTTGATTTTGGTGTGAGCTCCGCTGCCTTAGCTCCTGTCTCTGCCTCTACTTCTGATTCTGTCTCTACTCCGGTTTCCCTCTTGAGCAATAGTAAGAGTTTTAGAAAGGATAAAAGGCGTAGGGGAGGAGAAGGGCTTGTAAGGGCTAAGTCCACTAAGAGAACTATTGACCAGTTTCAGCTGAGTACCGGTGAAGATCACGGTAGTAGTAGCAGCGGTAATAGTAGCAATACTAATTGGAAGGCAAAGTCCCGAAAGGAGGGGAAAATAGATAAGAGGAACACCTCTACTTTTTTATCAGGGGAAGTAAAAAAAAAGAATTCCAAACTAACTAAGGTTAAGGGACTTTTCCCAGACATTAAACCTAGGATCACTCCTTCCTTTAGGTCATACTTTAAGGTCCTTCCAGAAGTATTGTCTCTTGCGAGACAGGGAGAGGCTGGAAGGTTGGGGGGAGAGGCCGTAATTGAGTCAGAATCCAAATTGAGCGGACTTGCAAACCCCGCCTTAGAAATAGCAAAGTCAAAGCAGGGGTGTTTCATGCTGGTAGAGGTCTGTGTTTCAGTGGTTATAGAAAGCTCTGGGTCGGCGAGGAGGGATAACCTGATGGAGGTAGTGAAAGAGGGGAAAGAGGAGGTGGACCAGACATCCGAAGGGGTCTCTCGAGAAGCTTTTCAGGATCCATCTAAGGTCCAGAGTTTGGTCTCTGTGGGGGCACATCCAGATGGAGGAACAATAGTTCAAAGTCTAGAGGCTCCAACTCCAGAGGTACATTCGATCTCTTCCCTGGAGCTTCTTATGGCTTCATTAGCGGTGGACATAAAAAAGCGTTTTGAGGTCTCTGCCGCAAACCAAGGAGAGATCAGGAGCTTTTGTGAATCTCTGGATAAAAAAGTGGATCTCCTAAATGCAAGGACGGAAACACTAGAATCCAATGTGGGGGCATTAACGGGGCAGCTTGATGTTATGAAAGTGGATTTTGTAGCCCTGAAAAGAGAAGAGGGAGCCCTATGGGACAGACTGAAAACATTAGAAAATAAGTCCCGCAGGAACAATTTAAGAATACTGAACGTCCCAGAGGGGAGTGAGGGGGACAATCTTAAACCCTTCATGATCAATCTTCAAAAAGAATCGCTAGATCTAGGGTTCTCTGATGAGGAACTGGATAGGGATATTCAGAGAATCCACCGGGACCCCTTCGGAAGAAACCCGAATCGCTCTAAGCCGAGGAAAATCCTCATTAATTTTCACACTTACTCAGTGAAAGAGAGGATACTTAATCTATCCCTCAAATTTAAATCACAGAAAGGCAAGGACTTCCCTTTCCAGATTAGATCAGAATTGGCCAGAGTCACGTTAGGTAGGCAATGGGAACTGGGCAGGAAGTTGGAGGATTTTAAAAAGCTTGGAGCAGTGGCCCAACTTAAATTTCCTGCCTCTTTGAAGATCATGTTCCAAAATAAAATATACAACGTGAGATCGGTACAGGAGGCTGAAGAATTGCTTGTAAACCTACAGTCGGGTTAGGTATGCGCTATATTTTGGCCTTTTGTTCCTTGTCTTGCCTATCGTTCCACCTGCTATATGGACAGCTTATTTTTCTAAATATGGGGCTGGAAAATATAATACAAAGCACTCTTAAGTATTTTGTGTGCTTTTGGATGCAGAAAGCCTAGAGGGGGGAACAGTTAGTTCTTAAAGATAGGGAAGGGGGAGAGAGAGAAGGGACAAAAAGAAGATCAAGATGGTCATAGACAATGTCTTTCCCCTCTTCCCTTTTTCTTTTTTTTCTTTTTTTTTTCTTTCTTTTATTCACAATATTTTAGGTTCATATCTATTGCTTTGTAATAGGCTGGCTTAGGTATAAGTAGGTTAGTATTGCACGGTCTTTTTGCTTTTCTTGGCACTTCTGGGTGAGTTTTTCTCGAGGTGGATGTGGGTGGGAAATTTCAGGATGCACTTATCTGGACTTCATCTGTCCGGATGATTGGAGGTTGGGTCCTCCATGGGTGGGGGGTGGATGGGTCTGGGCTTGGGGTTGGGGTGGGAGGAGGGAGGGAGAAAAATAAAAAAAAAGTCCTCATTTTCGCCACTTTGGATGTGTCCATTTTTAGAGTTAAGGTAAAGGGCATAGGCAAGGCGCTGATGGTGATGAAAGCTGACACTGCATACTCCGATAAGGCAGGGAAGGGGGAGCCGCCATGACTTCCATTCAGATTTTTTCCTGGAATATCAATGGCCTGCGCACTAGACCAAGGAGAGATAAGATCTTACAGTACTTGCGGGATTCATCTGCGCAGGTCATTGTCCTCCAGGAAACACATCTATTGGAAGATGAAATGATCTCTCTGTTAAAGCCTCATAGGTGGGTGGGCTTCCATGTCAGCACAAATCAGTCGGCAAATATCCGAGGGGTATCAATTATTTTTAAGAAGTCAGCTAGGGCCCATGTCTGCTCTTATATAAAAGATCCAAATGGCAGATGGGTGATTGTACAAGCTTCAATAATGATACCTTTTTAACTTTAATTGGATACTATGGTCCTAACCAGGATGATCCTTCTAGTTTGAAGGCTATTTTTCTACATGTACTTGATTACCCAGAGCCAATGATCTTGGCAGGGGATTTCAATATTATCTTGAACCCTGCACTGGATAAAACTCCAACTAATAGGGCTGTGGTCTTTTCCAAGTCTCGGGAATATTTGCTGGGGGCCATGAGACAGTTTACTCTATCAGATATCTGGAGGGACAGATCAGGGAAGCAGCAAGGGGTGTCATCCCGGAATTTTAAATACAGGCACCAGTCACGTATCGACTTTGTTCTGGTTAGCTATTCATAAAGGAGCCTGGTTGAGAGTGTAGTATATTTGGCACCCCATCTCTTGGACCATTCTGGTGTCTTTATGACTCTGAAATGCCAAGTGCCCAGCCCAATTAGGACCTGGTCTTTTAACCGTGCCATACTCTTGGAGGAGGAAGAAGTTTCCTTTCTCTTACAAGAAGCGGCATGGTTTCTGGAGGTGAATGTGGGTACAGCTTTAATAACCTCAGTCCGGGACTCATTGAAAGCCTTCCTACTTGTCCAGATTACTAATAGGAACAAACAATATAAGGAAGAAATCACAGATATTGAAGCCAGGTTGAAGGACTCAGAGGTAGACCTCTCAGTTTTAGTACCTCCGGAAATCTTGCAGGAAAAGCGAGATAAGATCAGCGGATTGAAAGCCCAGCTTGAAAACATTCTGCATACTAGGCTAATGCGAAGGTGGGAAGCAAGCAAGATCTCCCATTTCGAATATGGAGAAGGAGCGGGCAAACTCCTTGCTTGGAAGAGCAAATCGGACCGAGCAAGGAGCTATATTAAGGAGATCAGAGATGAGAGGGGTACGTTAGTTATTGACGAGAAAAATCTGGATGCTTTTCAGGCCTTCTTTCAAACCATCTATCAGGAGGATGGTAATGTTGATAGCCAGAGTGCTCATAGGTGGCTTGAGGATATTTTGCTTCCCTCTCTCAGTTTAGAGCAACAACTATATTTGGACAGGGATTTTTCCTGTGCGGAAGTAAGGGAGGCTATCTTCAATAGTAAGAATGGTAAGGCCGCAGGGCCAGATGGCTTACCTTCTGAGATCTATAAAGCAATGGGGGATTAGGTTATACCCATTATGACCAAACTTTTCAATCAGATCTTACAAGAAGGCCGATCCCGCCAGACTCATGGAATAAGGCCATCATAGTTTTGATCCTGAAACCAGGGAAAGCGGCATTCAATTGTGGGTCTTATAGGCCCATATCTTTATTGAATGCCAACTATAAAATCTTTACCTCTATAATGGCAGCACGTCTGGGCACAGTGGCTGGGGATATCCTGCATTCAGACCAGAAGGGCTTTGTGAAAGGTCGCCAGATATCGCACCTAACTTATGATTTAATTGGGGCAATCGATCTGGCATCTACATACTCCATCCCATCCCCTTAGCAGCTATGACTTTGGACGCCACCAAGGCCTTCGACGGGGTGATTTGGCTATACCTGTCAGAGGTCTTGGAAAATTTCAATCTTGGCGGGAAGTTTTGTCGTACAGTAGAATCTATATATAATAGTCCCTCGGCTAGACTTTTGGTAAATGGCAGTGTCACGGCACCCTTCAATATATATAGGGGTACTAGACAGTGCTGCCCACTCTCCCCTCGCCTTTTTGACCTATACATTGAGCCATTTGCTCAACGGCTAAGAGATGATGTTAACATTCAGCCTTTTAGGTATGGGGAGTGGAAGAGGAAGGTAGCCCTGTATGCCGAAGATATTTTGATTTTTACTGCCGACCTAGATAAGGCTTTTCCAGCTGTTATTAGACAAGCTCAGGAGTTCGGACTAGTATTGGGGTACAAAATTAATGCTGCTAAAACCGAGGTAATGGTTTGGAACCAGGAGGTAAATCAGTATCAACATCAGATAAGCCCCAGAATGAGATATCTAGGGGTCAATATAGTGCAAGATATAGCCAAGATTGCTGAGTTTAATCTGACTGCGGTGGTGAGAGAGTGTGTGATTCTAATGAAGACCTGGGTCTCGCTCCCCCTTTCTATCATTGGCATTCTGGCTAAAATGTCGATACTTCCAAAAATCACTTTTCTTTTTAACTGTATCCCACTTTACTTTGAAAAATCACAAATTGACAAGATTCAGAGGGAGATTAACTCTTTTGGTTCGGGCTATACATTTTCAAGGTTAGCCTGGAAAAAGCTGAGACGCCGAAGAGAGAAGGGGGTCCTTGCCTTGCCTGATATTCAACTTTACGCTTGGGCCTTCCAACTCTCCCATGTCCATATGGTTTTAAAAATGCCGGTCAATATTGGAATAGGAGGGATGTTTTTAGCAATGCTTCAGGGTGCACAGCTACAGGAGGAGGGTTTTTTGTTTAAATTTGGGGATGTTAAGTTTTTCAAAAAAGTAAGGCTAAAGGTCTTGGAGGGCCTGTGTAAAACTTGGGCAGACTTGAGGAGGTCGGTCACTCTTGGTTACCTTTCTAGTATGGCTCCCTTATGGGACTCCCCTGGGGGTCCAGAATGCCTGAGGGACAGTTTGGCGATACCGTTAAGGGAATCTGGCCTGGCAGTTTGGGGGGACCTGATCACAGACGGCACTCTGGTAACATTGGAACAACTTAGTGAGAGGGTTGGGCCAGGTCTCTCTTGATTCAAATACTTCCAGCTGACTAGTTGGCAGCAGCGGTCCATGGAGGGAGTTCCGTGGGGCGGAAAGGTGGGGCGGGGGAGGGGCAGGGTGGGGGGTACTAAATAAACACCGGAATATGGATAATTGGAGGTAAGTAAACAATTAAATAAATAAAACGAATTTCGTAGCGCGCGCTGCACCGCATTTTGTGATGCACGGCGCGCTACGAGATTCGTGTTATTTATTTAATTGTTTACTTACCTCCAATTATCCATGTTCCGGTGTTTAGTGGCCTTCAAGATAATGTTACAGGTCACCCAAGATCGATACTTTTTTATGCTGTGCTCCTGGCTAGGAGACAAATATGCATAAAATGGACAGATTCGATCCCTCCTTCCTTTTTTGACTGGCAATCTTCGGTTCTGGCGAATTCCAAGTTGGACTTATTGAGAACTGGTAGCCAAAGGAAGAGAACTTTCTGGAACATACTGAAAACGAGATGGAACCCGGAGTTGAGGGAGTAGTTTTTTATTTTTATTTTTTTCTCTCCCTTTTCCGGGTCCTATGATTATGCTGCCTGAATACTCTTAGGGCCAGGATGGGAATTCCCCCCCCCCCCAGTATGGGGGGGAGGTCCTAAGACAAAAGGCCATCCAGCTCTAGAAGCTTGCAAAATAGAGTTATCTCAGTGGGTGCTTTGGTGTACACATTGGCAAGTCTTAGTGCCGGTAGGGGGGAGATCTAAACTCTTGGTCACCTACGCCTCTCAGCTTGCTGAGTGAGGGCACGGACTGCTTGAGTGTGCATTCAAAGTGAGATTGGCGGTAAATGAGGACAAAAAAGAAAAAATATATATATATTAATGAGTCGATTATAATTAAATTACTTCCCACCCTACTCCCCCTTAAAACCACACCCCGCTCCTAAAAAAATTACACAATTAACATATTTACCAATTAATTATTAATAACCAATTAATAACAAATTAATTAACACAATTAACTATATAAATTATTAAACACAAACATATTAACTAATACAATTATTAATTAATTAATTAATTTAAATTAAATTACTTTCCACCCTATTCCCCTATAAACCCACAACCTGCTACGGAACTAAAACGCAATATTTATGTTTTAAAAAAAATAATAACTTCTAAAAAATTATTATTATATATATTATAATTAAATTACTTCCCACCCTATTCTCCTATAAACCCACAACCCGCTACGGAACTAAAATACGCAAAAATTAATTAACATAAAATGAATAACTTCTAAAAAATTATAACATACATTACAAAAATAAGCTGTACTTTTAACACATATACTAACATACAAAACACACAAAAAAAACAATATTATTAACAACGATATTTTTACTAATGATATTACTAACATCGATATTAATTAAAACGATATTCCTTACCTGCATGTCGATATTCTGGTCGACGATATTCTTGATGGTCGATATTCTGTCATATCGATAATTAAGCATTGACATAATGGTATATCGATATTTGGACATCGATATTATGTCTGCATACTGTTATGCAGTGGACTTGGTGAAGAATGCACTCAAAAACCCTGGTCTTTGTCACAGACGTTTCCCTGATAGGGCTTAGCTGGCGAGAAGAAATCATCAATATCTGGGTCGTCTTTACATTGCACAACCCTTTATAGATCACAATACTGATCAAAAAAGTTCTTTAACGTAGGATGAGAATAACAAGAAATTGTTCTAGAAGTATCAGGCTATGCCCAGTAATGGTTTATCCAGATTTACATTTTTTCTCTCTTTTCTTTTTAAAATATATTTTATTAAGTGTTTCAGCTGTCATATGGTACACATCAAGTTTCAATTATACATTCTGTATCGCACTCATTCTGTGTCCCCAGTGTATTACTTCATACTTATACTATCAATTAATAGTATGCCATGCAAATACAATAGTGAACATTCCCCCCAAAATGCCCAAAACCCCCAACATCCAGATTCCCACCCCCTGCTGCAGATCCCTACTAGAGACGAAGGACTTAGTGAGTTGATGTTCTTGTAGTTAGCTATAATGTTATCCTAGCTGTGCTATCTCCCACCCTGCTGCTCCAATCCTTAAATTTGCTTGGGAAAGTCTGAGTTAGCTAGGGGTCCCTCCCGCGGCCTAATTCTGTTGCGCCAGGCTCTTCTGCAGAGACATCCCCGCTGGGGAGGACTCTCCTGAGGCAGGTTCTGTATCTCTTGCGCTATCAACCAATGCCTCCCAAGCCCTGGCTCTCTCTAATAAGCCAATCCCCTGTCGGGCCTTTCTAAGGAGAACCCTCCCCTCGCATCCCGCACATTTTTCCAACTCCCTTTTCCATGTCAAAGTTCTGGGTCCCGCAGGGGACTTCCAATGGCGTGTTATTTCTCTTTTAGCCAATATAAATGCCAAGTCTTGGAACTTGCTTGTGACCCATGTCTTGGAGTTATGAGGGAATGGTCCCAAGAGGCAGTACGCCAAGCACATGGAACTGGACGTTCTTCTTTAACTCAGGACATGCCCAGAACATATGGAAGAGTTCTGCCCCCACTTCTTGGCACCTTGGACATCTTGCGTCTTCTTTGTGGAAGAATGTCTTAATTCATCCCAGGGTGAGGTATGCAATGTAAAAAAAATAATTAACTGTAATCGGGCATTCTTCGAAATCTTAGGCATCCAGGCTAGTATATTTTCTGAAGATTTGTCTTCCAGTGTGGTGTTCAAGTTTAAATTGCTCTCTCTTGATGGGATATTTGGGGTTGGGGAATGGGAGGGAGTGGATGTAAGAGTCTGTGTCCAGCATAGACAGCTCCACGTTTTATTTAGGTGATGATATGGATCCTGGTACGATCTAAGATGCCTTTGCGTGCCCTTAATGCACACTCTTGAGTATTGAGAAGAGTATTTACATAAACAAATGACCCCCGAGAAAGGGAAACGTTGTGACGAGAGAACCATAAAAATGCTACATAGATCAGAAATAGTGAGATATATTATAACATTATTTATGTATGGTACTACACGCTCACCAAAATTCACTACATGTCCCCCATAACCGGTCAAACCTTTTGAAGTGGAGGCAGCGAGGTTGTCCATATATTGCATAAATGGTGGAACTGTCCTGATTCCTGAGCTAACTCTGTTTTGGAGAGGTAGCCCAATAGTTACAGGAAATACTGGGTTGTCTTATACCTTTAGATCTAAGCCCCCGGTTGAAGCCAATGCAGGGTATGTTCATTCTGGTGCTGCTATTTGGGATACACTTAGAATTTCAGCACGTGATACATGTTACTACATTGATATAATCCTCCACAAAGCACTATCTAATATGTCGGTTTTTTCCTTTTTTTGATGTTTATAGATTTTACTTTCTATTTTTACTTGAATATTTTAAGGGGGTTAGTATTTATATGTATTGCCCTACCATTACATTCAACCCTGACAACAAATGATTACCATGCAACAACTGGTATTAGTGCACTTTGTACAGAAACCTTTCCTTCAATAATTTGTGAGCTGAAATTACAAAGCCTATTACATACTTATAACCTAATATGAATGTCTGATTTTGTGTTCAATTTAATATCATCTCCCATAAAAACGAGCACGTTTGTTTCTTGGAGGTTTAATGCTTATGCCATTAGAGAGATTTTCAACAACATTAATACTCTTTTACCGTCAGTCCCTTCTCTGGGCAGTCTGAATAATTGACAGTAATTTAGTTTAACAGTGAAGCTTCCCACAAGGGTAGCCCCAGTACATCAATGTCTGCCCCCGCAGAAATGGTTGTTTTTCCCGTCTCATGTATTGGCTTTGCTTATAGTGGAGTGGCATTTGTTCTTTATCTATCTAATTGTGATATATTTATGTGTGTTATTTGCTCTTCTCAAGGTCGACCTTTATCATTTGCCTTTTCTTTCTTACCTTCCTGCATGCTGAACTCCAGAAGTAATGTCTCTCTCAATCACAACAGGCTGTCTTTCTAACTAGTTAAGTATAATCAATCATGCCTTAATCACTGGTTGTCTACTAATGTGTGGCTAGTGCTTCTGGATTTTAAAATATCACCTCTTCCTCTCAGGGGCAGATGTACAAAACTGTGTTGAGGTTGCAGAGCCTCTGATTCACAAAGAGCCAGAGTTATCATTCTTTCACGCAGAGCAATGCAGCAAGCCACCTAGTCACGCCGCACTGCACGAAAGGGAAAGGGCAGGAAGTCACTGCATTTACCATTATATGGCGCAGTCCTCGCCATTCCTACTGCTTGCGCATATTTGACTGCTTAGTGCTAACACATAGACCCTTGCGTTTTGTTGCAAGGGTGCCTGCGTTACAGGCAGGATTGTTTTTGCACAGGAAGAGAAAGGTCCTCAGTGGTATTTTCCTCTTTCTATGTGTGCTGCAGAATACAGCACACTTAGAAAGAGGAAAAACGAGGAGAAATAAAACATGCACCTCCTTGTTACGCCTCACCTGGGGAAGGCATAGCATTTTGACTTATTCCCAGGTCTCCCACTAATAGTAAATCTGGGAAAGCACTAATATCCATGGGGGGATGCGTGGGAACACCAATGCAACACCTCCCTGCGCAGAGTAACGCCAAGCAGCGATTGCACCCCGTGCATCGCGCACGGGTGACACAAAACCTTGAAAAAACTGTCCCAGAGTTTGTGATGGTAAGGGGACTTTTTAAGTTTACTTAACCCATTTTGGTAACATTTTAAGAAGTCGCAAAATGGGCTGGGAAATGGATTGCTATTTGGAAGGGGCATATTTAGGTCATCCCCTCTAAATAGCAATTGTTATGGTATGTATCTATGTTTTGTGACCAGATTTCACATTCCAGTTGCAAAAACATTGAAAGACCACTGACTCCCGAGTTGTGGTGGCAAAAGTGATAGGTTTCCCTTGGAACTCCTTTTCCTTTATGAATGAAAAAACAGTGTGTTGGGGAGTACGCAGCAGTCCAAGAGACCACTGCCAACACTCAAACAAACAAAATTAAATAAAAAGTAAATGTTTGTTTTTAACTGAAGCCTTTGTGGAAAATGTGCTGCATGTACAAAAAATGTTTGCTCCTTTAAACACAATCATGGTGGTCTGCTGACTCCAAAGGGCCACAGTCCCTGCAATGGCATCCAATCATAGTGAGTCGCAATGTGTGACCTAACTCCTGAATAGAGGAAATAGGTCAGATTGTGACCCACTATGATTTAGAATTTTGTGAAGTGATCTATTAGTAAATATGTGAGTTTGAAAAATTATTTTCCATTCACCAAAATATTGTGATCACTATTTGCAGGTCCTTTCATTGCTGATGTACCTGTCGATGTGTCAAAATTCACAAAGCCAAACAGCATCGAAAAACAAAGAGATGCGTCAGTTCCTGAGACCATGGGGAGGTGATGCGTCAGTTATGCTGCACGCAGGAGAAGTGATGCATCAAATCTGGTCTGTAGGAGGAAGTGATGCGTCGATTTCGAGATCGTTGTGGTCCGCGGGTGATGTGTTGGGAAAACTTGCCGCACAGGTACGATGCGTGGAAATCCGGGATGCATCAGGGATCGATGCAGCAGTGTCGAGCGCCACTAGGTCGGGTTCTTTAGCCGCGATTCCTCAATGTGTCTGTTCTTGCAGCAGCAACAGGCGCTGCATCAGTTTCGGCAGTGGCACCGCGATGCATGGAGATTCTTCTCGTACAGCGGTGCTGCGTCAGAAAAACAGCAGCAAGAAGAGCGATGCGTCGATTTCTTCAGTTCTTTGTGTTTCTTCTAGCTCCCAACAGCAGGAACAACCTCCAGAGGTCCAGAACTGGAACAGACACCTCCTGGCAGGTCAGAAGTCACAACAACAGAGTTATGGGGAGCTGGGGGTGAAGTCTTTGTGTCCCTGGAACTTCAGAACAGAAGACCAGCACACCCAGGCCGTTGGAGATCTTCTTCATGCAGGTTCAAAGCAAAGTTCCTGCCTTTGTTCTTTCCTTGGCAGAAACAGCCCCACACAACACACAACAAAGTGACAGTACTCCTCCTCACAGCTCTTCTCCTTGGCAAAGGTTCCTCTTGAGTCCAGAAGTGATCTAATATTCTGGGGTTTTAGGTCTAATACTTATACCCCAAAATGTCTTTGTTCTCTTGGAGCAAGGGTCGCTGAGCCCAGTCCAAACCAGTTCTGTCCTCACTGGTGCAGTATGACGCCACATGAGTTGGAGACAGCATTGTGCAAGGGAGAGAAGCCCTATTTAGGTGCAAGGAAATCTCCGCTGACTACTCAAAATGCAGCCAAGCCCCATTCAGCTCAACTCTGAGTCATTCAGGAAGAGCCAGGCACACCACAACCCCCCCCCCAGTTGTTGTCTCCAGTAAATGCACACCCCCAGCCTCTGTCACTCCAAAACCAGACAGTTAATACACAAACAGGCAATGGCACAGAGATTGGTTAAAAAAGAAAATGCCTACTTTCTAAAAGTGGCATTTTCAAACAGACAATTTAAAAACGATTTTTATTAAAATATGTTTTATTAAATTTTGAGTTCAGAGAGCCTAAACTTTATTTCTCTATCTTGTACCAATGGGAAGTTATACTTGTAAGGTGATACAAAGCATTTCCCATTCTATTCTATCGAGCTACATACCCTTTCAATACTGAAAAACGAAATTAGCAGTATTTCACTATCAGGACATGCCACACACACCAAAACATGTCCTACCTCTCACATACACTACGCCCTGCCCATGGGGGTACCTTTGGCCTATCATAGGGGTGCCTTATATGTAAGAAAAGGGAAGGTTAGGGTCTGGCAAGTGGGTGCAATTGCCAAGTTGGCATGGCAGTTTAAAACTGCACACAGACACTGCTTTGGCAGGTCTGAGATACATTTTCAAGGCTACTCATGTGGGTGGCACAATCAGTGCTGCAGGCCCACTGGTAGCATTTGTTTTACAGGGCCTGTCACACTCACTACACTTTAATAGGGGCTTACCAGTAAATCAAATATGCCAATCATGGATAACCAATCATGTTCACAATTTACTCAGAGAGCATATGCACTTTAGCCCTGATTAGTGGTGGTAAAGGGCACTGTGCCCTAAAACAAACAACAACAGGTAAGGAAAAAATAGAAGAAGCAAAAAGTTTGGGGATAACCCTGCAAAAAGGGCCAAGTCCAACAAAGGTCCTTTCATTGCTTATGCTATCTTTGAGGTAAGGAGCACTGCCTGGTGTATAAAATGGCAAGCAAAGGTTGGCACCTGCTATTCCTATTTGCACCTAATTGATATTCATACAGGCAGAGGAATGAACTTGGAATACAGTTTTCCTCTTTTTAGGTCTTGCCTGCCATCAGCACATACGCAGCTGCAATGAGGAGTACTGTTTACTATAAGGGGCTTGGAGCCCGCCCATTGCATACTATTCATTGGCTTCATTGTTATTCGTGTTTGCTGCCTCATATTTGACCAGCGCAAGCCGCAGTAACTTCCTGTATTTTTATTTGGAGCATGGGCCAAGTACTGATTGATTTAGTTGATCAGTGTCCTTCCTTTGTTCGCACTGTGATCCAGTGTTATTTCCGTTGTTGTGTTGCCTTCTTTCCACAGTTCAAGTCTTCTCCACTGTTATTCACACTATAAGATGGCTGCCCCGAAGAAAATTAACTTTGCCAAGCCAAGTGTGCACCTTCTTGGCAGCATTCTCTGCTGAAGGAACACTGGCCCTCATCACAGCATTTCTTTCTACACTATAGCTCATGAGAGGATCATCGCTTTAGTCAGGGAATGCAGCTCAGGTGGTTTTGGACCTGATGCAGAGAAGGTCATGTGGGCAACATAAATATCACAGATGGACCAAGTCAGTCTTTTATCCTTCCATGGCTGTTTACTTGAGTATGTACTAACCTCACTATTCTTACTCTAGTAGCCTGCAGCACATTTTTCTAAGAGGTCATCTCTAAAACCTTTTGCCGCTGCCTGTAAATATGTTTGACACAGACCTACTTCACTGAACAATGTATTTTCTTTTGGTGGCTACGTGCTGCAAGTTCTTAGTTTTTAATTTGAGTTGAATGAAAGGAATACCAAGTATTAATGTTCCTCACTAAAATAATACTCTTACACATACAAATACTCATGATTATTCTTTGTACCTGGACCAAATATTGAGTGTTGTGTAGGGGATGCTGTTAGACCTGACATCCTTGCTGTGGTTTTCCAACAAACCAATTGGGTTCACTCCTCCTGTCTGTTTTGCCGATTTAGTTTTTGTTGGCATTAGGACTTTGTGCACGTTACAACTGGTAACCAGTGCTAAAGTGTTTGTGCTCTCTTCTTTATATATTTTAAATTTATCTTACACCCTCATTGGTACATTTAATTTACTTATAAGTGCCTAGTAAAGTGGTACTACATGTAGCTAGGGCCTATAAATTAAAGGCTACTAGTGGACCTGCAACACTTATGTTGCCACTCACTTAAGTAGCACCTTAACCATGTCTCAGGCCTGCAATTGCATCATGAGTGCAGTTTTAAACTGCCAAAATTAACCTTTGGCAGGCATAAACCTTGGTTTTTAATTTTTATATGGCCTCCATAGGGTAAGCTATAGGGTAAGCCTTAAGCAGCCCATAGGGCAGGATGCGGTACATTTACAAAGTTGGATATGTAATGGTAAATTGATCCTGGTGGTGAAAAACTCAAATGAATTTTTCACTACTGCAAGACCTACCTCTCCCATAGGATAACATTGGGTTACTTTATTACATGTAATAAGTGATAAGATATTTTTGGGGGAACAGGTAGAAATGTCATGCTATGTGTCTAATGAAGTGTAATTTAAATGCTCTTTAACAGTAACATTGAATTTTAAGCCACAATCCTGAAAAATGACATTATTAGAAAGTTGCCATTCTCTTGTCCTTCCCATACTGGGGCCGATTCCGATGTCGGACGGACTCAGGTCAGTCCGACATCGGTCAGGAGCCTTAACCGACCAACCTGCTGTCGTCAGTTACGGCCCTGCTAGTAAGATGCGACTGAACAGGGTACGGTCGCACTTGTATATAAGACAATGCAGGCATGCATTCCGAGTGGAATGCATGCCTGCATCCTTGAAAGCAGGGGTGCAGTTCATCCCTGCACCCTGTGGGCAGCACCCCAAGGTGCCTGCCACCAGGTGCAGGGATCCACAGAGGGGCCAGAAAAACCGGCCAGAAAAACCGGCACGAAAAGGCAGTGAAAAGCTGCCATCGTACTCCCTCAGTCGCAAAGAGGCATCCGGGGGAGTACTGGGACATTTCCAGACGGTGGACGGGCTGTCCGAGCCTGTCGTCCGCAATCCGGAAATCCGTGTCGGATTCCTTTCCGAATGAGACCATCGGAAGGGCTCGGTCGGAAAGGAATCCGCCCGAAATGATCCGAATCGGTCGGAAGGGCTCCGCCCATCAGTTGGAGCCCTTCCGATCAGAATTGGTCCCTTAGTGTCTTCAGCCTGTATCCTGGGTCACATAACGAGGTGTAGTAGGCAGTTGGCCTTTGTGTATTCCTCCAAGACCTGCATACAAAGGGAAACTAGGTGTTGTCAGGAAGAGCCATCTTGTCTGGATGGGAGGGGCGGAGCTGTTACCTACCACACCTGCACCTCTAAAGAGTTGCCTCAGCATACACAAAAATAATGTCACATTAGTCATTTGTGAATCCAGACATCCTGGAACGAGGTTAGATTGAAATTTTAAGTTTATCTGGATATTTGTCCTTAAAACAAATACAAATCAGCCCCACATTTCCAATCATCTACATAAAAAAACTATAACATTTTGTTGAAGTTAATCTATACTTGTCCGTTAGATGTAAAACATTCTAAAATCTCCAATCAACAGTATATACCTCATAATAAACTCACAATTCATAGCAGTCCAATTTTCTCACAAGGCATTAAAAATGCCCAACACGCGCAGTTACATCAAGAACGGGCATACTCATTAGGACATCAATTGCGAGATGGTGAAACAATGCGCCATATTTTAAAAATAGAGGTCTTAAATATTTCAGTCACTTAAATAAAACAATGGACAATCAATTAACACATGGATAGTAGTAAATGTGAATGTAAAATGCATATGCAATATTCCTTGCTTTTCCTTATTTTTTCAGCCGGAAAGGGAATAACCATGAGAGGATTAAGGCCTTTTCTAATTTATAAAAATTGCCATTGGAACCAAATGATCCCAACAGTGATAGAGATAGGGGTATGCATCCGGGCCTTCCAGGGAAACCTCTATCATTTGGATTGTGGATCTCTAAGATAGATACTCCTTGTCATCTGGTGAGACAGCATCCAAGCAGCTTGTATGTGGAAAGGGCTCCCAAAGGGCAAAAACCTCTGCAGATAAAATATGGGCCTTGAGTTTCTGTACTTTCCTCTTGAGACCCCAAGGCCATTTTAACTCACCCCATTGGACTTCAATCCCGCATACCTGGGTGATTCTCTTAGGGCTATCCAACCAAGTGAGATTATTTAATATCGATGCCGGTCGCTAAGCATCCAACTGCTCATAGGAGGCTTACCGACTGAAGTGGTAGGTTTACATTCTGACTGCCGAATTATAATGTTGGCTGTCGGAGTGTGCACTGGCCCTGGACAGGCCTCCGACAAGCTCAAGGCCAGTTGGAAGCCACCCATAATCCCTTTAGAACGGCATTTCCGCCGTTGGGCTTATGATATCGGTTCCGACAGCCTTTCCATGTCGGCCTTTCTGACATGGAAAGGCTGTTGGAGAGTGACTTTGGGGGCCCCTAGCAGGGCCCCCTTATCCCCTGGCCCTCCGGTTGAGGCTCTAGAGGGCCACATGCCTGTATTGTGTGGCAGGCACCATGAGGGATGTGCAAAAACTTCCATTTTACAATGGGATCTTGTGCTGCTGGCTGTTTTGTACTGCTGCAGAAGCTCCCATTGTAAAATGGCAGTTTGCATCCTAATTTGGTATGGGGAACTGTAAACCTATAGTCAGGGGGTTACCTCACTGAAACTGTGTCAGGCGGACGACATCACAATGAGGGCCTAAGTGACACTCAAGCATTTTGGGAGATCAGCTACATAAAGACTGAAAAGGTTTGGGGTTAAAACTATTTTACAACAACCAAAAATCACACAAAAAGTGACTGCATGTAACTATCAGCACCGGACTGATCAAACTTGCAACTGTCATGATCATCAATTCATCATCATGATTCATAACAATAATATGTTTCCTAACAGCACGTGTATAATGTGATTATCATTCTTGACTAAATGTCTGTATCTCGTTACCTTCAACAACTGAGGCCCCACCCAATGACCACTTAACTTCAAATTTGAGCCAGACAGCACTGAGCACACACACATCCAGCAACATTGCATTTTTCCAATCAAGTAAAATCAACTCACCACCACTACACAGAGTTGTGTAGTTCTGTTGTTTGACTTTAGGCCACATCAAAGTCATCACCAAATCAGTTGGTTTCAGTGAGGTTTGAAAACTTCCTTCTTCTGGTGGCAGTTCTCAAAGTAGTCACTCCTACGCCATGAGTCATTCCATCATCTCTGATCCTCTTGACTCAGAGTAAGGTGTCTAACTCCATGCCAACTGTGTCCTGACTCAAATGCATTAGATCAACCTGTAGTACAATTTTGTTGCTGCACAACAAGAAAAATATTGAGTCTTTTTTTGTGTAGGCTTGACTTGTGTGTGCGTTAGCTACTCTAAAGGGACTGGTCAAGTCTGACTCTTTGAGGAGTATAAAAGAAAGAAGAAAACAATTCAACAAAGCCGCCTGGAGTGGACCCAGTGTGGAAATCTCGCTATCTCTGAAAAGCGAAGGATAACAAAATCACCTGCAGCAAAAAAATGATCAGCCGTCAGTAGGCCATCAACATTGTAAATCATCACAAACACATTTAAGCGTAATAGTTACAGATAAACAAACACCCAGTGTCACACTGCCTGCCACCACATGAATCATCTCAACACACATCACAAGTTCACAATAAACAACAATCGCTCAGCGAGAAATGCATGTAATGCATACCATATATCTGTTCTTCAGGCAAGGTCACTGTATTCATGGTACATTGTAGAATACAGATTAATTGTTCACGAAGCAGACATTGGCCAGTATAAATCAAATAATGTGGGGCAGTTCAGCTAGGGTAATAAACTAAGAAAGGATAGTTAGTCACGACCTAGGGTTGGAGGTAGGGACAAATTTGTTTGTATTCCCTCCATCCCATGCCCTTGAAGGAAATGAGTGTGGGGGAGACGTTTTCACTGCATACTGTTGCAACTCCAATCGGGCAATAAAATGTGTCTAAGAATAAGACAGTGGGGATGAATTAGTCAACTAGACACAAACAAATCCAATTAAATAATGTTCTCCTAGCTATATATCTTTTTTTCTTTGGGGCGTCAAGGAAAGAAAGCAGATCAGCCATAGAGTCTGCGAGAGAATGTTGTATGGTTGTTGGCCCAGGCCTAGTAGTCTGGGAAGTAGAGTTCATCCTCAAACTCTGGTAGTTCACCCAGCAGTAGGTCATCTAACACAATAGTATGTCATTTAACACACTACATCCATGACGTCAGTCTCTCTCATCTTTTTTCCTGTCGTACTTCAGGTATGCAGTAAATCGGTGGTATAAAGTGCTGATTCGTATTGACCATGGTTAATCTCTCCGCATTTTGGGGTGAGAGACTGATCCTTCCCACTGTGACAATGGCACCAGCAGCACTGAAAACACACTCAGCATATACACTGGCTACCTGGCAAGCCAGATAGTTTATTGCCAGCCTGCTGAGCACTGGCCATTGGCGCCTCTTCCTAAACCAATATACCAATGGGTTTTGATCAAAGTAGACCTCTGTTGGGTCATCCAGATAGACCTGGGCCATCCACTCAATGGTCATTTGTGCTCCACCTTGCTCAACATCTTTTGCTGTTGCCTCTGCACTGGACTTAATCCCTGCCAGTAGAAACAACTCAGTTGCAAATTTTGGGGCTGATGCTCCTGTTCTTGTTGTTGATGGTGTTGCGTTGTTTGTTTTGGCAGCTGTGAGCCAACAGCAATGCCCTCAGGCTCTGCACTTGAAGTCTGCCCCGCAGGACTTGTGCCCTGGAGGAGTGGGCCTCTAATTTCCTGGTGTTCTTTTTCTAGCTCATTGGCTTGCTCAGATATCCATGTTTTATATTTTCCAACATCTTCATCTGAAAAAGGAACAAAAGTGGGCAGTCATGGTTTGTACTGTGGATCAAAAATTGTGGCACAGATGTAATGTTTGGAGGACACAATGTCTCTTTGTACCCTTGAATTAACAGATAAGCGAAGGATTAGGCTTTCCACCAAGTTATACACATCTTTTTTCATCCACGCCTGCGTACATTGCAGACTTCTCCTTCGGCTGTTCCTGTAACATGTGCAACAATGGGATAGCTTGGCCCAC
This sequence comes from Triturus cristatus, assembly GCF_964204655.1. Taxonomy (NCBI): domain Eukaryota; kingdom Metazoa; phylum Chordata; class Amphibia; order Caudata; family Salamandridae; genus Triturus; species Triturus cristatus. The sequence continues at coordinate 950,503,117 of NC_140585.1, forward strand.
GGTACTGTTTTCCTTGCTGACTTCACGTGTGAACACCTCAAAAGGAAGTTGCTTTACTGTCAGACATTTGACTAGGCCCCATTGGTCCATCTCAATGATCATGCCTTTCACAGTTACATCCCCTTTTGCATTGCATATTACTTGATCAGTCTGTACTGCTCACACAGACGTTCAAGCATGTAAAAAGTCGAGTTCCAATGTGTTGGCACCTCCAGTATGAGTGCTTTAACTGGCATTCTAATATCACACTGAATGACCCTTAGCTGTATCCGGCCTTTAAGTGAGTGGCTGAAATGAGTGCAGATTCTTCTGCAGGTGAAAAGTAAGTTGCTTACTTGGTGAGAAAGTCCTGTACAATGATGTTGATGCAGTGCGCCAAAAACTTCCTGGAGAATGATGATGATGCAATGTGCCAAGCACTGGACCCTCAAAAACCCACCCTCGGCTATGGCCTTAACTATATTACTTCCATTGTCCAAGGCAACAAATTCAATGTTAAGCCCTTTTGATCACAGCCATTTAAAGACCTTGTTGTTAAATTCTTCCAAAATGTTTGCAGCAGTATGGGATTTCTCAATGGCGAACATGGCTACTGTTGCATGCTTCTGAGTGGCATTAAAAATTTCTACAGTGTCAACAGCTGCAGATATCTTTTCTCTAACCCCGCAAAAGAGATCCAGTGTGCAGTTATACACATGGAATCAATGGTTTGGCAACTGGTCCACATGTCTGTTGTCAGGTGGATACTGTGAACAGTACTCTGCTGCAAAGCTTGTCCAAGCAATTCCAGCACATCGTGATTTAGCCTGGAACACCAACTTGTGAAACAGGACTGGCTGGGAGCCTTCCATTTTGTGTAGATGGCTGCCACAAATTTCAGAAAACCCACCCCTTACAAAAATGAAAAAGGGAGGAGGTCGAGCACTAACATTTTAGCCAGCTTCGTGTTGTACAGACGTGCCATTGGGTGGTTGTGTTCATACTGTCCCTCTGTCCTAAACATGCCAGGAATAGTAGCCTGAATTGGTTACTCTTCTGGTGCCACTAATGCAGGTGACTTCTTGAGAGCAGGCGGTTGTAGGCTCAATGTGTGTTTCAGCAAAGCAGTCACTGGCCTCTCTTGGCTCGGTGTCTCAATCAATCAATCAATCAATCAATCAGGAAATTGTAAGCGCGCTCCTTACCGGTGAGTGTCTCAAGGTGATGAGGGGGGGTGCGCAGATCCGATTCAGCCGAAGAGTCAGGTTTCGAGGGTCTTCCTGAAGGTTTTCAGGAAGGGTGCATTTGATGTCTGCTGGTAGCTTGTTCCAGGCTTTGGCTGCAATGTGGGAGAATTATCTTCCGCCTGCTCGGGCTCTGTGGATGTGCGTGGTTTCAGCTAGTGCGAGGTTGGCAGATCGGAGGTTTCTTTTGGGTACGTGGAAGTTTATTCTGTTGTTGAGGTGGTGAGGATCTTGAAGGTGACTCTCTTCTCCAAGGGGAGCCAGTGGAGTCTCCGCAGGTGTTGGCTGATGTGTTCGTGCCGAGGGATGCCGAGGGCGAGTCTGGCTGTGGTGTTCTATATCGGCGGGAGTTAGCGGAGTAGGGACTTGTTGATGCCGGCATAGAGAGCATTTCCGTAGTCCAGTCTGCTGGTGATGAGTGTGTGGGTGACTATGTGGGGTATCCATTTGAAGGTCTTTTGAAGGATGCAGAGGGTGTTGAAGCAGCTGGAGGTGACGGCGTTGACCTGTCAGTTCATGGCGAGTGATGAATCGAGTATGATGCCGAGGTTTTGGTGTGGTCTGAGGGGATGGGTGGGCTTCCAAGGGCAGTGAGCCACCAGGTGTTGTCCCATGCTAAAGGGGTGGTTTCAAGGACGAGGACTTCTGTCTTTTTGGCGGTGAGTTTTAGGCAGCTGTCTGTCATCCAGACTGTCACATCTTGCATTCCTCTCTGGGAGTTGAGTTTTACGGTAGTGGGGTCCTTGGTGAGGGAGAGGATGAGCTGGGTGTCATCGGCGTAGGATATGATGTTGAGGCTGTGTTGTCGGACGATGGCTGCGAGGGGGGCCGTGTAGATGTTAAAGAGGGTCGGGCTCAGTGATGAACCCTGAGGGACTCCGCTGGTGATTTCCTTGGGGGCGGAGAGGATGGTAGTCTGATTCTTTGGCTTCTTCCAGTGAGGAACGATCAGATCCATTCCAGGGCAGATCCTTGTATGCCGGCGTCATGTAGCCTGTCAGCTAGTGTGTGGTGAGAGACAGTGTTGAAGGCTGCAGATAGATCGAGGAGGATGAGGTGTCTCAGGCTGAGTCTTGTGCCATTGTGATTTTGCTGATGTGGGTGATACTACTGCGCTGCTGTGAAGAGGGCTGCTTTGCATAACAAAAATGTCTTCTTCTTCACCTACCACCATGACCGGATCGGATGCGTGCTCAGCCAGCTTTCACCCCTTCACCAACAACACTTGCAGTTTTCCATCTGCTAAGGTGCGTCTCCAAACGGATCGTATGGTGCTTTCTCAAATTGATTGTTTGGCCCCCAGTACCATAGTTTGTTCCAAGCTTACCCCGACTAACACTTGCTCTGCAAAGGGAGCATATGGCAATGTTCACCTCCTTCTTGCTACCCAAAAAGAAGTCCTAGACATGGGAACTCAACGTTCTGATGCTCCTGCCACTGTCAATGTCAGATAAACTGACTGTAGGTGGGCATTTTGATGTTTGACTCTCTGCAGGACCTACTTTTACTGAGTAGGTTGGGGATGTAGGTTGCTGCAGGGGCTTTGCAAATATGTCAGCTGGTAGTGGTGATGGATGTATCTGTGGTGCCACTACCACATCCCTCCCAGCAAGTTGGGATGGCGTAACGCTGGTCTCCACTGCGGCTCGGCTAACATCTATGATGACTGGTTTGTTGTCATCCTCCTCTTCTACATCTGCCTACTCAACTCTAAGGCTTTCTGGGACCTTCCTTTTCCCTAGCCTCATCTTGTGGCATGTCTCACTCTCAGAATGAGGCAGGATCCAAGTGGTGTCTAGATCATCAGAAGGGGGGCTTGAAGATGATGCACCACTAGCCCTCCTTTTTCTAGCTGGAGTTTAGGAAGACAATGGATCTTCTGAAAGAGCAGCTTCCTCTACTTCCTCAGCATGAAGCTCAATCTCTTTAACAACTCCTACTTCACGACAAACTACTATTGGTGGTTGGAGATGTTAATGTTGTTGTCCAATTCTCTCAGTTTCTCTCAATGATTGGGTACTACTTTGCGATAAAGATAAGTCAATTTCAACATCAATGTTCATCTGCATTACCATGATTAGACCTGCTGCCTCTGTGACAGATATAGGCTTGGGCCTAGATTGGGGTGGGTTCACTAATGCAGGGGTGCTGTTACCAGCTTGCTCCCCAGTGGCCAGTACAGCAGGCCCAGTTTTTTTTTCCAAAGAAATTTTCGGTCAACATACCAGTGGTGATAAGCTCCTTCTTCTTTTCACTGGACACTTTCTTGGTCACACTTTTCTTTGGGGCCACCTTGAAGCTGTCAGTTAGCAGTGGCACTTAGCTTCACACGAGTTGAAGAGAGTGTGTGTGATGTGTGGGTCATGCGTCACGGTGTGCACTGGACTTTTTTCTGGTAGTACTGTGGGTGATGTTGTCTCTTGTTTGTGCACCAAAGACAAAAGAAGTAAGAAGGACATCAGTCAAGTGTGGCATTGTTACAGTTAGTATTACAAACAAACACAATATCATCTAGTGGGATCACTGGTTACTCTTATTATAAATAATTGGCAATACATTGTATCTATTCGTAAAACAGAAAACCACACCAACATAAACTTTCATGGTGACTGAATGTACACTCAGGAAGGATAAGAAAGAGCAACAACAACAACATATAGCTGTAACTGTTTGCTTTATGTACGTCTCGTGACGTCAAATGGAATGTGCAACTCAGGGAGGTGCAGCTGGCAAATGACAATGGAATAATCCTCAGACAATAAATGCTGTTGTGCACCTATAACAGATGTGGGATTGATTCATTGATGCCAGATGTAGTGAAAATGGTTTGGACAAACAAAATCTTGAAAAAAATATTTTAAAAAAGTTTTTAAAAATCTATATTATTTACTGACTATTTCAAGCAAAAAAACTGGAAAAAATTCAATTAAAAAAAATTATAAATAAAAAAAGTTAGCCTCAAAGATATAATAATAATGTATTAAACTGCTATCTAATTGCTCAACCATCCATGCACATCTATGGCAAAAGGCAACACTGGCTAGACACACAAAACGTCTGCCAGCCAATGCTGCATGGTCATCAACAACAACAACACTGAGCAGGAAGGCATTGGAAACAAAGAGAAGACATGCAGGCCTATGTGGAAAGTACACTGGCTGCCTACACAAAATGGCCACCGACCACATGGTCACCACAATAACAACCAGCAAGAAGGCATGGCCACAACAAGGAAGACATTCAGGCCTATGGCACAAGCACACTGGCTGGCTACACAAAATTGCTGACAGCCACAAGGTTGCAATAAGAGGCAGGAGAGTGAGGCCTGGAAAACAAAGAACACATGCAGGCCTATGGACACTGGCTGTAGAAAATGGCCCCTGGCCAAATGGCATGTGAAACAAAGGCAAATGGCGGCCTATGGCAGACACACACACACAGGCCACACAAAGGAGGCATGGCAAAACAAAGAACACAGTATTAATTCGGGAATGCCAAAAAACAAAAATGAACAGTGCTACAACACACATCCTCCAAAGGCATTACTCCACCTATACACTGGTTGCTGGAAAGGAAAAAAAAAATGAAATTCCCTAAAAAAGACACATTTTGAATTTTAATCCAATACCATGCATGCCCTAAAAGCTGTTTGAATGAATGAATGATTACAGTCTTATATAGCGCATAGCTACCCGAAGGCATCCCAGCGCTTAACTCACTAGATCTTGAGGAAATCAGGCAAACAGGAAGGTTTTTAAACTCTTCCTGAACCTGAGATGGTTAGCTTCCATTCTGATGGAGTCGGGAAGTTTATTCCAAAGGGTGGCGGCTTGGAGGGAGAAGCGCCTGCCTCCCATTCGCACTCTCCTGGTTCTAGGAATTGCAATAAGCTTTTTATTTTCAGACCTTAGAACTCGTCCTGGTAGAAATAAATGAAACATAGGTTGAATCAGGGAGGGTCCTATTTTATTAATAGCTTTATGGACTGTAGTCAGCGCTTTAAACTGTACTCTTTGCTGGACAGGCAGCCAATGTAGTTGACGCAGTGCTGGCTTAGCAGAAGTCCGACGAGGGATATCCAGCAGCATTCGAGCTGCGCAGTTCTGTACTGTCTGCAGGGTTTTTATGGTAGCTTGTGTGGTGCCTAAATACAGCGCATTCGAATAGTCCAAGCGTGAGAGAATCAGCGCCTGCACTAATATTCTCCTGGCCGCAAACGGAAGGAGTTTGATTATCTTCCGAAGTAGTCTAATCAAGGCATAGCAGGTTCCTGCCACCTTGCGAGCCTGAACACCTAAGTTCAGGGCAGGATCAAGCCAGACCCCCAGGCTCTTAATTTGTTCTTTCGGTAGCGGTGGAGGGCCCAGATTAGACGGCCACCAGTTCTCTACCGTATTGGCTGGTTTATGACCTAGCAGCATCACCTCCGTTTTTGATCCATTCAACTTTAAGAAGGATCGGTCCATCCATTCCTTGACTTTATTAAGGCACAGGGAGAGGTTCTCAAATGGGGCACCCTGAGAAGCCAGGGAGATGATAAGCTGCGTGTCATCTGCATACGTTACCAGCTGTACTCCCCAGGGCAGCACCACCTCAGCCAATGGCCTCATATAAATGTTAAATAGGGTAGGGCTGAGGGAAGAACCCTGGGGGACACCGCATTGCAGATGCATTTGGGGGGAACAGGCATCATCCTCAAAGACCGCAAAAGTCCTATCGGACAGAAAAGAGCGCAGCCACTTTAGTGCGCCTCCTCCGACACCTACTTCCATCAATCTATGAATCAGGATGGAATGATTCACGGTGTCGAAGGCGGCACTAAGATCTAATAACAAAATGGCTGCCCTATCTCCATTGTCCACAATCTTCCTAGCCTCCTCTACAACAGTGATTAGGGCTGTTTCGGTGCCCTGCTTAGCTCTAAATCCTGTTTGAGTGATATGGAGGGAATTGCTGCTCTCAAGATAGGATCCCAACAATGCGTTCACATGCTTCTCCGCCAGCTTACTAATGGTTGGCAGTAAGGAGATAGGGCGATAATTAGCCCAGTCTTCTGGGTTAAGGTTTGGCTTCTTCAATAAAGCTTTCACTTTTGCCTGTTTCCAGGAAGAAGGAACTGTGCCTGATGTAAGTGAGGCATTAATCACCTCTTGAATAGCTGGAGTTACAACATCTGACACCAACTTTAGGACGGTAGGCGGGGTGGGGTCCGCTGGAGAGCCTGATTTAAGATTATTCAAGAGGGACCATGCAGTAGGATAATCTAGTTGAGAAAAATGACACAAACCGGTATTACCGGTGTCCATTGAGGGGGGCAAGATCTCTTCCTCGGGCAGTGGCTTAAACGAGGAGAAAATATTATCCACCTTATCGGAGAAATAATGCGCCAATTCATTACAGCGGGAGCTTGCCAGTTCAGGGTCGTTAACAGGCATAGGGGGAGTGACCAAGGATTTGAAAATTTTGAAAATTTCCCTGGGGGCATTGGATGCCGAATCAATTTTTTCCTGATAGTAATTTGATTGGGCAATTTTGATTCCCTGTTTATATTTCTTCAGGGCCGATTTATAGATGTCCTTGCTCTCTTCTGAGTAGTTTTTGCGCCAGTGTCTCTCCTGCTGCTTACATTGGCGCTTTAAAGCTTTAAGTTCCAATGTATACCAGGGTTTTTTATTGTTGCCCTTCCTATGGGACAGTTCACTTTTGGGGAGGATGACATCCAAAGAGGACGTTAGCCATTGGTTAAATTGTGTATCGGCTGTCAAAGGGTCCTGGGAGAGCGCAGGTAATGAGTCACTCAGTTCCTTCCTCCACCTCTCGGTAGAGAGTTTGGACCAGACCCGTATGGACCTCCTTGTTGTATTGGAGGGCTCAGACAATATCAATGGAACCAGGGAGAAGAGCAGCAATTTATGGTCAGTCCAGGGAATATCGATAAATTTCTCAAAGATGAGATTATCCAAATTGGTGTAGCAATGGTCAAGAGTATGTCCAGCTTTATGAGTAGGGCCTGTCACTAATTGCCTCAGCTGGAGCACTTCTAATCCTGCGTTGAGACTCATGCAGGCTGGTAAATGTGTCTCATTGGAATGAATGTTAAAATCACCCAGTAATGTGAAATTAGAGGTGGTACTAGCATAATTAGTGGCACAAATGGGAAGGTCATCACAGAATTGACCATAGGGACCCGGTGGCCTATATAGCAGGAGGCCCGACAGGGTGCAGATTGGGGAAACGGTAATAGCAAAAAATAAGCTTTCCGCACCTTTTATTGCTGCTTTTTCAACCCTACAACCCAGTACGGATTTATAGATTATGGCAATCCCTCCCCCCCTGCCATCTGGGCGATCGTGTCTCAGGATAGAGTAGTTGTGTGGTAGTGCTTGGACAAGATCTGGGTCTGAACTATCGTTCAACCAAGTTTCTGTTAAAAATAGCACATCTAGATCCTGTTCCTCTAAGAGCAAGGAGACCTCGATGGCATGTTTTGGTAACGAACGACAGTTTAATAATGCAAGATGATATCGGCGGGGCCTGTCTCCAGTGCATTTGGATGTTTCACATGTAAAATTGTATTTGCATCTAATACAAGGTGCAATGTTCTTTACATGTGTTGGCAGTTTACTACACAACGAGCTGGGCGTGCCTCTGAGTCTGAGTAACTCTTTCCGACTATACCTCAACAGGGGGCAGAGGCGATCTATACTGGCAGCATCCTCGGTCCCTGGGCCCGACCTGGCCCGGACGGGCCCAGACGGGCTTTCCTTAGGCGCTCCTTTGGCGCGGGGAAGGCGCGTCCGCTCTGCGCGTCCGCTGCGCGGAGGCATACCCGTATGCTTAAGTACTAGCCCCGAGTGCCTTGCAGTGCCTGACAACTAGAACTGCACCCAGCCTGGGAGATCCCTCCCTAAGATGGCCGCCGCGTTCCTTCCCCTCGCCTCCTAGATCGAGGCCGGACTGAGCCCTAGATCGGCAGAGTCTCGCTTGGGGGAGAGGTCAGGTAGTTTAAAAAGCCACAAAGCCAAATTAAACCATAACACAAATTACAAAAGTTCAATTTAAAATACTGCTAAGCGCCGATTTTATTTGCAACAGTCGTGATGACAAGTAAACATGTGCAACTCCCGGCTTCCGCCTCAGGAGAAATAGCGAGTCTCGCGAGCAAGTGCAGCTCCTGCTTAAGTACTAGCCCCGAGTGCCTTGCAGTGCCTGACAACTAGAACTGCACCCAGCCTGGGAGATCCCTCCCTAAGATGGCCGCCGCGTTCCTTCCCCTCGCCTCCTAGATCGAGGCCGGACTAAGCCCTAGATCGGCAGAGTCTCGCTTGGGGGAGAGGTCAGGTAGTTTAAAAAGCCACAAAGCCAAATTAAACCATAACACAAATTACAAAAGTTCAATTTAAAATACTGCTAAGCGCCGATTTTATTTGCAACAGTCGTGATGACAAGTAAACATGTGCAACTCCCGGCTTCCGCCTCAGGAGAAATAGCGAGTCTGTTTCAATCCAACAGACAACACAGGACCAGTTGTTTCATGCACCCATCACTAGTACTGGGCCTACTGGCTGGAAGGCCCATTGGCAGACTAGGCCACAATCAAAACAATATTGCACATGTATTTAAAAACATGGATAAAATGTACTAAACTGTGCAACATTTTCCCTGTACAAATCAGAAAAACTACATGTAAAACAACAACAACAACAACAACCAGCAAGGCGGCATGGCCACAAACAAAGAACAAATGCAAGGCAATGACAAAAGCACAATGTCTGCCTGCGCAAAATGGCCACCAGCCACATGATCACAAGAAGCAGGAGACCTGGAAACCAAAGAACACATGCAGGCCTATGGGGAAAAGCGCACAGGCTGGCTACACAAAATGGCCATCAGCCACATGGTCACAACAACAAGCATGAAGACATGGGGAACAAACTAAAAAGAGCGCCTGCAGGCCTATGGGGAAAGCACACTGGCTGGCTACACAAAATGGCAGCAAGTCACAAGGTCACAACAACAAAAACAACCAGCAAGAAGGCATGACCACAAAAATGAAGATATGCAGGCCTATGACCAGAGCACACTGGCTGGCTACACAAAATGGCTGCCAGCCACATGGTCAAAACAAGAGGCAGGAGGCCTGGAAAACAAAGAACACATGCAGGCCCAAGGGCCCTGGCTATATAACATGACCACTGACCATATGGCATGTGGAACAAAGGCAAATGGTGGCCTATGGCAAACAGACAGACAAGCACTGCCAGGCAAAGGAGGCATGGTAAATCATAGAACACAACATTAATTCAGACAAGCCAAAAACAAAAATTAGCAGGGCTGCAAAAAATGTTTACAACAAAACACATCCTTCAAAGACATTACCCCACCTATGAACTGTTTGCAGGAAAATAAATGTGAAAAACACAGAAAGAAACACATTTTGTATTCCAATTGAAATCCATTTATGGCCCAAATGATGCTTCAAATTCAACAGACACCTCAGAAACAGTTGCGTTATGCGCCCATGACTACCACTGGGCCTACTGGCCGGAAGGACATTGGTAGACTATGCCACATAGTGAATTAAATCAATATTCTAAATGCATAAAAAAATCGAGAAAATGCAGTGTACGGTGCAACATTTTTCCTTTATAAAAGAAGAAAATGTACTTACAAACTGTACAAAGAAATAAGTACTAGGCCCCTACTGAAACTACCGGCCACCCACCACAATGCATTTCTAAAAATTGATTCAAAGTACAAATAAATATGGGTGCATGGCCCCAATCAAACAAATGCAAAAACAACAGTTGATGGACAGAATGCAGAACAATTTCATACATTCACCCCACTACAGAGATCTGGCCCTAAATCTATCGTTTTTTTGCTCACCATGCCATTCCAGTTTGAATCCAGGTATATGCAAATCAATCTTGACCCTGTGCCTCATGGGAACAGTCCGCTGCTGCAAAAACAACAGTTGATGGACAGAATGCAGAACAATGTCATACATTCACCCCAGTACAGAGATCTGGGCCTAAATCCATTGTTTTTTTGCTCACCATGCCGTTCCAGTTTGAACCCAGCCATATGCAAATCATCCTTGACCCTGTGCCTCATGGGTACAGTCCAGCCCGAACTGCCAAGCCAGGTCCTCCCTGGACTAGAAACAAGCATCCTAGGACCGGTTTCGAGGTTTCACCCCTCTTCAGCCAGGCTAGCTTGATTCCAGTGGCATGGAGAGCACGTCCATCATCCCCTTTGGTATCGCTTTGTTGGCAGGGTATGCCCAGACGTGGGTCCCTTGCTCACTTTGCCACTGGATTCAAGATAGCCTGGCTGATGAGGGTTATGAACCTGAAACCGGTCCCAGGATGCTTGTTTCTGGTCCAGGGAAGCCATGGCTTGGTAGTTCGGGCTGGACTGTTCCCATGAGGCACAGGGTCAGACTGATTTGCATATGGCCATGCCTGAACTGGGGTGGTGGAGTGAGCTAAAGAATGATGATGGATTAAACCCAGATCAGTTGACTGGGGGTGAGTGTTTGATTTGCTCAAATGCTCCGTCCATCATCCCCTTTGGTGTTGCATGGGAACAGTCCAGCCTGAACTGCCAAGCCAGGTCCTCCCTGGACTGGAAACAAGCATCCTCTCTTCAGCCAGGATAGCTTGATTCCAGTGGCATGGAGAGCACGGGACCCACGTCTGGGCATACCCTTCCCACTCGGGGTGGCAAATGCAAAAACAACAGTTGATGGACAGAATGCAGAACAATGTCATACATTCACCCCAGTACAGAGATCTGGGCCTAAATCCATTGTTTTTTTGCTCACCATGCCAGCCAGTTTGAACCCAGCCATATGCAAATCAGCCTTGACCCTGTGCCTCATGGGAACAGTCCAGCCCGAACTGCCAAGCCAGCTCCTCCCAGGACTGGAAACAAGTATCCTTGTACCAGTTTCGGGGTTTCACCCCTCTTCAGGCAGCATAGCTTGATTCCAGTGGCATGGAGAGCAAGAACAAAAGGTATGGGCAACAAAAGGTATGTTCATTGCACTCACTAGGTAAGAGTATTTTGACGGATATTTGTGGGTGGTAATGGAGTGCTAGAGTGCAAACCATTATCAGCTCTGATGATGACACCATGTACTCTCATATGGGAACGAGTAATTGCTGCTAGGGCAGCACTTTCAACTGCTGCCTTTGTGGCTTCATTAGCAAGTGAATTGCCAGCAACATGTAATCCAACATGGTGGTGACTCAATGTATCAATTATATGAGCCCGTGGCAAACATTCTTTATAATGTGCGACAATTTCCTAAAGCAACTTGTGCTTAATAGTAATCCCTATACAGTCTCTAAATCCATTCTGACACCAATAGTGTAAGTCCTCATTGAAAGACTAGACACAATAATACAAATTGCACACTGTTAGTGTGGGGAAATCAGGATTGGTATTTTCTAGTGCCTGAATTAGAGCTCTGAGTTCAGCCAACTGTGTAGTGCAATAACCTAGTGATTTCGTAAATGGAAGAGGCAGGAAGACTCTATCCTTCAGTTTTCTTCATACCGCTGCACAAGCAGCAGAGCATCGTTGTTTAGTTCCAAATGTAGGCTGGGTAGAACCATCAGTATAGACAATGAAGTCATACTGGTCATTGGGCACAGAGTATTGTTGTTCAGATTACTGGAATTTTTGTGTTAGTAGGGTAGGGTCAGAGACATAGTCTACGTCCGTAGTTGTTAAGGAGGTGGAGCACTGGATCCATCTAGGATATAAAACGTTTGTGTTTGGAATGCTGACCTTTGTTACAGCCTATAAGCCTGAAATGGGAGTCACGACAAATAAGCGTTTCCCCTTAGCCAACGATCTTTCCTTTATAACAGCCATCTGAACCGCAATCAATATTTTTTCTGTAGGTGTAAAAAACATTTCTGCATTGGAATATATATGTAATTTATTTACAGCATCACCTCATTGAAAGTGATATATATGTAGCCTGTGGCTTCTGCTATTACGTGAACCACCAAATATGTGGTAACACGTTTGTGTAAGTGTTTAGAAGCAATCTTGTCAGTTTGCACTAATCTCAGAATCTGTGTATGTTCTGTTGTCCAATGTGTGCTTGAGAAGTCTGGCATTTAATCAATAAAACGGTTTCACCCATTGTGCATAATTTGGTATGTATGTTCTACCGAAATCGAGAAATCCCAAAAGAGAATGTAGCTTTTTTATTGTATTTGATGATTGTAGTAGCACATTTCTCTAAAAAAACACGGTGCTAAGCTTTTGCCTTCATTTGATAACTCATATCCCAAGAGCAGGACACTGAGATAGGCAATTTTTTTGTTTTCTGGAAGATGAAATTGTAGTCATAGTCAGCAAATTCCATGGCAATGTGATCTCCTCTGACTAGATATGTGTTTTATTCAAAAGAAACAATTGATGGACGGAATGCTGAAAAATGCAAACATTCAGCCCCAGTCACAAGGATCTGGGTTTAATCCATCATTCTTTTGCTCGCCACACCATCCCAGTTTGGACCCAGCCTTATGCAAATCAGTATTGGCCCTGTTCCTTATGGGAACAGTCCAGCCCGAACTGCCAAGCCAGGTCCTCCCTGGACAGGAAACAAGCATCGTGGGACTGGTTTCTTGGCATTACCCCTCATCAGCGAGGCTAGCTTGAAACCAGTGGTGCAGTGAGTACGGGACCCATGTCTGGGCATACCCTTCCCACTTAGGGTGACAAATGCAAAAAAATCAATTGATCGACGGAATGCTGGACAATGCAAAAATTCACCCCCAGTCAAAAGGATCTAGGTTTCTTCCATCATTCGTTTGCTCACCATACCACCCCAGTTTGTACCCAGCCATATGCAAATCAGTCTTGTCCCTGTTCCTTATGGGAACAGTCCAGCCCCAACTGCCAAGCCAGGTACTCCCTGGACCAGAAACAAGTAGTCTGGGACCGGTTTCAGGGCATCACCCCTCATCAGCCAGGCTAGGTTGAATCCAGTCGTGCAGAGAGCTTGGGACCCACGTCTGGGCATGCCCTTCTGACTTAGGGCAACAAATGAAAAAGAAACAATTGATGGGCGGAATGCTGGAGAATGCAAACATTCACCCCCCATTACATGGATCTGGTTTTAATCCATCATTCTTTTGCTCACCACACCACCCCAGTTTGAACCCAGCCATATGCAGATCAGTCTTGACCCTGTTCCTTATTGGAACAGTCCAGCCTGAACGGCCAAGCCAGGTCCTCCCTTGACTGGAAACAAGCATGTTGGGACCACTTTCGGGGCATCACCCCATATCAGCCAGGCTAGCTTGAATCCAATGGTGCAGTAAGCAGTGGACCCATGTCTAGGCATACCCTTCCCACTTAGGGCAACCAATGCAAAAGAAACAATTGATGGACGGAATGCTGGGCAATGCAAACATTCACCCTGTCACAAGGATCTGGGTTTAATCCATCATTCTTTTGACCACCACACCACCCCAGTTTGGACCCAGCCATATGCAGATCAATCTTGACCCTGTTCCATATGGGAACCGTCCACCCAAATTACCAAGCCAGGTCCTCCCTGGACCGGAAACAAGCATCCTGGGACCAGTTTCGGGGCATCACCCCTCATCAGCCTGGCTTGCTTGAATCCAGTGGTGCAGTGACAACAGGACCCACGTCTGGGCATACCCTTCCCATTTAAGGCGATAAATGCAAAAGAAACAATTGATGGATGTATGGAATGCTGTAAAATGCAAACAATCACCCCCAGTCACAAGGATCTGGGTTTAGTCCATCATTATTTTGTTTTTTGGTTTCACCCACCCTTTGATCTGTGCTCTGATCGCTCTCCTCTCTCCAAGCATTTTGGGATGTTTCCTGAAAGGCAGCTTAATTGTTTCATGATTCCACAAATTGTAGTGATTTTAAGAGGACTACAGTTGGGGAGATCCACCCTGTGACTTTGTTTTTCTTTATTTTTCTGTTTATCCCAGCATTTTTTAGAAGACTCTGGTGCCTGTTTTGAGTTATCCTTATATGATTTACCCTTAATTTGTCTGTCTCCATGGTTATATTGATCTATAGATGTAAAGGTTTAAGCAATAATATTTGTCAGTTTGTGCTCCTTATCTGCTAGCGGAACCTGTGTGAGACATTGGCTACTGCTTCCCTATTGAAACTACGGTGGCATAGTTGCCGATAAATTTTATCCCCAAATCTTGGGTATGCAGTCCTGAATTCATTTTGAATCTGCTTTAGCACGTCATGCAAAAAATCTATGGACGGTGTATCATCCGTGCTGGTATATATTGCAGCAAAAACTGTGGCACATTAATCGACTGGAGGAACCATCCCTAAAGGTAGCCACATTGTGAGAATTCTATGCTTATCTCGGGGTCCCATATGAACTGTGTTAAATATCTGTATAGTCTAATTAGTCCTATGTAAAGAGCATGAAGCTCTACAACTGTGAGTGCTTCTGATGCTGAATAAGGCGTGTGGCTGGTTAAGGCTGGCCACATTGCCCCATCATTGCTCAGGAACCCAGTCTCACATTTGCTAGTGGATGTGGTAGGGCACATTGGATCCAATTTGTGTGTTCCTGAAATATTAATGTATTGGCCTGGTATGACTGCTTCTGTGTGTGTATGAAATACTCTGATGTTAGCATCTGCTGTAGGAAAAGTGACCCATGAACAGAATACTTCTGTTTTTTACACTGCGTGGGCCTCTACTACGAATGTAACACCTCCTCAAGTATGAGATACCTGCATTTTAGTTGAATAACCTCGGGTACTGCATCTGCTATTTTAATTAATAGAATTCAGAGAAGGGAATAACTATAGTGGGGTGATTCTTTTAAATATTCAAGCTTGAACAACCTACAGTAAAAATGGGGGTTCCCTATTTAGCTGAGGAGGATTAGTCCCTAGCAACACAGCCTTTTCTGTATAAGATGACTAGGGGCTATGGGCACACGTAAGAACTACTCAAGAGACCCATTCACTAAATATCTTACCTATGATGTTGGTGGCACCGAGTTGTACTGTTCTTACTAATTAGATAGGGCTGTGTGTTTGGACAACATATGTGTCATAATATGGGGACTGAGTGCATTCATTTAATAAAAAAATATGTTGGACCAATTCCTGGAGGGTTCACAGTGTGCCATCTGAACCCCTAACCCTGACAGGGTACTGGATGGTGTCTACAGCCTCAGAACATGACCACTCTAATTCCCCCTAGAAAATCATGGAAACAGATTTACCTTTTTGTTGTTATCTTAGACATGCCCAAAGGGGAACACAAGAAATACACAAATTGACATTTAAACATTTACTGAAGCCATAGGATTCTTGTGTAAATAACGTGAGCTGCAATTATTAGCGGAAGGAAACAAAGCATTGTTGCCAACCTTACAAGAATGGTGAAAAAGATTAATAATTAAACCATTAATAATTATTGCAGTGATTATATGAATACATGATTAGATATAATAATGTTACTTATACCTAACACTACCTATAATACAGAAAGCATAGTGAGAATGCATTGTGCCAGATCACTTGGAGCAACCTAACTCCCCATTACCTGTGTGTGATGTATTAGGAAGCTAATCTATTGTAGAAAAACATAGTGATGGGAGCCAGCAGAGCTAGAAATCCATGGAAGTGATCTTTTGAAGAACTTGGCTCAGAGGCAATTTATATAATAAAAGCCTGGGATGGGAGGGAAGAATGAAAATAGACAAATACAAATCCAAAGTTTAAACCAGAATGGAATCTACTATGGAAGGTATTTACATCATTTTGGGCTATGCTGGTTTTTATGTCATGTATAGCATTTTATCAAATTCCAATCTTGTTTTGAATTGGATGATACCTGAGTAGTTGGCTGATGCCCATTTTTTACTACTATGACCAATAAAGGAATTTGATGGACTCATTCATATGGTTTTGACTTCATTCCTGGTGCACCTTCCATCTTCTAAGAATTGGCTTTTTCTGGATTCCAGCGGAGCTCAACGACGGCGGGTTGCGGAAGTGGATGCACAGGACTCTTACTGTTTGCAGACAGGGATTGATGTGCTGAACCTTAGGTAAGCTGTTGTGAGGAGTATTTTTGTGCATCTACTTTAAGACTCTGAAAGCCTCAGCACAATGTACGTAGCCTAGTTCCTGCAGACTTGGATAAGCCAGCACTATCTGGGTGATTTATTGCGGGGCAGAAAAAAAGACTTGTAGCTCTGTCTCTTCCTTATAAATACAGGCAGGGCATCCTCCAGATTGAGTTTTGGACCATTTATTTGAAAAGGCACGGAGCGGTAGAGTCCCAAATCTAAACTGTACATACAATTTCCTTGCCAGAGTTGATTGGATGTAATCCAGGAAAGATTCCATAATGTATTTGCCTTTGATTTTTTGAAATTCGGCTGTCAAACGGCCAGAGGACGAGCTTTTCTGGGTGTCAGCAAATGTATGCCTCCTAAAGGATTTTACTAATTCTGGCCACGAAATTAAAAGGCACGACTCTTCAGGAGTGCTCCATAGGCCTGCTTTACCCAACCTGTTACAGACATCCTTTATGTATACAAGCCAAGGTATTCTAATGATACCTGGGAGACTCAACAGCTCTTTGAGCTCAGACCGATAGGCGGCCAGTTCCGGGGTCACCTACAATCTACGGCAGAAAGTTATGGGTCTAAGGGTGATCTCTTCCCTAATGAGCCTAATGCCCAGATCCAGGCGTTGGGGGGTGCTAGAGGGGAGACCAATCAACTGCCTCATAAAATGAATCTCTACCGTGTTCAGTCTACTAGCGGAGCAATGCCCCCATAGTTCTGCCACATATAATGTAGCACCCCTTGCTTGTACTTTGTAGATTTCAGCCATTGGCCTGGCTTGTCTGTGTGTGGAAGTTCTATACAATTTTGCAATTCCTCCCACGGTCTGGACAAGCTTAAGGCTTGCTCTGGCCATTTGCGGCCCCAACTCCAGGTTTTCTGTCAAGGTGACACTTAAATAGTCAAAGACCAACACTCTTTCAAGCATGATGCCATTCAGAGAGGGGTTCGAGCAAGACTTGTTGGCAGGATTGGTCTTCTGAGTATTAATGTCCAAGCCCCTGGTTTTGCAGAAGGCAACAAAACTATCGATAATCCTCTGGATTCCCATAGGCGACTTTGAAAGTAAAATAGTGGCATCCACAAACATCAATGCTGAAACCTTGCCAGACGCTAGCTTAGGGGCTTCATTATCCTTGACCTTTCTGAGTTGTTACCAGTGCATTAATGAATAAACAAAATAAGGTAGGTGCAAGAACGCACCCCTGCCATTCCCCTTTATTAACCGGAAAGGGGTTAATTCACCATGTTTTCCATACCTCACTTGGGCAAAATTAGCCACATGCAGCCTCATCAAAATGCTAAGGAGGTAGGGGGGAGATTCCTAAATCACTAAGTACACCCCATAGTTTGTCCCTAGGCACGAGATCTAAAGCCGACTTCAGATCCACAAATATTAACTAGAGGCTGCCACCCTCTATTGTCACCGTTTTCCAGAAAAGGAGTATCTGGGTAACATCGATCAAACTGATCGGCCTATAGTTAGTGGGTAGAAGAGGTGAGCTCTTTTTAAGGACTAGGACAATTTCTGCCCCAAGCCAGGTATCGGGGAGCTCCATGCCATTCATAATGGCATTAAATAAAACCCATAGGTAAAGTCCCCAAATTTTTGGTCCCCCCCGAAAGAGGTTCTCCCGCTAGTTTGTCCAAACCCGGCGCTTTGTTGACGGGTAGCTTATTGATTGCATTTAGCACCTTGGACAAGGTGATCCCTGGGACCGCCTCCTGGGCGAACCCAGTGAAGATCATGGCAGACTCTTCAATTTGAGTCACAGCCTCCTTGCAAGTATATAGAAACTTGAAATGAGTCTCCCATACTTCAGATGCTATATTTGGCTCAATGGCTGGCTTCCCTTCGGTATCACCTGAGCTAACTATGATCCAGAAAACCTTCATGTCTTTATTAGATAAGTCAGATTTGAGGGCCTCCTAGCTATCCAATTCCCAGCTTTTTTTTGCTCGTTGGATACTGTCTGTATACAGAACCTAATTCAGTTTGGTTCGATGCTTGTCCTTTGCTTTAATAGCTTCCAGCAGAGCCTGTTTGGCTTTTCGGTATTTAGTATTAAACCAGGATCTTTTAGGACATCTTTTTGCCCTTTGTATACCAGTGGGTAGAATAAATCTACCAATTTAGATGTTAACTCTGTTGCAATTTTTCAACCCTCTCAATAGTTGATGGAGTACCCTCTACAATTGTGGCCTCCCACATTTTTATTAGTATCGGGATTACTGAATGATATACTGTGGCCATCTTGTGAGGTGACTGTTGGATTTGACCCCACCTAATTTTCCTTCTATTATTTGAGAGTATTAGTCCACTGTTCTGAAATGTGTGTAAGTGGCCTTAGAATTGATATGACCCAGATTCAGCATCTCCAAATCCATGGTAAAAGCGTTGTGATCACTGTCCAGACACGTGACGACAGCAAAATCATGAACCCTTTGCCATAGCATAGTCTCCACTAAAATGTAATCCAGGGGCGGAGCCAAGATGGCGAAGTGAGCAGTTGTCCTGTTCCGGAGCTCCCGCCAGGGTCAGATTCAGCACCGGTCTCCAGGCCGTCAATAGCACCGACGGTACCCGGATTGCGTCCCCCAGAGACCCGGGACCCTCAATATCGGTAGTAGTGAGAAGTTCAGCGGCCGAGGGCTGCTTTTGACGCAAGTGAAAGGAGGCGGCGTACGGCGGCGCTGGGACCGCATCGGAGAGGCCAGGGCCGGCAGGAGCATCGGAGGCCAGTGGGGGCCGTGACGGAGACCTCTCGAGCCTGGGACGGAAGGTGAGCGACGGTGACCCCTGGGAGTAACGACTGGAAAGGAGGTGAGGGTCCCCGGGAGCCTGCGACGCAGTGCCGCAACCGAGCTGGGTCCGGCCCGCCATTTCGAATAGCCAGGAGCGGTGCTGGAACCGAGGCGGAGCTGCAGGAGGCCGTTGCGGGCCGCGGGGACTGGGCCTGGATCCGAGGCATCGACCGGGGACTGCGGGGCCGGGAGTTGCGCGCCCCCCCACGCTGAGGCAGCAGACGAGGCGGAGAAGAGCGCGGAAGGCCGCGAAGACAGACAGTGCGGGGAGCGACTCATACCTGGTGAGAGCTGCATCGGAGCAGAGTCAGCGGTGTGCAGGGGCTCGTTGTATGCTTCCCCCACCCCAGCAGCGGTGCCCTTGTCCAGGGCCTGGTGGCGGTCGGCGCGGGGACTCTGGGGGCCTAGGGCTTGCGGTCCGGCAGCCCATTGGGACTCAAGTGCAGAGGTTGGCCCTCACAGCCGGAGTCGGGCTCGGTCTGTGGCACTGGCCACGACGAACCAAGACACAGCGGGGCGCAAAGACGAGTAGCGCCAGAGAGGACCCTACGGTTTCGGAGAACCGGGCCAGGGTTGGGGCGGCGGAGTCCAGAGGCCTGTTGCATGCTCTGCTCCCCCTCCCCGGTAACGGTGTGATCATTTTGGACCTGGTCGGGACTGGCGTGGGGCCTCTGGGCGTTGGGACTCCACGGTCCGGCGGACCTTCAGGATTGTGGTGCCGCACTGGGCCCCCGCCGCCCAAAGGAGAACGCAGACTGGTGAGCTAGGAGCGTGATGGGCGGGTAACGTCCCTGTCGATAATCAAAGGGCACACGCAGCTGGCCGAGGGGGACAAGGAGACTGACGCTCGCATTGGCGACGCGGAGGCGGCCTGAAGTCGCAGTCTGCTCAAGCGGGAGCAGAGGTGCACTCCAGCAATACAACACCTCTACGGGGTCCAGGGGCAGGAGCGCCACATGTGGCTGAGAACGCGGGAGCAGCTTAGTGCGGAGACAGAGACTTTGGACCTTGAGCTGCCTTTCCAGGAATCAATCGGGACCGGTTTCCCTGACAGTGGACTGGTGGGAAAGAGACAGGATCTCTGCACGACACGCATTGGGTCCCGTGGGACGCGCTATGTCCACCTCTAGGAAGCGGCAGGACAAGACTATTAAGGATTTGTTGTACATGACCCCGGTTGGACAGATGGCTGTGGCTGCGGACTCCGGAGGTTCGGGACGGGGGAAGCCAGAGGCTGGGGATCGGAGCCCATCACCAAGGCCTTCCTGGAGTCGATGTTTGCCGCATTGCGGGACGATATCCAAACCTTCAAGCAAGAGTTCAAGTCTGAGCTCAAAGAGGTCCGCCGCGACATGGATGGCATCGGTGAAAGGGTTGCGGATCTGGAGGGCAAGAGCGATGGAAGGGATGAGGAAATAGCGAATCTACAGCAGGAGATCATTCGACTGCACGATCAACAGGTGGATATTCAGGTCCACCTTGAGGACCTTGAGAATCGCTCCCGTCGCCATAACATCTGAATCAGGGAAGTGAAAGCGGATGACACCTCGAGGGATCTTTTCACTTACGCGAGGGAGCTATTCAACCACATCCTCGACCGACCTTTGGACACGAACTTGGAGATAGATCGGGCGCATAGAGTGGTTCCCCCTAGAGCGCCGTCAGCCCCTCCGTCAGACATTCTAGTGTGCGTGCAGGACTACCGCACTAAGGAGTTGATAATGCAAAAAGCACGTCGCTTGCACCCCTTACAGTTTCGTGAGCACAAACCGGTGCTATACCAGGACTTATCCGCTCTCACGCTACAAAAAAGGCACCTATTCAAACCTATCACGACACACCTCCAGCACAATAACATTCCCTACAACTGGGGTCACCCATTCCGCTTGGTGTTTCGTAAGGATGACAAGCTGTACCAGTTGCGCTGTCTGAAGCCAGCAAACTGTTGGGGGTGGACCTCCCGGACGAGGAGGGAGGTGAGGGGGCCTCCACAACAGGAGAGGAGAATGCTGGGCCTCGATGGCGTCAACAGGGTTGCAAACGCCATCTCAAGAAACCACCAGCTGCGGAGATAACGAAGGGCCGACTATCGGCGTTGAAAGCTGTGTCCACGGATTTTTCTGGTCCTAATCTTGGCTGACCCGGATGTGCACGGTACCTGAGAGTCTTCTTTTCTCCCATCCAGACCTTTGGCGGGAGGGGGGCTTCTTCCACTGTTGGTGGACACACCCCAATGACTTTTCACCAATCACAGACGAGTGATGGACTATATGTTTCCAGTTATGATGGTATTCTGTTTTTTTTGTTGGGGTCTTTTGGGGTGGGTGAGGGAGGGGAGTTAGTGCTCCGCGTCCACCTTTCCTTTAGGGCTAGGGCGGCCCCCTGCGCCCCGTGTCCCTGATTCGTTTATACACCGGATGCTCCAGAGACACAATACACGATGCTTTACAGTCGCAGTGTCTCCCATGCGACACATATCATGCCACCCACCACGCTTAAGATACTGACCCTGAATGTCTGCGGTCTTAACAACCCAGTTAAACGTAGGGCTGTCCTATCATACTTGGAATATTCCCACGCAGATCTTTGCCTGCTGCAGGAAACCCACTTATTAGCGCGTGATTTCAATCGTCTTAAGTCCAGGAGGTTTCCCACCCAGTTCTTCTCCTCCGGGTATACTAAAACAGCAGGGGTGGCGATTCTAGTGGCACAGCGGTTTCGGGGGGAGGTTCTGCATAAGGTAGCTGAGATCAGGGGGCGCCTATTGACACACCGCTTTGCCCTCGGAGGGGTGCCATTCACTATCAGCTCCATATACGCCCCGAATGAGGGATCCGAGCGATTCTTACATTCTTCACTCACAGAGGCCACAACTACACCTGATCGCAATGTCATCCTTGGGGGGGACCTCAATTTGGTGTTCGATAATGCTCAGGATAGATCCAGACAGTGCTCTCACCAAGCCGGGGCAATTTCTGCTGAGGGGCTTGCGCGCCTACAGGACTTGGGGCTCTGCGATCTATGGCGCAGCATGCATCCTCGAGACAGGGAATACTGCTTTTATTCTAATGCGCATAAGACCTACGCCAGACTAGACCATTTCTCAGTATCGGCTTCGGCATGGGTGCTCTCGACAGCAGCCGACATAGGGGTGGCGTCTTTATCAGATCATGCTCCGGTAACTGCGACTTTCACCCTCCCACCTACGTTGCGTCCATCCAGAGTGTGGCGTCTTAGAGATGCTCGCCTGCACCGAGAAGAGGTGGTCCAACGCTTACAGCGCAATATTCACGATTATCTCACACATAATGATAATCTAGACACCACACTTGCCACGCAATGGGCAGCGCTGAAGGCGATTCTTAGAGGGGAATTCATCTCGATCTCGGCGGCGGACAATAGGGAACGAGGATGCAAACAGGAAGAGCTTACACAACAGGTCCGGGAACTGGAACGGATGCACCAGCGGACGGGAGCCCCGAGATTATGGCGGCAACTCAAAGCTGTTTGCCAGCAGCTAATGGCACTCGACCAAGACAGGACAGAATTTGCGGCACTGAGGCTGCGACACGCCTACTATGCAAGTGGGGACAGGTGTGGGCGCCTTTTGACCCATAAGCTTAGAGAGGTTCGTCAGAGACAGGGACTTAAAATGATCTCTCGGGAAGATGGCACAGAAGCAACAGAGGATAGGGATATCGCAGAGGCATTCCGGGATTTTTATGCGACTTTGTACGCGGAGGCCCCCTTGGCCCGCTCTGATGAGACGGCTCTCTTAGACTCCGTCACACTGCCGGCTCTGTCCCCGGCACAGGCCGACCATCTAGATAGAAGCATTCAACTGGAGGAGATAGTGTCCGCCATTTCTCGTCTCAAACTGGGAAAGGCCCCTGGCCCAGACGGCTTTCCTGCTATCTTCTATAAGAAATGTTGTTCCCTGTTGGCTCCGATCCTTACCCGGCTGTTCAACTCCTTTGCTACTCAGGGAGCTATCCCAGGTGACCTCTTAGAGGCTTCGATAGCAGTAATTGCCACACCAGGGAAAGATGGCTCACAATGTGGATCCTACCGCCCAATATCACTCCTTAACATAGACTTTAAACTATACACAGGGATATTATCCGCCCGTCTCAGCCCCCATATGCCAGGCCTCACGGACCCGGACCAAGCGGGCTTCATCCCGAGCGGCAAACGACAGACAACACAAAGCGGATTCTGCATCTTATTGAAAAGGCTTCCCGGGTCCCGGGGGAATTTATGATACTGGCCATCGACGCCGAAAAGGCATTCGACCGCGAACATTGGCCATTTCTGGAACAGGTACTGGAGAGGGCAGGAATAGGCGACCGGTTCCGCACGCATATCCTTAATTGTTATAGATTCCCCACAGCTACAGTCAGAGTGAACAGCTACACATCCTCTCGCTTCCACATCGGGAGGGGCACGAGACAGGGGTGTCCACTATCCCCCCTCCTCTTTGCCCTTTACATGGAACCCCTGGCTCAGAGGTTGCGACAAAACCCAGAGATCACGGGAATACGGTTCGGGGGCTTCGTCCATACAATCAGTCTATACACGGATGACGTATTATTATCGTTATCTGATCCGAGGTCCGCTCTCCCAGCGTGCTGGGCGGAATTGGAGGCTTTTGCTTAGGCTCCCGGGTTCAAAGTGAATGCTGGGAAATCCTTAGCCCTAGACTTATCGTTATCGCGGCCCACTCGAGATCATTTGCCAACCTGGCTCCCCATCCGTTGGGCGGCAGACACGGTACCGTATCTAGGGATTCAATTGGCCCCATCGCTCTCTAAATTGGTTCATACAAACTATACACTGATACACAACAGAATCCGCCAGGAACTCGACAGATGGCGGCACTATCCCCTCTCGTGGTTGGGTAGGGTTGCAGCGGTTAAGATGACCATTCTCCTACAGATTCTCTACCTCTTTCGCACTATACCTCTTCGGCCGCCTGTGGGATGGATTCGAACGATGCAGTCAGATCTGTCCCGGTTTATCTGGAACGGGCGGAAGCCGCAAATGCGGCGAGCGTTGGTGGTATTAGCACCGGAAGCAGGGGGACTTGGGGTTCCAGACCTGGGGCTCTACTTTCAAGCAGCCCAACTGAGATATTTAGTGGAATGGAGCAGATGGGAATCAGAGAAACATTGGTTATTTCAAGACCAGGCGGTAGCGGCGCAACCTTTGCAGGACATTCCTTTCTTATGCAAACCCCACAGGCCTCCTAACCTGTATGCCTCTTATATTACGCGGCTCCCTCTTGAAGTTTGGGACGCCACTAATCTCACGCACAAACTCACATAATTCCCGTCTCCGCTTACCCCGTTGATAGGCAACCCCGACTTCACCCCTGGACTGGAGGATGCTGCTTTTGCGAGTTGGAGAGCGGCGGGTTGCCGGTCCCTGTGTCATGTTTATGGGGAGGGGGGGTACACTCGTTCGTCCAGATGCAGAGAGACTTGGGGCTGCCGGAGACAGAGAGGTTGCGGTATATGCAAGTGAGACACTGGGTGCTCCGGCCACAGGTTCGCTCCGGGGCAGAGAGACGCCTCTCCCCCTATGAGCGATGGCTTATTACACGCACATCAGACAAACACCTTGTTTCTGATCTCTATGAACAATTGCAGATTGAATACAAACACTCATACAACTCTAGCAGACACCGGTGGGAAAGAGAACTGGGAAGAACACTGAGTCATAAAGAATGGGAGGGCATCTATTACAGGGCGCGGCATTCTGCATACCACATGGGGCTCACGGAGACTCTCACGAAGATTGTGACATACTGGTACTATACCCCGGAGTGCTTACATGCGATGTATCACTCTCGGGAGGCGACGTGCTGGAGGGGTTGCGGCCAAGTGGGCAGTCTAGCTCATGTACTGTGGGACTGCACACATCTCCAATCTCATTGGAAGCAGGTGTTGGATGAAGTGGACAAACACTTTGAGACGGAGATACCGCGCTTCCCAGCTTATGTAATTTTAGGACTGCCCAATCCCCTGACCTATCGATTGCGTTCACGTAGGGGCAGGCTGATGGCCATCGCGCTAGGGTCAGCTCTACAAAACATACTCACACACTGGCGTACACCCCAATTACCGACCTTCACAGGATGGTTGCATCGCTTGTGGTATGTCTTGGGTATGGAAAAGTTAGCACTAACCATGACAGGAGAGGGGGACAGATATGGGGAGTTATGGAAGCCCTTCTTGTCGCTCTTGGCCTCTGAATTTAGGGAAGTCACGTGCCCCCGATATCTCAGACTGTTACGTATCGCAGAGATCCCGGAGGGAGGTGGACATTAAAAGTTCGACGGGACCCCAGGGAAGACGCGGAGCCAGGGGGGGGGGAGGGATGGAGTTAGGGGGAGTGGGAGTTCTTTGGGGCCTGTGTTTTTTGGGTTTCCTTTACACTCAAAAGTTCTGTTCGACCAAATGATTATTCAGCTATGCATACTCTGATTACATGGAACACGATAAAGACCCGGTTTGTAGTTATATCACAGCAATGTATACTTGCGACCCGATGCATGTCATTTTGTCTGATAATCAATAAAAATATTTAAACCATAAAATGTAATCCAACAGGGACGATTATCCTAGTCTGTTGAATGTTAGCTGCCCCGGTTGTCCGATTTTCTACGGCCATTGCACGCTCTTAGTGAGTGGGTTAATGTAATTGAATTAATCTGGAGTGCCAACGGGGACCAGGCTTTAATAGGTTGGATTTGCAGATCTGGGATTAGCCATTGGAGGTCCTCCTCACTGGGGGTGGTATTACTTAGATCAGTAGGGGGTTCAAATTGGCAGTTGAAATCACCCCTTATGATCAATCATATACTTGGATCAACAGTGGGGATAAAGAGGCTCAGTTGATCTAAAGTAACAGATTCCTGGCTAAGGCTAACAGGCCGAGAGTAAACATTGATAAAGGCAATTTTCATCTTTGAGGAAAAGGTAAGTACAACACAGAGGATGTCATTTGAAGGGGTAGTCAACTGGTCGACTCTGCAGACCAAATGTGAGCCTACCCAATGGTTAAACCCCCTTATGGTCTACCCCTCCCCCGCCGAGGTAGCTGGGATATTAAATGAAGCAAAACCCACCCTCAGATGATCCTACAGAGCACAGGTTTCCTGGAACGTGCATACGTCATATTTGTCCAAAAAGAACCCCCAGTCTGGGCAGGACAATATGCTTCTGAGTCTAGCAACGTTCCAGGATAGGACCCTCATTGGGTTACCTTGCATGCTCTTTCAAGAGATGCACTCAAGTGTATTGGTGATAGAAGTTTGGGTGTCCCTCATTTGAAAAGTGGGTGGGTTATCTACTAACCTCGTAGACAAGCCTTCACTCTGTGTTTTACTCAAGGGAGTAGGTAATGGGGCAAAAAGTGCTCCTGGGAATTGTACTCCTAGTCCTTCTGTTCCAGTAGTCTGGGATGTATCTAAATGATGGTCCTTGCCTGTTGCCCCTAGCCCAGGACATATTGTCTGGGTGAGATAATCCCCACTAAACTTGTCCAATTCTATTTCCTGAGTATTCTTTCTGAGTATGTTATCATATACGTACAAAGCATGTAAACAGTTACCATCTAAAATAGATGTCAAGTTTAAATGTGAACTTGTAAAATGGAAGCTTTTGTTTGTGAGCCCTGTTGGACCACACAGCGCTCAGACATCAACTCTTCAGTACGCTCTGGATATGTGAATATTTCACCAGGAAGAAGGCCTGCTGTGCTGCTGAGGGACTGCCACTCTGATAGACAGCTGCGCTGAAGGGACTGCTGCCCTCCTTTACCGACCTGCTGCTTGCTGCCCTCTTGCCTGGGTGAGAAGGGCTGGACCTGCATCTCTTGAATCCAGAACCCACAGTGACTCCAAGGGCTAGTTGGCAGGCCTCCTAATCTGAAGCCTCAAGGACATAACAGGCTTCCAACAATCTTGCATCTGCACCTGGACTCTGCCATCTGGGAGCTGAACCTGCCAAGTGGTGCCGCCCCAGTCCTGGACCCTTGGTGCTAGGCCTAACGTGCTTGCCAGCCTCTGTGCATCCACTGGAACAGGTGTATCTTCTCTGTTGAGCAGCACATTCCCGAGCAGAACCGATGCATCTTCTCTACTGAGCGGTGCAGGCTCAAGCAGAACTGATGCATTTCCTTTGCTGAGAAGTGCATTCCTGAGCAGAACCCACACATCGTTGTGACTGCATGGATTGGACCCACCACGAAGACCCACATTGTCTCAGCCATCCTCAAAACCAACGCATTGTCCCGATGGTGCGGCACATCTATGGCCCAGGCCCCCACATCTTTCATCAACAGAAGTCTCGAGGATGACGCCGGACTCCACACCGCAGCTGCGCAGCTCCTTGGAGCTGACAAATCACCAACTGTAAATCACATCCTTGATGCTGGACTTCCCATCTAAAACCCTTGTTGAGAGGATCCTCAACGACACTGCAGGATATTGCATTGTAGGACCTCACATCGCAGCCTCATGCACCTCGGAATTGGAGCCTTGCTTTGGCTGTGTGACACCTCTTTGACGTGGATCCTCGCTGTGTACCACAACCTGGATTTAAGGTACTTTGTTCAGCGGGCTTAACTGGGTTCCTGTAGCAGGCCTGTGCTCCATTGTGGTCAGCCTGAACTTGTGACTTTGTCCAGGTCTGGCGGAACCAACTATCCATAATTGTTTTTTTTTTTTTGCTTTTGTGTGCTATTTTCAATTCTCTAAAATCTTCAAAATTGAATATCTCCCGTTCTACTAATTGGATTTTTCTGTTTTGGTGTTGTTTTATTTAGTACAAATTATTAAAAGTTACCCTATTTTTCTAACTCTGTTGTGTGTTCCCTTTGTTGTGTGCTTTCACAGTTTTTCTGTTTGAAGTGTTGCCAAATTCTTTACACATTGTCTCTAAGTTAAGCCTGACTGCTCTGTACCAAACTACAAGGGACTGAGCCGAGTTTATTTGGGTTTTTCCTTGTGCCTTAGCCTGACAAGGGTTGCAGCTGCTGCTTGACCAGGGCATACCCCCTAATCAACCAGTAACCCAGGGCTTGATTCACAAAGGGCCTCAGCACTCAAGGCGGAGGCCCAGCAATCATGGCAAGGGCCCTTCACTTATGGCAGGACCATCACAATGAGAAACTTCAGTGTGGAGGTCCCGTCATGTATGCGGGTCTCTGCCACGACTGCTGGAACTCCAACATAAGTGCGGAGGCCCTTTGTGAATTGGGCCCCCAATTTCTTACAGTGGAATAGGACAATTTTATTTCCAGGGGGTAGGATGGGGCAGAATTGTGATTTTAGTTTTTTTTCACTTTTCCCTGCTTCTACGTTTTGAATATGTTTGACCTCCAAAGTCTTAGATTCCATAATCTCTTCCATCTCTGTTGTATTTTACTCTACATTTACAAGGGTATTGAGGATGGTTCGGTTTTCTACTGGCAACAGAATATCATTCGCAAACATCCTTTTCTTTTCCATAATAATCTTATCTTTCTCCAAGAATATTTGTGCCAGTTTCATTTTCAGTATATATTTATATGGTACACTGACAGAATATCCCCATACAAAAATATCATGACCAAAATATTGATGTCAAAAATATCTACATCATATATGTAAGTACAAAAGTATCGGGGGGAAATATCGATGTCATAAATACAGTTGTACAAAATATCGTTTTATATATACATATAAAATAAATTAATACATTTTAAATATAATAATTAATATTTGTTTTTATTTATTATACATTTTAACAAATATAATCAAAATAAACTTATTTAAAAAATGTAAACACACATACATAATAATTAATATATCCACAAAGTTAGTTGCTCCTTCCGGATTTGCTGGGACCCAGGAGAGGTGGCGCACACGCCGGCGGAGCACGCCGGTAACGAAAATATCCAAACAAAAAGCAGCGAGTTGATTAGTGCGCTCTCAGCAAGAAACAGGCAGTCATCAAGGTAAATAATCCAAGTGTTTTAATTCACACAACGCGTTTCGGCGGCAAGCCTTGTTCACGTGTGAAAGTGGATGTACAGGCAGTCTTAAATAAAGCATTGAATGTTTGTAAATGGTCATCACACTCAACGAAGGACTACACGGTAGTGCATGTAGCCGCCATCTTGGAACGGTAAAATAACCAAGGGAAAGTATAAGAAAATGCATCAATATGAACATGTGAACCCACAATGATATGTATATACACAAATAGGTCTCATTGTAATTGAGCTGGCATGCGCCATAACGTAATGGAATATGTAGTAAGAACCGCCTACTTGAGCTGGTTAGCCATCAGGGGTATGAGATGACACAACATGAGCGGGTGAATACCCTATGGAAACCATAATGTACATGCTGTCAGCAAGAACATGATTAAACAGTAAAAGGTTCCACTGGGATACATAAATGAAACATAAGAGGATCACTCTCACAGTAAGGGAGGTTGGAAGAGCTAGTGGGTAAATGGCAAGTGCACTCATAAAAGAGATATAAATATCCCCAAGTAAATGCCACAAGTGGCACATGAACTCCCAAAGTGTCCCAATGTGTAAGTCTGCGGGCAAGTGCCCCGACAACCGTCAAGTATGCTAAAGTCTCAAACACAGTTCACAATAATAATGGTGACCAGAATAATTCTGAAATAGAACTATAAACAGACTAAGTCATCAAATACATGTAATGACCCTAGGTCAAAAAAACTTTTCTTAAACATGAGTGTGACCAGATAACGTGCTCATATGCTTTAACAAGGAACTGCTGGTGAAGATGATGGAGTGATGAGCTAATGAAGAGTGACAACATGGAGGAAAAGGGTAGGATGCACGTGCCGGTGAATATAAGTGAAGGGCTCCATCCTTCTCTCCTGTAAAAAATGCAAAAATATATAAATCAATATACACAGACCACACAATAGCTCAAGAAAATTACACACAGGTAAAATCGGTACAGTTAGTTTCATAGAGCAAAAAACGGAATGGCAAAAGGCAGGAAATATCTTCAAAAAACATCTCAATAAACAGTAGCAGAAAGAGAGAATACATCTCATCAATACCCAAATGTAAACTACGATCCTTCTTTGAGGTGGATTGACATTTCCTCATCCATGTTCAACCCACCCGGGTTTCTAGTTTGAAAATCTATAATGTACCTAGACTCCCGTTGTCTTAGGGTGAGAGTCCTATCCCCACCTCTGGGATTTCTAGGTATATGTTCAAGAATAAGATAACTCATGTCACGCACATTCGAACAATGTTTTTCATAAAAGTGGCGTGCAACAGGGTATTTTGGGTCGTTGTTGGTAATGGCTCTCAGATGCTCCAACACCCTCTTTTTGGCTGGACAAGTGGTGCTCCCAATGTACCAGAGTTTGCAAGTACACTCAATGGCGTAGATCACAGAACAGGTACTGCATGTTAGAAATTGGGTAATTTTCTTGGACACCCCACCATTTCGTTACCGGCGTGCTCCGCCGGCGTGTGCGCCACCTCTCCTGGGTCCCAGCAAATCCGGAAGGAGCAACTAACTTTGTGGATCTTAACGTGAGGATTGCAATTTTGGACCGGCTGTGTGGCTACCATTGGGATCTGATACAGCTACTTTTGGACGATAACTGGCATTTGGTGGATTACACGTAATAAGGTAAGCCTGCTTGCTGCTTTGTTCGTCCCTTGTGGGGGGTTATTTTCTCGCATCGGAGGATGCGGGGCAGTATTTCGTCCCTCGGGGCAGCGACAATTAGCATAGGTTTGCCGTGTATTTACGCTGTATCTGCATTTATCCACATCCCGGTGGTCAGGTGCTAAACGGACATGTGTGTACCGTAACGGAGCTGCAATTGACTTTGGGAGCGTTTTGGAAACAGCATTCACCTGCTTGAGTACACACTCATCTCATTAACTATCGTACTTACTGCATATAGCTCCTGATACTGCCTTTTAACCTAGTACACCTTTGGCTGACAGCAAGAGGAACTCCCCATTTTATGGGGGGGGGGTGAGACAGGCATTCATCGGCGGGTATTAGTCCTAGTGTTGTTTGAACATGGAAGAAGAAGCGGAACGAAGAGCAGCAGCAGTGACCCTATTCAGCAGGAAAACAGGGGCTCATAACAAAGGGGATATTAACAGCAAAGGAGATTCTTCCGCACAACCATTGGAAGACAAAATAAGAAAGTTAGAGAAACTCAAAAGAAATGATGTTTCTAAATGGTGGGAGGCGATCTCGCTACAGAATTATGTAGATCAAAACATGGCGCCGAGAGGACTAAGAATCTTTATCACTCCTACTTATGAAGTACCCAACCCCAAAATGCTGGAGGAATGGTCAGATCACTCAGCTGCGAGCTCGAAAGGTATGATGGTCATTTTGATCAAATATGCCTGGCAGGACAGGGAAGAGTTCTTAAAACAGATTAAAGACATTAGTGCGGAACTGCAGCAGATGGTGGACAGTGATGCTCTTAAGAAAATTTTGGACCCTATGAAGGATCGACTCACCAAATACGAAGAAGAGATCAAAGCCAGAAAACAAAGAAAGATGAACAGAGACTATTCAGACTATGAGAAGGGAAGAATTCTGACATTCAGTAAAAAATATGATCACCTATACTTACTGCAGGAAACTCCCATGAAACCCATTTCTACCACTAACAACACCGTAGTGGTCGGTATCCCCACTGTAAGTGACATTGAATCAGATGTCTCTGAAGGCAATACATCGGGTGAAGATTGCAACATCAGACAAGTCAATTTTTTAGAAGAGTTTCGGGTCCTGCAGAGGGATCGACAAACGACGCGGGACAATCCACAACCGAGAATACGGGGGCGAGGAAGAGGACGAGGCAGGGGAAGCGCCGCAACAGAAAAAAGAGATCACAACAATGCTGGGAATTCAGACAAAGGAAGGGGAGCCATGGGAAATCGAAGAACACGCTCCAACAGAAATTACTGATGGATATGAACATGGTAAATCTAACTGTAGTGAATTTATCCAAGAGACCTATGTCTGACATAGAAAAGAGAACCCTATGCCTGGGTCTTTCATTTTGTCCGTCCTCCTCTTTTAAATATACCGAAACTCGCATTGATTTATTCAAATACGTGAGGAAATTGAAACTTAAAAAGTGGCTTACTTTGAAAGGACAAGAACTTGAACAGGATAATGATATCACTAACAATGATTTTGCGAATAATCTGATGATTAATGATGTTGACAATCTTCTTACTTTGGCAGAGCTAGCACAAGATAATAATTTATGTGACAGCGAAATCCACACCACTCAGATCTTGGAGGATATGGATCTCAATCAGGGGGCAGCAGCATGTACTGATTTTAGAGTTAAATCTACTTTTTTACCTCCTCTCCCCCACGACAATATTGACACTTTCCATGATTGCATTGTTAAATCTTTGGTTGACCTCAGATTTAGCAAAAAACGCTCAGGCAATTTCTCTAACAATTTATCCTACACTCAGAGACAGGCACTTAAAACACTAGCTAGTGACACTAGTATAGTTATACGCCCTGCAGATAAGGGCGGCAATGTGGTTATCTTAGACAAAGACTACTACATCAGTGAAGCTTTACGACAACTCCTAGACACCAATTTTTACATAACTATATCTTGGGATATCTATAATTTGAGCATCACGGATATCTGGGATAAACTCACAACTTGGAAGGACAAGGGTCTTTTGGTGCGGAAAGAATTTTGCTATCTCAAGAGAGACCATCCTAAACTTCCCATATTATATTTGCTGCCGAAATTACACAAAGACAACATCAGACCTCCTGGTCGCCCCATTGTTTCTTCCATAGGGAGTGTAAGTGAACACATGTCTAAATATGTGGACCATTTTCTGAGAGAATTTGTTATCTTACTTCCCAGCTACTTGAGAGATACCAAAGACTTCCTCTGCAAAATTGATAATCTGATTTGGGAGCCTACCTACCTGTTCATTGTGTTAGATGTTCAGTCCCTGTACACTATAATCAATCACCAGCATGGGTTGGAAGCCTGTAAGCACTTTCTCAAGCAAAGACCTATCAGGTATCGGGAACACAGCCGCATGATAATTGAAATGATCGATTTTTGTCTCAAAAATAACATTTTTTCCTTCAATGGCGCCCTCTATAGGCAGGTGAACGGTACTGCCATGGGTTCTTGCTTTGCTCCCAGTTTCGCTAATCTGTTCATGGGGTACTGGGAGCAAGAAATATCTGCCAGCAGTACCCTGGAAAATGATCTCCGCAAAGTCGTTATGTGGCGTCGCTACATTGATGATTTATTCATTGTCTGGAATGGTTCCAGCAGTGATGCAGAGGAGTTCATCAAGAAACTCAATACTAACAGTTATAATATTGTTCTAACTGGCAGTATCAGTGCCACCAAAATTGACTTTCTAGATGTGGGACTAGAAGTTAAACAGAACAAAGTCTGTACCACTCTCTTTCGGAAAGCCACAGCAGGTAATAGCATTCTGCATGCCCTCAGCAGCCACCCTGATGTGCTCAAATGGAGCATACCATACGGGGAGCTGCTGAGGGCAGAGAAATTGCAACAGCTCTGATGCTTATGTAGTTGAGAGAGACAACATTGTCAGTCATTTTCAAATCAGAGGTTACCCCAACTGGGTTCTGAAAAAAGCGAAGGAACGCGCTGAAGGGATTAGTAGAGCAGACACCCTTAAAGATAAAGTTGGGAGTGAGATTGAAGCCAACAAAACTGGGGTCCGTATGAGTCTCACGTACAATTCAGATGCGCACAAAATCAAACGAATCTTTGCTAAATATTGGGACATTTTGAAATCTGTTGGGGTGGTTGGCAACCTGGTTACTGAAAGGCCCAGTATAACCTATAGGAGAGATAGGAATATACGGGATATAGTAGTAAGAAACTATATCACTGATTATACCACTAACACCGGTCATGGCCTTGTGGGATTTTTCCCATGCGGTCATTGCAAAGCTTGCAGATATAGCAAATTTACAGACAGTCTGGAGTATGGTGGGGTGTCCAAGAAAATTACCCAATTTCTAACATGCAGTACCTGTTCTGTGATCTACGCCATTGAGTGTACTTGCAAACTCTGGTACATTGGGAGCACCACTTGTCCAGCCAAAAAGAGGGTGTTGGAGCATCTGAGAGCCATTACCAACAACGACCCAAAATACCCTGTTGCACGCCACTTTTATGAAAAACATTGTTCGAATGTGCGTGACATGAGTTATCTTATTCTTGAACATATACCTAGAAATCCCAGAGGTGGGGATAGGACTCTCACCCTAAGACAACGGGAGTCTA
The DNA here is from genome assembly GCF_964204655.1 of Triturus cristatus. NCBI lineage: Eukaryota > Metazoa > Chordata > Amphibia > Caudata > Salamandridae > Triturus > Triturus cristatus. The sequence goes on from NC_140585.1 coordinate 950,537,619, forward strand.
GGTACATTATAGATTTTCAAACTAGAAACCCGGGTGGGTTGAACATGGATGAGGAAATGTCAATCCACCTCAAAGAAGGATCGTAGTTTACATTTGGGTATTGATGAGATGTATTCTCTCTTTCTGCTACTGTTTATTGAGATGTTTTTTGAAGATATTTCCTGCCTTTTGCCATTCCGTTTTTTGCTCTATGAAACTAACTGTACCGATTTTACCTGTGTGTAATTTTCTTGAGCTATTGTGTGGTCTGTGTATATTGATTTATATATTTTTGCATTTGTTACAGGAGAGAAGAAAGGAGCCCTTCACTTATATTCACCGGCACGGGCATCCTACCCTTTTCCTCCATGTTGTCACTCTTCATTAGCTCATCACTCCATCATCTTCACCAGCAGTTCCTTGTTAAAGCATATGAGCACGTTATCTGGTCACACTCATGTTTAAGATAAGTTTTTTTGACCTAGGGTCATTACATGTATTTGATGACTTAGTCTGTTTATAGTTCTATTTCAGAATTATTCTGGTCACCATTATTATTGTGAACTGTGTTTGAGACTTTAGCATACTTGACGGTTGTCGGGGCACTTGCCCGCAGACTTGCACATTGGGACACTTTGGGAGTTCACGTGCCACTTGTGGCATTTACTTGGGGATATTTATATCTCTTTTATGAGTGCACTTGCCATTTACCCACTAGCTCTTCCAACCTCCCTTACTGTGAGAGTGATCCTCTTATGTTTCATTTATGTATCCCAGTGGAACCTTTTTCTGTTTAATCATGTTCTTGCTGACAGCATGTACATTATGGTTTCCATAGGGTATTCACCCGCTCATGTTGTGTCATCTCATACCCCTGATGGCTAACCAGCTCAAGTAGGCGGTTCTTACTACATATTCCATTACGTTATGACGCATGCCAGCTCAATTACAATGAGACTTATTTGTGTATATACATATCATTGTGGGTTCACATGTTCATATTGATGCATTTTCTTATACTTTCCCTTGGTTATTTTACCGTTCCAAGATGGCGGCTACATGCACTACCGTGTAGTCCTTCGTTGAGTGTGATGACCATTTACAAACATTCAATGCTTTATTTAAGACTGCCTGTACATCCACTTTCACACGTGAACAAGGCTTGCCGCCGAAACGCGTTGTGTGAATTAAAACACTTGGATTATTTACCTTGATGACTGCCTGTTTCTTGCTGAGAGCGCACTAATCAACTCGCTGCTTTTTGTTTGAATAATTAATATATATAAACAATGATTAAACTAACAATTTGTATGTATTTTATAAATTTAAAATTAAATAAAAATGTAACAAATTAATCTATATTTATAAATATATACCAATAACATGAAAATCTATTTAAAAAAAAGCATTGTATTATAAATTACAAAAATAAACTATTTAAACATCTTTAAACTTACATTTCCCACTCCAGTAAGTGCAACAGTAGGGAAAGTGTTGGATAGCGGAAGGAAATTACTATTCCCACTCCACTGAGTGCAACAGTAGGGAAAGTGTTGGATAGCAGAGGGGTAAAAATTACTATTCTCATTCCAATGAGTTCAACAGTAGGGAAAGTGTTGGATAGCAGAGGGGTAAACATTAGTATTCCCACTCCAGTGAGTGTAACAGTAGGGAAAGTGTTTGATAGCCGAGGGATAACATTTACTATTCTCACTCCAGTCAGTGCAACAGTAGGAAAAGTGTTGGATAGCGGAGTAGTAACATTACTATTACCACTCCAGTCAGTGCAACAGTAGGGAAAGTATTGGACAGCAGAGGGATACAATTTACTATTCCCACTCCAGTCAGTGCAACAGTAGGGAAAGTGTTGGATAGCGGAGGGATAAAAAATACTATTCCCACCCCAAATGAGTGCAACAGTAGAGAAAGTATTGGACAGCGGAAGGGTGAATATTACTATTCCCACTCCAGTGAGTGCAACAGTAGGGAAAGTGTTGTATAGCAGAGGGATACCATTTACTATTCCCACTCCAGTCAGTGCAACAGTAGGGAAAGTACTGGATAGCGGAGAGATGAACATTTACTATTCCCACTCCAATTAATTCAACAGTAGGGAAAGTGTTGGATAGTGAAGGGGTAAAAACTACTATTCCCACTCCAGTGAGTGCAACAGTACGGAAAGTGTTGGATTGCATAGGGATAACACGTACTATTCCCACTCCAGTGGGTGCAACAGTAGGGAGAGTGTTGGATAGCAGAGGGGTAAAAATAACTATTCCTACTCCAGTCAGTGCAACAGTAGGGAAAGTGTTGGATAGCGGAGGGGTAAAAATTACTATTTCCACACCAATAAGTGCAACAGTAGGGAAAGTGTTGGATAGGGGAGGGGTAAAAATGACTATTCCCTCTGCCGTGAGTACAACAGAAGGGAACGTGTAGTATAGGGGAGGAATAACATTTACTATTCCCACTCCATTGAGTGCAACAGTAGGGAAAGTGTTGGATAGCGGAAGGATAAAATTTACTATTCCCACTCAATTCAGTGCATCAAAAGGGAAACTGTTGGATTGCAAAGGGGTACAATTTACTATTCTCACTCCAGTCAGTTCAAACTTAAAAACAAATATCATCAATAGAATAAAAATATTGTTTTAAAGTAAATAAAAAAATATATAAATATGTAAAAAATACAAATATATTTGATATTAAAAATAAGGAAATAACATATTATAATGTTAAATATATATCAAAAGTACCCACAGATATTATATTAAATACATTTTTTTTTAAATAAATACATGTTTTTATTTGGAAATTATTTATTAACAAACACATTAATTATTACACAAATGTAGTTTATTTGCTTCCTAGCCCATAACACCACACAACTCACAACCCACATTGAAAAAAACCCATGTATTTGCATAATTAACATAATTAATATCAATTAAACACACATTATTGATTAAAAACAAATGAAAACACATACAATTTTATTAACTTCCCACCCTTTACACCTATAATCCCGCAACCCACACCTAACTCTAAACAGTAAAAAAAATCATTACAACATTTTTTAAATGAAATTAATAGTAAACAATTAATTACATAATAAGTAAAGTTACTTTACTCCCCACCCTTCACACCTATAAAACTAAAAACCCAAACACAACAATATAATTAAATATTTACCCTAATTAATTATCAATTAATTAAGTAATATTAATTATAAACTGATTATTAATTAATAGAAACAAATTACTTCCCACACTCTACCCCTAGCAACCCCACAACTCAAATTAATTACACAATTTCCATATTTAATTGTCAATTAATTAAGTAATTATAATTAACAACAAAAAATATTAATACATTAAAAATAAATTACTTCACACCCTTTACCCCTAGAAACCCCAGAACCCGCACCTAAATTTAATCACACAATTACCATAATTAATTGTCAATTGATTATTATTAATTACCAAATGATTATTAATTAATTACAAATACATTACTTCCCACCCTTTACCCCACAACCCACACGTAAAATGTACCCAAAAAAATTAAAAACAAAATTAACATTATAAAATCTAAATAAATAAATATGAATCAATTAAAAACAAATCATTAAGTTAATATAATTAAATCACTTCCCACCCTATTTCCCTATAAACCCACAACCCGCTATGGAACTAAAAACTCTCAATTTAATTAAAATTAAATAATTAACTACTAAAAATGTAACAGAGATATTAAAAAACATATACCATACATACACAAAAAAATACAACACATACATTTAAAGATATACTAAAATAGATAACACTAATGAAAACATCGATATTTTAAATAACTATATTTTTGCAAATGATATTAATGACTCCTATATTTTTTAAAACTATGTTTCTCTACTTAAAGTCAATATTCTTGACCACATTTCTTGCTGTCGAGATTTCTGGGTCCCAATATTTTAAAACTCAATTTAGTGTAAGTCGACATTTACAGCTTGATATTTTGACTGAATACCTATTTATACATATCCATCCTAATTTGGACATAATTCCAGTGTGATCTGAGGCTGAACTTTAAACTCTTTTTCAATATGTTCAGTTTCTGTGAGTTTCCTATTGGAGAGATTGATGACCATCATCTCTTCCTGCATGTTCTCTATTTACTTATATTCCTCTGTGTTTTCATCCCCACCTGTCTTTCATGTCCTACGTCGCCCTCGTTGGGTCTTCCTTGATCTCTCCCCTTTCACTGTCCTCCTCCACATCGCAATCAGGTTCTCTTCCACAAGGAGGTGCAATTATTTTGTCCCATTGCTGGTGCTGATGAATTAGCTACATTTTGTCTAAAAAAGACAATTTACTAGGTTTGCTGCAGTTCGCGTTCGCTGTCCCCTCACTGTCACTTAGATCAGATTCTGATGTAACACTCTTTAAGTGCTTGAAAACTCAGTTATTTTTTTATCTAATATTTCCTTGTTTTGTAGACAGGAATATCTTTTGGCAAAGGCAAAGATCTTGCTCTCCTCATAATCGTCTTTGTCTCTTAAAACTTTCTCATCTTTTCAAGCTGATACTTCTTATTCATGTTTTACTAAATGTTTTTGAATAGTTGTTTTGAGGGATGTCAATTCCTCTATCAATTTTATTGTTCTGATTATATCTTTATTTGGTCCCTGTATTTTTGCCCGGGCAATGTCTCCATGTTTGATTCAAATCTCTAATATTCCAAGTGAAAATTTGAGGATGAATTCGCCATGCTCTTTCCTCCAGGTTGGGAATTATCATTATTTTCAAGCAACTAGGTACTCTCTGAGCCTCATTATAATTTCTGAAGGTTGATACCTCCCACAACTTACTGATTTCTCTGCATGAAAGGTTGTCACATTTCAAGCATCCACAATTTATGAAGCTTTGGTGCCACTGCCCTTTGATGCTGATCCACGTTTGTACATATTTAAATTAAATAGTGAGGACATTGTTGCCTGACGTTTTGCCTCCTTCGAATAAATGTTGTTTTAATGTATTTTCTGATGCTGTCTGTGCTGCTACCAGTTCTAATGAACTTCAAATGAGCCTGGTAAGAAAATTGCTCTGTCTCTGAATTGGGCGTGCCTGCATTTGCAGATCCAATCCTTATCCTGAATGGTGCTACTCATGTGTTTTTAATAATTTTAGTCCAGTTTCCAAAAATACTTGCAGTTGCCAATCTTTTCCCTTTTACCTGTCCGCCATTACCATCTGGTCCTGATGCTTCAGTGTCTCCCCATGGGGCAAGCCAAGTGTGGGTGCAGCCGTGTTTTTTGGCTCCCAGTACGGCACGCGCTGGATGGGCTGCTCTGGAACCTGGAAATCAGTCGAAATGAAGTTGACAGTCAGACCTAGTGCTTTTCTATGTGGTGCAGGAAAAAAAGTGTCAACCACCTCAAATATTCTGTGTTTGGCACAAAAAGATCACACCAATTGCTTGGCACTCTGAGGTGAACAGTGATTTATGTATTCAGTAAATGACAGCTATGATGGATTTGCTTAATCCTAACGTGTTTCTGTCATTACCTGGCGTTGTTTACAGGATGCCATTCCCAGCCTCATTATGATTCTAAATACCCTTTCGAAAGTGCACTCTTAAGATCCCTGGAAATGTCATTTTTTCAAGAACGGTGCAACAGTACTATGGTGCACCATTTAAACCAATTAAAAACAATGTTATCATACGAAACTAGATGTCAGGAATTTTTGTACACAAATACTACATCCCCTTCTGGACTTTTCAATCCAACCTGGCAGCACCCAGAAAACAGAACATTGGGGGACACAGAGGGTGTCCCATATACATCCCCTGCGGCCTTTTCAATCTAAGTTGGTAGCACCTACAAAACATAACATTGGGGGACACGGAGGGAGTCCCAGAGCCCCCGTGACCCAAGCCAGTTTCTGCTTGGGAGCCGATATTGCAGCAGGAGCAGTTATTTCTTTTTCCTCGCAAGATCAGGAGCAATCACAATTTCCCTGACCAAAGCAGAGTGCTCCCATCCATTCGGTTCTTTTTCAAAACTCCCATCGGGTAAGAGCAGACTTCTTTCCCTGCCTGTGGTAGGTAAAAGTACTTTGACCTGTGGGTGGACACAGTTCAAAGGCTAGTCTGGGGGAGCCACGTGCCCCTCCCTATTTTGATCATTTTCGATCCTAGGGATGGGTTCCCCGGGGCTAGGTAAGGCTCGTGGCCACATGCCCCCTCTCCTTTTAATTGACATGACCCTGAGAGATGGGGTCCCACCTGTGGCTTGGGGAGGGGGGCACATTCTTCCCACCCCACAGGCACTAAGGGACTGGGTATTCCTAGCCTACCCCCTTATTATATTGTTTTTAATTAACTTCAGGACAGGGGACTTAGTCCTGTAGTGGCTGCCTTCAACATTTTTCTTCATGTTACAGACAACCAATCTAAATTTCCACTCTTGTGCCAGCCACGACCCGTGCAGGTAAGAGTGGTGGGGCAGTGGGGTCGGGTGGGGGGATTTTGATGGATAATATATACACATAGAGAGAGAGAGAGAGGTATGTATATCAACATACATATATATTAACCTCACCAATTCCATGATTCTATGATTCTATGAAACGAGGACTGAATGTGAACAGCATGATAAAGAAAAGTTTCTCGCACTCAAGGAAATGTTCTGATGCTCATTTTAGATGAGAAAGAATGTAGAGAAAGCCTAATGAGCATCAGTACTTTTCTTTGAGTGCTACTGCCATATGTGTGTATATGTATATATATATATATATGAATGTATGTATGTACGTATATATATATATATATATATATATATATCAAACTCACAAAGTTGCCTGCTGTAGAAGACGACACACTGCAGGTAAGAATTCGCCAAAGATTCGTTTATTGTGGAGACAGCAGCGTGGGTGTGATTCAGATCACTGATTCAAAGTCCATTCCCTACGCGTTTCGTTGTTCACTTCATCAGGGGCATTGGGCTTGACCACAACAGCAGAGCAGTTTTGGCGGCAACTTATAATGTTCAAATACCCCGCCTCAGTGGGCGTGGCCCTCGCTGTGGCCTTGTGGTACTCGTAGTGCTCGTCGTCCTTCTCGAGTGAGTTGCCTGCTGTTGAAATCAAAATAAAGTTATTCATTTCATCCAAGTGGATCGTGAAACTTGATTACACCTCGAACGCTGTTGCTTGTAATCCTTCAACAAACGGCACCTGTGCCTTAAGCAACTCCGACGGTTGACGGAGTCACAGGGATGCCGCGAGCAGCATCTGGTCGTCCTCTGCGGCTCAGGCGGGCCGCTAACATCAAACTCACAAAGTTGCCTGCTGTAGAAGACAACACACTGCAGGTAAGAATTCGCCAAAGATTCGTTTATTGTGGAGACAGCAGCGTGGGTGTGATTCAGATCACTGATTCAAAGTCCATTCCCTACGCGTTTCGTTGTTCACTTCATCAGGGGCATTGGGCTTGACCACAACAGCAGAGCAGTTTTGGCGGCAACTTATAATGTTCAAATACCCCGCCTCAGTGGGCGTGGCCCTCGCTGTGGCCTTGTGGTACTCGTAGTGCTCGTCGTCCTTCTCGAGTGAGTTGCCTGCTGTTGAAATCAAAATAAAGTTATTCATTTCATCCAAGTGGATCGTGAAACTTGATTACACCTCGAACGCTGTTGCTTGTAATCCTTCAACAAACGGCACCTGTGCCTTAAGCAACTCCGACGGTTGACGGAGTCACAGGGATGCCGCAAGCAGCATCTGGTCGTCCTCTGCGGCTCAGGCGGGCCGCTAACATCAAACTCACAAAGTTGCCTGCTGTAGAAGACGACACACTGCAGGTAAGAATTCGCCAAAGATTCGTTTATTGTGGAGACAGCAGCGTGGGTGTGATTCAGATCACTGATTCAAAGTCCATTCCCTACGCGTTTCGTTGTTCACTTCATCAGGGGCATTGGGCTTGACCACAACAGCAGAGCAGTTTTGGCGGCAACTTATAATGTTCAAATACCCCGCCTCAGTGGGCGTGGCCCTCGCTGTGGCCTTGTGGTACTCGTAGTGCTCGTCGTCCTTCTCGAGTGAGTTGCCTGCTGTTGAAATCAAAATAAAGTTATTCATTTCATCCAAGTGGATCGTGAAACTTGATTACACCTCGAACGCTGTTGCTTGTAATCCTTCAACAAACGGCACCTGTGCCTTAAGCAACTCCGACGGTTGACGGAGTCACAGGGATGCCGCAAGCAGCATCTGGTCGTCCTCTGCGGCTCAGGCGGGCTGCTAACATCAAACTCACAAAGTTGCCTGCTGTAGAAGACGACACACTGCAGGTAAGAATTCGCCAAAGATTCGTTTATTGTGGAGACAGCAGCGTGGGTGTGATTCAGATCACTGATTCAAAGTCCATTCCCTACGCGTTTCGTTGTTCACTTCATCAGGGGCATTGGGCTTGACCACAACAGCAGAGCAGTTTTGGCGGCAACTTATAATGTTCAAATACCCCGCCTCAGTGGGCGTGGCCCTCGCTGTGGCCTTGTGGTACTCGTAGTGCTCGTCGTCCTTCTCGAGTGAGTTGCCTGCTGTTGAAATCAAAATAAAGTTATTCATTTAATCCAAGTGGATCGTGAAACTTGATTACACCTCGAACGCTGTTGCTTGTAATTCTTCAACAAACGGCACCTGTGCCTTAAGCAACTCCGACGGTTGACGGAGTCACAGGGATGCCGCGAGCAGCATCTGGTCGTCCTCTGCGGCTCAGGCGGGCCGCTAACATCAAACTCACAAAGTTGCCTGCTGTAGAAGACGACACACTGCAGGTAAGAATTCGCCAAAGATTCGTTTATTGTGGAGACAGCAGCGTGGGTGTGATTCAGATCACTGATTCAAAGTCCATTCCCTACGCGTTTCGTTGTTCACTTCATCAGGGGCATTGGGCTTGACCACAACAGTAGAGCAGTTTTGGCGGCAACTTATAATGTTCAAATACCCCGCCTCAGTGGGCGTGGCCCTCGCTGTGGCCTTGTGGTACTCGTAGTGCTCGTCGTCCTTCTCGAGTGAGTTGCCTGCTGTTGAAATCAAAATAAAGTTATTCATTTCATCCAAGTGGATCGTGAAACTTGATTACACCTCGAACGCTGTTGCTTGTAATCCTTCAACAAACGGCACCTGTGCCTTAAGCAACTCCGACGGTTGACGGAGTCACAGGGATGCACTTGGATGAAATGAATAACTTTATTTTGATTTCAACAGCAGGCAACTCACTCGAGAAGGACGACGAGCACTACGAGTACCACAAGGCCACAGCGAGGGCCACGCCCACTGAGGCGGGGTATTTGAACATTATAAGTTGCCGCCAAAACTGCTCTGCTGTTGTGGTCAAGCCCAATGCCCCTGATGAAGTGAACAACGAAACGCGTAGGGAATGGACTTTGAATCAGTGATCTGAATCACACCCACGCTGCTGTCTCCACAATAAACGAATCTTTGGCGAATTCTTACCTGCAGTGTGTCGTCTTCTACAGCAGGCAACTTTGTGAGTTTGATGTTAGCGGCCCGCCTGAGCCGCAGAGGACGACCAGATGCTGCTTGCGGCATCCCTGTGACTCCGTCAACCGTCGGAGTTGCTTAAGGCACAGGTGCCGTTTGTTGAAGGATTACAAGCAACAGCGTTCGAGGTGTAATCAAGTTTCACGATCCACTTGGATGAAATGAATAACTTTATTTTGATTTCAACAGCAGGCAACTCACTCGAGAAGGACGACGAGCACTACGAGTACCACAAGGCCACAGCGAGGGCCACGCCCACTGAGGCGGGGTATTTGAACATTATAAGTTGCCGCCAAAACTGCTCTGCTGTTGTGGTCAAGCCCAATTCCCCTGATGAAGTGAACAACGAAACGCGTAGGGAATGGACTTTGAATCAGTGATCTGAATCACACCCACGCTGCTGTCTCCACAATAAACGAATCTTTGGCGAATTCTTACCTGCAGTGTGTCGTCTTCTACAGCAGGCAACTTTGTGAGTTTGATGTTAGCGGCCCGCCTGAGCCGCAGAGGACGACCAGATGCTGCTTGCGGCATCCCTGTGACTCCGTCAACCGTCGGAGTTGCTTAAGGCACAGGTGCCGTTTGTTGAAGGATTACAAGCAACAGCGTTCGAGGTGTAATCAAGTTTCACGATCCACTTGGATAAAATGAATAACTTTATTTTGATTTCAACAGCAGGCAACTCACTCGAGAAGGACGACGAGCACTACGAGTACCACAAGGCCACAGCGAGGGCCACGCCCACTGAGGCGGGGTATTTGAACATTATAAGTTGCCGCCAAAACTGCTCTGCTGTTGTGGTCAAGCCCAATGCCCCTGATGAAGTGAACAACGAAACGCGTAGGGAATGGACTTTGAATCAGTGATCTGAATCACACCCACGCTGCTGTCTCCACAATAAACGAATCTTTGGCGAATTCTTACCTGCAGTGTGTCGTCTTCTACAGCAGGCAACTTTGTGAGTTTGATATATATATATATATATACATATATTATCTACTGGCGGTCGCCAGTAGATAGTTATAGTTAGGACCTATTATCCTTAGGAAATCCGCAACATTCTATTCCCAATAAGTCTGGCGCCGGTTGACGAATCCTCGCGAAATTTTCCAGACTTTTGGCCAGCTCCGCTCCGCTCCTACCCTGAAAGTTTTGTGGTGATTCGTCAAGCGGGGGCCGAGAAAAAAGGGGGGTCCCAAAACACATTTCCCCCATGCAATTTCCCATAGGGATCTGTTGTCGCAGCTACAGCCCGAACCGCTGAACGGAATGACACCAAATTTGGCAAAGAGGTAGTCCTCAGTTCAGACTCGTGCCTTTTGCATAAATGGTGTGAATCCGTTCAGTAGTTCCTGAGAAAATTAGAGTTAAAAGTACATAAATATCTCTGGCCGGGGAGGATCCGCGGACCCTACCCGCACCGAGCGCGCACCCTCCCGGTCGCGCGCTGAATGCTTATTGGCTGTCGAGTGTCTGTCTACATTCGAAACCAGGAACTGTTGGCGGCCATTTTCTGCATCGGTAGAAGCGAGGCTGAAGAAGCAAGGGGAAAAAGTGTGTAAAACATATAAAGGGGTGCAGAGTAGAAATACTCTGACCCTCTAGAGGTGCTTAGGGGGTCCCAGAAGGACCCCGTGGGGCCCCCTTTTTAAAAAAGAAAAAAAATGGCGAAATGCGCGCACGGTGCGCGCATCCTACCGCATTGGGTGTGCGGATCCATGGATTTTTGTTTTTAAAAAAGACAAGAAGTCATTGGTTGTATGACTACTTTGTACACTGAAAGGTAGGGTGTGTATTTCTGTTTTTTAAAGGTATGATTCCTATTGGTTAACAAAAACAGATTGTAAGGAACATGATATATGATAAGCTGATATGTTGAAAAGTGAAGCACACTTCCTTTAGCAACATTGTGTGCTGAACTTCTGACCTGTGTGCTCAGTGCAGTGTTCCATGACCTGTTTCTATGGTAACAGGCAGAAGGCAGATTGGGGGAAGGGTTGAAATATATTTCAGTTGGAAAGGGTTGAAATGTTTAACCAATAGAAATGTGTGTTTGCTTTTGAGTTTATGTGTGAAGGATTGTGATTTGATGTTTACATGTATATGTGTGGAAAATGAAAAGGAAACTTTTCCATTCTTTGTTTTTGCTGAGAGATGCACAGTGCAGAGATTCTGTAAAAGAAAATATGGTAAGTGACTGATATACTTCTTAATCTACAAAACAACTTGAAAGATGAGTTATTTAATTGTGAGGGGATGTATGTAGACTATTTTGACTTTAATCAGACTAATGTTTTTCTCCTGCTAAAGTGTAGGGAGTACTTTTTTTTCTCTACAATCTTATTGACAGTGTGTGTGCATGTAGAAACCATTCTGTGATAAGCATTTGTGTTTTTCATGTGTTTGCAGACAGATAACTGTGCAGTTTTTATATTTTGGTAGAATTAGAAACCAGTCATTGTTTATGAATTTGTGAAATGAGTTATGTTATGTTTCTATACTAAAATGTAGTACTTCTTCTAGATGAAGAAATGTGTTTTGGTATAGTGCAAGGGATAGTTTTGTTTGTCTAGAATCACACAGTGAGTTTGTATGCATTTGGGAACCACTGTGAGAGAAGCATTTGGTAACATTGTGTATTTGCTGACAGATAAATGTTTTAAAATCTGTCTTGTTGCCAAGTTTTAGTAGCATTTGAAAGCAGTTTTTGCTTATGCTTTGATTAAATGAGTCAGGCTTTGACACACAAGTGCAGTCCTGAAATATGTAGATTGTGTGCAGTTCCCTTACCACTTGCACTGTAGCGAATGAGTTTTGGTAAACTCCTAGGGATAGTGGTGCTTGTCTAGAATCACACTGTGAGTTAGTGTGTATTTGGGATCACTGTGAGAGAAGCATTTGGTAACATCATGTATTTTCTGACAGATAACGTTTTTAAAACCTGTCATGTTGTCAAGTTTTAGTAGAATTAGAAGCCAGTTTTTGCTTATGCTTTTATTAAATGAGTCAGGCTTTGACAGAAAAGTGCAGTCCTGAAATATGTAGATTGTGTGCAGTTCCCTTATCAGTTCCACAGTAGTGAATGATGTTTGGTAAAGTCCTAGGTATAGTGGTTGTTGTCTAGAATCACATTGTGAGTCTGTGTGCATTTGGGAACCACTGTGAGAGAAGCATTTGGTAATATCGTGTATTTTTTAGCAGATAACTCTTTTAAAACCTGTCGTGTTGTCACGTTTTAGTAGCATTAGAAGGCAGTTTTTGCTTATGCTTTGATTAAATGAGTCATGCTTTGACACAAAAGTGCAGTCCTGAAATATGTAGATTGTGTGCAGTTCCCTTACCACTTGCACTGTAGTGAATACGTTTTGGTAAACTCCTAGGGATAGTGGTTGTTGTCTAGAATCACACTGAGTCTGTGTGCATTTGGGAACCACTGTGAGAGAAGCATTTGATAACATTGTGTATTTGCTGACAGATAACTGTTTTAACCTGACATGTTGTGAAGTTTTAGTAGCATTAGAAGACAGTTATGGCTTATGCTTTGATTAAATGAGTCAGGCTTTGACAGAAAAGTGCAGTCCTGAAATATGTAGATTGTGTGCAGTTCCCTTACCACTTGCACTGTAGTGAATGAGTTTTGGTAAACTGCTAGGGATAGTGGTGCTTGTCTAGAATCACACTGTGAGTTAGTGTGTATTTGGGATCACTGTGAGAGAAGCATTTGAAAACATCATGTATTTGCTGACAGATAACTGTTTTAAAACCTGTCATGTTGTCAAGTTTTAGTAGGATTAGAAGCCAGTCTTTGCTTATGCGTTGATTAAATGAGTTAGGCTTTGACACAAAAGTGCAGTCCTGAAATATGTAGATTGTGTGCAGTACCATTAACTCTTCTGGACTAGTGAATGAGTTTTGGTAAACTGCTAGGGATAGTGTTGCTTGTCTGAAATCACACTGTGAGTCTGTGTACATTTGGGTAAGGATTGTGAGAGAAGCATTTGGTAACATAGTGTATTTGATGACAGATAACTGTTTTAAAATCGGTCATGTTGTCAGGTTTTAGTAGCTTTAGAAGCTATTCTTTGCTGATGCATTGATAAAATGAGTCAGGGTTTGACACTAAAGTGCAGTACCATGTACTATTCTTTTCACTGTGCCAGAACTGAAAATTTAAAAGTTTTACCCAGGCACTAACCTAGTAGTAGTCTGATGATTTAGTCAGTTTCCAAGTCCTCATGTTGTGAACCATACATCATCACAAAGATTATTTCAAATGTCTATGCAGTACGCATGCAGTCTGTACACTTGTCTTTCACATTTTCAATTCGCTAGTCAGTATCCATACACTTCCAGGAAACACCCTGTAACTCCCTTTGCAGTCCTCTAGTGACCCATTCAGCATCATGTACTAATCCATTCACTGTGCGAAAACTCAAACACTTATAAATTCACCAAGATACTATCTTTGCAGTACTCTAATCATTCAGTCAGTGCCTAAGTATTCATGCACTGAGCCAGGCGTTAGCACATGGACTGCTTCAAACCCCTATCCACTATGTATGCAGTCTTCTAACCACCTAGACACTTGTCTTTCACACTTTCAATTCCCTAGTCAGTATCCATACAGTCAAGCAAACATCCTGTCACTGCCTTTGCACTCCTCTAGTGACCCATTCAGTACCAAGTACTAATCCATTCCCTGTGCCAAAAGCCTACCACTTATAAATTCACCTAGGCACTCTCCTTGCTGTACTCTAATTATTCAGTCAGTACCCAAGTAGTCATGCAGTGAGCCAGGCCTTACCACATGGACTGCTTTAAATGCCTATTTACTATGCATGCAGGCCTCTAATCACCTACACAGTTGTGTTTCACACCTTCAATTCCCTAGTTAGTATTCATACACTTCTAGCAAACACCCTGTCACTCACCCAGTGTGTCTCCTTATAGTACTGTAATCATTTAGTCAGTTAGCATGTAGTGTTTTAGTGAGGTTGGCTTTAGGGTATGAACTGCTTCAAAGTAGTATGCACTATGCATGTAGTGTTTTAACCATCGTCACACTTGTGGTTCAGGGCTATAGTTTCTTAGTCAGTTTTTATATACAATGTGTTTGTACAGTAATGGAATAGTATACATTTGAAAGTTATTCATATACATTTATTTGTGATTCTTTTTTACAGGTACAGAACAGGAGTGTTTGTCATCTGTTTGCACTCTTCTTGTGCAAGATTGTTTGGAAGAAGGGTCCTTAGGTGTTTCATCATACTTGCCGTACGAGTATTTTTTGTTAGGATCCCCTCGTAACAGAACTCTTTTGCAAATCTTGCGCGTGACAAAGGTGGCATGGGTCTTTGTTTGCCCCTCGAGAAAAGTAGAAAATGTCCACATCACTGAAGGAAAACGTTGTGGGTGTGGTGCGTCCTCCAAAAATGTATCCTTAGATTCGGTGAATATTTTAAAGCGACAACATTTACAGTTTTTGTAAGTTAAACTTATTAAATTTTGTTAGCTGTAAGCATTTTATATATCTGTGATTTGTATCTTGTGGTATTTTGTTGAGAATAGCATGTTGGTTTTTTTTTAACAATCTTTGTGATTGTTTTTTTTTTGCCCGCTGTTAAGTGATGAGTACGATTGAAATCACTATTTTTAGTCAAATATAATATATTCTGAGAACAGCAAAAAAGGCAAAAAAATTACTTTGTGGAAATTATGCTGTGTTGTAAAAAATGTATTATTACATGTTATAATTTTTTTTTCCTTTTCTTTCACAGATCCAAATTTTAAAATGAGCAATTTTTAAGAATTTAGATTGGAATGAAAATGTGAAAAAAATGTGTACCATTTTTTATTCCTATTACTGTGAAGGTAAGTTTAACTAAGTCTCAATATGCAGAATGAGGAGGTCTGCAAGAAGCTACAAAGTGGAAACATGTTTCTAAAAACACTCTGTTTATACCTATGTAGTTTTGAAATCTGACCATAATCAGATATCATGTGACCTGCAAAAAAAGAGATTTGATGGGTTCATAATATTTCCTATTTTAGCTATTGAAGAACCGCAATTATTTCAATCATTCTTCTTTGAACATCTTTGTAGACAAAACTCTGTGCTTACCTTTTATCATTCGCAAGGAATTTTACAAACGGAAATATGTCACTTTTTGTAACATAGTTATTGTGTAAGATACTCTTTCATATTTACAAAGAGAGGAAAAGGCACTCTGTGCACTTTTTATACTCCATGTAAATACAACCTCATCATGCAGACCACTTTGTTTTGAAAGGGTGTTCCATAAGTGTTCTTGTGCATGATTGCACTGAATACTCATAGAACAAGACACATGTCTAGATTTATCAGCAATCATAAATCTCGATATGTGTGTGAATGGTGCACCATTCTAAAATTGGTGTAGGAAAGCACAACAAGGAGAATTGTTTTCATTTCTCCACATTTTTATATCTTCAACGCATGCTGAAATGTTCAGCATACATTGAAGGAGAAAAATGCATTTTCTCATTGTTTTTGTGCAGGAAGGTGTGTCTTCCTGCAGAAAAACAAACAGCACATGACACAGATATCCTTGCACTATCGTGCAAGGGTGCCTGTGCCACCACATGGCTGCAGTTTAAGCAGCCATGCAGACAGAAGCATAGATTTGCAACATATTTATGTACATATGTTGCATCCCTGTGCTTTGGAAGTACTACAGCACACTGCAGTTAAAGAGGTTACTGTGTGATGCTGCAGCACTTCCTCATACTTCTGCACTTATACATTCACCATACGCTATTAATGCATTAATTCAGTCAATTACGTACTACGCATACATTCATCTAAACTAACACTAACAAAGAAATGTAGCTCTTTTTTTAAACCAGGAAAGTTAGTTCTTACAAGAACTTTTTTTTTTCTTCTTTTATAATTTTGTCTGGGTTTTCTGAACAATTTTTAATTTTTGGGGGTTTTTCTGCAAAAAAAAAAAAACAAAAACACCAGGAGAAACCAAACAATTAACTTCAGGGAAAAATAAAAAAAAAACACAAAAAAAACTAGCAAATGTGACTTTCTTGGCGGCGGCAGATCAGATCGATCGACTGCTCACTATAGCACAAAGTCGCATTGCACTTAGTGCAGAGCACTTTTAAAAATTGAAATTGAGGACGGATGTCCAAGGTTTGGGCTGATGGATGCACTCTTGATGTGCTCGGCTGCTATGAGGTGGATGGCGCAGGAGCAGGAGTGTTTCTCATCCGTCGGCACTCTTCTCGTGCAAGATTGTTCGGATGAAGGGTCCTCATGTGCTTCATCATACTTGCCGTGACGCAAGAGTATTTCTTGTTAGGATCCCCTCGCGACAGGACTCTTTTGCAAATCTTGCACGTGACCAAGGTGGCATTGGTCTTATTCTGCCCCTCGGGAAAAGTAAAAAAATTTCCACACCACTGAAGAAAAACGTTCTTTGGGTGGTGCCTCCTCCAAAAATTCATCCTCAGAAGTATGAGGTGATGCAGGTGATGCCTGCTGCCCTGAAGCCATTTTTGGTTGAAAAAAGTTAGAGCTAAGTGTAAACTTAGTCTAAAAAATCTTCTTTTCTCCAAAGAGATGGTGCTCTAAGGTCAAAGAAGAATGATTGAAATGGGTGGGGTCTTTCAATAGTTAGAAGAGGAAGTGTAATGATCCAATCAAATCTCTTTTTTTGCAGGTCACATGGGATCCGCGCACCCTGCGCGTACGCAGCACGCACCCAGCGCGCATCCGCGAAATTGAATAAAAAAAAATTATAGGATTAGATGTAAAAATATTTTAGTTTTAAGACTAGTTTAGAGTTTGTCTTCAATTAATATTCACATGAAATACATACATATGTATTTTTTAATGGGATCCGCGCACCTACCGCGTCATAGACGCAGATGACGCATCGCGGAAGCGCGTAAACGTCGCGTTATGTACATTGTACGTGTCGCGTATAGGCTGGGAGTCGCGTACCGGTCACATTGCGATCACACACTAAACACGTACCCGACGCATACCATGCGCGGATGCTATCGCGTAGGGATCGGGAACGGTGCGCTTAGGGTGCGCGGATCCAAAAACATTGAAAAAATATATATAAAATAAAGTTTTGCACATATAGTTAAAAAAATATTTTGAAAAATATAAAAAAATATGTTTGAAAAACCCATTAAGTTCAAATAATATTTTTTTATTTTTAAAAGAATTAATTGAAAAAATAAGTTAACAAAATGGTGATAAAAAAGTATTTTAAAAAAAATGTAATTAATAAAATAGACACACTGAATTTGAAAAATATACAAATCCAATCAAAATCATTAAACATGATATCTTCAGAGATAAGTTATAGATAGGAATTAGCATTTAAAAAACCTTTGAAATTCACTGAAAAAACCATAGGTTTCATGCACGTTATAGTTAGGAATTGGCATTTAAAAAACCTTTGAAATTCACTGAAAAAACCAAAGGTTTCAGGGGCGTTATAGTTAGGAATTGGCATTTAGAAAACCTTAGAAATTCAAAAACATAGGTTTCAGGGGCGTTATATTAAGCTGGACATTTCCCTCATACAAAACCCTAGAAATTCCCCTGTTATAGTTAGTTCAGCTAACTATAACTCGCGCCCCCGCAATGCACTGCTGATGACGTCACATATTACATCACTCATGACATGGTCAGTGACATCACTGATGACATCACTGATGACATCTCAAATGTCTCGGACGGTCTCCGGTCTCGGACGGAAGCTCAGGTGCGCGTTCTAGTGTTTCTCCCACAATTTGCTTACTTTAGCGGGGCGAGGGCGCGGACGCGCGCAGCACTGCTCCGTAGCAAAACGGTAACGGCTGCTGCTTTATCCTGTATTCCTGTCTTTGACGCCCTCCTTGCACTATTGCGCGCTTTGCACCTCTGATAAACGTCTTGATTTTAACATTTTTAAAATATTGCATTTACATTGTGTGATTTTAATGAATACAAGTTTTTAGCCTACCTTCTGCCGCCAATACTTTTAGATAGACATCACCCCTGACCCCCGGCGGTCCGTCACGGCGTGTGCCGATTGTACGGAGGGTCGCAGAGGGGTTGCACAACTTCCGGTCTCGGACGGAAGCTCAGGTGCGCGTTCTAGTGTTTCTCCCACAATTTGCTTACTTTAGCCGGGCGAGGGCGCGGACGCACGCAGCGGCCCGAAACCCTGTTGGTTTCGTTTTAGGATATACTAAGACACGTCCTTTCTTTGTCCCAAAAAATCCTTGGACAACCCTGTCGTGTGATCAGATGACAATGGGGCTTATTCAATATTCGAGTGCCCAACTCAAAGACCTAAATGTCTTCTCCGCGAATAGCACCTGCACTTATGAAAAGGACTTGTTCCAATGCCCTGATATTAGGCGTCTATCCAGTTTAACCAATGCAGCCTTACTCGCCAGTCCCAGGCCGTTGAGGAAACGTGAAGCCCCCCTCCCCTCATTGAAAGCAATCTATTTTAACGCCCGTTCTGTCTCCAAACATTCTTTGGAGATATGGGATTTTCTGGATCAAACTGACCCAGAAATATGTTTTATCACAGAAACTTGGCTTCAGGAACATGCCGGTCCTGATCTGCATGTAGCCCTTCCTCCTGATTATAAAACTATTCGTATTGATAGGAAAGAGAAAAGGGAGGGGGGTGGTCTTTTAATTGCTTATAAATGCACTTTAACAATCAGCGCTTTGGAAAATGTATCATGCAGTTTTTAAAATTATTGGTCTTTTAAGTGGGTCTTGGAGAGGAGCCCTGGTCTACCATCCCCCTGGCATAAAAGGTGACTTTTCGGATCAACTAGCTGAAACCATTGCCCCACATGTTATAGCCTCCGACAACTTCCTTCTCCTTGGCGATTTCAATCACCATGCAGAATTGCTCCACAACCAGGACACAGACAAATTACTCTCAAATATGAATTCTCTTGGTCTGGTTCAAATGGTGGCTGGGTCTACCCATTACGCAGGCCATATGCTTGATCTTCTTTTTTCTAATGCACTGGAACTGGTCATTGAAACCCCGGAGCCTCTGTTATGGACTGACCATTTCCTGTTGAGATTCACTATCCCTACTACCCTTAGAAAGAAATTACACTCTGACAGCAACCAATTATCTTGTAGGCCTTGGCGTAAAGTAACGTCGCCACTATTCAAAGATAAGTTCTGTCCTTATCCCTTAAACCCTGAGGCGAGTGTTAGTGACGATGCTGCGCAATTAAATAACGCAATACTAATTACACTGGATCTAATTGCCCCGACACAGATCATTAGGTCCAAGAATCGAACCTCCTCCTGGTTCATGGATCATTCAAAAACCTCCCAAAAATTGTGTCGCATCGCAGAAAAACTGTGGCGGAAAACAAAACGCTCACCAGATCGTGAAAACTATAAAAAACTACACCATGGTTACATGCGCGAAATTAAACTAGCCAAAAAAACTCACCTGGTAAGTCAGATAACTAAGGCAGAAAATTCCTCAAAGGAACTATCCCACATCTTTAAAGAATTCACTACTGCTGCTAATGAACATACTGTTCCCGTCAGATTCCTTATCAGAATTTTTCAAGGAAAAAATTATGAATATTCACAAAACTTTCCCCACCACCCCTGACCACGGGTACATTGAACCACTGAGTCCTTCACTCGACCCGTGTGATCTCTTGATCGACTTGACGGAGTGTGACCTTAAGTCTGTCACCACGGCCATGACTAAAATAAAATCTGGCTCCCCCGCTGATCCTTTCCCTTCTAAATTCTTTCCAATTATGGCACCTACAGTCCTACCAGGGCTGGTCAGTCTATTTAATAAATCCTTGGCTGAATCCGAGTTTCCTTTATGTTGGAAGGCTGTCAGAATCAGACCAATTTTGAAGAAGCCTTCGGCAGATCCAGAGATACTTCTGAATTACCAGCCAATCTCTCTATTACCCTATTTCGGGAAAATATTGGAGTCCTTGGTAAATAAACAGTTGGTGTGCCACCTTGAAAGCCACAGACTTTTGGATCCCTCGCAATCTGGCTTCAGAGCAGCACACAGCACTGAGACTGCTCTGGTAGAGGTCACCGACAATATTAGACTAGCTCTGGACAAACATCAGTCAGCGATCCTCGTTCTGCTCGACCTGTAGGCTGCCTTTGACACCATCTCCCTTCGTATTCTTGAGCGACGTCTCTGGGAGGTTGGTGTCAGGGGGCAGGCCTTGAAATGGTTCATCAGCTACTTGAAGGATCACAAAACCATTGTCCAGATGGGTAATACCACCTCTAGTGAACGATCAGTAACGATGGGCGTGCCCCAGGGCTCTATTTTGAGCCCTACCCTTTTTAATATTACATGGCCCCCCTAGCTGCTGTGATCAGAACTCATGGCTTCGCCGTCTTGTCCTATGCGGACGATACACAGATTCTGGTCACGTTGGGCCCTGACCCTAACGATACTAAGAAGCGTTTTAAAGACTGTTTGATCCATGTATACAAATGGATGACATCGAACCATCTTCAGTTAAATGGGACCAAGTCTGAGATCATGCTTTTTGGTAAAGCGACCAACCACTGGATGCAGGATTGGTGGCCATCCAGGCTTGGTCCATGTCCCCCTCACAAGAACTTAGTCCGGAACCTAGGATTCCACATGGACAACTGTCTGTCCATGAAGGGGCATGTGAATCATATTATTGGTACCTGCTTCGGTGTTATGCGGAGCCTTCGCAGAGTCTTCAAATGGCTCCCCCTCGAGGCCCGCAGACCCCTAATACAAGGTCTAATAATTAACAGAATGGACTATGGCAATGCTCTTCTGTTATCAATTAATTCTGATCTCCTAGACAGACTCCAGGTTCTTCAGAACACTGCTGTGAGGTTGGTCCTCGTAGATCGCCGTCGGCACCTTGCCTGAAAACCCTCCACTGGCTTCCAGTGAGAAAACGTACCCTTTTTAAGACCTTATGTCTAACACACAAACATATGTATGAAAAAGGTCCTAAATATTGGGTGCAAAAATTACGATGGTACCAGCCGTCCAGGGCACTGCGTTCTAGTGACTCTGCTCTGCTCACCCTCCTCAAAATTCACACTGCTAGACAGGGCAGGCGCGCTTTCTCATTCCTGGCTCCAGCTTCTTGGAACAAAATGCCATTCGAACTTCGCAGCATGTCAGACCACAACTGTTTCCGTAAGAGACTGAAGACCTGGCTGTTTGGAAAATAGCCGCTGGCCCAGTCTTCTTACCTGCTCTCAGCAGCCTGCAAGCGCCTTGAGACTCGCAAGAGTGATATGTGCGCGATACAAATACCCCTGACTTGACTTGAAATGACATCACTGATGACATCACTGATGACGTCATCCATGTGATAAATTAGTGCATCTTCTCACACCCTAATATAACCTTTGATACACCGACTCAAAATTTCAGACGGCCATTTGGAAAATCATAGATACTCCAATACCAATAACTACATACCCACTCATTGACTCTTAGGTCTACATACACCTCCACTCACTCACCTGTACAGTCACTCATACTTACAGTCACTCAGTACAGGACAATCATATGCATTTATACACCTATATAGACACTCACACACCGCCAATCATCCATTGAGGTACTGACAGATCTAGTCAGTCATGCAAATAATTAATTACAGTCCAATTTACTCACCTATACAGTTAAACACACTCAAGTACACTTACTCATAAAGGGGGCGTGGCTTAGCACGCGATGAGAGCACGTGCCCGGGTAGAGCTCCCGTTTGAGCCCTCCTGCCCCGGGTCGTTTCTCCGTCACCGAATCCTCTACACGGCCCGATACTGCCGGCGGACCTGCACCGGGACCTCCTACGTGCCCTGGCCGACTTTGGAGTGAATCGGCGGTGGAACGCCGCACCGACCCTGACGACGAGACTGAGGCCGCCCTGCTGAGCGCGAGTCTGGAGACCGCGATTACGTGAGCCCGCGGCTTCAGCTGGTTCCTTGGGCCTCGTGCTGCGGCCTGCGGGGGAGCTGCCGCGGCACTGAGAGGAGGCTTGCGACCGCGGTGAGAGTGCCCTCCCGAGACAAGTGACACGGTTGGGGACGCTTGGGGACCCCCCCTCCCCCAGAGGGGCTAATTGGTGGCAGTGGCGAGCTGGGGACAACCCGGAGGGGACAAGAAGACGCAGCCTGCGGAACCCGGCCTACGAGTGAGTTATCTGACTGGGGCCCTGGAAGCGGCGGGGCGGATCCGGAGCGGCGCGGCGCCTAGCCGCTGCCGCAAGTAAGATACTGCCCTCGAGTCACCATTGGGCTGGGAAGGCCTCTAGGACACAGCAACGGAGGCTCCCAGGCCTGTGAAGGGACGCACAGACTCTGCCTTCCCCCCGAGCTCTGGCCTAGTTACGACTGAATTGGGGTGCCTTTCCCCCTCCCAGTGTCCTGCAGGTCTTTGGACGCTAGGGGTGGACTTGCGCTGGACGGGGGCTCCACCACCGAGGGGCACAGCAACACATATCGCCGCTGCCTGAAGACACTGAGACCATTGCCGGGACGCCAGGCTGGACCCTCTGGGCACGCGCGGCACATCTCCCGCGCCCCTGGTCGCTGCGGGGGGTGACCGCGAACACGGAGTGGCAGGGGGATACAGGCGTGACCCACCCCCTGGAGGAAGCCCTCAGACGCCTGACCGGCTGCCGTTGGACCCGTCGCTGATTGGAACCTCTGGGCCTGCGGTGACCGCGGCGCGTTGCGCGCGGCCTGACGGATTGGAGCAGCGGAGCCCGGCGCTGCGCTGGAATGGAAGGGTGAACCACTCCTCTCCCTCGTGGTGGGACGGAACCCGCAACGGCGGCCCGACGTCGCGGAGACGCTTCGCCGCGCAGGACAGGCTTCCGCTCCTCTGCGACAAGGAGGGATACCTTGCACGCACCACCAGCCCCATGCCTAGAGGGGTGCGAACGCGCACTGGACCGGGAGCTGCAGCGGCGAGGGGAAAGCACGAGAAAACAGCACCCATGATGGATACCGGGCACGTAGCGGCGAAGCTGGATAGCGTTCTGGCAGTCATGGAGAGGATGGAAGAGTCCCTGCAGCAGACACGCACCTCCCTGGAGACCCGAATCGACAGCGTGGCAATAGACTTGACACACCTCCGAGCTGATCATAAAAAGCTGCAAGCACGCACAAAGACGCTGGAAGACACAATGGCAGATGTCGAGCCAGCGACGAAACAGACGGAAACAAAGGTACAAGACCTCCTGAACAGAGTGGAACTCCTAGAGGGTAGAGCTGAAGACGCGGAAGGCCGGGCACGAAGAAATAACATCCGCCTAGTGGGAATACCGGAGAAATGGGAAGGGGCGGATCCTGCCCGCAAGGTCGAGGACTGGCTACGAGACCTGCTACCGGACAGCGCGCTTTCCCCCCACTTTGTGGTGGAGAGGGCCCACCGCGTGCCCACGAGACCGCTCCCCCCGGGCTCTAACCCTAGACCGTTTCTCCTTCGGGTGCTCAACTACAGAGACCGAGATGCCATACTGCGTGAAGCCAGGAACCTAGGGGAAGTCACCATAGATAACGCCGCGGTGATGTTCTTCCCGGACTACACAGCGCGAGTGCAGAGGCAGAGGCATTCCTTCCTAGCGGTAAAACGCAGACTACGCGAAGCGGACCTCAAGTACTCGCTACTTTTCCCGGCCAAACTGCGAGTGGTGGCGCGAGACAAGATGCATTTCTTCGCAAGCCCTGAGGAAGCGGAGGCCTGGCTAGATGGAGGAATGCCGGACGCGCCGCGGAGGGCGCTGGGGGCTGCCGCAACAGAGAGAGTCGGGGGATCCAGACGCCGGCACCGCCGAAGGTCGCTCACGCCGCCGCTGATCAGAGGAGCGATGAGCCGCTCCCCACCGGTGGACCTTGTTCAACAGGAACAGCGGGATGCCCTGCGCAAGGTGGCGGAAATCAGCAATTCCCTGGCACCGTCGCCCCGCCCGGACGCTAGCCCGGCAGTGTCCTCAACGGACGATGAGGCGATCTATGGCATCCCGGACATGCAGAGCTCTGGGGGGTCCCCAGAGGTCATGCCGCAAACAGCGGATCTTTTTGGTTGACGGGGCCCGGTGGTGGGCTGCCGCCCGCTGCATGACGCGGGACTACCTGAGTTCCTGCTTGGCTGCCCCACATACCACTAGACCTGCCTGGGGCCTCCCTGCGCCCACGCCGTCGCTGCTCTGGAGGACTCGATCACGGAACTGGACACTGTGAGTACATTTTCTAATCCTTAGCACGTAACGCATTCACCCACTTCGCAGACACGCAAATGTGCCCCACAGCGCTTAACCGCCGGCCCGCTGCCGCAGGAGCTGCTCGAGGGGAGACGTGCCCCCCCTGGCGCCCTCGCCCGCACTAGACTGGTAACTGGGCGCACAGCTGCCACGGCATTGAGCAACAGGCACTAGACGTCCGCCGGCCAGCAGTGGCTTGCACACCCCACCCGGGAGAGATGCAGGGCACTTCCAGGACTGCACTGTTTTGGTCACTGCTAAAATATAAACCACAAGATCCCCCTAAGACTGTATAGTTCACGAGCTCACTAGAGTGTTTGGACGGCGAACCGTTGTGCAGCCGACCTTTTGGTATTTTGGACTTTGTTGCCATGTTAAGGCTTTATGTGTTCCCTTATTTCCCCATCCCTCTGCCCTACTGGAGATCAAGACACTACACACGCAATACGCAACCTATCTGCACGGTGGGAGTGGCCTGCTGGACCCGGGGGACCCTTGAGATGGGGGCCGCGCCCTGAGGGGATGAGGGAGGCGCGCACGCACGCGACTGCTATGTCTAATATACAAATATGCACCTGGAACGTCAGGGGAATGCACACACCGGCTAGGCGCTATCATATCTATTTATACCTAAAGCGGCATAAAGTCAGCATAGCGCTGCTCCAAGAAACCCATTTGAACGGAGCTGAGGTGCGGGCACTACACCGTAGATGGCGAGGGCAATTGTATGCTACGGAATATTCCTCATTCGCTCGCGGAACACTGATATGGGTCCGCCCTGGGACTCCGTGGGAAGCTACAGACACAGTGGTGGATCGGGAGGGCAGGTATACAGCTGCGCAGGGCAGACTAGATGGCCAGCCTATTACCCTAGTATCCCTCTATTCCCCAAACGTCGATCAGGGCGGCTTCCTGGCACGGCTCTCAGCGACCATGGCAACTTGGCATGCAACCTCGTGGATAATAGGGGGTGACTACAACTGCACTTTAGACACCACACTGGACCGCTCCTCCCCACCCCCAGCTAACGCCTCTACAAGGGGAGCCACGAAGGCGCTATTGGAATGGGCCGCGCAATGGGATCTACATGACGTTTGGCGGCAGCGCAACCCGGGGACGCGGACATACTCCTACTACTCTGGCGCCCACGACCTACATGTCCGCCGGGACCGATTCATGGCGTCTGCTGACCTCCTACCCCACGTGACAGACACACAATACATGGGCCGCACGCACTCGGACCACAACCCGCACTTCATGTCCATAGCCTGGGCCCGCCCGCACCCCCCCGTGCCCACATGGCGCCTACAACCCGCGCTGTTGCTGGACGCGGCTTTCCGTGCTGCCTTGCTCGAGCGCGCCGCGCAATACTTTGAGGATAATGCCGGCACGGCATCCAATCCACAGGTGGAGTGGGACACCTTCAAGGTAGTGCTCCGAGGACACTGCCTGCACGCACAGGGGCATGTGAGGCGCCAGCTGGAGAGGGACTTAACTAGGCTAGAATTGGACTTGCTTACACGAGAGGAGGGGGCTGTGGATGGGGACGGAGACCCACTACACGAGGCCCGCACGGAACATGCGCGCCTCTTGGAGCGACTCCGAAATGTCAATTACCCTGCGCACTCGGGAGAACACATCACCTGGGCGACAGACCAGGCAAACTTTTAGCGTGGCTGATCTCACAGGACACCCGCTCGACCCCGGTGACGGCCGTACAGAGGGAGGGGGGGGAACTAGTGTACACGCAACTTGGCATACATGACGCCTTTACTGCCCACTATGACAAGTTGTATCGCTCCCGCCTATCAGTCCCTTATTTTGATATAGCCGACTATCTTTCCCCCCTGCAAATGCCACAACTGACCCTTGCGCAGCAAGACGAGCTGGGAGCCCCGCTGGAGTCAGATGAGCTCCGAGAAGCCATCTTTAACCTGTCTAATGGCAAAACCCCGGGCCCAGATGGACTACCGGCTGAGCTTTACAAGGCTGGCTCGGACATCCTCGTCCCGGAACTACTGCGAATGTACGGAGCGGCAGCGGAGAATGTTGCTTTACCCCCAACGTTAAATGAGGCCATACTGGTCTCTATTCTTAAACCTGGCAAGGATAGCACACGGGTGGGCTCTTACCGCCCGCTGGCGCTGCTGAACACGGACTATAAAATCCTGGCTTCTGCGTTAGCCAGGAGGCTGGCCCCTCACGTACCCGCCCTGGTGCACCGAGACCAAAATGGATTTGTCCCCACACGCCACACTTCCTACAACATCCGCCGCCTCTTTCGGGTACAGGAATACGCCACGCAGCAGTGGCCAAGGGCAGGATGCCTGATACTGGACCTGGAGAAGGCCTTTGATTCAGTCGAGTGGCCGTATCTGAGGGCGGTCGCAGAGAAATATCGGCTGGGGGGGGATACAGTGCCATGATTGACCTACTTTATGGCAGACCGACAGTCCAAGTCCGCACGGGCCGTCTCCTCTCCGCTGCCATCCGGGTCCGCAGGGGCACCCGCCAGGGCTGCCCGCTGTCGCCATTGCTGTTTTCACTGGCTATGGAACCCCTGGCCGCGACTCTCAGGACGCACGGATTGGAATGGGGAATTCCATTGGCGGATGGCCTGCATGCGGTGTCTCTGTATGCAGACCACCTGCTGCTATACGTCAGGGACATAACTGCCATCCCTGCCTCCCTCACTGACGTCTTCCACACCTTTGAGGAGATGTCGGGCCTGAGAGTCAATTGGGCCAAGTCGGGAGCCTATCCCTTTAGCCCAGCAACGCCTGAATGCGACATCCGGCTGGGAGGGGACAGACTGCGCTGGCACCCCACCACCTTCCGCTACTTGGGGATAAGGATCTACAGAACCCCAGCAGACGTTCTGGAGGGGAACCTCCTTCGAGCAATCGCTTCTGTCCGAGCACAAATTGGCTTCTGGAACACCCTACCCCTTAATGTGCCTAGTCGGGTGGCACTGACCAAAATGATAGTGCTGCCTCGCCGACTCTATTATTTTGCAAATATGCCTCTGTATGTTCCCACCAAGCTGTTTCGCGAGCTAGAGGTGCTGCTGCGTGGCCTCATCTGGAACAAGGGAAGACCGCGAGTGGCGCTGGCTAAACTATACATGCCCACGGATTCCGGGGGCTTGGCAGTTCCCAATATGGAACTATACTACCTCGCGGCACAGATGCAATGGGTGGCGGGATGGCTGAGCGGCAAGCAGCTTGAGGACACTACCTCGCTCGCGGCTGCCTGGACACGCACACAAATAAATACACTGTTCCACCCGATCACCCGCACGCCCTGCCCCTCCCAGGTCTACCTGGCGGTAGCGCGCAGATGTTTCCTGCGGTGCCTCCGCCTCACGCGCGCGACTAAGCCATACGCCCCGAGTTTGCCACTCCTGGGCATGCCTGGCCCGACGGGACCGCTCACGGAGGCCCACTTGGCTGGATGGGAACAAGCGGGAGTGGACACGCTGAGCGATCTCTATGTAGATGGTGACTTACTTACGTTCGCCAACCTGGCTGAAGACACGGCTCTCCCGGCGGGACAGTTCCTCCTGCATGCCTCCCTCATGCGTACGCTCACGGCTTCATGGGGCGACATGGCGGTGGAACCCCCGACACATACCTTCATCCAATATCTGCACGTTATGGGCAATGGCGCGCATGCCATACACTGGCTGGCACAGGCGCTGCAGGCGCACTCGCAACCATCCACATTGACACTGAGGGAGCGCTGGGCGACAGACAGGGGAAGAGACTGGACAGACAAGGAATGGGCGATGATACTGGCCAGCCCGACCAACATTCCACGCAACCCCCGCTTTAAAATTATACAATACTACATACTGCAGCGTGCATACCTCACACCTGAAAAGATTAACAGATACTTCTTGCGGGCAGATGCTACTTGCCAGCGGTGCTCGCTACCGGGAGCGGACCTCTTACACATGCTATGGCACTGTCCTGGTATACAGGCATACTGGGACAATGTACTGTCACTGCTTACTCGTGGTGCTGATGGACGGCTGCCGCACACATGGGACGCATGCATACTAGGGTTGTATAAGCACACAAAAGATAACAAAGTGCAGGCACGCTTTTGGGACATGGGACTTATAACGGACAAACGCTTGCTCACTAAGCATTGGAAGGCAGCAACCCCCCCACACGTCAGACATTGGAAAGCCTCCTTCGTTAATTGGGCGCAGGCGGAGAGCGCGGTGCTTCTTCGTGAGGAAACTGCAGGGCTCCGGAAGTTCCCCATCGCCCAGCTTTGGGATGACCTCCTCACGGCCTTTCAGGTGGCCTGCCAGGACCGAGGGATAACCTGAGCCTCTGGAGAGCACCGCTCCCTTGCTGGTTGGGTAGCAATATCCCTAAGACCATGACAGAGTTGACTCCCGCCACTCTCTGCTTGCCCCCTAGCGCCCCTAACTTTTGCCCTACAGAAGACTGCTGCCGGGACTCACTCGCGGTACACCCATAACGCGCACGCAGTCTGGAGCAACGCGCGCAGTACCCGGTTACGGGCCCAGACGGGAAGACATGATCACTCCGCCCTACCCGGTCACTCCCTCCCAGGCACAGAGGAGTGCCTTATACATAGAGAAGAAGGGTGCGGACACCGGCGCTACGAGCTCTCGGCCTTTCTGACAGCCCCTTCTCTCCTCCCCCTCCCCCCCCCCTCCGGCCTGCCGCTTACCGTGGATATTGCGCGGTCCCGATGTGCCCCAATTGACAGCTGATGCCCCCTCCCACTCTAATGCAGAATGATCTCCTCTCCCCTCCTCCCCCCTTACCCTTGACCCCGCCTGAGTTTACGACCCTACTGTTGATCCCCCCTATCGCAGCACACACACAGGGAGCAGTTTGGTTATTGGTTAAGCTCCCTGATCGAATCCCTACCTAACCACGGATAACATATGATGGTGGCGTCGCCCGGCGCCCCCGAAGCGCTACCCTACCTAGCGTGCCCTGAATACTGCTGATGAGGCAGCGATGGCGCGCATTCCGCGCAGGGGATAGAAAGGCCCGGAAAGCGCGGAACGATTACACCCGGAGCGCACAGGGCTGCATCTCAGGCGTACCCAGACACTTAGCGGCCTGAGGGGCACAATGCTGGAGGGACGGATGCGCGCCACGTAACACGCACATGGTCTTGAACTGCGAAGCCGCACACTGGGCTCGTCGGATATATGCGCTGCCATATATGTCACAGTGAGCTATACCGAAACCTCCTTGTCGTGCTCCAACCTACACTATGAACACGACGCTGGTGCTAAGCTGCCCGGAGGCCTTGGCATTTGGGGGTAGCCATGGTGTCTTGTACGACCCTCGCTAAGAGCTTGGGTGGCAACCGTAATAGCCGCCATGTGGGCTGGAACACAGCGCCATCCTCTATTGCTAGTAATGCGCTTCAGACACACTACAACAAAACACAGAAAAGCACCATAGGCCTACCTTCTCACAATGTACGCACCTGATTCCTATACAAATGTTCACCTGCACATCGCCGCCGGACCTCCGGGTTGCCGGCTGAATGGCTGTGTCTTACCACCTGGAAACATGTGGTTTTTTTTTGTCTCACTGATCCGACACCTTGGCTGGTAAATGTACATTGTAAAATGATGTGACTGCGATTAATAAAGGTTTTTCAAAAAAAAAAAAAAAAAAAAAGTACACTTACTCATAAAAATACTACCAATTTCTGATGCTCTTGGACCAGGGTCAAAACAGACTCGATAATTCTCGCCTCGGTACCTACTCTAACCAGGAACACACTCGGCAACTCTGGGCATTAAGCTTGCCTCATCTCTACAACGGCCCCCCACAGACGCCGGGGATGCCTGGTTTCACCTTGGAGATACCCAGTAAGGGACCATCTCACAGGGATAGCCAGGACGGGTTCCCCAGCAGTCTACAGCGCCTGGACGCCCCGTTGCTGGGGCAGCTGTGCGCTTTACAAGTCTACAACATTTACATTTACATTTACATACAATTACTGATACAAGCACACACTCATCCATACAGCCACTCCCAAAATCACACACTCTCACATATAAATAGCTATATACTCTTACACACATATACACTGCGTTTCACATATGTAGTTACTGACACATGTACAACTGAGATATACATTCAATCACTAAAACACCCTTACATACAGTCACCCAACCATACAGTCCATCACAGATGTACTCTTAAACCATGCACCCACTGAATCACCCACTCACACATCTATGCACAGTCACACACACCCTACCCACACAAACGCTCAGGCACCCATACAGATACTCAGACAACCAATCAATAACCTATATAGACACTCATATAGCTATTCACAAAACCATGCAGTCACTTATACACCAACACACAGACACATACAGACATTCACACAGTTTAGTCACTAGTCTGCAGTAAGATACATTTAATGACTGACTTATAGAGTCAGTTACGCACCTAGAAAATCACCCATTCACACACTTATACATCCACTCATTCTTCCATAGGCCTTTCACTATAAATATATAGAACATATTTAAACTTTTCAGAACCACACACATTCACTGGATGATGTCATCAGTGATGTCATCAGTGATGTCATTTGAGAGGTCATCAGTGATGTCATCAGTGATGTCACTGACCATGTCATGAGTGATGTAATATGTGACGTCATCAGCAGTGCATTGCGGGGGCGCGAGTTATAGTTAGTTGAACTAACTATAACAGGGGTATTTCTAGGGTTTTGTACGAGGGAAATGTCCAGCTAACTATAACGCCCCTGAAACCTATGGTTTTTTAGTGAATTTCTAAGGTTTTTTAAATGCCAATTCCTAACTATAACGCCCCTGAAACCTTTGGTTTTTTCAGTGAATATATATATATATATATATACATATTCTGAACAAACGAATCCTCAGTCGTCCGATGCGTACAACAGCGGGTGCCTTGCGAAAGGGCCAGATTCAAGCCCTAATTAGAATTTTATGTACAAAGGATGCAGCACTCCGGAGCTTGGATTTCAACAGTTTTAATCCAGCAACACACCACCTACGCATTTCAGCCTAACTCCGCCTTGATCACGGTAAGTGAGTCCTTCCTTTATGCACTATATATACCCACTCTGCCTTTATGTGGCATTGTGGGATCTGTAGTGCTATCAATGAAACTTTATTTACAATTAATTACGAAGGAATTGTTTTACTGTCATATTCGGACATTTCATATTTAAACAGTATATATTTTTTAATAGAGTTATTGGCAAGAATTACGGCATTCAGTTCATTGGCATTATGTGCCAAAATTATATTTGCAGCGTTTTTCAAAGTTCTATTTACTCGGGTATAGTACCCTGAACTTAAATAGATGTTCTTTCTCAAAACATATCCAGCCTTCGAATTATTGTGGTCCAGGTTGCAGTCAGAGTTTACACGGAATTCCATTCACTAGGGTATAGTACCCATTTGTTTTAGGGCCTCATGTAGGTAGCTAAATACCGGTCGGTAACGGCCGAAATTCAGTAAATATCCCATTACCAACCGGTATTTAGGCATTTGAGATGTAGGAGGCATGATTTAAGGATTCGGTAATTTACCGAATCGGTAAGGGATCGGTAAAATACCGAATTGGTAAAATACAGATTCGGTAAATTACCGAATCCTTAAATCATATGTAGGGAGCACACAAGTGAGTGAATTTCAGTAGTAAGGATTCGGTATTTAACACCAACTACAGGTTGATGTTAAATAACGAATACCTTTCAAAAAGCTAAATTTGGCTGCTTTAAAAGTGCCATGTGGCAGACATACATGCCCTTAGGGCATGTATGTGCGCCACATGTGCACACATGCACGAATCAGGGGTGCAACAGGGTGTCAATGTGACACCCTGCTACCCATGATTATGCTTCCCCTATTACCGATTCGGTATTTACCGAATCGGTAATAGTAAATGGCTTCCCATTCATTCCTATGGGCCTCCAGGTCCATAGGAATGAATGGGAAGGGATGCATTATTACCGATTCGGTAAATACCGATTCATAAATACCGATATTTACCGAATCGGTAATAATTACCGATTGTTTACCTACATACTATTTACCGATTCATAAATACCGAATCGGTAAAATTCGTTATTTATGAATCGGTAAATAGTATGTTACCTACATATGGCCCTTAATGTTCTTATTCAAAGATATTCAGCCTTCAGGTTATTTACAGTTCTTCCAGATGTTATCATGTTCAATTGAGGTAACCATGCAAGTTCTTATTCCAGGTGCACAAAAAGTTCCTCGTCATTATTCATTCCTTTCGGTGTCTTGGTTCTGAGCATAATGATGTATCGTGACTCTAATTGTAGCAGTTGTCTCATTCTGTTGCCTCCACGTTCATTGGGAGGTATTGTGTCAATGCCAAAGTAGCTCATGGATTTCCAATCCCCATTCTGGCATTGTGTCAAGTGTTTCGCTGTTGCATAAGAGTTATCTTTATTCTTTACCGCTCTTACATGCTCCAGGATGCGTTTTTTAAAGGTGCAGTTTCTGCTCCCGATATATCTCAGCCAGCAGTTGCATTCAATGATGTAGATGACATATTGAGTGTTACAAGTAATTTTATGATTGATTAATCGTAATCTGAGAAGTTGGACATGTTTTTCCCAATTTTACAGGCTTTACATGAATTACATCTTTTGAAGCCTTTTTGTTGTTCATGTAACCAATTTGTTTTCTTTGGTTCTTGATAGTGGCTTCGTACCAAGTAGTCTTTTAAAGATTTAGGGGTCCATTACGATGTTGGGCTGATCGCCACCCCCCGCATGGCAGTGGCAATCTGCCCTACATCCTTCCCCTACCCGCCACCCATTTACCCCTGTCATATTAGTATTGCGGGGGGGGACCTCGGCGGATGGAAAGACCGTCCGCCAGTTTTCCGCCGGTCACACAGGTGACCGGGCAGAAAAGGGGCCTGCTATGGTGGCGGTGTCTGTTAGACACCACCATCCATATTAGGGAGGCAGCGGGAAGCTGCCTTTCACCGCCACAGAAAGGCATGCAGATATTGACTTTGGGGGCACGTTGCGGGCCCCCAGGGTATTCGGGGGGTGGGGGATGCACATGGCATTGTCATGGACATGGTGGCATGCACCTCGCGGTGCCTGTCACCTTGTGCATGACAATGCACACAGTGCATTCCCAGCATTGTGACGGGCGGCACAATGCTGGGAATGGAGGATGCAACCGCCACGGTGGCGGTGGCAACCTAATTGCAGGTGCGGGACCGCCGCACCACTGGCGGCCGGTCCCAGCACCGCTAGGGTGGCGGGTGGACTAAAGTCCGCCCGCCATCCTAATGGGCCCCTAAGTTTTTTTATATGTCACTGTTGGTTGGGATCCCAGGAATGATCCCACATCGATGTCACTTGAAATCAGGTGCCAGTATTTTCTGATTATATTCATTATTAATCCGCTTTCCTTATTGTAAGTTGTAATAAATCTGGGTTTCTCCGGCTGATCTGATTTTTTTAATGTCTTTTTTGGGAGTAGTGCATCTTCTCTTGTTCTCATGTCAACTTTCATTTTGCAGTTATGTAACACTGTATCTCTATATCCTCTACTTTTCAATCTTTTAGTTGTCTCCAAGATTTTATCTTCTGCATCTTTTGGTTTGGAGCAATTGCGTTTCATTCGAACAAACTCGCCATAGGGAATGCTGCTTATCAACGATTTGGGATGAAAAATTGTCCCATGTAAAATGCAATTTTTTGCAGTCGTTTTCCTGAATAGCGTGGAATGTATCTGATCATTCTCAATGTAGAATCTAGATCAATGTATCCAAACAGGCAATTTCTGTTTGGCTTGTTGGGCACGTAAATGACAGGCCTATATTGTTGGTACTCAATTTTTGGAAATAGTCTTCGAATTCATCTTTAGTGCCATTCCAAATGATAAAAAGGTCGTCAATATATATAACGGACCCATAAAGTGATTTTGTTCAGCTCTGTTTGATGTTCTGTGCTCCAGGCTACTGTCTTCTCCAACCAGCCCATGGTGATATTAGCATAGTTGGGAGAAAAGGAAATACCCATGGCAGTTCTGCATTTTTGTAGATACAATTCGTTATTGAAGATAAAAACATTATTCCTCAAACACATTTCAATCATTGATAGCAACATTCGGGTTGTTGGAGCTCAGTTACCTTGCGTTGTTTTAGAAAGTAATAGCACGCCTCTAGTCTGATTTAATGTTTTATTGACGTATAGAGAGAAATCACATCAATAGTTGCTAATAGATATTGTTTATTCCAACGTATGTCTGTTAGTATTCTCAGGAAGTCTCTTGTGTCTCTGATGTAGGTGCTGAGACTTTGAGCAATCGGTGCAAGGAACTGATCGACATAATCTGATATATTTTCAAAAAGAGAGTTACAAAAGGAAACGATTGGTCTTCCTGGTGGATGGTAGTGTGTTTTGTGATTCTTCTGCAAGAAGTAGATTGTAGGAGTTACCGGAAATTCATTCATTAAAAATGTATGTTCTTCGTCACTAATGAGGTTTAACATGTGCCATTCTTGTAGCTTTTTGCTCAAATCCAGTATCATTTTATTCATAGTATTGACTTCTATTTTACCATAATTGTTAGCATCTCTTGATCTCCTAGATCGAACATGAGATCAAACATTGTTTTAAAACCAGGGATTTGGTCAATACTTTTTTCTGTTATTGCTTGAAAGTTTTGAATCAATTCTTCCATATTGTTTTCGATAATATTTTTATTTTTATTTGAAAATATTTTTGCCAATTTTAATTTGCGTATATACTTGTAAAGGTCAAACCTGACTTGAGTATAGTTGGAATGGTCCTCAGGGCAAAATGAAAGTCCTTTATTGAGTAGAGATGTTTCTTCTTCAGTTAGTGTGTATTTCGATAGATTCACTATCAGGTTTGAGATTTCTATTTCCGATTGCGCAGCGAATATTGTGTTCTTCCGCTTTGCGCGTCGGGTTTTTCTTGTACTTGTGAAGGGTTTCCTCCCTCTTTCCCTCGGCCTCGGTTCATATTTCTTCCGCATCCCCTGCCTCTTGTTATGGTTTGGTCCATGTGCATCAGGCGCATCTCTTCTAAAAAAGGGATCTTGGTTGATGTACCTGCTCCACTCATTGGTTCCCCCTCACTTATGTCTGATTCACTTGTACTATCCGCCACTGTGCGTGGGGACTTGGTGGGGTAGTTCTTTTTCAGTATTTCAGGATCCTCCCATGTTCATAGTCGAGTTCATCACTTTTACATTTCCTTTGTTTTCTCTCTTGTATTTCTGTTTCACAATTTTCATGTCTTATTTCCATTTCTTTCCTTAAATTGCTGACCACTTCTTTGTTAGCATTATTTCAGTAACTTTAACTCTTGCATACTTTATAAGCATCTGTAGCATATTCAATGAGCATGCCAAGTTATTATAAGCCCATTCCTCCAAAAGTTCCACCTTTGTGTCCGGGTGTGCAGGCATGGTGAATATGCGTAAGCCTCTTGGAATTCTTTTAACTTCAATATATTTTTCCAGTGCTATCGCCTCCCAACTTTTGTTAATTTCTTTTTTATACAGTTTTTCTATTTGGTTGAACTGTTGTTTAAGTGTCATTTCCGCATTGCTCTGTCTCCTCGGAGTGACTGCATTCGTGTCTTCTGTTTGTAATCCTGGTTGAAACGTTGTGGCCGCTTTCGAAGCTCTTTTAGCTGCGCGTGCCTCTATTGCCTTGCCTGACAGTAATTTTCTCACTGGGTGTTGCACTTGGATTCTTTAATCTATGCTCCACTCCCGCCCGGTAGTTTAAGATGTCGGCTGTATTGTTTACATGCCCGGCGTGCTCTATCTTAAACTTACTCTTTGTTGCTTCAAAGAAAATGTTTTAATTATTAGACGATTGCCACTCACCTCGCAGGAAACTCCTGTATAGGCGGCGCCTTCCAACTCCGTCCTCTGGCGCTCGACTGCGAGGGTGATTTATTGATCTTCTCTGCTCTTGCAGCACGTTTCCTTTGGGCGCCACCGAAACAATTTCCAATATTCTGAACAAAGGAATTCTCAGTCGTCCGATGCGAACAACAGGGGGTGCCTCGCGAAAGGGCCGGATTCAAGCCCTAATTTGAATTTTATGTACAAAGGACGCAGCACTCCCGAGCTTGGATTTCAACAGCTTTAATCCAGCAACACACCTCCTACGCGTTTCAGCCTAACTCGGCCTTGATCACGGTAAGTGAGTCCTTCCTTTAATGCACTATATATACCCACTCTGCCTTTATGTGGCATTGTGGGATCTGTATTGCTATCAATGAAACTTTATTTACAATTACTTACAAAGGAATTGTTTTACTGTCATATTCAGGCAGCCGTGGTGTTGTGCCGAAGACGTAACTATTACATCCTGGCACTGGCCCGTGGGGAAAGTGTTGGCGCTCCCCCGTGGGCCGTCCCCCTACAAGCCCTCACTGGGGATAGCAGCCAAAACGCTTTGGCTGCCACCCCAACCCCTCACTCAGCAATCTGATGATGTTGGTACGCTCACGGCGCACCAACATCATCATAGGCTGCAAGGGATCTGCTGGAAACCATTTGCTTCCAGCACGACCAGGAAGAGGATGCATTTTTTGTAAGTCCTTCTATCGGGGTGGGGGTTGCGGTAAACAGACACAGAGGGAAAGGAAAGAGTTCTTCCTTTTCCCCTGTACCTGTTTTTAATGGATTCCTGCTCCACAATTGCAGGTGAGGCCCATGATCGTGGAGCAGGAATCCATCTACTGGACCATCAGTGTTTTTTTTTGTTTATTTGGGAGAGCGACCCCTTAGGCAAGGGTCGCTCCCCTGGTGGCATATGCTTCCATGTTTCTGCCCCCCCTGGCGGCTGATTTGGCCATTTTTAGGCTGATCAGCCCCTCGAGGGGGCTGAAACCCACTTGACACCAGGGAATTTATTTTTGCACATTTTGGGAGCGACCCCTTAGGCAAGGGTTGTTCCTATGGGGATGATTTCATTTTTTCTGTGTTTTGGCCCCCCCAGGGGCTAGATCAGCCAGTTTTCTCCTGATGATCTATCCCCGCGGGGTCAAAACCCACTAGAAGCCAGGGATTAATTTATTAATAAGTATGGGGAGTGAACCCTTGGGCAATGATCGCTCCCTTTTTGGGGATGAAAGTTTGTTCATTTCTGCCCCATATGGGGGCCGATTGGCCATATATTTTTAGGCTTATCAGCCCCCAAGGGGGGCAGAAGCCTCTAGACCACCAAGGATTTTATTTTATATATGCAATTAGAAATGTTTGTGGGAGTAGCCTCTTGGGCAAGGGTCACTGCCCTTTTGCAGGTGAATGTTTTTGGCCATTACTGCCCCCCTTGGAGGCAGATTGGCTATATGTTCTTAGGCCGGGCAGAAGTCGCTAGACAACCAAGGACTTTTTTATATATGCAATTTAAAAATTTTGGGGAGTGGCCCCTCGGGCAAGGGTCACTTCCCTTTTGTGGGTGAATGTTTTGGCTATTTCTGACTCCCTTGAGGGCAGATAGGCCTGATATTCTTAGGCCCATCTGCCCCAAGACCAAGAGAGATTTTCTGGTTTATGGTGTAAAATGTTTGGGGAGTGGCCCCTTGGGCAAGGTTTGCACCCCTTTTGGAAGTTCTGGCTGTTTCAGCCCCCATTGGTGTTATATAGGATTTGTATTTTTAAGTCCATGTGCCCCCAAGGGCCGGGGGGAAATGTAGTTCAGCCAATGGTCTGCGTGTTTTGCCATTATTTGTGATCCTAATGTTTTTT
Organism: Triturus cristatus; assembly: GCF_964204655.1. Lineage (NCBI taxonomy): Eukaryota > Metazoa > Chordata > Amphibia > Caudata > Salamandridae > Triturus > Triturus cristatus. The sequence goes on from NC_140585.1 coordinate 950,576,265, forward strand.
TTCTGCTTTTCATTTTAGTGCAAAGCTTTTGTTATACTTTGGTGTCACTTGTGCTTGCAATTTTGGCACTGGTAGAGCTGCAGTTTGTGTAGTTGCAAGTGTTTGGTAAGAAAACTTTTTTTATATTGTTTACTACAAATAAGTATCAATGACCTGCATGAATGTGCTTTTTTGGAAATGTTGTTAATATAGCAGCCTAGTTAGTTTCTGTTTGAATGTGTGTGCCATTTTCCTTGTATTTGTGCACAATGTGTATTGCACTGCCTTTTGCTTTGTTTTTCAATGGGATATCAGTGCTTGCTCTGTCTGTGCAGAGTGGGTGCTGGTGAGTCTAGCATGCTCCATGAGTGGTTTTGTTTTACAGTACATAGGTCTTTGTGTGCTTTGTATTGATTGACTTTACCTTGCAACTGCTATATGCCTGTACTTTTTCTTTTTGTTTTATAAATCCACACTTTGTTTAATACATTTTTTACACAGTGTTGGGTACTGTTGACTTATTTGTCAAGTTACTTATATAACTAAGGATTATGGCTAGCTGCTGGATGACCGCTCATCAGGGTGTTGGGATGCTATTTTAGTCTTCTTCTGGTCATGATTATGAGACTGACTCTGCATCTGAGGCAGAGGAGGCAGGCTAGGATTCTGGCAGTGAATTCTCTTTCCGAGAGGAATCATCTGATGATGAAGCTACTCTCAGTGCGGATGAAGTGCCTGTTTTAGAGGAGGACACTGATGTGCCAATAGTGCAGCAAGAGGCATCTGGATTGCAGCCAGGGGCTGCAAGGCTTCCCATTGGAAGTGCTGGACTCTGGGTTGACCCAAACGTGGTGCAGCCAGTGTTGCCTGTCTTTAGTGGTATTGCAGGGTGTAGAGTGAATTGTGAAAAGTTTTTCCCTATTAATTTCTTTCAGTTGTTTATGGACAATGTATTTTTGCCAGAGATTGTTGAGCAGACTAATTTGTATGCTGAACAGTATTTGACGGACAACAGTGCCAGATTTAAGCCCCACTCAAGAGCTACCCGATGGAATCCCACAAATCTGAATGAGCTGAAGTTCTTGGATTGAACTTTTTTGATGGGCCTTATAAGGAAACCGTTGCTGCCTTCCTATTGACCTACTAGCCTATTGATGGCAACAGCTATAGTTCCTGCAATCATGAGTCATAATCGGTATTTGCTTCTTCTTCAGATGTTGCATTTTGTTGATAATGCTTTATCAACAAAAGGGACAGTGAAGTGACTCGCTTAGTGAGGAGCTTCTAGCTGTGTAATGTTCTGATAGGAGAGATGTCTATATGCTGACTACCATCCATGATGAAAGTTCTTCACCTGTGACTGTTTGGGGTCAGGTTGCTGAAGTGCACAAACCTGTGTGTATTTTAGACTGCAATAAGCACATGGGTGGGGTAGATCGAGTAGATCAGAGGTTGGAACCTTACACTGCTGTGCGTAAGGCGTATGTTTGGTATAAGAAGTTGGCTATCCATTTATTCCATTTAGCAAACTACAATGCCTTTGTTGAAATTTAAGTTTTAAGGATTGCTCTCCAGAGTCAAAGATGACATTACATTTGTTCACTTTCAGCAGCCTTGTTTCAGTGGATCAAGCAGGAATTCCTAGAGAAGCAGTGGTGGAGGATGTGGCTAGATTAAACGCTCTTTGATTTACTTTGTCAATGTATGACATTATGATTTTACTTGCTGTATTATTTGTATTTATAGTGGTCCCCTGAAGAAGGGTCTCCCGAAATGCATTGGGAACAACAACAATGAACACGCATTGTGGAATATGAAATGAAATTGTATTGTACAATAAATGTCACATGAATCGAACACTGATTGCAAAGGAAATTGTGCTAATTTTGATATAGTAGTTACTTTTTTATTCATCTGCAATTATAATCATTGTGACACTTACCTAATACTCATGGTTAAAAAATTAGAAATGTTTTTAATTGTTTTTGATTTAAGAGAACTAATAATTGAATTTTGAGCACCGTAAGGGCCTGAGTAGTGCATCTTGTTAATTGTGTCAGGTTTTGTTCACATTATCTTAGATTAAAAGATCGCCACTTTCCTGATCACCTTCCTCCCACAGCTAAGAAAGACTTTCCCGCTAAGAAATGAAGACTCTGTGCCAAAGAGGTGTGCGGAAGGAGAGTCTGTGTGTGCCCACATGTGTAAAATTGTAAGAGTTTTTGGTTGCAATCGTGAGCGTAAAAGTTAACTGACTGGTCTGTATTGTTTTTTTTTTTTCAGATTTCATAGTTGGCATAAAATCCAATCACTTGTGTGGGTGAACCAAAGGCCCTGTGACTGGGAAAGGTCAAAAACGTAGAGATTGAGGGGATAGCACAGCGAATTCTAAATGCTATTTTTGTGTTTTTTATATGCTTTAGGTTCACAATCACTTGTGTGGGTGAACCAAAGGCCCTGTGACCGGGAAAGGTAAAAAACGTAGAGATTGAGGGGATAGCACAGCGAATTCTAAACGCTATATTTTAGTTTTTTAAATGCTTTAGGTTGACTCTGCATTGCACACCCACACAAGTGAGGGATCATTTTAATTGGCAGACAAAGGTAAACGCTGGGTGGTAGGAAATTCATGCCGGCACAGCAATTCCGCCACAGAAATGTGAAGAAAATTAGATTTTTTAGCAACATTTGAGGTTTGCAGGGGATTCTGGGTAGAAAAACGTTAGGGGATCCATGTAAGATACACATCCTTAGACTCCCACGGGTGTCTAGTTTTCAGAAATGTCAGGGATTGGTAGGTTTCCTTGCATGGCCGCCAAGCCCAGAACTAAAAATGCAAGTGACTAACTCGCAACAGCAGGTCTTTTTGTGATCGATAATTTTTAAGTCTCCACAGTAGGTTTTGGGCCATTTCATGTCACGGTCACTAGGCCTACCAACACATGTGAAGTACCATTTTGTATCGGAACACTTGGGTGAATGCTGGGTGGTTGAAGTTTGTGTCTCCCCACAGATTCCAGCACTTTCCATCACAGAAATGTGAGTAAAATGTGTTTTTCTTTACAAAGTTTGAGGTTTGCAAGGGATTCTGAGTAACAAAACCTGGTGAGAGATACACAAATCACCTCATCCTGGATTCCCCTGTGTGTCTAGTTTGCTGGGTTTCCTTAGGTGCCGGCTGAGCTAGGGCCAAAATCCACAGCTAGGCACATAGCAAAAAAGGGATCGGTTTTCTGTGGAAAAATTTGATGTGTTCATGTTGCGTTTTGGGCCGTTTCCTGTCACAGGCACTAGGTACACAAGTGAGGTACCATTTTTATAAGAAGACTTGTGGGAATGCTGGGGTTGGTGGGCTCCCTGCAGATTCCAGCACTTTCCATCACAGAAATGTGAGGAAAATGTGTTTTTTTTCCCAAAGTTTGAAGTTTGCAAGGGATTCTTGGTAACAAAACCAGGTGTGAGCCACACAAGTCACCACATCCTGAATTCCCCTGTGTGTTTCGTTAAAAAATACACATGTTTGCTAGGTTTCTCTTGCTGCATTCTGAGCTAGGGCCAAAAATCCACAGCTAGGCACATTGCAAAAAAATGGTCAGTTTTCAGTGGAAAAATGTCATGTATCCGTGTTATGTTTTGGGCCATTTCCTGTCGTGGGCACTGCTCTACCCACACAATTAAAGTACCATTTTTATTATTGAGAGACGTCGGGGATTGTTGGGTGAGTGGACATTTGCGGCTCACTGCAAATTCCAGCACTTTCCATCACAGAATGTGAGAAAAATGTATTTGTTTTTTACAAAGTTTAAGCTTTGTGAGGGGTTCTGGGTAACAAACCCTGGTGAGAACCACACCAGTCACCCCGTCCTTGATTACCCTGGGTGTCTAGTTTTCAGAAATGTACAGGTTTGATAGCTTTCCCAAGGTTCCAGATGAGCTAGGGCCAGAAGTCCACAGCAAGGCACATTGCAAACATTGGGTGGTTTTCTGTGGAAAACTGTGATTTGTGCATGTTGTATTTCGACCCATTTCTTGTTGTGGGCACTAGGTCTTCCCATAAAAGTGAGGTTCCGTTTTATCGGGAGACTTAGGGGAACACATGATAGTAGAAAAAGTTTATTACCTGTTGTCTTTATATGCATGTCTGCCACCCAAATGTAAGACACTGTGTAAAAAAGAAGACATTTTGAAAAATGTGCCCTAATTCACCTGCTAGTATTGTTGTAAATTGCAACTTCGATGTGATTAAGCATTTACTAAAGACATGAATTCTCCTGCCTTACACATGTCTCTTTTGTTATGTTGACTGAAGTCTGGACTCCATTTTGTATTGTCATGTCTCCACGTGTGCAACACGAGGAGAGTCTTATCTTTGTGTTAGTTGCTCTTGTAATCTGCCTAGTAACAGTCTATAAATAGTTCCTTTGTCCGTCTGGCGCATGCCCAGGCTTGACCACATCTGTTATCAGTTAGTCCTTGCTTGACCATGTTTTCGCGGGCTTGAGGAGTATGTCAGCTCCGCCCACATATTGATCTTGTATTGAAAATGTCCATAAAAGGTAACATTCTTCGTCTCATGTCGTATCCTCCCACTTATGAGCCCCTCTGTTGTGTATAAAAGGGGACCGTGTATGCAAGTTCTTTGTGCTACTCTATGCAATACTGAAGGGTATTGTATGGATTGTAGGACCACCCTTAAGGGTTAATAAACTCTGTCTTTGTACTTTGCAGTTTCCGTGCCAACTTCCTTATAGATTCCTTTACAGGAGAGCGAACCCTTGTGTCCTGCGGGCCTAGCTGGGGCCTGTATTCATCAATTGGCGCCCGTCACGTGGGGCTCATCGGCGACTCGGATGCTCGAAGGATTGGTCGCGACGAAGGTGAGGAATTTGGCCGGGGATGTGATCACTGCCAGAGGCATTTTTAGTCCTGGCATCCCGAGGTTTTTCTTCCTTCCCTTCCGACCTGACCATCTGGGTGGCGCCGGTCCTCGACTGAGACCTCTTCTGTCGGTCCTGCCGTGACAGCCGTTTGGGCGAATTTCGGAGCTTGGCAGTTGGAATCTGGACTCTTGATTGGTAAGAACCGTTGTACGGTACTTGCTCCGAGTTTTTGAAGCCCGGGTTGGCTATTTGAGTTTGATTTGTGATGACCGGTCATATCTTGTATTGATTATTGTGAGAATATATGCGTTGCAACACATATAGGCAGGTAATGTGGAGATATTTCTCCGGAACTGTGTAACTTTGAACAGCACAACGTTTAAGTGCCATTTTTTTGATAATACTGCATATTTTGCATTATTTTTGAGCATGCCTGCTTTTAGCGCACTCCGTAAGTGGTGCTGCTGCTTTGGAAACCGGTTAAACCTCGAGGAATCCGCTCCAGCTCCCCCAGAGGGGACTCCTAATAGGGATATGTATGTGAAGCATGGTCTTTCCTCCATAATGTACAGCACAGTATGGAGGAAATATACCAAAAAGGATCCTGAGTTACGGTGGCCGTTGTATGGGTCGTTTGATATACGTAAGATTGAGTATGTGGAACAGTGTATGTGTAAACGGCGTGCTCGTCAAGACATGTTTGAATGTGTGCGATTATGGGTGAAGGAAGTGCGTGGGCGAGAGAAACGCGAGAAAGCGCTGTTTGATAAAGAGCAACGAAAGAATGATCATGTGAGAGCGCAGGAAGCAAAGCGTCGGGAGGAAAGAGAACAGACGGAGAAGCAAGAGAAAGAACGCAGGTTACAAGTCTCGGGTCAATATGCTGTTCGTCAGCCACTCTATCCTGTCCTTAATAATCATGACGATGATTTTTATTTATTAGATCGTTCTCCGCCTCCTTATGTTGGCGCGTCTGCCCCGAGGCCACAAGATTCCGGATCGGGTTCGAGTAAGGTAGACACGCGGTCTATGTTATCGGCTGAGCGAATGGGTGAGCTTCGACAGTTTTCCTATCGTGCATGTAAGGGCAAGTTATCCCTTGCTGAGTTGTTGGATTCTTGGGAGTCGTGGCAGGATAGAGAAAGGTTGTATTTCTTGGGACACTTTTCTGATGAAGTGATTGCTGCCTTTCGGAAATATTCCAGTGTCTTTGAACCTGACGATGTGGTATTAGATGATAAAGCATTGCGTAATGGTGTTTTCTCTCCCTCTAAGGCGCCTGAGGCGGTTCGGCGACTGTTTGCATTGCGGGATGCGGCGGCAGATCTTAAAGAGAAAGCGCGCCAACACCTTGAGGGGGAAAAGCGGTCGGATTCGTGTACCGGAGGCGGCCATTCATCCACCTCTCAATCAGATAAGAGTGATCTAGTGCATGCTAAACCAATGCGCGAGGCGGCGCCTTTGTATGTTCCTCCTAAAGGAGCGGGGACTAGCTCGGATACTACCTCCGCCGATGCTAAGGGATATTTTGTGTATAATTGGGTTTATACTCCCTGGCACAGGGCTGACGTCATGGCATTAAAGAATGCGTTGCCTGATCCCCGCAAGAATCCAGCGGCCTTTTACGAAGAAGTCGAGGGGGCCTTGAATTCTTGTATTATGACCTTAGCGGATATAGATTTGTTCTTTGGGCTTATTCTACCACCAGATATGTGGCGATCTGTGCGGAAGGTGGATGATGCTGCCACTTTTAAGGCTCGATGGTCTGAGCTTGAGGATGAGGATAGGGAGAGAAAGCCCGCGCAGAAACTACCTCAGATTATCTTAGATCTCCCCGCTGCTATTCTGACTAAGTTGAAGACAATCATTCCCCCTAAAAAGATTGACTGGAATATGTTAGCCTCCTGCAAGCAGAAAGCCGATGAATCAGTTGCAGATTTCTTTACGCGCTTTGAGGAGACGTTTCATGATTTTAGTGGTCAGTCCCATACGGATGATACGGGTCGGCACCTTTTTGCTGATAAATATGTGGCGAATTTATTACCGGCGATTGCAGCTCGCCTAAAAGCGAGTGAAAGTTCTTGGTCCACTACGACCCCGACAGCCCTCCTGACTATAGCTCAGTACTATGAGCGCCAGGAGCAGGAAGCGAAGGGGCAGGAGGAGAAGAAATCGAAGGACTTAAAAACAAAGGTGATGTTAGCACAAGTATATGGTCCGCCCCGACGGGGTGTAAATAGAGGTAGGGGAGGATTTTATGGTCCTCCCTCGGGCCGATCTGATCTGAATAGGAATCAATGTGCGTATTGTAAGCAATCGGGACACTGGGCCAGAGATTGCCCAGCGTTGCATGCTTCGCGTCAGGGACACAGTCAGGGACACAATCAGGGTGGCCCGAGAGGTAGAGGAGGTTTCTTGAATTTTAGAGGGAATTCTAATGATCACGCTCGGTTTGATCCTGCCGGGCAGCAACGAGATAGGTCTAATGTTTTTGATCGACAAAATCAGTATCAAGTGTCGGGGATTGACCGTTCTGGGTACCATGATTCTCAGCATGCATAGGAATGCGTTGGATGGGGGTTAGAATCAGTTGAGGTGCCAGTTGATCAGAAGGGTCCTTACGTATCAGCTGAGGTTTTGGGCTCTACTGATCAGTTCCTAGTGGATACAGGAGCGACTCGTAGTGCGCTGTCTAAACAATTGGTTCCGAGGGCTCCCCCATCTGGCTTAATGGTTACATCGGTAGGGTTTGATGGTACACTCTCCCGAAGCCCTCTTTCGCAGCCCCTCACATTTCAGGTTGATTCTTTTTCTGCACCCTGTCCGTTTTTGCTTGCCCCGAACACGCCGGACAATATTATGGGCCTTGATATGCTGAAGCACTTCAGAGCTACGATCCGCTGTTCCCCTGCTGGAGTGCGGGTGATATTGAATGACAATTACCCCCTGTCTGAACGGATGTGTGTGGTTACAGAAGATGCTGTGCTAGCTACCCTCCCTTGCGCCCTATGGGCCACCTCGGATACTGATGTGGGACAGATGGTGATTCCGCCTGTTCACATTAGTGTCCAGGAGGGGGCGGTGTTACCACGCCTTCCACAGTATCGTATTTCACAGGAGGGGGAAGAGGCTCTTATACAGATTGTGCAGGATTTGATTAAGGTGGGAGTAGTGGAAGAAGTTCCCTATAATGTTTGTAATAGCCCGATTCTACCCATTCTGAAAAAGGATACGGATGCCAAAGTCTATCGGTTTATCATTGATTTGAGAGAAGTAGACAAGATCGTGATACCTCAGTACCCAGTGGTTTCAGATATCACGACGTTGCTTACTTTGGTCCCGCCTACGGCGAACACGTTTTCAGTTATTGATTTGAAAAATGCCTTCTTTTCAATTCCCATTCATCCCGATAGTCGATACCTTTTTGGTTTCACTCTAAATAATAGGTCTTACCGATTTTGTAGAATCCCTCAGGGCTATACGGAAAGCCCTAGCATCTAGAGTCAAGCTTTGAAAAGACAATTGGACTCCTTTGTTCTGCCCGAGGGTGTCGCCCTCATTCAATATGTCGATGACATCTTGCTGGCGGCCGACACTCCGGAGTTGTGTGAAACGGGTACGTTGTCTTTGCTTTCCTTTTTGGCATCCCACAATCACAAAGTCTCTCGGAAAAAGTTGCAATTCTGTAGACCAAAGGTGACTTATCTGGGTCACCTTTTGTCTAAGGAGGGACGTGCACTCACACAAGATCGTGTCCAAGTGATTCTGGACACACCGACGCCGTCCACGCAGAAGGACGTGCGTGCATTTTTGGGTCTTGTTTCTTTTTGTAGGCAGTGGATATTAGGGTTTTCGCACATAGCCAAGCCATTGTTAGCCCTTTTGACAAAAGATACACCTATCCCGCTTCCTTGGACGAATGAGTGTGACACGGCCTTTCAGAAACTGCGACAGGCCCTCTGTTCAGCACCAGTGTTAGGGACTCCTGATTATACCAAGCCTTTTTCGCTGTATGTGCATGAGAAAGATGGATGTGCATTATCGGTTTTAGTGCAGATGCACGGCGACAAGCAGCGCCCTTGTGCATATTTTTCGGCTGTACTTGATCCTGTTGCCCGAGCATTGCCTGGTTGTTTTCGCTCGGTTGCGGCAACAGCTGTGTCAATACACCAGAGCGAGGGAATTGTGTTATCTCATAAGCTGTTGGTATTAGTCCCCCATGCTGTTGATGCCCTGCTTAATCAGACAAAGACGCAGCATTTGACCAGTGCCCGTTTAACGGGATATGAGCTGACGCTTTTGGCTCCTCATATTACGTTGAAGAGGTGCGTGACGTTAAATCCTGCCACATTGTTGCCATACCCCGAGACTCGGTCTGAGGCACGAGAAGCACATGATTGTATCCTTGTGACCGAGGAACAAACAAAGGGTCGTATTGATCTCCAGGATACGCCCTTTTCAGATGTAGATGGAGAACTGTGGGTGGATGGGTCATGCCTGAAGCTACCAGATGGTACGACTTCAGCAGCGTATGCGATTACCACATTGCAAACAATAGTGGAGACAGCGCGCATACCACAGAAATCAGCTCAAGCAGCGGAACTGATAGCATTAACACGAGCATGTGAGCTCAGTACAGGATTGTGTGTGAATGTTTATACAGATAGCCGCTATGCCTTCGGAGTAGCGCACGATTTCGGCCTACTCTGGAAGGAAAGAGGGTTCTTAACGTCGCATGGAGTACAAATAATGCATGGGGAGTTAGTTCATAATCTTTTAACTGCATTGACATATCCGAAGAAAATTGCCATCGTTAAATGTAGCGCCCATAGGAAAGTAGTCGATAAAGTTGGAGAAGGGAATGCGTTAGCAGACCGGGTGGCGCGGGAGACTGCGATGCAGCCTGGTGCTACTGCCATGTATGTAGTGAAGTCGCAAGTAGAAAGATGGCATGATGCGAAGGAAGAAGTGCGAGAAATACAGAGGACCGCTTCTGACAAAGAACGGGAGAATTGGTCCAGTGAGGGGGAATTGGATGATGAGGGCTGCTGGAGAAATAAGCAGATGGATAGATGGAAATTACCCACGGCTTTTGTACAACCTATGGTTCAGATGGCACATGGGCTAGCACATGTTGGAGCTTCCGCAATTGTAAAATTGCTTACCCAAGTTTGGGAGCATCCAGAGATTGCTAGCACGGCAAAGAGGGTGGTGCAGACCTGTATGATTTGCCTGAGGTACAACCCAGGAAAGGGTACTCGGACCCCAGCAGGAGGGTTTGTAACACCTACTGCACCCTTTGAGGTTTTGCAGATGGATTACATCCAGCTTGAGCGTTGTAACAATTTGAAGTATGTTCTAGTAGTGGTGTGTGCCTTTAGCAAATGGGTTGAGGCATACCCTACGAAGGACAATACTGCAATGACTACCGCTAAGATGCTGTTGAAGGAGTTCTTCCCTCGATATGGCGTTTGTAGACTTCTGTGGAGTGATAACGGACCCCACTTTATAGCGGATGTTATAAAGTATGTTTTGAAGGGTCTAGGCATCACCCAGAAGTTCCACGCAGTATTCCACCCTCAGTCTGCAGGGCTAGTCGAGAAATATAATGGTACACTGAAGCTCAAGATCGCTAAAATTCAAGCTTCAACGTCTTTGACTTGGCCAGATGCTTTACCGCTGGCATTGTTGTCAATTAGGTCGGTACCGCACTCTCGAATCGGCCTTACACCGTATGAGATTGTCTTTGGACGTCCAATGAATATTTGGGGTCCACCAAAACCTAAGGCTGTGTATGATGTACCTTGTGTAATGATGAATGATTATCTGGCACAGTTAACGGATAACTTGGTTTCCATTCATCAACAGGTCCGGGAGGCGCTCCCTGATCGGTCCATCGGCGAAGGACATAGTCTCCGGCCTGGAGACTATGTCATGCTGAAAATCTTTGACAGGACGAACAGCCTGGAGCCGAGATGGGTTGGCCCTGAGCAAGTCTTACTGGCAACGAGGACGGCTGTGCGAGTTTCCAACAGAAAGAATTGGATCCATTCCCTGCACTGCCGCAAGGTACCGCCCGGATTGGTGGAGCCCGCTGTATTGACCGATCAACGAGAGATTCTGACCACAGAGAAAGGCCGTGCTGTGGAATCGAACGACGCTGAGGAGCTCTTTCCGGACCACGCGACTCCTGGAGGAAGGCGATATCATCTGAGGCCAAGAAAGTGAATCCTTCAGTATCGGGACATGTTGTCAGAACGGCCCTTGGGTTAGTGAAAAGGAGAGCCAATGAGGCAAGGGGGGGGGATCAGCCCTGCATTAGTGTAGCGACACCCGTCTTGGCCCGTTGGTGAAGAAATCGACCGCTACCCAAGGGGAAGAGTTCTGACAAACCTTTTAGTTTCAGGAAGATATTGATTCTCTATTCTGACAATGGAGAAAAAGAAGATCCTTTGTGTAACAGGTTTTATGCTCACAGTAGCTATTGTTGGGATAACCACATGGTTTGTGGAGGATGTGACTCCTGCTCGAGAGTTGCTTGTGTTGACCACTCCAGTGCCTGCGGAACACTATTTCTATACCCTTCCGTATCAAGAATTGAAGCATCGTCAGTCCTATTTGAATAACACTTTCATCCAGATGTTACATCATACCCATGTTGCCACCAATGCTACGAACTGTTGGATATGTGGTATGATGCCAGCTCATCAGAAGAAAGGAGGAACGCCATTCATACCTCTTCCTTTCTCTCATAATGGCTCTTGTAGAGCATGGTACACTTTGCTTTTTGCCACTCGGAAACCCACAGTGGGACGATTACTCTTCAGACTCAATAAAGAATGTCATCAGGATAAAGATGGATATCCGCAAGCGAATGGGACAATTTGGGAATGGGAAGAGTATCGATCAGACAATGAATCGATTCCATATGTTTTCACGAACACCAGGGACACTGTGGGAAAAGACAAGTTTGTGATTCAAGTGGCACAAGCTCAAGCGGACCTGTGTGTCCAAAGTGTGGGTTATATTCCTGTTGGTGTTAGCGATTGTATTACCATATTAAACATCGATGGGTTGAATAACAGTACCTTCTTAGCATCCCATAATACGTACTTTGTATGCGGAAATAAAGGTTATTACCGTTTGCCAGCCGGTTGGTCCGGAGTATGTTATGTATCATTTTTGTTGCCTCCTGTATTTCTGGCACCTGCATCCTATCATAAGGATTTAAAGTTGTTAAATAATGTGACTGTAAATAGGTATAAACGTACTCTGTCAATTGACGACGTGGACCAGACTGACACCAGTTTGCAGCAGTATATTGATTTCAATTTAGGATTGTTTTTCTTCGTTGGAGCTGCCCTAAATAGTAGGAAAGTTCGAAGATTAACACGAGTGGTAGAGGCTGTGACAAACCAAACCGCTGCTGCTCTTGGGAATCTTACGGAAGAATTACAGATTACCAGAATTGTTGCATTGCAGAATCGTATGGTGTTAGATGTTATGTTAGCTGATCGAGGTGGAGCTTGTAAAATTATCGGAAGTAGTTGCTGTGTGTTTATTCCTGACCACACACCTTCAGTCTATAATGCAATTAACAGGTTGCATAAAATTGCAGCTGAAATCCATACAGAAAACGGCACTTGGTCCTTTTCTGGATGGTTTTGGGCATTGATCACTGCTTGGGGTTGGAAGGTTTTAACTGGTCTCTGTATAATTATAGCAGTTCTGTTTTCTTGTTGCATCTGTGTTCAATGTGGTCCCTTGCTCTGTTCCTTATGTGTATCATTCTGTATCCCCGATAAGAAAGCTATTGCCAATGTCACTTATCAGAAACGTTTAGCTAAGGAAGTAGAAGAGATGATGATAATTGATATATATGATGATTATTCTAACAAGCCGGATGTCTTCAGTAAATGCTGAAAGGGTCGTCTGTTGTAAATTGCAACTTCGATGTGATTAAGCATTTACTAAAGACATGAATTCTCCTGCCTTACACATGTCTCTTTTGTTATGTTGACTGAAGTCTGGACTCCATTTTGTATTGTCATGTCTCCACGTGTGCAACACGAGGAGAGTCTTATCTTTGTGTTAGTTGCTCTTGTAATCTGCCTAGTAACAGTCTATAAATAGTTCCTTTGTCCGTCTGGCGCATGCCCAGGCTTGACCACATCTGTTATCAGTTAGTCCTTGCTTGACCATGTTTTCGCGGGCTTGAAGAGTATGTCAGCTCCGCCCACATATTGATCTTGTATTGAAAATGTCCATAAAAGGTAACATTCTTCGTCTCATGTCGTATCCTCCCACTTATGAGCCCCTCTGTTGTGTATAAAAGGGGACCGTGTATGCAAGTTCTTTGTGCTACTCTATGCAATACTGAAGGGTATTGTATGGATTGTAGGACCACCCTTAAGGGTTAATAAACTCTGTCTTTGTACTTTGCAGTTTCCGTGCCAACTTCCTTATAGATTCCTTTACAGGAGAGCGAACCCTTGTGTCCTGCGGGCCTAGATGGGGCCTGTATTCATCAGTATGGCTACCCACATATTCAGAGATGTTCAAATAACCACTGCTTGTAAACTCCATATCTTGTTCCCATTTCAGAATTACATAGGTTTCCTTGGTACCTATTTTTCACTCTTTATATTTTACCAAATTAAATGCTGTATACCGGGTACACATTGAAAAACCATTGCAAGGTGTGACTCAGTTATTGGCTCTGGGTACCTTGAGTTCTTTATTAACCTACAAGTCCGATATATCGCTGCAATCAGAAAGGTCCCACATACATAACGATATATTGTTTTAAAACATCTACCATAGTTATATGCGTTCCAGGTGAAAATGTAGGCACAAAAGGCTGTTTTTTCAACCCATTTTTCAATATTCGTTTATTTCAACCGTTAGTCTCAATAGGAAAGCCTTGAAGGATCTCCACAACTGACCCCTTGCTGAATTCAGAATGTTGTCTCCATTTAATAAATGTATAGGTTTTCAGGATTCATCATTGGTTTCATACCCATTTCTGAAGCACAAAAAATAGGAAAAATATGTCCTCGTAAAATGCCAAATCTGTGTAGAACATTTTGGTTTTCTGACAAAAGGCTGCCTGTTAATGAAAGCCAGGAAGGGGGGACTTCAGCACCACAAATCCTTTGTGGATGCCATTTGCAGGGAAAAAACACTGCACTTTTTTCTAATTTTTCCTAAAAATAAACAAATGTTAGCTGTATTTTACCTGATTTATCAGTCCCCTCAAGGGGAATCTACAAACCCTGGGTACCATTAGAATCCTCAGGATGTTGTAAGAAAAGGACACAAATTTGGCATGGGTAGCTAATGTGGACAAAACGTTATGGGGGCCTATGAGCGAACTTCCTCAAATAGCCAAACAAAGGCGTGGCACAGGGGAAACGCCTGGAAGCGAAGGGGTTAAGAGGGCAAGGATGATACACACTGAACCCTAGCCACTTGTTGAAGAGATCTAGATGGGCAATATAGAAACAAAATATCATGCTGTTGCTACTTTGGTACTCTCCTAGGATCCCCTATAGTCCTACTTTGATGTACCATTGCACTCCCGCAGGATCCGCTCCTCAAGCTTAATTCTCATGCTATTCCAGAACTGTGCAAGCTTCCTTGGGGAAGCTGGCATGCTATCATGGTACTATGGGGGTGAAGCTTGACCCTGGGTACCACAAAAAAAATAAGAAATGAAAAATAAATTGTGGGTTGGGTGTGTGTGTGTGGTTTGACCTACCCCCTGCCGGCATGGGCTTTGGCTGTGTAGGGTGCGGGGCTGGCCATACACATGCTGCACACAGCAGAAGTCTATGCACATCGAGGGCTGGCCAGCCATTGCATGGTTGGGTGAAGGGCCTAGCCACCTGCTGAAGCCTATGTGCAGTAGGGAGTAGGCAAAATATGCCACAGAAATTCACTGAAAATGGAAAGGTTATAGTTAGATACCCTCTTTTCACTATGATTCACCCACCTAACAAAGAAAATGCCTCTATAAACTTTAATGGGATCACGCCTTCTTAAACCTTTCATAAAAGAGTTTGACTCCATTCATAACCCAGTTAAAGATTTCACATCACTGACAATTTTCAGTCAAGATGTTGACAGATATGCATTTGCTACTGATATTATACCTTCAGACAGCTCTATGGACAACCCTCTGCACACATTCATGATGGGCACAATGGCATGTAAGCTTAGAGCCATGCTTACAAACCCATTGTGAGAGAAACCACCTCTAATTGGGCTATCTCTACATCCTTCATTATTCACACATTTGTAATGCCTCAAAATATTCAGTGAATTTACATCTACAACTTATAAATGTTTTCATTACAATTTGGCTACAGCAATGTATTACAACTATTTAACAAGGATACATGCCCAGATGGTCAATGGTGGATAATTTATTGTCAACAGAAGATTCTTTTGCAACAAGCTTTGGTTTTAAGCCATAACCTATTTTGAAACATTCTTCTTCGACCCACATCAAGAGTGCTCAGCTCTTACCTTATTGAACCTGGAGTACAACTTACACTCCAAAGTCTACCCATTTGTAAACAGTCCATCATCCATCATATAACTTTTAACATTCACAGCTACATTTTCTGCAAGGAGGTACACAATTTCTTGCTATGTAATCACATGGGCACACACATTAATCCTATTCTGTATGGGACTATGTTCCTTGTACATATATATATATATATATATATATATATATATATATATATATATATATATATATATATATATATATATATATATATATATATTACCTACTGGCGGTCGCCAGTAGGTAGTTATAGTTAGGACCACGTTTCCATAGGAAATCCGCAACATTCTATTTTGAATAACTTTGGCGCCGGTCGACGAATCCTCGCAAATTTTTCAAAATAGGTGGGGCGCTACGCTCCGCTCCTACCCTGAAAGTCTCGGGGGGATTCGTCAAGCGGGGGCTGAGATAAAAGGGGGGTCCCAAAACGCGTTTTTCCCATGCATTTTTCCATAGGACCTTTAGACAGGGCTACAGCCCGAACGGCTGAACAGAATTACTAGAAATTTGGCAGAGAGGTAGTCCTCAGGTCAAGGAAGTGCCTTTTGTAGGTTTGGTGTAAATCTGTTCAGTAGATTCTGAGAAAATAGCCTTTAAATCAATATATATATCTGAGCCAGCTTACGGTGCGCTTACGGTATGCTTACCGTACGCGTACGGTGGCGTGTGCGAGCACGATTCTGATTGGCTCTTAGATCTAAGTAAACATTCGAATCGGCCGAAACCAGGAAGCGGCGGCCGCCATTTTCTCTCTCGCACTGAGAGTGATTTTTAAAATATAAAGCCCAAAAACATGTAAAGGGGCTGTTTAGACAGCTCCCACACACATAGCCATGTTGAGGGAGTCCCCAAAGATCCCCCAAGGCCAAAAACGGAATTTTTATTTTTTCGGTAATTTCGCCGATTACGCTTACCGTACGCGTACGGTAAAAATTAAAAAAAAAAAACAAGGGCACCAATTGTGCATGGCTTTTTACTTTTGAGATAAACTAAAATATTAAAAAAATAATAATAAAAAAAAAAATTATCCACACTCTCTCCACCCCGTGTGCAAATGGTGCCCGAAGGGCACCATTTGTGCATGGCTTATAAAATATACGAAAAATTACAATATTACCTTTCAAAACGAAGTGCATCATATGTCCTCCATGTGCGCACGGTGCGCGAAGCGCATCGTGCGTACATGGCCCATCTAGCGTAACGTGGGCACGCGGTGCGCATAGCGCACCGCGTGCCCACCGTGCGTGCACGGCACTAACTGCGTAAAGTGGGCGCACGGTGCGCGAAGCGCACCGCGTGCTCACTGTGCGCGCACGGTGCGCGAAGCGTTAAGTGGGCGCGCACGCCACGAATGGCGTAAAGTAACTTAGCATTTAAAAAACCGTACAAATTCACTGAAAAAACTATAGGTTTCACACACGTTATAGTTAGGAATTAGCATTTAAAAAACCTTGCAAATTCACTGAAAAAACCATAGGTTTCACACATGTTATAGTTAGCGGAAATTTTACTGATAAAAAAACAATGAAATTCCCCCGTTATAGTTAGTGCAGGCAACTATAACTCACGCAACCGCAATCTTCTGCTGATGACATATGTGTCTTTATGAAAAAAAAATATTTGTAATATATGTATAGCTAAAAATGTATGGAAGAAGACATGGGCAAATAAGTGTCTAAATACAGTATTAGCATCAGCAGAGGATTGCGGTCGCGTGAGTTATAGTTGCCTGCACTAACTATAACGGGGGAATTTCATTGGTTTTTATCAGTAAAATTTCCGCTAACTATAACATGTGTGAAACCTATGGTTTTTTCAGTGAATATATATATATATATATATATATATATATATATATATATATATATATATATAGAACAAACTTCTCTCTCGCTTCACCCTTAGTCCTGGGGTTCGTCGCAATAAAGGAAAGCACGGCACCACAGAGAACACTTGAAGTGTTTATTCAGCAAAATAACACCAGTAACACGTACAAAAGGACGGTTGACGCGTTTCGGCACTCAGCCTTCAACTGGACCATAGAGTCCTAATGTCCAGAGTGTCTTTTTATAGAAGCATTTTTTTATACATGAAAAAAAACGGAAAATAGAAAGTGAAAACATACTGGACTTGAGATCAAGGTATGTTATTTGAAAGTAAATAGAGTTTTTAGATCACAAAGAACCACAATAATTCATCCATCATGGTGATTGCTGTAAATTAGATGGTAACGTGAAATTAATGTAATTTAAGCAGAAATAATTTTAAAAGATTTAAGAAAAATCGCAATCCAGGTAAAGTACCTATGAGCTCTAGAGGAATCAATTGGAATCAGACAATTTTACATAATTTTGACGAGTTCTAAATAAGGAGATCCTATTTGGCAATTCATGAAGTGAGTGATCACAACTTTAGACCACACACTGAAAAACAATTTTTTGTTTTGTTAATCATTAGCGAATTTACATAAAGTATGTAAAGTCAAAGTTAATTATTTGTCAAAAAATTCCAAATGTTACCAACATATAATTTTTTCCAACTGTTACAATGTGAAGTTCATATGTAGATCACAACAGCAATCAGAGGAGAGAGAGATAAAGTTATTGTTATGAGAGCAGGCGAAAATTTGCAATGTTTTGATCAACAGTGGGATTTGTATATCAGTATAAGAGGGAGAACAGGGATGAGTCCATCATGATTGATCAATTAAAGATGAATTAGAGGTGCAAATGTAGTTCAGCATCCAAATTATGTCCTAATGGATTTTCTGTACCCATTAGTAATATCATTCTCGACTCTGCTCTTCTTAGCTCAAGAATGCGGTTTCCACCCCTTTCTTTTTGTTTGATGATTTTGATACCTGAGTACTTGAGTAAATTACTGTCACTTGAGTGAAAATCAAAGAAATGTTTAGCAATGGGATATGTGAAGTCCTTATTCTTGATAGCACGTAGATGTTGTAGGATGCGAAGTTTGAGTTTGTTAATTGTGCTGCCAATATAATATTTTTGACATGGACATCCCAGTCTATAAATTACATATTTCGATTCGCAGGTGATGTGATCTAGAATCTTTTCATGGTGGCCATTCTGTAATTGGTAAGAAGTGATATTTTGGCCCTGTTCACACGCCTTACATTTTGAACATTTCCAGAATCCCGGTGTCGTTAACCAGGATGTGGTAGTTTGTGGTTTGATTTCAAAATGGCTGTGAGTGAGAATATCTCCCAGAGAGGCAGTTTTGCGGTAAGTAATCCTAGGTCCAGCTGGGAGAATGTTTTTAAGGGTATCATCTAGAAGCAGTACATCCCAATGTTTGGAAATGGTTTTTTGGAATTCTTTACTTGGGTTGTTAAAGTCGATTATGAGTCTAGTTATGGACGCAGTGTCCTCTTTGATTCGGCCTACTTGGAGTAATTCATCTCTATTTTTATTTTTGACTCGATTGATTGCAGTTAGAATTACATCCATAGGGTAGCCTCGTTGTAGGAAACGTTGACTCATCTCGACTATTTGTATGTTAAAATCTGAGACTTCTGAGCAATTTCTTCTGGCTCTTAGCATCTCCCCGTAGGGGATACTCCATTTGAGTTTGGCTGGGTGTCCGCTGTTAGCATGAAGGATGCTATTGCTAGCCGTGGGTTTCCTATGCATTTTAGTGCAGAATTTACCATCTAGTATGTATACTTCAACATCCAGAAACACAATTTTAGTAGTGCTAGTGGTAAAAGTAACAGTCAATTGGTAACTGTTAGTGTTAAGAGAGACCAGAAAGTTCGTAAAGAGCTCAATATCGCCTTCCCAAATGATGAACAGGTCATCAATGTATCTTGACCAAAATTTGATATTTTTTGCACGAACATCTTTTAAGACTTCAGTTTCCCATGTTGCCATGAGGAGATTGGCATAGGTTGGGGCAAATGAGGTGCCCATCGCGGTCCCTTGTTTTTGCAGGAACACTTCTCCTCTGAACAGGAAGACGTTGTGTGTCAAACAGTAGGTTAGCATTTCAATCAACATCTCAGAATGTTCCAAAAAACAAATTGCTCTGGTGTCAAGGAATTTTTTTACTGCTGCAATGCCATCAGAATGACGAATCGAAGTGTAAAGTGATGCAACATCAATGGAGGCCATGATGTAGTTGTCGTGCCACTGAAACTGATCAATTTTTTGCAAAAAGTCCATTGTGTCCCTCAAGTATGATGGGAGAGCTGTAACATAATTCATTAAGAAAATGTCAATGAACCGGGATGTGGATTCTAGTAAGGAACCAATGGAGCTAACAATCGGTCTACCAGGTGGGTTGATAATTGACTTGTGGATCTTTGGTAAGAAATAAATGGTTGCCGTGGTGGGATGATTGGTTTTTAAATACAAATATTCTTCCAGATCAATAAGTTCTCTGTCTTTCCAAGCGGAGAGTTTCAGATGATATTCCACTGTCCAATCCCTGATAGGATTCTTGGATAATTTTTCATAGTGATCCTTGTTATTGAGTTGTCTGGCAGCTTCCTTAATATAGTCCTCACAATTTTGAATAACGATGTTACCCCCTTTATCCGAGGCTTTGATGATGATGTTTTGATCATTGCGTAGTTCTTTTAGTGCATTGTGTTCTTCATAGGTGAGGTTCCATGTCTTTCTCATGTTCTTGGATTTGGTTGTGGATTTGAGCTTTTTAGTAGATGACATAAGGCAATTGGTAGACATTTTGTTGATCTCCTCCACCATGATTTCCTGAAAGAGATCAATTTTGTTGCCAGGAGGAAGTTGAGGACAAAAAGTTGATTGGTTTTTAGAACCGCTGTTTCCTCCTCTGTTAGTTTCAAGGCCAGTGTCTTGACAATATTGTAGATCCGACATGGAAGAAAGGTTGCTGGCACCAACTTGAGTAGAAGATTCTGTTTGTAATGAAGTGGCTGTTCTTAATGCTGGAATATCTTTAATACTTAAAGATTGAATAGTTTCGCTTGGTGGGGGTGTGGAAGATGGTTGAGAAGGTCGTTCTTCAAAATATTTTTTAAGTTTAATTTTACGGCAAAATTTGTACAGGTCAATACGTATGTTGGCAAGATCCATGTCCTTGTTGGGACAGAAAGAAAGGCCCTTGTTGAGCAGTGAGGTTTGTGCTCTATTGAGGATTTTGTTGGAGAGATTCACAATGAGGTTGAGATTTTGTGGTTTTAATTTTACTTTGCTCTTCCTCTTCCTCTTTTGGGTCTGACCGCCTCTCCTGGTTCTCCGTTTCGGGTTTGTGGTCGTCCTCTCCCCCGTGATGGTCCTTGGCCGCGCCCTCTTTGTCGCGTTGTCATCTGCATGAGGCGCATTTCCCCGGAAAAATCCAGGCTAGAGGTGGTTTGATCCTCATCCGCTGAGCTCAATTCAGAGCTTTCTTCTGACACAGGCGTTTCTTGTCCGCTGTGTTTATCCATGACTACACGATTTCTAAATGTATCGTATTTTCTGGCAAAAGTGTAAATTCGGCCATAAGTGTAGTCGAGTCTGTCCCTGTTGAATTTGTTGGCTTTACGTTTTTCCACATCATCTTCATGTTTATTGACTTTCTTTTCCATAGATTCAATTGATTTAGTAATTTCCTCATCGGTGGGGATTTGATTCAATTCAGTCTCCAAATCTTTGATAGTTGTAGCAATCAAAGCTAGTTTCCTATCGGCGTGAGCAATCAAGGTGGCCATTAGTCTGAACGAGCATTCGTTGGTATCGGTTTGCCATTGTTTTATTAAATCTATGTCCAGGTCATTGAGGGTGGGCATAATGAGAATTCTCAAGCCTCTGGGAATTCTTTTGAATTCAATGTATTTTTCAAGTGTAGTTTTCTCCCACCATTTGTTGACTTCTTGGATGCGAGCCGCTTGTAATTCCTTTAAGATGCAGGAGACGGTTCTGTTTTTCTTGTCTCCACTAGATGCGCCGTTACCAGCTTTGTGAGAAAGATTGGAGTCATCGTTAAGAAGATCACATGCTCTCTGTGCTCGATTTTTTACTCTCTCGGCCATGGTGGATTGTGGGTATTGTGGTTCGAATAAATTTGGTACGATGCAATAAGAAATAATTCAATTTGTTAGTGCGTGTAAGTCGATGATTATTCAATGAATATTCCTACTGGGATAGTGTCTCTGTTACTTGACTAGTAATTCGTACTGGTCAATTCCGGGAATATGGTCATAGTACGCTGCTTCAAAAGTAATAGTACGATAAGTAAGGTTACATTCCGGTATTGTGGGAGAAAGTGAACCGAGGATCTGTCGGTAACAGTTCTATGACACAGTTCCTCTGCACTTGAGCAGTTTAAGAAAACAAAGGGTCTCCGGAGGTGCTAGGTATACGGCGAGGGTGACCCGGAAGCCGCACCCGCAGTCTCCAAGGCACCACCAACCGCTTCCCCCGTCACCTCACTCACCCAAAGTCCTCGTATTGCTCCTCCGTGAATGCACGATCCTGTCGCGGAGTCTCCAAACAAGTGCAAACCAAGTAGTAAGCAGCAATCAATGACCAGAACAGCCGGCAAATAACTTCACTCTCCGGTATCCAGGGACTGCTTAAATCGCCATTCCGTTTCGCTTCCCGGGTGCACGTAGAGCGCAGGCAGCCATCGCTCAATATAGAACAAACTTCTCTCTCGCTTCACCCTTAGTCCTGGGGTTCGTCGCAATAAAGGAAAGCACGGCACCACAGAGAACACTTGAAGTGTTTTTTCAGCAAAATAACACCAGTAACACGCACAAAAGGACGGTCGACGCGTTTCGGCACTCAGCCTTCAACTGGACCATAGAGTCCTAATGTCCAGAGTGTCTTTTTATAGAAGCATTTTTTTATACATGAAAAAAAACGGAAAATAGAAAGTGAAAACATACTGGACTTGAGATACATCGTTGATCAAGGTATGTTATTTGAAAGTAAATAGAGTTTTTAGATCACAAAGAACCACAATAATTCATCCATCATGGTGATTGCTGTAAATTAGATGGTAACGTGAAATTAATGTAATTTAAGCAGAAATAATTTTAAAAGATTTAAGAAAAATCGCAATCCAGGTAAAGTACCTATGAGCTCTAGAGGAATCAATTGGAATCAGACAATTTTACATAATTTTGACGAGTTCTAAATAAGGAGATCCTATTTGGCAATTCATGAAGTGAGTGATCACAACTTTAGACCACACACTGAAAAACTATTTTTTGTTTTGTTAATCATTAGCGAATTTACATAAAGTATGTAAAGTCAAAGTTAATTATTTGTCAAAAAATTCCAAATGTTACCAACATATAATTTTTTCCAACTGTTACAATGTGAAGTTCATATGTAGATCACAACAGCAATCAGAGGAGAGAGAGATACACGGCACTAACTGCGTAAAGTGGGCGCACGGTGCGCGAAGCGCACCGCGTGCTCACTGTGCGCGCACGGTGCGCGAAGCGCACCGTGCGTGCACGGAACGAACTGCGTTAAGTGGGCGCGCACGCCACGAATGGCGTAAAGTAACTTAGCATTTAAAAAACCGTACAAATTCACTGAAAAAACTATAGGTTTCACACACGTTATAGTTAGGAATTAGCATTTAAAAAACCTTGCAAATTCACTGAAAAAAACCATAGGTTTCACACATGTTATAGTTAGCGGAAATTTTACTGATAAAAAAACAATGAAATTCCCCCGTTATAGTTAGTGCAGGCAACTATAACTCACGCAACCGCAATCTTCTGCTGATGACATATGTGTCTTTATGAAAAAAAAATATTTGTAATATATGTATAGCTAAAAATGTATGGAAGAAGACATGGGCAAATAAGTGTCTAAATACAGTATTAGCATCAGCAGAGGATTGCGGTCGCGTGAGTTATAGTTGCCTGCACTAACTATAACAGGGGAATTTCATTGGTTTTTTATCAGTAAAATTTCCGCTAACTATAACATGTGTGAAACCTATGGTTTTTTCAGTGAATATATATATATATATATATATATATATATATATATATATATATATATATTATATTTATATATATATTTATATATATATATCCACCAAAGATTCCTTTCCCGCGAGAGAAAAGAACCGGAGGGACACAACGGGGAGCCTTTGGAGAACACTTTATTGCTGCATGGAGGGCATGACGTGTTTCGGGTTGAGTCCCTTTATCAAATGCCAAACACCTGAAACTGCTCCCTGTTGCCTTTCAAATTATCCATTTTACTCCCATTGGTGGGAGCCCTGCAGAGTCAACCAATCGCAGTAGCACTTCTTCGCAGTCCCTCTGGTGGACCACGACTCCCAGAAAGCACCCATTTCGGCTTACAGGTACGTGCTTTGGTCTGATGACCCCTTGTAACCCAAAGTGAGTGCTGGTGATGCATGAACAAGCGTGTGTGGGTGCAGATTAAAATCGCAAGTGTCCTTGCCGCACAAAGTCCTCTCCCGGGCCCCTTAGACGTCTCACCGCAATGTATAGGTCCAGGCAGTCTCGGAGGCTCTGCAGCAATGTACAAGCCTCTCCGTGTAATCACGAACTGTTTCACAGCGATGTTTTGCTCTGTTCCTAGATGCGGGGGTCAGGGCTTTTCCAATACCTTGGATTCCAAAAAGCTAGAAAGCTGGTGCCCTTCTCACTCTGGCCACAGATGAGACGGGTCCCTCTAGCGCGCCTAGGGCATTGCGTGCAACACATCCACCAAAGATTCCTCTCCCGCGAGAGAAAAGAACCAGAGGGACACAACGGGGAGCCTTTGGAGAACACTTTATTGCTGCATGGAGGGCATGACGTGTTTCGGGTTGAGTCCCTTTATCAAATGCCAAACACCTGAAACTGCTCCCTGTTGCCTTTCAAATTATCCATTTTACTCCCATTGGTGGGAGCCCAGCAGAGTCAACCAATCGCAGTAGCACTTCTTCGCAGTCCCTCTGGTGGACCACGACTCCCAGAAAGCACCATTTCGGCTTGCAGGTACGTGCTTTGGCCTGTTGACCCCTTGTAACCCAAAGTGAGTGCTGGTGATGCATGAACAAGCGTGTGTGGGTGCAGATTAAAATCACAAGTGTCCTTGCCGCACAAAGTCCTCTCCCAGGCCCCCTTAGATGTCTCATATATATATATATATATTCACACATTTGATATACAAATCCAAATTAGACTACATCAGCCGCGGTCGGTAGTAGGAGTAACTGCAGGGCGGTGACGTGGGGAGGGGGAGGGGCAGAGTGGGGGGTAGTAAACTATGGATTACGGATGTTTACAGGTAAGTTAACATATAAATTAATAAAACGAATTTCGTTGCGTGCACTGCATCGCATTTGGGGATGCAGTGCACGCAACGAAATTCATTTTATTAATTTATATGTTAACTTACCTGTAAACCTCCGCAATCCATAGTTTACTACCCCCACCCTGCCCCTCCCCCTCCCCACGTCACCGCCCTGCAGTTACTCCTACTACCGACCGCGGCTGGACTACATGAACATTAGAAATTCTAAAGTTATATCTTACATTTATGATTTATGCACCACTTACACACTTACTTATATCTTATTTGTGACAAACACTCCTTAAACTGCACAACCATGACAAATTCAAAAGTTATACTTAGGTGTTGAATTTATCATTTACGTACCACTTTCAAATTACTGTAAGTCATACCTAGAACTCACATTTATACTTACACACCACATTTAAATTAATTTTACTTGCACTCCTCCGTACATAGTCTTGTCACCTCACTCACCAAACTACATTAACTATAACTCACCCATCTCCATGCACCAGCTATACACTTGTATATTGCATAAGATATAGTATGTGAAATCATTGCATTAATTAAAACACATGTTACATCTGAAATAATATTATTTGCGAGAATGCAGTACATGGGACAGTGGCGAGTTATAGTAAAGTAGTGTGGCATAGCGAAAACAAAAAAAACTGCAAAACGTGCTGCAATTGCTGGTGGCCCCTGTCCCCTAACCTTTACAGACCATGGGGAGCCCACCCTTGGGGCCGAAATTAATCAATATGGGGAGGGTGATGTATGGTGCCCCTCTTCAGGCCATCAGAGGCTCCAGGTAGCCCCCCACGGGGGCCACAGATAATCAATATGGGATGGGGACCATGCAGCTCCCACCCCAAGCCATCACAGGCCCTAGGGAGCCCACCCCAGGGCCGAAAATGTTCACAATGTGGAGGGGGCAACATTGCCCTCCCCTCCAAGCCTCTAAAGGCACTGGGGAACCCACCTCAGGAGCCAAAATGTCTCAAAATTGGGAGGGGGCCCCTTCTCTGATCCTCTAAAGACCCTGGGACCCCATACCCTGGGTCCAGATAACTACCTATGTTCTGGGGAGCTCACACCCAGGACATAGCAATTTCCCTGCCTGAACGGAGGTGGCAGGGAAACATATGTTTGCTTCCGCTTGGCAGGAGCATTTTTGTATCTCTCTGCATACAGGAGCAAACAGAAAGTTTGCTCTCAGAGGGCAGAAGCTTTGAAAATGCTCCAGCCATCTGGGAACTGATTTTTGACCTGGTTCCCTGCTCCCACTGATATGGGTGGAGAAACAGATCAAAATATTGTTTGTGTTCTGAGGGAGCAGCATAAGTAGCTGTTTCTGCCAGGCGGGAGTAATGCCATCTCCAGCGGCATGCTAAGAGCTGGCTGGGGTCGCGGGGGCCATGGAGATTCCCAGCAGCCGCCAATGAATGTAAGGGGTGCCCTGGGTGGGCACCAGAGCACCCCATTTTAATGATGTGGGCCCAGGAGATGGGGTCCCCGGGGCCAGAAAAGGCTCGGAGAAAGGGCACCACAAAGCCCACCTTCGTTTTAATTGTATTAGGAGCCCTGGGGTCACTAGGGCCTAACAAGGCTTGAGGAGTGGGGCCACGCAGCCCCCTTCCCTTTAATTAAAAACAAATGTTCCTGGAGATGGTGTCCCCAGAGCCAAATAAGGCTTAGAGAGGGGGGACATGCGGCCCTCTCCCCTTTCATAAAAAAAAGATTTATAATGTGTTCAATACCTCGCACTTATGGTGCATTACAAGCACATGCGTTTTGTAAACATTCATACTCATTAGCTAGACCCAGACTGTACAAAATTAGATAGAAAGTAATATTGTAGTTAGCTCTGCTAACTGTAACTGATGAATTTCTTTGTTTTCTTTAATGCAAAACGTTAATGTTGTCACTGACATATTCACCTAACTATAACGTTATTTAACCTTTTTTTAGTTTTTTCATGAATAGATATATATTACACAATAGCACTTTTTTATGAAAAGAAGAGACTAGGCCAGGCCCACTGGGGCTTTACTCTTGGCAAAACATAAATAGTAATTATACGGTTGGCCGTATCAACATTAATATTATGTGATAGGTCCCCGTATGTAGGGAATATTCAACCTACATAGATTAGGGAGTTACATTAATTTTATCTCCCTAGATATACAACATATATCTATATACTTACTCACTTGCGTGACAATATAGATTTTGTATTGTACAGTTGTATTAAATTATGGATATTTATATTTTAAATATTTATCTTTTGTCTTGATTTATTTATACAACAATTGTGATCAACTGTGTTAGACCTGGCATCTTTGGCGTGGTTTCCCCTGACTTTTTGCCTCTACCTCCTATATTTTTGACGCTGTTCTGGATTTAGTTTTTGCTGGTTTAGATGCTTTGGGCACTTTGCCACTGCTGATCGGTGTCAAAGTGCAAGTGCTCCCTAGGTAAATTGTTATATCGATTGGTTATCCATGATTGGTATATTTGTTTCACCTGTTAGCCCCTAGTAAAGTGCACTGAGTGTGCCAGGGCTGGTGATTCAAATGCTACTAGTGGGCCTGCAGCACTGATTGTGTCACCCACAGGAGTAGCCCTAAAATAGTGTCACAGGCCTGCCACCGCAGTGCCTGGGTGCAGTTGCTAACTGCCATGCTGATCTGACTAGTGTCCACACTGGTCAGGCCTAACCCTTCCCTTTCTGTACACATTGGATACCCCTATGGAAGGCCCTAGGTACCCCCCTGGGCAGGGTGCAGTGTATGAGGAAGGTAGAGCATGTACTGGTGTAGGTGACATGCTCTGGTAGTGAATTACAGCCATTTTCGTTTTTCACTATTGAGAGGCTATCTTGCCCATAGGCTATAATGGGGAATGCTGAGTATAATGTTTACATGCATATCTTCCCATAGGAGCAAGATAGAAAATTAAAGTCTGGTATCCCTGAACTCAGAATTTAATAACACATCTTTTAGGAAAGATGGTTTTTAAACCCTGTGTGCGGAAACAGCCCTTTTTAGAAAGTGGCTGTTTTCTTTTCTGCCCTTTCTGTGTGCCTTGGCCTGTTTGTGAATTGACTGTCTGGTTTGTGAGTGACAGGGGTGGCTCCCAGAGGCTGGATGAGTCAGCCCAGAGCTGAATAGGGAATTCCCCTGTAGATGGGTGGGAGGAGTAGCACCTGGGCCTGGATAGGGTTTTGCCTGCCTTCCACAATGCTGGCTCCACCCCCTGCTGGGCGGCTGACGACCCTGCCCCTCTCTCTCAAAGGAAAGAAGAAACCAGTAAACAGAGTGCTCCAGGACTAGCCAGAACTGGTTCTGACTAGGCCAAGACCCCTCTGCCTGCCGAGGACAAAGGATTTTGGGGTATAAGTATTGGGACCCAGACTACAGAAAATTAGATCATCCTGGAATCAAGAAGGAACCTCTGCCGAGGAGAAAGCTGGAAGATTGAAGAAAAAGGACTGACCTGCTGTAAGAAGTCCCAGGAACAAAAGGACTTCACCCCCAGCTTCCCCCTGAACTCTGCTGTGTGAGTTCTGCCCTTCCTAGAGTGCTTGATCCAATTGTGGGGCCTCTGGAAGCTGTGCCTGCTGTTGGGAAGCTGACCAAGAGAAAGAAGTAAAAGATCTGCAACTTTTTCACGCACCGCCGGCTTAGCGAGAAAATTTCCATCGCCGCGAAGATCGTCGCAGCGCCTCTCGCCGCTGCAACGTCAATGCTGCGTTCATCTTCGCAGCGCATCGCCCCCGGAGCGGGAAGTTTCCCATTGCTGCGAGTATCGTCACAGAGCCTGCCGCCGCTGAGTGAGATCGTCGCACTGCTCGTTAGCGGGCCGCATTTCGTCGCTGCGAACACTCTCGCAGAGCCATCGAAGATCGTCGCACCGCTCGTTAGCAGGCCGTATTTCTTCGCATCGTGCCTTTGCGGGTAAATTTCTACCGGAGAAGCTACGCCTTCGAATCCATACAAGCATCGCCTCACTCCCCATACAGACCGGATTCGTCGCACATGCCCGCTGCGTGCAGAGGGGTTGTCGCATCGCCTCCCCAGGGTCTCAGGACTGACGCTGTTGCTTGTTTTTTGACGCCTGAACGCCGCTAGGAACTTTTATCGCATCACCAGGTACTGTTGGCAAAAATCGATGCTAATGTGGATTATTTTGTCGCTAAGCTAAGAACTCTTTTTGAAACCATATTCTTGAACTGTGTATGTTGGATTTTTGTCGTTTTGGTCTTGTGTAGTTTATATAAAAATACTTTATTTATCTACACTGGTGTGGAGTCCATTTGTGGTGTTTTCACTGTGTTACTTGAGTGTTGGTACAAATACTTTACACATTGCCTTTGATAAGCCTGTCTGCTCGTGCCAAGCTACCAAGGGGGTGAGCAGGGGTGATCAAAAGAGTGTATCCCCCTTACCCTGACTAGAAGCAAGGGTCCCTATTTGGACATTGGTACGTACGCCTGCCAACTAGAGACCCCCAGATCTAACATTGGTGGTCAGCGGTGAGGATTAGAACTTGTATTTGTACTTGACCCGTAGTAATTGGTGTAAATCACTAGTTTAAGTGCAGACCACTACGCAACCACATACTGTGTTTTTGGTTCTATTTTTGCGTAACTCTTCAACGCATCATGTCTCAGCATGGGAAGGAAACAAGTGACCCAGCAGAATTGGAGTTTTGCATTGAGGATCTGTTTTCATACAAAGTTGAGCAGCTCAAACAATTCTGCAGAGATCATGGTTGCCCTGTGAAAAGCAGGTCTAGAAAGGAGGAGCTGCAGAAAGCCTTGAAGGCCTGGTGGGAGGCCCAAGATGGAAATGATGCAAGTGGAAGGGATGGTTTTGAACCCCAAGATTTGTCTGTGATCAACCCAGGCTCAAGGCCTGGCGGCACCCATTCCAGTAGGGGTTTCACTCCAGAAGAGTTAGAGGAGAATCAAAAAGTGAGAAACCATGAATTGGAAATCATGAGAATGAAGATGAAGCAATTCGAAGTAGAGAAAGAAAAGGCGGCGGAGAAGAGCAAGAATGCTCGTGCCCTGGAGGAGAAGAAATTGCTTCTGGCTCATGAGTTAAGCATGAGAGAACTGGATATCAAGGCCAAGCAGACGGAGTCCGGTTCAAATGGTGGGAGCGCACAGTCAGTGCAGGGGGGTAAAGTATATATCCCCAAGGATTTGGTACAGAATTAAAATTGGAGTGAGGATATCTATGCCTGGTTTACCTCGTATGAGATTGCTTTGAGAATGAATGGTGTGCCTGAACAGCATTGGGGGGTGGGCCTGTGGAAACATTTTGAGGCTTCAGGGAGGAGTGCTCCAGAGCCCTTAGAATTAGCAGGTGCCATGACCTATCCCAATATGAAGGAGGCCCTATGTCTCAGGTATGGACTTACTCCAGAACAGTATAGACTGCAGTTTAGGAACTCCAAGAAGAAAGAGTCTGAGACTTGGATGGAGTGTGTGAATCTTTACTCACGTGCACTGGAAGGTTGGATGAAGGGCAGCAAAGTAACTGATTATAAGGGGTTGTTGCATTTAATTAGTTGGGAGCACTTGAGTAGTCTGTGTGTTCCAGAGCTGCGCCAGCATCTTTTAGACAACAAGCTAACAGACCCCATTGAGCTTGCTAAGGCGGCGGACCGCTGGACCAGTAGCAGGGTCCACAGAGGAATTGTCGGTACCGCAGCCAAAGGTGGGCAGGTTCCCCAGCAGAAGAGTGGGGAGGACAAGGGTAACCACAAGGAGTTCTATCAAGGGCCCCAAAACAGTTCCCAGGGAAAGGAGTCCCAACCCCCAAACCTAGACCAACCTGGCCCCCTAGGGGCAGGTGGGACAACTGGGGTCCCCCTACCTGCTATCACTGCAATGAGTTGGGACACATTGCCCCTAGTTGCCCCAAGAAACCTCCAGCACCCACTGCTGCTCCAAAACTGGGTTTAGTGAGTGTAGCTTTGGAAGAGGATTTAATTTCTAGTGAAGGGGAGGGGCCAGCAGTTATGACCCTTGTCTCTTTAGGAGACCAAGAGATGGTCCAGGAAACCTACCTGCCCGATAACACTAAGAAATACGGGCAGTGGGTGACCATCAATGGGAGGAGGGTGGAGGCTCTGAGAGACACAGGAGCCAGCGTGACATCTGTGAGGTGTCAGTGGGTGTCTGAAGAGCAGGTCATTCCCAATGTGCTTCACCCAGTAGTTGCAGCTAACAACTCGGTGCGCCACTGCAAGGTGGCGCAAGTTCCCTTTGAGTGGAGGGGGGTCTCAGGTCTCTTGAAGGTTGTTGTGAGTCCATCCATGCCTGTAGACTGTCTGCTAGGTAATGACCTGGAGAGTTCCCCATGGAAGGAGGTGGAACGCCAGGCTCACATGGAGTGGAGAAGTGTGGCTCAATGGGTAGAGCGGCAGACCCTGATGCAGAGTTCTGGCCCGGACCAGAGTTCAATCCCCCGCCTCGGCGGGTCTTGGATTCAATTTCCTCGGACCTGATAATTCTCACCCCGGTGCCTATTCTAATCATGGGTCCCACGCTGCAACTCTGGGCAATAGCTTGCT
Source organism: Triturus cristatus (assembly GCF_964204655.1). Classification (NCBI taxonomy): domain Eukaryota; kingdom Metazoa; phylum Chordata; class Amphibia; order Caudata; family Salamandridae; genus Triturus; species Triturus cristatus. The sequence goes on from NC_140585.1 coordinate 950,607,551, forward strand.
TAATCTCCACAACGGCCCCAGCAGCGCTGGGATGCCTGGCTTCACCATGGGGGTGCCCAGGAGTAGACATTTCACAGGGAAAGGCCAGGAAGGGTTCCTCAGCGGTATGAGTAAAAGCGGCAGGATACCCCCGTTTGGGGGTGGCAGTGCGCTATACAAGTACATACACATTTTACATGTTGGGTTTGCCTGAGTGGATCTGTGTGACCACTCGGTCTATGGCACCCAGTAGGGGTGATTCAGCAGACCTGGAGCCTGAAACAGTGGCCCAGGTACCTGCCCAGAGGACAAGGAGCAGAGGGTGTGGGAGACAAGGCTCCACCGTTCTCACAGTCCAGGAAGGAGCAGACCCTGAGGAGGATGCCCTGGAACCTACAGGGGAACAGGGAGCCGAACTGGGGGATCTACCTGAGCTGACCTATTGGCAGCAAGAGGGTAGCCCCTCCAGGGAGGAGTTCTGCAAGGCGCAGAGGGAATGCCCTTCTCTCATTGGTGTGCGGCAGCAGGCTGCAGACCAGGCAGCAGGTGGAGAGTCCAAGGATCATCTCATTTACTGGGAAGATGGGTTACTTTATAGCGAGCCTAAGTTCGCTGAGCCTGGTGCAGCCCATGTGCTGGCGGTACCCGAGCGCTTCAGGGCCTTCCTAATGGGTCTGGCTCATGACGTGTCTCTCGCAGGACATCTGGGGCAAGACAAGACCTTCCAAAGGCTTGTCACCCACTTCTTCTGGCCACAGATGAAGAAGCACGTTGGTACATTCTGTGGGACTTGCCAGACTTGTCAGGCAAGTGGCAAGAGCGGAGGAAAGTGCAGGGCACCCCTTCAACCTTTTCGACATTGTGGGGCCACTGGACCCCAAGACAGCCTTAGGCAACAGGTCCATCCTGGCCTTGGTGGACCATGCCACCCTGAGGAAATATGAATTTTTATGGTCAATTGTGTCCCCTATCTAGACCCCAACGGTTCCATGTACATGCTACAAGTACATGTATGTTCCCTCCACTTCAAGCTATGAAGACGCAAATACAATTGTGTCCAACGTTAAAATGTCCTCTTTCAGATCTGCCATGAATGGGTCAGATATTCCGTTCCTAAGTATGCCTTGCCACCGTCTTTATATGGTATACTTTTCACGTTTCCCAGCTCTGGCAAGGTAGGCCCTGAATTATGCCATCGAGCTTTTCCTGCTTCTGCCTCTGAATGCTCCAGCCTGGACCTGCATCTGTATCCATGAACTTTGTCTTACTTCCTGCGCTGCTAACGGTGCCTAGCCCGGCCTGTTGCCTGCCAAAACTGTATTCAGCCTTCAAGTTATCTGCTCCGCTCCTCAAGAAATGCATTCCTGTCTAGTAGCTTAGGTAAACATCCCTCCAGCTGCAGAGCAAAGGGCCCGGCCTTACTGTCTCCGTGCAAGTAATTCATGACTTTCGTTACCATGGTAGGCCCATGCCCCCTCGCATCTCAGGTAGACACTTAGACGCTTGTACACGCACTAGCAGTCAGTATAGAATAGACTCTGTCCGAAAAGACCTTTCCTTCCAGATAATATAGTTCCTTAAACACAAGATATTAGATATGATTTAGGACTAGGTTGTCCTGACATCCCAGACTTCTGTCTCCTCATGTAGGGCTAAATGTCAAGTTCCCTTCACCCTCTAGTCACACGTCAATCACACGTCATGCGGCTGCGCGCGCATCTCTGCCATGTATTTTTGCTGACTTTGCAGGATTCTTTTATGGATCCACCCACTTATGTCATCATCATAATGACGTTACTAGTATACGCCTTTATGCACGCCTATTGTAACGCCTTTTTCATTACGTATGTGTATTCTTATCAGCTGTTACGCCTCCTGCATCTGTCTTTACTGTAATGCATTTTACTATATATATTATAACCTGTCAATAATGTATTGCTGATCCCTTCCTGAACCTTCGTGGTGACGGAACTCGATTGCCTGGTTCGAATCATCATCATTCCTTTGTAAGGAATAAATTCCCTATTATACCCTCGAATACCACGGATTCTGCCTCTTATTTTTACTGAGTTATTCGTATTGTATTTTACCGCATAAATTAAGTCTAGGTAATTTAAATTTACCACATAATTGGCGCCCGAACAGGGACACCTCTCACACCCCACGCGCCGGAGGTGCGTTGCAGACCCGGTCTCCTGCCACAGCCGGACGGACAATTACGCGTACCCACAGGATTTCCTGTATCTCCCTCAGGCCAACGGGGGCGACTGAGGCTGCGATAAACACCCAGACGAGGCGGTGAGGAGTGCGGAGAATCCCGACCAGAGCCTAGCTGAGAGAGCAAGATCCGAGGTATACAGAGGCCCACCAGATTCCGAAGTTCCGAAGTATCTAAATCACGAGTCGAGTCCAGTCCAGTTTGGTCTAGTCCAGTCCAGACTTCCGAGGCCTTCCGTTCCGTGCTTCCCGGTGAGTACCGTTGCTGGGGACGCATCTAGACGTGCACATTAGTTTGTGCCGGTCAAGACGGGTTTGGGTACACAGACCTGGTCTGCACTGTTTTAGCAGTGTATCTGTACTGTTTAGCAGTACATACAGTATATTTAGTATTATGCAGTTAACTAGTTTTATTCTAATTATTATTGTACGTTCTAAAATGTTTTGATATGTTTTAAATGTCGTGGTATGAGTGAATTGTTCGATCTTCATTATTGTGTTTATGGTAATTATTGTGTTCAAGTCCGAGTAAGAATCAAGTAGCAAGGTTTAAGATGCCGTTATTTTCAAAATTAAGACAGATAAAAACTAGAAAAGGGATACTCGAGGAAGCTGTTCCCATTCCACCTAGGGACACTCCAGGGTACTTTATGTACCATAAACATGGCCTAGATGCCGTATTATATCTTGATCTATGGGTGGACTACACCAAGGATTTAGCAGAGAGTCAGAGATGGCCCGCTACTGGAACATGGGATGCAGATTGCATCATGAGAGTAGAAGAAGTATTATGGAAAAAGAAAGCCAGACAGTCACAGAAAGATGCCATTGAACTATGGCGTAAAGAATCGCATAGACGCACAGAGAAAGCGCTCAGAAAAGAAGAGAAAAGTAGGGAAGATTCAGAAAGAGCCCGAGAAAACATATTAATTGACGAAGGTATCCGAGTAAAAACAGAACAAGTAGACAGACAACGAAACACTCTTATGAATGGTATGTATCCTCTTCTGGACGAGGGTTTGCCTAAGGCCACTTTGGAGGTACCAAAAGATCTGCCACCTCCATTACTCCCGATTAAAGTACATCCCAAGACCGCAAAGGACATTTTCCTTTCTTCCTATTTAGATGATGCAGCCCCCGAATATGCTGATGGTGCGCAGCAACGCACACCACCTGTTAACGACGCTCGACCCCAAGATCAGCTGCACCAACCTCCGCAGCAACAAAGTCCTCCTCACGTTCTAAACATTCCATCTGTTTCTACAGTCCTTCCTGCACCCACACTCTCTACCCTACACCCAACGAATCCTTTTGGACTTGGCACCTCAGGAGGTGCGACAGGAGGTTTTTCCACGCCACCGCCAACAACTAGATTGACTTATAGGGATTTAGCACACCAACGTACACCCCAAAGAGCTAATGACAATATATTAAATGAACCTCTTACAGATTGTAGATATGATCCAGTGCCAGGTAAACACGACAGAATGTTGCTATCTTCAGTACGTTTACGACGAGCTGCAAACTATTTAATGACGTTACCAGGAATGGTTGAACATCTAGACAAAATATATCGCTTTGTCCAAACAGGGCAAGGTCCTGAAAGTATTGGCGAGGCCATGGAATACCAGAAAGTAGACATGCAAAAATTATTGTTGCGCTTTTTCATAAACTGCTTGATCAGAAACAGAGATAGGCCTGAGGTAGATTCGGAGGAAATGCAAGTACTTACCAGATGGGGTCAGAATATAACAGATGGGAAACATGATAAACAGAAGTATATAGAAGTCATGTGCCGAAGGATCAGAAAAGAAGTAGAACGAATACATGAAAGAAGATTAGAAGCAGATAAAACTGAATCGGAGGAAGAGGAGGAGGAACAGTCAGAAATGAACACAGGACAATTAGAATTACCAGCTAAACAAACGATAGCTTATGTAGGAAAAGGAAGATCTTTTAATAAAACAATACGTCCGATACGTCCAGAATGTAACAGAATTTTTCAAGCAGCTATATCAAATCCAAGGACCCCTGAACACTTATTCCAGGCTACTGATAAATTACTTCGAGAACGAAGGGGGTACCATGTGCTCGATTCTATGGATGAACAAGAATTAGCCAGGTCAGCAGTACAATGGGCTGACAGTCCTGAAAAATACAGTGATTGTTGCGCTAGCACACACGTTTCTGAATCTCGCCCCAGATGAACAGCGTTTAGCTAGTATATACATGATACAACATCTCCTTATATTATATAAAGGCCAACACTCCGATCCTGGTCCCCTACCTGATATACTGATAGAACTACTCATGAACAAATGGAGAGGTCTAGGTACCGATCTAATTAAAGTAATTCTAGAATACCGACATAGATATAGTGCCTTTTTGTGTCCAGAACATGATTCAGCTCCTTCCATGGAGAGAAAAACGTATTACATAGACAGACAGAATCCCTTACACGAAGTGCACCCAGTCAGAAATGATGACAATACGTTTAGACGCGTGTTCGTGTACACGCCCATAACTAAAATAGAACTATTGGAAATGAAAAAATTAGTGCCCAGCCATGACAAAGATCCAGCAGGTTTTCACCGTGAACTATAGGACATGTTACTCATGGGTGATTATACCTATCCTGACATTATGAAGATATTGAAAGTATTATTGCCTGCCGGTATTTACGAGAAACTCAAAGAAAAAGAGTGGGAAGTGGGAGACCAAAAGATTGATTGGACAGTATTAGAAAACGAAGAAAATGCCCGAACTGCAGGCGTACGGCTTGGGGAGAGAACAAAAGCATTGCCAGGATTATTAGTACAAGTATTGCCACGTTTATTAACTACGAAAAAGGAAGATTGGGGAGCAATCTCAGCTTGTAAACAGAAACCCGATGAAGACACTAGTGATTTTTATTCCCGATTTGAAAAATGTTTTGGTATTAATAGCGGCCTGAAAGCAAGTAGCGAGTCATATCCATATCTTTTTGTAACAAAATTAGTCGAGAATTCCCTGCCACAGGTTAAAAATAGAGTATTGAAAGTTGAGAGCACTTGGCAAGCTAACACTCCTTCACAAATGTTACAAATGTTACAGTATCACCAGAATAGAATTAGAGAAGAACAAGAACACGAACAAAGACGTATGAAAGACACAAAAATGAAAATGCTCGTCGCTCAGTCAGTTCCAGCTGACGGTCATAAAAAGGGTGCGACACAGTCCAGTAATTCAGCGGTTCCCGTTAAAGGGACATGCAACTATTGTAAACAGCCAGGTCATTAAATAAACGATTGTGCAGTTCTGAAACATAATATCTCTACGGGTAAAACCAAAGAGAGACCACGTCCGCCTAGACAGGATCAGATCCAACAACAAGCACCTCAACATGTACAGCCTATGCCGGTTCCACAACAGACCGTAGTGGTACCACAACCACAACCACAACCACAACATATTGCCGCAACACAAAACACGACACAACAGATGTACCAGTATGCACAAAATGACTATCCAGATTATCAGCGCTACACATGAAATAGCCTAGAGAGGGAAGTTGGCTTACCCCTTATTGAGGTTCCTGTAGATCAAGAGGGTCCTTATGTACAGAGTCAAGTATTAGGGAAAGACAGAAAGTTTCTACTTGATACAGGGGCAAGCAGAATAACTATAAGTCACGACGAAGTTCCAGGGGCACCCCTCTCAGGCTCACAAAATATTTCCCTTGGTTTCTCAGGAAAGCCTACTATTAACGAAGTATCGCAACCGCTTGCATTCACAGTCGTTCCATTGACACGGACTACAGATCTATTGCTTACAAAATCTTGCCCAGAAAACTTGTTAGGTATAAAAACATTGAAAGCTCTAGGAGCTATAATATGTTGTTCTCCGGACGGAGTACGACTATTTTTGCGTGACTTTAAAGGTCACTACGTGTCTAGAGACATGGATCACCGGTTACAGAATCTACCTGCACATTTATGGGCACAAGGCCCCACTGATGTAGGTTGTATGAACATTACACCATATCGAGTCACACTCAAAACAGGAGTGGTATTACCACGAATGCGACAATATAAGTTACCTCCAGATGCTGTAGTGGCTTTACTGCAAATCATTGACAAGCTCATTGCACAAGGAGTGGTTGTAGAAACAGACTCCAATGTATGTAATTCTCCGATCATTCCGATTCTTAAACGAACTGATCCAAAAGCACCCCCAGTATATCGATTAGTTATTGATCTGCGCGAATTGAACAAATGCATTGTACCACAATATCCCGTGGTCCCAGATATCTCTTCATTACTGACAGCTATTGATTCAGAGGCAACGTTCTTTACTGTAATTGACCTCAAGAACTCCTTCTTTAGCGTCCCAATCGATCCGGAAAGCCAATATTTGTTCGGATTTAGTTTAAATGGACGAAGTTTTAAATTCGCACGCGCACCTCAAGGATTTACAGAAAGTCCTAGCATCTACAGCCAAGCACTGAAAAGACAACTTGACAGTATCCACATGCCAGTTAACACTGCACTGCTTCAGTATGTCGATGATCTGCTGATCACCGCCCGAAGCGAACCCGAATGTGAAAAAGCATCACTGACGGTTTTACATTTTCTGGCCGACAAGGGGCACAAGGTGTCCCCTTCGAAGCTGCAATTCTGTGCCCAGCAAGTTGTGTACCTAGGGCACTTGCTGTCCAAATGGGGGAGACAGCTCACACCTGACCGCATCCAGTTAATTGTAAACATGCCACCACCCAAGACACAAAAGGAAGTATGGGCCTTTATAGGCCTCACTTCGTACTGCAGGCAGTGGATTCCCCAATCTGCATTTCTAGCAAAACCACTCATTCAGTTGACAACCCAGGAGGCAGCGACATCGACTGTCCTCCCTTGGACTCCAGAACATACACAAGCTTTTGAAGACTTAAAGAAAGCTTTGTGCCAAGCACCTGTTTTAGCGACACCATGTTACAGTAAGCCTTTTACACTCTTTGTTACAGAACGTGAAGGTACTGCTTTGTCAGTACTCACTCAGGAACAAGCAGGATCACACAAACCATGTGCTTACTTTTCTAGCACATTAGATCCCGTAGCTCAAGCTCTTCCTGCGTGTCTGAAATCAGTTGCAGCGACAGCTCTAGCGATTAGACAAAGCGATCCCATAGTATTAGGACATCAATTGACAGTACAAGTACCACACGCAGTAGAGGTTCTCCTGAACCGGACACAAACACAACACTTGACTATAGCACGACTGACAGGTTACGAACTCACATTGTTTCAACCACACATAGAAATCAGACGTTGTAGTACATTAAATCCTGCCACACTTTTGCCATTAAGTGGAACAGACCCACTGGCACATGATTGTATTGAAGTCATTACTATTACGACGAAACCCAGACAAGACTTGACAGACGTCCCATTACCAGACCCAGACCTGACACTTTATGTGGATGGTTCATGTATGAGAATAAGTACAGGAGAGTTATTGGCCGCTTATGCAGTCACGACAGACACTGAAGTCATAGAAACAAATTGTATTGATATATTATCAGCTCAAGCAGCAGAGCTTATTGCTCTAACACAAGCCTGTATTCAAGCCAAGAATAGGAAAGTTAACATATACACAGATTCACGTTATGCATTCGGAGTTGTACACGACTTCGGAGTCCTTTGGCGAGAGAGAGGTTATCTGACTTCTCACGGTGCCAACATTCAACACGGTCCCCTTATTCAAGCTCTGTTAGATGCAATACATCTACCTACTTCAATATATATCATGAAGTGTAAGGCTCATACAAAAGTCACCGATATTATTTCCCAGGGTAACGACCTAGCAGACCGAACAGCTAAGCAAACAGCACAGAATAGGACTCATGCAACTGACTTGACAAAGACAATAGTTCCGACACCGACACACTGCATGACAGTTAGGGATCCCGCCCTTGATGTAATTGACATACAGACACATGCTACACCAGAGGAAATAAAGAAATGGACTGAATTAGGAGGGATCCAAACAGATCAGGGATGGATGACGAAGGGAAAATCTATATGGTTTCTCCCCGACTCAATGGTTCAAGTTATCATTAACACAATACATAGTCCAGCACATCTAGGAGAAAAAGCTATGTTAGACAGTATTCAACACATTTGGTTTAACAAACACTTACGAGCTGCAGCCAAACAGAAAGTCCGAACTTGTATGATTTATTGTCAGTTCAATCCAGGTAAAGGCGTACCTGTAGAGCAGGGTGGATTTCAACCTCCCGATCATCCTTTTGAAGTCCTCCAGATGGATTATATCCAGATGGAACGATGTCGAGGATTTAAATATGTCCTCGTAGTTGTATGCGCTCTTTCCCGTTGGACAGAGGCATATCCCGTCTCAGATTACACTGCCCCGACTACTGCCAAACAATTAGTTCGTGAATTCTTCCCACGGTATGGTTTGCCCCGTATCGTGTACTCAGATAATGGCCAGCCGTTCTCATCCGAGCTAATGAAACACATTTCACTCTTGTTAGGCTATCAATGGAAATTCCACTGTGTCCGACATCCCGAGGCAGCAGTTCTCGTGGAACGTCATAATCAGACCTTGAAAATACGACTTTCTAAAATCTGTAGAGAGAAACGCGTCGACTGGATAGTAGCCTTACCATTGCACTCTTTTACATGAGAATGGTAGCACATTCTCGCACAGGGATATCCCCGTACGAGGTGGTCTTCGGTAGGCCACCAAATATGTGGGGGATGCCTATACCTCGTAAAATCACTGATGTTGATTGTAATATGCTGACAGATTACCTTGCTTCCTTGATGTCTGCACTACAATCTTGCCGTTCACAGGTAGCTGCAGCCTTTCCCGACAACACCGAGGTAAAGCCCCATGAAGTGGTTCCTGGAGACCTAGTTTTCATCAGAAACTTCGACAGGAGTAGCCCGTTGGAGCCTCGCTGGCAAACACCAAAACTGGTACTTCTCACCACGAGGACAGCAGTAAAGGTCGAGGGTCGCAAGGGTTGGTTACACTCGAGCCATATCAAGAAATTTCATGGACTACCATCTGACGTGAACTCTCAGCCCTGCCCCCTTCCAGAGACTGATTCAAAACTCCCCCTGGTTGAAAAGACCGAATCTCAAGACTATAAACTGAAACTAAGGTCTAGCAAGTCAGACAATTCGATTGTTTAAGTCCTCTCCAAGGTGAATCGGTTGAATTAAGTCTTTGACATGTATCCTCTAGACCGAATTAGAGAGAGAAATAGACAGAAACAGCTCAAGAAACATGCATACTGTAAATCACTTCATAGTCACTGTATAGTGACATTGTTGATTATGTTTTTTCTAAGTCTTTTTATTATTGCTGCAAGTATACTGTTGCACATGTACTATCCTATTTTCAAGCGTGCTTACAATGTTACTGCCGAACATTCTTTTAGTGAACTACCTCCACATGAGTTGTCCTATAGATTTGCGCTGCGCAACAACACATTCATTAGTATGTTACATCATTCCCATCAGACCAGCAATGCTACAAATTGTTGGATATGTGGCCGACTCCCTCCCTATCAGAAGTACAAAGGAGTTCTGCCTCTCTTTCCGTACCCGTTCACACACAATGGTTCCTGTGGAGCATGGTTTAGTTTGATTAACTCTTTAGATTCAAACACTGTAGTTTACCAGAGCAACTGGGTATGGGGAAACCTGAACTTAGTTTTGCTTAAAGCCTGTTATCCTAACAAGGAGGGACTTCCCAAAAGAACAGGAACTGACCTAGAAAATGAAGTATATGGATTAGGTAATTTTACACTTAACCTCATGATTCTGAATGTTGAATCCGAAGCTGCACTAGTCTTGCCTGCTATGTCCGTATTACCAGTCAAAGGTGAATTATGTGTAAGAAAGAATGGTTCAGTACACCTGGGTCATAGTAAATGTACTACTCTGATCGAATTCAGTGATAAAGGCAAGTCTACATTTAGAGCTTCCCGTCACTCCTACTTCATATGTGGCCATACCGCATATATACGCCTACCTCTAGATTGGGATGGTACCTGTTACATTGCATTCCTTCTGCCACCTGTTTTCCTAGCCCCTCCTGATTATCATAGAAATACCAATCTAGTACACCATAGACCCCAGAGAGATATCCCGATTGTTGACTACACTGAAACAGCATGGGAACAATATACAGACTTCAATAAAGGTCTCTTTCCCTACATAGGTGTTGTCTCAAATAGTAAACTGATACGTAGATTAACCAGAACCCTTGAAGCAGTGGTGAATGAAACTACCTCTGCCCTAGGCAACTTAACAGAGGAGCAGTCTGCGATGCGGATTGTTGTTCTCCAAAATCGTCTTGTCCTTGACGTCATCCTAGCCGATAGGGGCGGAGCTTGTAGGGTCATCGGATCAAGTTGCTGTGTTTTCATCCCAGAAAACGCGCCATCCGTATATAAAGCCATAACTCGTCTTCACAAGATTGCAAACCAGATACATCAGAATCCAGGCACCTGGACATGGTCCGGTTGGTTCTGGAGCGTGTTGTCAGCCTGGGGATGGAAAGTCCTATCCTTCCTAGGTATTGGCCTTCTCATAGTATTCAGTTGTTGCCTGTGTCTACAATGTGGACCAGCGATTTGCGGCCTGTGTGCCACATCGTGTATTCCACGTTCAAGTTTTCATTCAAGATCCCGGAAGAAGAAAGAAGAGCAAATGATGTTACATGAACAGATTGATGGATTCCTGAAGATCGATATTTCATGAAGGGTCCGTAGGGGACAAGGAGGGAATGAGGAAATATGAATTTTTATGGTCAATTGTGTCCCCTATCTAGACCCCAACGGCTCCATGTACATGCTACAAGTACATGTATGTTCCCTCCACTTCAAGCCATGAAGACGCAAATACAATTGTGTCCAACGTTAAAATGTCCTCTTTCAGATCTGCCATGAATGGGTCAGATATTCCGTTCCTAAGTATGCCTTGCCACCGTCTTTATATGGTATACTTTTCACGTTTCCCAGCTCTGGCAAGGTAGGCCCTGAATTATGCCATCGAGCTTTTCCTGCTTCTGCCTCTGAATGCTCCAGCCTGGACCTGCATCTGTATCCATGAACTTTGTCTTACTTCCTGCGCGGCTAACGGTGCCTAGCCCGTCCTGTTGCCTGCCAAAACTGTATTCAGCCTTCAAGTTATCTGCTCCGCTCCTCAAGAAATGCATTCCTGTCTAGTAGCTTAGGTAAACATCCCTCCAGCTGCAGAGCAAAGGGCCCGGCCTTACTGTCTCCGTGCAAGTAATTCATGACTTTCGTTACCATGGTAGGCCCATGCCCCCTCGCATCTCATGTAGACACTTAGACGCTTGTACACGCACTAGCAGTCAGTATAGAATAGACTCTGTCCGAAAAGACCTTTCCTTCCAGATAATATAGTTCCTTAAACACAAGATATTAGATATGATTTAGGACTAGGTTGTCCTGACATCCCAGACTTCTGTCTCCTCATGTAGGGCTAAATGTCAAGTTCCCTTCACCCTCTAGTCACACGTCAATCACACGTCATGCGGCTGCGCGCGCATCTCTGCCATGTATTTTTGCTGACTTTGCAGGATTCTTTTATGGATCCACCCACTTATGTCATCATCATAATGACGTTACTAGTATACGCCTTTATGCACGCCTATTGTAACGCCTTTTTCATTACGTATGTGTATTCTTATCAGCTGTTACGCCTCCTGCATCTGTCTTTACTGTAATGCATTTTACTATATATATTATAACCTGTCAATAATGTATTGCTGATCCCTTCCTGAACCTTCGTGGTGACGGAACTCGATTGCCTGGTTCGAATCATCATCATTCCTTTGTAAGGAATAAATTCCCTATTATACCCTCGAATACCACGGATTCTGCCTCTTATTTTTACTGAGTTATTCGTATTGTATTTTACCGCATAAATTAAGTCTAGGTAATTTAAATTTACCACACCCGGTACCCGGAAGCTGTCCCTCTCAGGACATTCACAGCACCCGTGGTGGGCCGTGCATTGATGGGGATCTTTTCCTGTGTTGGGTTCCCCAGAGAGGTGGTCTCCGACCGGGATACCAACTTCATCTCTAGGTACATGAAGTCTCTGTGGGAGGAGTGTGGGGTAACTTATAAGTTCACCACTCCTTACCACCCTCAAGGAAACGGGTTGGTTGAAAGGTTCATCCGAACTCTGAAAGGTATGATTATGGGCCCTGCAGAGCCCATGAGACGGAAGTGGGACGTCTTTTTACCATGCCTGTTGTTTGTCTACAGGGAGGTGCCTCAGAAGTCCTTAGGGTTCAGTCCCTTTGAGCTTCTGTATGGCCACCCTGTTAGAGGACCTCTCACTCTGGTGAAGGAGGGGTGGGAGAAATCACCCGGGGAAACCCCCCAGGATGTGTTCAGCAATATGCTGGCCTTCCGCAGCCAGACACTGCGCTTCAGGAAGATCGCCCAAGAGAACCTAGAAGCCAGCCAGGAAGAAATGAAAAGATGGTACGACCAGAATACCACTCTGGTCGAATTTCAACCTGGGCAGAAAGTGTGGGTTATGGCGCCAGTGGAGCCTTGTGCGCTCCAAGACAAGTAGACTGGGCCATATGAGGTGGTGGAGCGCAAGAGCGAAGTAACCTACCTGGTTAACTTGCAGACTCCCAGGCAACCCCTGAGGGTCTTACATGTGAAACGCCTCAAGCCCCACTTTGAGAGGTCTGATGTAACCATGCTCCTGGCTACAGATGCTGGAATGGAAGAGGACAGTGACCCTCTTCCTGACCTCCTGGCAGCCAAGGAGCAAGATGGGTCAGTGGATGGTGTGGTCCTCTCGCTCACCCTAACCGTAGAACAGCAGAGGGACTATCGCCAGATGTTGGGTCAGTTTTCCTCCCTGTTCTCCCTGACCCCTGGTGTCACCAACTGGTGCGTCCATGATGTGGACACTGGAGATAGTCTACCTGTAAAGCAGAAATACTACAGGGTAGCTGACAAGGTCAGGGCCAGCATCAAGGAAGAGGTTTCCAAGATGTTGGCACTAGGGGTAATTGAGCCGTCCAGCAGCCCCTGGGCTAGCCCAGTGGTCTTAGTTCCAAAAGCTGCTGCGCCCGGTGCCACCCCAGAACTCCGGTTTTGTGTGGACTACCGTGGGCTCAATGCGGTCACCAAGACTGACGCGCACCCCATCCCCAGAGCTGATGAGCTCGTGGATCGGTTGGGACCTGCCCAGTACCTCAGTACGTTTGATTTAACATCTGGGTACTGGCATATTGCCTTAACTGAGGGGGCCAAGGAGAGGTCTGCGTTTTCAACGCCAGAGGGGCACTTCCAGTTCCGAGTCATGCCGTTTGGGTTGAAGAACGCCCCTGCCACATTCCAGAGACTGGTCAACCAGGTACTGTCCGGGCTGGAGGAATTCAGCGCCGCATACCTGGATGACATTGCTGTGTTGAGCTCCACGTGGGAGGAACACTTGCAGCACCTCTGTGAAGTGTTGAAGGCTCTGCAAAGAGCACGCCTCACTATCAAGGCCAGTAAGTGCCAGATAGGGCAGGGTTCTGTGGTGCACTTGGGACACCAGGTAGGGAGCCGCCAGGTGGCGCCCCTCCAAGCGAAGATTGATACCATTCTGGCTTGGGAGCCCCCCAAGACCCAGACAGAGGTGAGAGCCTTCCTAGGATTCACCGGGTATTATCGCCGATTTGTCAAGGGATATGGCACCAATGTTGCCCCCTTGACAGAGCGGACTTCAAGGAAGCAGCCCAGGAGAGTGAATTGGACCGATGCCTGTCAAACTGCTTTTGAAGCCCTGAAGACTGCCATGTGCAGGGCACCGGTGCTCAAGGCGCCTGATTTCTCCAGTGAGTTTGTAGTGCAGACAGACGCTTCAGAGCATGGTGTGGGAGCGGTACTCTCACAGATCAACTACGAGGGCTTGGACCAACCTGTAGCTTTCATTAGTAGGAGGCTACTTCCCAGGGAACAAAGGTGGAGTGTGATTGAATGGAAAGCTTTTGCTGTGGTCTGGGCTCTGAAGAAGCTAAGGCCCTACTTGTTTGGGACTCACTTCCGGGTTCAGACAGACCACAGGCCCCTCAGATGGTTAATGCAGATGAGGGGTGAGAACCCAAAACTGTTGAGGTGGTCCATCTGCCTAGAGGGAATGGACTTTACGGTGGAACACCGTCCTGGTACAGAACACGCCAACGCTGATGGTCTGTCCAGGTTTTTCCGCCTTAGCGATGAGAACTCCCAAGAGGGTGGGTAGTTCTCCCCACTTTCAGCTGGAGGGGACACGTGTTAGACCTGGCATCTTTGGCGTGGTTTCCCCTGACTTTTTGCCTGTACCTCCTGTATTTTTGACGCTGTGCTGGATTTTGTTTTTGCTGGTTTAGATGCTTTGGGCACTTTGCCACTGCTGATCGGTGTCAAAGTGCTAGTGATCCCTAGGTAAATTGTTATATTGATTGGCTATCCATGATTGGTATATTTGTTTCACCTGTTAGCCCCTAGTAAAGTGCACTGAGTGTGCCAGGGCTGGTGATTTAAATGCTACTAGTGGGCCTGCAGCACTGATTGTGCCACCCACAGGAGTAGCCCTAAAATGGTGTCACAGGCCTGCCACCGCAGTGCCTGGGTGCAGTTGCTAACTGCCATGCTGACCTGACCAGTGTCCACACTGGCCAGGCCTAACCCTTCCCTTTCTGTACACATTGGACACCCCTATGAAAGGCCCTAGGTACCCCCCCTGGGCAGGGTGCAGTGTATGAGGAAGGTAGAGCATGTACTGGTGTAGGTGACATGCTCTGGTAGTGAATTACAGCCATTTTCGTTTTTCACTATTGAGAGGCTATCTTGCCCATAGGCTATAATGGGGAATGCTGAGTATAATGTTTACCTGCATATCTTCCCATAGGAGCATAGGAGACTGGATGAGTCAGCCCAGGGCTGAATAGGGAAATTCCCCTGTAGATGGGTGGGAGGAGTAGCACCTGGGCCTGAATAGGGCTGTGCCTGCCTTCCACAATGCTGGCTCCACCCCCTGCTGGGCGGCTGACGACCCTGCCCCTCTCTCTCAAAGGAAAGAAGAAACCAAGTAAACAGATTGCTCCAGGACTAGCCAGAACTGGTTCTGACTAGGCCAAGGCCCCTCTGCCTGCCGAGGACAAAGGATTTTGGGGTATAAGTATTGGGACCCAGACTACAGAAAATTAGATCATCCTGGAATCAAGAAGGAACCTCTGCTGAGGAGAAAGCTGGAAGACTGAAGAAAAAGGACTGATCTGCTGTAAGGCTGTCCTGCAGTTGCTTTGCTGCCAAAGAGAGAAGAAGGACTTTGCTGTGTGCTGTGTCCCCTTGCTTGAAGGAATCTCCAAGGGCCTGAGTAGAGCTGTCCTACTGTCAAGAAGTCCAAGGAACAAAAGGACTTCACCCCCAGCTCCCCCTGAACTCTGCTGTGGGAGTTCTGCCCTTCTTAGAGTGCTTGATCCAATTGTGGGGCCTCTGGAAGTTGTGCCTGCTGTTGGGAAGCTGACCAAGAGAAAAGAAGTAAAAGATCTGCAACTTTTTCACACACCGCCGGCTTAGCGAGAAAATTTCCGTCGCCGCGAAGATCATCGCAGCGCCTGTCGCCGCTGCAACGTCAACGCCGTGTTCATCTTCGGAGCGCATCGCCCCCGGAGCGGGAAGATTCCCGTCGCTGCGAGTATCGTCACAGAGCCTGCCGCCACTGAGTGAGATCGTTGCACCGCTCGTTAGCGGGCCACATTTCGTCGCTGCGAACACTCTCGCAGAGCCTTGGAATCCATACAAGTATCGCCTCACTACCCATACAGACCGGATTCGTCGCACACACCCGCTGCATGCAGCGGGGTTGTCGCATCGCCTCCCCAGGGTCTCAGGACTGACGCTGTTGCTTGTTTTTCGATGCCTGAGCGCCGCTAGGAACTTTTATCGCATCACCAGGTACTGTTGGCTAAAATCAACGCGAATGTGGATTATTTTGTCGCTAAGCTAAGAACTCTTTTTGAAACCATATTCTTGAACTGTGTATGCTGGATTTTTGTCGTTTTGTTCTTGTGTAGTTTATATAAAAATACTTTATTTATCTACACTGGTGTGGAGTCCATTTGTGGTGTTTTCACTGTGTTACTGTGAGTGTTGGTACAAATACTTTACACATTGCCTTTGATAAGCCTGTCTGCTCGTGCCAAGCTATCAAGGGGGTGAGCAGGGGTTATCTAAAGAGTGTATCCCCCTTACCCTGACTAGAAAAAAAGGGTCCCTATTTGGACAGTGGTACCTACCCCTGCCAAGTAGAGACCCCCACATCTAACAAACTGTTTTACTATTTATGAAAAAATCACAACAGAATTTTATCTCTATGTGTAGAGGTGTAATTGCGGTATCTGCACTAATGAGTATGCCTTCTCTGTCTATGAAATTGCCATATCACGTGTACATGCACCTAGCACTTAAAAAAAAAAACGTAAACGGTCTCTGCAGACACGTCATGTGATCAAGGCCAGTTCAGGTCGAAACGCGTCATGGTGGTGGTGTAAGGGCGACAATAAAGACCTAACTGCATCAGAAATTGGGAGTTTGCATACGTTTCTTCTCTAAAGAGAGCAGAGTTGCAAAGAAAACGAAGGTTGGAAGTGATACATATATTCACTACATAACACATAGGTTTTAGATATATATGTGTGTGTGTGCCCGCGTGTGTGTTTATGCCTTTATTTCACAAACCGCAGTGGTATAAAAACACGTATTTCACAAGGACTTGTGAAATATGGGAAACCATAACCAATCATATTTGTGAAAAAGTCCAAATGTGATTGACAAGATTTAAGATTTGCTGAGGTGTTTTTGATCAAATAACTCATTCAAGAGTCCCCTGCACCCAATCCTGCATGAGCGTACATGCACCACTGCCTATGAGGTTCAGTTGTGCACAATTGGTTTCAGCAAAGGGCCCCATGGCCAGCCCACAAGAGACAACCATGACCCGCTTCCCACAGCCTTGATCAATGCTCAGGGGCGGTGTTGGCTACAGAGCCTAGACTGCAGCCAACCCAAGTATTTCTGTGATGGCCAGCCAGTCAGACAGCAGAAGATTTGAGATTTGCAGCCATATTTGCAAATCCAAAATGTACAATGAGACATAAAGATCACTCATACAATGAAGTTCCTTTATTTTTTTTAACTGGATTTGCAAATACTCTGTGGATTTACGAATCTATCGAGCATTTGCAAATTAACTATTCATAAATCTCTAAAATCTAACTTCTCCATGCTCAGCCCAGAAGACATTTTAAATGCAACTCTCCAAACGAATTTAGGAAACAAATAAAGGCATTTCCTTGAGTAAAGTTCTATTTTACATGCCAAGTTTGGTGAAATTCCTTTCAGCTGTCTTTTTCACTATTGGTACCCCTTTACTTTTAGGTTCCCACTTGATGAATCGGCACGGATATGCCATGAGGAACCCAAAGTGAATGTACTTTTTTTGGTACAGATTCACTGAACAGCAGCCACATTTAAAAAAATAAATAAGATATTTCAATTGAAAGTCTGACATCTAAAGCTACAGAGGTGCTATTACTGCCTCTAAAATATAAATATATATGTCTGTTAGAATTTTATCGGTTCCACTTGAGCTGCCCCACTGGATGTTACTAAAGCAAGCAATTAGTCCAAATAACCTTGTTTGTGTGTAATCTTTTGATTATCCGACGTTGGTGCTTCCATTAAAATTAATTACGCTGATTTGCAGTAGGATTTCCAAAATGATGTCTACAAATTACAATATTTTGGGCTCGGCTAGAGAATGCCGTTTAATGCCTTTAATATCATAATGTCAGAAGGAGCAGTGAGTGGTCCCAGGAGCGTTGTGCTCAATAACCAGCTCTTGCTCTTCTCCCGGTTTCGGTCTCTCTAAAACCTCTGCCTTACCTGTCAATATCTTCCACAAGACAGCCCCTATTTTTCATACAAATTAAATTGCTCCCAAGCCCTCTTCCACCGTTTCTCTTGCTTCTGACCTTAATTTCGTATTTCCCACTTCCAATATATTTGCCTCAAATCAAATGTCAGTCGAGTTCCTTGATGCATCAGCTCTGTCTTCATCACCTTCATTAAAGCAACTGGAACCCAGAGCTGATGAAACCCCTTCTGTAATATTGAGTCTGGGACATGGAGGGCAAATGGGACAAAATAACAAACAGCCATACAATGGGCTGACTCATCACACTTATTGTCCAAAATAAAAGGGCAGATTACATTTTCTTCTGTGTTGAGTGGAGGCCTTCAATCCGATACAGTCAATTGTAGTGGATTTACTTTTTACCGGTCGTCTACTTTCCCCACAACTGTAACAGGAGCATTCAGAACTAACCAGCACACGGAAGTGACAAAATTAATTTAAGAAATCCGACAACAACGATTCAGCAACATAGAATTTGCTCGCAGCTGCATTTGCTCTGATCTGCAGGTCACAAGTTTTCTTGTATGGGCAACTTAGCCTTCCATCCTTACGAGACTGGTAACTATATTTTAACGCACGACAGCGCAGCACGCCTTCCTGTTGCACTGCTGTGCATCAAAAGAAAAGGGCAGGAATGTGGGGTATCTACAAGGTACAGCGCATTCCTGTCCTTTTCTCCTGCGCTGGCGCACAGTGGCCTGCCATGCATCAATGCAGGCACACTTGTTCCATGGTTCTAGAGTGTCTTCTTTGTAGGGGGTGATTGTATTTGCGTAGGAGGGCCACCTTCCTGTACAAAAGCAATCATGGGAGGTGTTTTCCTCTTTCTATGTGTGCTCTAGAAAAAGGAAAAACGAGGAGAAATAAAGGTGTTTCTCCTAGTTGCGCCACTTTAACACCTCCCCTGGAGTTAGGAATCTGACGCATTCCCAGGTTTACAAAACCTTGTAAATCTGGGAATGCGTCGGGTTCCACGGATGTTGCGTGGAAACACCCACAACAACACCCATGGAATGCCCCTTTCCCGCAGAGTAATGTGTGAAAGGGGGCTATATTTACAAGACCCTGAAAAACCACGCAGGGTAGGCTTTACGTGGCCTTCTAAATATGAGCAGGCACACTGCGTCAAATAAAGTGACACACCAGTGGCGCACGGGTCTTGCAAATAAGCCTCTTAAGCATCATCATATTGTGTAATAGAAATGCCTGATATTTACATTGCGTAGAAAACCAAGGAAGTACAATGTGAAAATATTATTAGTATTAGGATGATGATTATATTTATTATTAGCTGGAAAAAAAACATTATCAATAGCTCCACTGATTCATGCACCAGCCTATCGGTGGTGGACCCTCCATGATCGCAATGGGAATTTCCCCCTACCATATTATAATGGCGGTGGAAGCATTGTGGAAGTGTGGTGGTCAGAAAGACGGACCGTCATGGTTCCGACAGGTGGTCCTTTTCCGACCACCTGTCAGAGCAGCAACATTGCCTAGCTTTGCAGCGGTGCCCGCCAGGCACTGCCGTTGGGATTATGATATCCCTTTCCGTTGGTCGGGCGGTCAATTCGCCTTGAAAAGGCAGGCAGAAACGGATTTAGGGGCCCGTAGCGGCCCCCCTTCACCCCTGGGGCAAGGCACTGGGGGGCACCTACACATACCTGCTCCATGTGGCAGGCACCGCATGGTGCCTGCCACGTAGTGCAGGGATAGGCAAGTGGATACATAATAGGTACAAAAGGGACATTTTTGGTTTCAAAGATAGGTTTACGGAAAAAATTGCCTAGTGAATTGCTGCCTCCTTCCCCCATTCAGAGTGTGTTCTGAGTAAGCTAGTTTTGAAGCAATAGGAAACTATTTGAACTGTGTGAACTACAATTCAGCAGAAGCAAAATAATCCAATTAAAAGTAGAATTAAAGTAAGTTTCTGATTCTCCTTGTAATATCAAGCAGGTACAAGCTGAACCTTGTTTCCTTGGAAACAATGCAACATGATTATATTTATGAAGAATCAATTGTGGATGTCAGGAATCTAGGAGTATGATGAACAAAACCCACTGTGTAATTACAGACTGGTGACAGAAAAAGGATATAATTATCATTCAACCAGGGGTTTAAGAATGAAATGTGTCGCAATATTAAACATAAAAGATTTCATTATTTGACAATTTACATGACTTTATAATTTAACAATTATCCATATTTTATCATATCGGAAATTATACTATGTATCAGCTCATAGAGCATACTTATTCAGCCCTACCTTTTGCTTTTATGTATTTATATTTGAAACTGCCAGAGCAAACTACAGTGCAAATCATTGCAGGCGTCTTCACCATTTCTAAACCTAGGCTAAAAACTGAACAAACTCTACGAATGTAGATTTCTTTCACACATTCTCTTTATTTGTTTTGGTCCATCTTAATATATGCCATGAATTATGCACTCGGTAAACTTGGATGGTGTTCTTTTGGCATGCAGTACTTAAGCTGTTATTATCGAGCGCCCACAAGCTGTCCTCTGGGCTCTATATACAGCTGGCATCAAGTTCTGCTAGGTGAGGACAGAAGCGCCAGGGAAGCGCTGGATCTCTTCTGGAATGGGTTACTGGCTGTACAGAGATGATCAATGTGAAGATCCAAACTCTTGCAAGGAGGAGGGCTCATCTTTGTATTAATGCATTAATTGGAGTAGGCAGGGTTTGCTGACCAGTAAGGTTTTAAGGTCCTCCTGAAATGGGCTGCTCTGAGTGAGGCTCATATTTGTGATCTAATAAGTTCAAAATGTTGCGACTATATACCTGTAGAGCCTTGCCCCTGTACTTTATTTTGTTATTTGAATAAGCCACAGCACTCCATTTGAGTGGTTGGATTGGGAGGTTGTAGAGGACTTTGTAGGTTTTCCACAGTTTCACTCATGTTTCAACCTTTTCTTTGTCAAAGGAGTTAGACAGGACCACATAAAACCAATGGTAATTTTAAAAGTTTATATATAGCACCCTTGATGGGCCAAATATTATTATAGGGGTGTCTCAGTCTTACTCCTGCACAAGTTATTTATAACAGTGTACTGGTCTTTGACCTGAAAACACATTTGCCTTTAAACTTTACAGGGTAATAGACACCCAGTCACTTGGGATGACATATTTAGTGTGAGAAAGTCATCATTTTGGCCCTGATCACCCTCATTTGTTTGACTGATACTGATGGTTACTGAGTTGGATTGTGCCCTGGGTTCTGCTAACCAGACCCAGGGCCAGTGCTCTGTTTAAAAGGTATGTGGTAATTAGATACAATTACAATTGGCATGACAACCTACCTGTGAATTCCTAGTTTATGGTAGGGCATGTAGGTTTAGAGGCGCAGTAAATTTAATGCACATAAGCGTGCACTACTGTGGTACCTGCTGTTATTTTAAAAGCCGGCCCTACCTTGCAGGCTGCTTTTAAAATAAAGTTATATGCAAATTTGACATTGGAATTAACGGTACTTCCAAAGTCCAAACTACCTTATTTGTACATATAAGCCACCCCTAAGCTCTCCCCTAGGTACCCCAGAGGTAGGGTGCCTTGTAACTATAAGCAGGAACATTATAAAAAGATATTTTATATGCCCTGGTGAGGGAAAAACTGCCAATTTTGTTTTGCCCATTGTAGCACAATGGCTGCATAGGCTAACATGGGAATACTTTTCTAAAGTATAACTATTGAAAGAAAGGAGCTAAAAATATCCTTCAAAGTATCAAAATGATAGAATAATTCCAACAGCTTGCCACTGTTAGATTTATTATAACTGTCACAGAAAAGAAGTCCTAGAACTTGCTTTTCTGATGATTCAAAATCCTGCCTTCCAGCAGCCCTATGCTGATTGGCCAGTCTCTGCTAGGCTGAGCCAAGCCGCATTGATGATATGCGAAGTGGCCTGACTAGAAACAAAGACATCCTGTGGGAGGAGAACTGCAGCTGTAAAGCAAAAGATGGGATGTGGTGGAGTAGTCAAATTGGTCTTCAAAAAGGGAATGACAGTTTAGGGCAGCACAGGCTCACCCACACATCCTGCACCCCCCCAGCAAGACAGGAGCCCCTGTAATTAGATTAGCAGAGGGGTTGGAAGGGGAGTGTTAGCTAAACTTAGCCACACCAGTGGGATGGCTTAGCCAGACCTCAACTACCAGAAGAGACTTTCTCCATTTTGTATTTTGGAAGAATAGTGCTTTCTCGGTCAAGAATATGCCACTTGGAGGAGGTGGTCACACCTGAATGTGGCAACCTGCACCCCCTGCCCACCTGCTTGTCATCCAGGAACTGTCATTAAAAATAAGAGCATTGCCCAGTAACTCAGATCCCTGCCTGAAACTACAAGGAGAAAAAGGACTGTCCTGCTGAAACACTGGCATGCAAGCCAAAGGATTGTACTGTGAATGACTGTACCTGTTGCACACTTGGAACTACAGCCCCAAGTCCTTTGCCTTGCTTCAAGAATTGAAGGAGTTGACTCTGTGAAAGCATCAGCTTAAAAGAGATCCACCTACATTGCTCCACCAAGAAGAGCCCAGCTGGAAAGCGTCCAGGAGAGTTTTAAGGAGATGGCTAGGTGCATTCTGGGAAATGTAGTCCCAACAGCCCAAAGACCATCTCAGAGCTTTTAGACCCTTGTATTTGTGTTGCGGACACTTGGGAATCCCAAAAGGACCTTCTGGAAGAGTATCCAGACATTTGGAGAAGATTGAAGAAATTTCGGTAAAAAGCTCCGTAAGGTGGCCGACCCATCAACGAGAGCCATGCCGCCGACGTTGAACCGCAACTTGGCCTGGATTCCAGGTTCAGCCTGCTGAAAGCTCAAGAATTCCAGGATTTCACAGAGGCTTTGTGCTGAACCAAGCCACCGCAGTTGACTCGAAACCCGGCCTAACGAGGAGCCTTGCCTGACGTTGAGAAGAAAAGCTGTGGAAAAATGACAAGGAGCAAAGGTAAAAACTTGACTGAGGCCTCCCGCTCACTGTATACAACCGGAGCTCCATCGCTGTGGACTAAAACTTTGACTTTGTCCCGGCCAAGCATGACCAGATGCCACTTTTGCTTTTTAGGCACTAGAAAGTATTTTTTCTTAAAAAATTCATATCCCTGGTGTTGGACTTGGTCCTTCAGGCAGGTTCACCCCGAAACTTTTTGCGTTCTCCTAGCCTTTTTCTGTAACCTGGTGTTGGTGATTTTAGGCCTCTGAGCACTTTAGCACTGTGGTCCAGTGTAAAGTGCGTGCGCTCTGTGTATGTTTTAGTGAGACTGACCTGCCCTCCCATAGGAATGCATGGGGGATCTGAGTGACCGTGTTAAGTCCTGATGCGAGAGGAGTGCAGGGTCGAGTTTGGTATGTGCGAACTCGTGAGAGTGAATGCTGCGCAATGATGGGTGCG
The DNA here is from genome assembly GCF_964204655.1 of Triturus cristatus. NCBI lineage: Eukaryota > Metazoa > Chordata > Amphibia > Caudata > Salamandridae > Triturus > Triturus cristatus. The sequence continues at coordinate 950,631,175 of NC_140585.1, forward strand.
GCGTTACGGTGTCTCGTGTAGAAGTGCCAGTTCTAGAAGCTGGCCTGTCTGTGTAATAAATGTGCAGTGACTGTCTGGATTGCGATTGGCTGGTGTGTCTGTCTCCAGGAGTCAGGATGGGTCTGCCCCGGTGGTGAGTGGAGAGATCTGCATATTGATGGCAGGGAGGAGTACACCTGGGACCTGAATAGGGCTGGGCTTTCCCTACACAATGCTGGCTCCACCCCCTGTGGTGTGTCCGATGTCCTTGGCCTGTCCTGTGAAAAAGGAGAGGGGCTGAGCAAAACAAAAGTGCTCAGGAACCAGTTGCATCTGGTTCGCCCCTTCCCTGCACCTTTGGAGACAAAGGATTTGGTGTATAAAAGAGGGGCTGTGACCCCATGAAAATGTTCTTGTTCTTGGACTAGAAACTACCAGGGGCGTGCTGCTGCTGGGGCTCAGGGGAAGGCTTGCCTCCCTGGGCCCTGCCCAGCCCCTGGATGCCTGATGGACTTCTGGGACCTTTGGGGATTTATTTTCTTTGCCCCTGGACCTTTTTGCTGTACTGGCGTCTGGTGAGCGCTGTTATTTTAATTTGACCAAGAGGTGAGGAGAAAGGAGCCCGTGGGCCTGGCAGCGCTGAGCTGCGTCCCCTTCTGAGGGAATCCCGACGTGGGGATTCCCCACATCGCAGAGGGAGAGCTGGAGCCCACCCCATGTTTTACCGATCTCAGCGGGAGCCTACCCCCCTTTATACTTCTTGCGGAAGCGGGTGCCCACCCCGCATTCTTTATGAGCCTAAGCAGGTGCCCATCCCGCTGTACATTTTGTATTACGGAGGGAGCCTACCCCTCATTGCCCCCGAGAGCCGAGATCGCCGCTGCCGCCCGCGGCCCGCCTGGTTGTGGGTGGGGCCGCCGGACGGAAGCGGAAGTGCCGGCGTACGTGTTGACGTGGGGCTCCCATACTCGAGGGAGAGCCCCACGGTGATGCCCGGGTGAGGAGAAGAGAAGTCGCCGGCTCATGCCTCAGCGGGGCTCCCTTGAGCTGCTGGGAGCCCCGGGTGAAGATCGAGAGCAGTGCGGGGCTCCCGTCTGGGAGGGAAGCCCCGCGGAGTGCTGGCCTGGTGAAAGCAAGCCCCGGGTCCCAGGAGGGGGCCCAGGTGGAAGGAGACACCGCCGGATCCCCCAGCGAGGCTCTCATGAGTGAGAGAGCCCCGCCCACCACCTATGAGAAAACCCGGCCCCCAGGTAGCGGGACCGGGTGAAATGGAGACCGGAGCAGAAGGGAAGCGCCGTGTCCGCCCCAGAGAACCGGTGAGTGGGGGCTCCGGGGGTGCATTGTTGGTGCCGATCGCAGCACAGGGATGGCAGGAGTAATGAGTGGTCCCGCAAGAGTGAGGGCCACTCCACCAAAGCCCTGTGTGGCTCTAACGCTTGGGGGTACTAACTATCTCCAGAGCCTGTGCATGGCTCCAACGATTGCCTCATGGTTTTAAGAGGGCCCAGAGGGGTCCATACGGATGGCCTGATTATTCTTAGAGCCTAGGAGGCTCCAACGGTTGCGCTGATTTATCTACAGAGCCCCGTGTGGCTCCCACGTGGGGCATAGTTTGCTGCAAGGGCCATTGAGGGCCCATGCCTCATTTTTACATTTCCAGTTGCCCAGCAAGTAGTGGACAGCTGCACCGTGTAGGTCTTTCTTTTACTTTGGGGGATATGCCTGAGTTAGGAGTGAGATGCACTCCTTCACCCCCTGACCTTCACAGCTGCGCAGCACTTAGTGCCAGCTGCAACGTTTAGGTCTGCGCAAAAGTGCGCACCCTTGACTTGCGCTGCATAGGCAGCGCGCCCTGACTTTTGGGACACAGGGCATTTGAGCCCCTCGTTGGGATGGCAAGTTGGCAAGGGGGATCGTTAGGTTTGTAGGGCGCCAGGCCCTAAATGTGATTTATGATTAGGATGTTAGTGTCTAATGCGGTTAGACTTCTAATGTGATTTGGATGCTAGGAAATGTAATTCATGCAGTATGTTTTACGCACCCTGTGTTATACCTCTAAATGTGGTCTTTTATGATTATGAGGTTGTTTTGCAAATCATGGTTTATGCTAGGGCGATTATGTTCCACTGTGTGAGTTATGCCCCTAATGTAATTATACTTAGGAGGTTAGGGTCTAATGCGTTAGACTTGTGAGAGATTGCATAATGTGTTTATGCCCCTGTGATGTATACAGGATAGGTTTTATACCTGATGCTATTGTGATAATGCTGAGGTCATTATGGTACCAGTAGTTACTGGTTGTGCTCTACAGTTATAATTTGTGTTACAGTTGGTATATGTTCTACATTTACCATTGGCGATTTGTGCTAATTCTGACAGTGGCCCAGGTGGCCCTGCCTTGTGTAAATAATCCCTTGTAAATATTGCCCAGTGCCAGTTGGCACAGTGTATATTGTGTGATTACTATTCTAATGTGTTATGCGAATACAAAGGCTATTTTTGATATAACCTTGTGTGGAGTTCCTTTTGTAGTGTGCCTGGGATGTTGTTGCTGTGTGCATGCGCAAATGCTTTACACATGGCCTCCGGGATAAGCCTGACTGCTCGTGCCAAGCTACCAAGGGGGTGAGCAGGGGTTATCCTTGGCGTGTAACTCCCTTGCCCTGACTAGAGTGGTGGTTTCTGCCTGGCTTTGGAGCAACACTTAGCCAACCAGAAATCCCATTTCTAACATTGGTGATCAGCGGTGGGATTAGGACTTGCATTTGCGCAGTACCACAGTGACAACTGGCTACACTACAAACCTCTGCATTTAAGATAGTCACATGTTGGGGATTATTGTTTATGATTTTGTTTTCTCCTCAAGAGTGTCATTTTTAAATGGTGTTTTCTGCGCCTTTATGTTGTGTGGCAGAAGAAAGAAAATGACAGGGCGGGACGCCAGTAGGTGGGGAGGTTACCATAGATTGGGAGTCCCTTGCTGGGTCCAGTGCCCAATACCTGTTCCTGTCCCCAGAGGTGTGGGTAGATCGGAGGGAAGAGAGGGAGTGTGGAGGAGAAACAGCTAGCTCAGGAAGGTGGTTACCCCCTGAGCGTAGTGTGAGTGTCTGGATTCACCAGTAAGGGTGGGATCCAGTGGGGGCAGCAGAAGTGTGTCCAGTGCAGGAAGCCCCATTCCCGTTCCCAGAGTATGGTACCTGGTACTCAGTAAGAGGGGTGCAGGTTGAGATTCAGGGGTAGTGAGGAACTGTCCCACCAGTCTGGGGGGGGGCGTGTGTGGATGAGTGATGTATTGCACTGGACAAAGAAGTGTGAGTTCTTTTTTGTGATAAGGAGCTTGCATGGAAGGTGAACCTCTGGCTGTGTGCTAGAGGTCTTGCAGAGGCATTGGGGAGTGATTCCAAAAGTAGTGGCTTAGGTATCTTCTGTTCCTGTGTGGGGGAAGAGGTTCAGTGTAGCCCAGCTAGGTCCCAGTGGAATGGGAGGGGTGTAGGGGCTCACGTCCGGTCTCAGTGGAGATAGAGTGAGCGTGGGACGGTGTGTCCCACGGTGGCCCGAAACCCCGTCTCAGGGCCTGGAGGGTTCCCTAAGGGAGCGCCAGGTCGGGGGCCTAGGCTGTACTTGTGGGTCATTTGAGGAGGATCTTCCAGTGTCTAGAGGACGTGGAGTGTCTGTAGTCAGAGCTACAGGGGTCCTGGTGTTGGGCAGTACCGCCCCTAAGTGGAGGGTGCAGAAGTCCTGGTTGAGGGGTGAGAGGGGGAAAGAGTCCCCAGTGGAAGAGCCATTGGGTCAGGGGCCAGCCAGAAGGGCTGAGCGACCAATGAGTGACCATGGTGACGCCACTTCTGTCCTGGGGGATCTCTGCGCCCTGTCAGGTGGACAGGAGGACGTGAGATTAGAGCCAGACAGACTGTCACACGACCCAATAGTTATGTGTCACCCTCAAGGGGGGGCATGCGTGCTCCCCCGGAAGTCCTGGTTCGCTGGGCAATTGTCTGACCAAAGGGTTAAGCCCCGAGTTTGGGGAGACCAGGTTCAGGTTCAGCCTGACCTGGAGGGAAGGGCATCTGTAATCAGTGTCCTGACCTGTTCGTCTTCCAGGGGTACCGCTCCAAGGAGGGAGGGTGCAGAACTCTGGAAGGGGCTGCAGTGGGAGGGCGTCCTCGCCTCTGACCCCGGTGCAACCTGAGGGTTTAGACCCTAGGTTGGGAGGCTTGGAAACTTTGTGGTCGAGGGGGAATCCCTGCCAAAGAGAACAGCTGAATAGACTTAGGAAAAGCTATGCCTTGGAATCCATAAATGTATCACCTCTCTCCCCACACAGACCGGATTCGTCGCATACGCCCGCTGCATGCAGCGGGGTTGTCGCATCGCCTCCCCAGGGTCTCAGGACTGACGCTGTTGCTTGTTTTTCGACGCTGAGTGCCGCCATTGAAGTGTGTCTGGGGGCTGACCTATAGTTTGTTGTTTCTGCTGAGGAAGAGGACTAAGGGACTTTGCAGTGTGCTGTGTCCCCCCGCTTGAAGAGAAACTGTGCTGTGTGCTTTGTTTTTCCGAAGACAAGAGTCTCCAGATCCCAGGTGGTAGACCAGTTGATGGAGAGAGGTCCTGAACTGGTGGGAGAGTGGTGTTCTGGTGGGTGCTGCCCTGGGAGGGCGCGGAACCCCAGAAGTAGAGGTATGGTGGGGCATTCTTGCCCGTGACCTCTGGTCAGCCTGAGGGTGCGGACCCTAGGTTTAAGGATCAGTGGTAGTTTGGAACTATGCTGAGAGGGAGAGTGGAAAATGGCTTGTATGCCAGGGATTACTACCCCCCACTCTGTGGTTTGGCAAGGACCAGTGGTATCTGGGTGGCCTAGGGCCTGGTCCTGGCCGTGGACAACTAGGGAGTACCAGTGGGGTAGCCTAGTTGGGCCAGTGAGTTCTTTTTCAGAGTGAACCACGTGGGTTCAGAGTGGCGTAAAACCGGAGGGTGTCCCAGCCGTTGCGGGCCCGCGTCTGTGTTCTATCGCCAAAAGCAGGAAAGACCATCACGGTGGTGATTGGTCTGCTCTGCGTTTTGGCTGGAAGGGGGTTGTGTTGGACTTGGCCCTTCTGGCAGGTTCACCCCGAAACTTTTTGCGTTCTCCTAGCCTTTTTCTGTAACCTGGTGTTGGTGATTTTAGGCCTCTGAGCACTTTAGCACTGTGGTCCAGTGTAAAGTGCGTGGGCTCTGTGTACGTTTTAGTGAGACTGACCTGCCCTCCCATAGGAATGCATGGGGGATCTGAGTGACCGTGTTAAGTCCTGATGTGAGAGGAGTGCAGGGTCGAGTTTGGTATGTGCGAACTCGTGAGAGTGAATGCTGCACAATGATGGGTGCGGCGTTACGGTGTCTCGTGTAGAAATGCCACTTCTAGAAGCTGGCCTGTCTGTGTAATAAATGTGCAGTGACTGTCTGGCTTGCGATTGGCTGGTGTGTCTGTCTCCAGGAGTCAGGATGGGTCTTCCCCGGTGGTGAGTGGAGAGATCTGCATGTTGATGGCAGGGAGGAGTACACCTGGGACCTGAATAGGGCTGGGCTTTCCCTACACAATGCTGGCTCCACCCCCTGTCGTGCGTCCGATGTCCCTGGCCTGTCCTGTGAATAGGGAGAGGGGCGGAGCAAAACAAAAGTGCTCAGGAACCAGTTGCATCTGGTTTGCCCCTTCCCTGCACCTTTGGAGACAAAGGATTTGGTGTATAAAAGAGGGGCTCTGAAACCATGAAAATGTTCTTGTTTTTGGACTAGAAACTACCAGGGGCGTGCTGCTGCTGGGGCTCAGGGGAAGGCTTGCCTCCCTGGGCCCTGACCAGCCCCTGGATGCCTGATGGACTTCTGGGACCTTTGGGGATTTATTTTCTTTGCCCCAGGACCTTTTGCTGTACTGGCGTCTGGTGAGCGCTGGTATTTTAATTTGACCAAGATGTGAGGAGAAATGAGCCAGTGGGCCTGGCAGCGCTGAGCTGCGTCCCCTTCTGAAGGAATCCCGACGTGGGGATTCCCCCGCATCGCAGAGGGAGAGCGGGAGCCCACCCTGCGTTTTACCGAACTCAGCGGGAGCCTACCCCGCCTTATACTTCTTGCGGAAGCGGGTGCCCACCCCGCATTCTTTATGAGCCTAAGCGGGTGCCCATCCCGCTGTACATTTTGTATTACGGAGGGAGCCTACCCCTCATTGCCCCCGAGAGCCGAGATCGCCGCTGCCGACCGCGGCCCGCCTGGTTGTGGCGGGGCCGCTGGACGGAAGCGGAAGTGCCGGCGTACGTGTTGACGTGGGGCTCCTATGCTCGAGGGAGAGCAACGCGGTGATGCCCGGGTGAGGAGAAGAGAAGTCGCTGGCTCATGCCTCAGCGGGGCTCCCTTGAGCTGCTGGGAGCCCCGGGTGAAGATCAAGAGCAGTGCGGGGCTCCCGTCTGGGAGGGAAGCCCCGCGGAGTGCTGGCCTGGTGGAAGCGAGCCCCGGGTCCCAGGAGGGGGCCCAGGTGGAAGGAGACACCGCCGGATCCCCCAGCGAGGCTCTCATGAGTGAGAGAGCTCGCCGCCGCCTATGAGAAAACCCGGCCCCCAGGTAGCGGGACCGGGTGAAAAGGAGACCGGAGCAGAAGGGAAGCGCCGTGTCTGCCCCAGAGAACTGGTAAGTGGGGGCTCCGGGGGTGCATTGTTGGTGCCGATCGCGGCACAGGGATGGCAGGAGTAATGAGTGGTCCCGCAAGAGAGAGGGCCACTCCACCAAAATGGGCCTGTGTATATTAAGAGCCCCGTGTGGCTCTAACGCTTGGGGGTACTAACTATCTCCAGAGCCTGTGCGTGGCTCCAACGATTGCCTCATGGTTTTAAGAGGGCCCAGAGGGGTCCATACTAATGGCCTGATTGTTCTTAGAGCCTAGGAGGCTCCAATGGTTGCGCTGATTTATCTACAGAGCCCCGTGTGGCTCCCACGTGGGGCATAGTTTGCTGCAAGGGCCATTGAGGGCCCATGCCTCATTTTTACATTTCCAGCTGCCCAGCAAGTAGTGGGCAGCTGCACCGTGTAGGTCTTTCTTTTACTTTGGGGAACATGCCTGAGTTAGGAGTGAGATGCACTCCTTCGCACCCTGACCTTCACAGCTGCGCAGCACTTAGTGCCAGCTGCAACGTTTAGGTCTGCGCAAAAGTGCGCACCCTTGACTTGCGCTGCATAGGCAGCGCGCCCTGACTTTTGGGACACAGGGCATTTGAGCCCCTCGTTGGGATGGTCAGTTGGCCAGGGGGATCGTTAGGTTTGTAGGGCGCCAGGCCCTAAATGTGATTTATGATTAGGATGTTAGTGTCTAATGCGGTTAGACTTCTAATGTGATTTTGATGCTAGGAAATGTAATTCATGCAGTATGTTTTACGCACCCTGTGTTATACCTCTAAATGTGGTCTTTTATGATTATGAGGTTGTTTTGCAAATCATGGTTTATGCTAGGGCGATTATGTTCCACTGTGTGAGTTATGCCCCTAATGTAGTTATACTTAGGAGGTTAGAGTCTAATGTGTTAGACTTGTGAGAGATTGCATAATGTGTTTATGCCCCTGTGATGTATACAGGATAGGTTTTATACCTGATGCTATTATGATAATGCAGAGGTCATTATGGTACCAGTAGTTACTGGTTGTGCTCTACAGTTATAATTTGTGTTACAGTTGGTATATGTTCTACATTTACCATTGGTGATTTGTGCTAATTCTGACAGTGGCCCAGGTGGTCCTGCCTTGTGTAAATAATCCCTTGTAAATATTGCCCAGTGCCAGTTGGCACAGTGTATATTGTGTGATTACTATTCTAATGTGTTATGAGAATACAAAGGCTATTTTTGATATAACGTTGTGTGGAGTTCCTTTTGTAGTGTGCCTGGGATGTTGTTGTTGTTGCTGTGTGCGTGCGCAAATGCTTTACACATGGCCTCCGGGATAAGGCTGGTAAGGGGGTGAGCAGGGGTTATCCTTGGCGTGTAACTCCCTTGCCCTGACTAGAGTGGTGGTTTCTGCCTGGCTTTGGCGCAAGCCTTAGCCAACCAGAAATCCCATTTCTAACACCTGGTTCTCTGAAATGGTTTTTTGTTATTTTGGTGTCATCATTTTAATAATAAAAATATTTCCTATTGTTTTAAATTGGTGTATCATTTTTATTGTGTGTTGTGTCTTACTTATTTAATTTACTGTCTTTTTAAATGCTTTACACACCTGTCTCATATGTTAAGCTTGCCTGCTCGTTGCCAGCTACCAAGGGTTGAGTAATGGAATAACTTATTGAGACCTAGATTAGACCTTATATTGTGATTGTGGTTTTATTACTAGTGGTAGGTCCCTACATGCACCTACTAATGAACCACCTACCAACATTTGAGGTTCAGCAATGAGAATTGTACTTGCTTTTAAACTGCACCATACAGTAATTAATTCAGATCTTTAAAAATCCAGTAAATTGACTTCGAACAAAAAGTAATTTTTGAGATTTTTAAAATTGGACTAAACTCTTTTTCATTTATTTTTATTTTGTCTAATTTGTTCTATCTCTGACTTACAAAGTGTGTGACCCAAAACTAGGGCTACCATGGATTTTGTTCTGGCTAGCCTATCCAAACTCACAGTAGTTGAGCTTAGGTTACAATCAATGTTCCCTCTAATTATTTTTGTTGGTGTGCGGCAATACAGTGTTTGTGAGCATTGTTTTCTAAGTGTTGTGCGCAACTGACACATGCAACAAACCACTATGCGTGCGAGTGTGCTACTTCTCTGGCAGTGACAGGCAAAATATCTGCTGCATTTGTTTTAGGAAACAGGGATAAAGTACAATTTAAATCTTTTTATTCCAACTACATTTTCAAAAAAAGCTATAGTTTGTAGAGATAGTGGTGTAGGAGATGCAAGGCTCATGAAATAAATAAACCCTTCACACGTGCTGTTAAATATCCATGGGTTAAAGCATCTGCTGTAGGAATGTGTTTTGCAAAACGCTGGTCATGCGTTGAAATACCTTAATGGGTGTTGAAATACCTTAATAGGCTGCCTCACCTTCTCATCCTTCCAAGATTCATTTGACCATTACCTATAAGGATGAAAGGACAGTGCTCCCTATCACAGTTGTACTGTTCTGTGACATTATGCTTTTTAAAATGTTGGTTTATGGCATCTGCATATTTTATCTTGGTCCACTACGATTCTAGGGTGCTACCAGACAGCGGTAGACTCTTCATGTTGATCAGCATCCAAAATGCTCCCCCTTTTAACTCAACAGGTTAATCTGGTTGATGACAGAATTGATCAACTATATCCCAGATGTAAATGCATTGTAGTTGTACTAGTTTTTGGTTCTTGACCCATCGTAGATTACTGGGCTGGCTGTGGTTCTGTACAAACAGTGGCACTGTGAAATATGACCCAAGTATAGCACCGGAGTACATGGAAAATGATGTGATTGGTCTGGCAGTCATGCTTTACATTATAGTCTGACTGTGGTGCTTTGGATATTGATGAAGTACCGGACTGACTGAGATGCGCTACATACGCATGCAATGTAGATAATTGCCATATCGTAGTCGTTCAAATACTGGACCATTATTAGCCTGGCTCTGGTACTTCACAGACTGGGAACACACAGGCCAGGCCTAGGCTATTTACAGATTAAACAAGTTATGGAAACTGTCCTCGGCATGGTGCTTCACCTTTTGGCTTAATACTGGCCTGGCTGCAGTGCTTTACATGCATGGACTCACTGGCCTGTTGATGGTGCTGTACATTCTGGTCCATTACAGAAACTGATTCGATTATGGCGATGCTTTACATACTGGGTCATTGTGAATGTAGGCAATGGTGCTTCAAACACTTAGTGAAAACTGCCTTGCTTATGGTATTTTATACATGGGTGCAATGTCAAAATTGACATGACAAAGGACAATGCGGACACTGGCATCATGGCACTAACCACAACCTGTAGGGAAATTCTTATCTGCAGTGCCCAATTCATGACAACCAGCAATCTGCAGGTACTGAATGACTGAAGCTACCCTCAGAAACAGCCATTAGCAACATTAACAGCTACTTGGGCTTGACACAGAGGTCCTCGCCAGCTCAATGAGCACCAATGGCCTGAGCATTAAAAATTGTGCTTGACTTTACATATTGGACAGAAACAATAATACGCATCTCACAACCCTATTAATGTGGTAACATCCTTGAATATTTGAGAACCACTGGTAAAATTTCTCTCGGCATAGACTATTTGAAGGTGTTTTTTTCCCAAAGAGAACCACCCTGCATATAATAGGCACTGCTTTTTCTGCAGTGCACATTTATACCTGATTGTGCATAGAGTGTTTTTTTTATTAAGTACACAGCTTCTTTATAGACACATCATTTTCGGCAGTGGGGAAGTATGCCTGCTTTGTTTTGTTGCAGCTCTTGAAATAATATATTATCTCATCACTTCCCACTCAGAACTGCCTGAAGTCCATTGTTTTTTAAACCATATGTTTAGAAAATTGTGTTATAAAATTCATCATATTTTCCTACTGTTTTTTGTTCCCAAACTTCCTAAAGAAGAGGCTCTTTATCTCTATTCCTTGGAGAATGTCAGTCTCACTCATTATGTTGACTTGGTAACATCCAGGGCCGGTATCAAAGAATATTTCTAAGGCTGCTTTGAATTTCCAATCCAGCAGTGGGTACATTAAATAGTAATGATGCACTAAGTGACATTAAAAGTATTAGTTACCAAACATGAACTTAAAAACATTCTCAAAGTCCTCTATGCAATTATGATGATGCCAATAGTAAACAAGAAGACAGGTCAGTCCGTCATTCACAATCTGTAAAAACAAAAACATTTTTTTTTATATATATGGAGAAATGTTCTTTTTATATTAAACCATACAAGTGAGGTGTTTATATATCATGCATAATGACCTGAAATTACTTAAAGGTGTCCTCAGATTTGGCTATCAAGAAAAATGGGGATCTGGAAAGCAAAGAAATTTGCCTAAGATTAAAGGTCAAACAGGGAAGTTGGGATTTGGACTCATGTTTTCTTTTCAGACATTGCACTAATCAGCTTTTGCCTGAATATCTTTTTTTTGCTCTTCATTTTGACATGAAAGAAAAGCTTGTTTGTCATTTTTTTTCCAGGAAATAATTTAGTATGTGTTTAGTACCTCACATGTTAAATTAACTTGACATAAGAAGTCTTTCCAAAGAACAAAGTTAATTACAATGGGGAGTAGACAATGGGGCATATTCACAAGGATCTATCGCCGAGTTAACGGCACTTCATCACAGCCAAAGTTGCGATAAACTTATCGCCCCAATCACAAGCTGGTATTAACAGACCACAGCACCAGTATACCCGCGATAGCAGCCGCAAAAAACATCACTACAGATGACCCCCGAAACTATCGCTAATGAGATGTAGAGTAAGCATTCCCGTGCGAAAAGCCGCGACAACACCATACCTCAACATTCTCAATGTCCAGCCAGATCAACGATAAGAACACAAAACCGGCAATAAGGCGCGTTAGCACCCGGAAACTAACACCTGCTCAGTACCTGGTGCAAAGCCGGATGACAGCCTGCACCACAAAATGGAGCCCAGCCCACAGCCACATCGGAAGGGCAACAGATGCCATCGAGCCACTTGTCATGGGGCCTGGACACCCGAGAGGGCCACAACACCCACCAGCACCAACCCAGGACTCCAACACCCACCTGGAACCCCCCCACTGACCACCACAGATGCAGCGGAGACAAAGACAGCGGACCCCCAAGAAACGCACCAGCTTCACAGACCCAACACCTGACAATGTCATTACCCACTACAGGCTTAAAAGGATGACCATCGTACGCATCCTGACCAACATCCCCCAACAGGCCGACGGCACCAACACAGAGGACAACCAACATCCTACCCCACACAAAGCTGCTGGCTGTGCTCCACCTGTTGGCCCCTGGTACCCCCAACTAACACCTGCCAGAGTTGGAGGAGTCACAGCCAGCCACATCCAAATGCCTCTCACCTGTCCTGGACATCATCATCAGCCTGATACCCCGGTCCCTATACATCCAACACAATGCGCAGGATCCGCTGGAGACCAAGCAAGGAACATACACCATAGCTGGATGCACGCATGTGTTGGGGGCAATCCACAGCACACATATCCTACCTGTGCCTCCTGGTGACAGAGCACACAATCACCACAACAGAAAGCACACGTCTCACATCAATGTGCAGGCAAAATCCGAACACCGTGGAACCTCCACCAATGTTGCCTCCAAATACCCAGCCAGTGTGCATGATTCCTTCATCCTCCAACAGTCCATCAGCAACCAGCGTTCCCAGGATGGCACCAAGGGAAATGCACAGCCCCTTGGCAAGTTCCAAATGAACACCCCACTCACCTCAACTCCACAACCATGCAACTCACAACTCTGGCAATGCACACGTCACAAAATCAAAACCAACATGCAAAACAACATGCCCACCCACCAGACATGACAGAACAACTCACAATAGTTACCTGGGCAAGCCGTGAACATGAGCCATCAATGGCATGGCACCTCAGCCACACACTAGCAGAATGTGGGGAGAGGGTGCAACCAGGCATGTGTGTAGGATGCAGAAGTACCATGATTGGGAAAGTACACAATGCCAAGAGCGGCGGAGATGTGCTGGACAGACCACAGTATGCAGAACACACCCATATCCATGGCGACATACACCTCTGGTGTATGGAGTGTAGTGGACAGTGGATGCAACCATGTCACCCCAGCCAGTGGGGGAGTTTGTGGAAATGTTGCCTGTTACGTCCCCCCCATAAGCATGAGCGGAGTGGGATGGCCCGGCGGCGTACGCCAGGCCAGCGTAGGGGTGTGAATAAAAAGCACGTAGCCCTGGGCGTGGTCCACTTCTGGAAAGTCCAATGTCTCTGCCAGGGCAGCACTTCTCACCACACCACGAGGCTGACGCCGTGCTCGTGAGCAGAGTTGCCTGCGATCCTGTGCGCCTGCCGTACCCCAGACCGCTGGACCCCGAACCCGTCAGGCCCGCCCCTGTGCAGCCAGGCCACACTGATCACCTTCCGACACCGGCGTGTGTCAAGGAGGGCCCACCATGTGCTTGCGCAAGCTCCAAGCCGGAGGCCAGCAACCTTGGCTGCCTCCTCAGACCATCACGGCCTCCACGACACATGCCCGCTTTAGTCCATTCTTGTTGACGTACTCTACTGCAGACTTGGCCTATACCACGTCAAGTAGGTCACACATTTGGAACTGAGTCTTGATTGCACCATGGCAGTGAACATTATTTAAGGCAGAGTTCATGTCACTATGCTCCCTTCGATGTGGTGCCACCAAGTCTGTGCATAGCATTACAACCACACATGTCTGTGGGCATACGCAGACTACTGCCCTCGGCCTATGCTGCGCATGACTAGGTCACAGAATTGGAACTGAACATCGATTATTCAAAGGCAGAATACATATCATCGCACGCAATGAGAGGCGTAAGAGGATGACACGTTGTCAGGAATCAGACTCATGTGGTGTCAGCAGTGCACCATATATGGCAAAAACCAAAGAGACAGCGGATTCTTGTGAAGCCGCAAGTGGTGAACTTATATCGAGACTTATAATGTTCTATGTGCAGTTGGACCTTTCAAGATGGCCGCGGCTCTTGCCGTCAGTTGCTGTACATCTTTGACTTGACGGTTGGGCGCGTGGCAAACTGCGCACTTCAATCGAGATATCCTGAGAGAAGCTAGTGATTTCCGTGAGCTCCAGAATCCTGAGGAGAACTGCCCTAGAACTTGAAGAGAGATATTTTCGGAATAATCCACAGAACCGAATCAACCGCTAGGGGTCGAGTAGTCAAGTTAAGCGGTTTTCGGTTACCCAAGTTTCAGTCAAGAAAGTTGCGGAGAATTCAACTGGCTGGAATATTCGTTTGTTCATCTGAGAAGGAAGCTGTTTTCCGGAGTGGCTGAGTATCCGATTTCTCCGTGAACTAATAGAAGCCAAGACTGAGCCAGCGACTAAAGTCAGTGAGTGCGCATCTGCGCCGAACCTCCAGTTTCCTCTCCTCCCTTTGGCGACCTTTCCTTTTCCTTTCCTCCCTATTTTACCTTTCCCTGTACCTTTTTGCGCGCATCTTTTGCAAAGGAAGTTGTTGAAACTACCTAGACTTTCTACACTACAGAATCTGCAAGAAAGAGAGAGCATTCCGTTAAGTCATTATTTATGTACATATCAAATTCTTTGTAAGAAGATGGAACTTATTTCTCAAGCCTGCAGATGTGCAAGTCAGTAATAATTAAAAGGTTACAAAGAATATCACTATATAGAAGAGTAGCAAGCCTGTAGGAGTAAAAGGTAGGAGCAGAGGAATACAAAAGTCATTAGGAAGATTAGGAGAGTAGGATGTTCTTGTAATCCCCTTTTCACCTCTGTGCATTAGGTGTACCTCGTTAAGACGTGCCAGTGAAGAACCACACACTACAGAAGACTCAGCAGAGAAGGCAAAATCACCACCTAGAGGTCATACACCATCCTGAGGCAGTCTCTTCTCTTCTCTTCCACTTCCCCTTTCCCCCGTGCTAGTGCCGTTACCCTTGCTTGGTGGCTGCACTGATGCAGGGGCATTGGGAGTAATCGTCACTTCTGCTTCTGTGGAACTTGAGGTACATTCTGATAGATTGAAGTGCCCACGAAGTAATTTCCACCCAAGCAGAATGGCGGAAGGTTTTAGTTTAAAATCCTTAGGGGAAATGTTAGAGGCCATTCAAAGGGATTTAGGAGCGGTAAGGGAGGAAACGGTTTTGCTAACTCGGAGAGTCGATGGGTTAGTATCGGGAGCCACTCCTGTAGCTCAGACCTCTTCCCCCAATTTGTCTTCAGAGTCCAACCCTAGGACTGTTGCACAAGTGGTCCATTCTGTTTCCCCACTAATTCCATTAGCTTCTCCTGAAAGGTATTCTGGGGATGCACAGAAAGCGCAATTATTCTTGACACAATGTTCCCTCCATTTCATGTGCCGACCAGCGTTATTCCCTGACGCACAATCCAAGGTTGCGTTTATTCTCTCTTATCTGAGTGGGGATGCGGCTAACTGGGCAATGCCATTGGTGTCCAAAGACTCCCCATTTTTGTATGACCTGGAGCGTTTTAAGGCCGAATTTTTGAGGATTTTTGACAGAAGAAAGATCTCTCAAGTCACGGACAATGAACTTTTAGAACTTCGTCAAGGAAGTAAGGATTTGGTAACTTATTTAACCCAGTTTAATAAGTTGATTGTGGAAACGGAGTGGCCAGAAGAGAAAAGAGCGGCTCTCTTCTACAGAGGGTTGCGAGAAGAAATCAAAGACACATTAGCTCAAATTCCTAACCGTCCTACTGAATTATCAGCTTTAGTGGATCTGGCTTTAGAAATCGATTTTCGTTGGACAGAACGGAAAGGTGAAAGAAGAAAAGAATTTCGTTTCCAACCTCCTAGATTTGATCGAAGTCGACAAGAGACCAATAAGACGTCTCCTTCGGATGTGGAACCAATGCAAATTGGAATGGTAAGAGGCCCTTTGAGTAAAGAAGAGAAGGAACAACGAAGACAGAAAAGACTGTGTATGTATTGTGGAACTTCAGGACACTTTGTAAAAGAGTGTCCAAAAAGGCCTAAAACTTTGGTGAAGGGAAACGAGCAACACCATCAGTAGAGGGGAGCACACTGGTGGTGTCAGAAGAAAAGATGGCTCCGAATTCCCATTATGTGATGAACACTTTACAAACCATGACACCTCATTTGATTTTGCATATGACTATTCAGTTTCGGGAGCAAGAAATTTCTGGGGTTGCCATTATGCTAGATTCTGGAGCCACAGGAAACTTCTGCGACATAAAATATGCACGAAGAATGGGTATAAAAGGCATCAGTAAAGAGAGAAGTGAATTGGTTCGGGCAGTAGATGGAACTAATCTCTCCTCTGGGCCCATCACTCAGCACACTGAACCTTTGAAGTTGATTCAAGCAGATGGCCATAGTGAAACTATTCAATTTAATCTTATTGATGCACCTCAATTTCAGATGATCTTGGGGCTTCCATGGCTCACTATCCATAATCCTACTATAGACTGGGAAAACCGAACAGTATTCATGAATTCCCAATATTGTCTAGAACATTGTTACCATGACTCTGAGGAAGATACCGAACCCTCACAAGCAACCTTGTTATCGGGCGGAGGAGAATCAATTTGTGTCATCAGTACTACAGAAATTCCCCCTGAGTATCAAGAGTTTAAAGAAGTCTTTTGTGAAAAAGATGCAGAAAAATTACCTCCACATCGTCCATACGATTGTACCATCGAATTGGAACCGGGAGCGGTTCTGCCTTGTTCAAGGATCTACGCCCTAACTGAAGGTGAAAATCGCTACCTCAAAGAGTATTTGGATCGATATTTGGCTAACGGATTTATTAGGCCTTCACAGTCCCCAGTATCCTCTCCTTTATTCTTCATCCCCAAGAAGGAAGGATCTCTTAGGACTTGCATTGATTATCGTGCTCTCAACCGAGTGACCATCAAGAATCGATACCCGTTACCCTTGATTTCCGTCCTTCTTGATCAAGTAAAGGAAGCTCAAATTTTCACGAAATTAGATTTAAGAGGGGCATACCATCTTATTCGTGTCAAAGAAGGCCATGAGTGGAAAACGGCATTTCGAACTAAATATGGGCTATTTGAATATCAAGTTATGCCGTTTGGCCTTTGTAATGCCCCAGCCGCTTTTCAACATTTTATTAATGATATCATGGGAGATTTGATTGACAAGATCGCAATTGTATATTTGGATGATATTTTGATTTTCTCCAAGATTCCACAAGAACATGCTACCCACGTAAGGAGGGTTTTGGAAAGGCTGCGTCTGCATCAATTGTATGTGAAACTGGAAAAATGTGCTTTCAGTGTGCAAACAGTAGAGTTTCTCGGATTTGTCCTTTCCTCAGCAGGAGTGACCATGGATCCAAAGAAGATTCACTCAGTTATAAATTGGCCCTCTCCAGGAAACGTTAAGGAGATACAGCGATTCTTGGGATTTGCTAATTTTTATCGTCGCTTCATTCAAGGATTCTCACAGAGAATTATTCCTATCACCAAACTCTTGAAGAAAGGCCAGAAATTTCATTGGACTGAGGAGGCTGAGATGGCTTTTGAGTTTCTCAAGAAGAGCTTTACTACTGCTCCCATTTTGCTACATGCCGACCCGACAGAACCCTTCTTTGTGGAAGCGGATGCTTCAGATTTAGCCATTGGAGGAGTGCTGTCTCAGCGTCACAAGACAACGGGACAGCTTCATCCAGTGGCTTTTCGTTCTAGAAAGCTTACGCCTGCCGAAGTCAATTATACAATTGCTGAGAAGGAATTGTTGGCGGTGAAAGATGCGTTTGAAGAGTGGCGACACTATTTGCTGGGAGCTCGTCATACTGTTACAGTTTATTCTGATCACAAGAATTTACAATTTTTGAAATCTGCTAGAACTTTGACCCCTCGTCTCTTAAGATGGTCTATCTATTTTGCAGACTTCGATTTTGTGATTACCTACCGCCCAGGAAATAAGAACGGAAAGGCAGATGCATTGTCCCGAATTCAGACAGAAGCTCAAGAGCCTCCAATGACTCAAAAGACTATCATCCCAGAAACCAAGATCATCTGTACACTTGATTTGGTTGATTTCAAAGAAGAAGTAAAGAAAAGGTTGTCTCCAGAAGAGATACAGAATTGGGTTCAACAGGATTCTGTACGAGAAATCTTCGAACAGTTACCCTACGTTCAAGGTGCCCTGTATTTACCCACTGCAGAACTTCAGCACAAAGCAATGCAAGCATGCCATGATCAACCTTTGGCTGGACATAAAGGTATTCAAAAGACTCTCGAGCTCATTCAACGATATTTTTGGTGGCCAGAGATTCGGTCCAGTGTCATACAATATGTGGGAACCTGTCCAACCTGTGCCCAAGGAAAAGCCATGAGACAAGCCCCATCAGGCCTTTTGCATCCCTTGCCCACCCCTTCCCAACCTTGGCACACAGTCACCATGGATCTCATAGTGGATCTGCCTCCGAGTAATGGGTATAACACTGTGTTAGTTTTTGTTGACACCTTCACTAAGATGAGCCATTTCATACCTTTAAAAGGGGTTCCTACTGCGAGGGAGTTAGCCAAACTTTTCAGTGAGCACATTGTTAAGATACATGGAGTCCCAAAAATCCTGATTTCAGATAGAGGGTCTCAGTTTGTATCCCATTTTTGGAGAGCCTTCATGCAAGGGTTGGGAGTAGAGACAAGATTTTCCACCAGTTATCATCCTGAAACAGACGGGCAGACCGAAAGAGTCAACCAAGAGTTGGAACAATATCTGAGAATGTTCCTTCTGGATCAGGAGGGTGAATGGTCTGATTTTTTATGGATGGCAGAGTTTGCATGTAATAATGCAAAAAACGTGTCTACTGGGTTCTCTCCTTTCTTCCTAAATTATGGTAGACATCCAAACCCTTTCTTGGGACAGGGAGATATGGGGGTTCCAGCAGTAAGAGATCTCATGCAAAATCTTGTTAACACTCGCAAATCGGCAGAATCCAATTTAGTCAAGGCTAAAGCGAGTTATAAGAAACAGGCAGACAAACATAGAAAAATGGCTCCAGATTACAGGGTGGGTGATTTGGTGTGGTTATCTACACGTAATCTCCATCTCAAGGGTAATCGGAAATTTCAGCCACGTTTTGTGGGACCTTACCTAATTGAAAAAGTACTAAGCCCTGTAACGGTAAAATTAAAATTGCCCTCAAATACAGGTATTCATCCAGTTTTCCATGTCTCTCTGATTAAAAGATGCACTCCAAACACGAGAATAGTGAAGCCTCTAGCGCCCCTAGTGATTAATGGACATCCTGAATATGAGGTCAAGGATATATTAGATTCCAAAAGAACTAGAGTTGGGCTTTACTACTTAGTAGACTGGAAAGGCTATGGACCTGAAGATCGCTCCTGGGAGGTAGCTAAGAATATTCATGCTCCTCGACTTTTAAAAAGATTTCACATTCGATACCCCTTCAAACCTGGGCCGATGAATCGGCCTTTGAGAGGGGGTACTGTCAGGAATCAGACTCATGTGGTGTCAGCAGTGCACCATATATGGCAAAAACCAAAGAGACAGCGGATTCTTGTGAAGCCGCAAGTGGTGAACTTATATCGAGACTTATAATGTTCTATGTGCAGTTGGACCTTTCAAGATGGCCGCGGCTCTTGCCGTCAGTTGCTGTACATCTTTGACTTGACGGTTGGGCGCGCGGCAAACTGCGCACTTCAATCGAGATATCCTGAGAGAAGCTAGTGATTTCCGTGAGCTCCAGAATCCTGAGGAGAACTGCCCTAGAACTTGAAGAGAGATATTTTCGGAATAATCCACAGAACCGAATCAACCGCTAGAGGTCGAGTAGTCAAGTTAAGCGGTTTTCGGTTACCCAAGTTTCAGTCAAGAAAGTTGCGGAGAATTCAACTGGCTGGAATATTCGTTTGTTCATCTGAGAAGGAAGCTGTTTTCCGGAGTGGCTGAGTATCCGATTTCTCCGTGAACTAATAGAAGCCAAGACTGAGCCAGCGACTAAAGTCAGTGAGTGCGCATCTGCGCCGAACCTCCAGTTTCCTCTCCTCCCTTTGGCGACCTTTCCTTTTCCTTTCCTCCCTATTTTACCTTTCCCTGTACCTTTTTGCGCGCATCTTTTGCAAAGGAAGTTGTTGAAACTACCTAGACTTTCTACACTACAGAATCTGCAAGAAAGAGAGAGCATTCCGTTAAGTCATTATTTATGTACATATCAAATTCTTTGTAAGAAGATGGAACTTATTTCTCAAGCCTGCAGATGTGCAAGTCAGTAATAATTAAAAGGTTACAAAGAATATCACTATATAGAAGAGTAGCAAGCCTGTAGGAGTAAAAGGTAGGAGCAGAGGAATACAAAAGTCATTAGGAAGATTAGGAGAGTAGGATGTTCTTGTAATCCCCTTTTCACCTCTGTGCATTAGGTGTACCTCGTTAAGACGTGCCAGTGAAGAACCACACACTACAGAAGACTCAGCAGAGAAGGCAAAATCACCACCTAGAGGTCATACACCATCCTGAGGCAGTCTCTTCTCTTCTCTTCCACTTCCCCTTTCCCACGTGCTAGTGCCGTTACCCTTGCTTGGTGGCTGCACTGATGCAGGGGCATTGGGAGTAATCGTCACTTCTGCTTCTGTGGAACTTGAGGTACATTCTGATACACGTTGCAGTCCGGAGGGAATAGGATCATTGTTACGGAGGTGATCAAAAACTACCAACAACTGCCCTGGTGTCACTAACTCTGTGCATCGCGAGCCAACAACAGGTGGGTGTGGGCCACTGCTGACCGCTGCCTCCAGCCTACACTGAGGTCCAGTAGGTCACAGAGTCTTGATTTAGCGATGGCGGAGTTCATATCAGTGTACCGGCATCCTCGCAGGCTGCATCCACTCTCAGCACCGTTGCCACTAAGTCTGTTCCCCGACATTCATGGAAACTCTCTGGTCGTACATTGGAGGCATCTGAGTCTATGGACTAGGGGCTAGTTTACATCCTTATGAAGCTGATACCAAATTGGTGGTGAAAACGAGGCAAGCCAGCGTTTTCAGGCATCAGTCAAATACCCACATTGGAAAAGGCAACATGCTTCTACCAGGAGATTGTTAATCAGCTGCGTAAAGAACTTACAAATGGCAAATGAGGCGGCCAGAGGATTAGATGTGACAATCCTGGGTCAGCGCTGTAGTGTTTCTCCAGCACGCGAGAGCCAGGAAAAAACAAATGCGCTTGTTTCAGTGAAGAACGGCCCACTTCAACTGTAACGCGAGACGTGTAGCATCTCAACGTCAAGTCTGCCATCTGAGAGAAAGTTTGTGAGGCGAATTGGAAAGCGTCTCAATGTCGAGTCTGCCATCTGAGAGAAATTTAGTGAGGCGTATTGGAAAGTGTCTCGATTTAGAAGCCGGCTGAGTTAATACTACTCATTTCAGCCAGACTAGTGTAAGCGGTCAAATTAAAACGCATGCGCAACCAAGACAGTTTGTTTAAGAAATAAGGTGTCCATAATTTAGCGTTAACGCGCTTAGGAAAGATTTGCATATGTTGTTCCCTTTTAAGCGCAAATTTTCTATTTTTGACAAGAGTGTTTGGTAACTCTTATTTTGCATTAAGGTGCCTCGCAAGAAGAAGCCCTCATTATGTGAAGAGGAATTTGCCTGGTAAGCTTGTATCTTGCGGATTCCAGCAGGAAGATAAGGTACCGTTATTTGTGCGTCACAAGGATTAGTCATTATTCAGTGGACTCTGTAGAAGGAAGAGGAGGTACCATAAATTTTGATGTCGCAAGAATAAAATTAAAAGACATTCATGCAAAGTCATTTTAACCTGCAAAGACTGAATAGAGAAATTCCATAAGAATACAACTAAGGAATATCTCTTCAACATAGAGAGAAGCTAATGCCTTTGGACAGTGGGGTATGAAAGTGTAATGTTTAGTAATAAGTATTTAGAAGGAATTTAGTAGTATGTTTGTTGCATTATTATGTTTCTTCCCATGCAGATGCAGCATAACTAGTCCCATGCAGTGAAGCTGAGGCGCAGGAGTAGTCCAGTGAACATATCTTCCAAGGAAGTCTCTCTTTCTATTCACTTCCTCTTTTCCCCCTGCTGTTGCCTTCACCAGGATTTGTCTTGCTGGTGGGGGTGCTGGTGGCGGGGCGTTGGGACCATCGTCGGCTCCTGTGGAATTTGTTTGGTCTTCTGACACCCGCAGGGCTCTGCCACATTCACCTTCGGCATTGATGAGGACCCACTCACTGTGCGTGGACCTACCTCAGTGCACCGCAAGTCACCGCCCCGTGGCAGGGTGCCTGTGCCGGCCGCTGTGTATCTGGGGCCACTAACTCTGTGCTAGTCAGGTCCGGGACCCCTTCTTCTGTGATACTGGATGGCCTCTGAGGCGATGGCCTTAGGGTCATCAACGCCATGTGTCTGTGGCCCTGCACTGTCCACTGCCACCGGCCTCAACTGCGGTCCACCAGGGCTCACACATCAAATTGAGTCCTGACCGGCCCGGATGTCGCATCACCGCAGGAGGCAGACGCCACCACCGCCAGGACCACCTCCAACCACCACCTGCCAGAGTCAAAATGGTGGTCCTGACAGACTTATGGAGTTGCTCACACCTGTCGTGGATGCCATCATCAGACTGATACCCTGCTCGGCACTCCAGGTGCCACTGTCTCAGTGCAAAGCAAGCCATCGTCCATTACTGATTGAGTTTTGTGCTGTGGAGAGGTTGCGCAGCAATGTCACCTCAAGCAGTGTGGGAGACCTGGGACGTTGATGAGGAAGATGATGCAGGTCTAGCACACCCCACTGCATCTGCATCAGGAATATCTCAAAGGGACACAATCCGAGACTTTTTACTCACATGGGCGCGCTCAGCTGTAGTGCCCCAACCTCAGTGCACTGCAACTCACGGACACTTCTGTTTGCATGTTGGGTGTCCTCTGGACTTTCTCCGGCTCCCTCCATGTTGCTCAGCAGTTGACTCTGTTATGCAGGTGTTTTCAATTTCCGTTGAACTGGTGTCCACCGTTCGAGTTGTTGCCAGCACCAAACACTCCAAGCGGGCTGGCTTACACTCACCCCGCACACATCCAGCACAGGCATCACTGTACATGTGGCCCTGCCAATAAAGGGGCCGGACGTACGTGGCCGTAGCCAGTTCAGCATAATATCTGCGTGTGTCCCTGTGGTCTTGTTGTATGCATGAGGGCCCTGGGCCCTACGTCATTACATTGTGCTGTGTACAGCAGATGCAGACATGTTACCGCGGGCAGCGGGTTAGAGCTTGGACATGTAGCTTTGTCGTCACCCACTCAATTCGTAAGGGGAGTGGCCTGGGCCATCGTAAGCAGAGCCAATGTGGGTGTGTGACTGCTATTTGCGTACCCCTGGGCCTGGTTCTGTACTGTGAATGTGCATCTGCATGTGTCTCTATGGCAGTGTGGGTCTCCTTTGTGGGGTGTAGGTGGTCCCTGAAGGATAATAGACACCAACGTATGTGATCTGGTTCACCTTGTATGGGTTCGGACCCCACCCACACGTGTTCGGCCACCTCCTGCTGACACATGGCATTGGGGTGCCATGTGTGGGTGGGTGAAGTGTCGTGAGCCAGCTGTGCTTGCTGGTGCTTCCTGCTGTGTGGTCTGTTGCAGGCTCTGTGTTCTCCTCTAAGTAGCTTGGCTGCCCGGGTCCTGGCAGTGGGTTGTGTGGGATGTCCATGGGCTGTTGTAGGGCGTCAGTGTTGAAGGTGTGGTGGTCTTCTCCGCCATCACAGATGTGTTATCTTTTGTGCTATGCTGGAGGTGTTGTGTGCCCCTCTGCAATGTGAAGGGGAGATGCATGTTGACATGTATGTTGGCGCACTGTTCTGGTTTACATGCAGATTGTATGACAATGTACACTGTGAATGTTATGGAGGTGTTGAATACTGCTGCGGGACAGTGTACATTTAGACTACTTGACGGATGTGAGGTCGTACGCGTACATTTTCATTCCACAGTTTCCTGCTCTGTCAGATGTAGTAGGCATGTTTCGGTGCATGTGTGCAGCCAGTTGTGTCCTCTGTTCTGCAATGTCGGCTTTGCACATTGTACCACGTTGTCGTCAATGTGGGTGTGCTGTTCTTGCTATGTGTGTCTGCTGCAGTGTGCCAAGGGGTTCAGGGACATGATCCTGGGTAATTGTGGGTGTGCAGTGTCTACACCTCGTTGTGCATATGTGCTATTGTGCCCATCTCCCCCCGTCCCCGAGTCCCTGGTAATTACTCACCCTGTTGATGTTGTGTCAGGTCTCTCGAGCTGTGTCCGTACTCCCTACTCCTTGCACCGTCTCCACACTGATGACTGTGGCCTCGGTTTCCTCCAGCTCCTCCTGTGGCGCAGGAATGCCACCTCTTGTCACCATTGCAGCCTTCCTGTTGGCAGCGGGCTTGTGCCTGGTTTAGGTTGTCACATCATGCCAGCGCCTCTTGGCTTCCGCAATTGGCTTCCTCGGCACTCCGACTGCATTCCAGGTGGTCTACTTGTGGGTCAGTTGATGGTAGTGGTCTGTCACCTCCGTGACGCTGATCTGGTTTTGCTGAGGACTGCACCCTGTCTTCCTCTCCCTCTTCTCCTCTGCTGTCCCACTCCCCGTTGTTCCTTGTTGGTGGTCTGTGGGGGTTGTGGGGTTCGCGTTGGCCTCTGCACTCGGTCAGGATGCATCCACGTTGCTACGTACTTTGTCTTGTTTCTGGTGTGTTGTTTCTGTGGTTTTTATGGTGCATTTTCCCACCAGACACGTGGGATTTGCAGGCCTGTGGCTGGTTTTGCTACTTTTTGTACCGCGATTGGCCTCATCACCTGATTTTTTGCATTCGCGTTTCGCATTTTGGCAGCATGGGGTTGATTTTAACGCTGACATTTGACACGTTATCTGGTGACTATCGCATGCTACCGCCGCATTGTGAATACTTGGTTGGCATGGTGTAATGTTCTCGCGATAGGCTGCGATGTTGAGAGTTGCGTTAAGCTACACTTGCAGTAGTTATCACACATTCTTGTGAATATACCTCTATGTTTTGTATTGAAATCACCCAGTTTTAAACAGACTGAAAAAAGAAGTGGTTTGGCACCTGAAAGTGTACATTAGCAAAACAACAACATGCAAAGCAATCCCACTAAGCCTGTGTTCTAGGAAAAAGCACAAGTTTGTTACAGGGCTTGACACATCTTATTAATTTAAAAGACCAACATAAGATAAATTATGAAAATCACTCCACTGTGTGGGCTGATTGAAAAGAGTGAGGGGCAGTAAAGCAGTGTGACTGAACAGTGTAAACACTGCTTGAAAACTGAGCATTTTCCAAGAAGCAAGACCTTTCGTAGATGCTGCAGATGCCGGATACCTTGTTTGAGATGTGTGCTCAAGCTCCACTTAGCACAGCATGATTGCCCTTTTGTTATGTGTGCTCCAGATGGGCCTCCTGACCTGAGAGAAAATGTCTACTGCGCGGCTGCCCAGCCACACAGCTTGAAGGGAACTGTGGTTACAATGCAGGTCCAGGGGGCCAACTAATGCTTATAAGATTAGGAAGGCAGAACGGATTAGGTTCTTAAGGCATGGGACTGCTTCAGAGAATGAGGGGGATGAGGACAATGACCCCTCCAACAACCTCCAGGTGGAGGATGATGACAAGATGCCCATAACTTCCAGTACCAGGCTCATACTTCCAGCTAGGGGAGGGATGGGAGGCTCCCCCACAGAGGAACCAGAGCTGACCCTTACATAGAGACAGCTTGGGGCTTCAATAGCTATAGAGAAGGAGAAGCTGGAACTGGCCAAGAAGAAGTGGGCAAGGGAGGAAGAGTGAAGGAATGGTGGCAGTGAAAATGAGGACGATGCTGAGATGTCCAGGGGTGGTTAATTTGATAAATGGCTAACTGCATTTGAAAGGGCCCTTAAAATGAGAATGGTCCACTCTAAATATTGAGTCCTGTGGGAGTTGATCCCAGTAGCTGGGAGAGAAAAGCTTCAGACCCTAGCAGGGGATGAGGTAGAATCCTACCCCACATGAGGAAATGTCGAGTCAGGAAATTTGGTCTGACCCCAGAGCAGTACAAGATGAAGTTCAGGGACATACAGAAAATAAACACACAGTCCTAGGTGGACTTTGTAGATATCTCAGTGAAGGCACCAGAGGGCTGGATTCAAGGTAACTAAATGAGTACGCATGAGGGGCTGCACAGTGTAATCCTTAAAGAGCACATCCTGACTCATTGTGTCCAATAGATAATACACCAGTATTTAGTGGACTCTAAGCTGTCTGGTCCCAGGGAACTGGAGGAGACAGCTGGTGAGTGGATGAGAACCCGGGTTTCCAATCAACACCAGGGGTTGATCAGAAGAAAGATAGACATGTCTCCTCCTAGGGGAAAGCCCTGGGAAAAGATGATAAAAAATCAAAAGAGTCCTCACAAGACCCACACAAACCTGCGCAGGGGGCGACGGACCTCGATCCAATCCACGTTCAAGGGGAGGGGGTATCAGGGGGAGTCCTTTAAGCCTGAAAAGGCAGGAACGTTCCTTAATCTTTTGAATGCAGGGAAGTGTTATGATTGTCGTCAGTCAGAGCACAAGAGAGGACAGGCTGTCTGCACAATGTGCCCCCGCACTGGCAGGCAGTCCCAGGGGATTTTCAGTGTAGATGTGGCGGTGGATATTGTTCCACAGATGTGGAAGGGGTTAACAAACTCAATCTTAGTGTCCTTAGGTGGGGTGGAAATTACAACCCTGGCTGCCTTGCCTTCCAGCATGGAGAGGTAGAGGCAGAGGTCTAACATCAATTGAACTGAGGTTGAGACTCTGAGAGATACAGGAGCAAGTGTGACCATGGTAAAAGAGAAACTGGTTTCTCCAGAGCAGATCATACCTGGTGTACATCACCAAGTAACCTATCCAGACAGCAGAGCCAAACTCCATCCCATGGCAATGATGAATTTGGAATAGGGAGGTGTAACAGGCTCTAAGAAGGTAGTTGTATATCCTACACTCTCAGTAAAGTGTCTACTGGGAAATGATCTTGAAGGGTCTCACTGGTCAGGGGTGGAGAAAATGGTCCTTACGAGGAAGCTGGATCTCCCTGAATGGGTATATGCTGTGACCAGGTTACAGGCTGCCCAGAAGTGAAATGCTGGACACTTGGATCCTGGAACAATGCACCAAGAATCCAATGACAAGAGAAAGGGCACTGGGTCTGGTAGGCCAGCCCAGAGAACTCAAGTGGTGCAGGAGGAATCTGACACTGAGGGAGAGGATCGGACATCTGAGGTAGGGATTCCACCCTTGCAAGATCTGTCTGACTTGGAAGAATTGACAGGAGCTGGTGGACCCACCAGAGAGGAGTTTTGTCAGGGACAGAGACATTGTTCCACTCTTGTGAGCCTGAGTCAGGCCTCCTCTAGGCAGGAGGAGGATGTTGTCAGTGGATTCCACAAAGTCTACTGGGATGAGGGAGTCCTATATACCAAGGGCAGAGACCTCAAAGAGACAGCCACCACGAGGTTGGTGGTCCCCAAAAGTATGAAGTAGCTAAGATGCTGAAATGTAGGGTAATTGAGCCCTCTGACAGTCCATGGGCTAGTCCAGTGGTGCTGGTACCCAAACTTAATCTCCAAGTGGGAGAGAAGGAGTTAAGGTTCTGTGTGGACTGCCGAGGGTTGAATGCAGTCACTAAGCTTGATGCGCACCCTATACTTAGAGCTGATTAGATCATTACTATGTTTGGGGCTGGAAATTACCTGAATACATTTGTCATGACCTCAGGCTACTGGCAGATTGCACTCGGTGTAGAAGCAAAGGAGAGGTCAGCATTCTCCACACCAGTGTCATGAAAATCAACCTCATGAAGCACTATCAAACTAGCCTCCCTTAAGATTGTACGGCAATGCCAGGAGAAAGCGTAACCAGGGAATTAATATTAACCCCGGAATGATGCCTTCTGAAAAAACCCGGCCCTGTCCCGTGCAACCAGCCCAACCGTGTATTTAAAGTGAATTTTACACGTGTGTAATTACATTTTGTCATTATGAATCTCATTATACCTCTTGTCAATTCCAAAGTGACCTACCATTGAGGGAACAACAATTGTGTTTGGTACTGTATTGACATTCAGTGATTTATACCAGATGATTTACAAACTGTAATTGAGGCGTTTTTGAGGCATTTGAGGTTGAGTAGCGAACAGAGAGAAAAAGTGCATGCAGACTCGAGCTGGTTGTGCTGCTCACGTCTATTTTGCAAACCAATGCTGAAGGCCCTAGGCAACGCTGCGTTACACTCTGCATGCGGTCGGCATGGCAGCCATCTTGGGTGTGCATTCCTATTTAAAGCCACATCCGACTTCTGGAAGGTGCTTAGCCATCAAGGAGTTGGTTTCTAGTGACGCGGTTACCTAAAACTGCCTCTGCGGTCCTGCGTTCGGCTTCCAGACTTCAGAGTCCAGCGTATCATCGATCCTGGGGACAAAAGAGAGAAAGCTAAGTGAATACTTACGTTTTATGGCGCCCTACGCAAGAAAGGCTACTTTTTGAAAACTAGATAGTTTTCTCAAAGGAAGAACAAGTAATAATTTTGGGATCCTTTTCTTGAACAGTACGTTGTGAGAAAAGATCAAAGAACTACTTTGTGCCTTTTAGAAATAACAATTTACGCATTCACAGAAGAAACAAAGAACTGTTTTAAGTTTTTGAAAAAGACAGCAGATTTGCGGATTTTTGCAAAGGATATCATAGTATTTATGCACAAGAAGATTAGATCCAGTATTTTAGGGATCATGTTTCATTTCGTTTTTTAACACCTAGTGATGGACACAGAATTGGATTTGAAGATTTCTAATCACAGAAGAGGCTTAGTTCAGTAAACTACGCTGAATAACACCACAGCACTTCTCCATCCATCACATCCAATACACAAGAATACCAGGACCCTGTGTCTGACAACTTTGACTCACAGACAGGAAAGGTTAATAACAAAGGGAACTTTTTTGAGTGTGCAAAGTGAGGTACTAATTCACAAGCATAAAAACATACAAAAAGTGAGTTCTTGTTGCCTCGCAGGTCGACAACCAAGACTCCACAAGCGTCCAGTATCCGGCCCTCTTTGAATCCTACTGCATATGCCTTGTGTTTTGCAGTATCCACTGGTTATAAGGTAGGGTACTGGGAAGTTGGTCCATAACGTCTCTGCGAAACTCAACCTTGCAGACTTAAGGTAAGGCTGCATGGTTAGTCTGACAACCAGAGGGGCACTACCAATTCAAAGTAATGTGGTTTGGTTTAAAGAATGCCTCTGCCACCTTCTAAAGGTTGGTGAACAGGGTCCTGTCTGTGTTGGAACAGTTCAGTGCAGCTTATATGCACGATATAGCGGTGTACAGTCCCACCTGGGAGGAATGCATGGACCACCTGAAGAAAGGGCTTCAGACCCTGCAATAGGCAGGTCTTACTATTAAGGCCAGCAAGTGCCAAATAGGGCAGAGTTGAGTGGTGTACCCGGGACACCTTGTGGGTGGAGAACATGTGCAACCTCTCCAACCCAAAATTCAGACCATTCTAGATTGGGCAGCTCCTAAAAACCAGACACAGGTAAGTGTTTTTTTTTTGCCTGACTTGCTATTAAAGAAGATTTGTGAAGACCTATGGGACCATTGTGGGTCCCCTGACAGAACTCACCTCAAAGCAACAGCCCAAGAAAGCCATTTGAACTCCAGAGTGCCAGTAGGCCTTTGGCACTCTGAAAGAGGCTAAGTGTTTAGCACCAGTGTTACTGGCCACAGCCTACAGAAAGGAATTTGTGTTTCAGAAAGATGCTTCATGGTATTGGGGCAGTGCTGGCACAAGTAAATAAAGAGGGCCTAGATCAGTCAGTTGCCTTTATTTGCAGATAACTACTCCCTAGTGAACAAAGATGGGGTGCCACTGAGAGGGAAGCCTTTGCTGTAGTCTTCGCCCTGAAGAAGCTGAGATCATACCTGTTTGGTACTCACTTCCATTTTCAAACTGACTACAGAGCTCTCGGTGGCTCATGTAGATGAGGGGGGAATCCTAAACTGTTGAGGTGGTTGATTTCCCTACAGGGGAACACAGACTCTGGACTTCCCATGCCAATGCAGATCAACTTTACAGGTTTTTTGCACTCAGTTGATGAGGACTACCAAGGTATAGGTTAGTTACCCATCACCTTTCATCTGGAGGAGCGTGTGAGAACGTCTTCCTTTTGGGCCTGATCACTCCCATTGGTTGACTGATACTGGTGGTTACTGACCCTGATTGTGCTCCGGGGTCCGTTAACTAGACCCATGGCCAGTGCACTGTTTAAAATGTATGTGGCAATTAGGTAAAATTACATTTGGCTTGACAACCCACCTGTAAGTCGCTAGTATATACTACCTTTCTTTTACATATAAGACACCCCTAAGGTCTCCCGTAGGTGCCCCAGGGGCAGGGTGCCTTTTAAATATAAACAGCAACAATAGAAAAGATGTTTTATATGGCCAGGTGAGGAACAAACTGACAATTGTGTTATTTCCCCAATGTAATACAGAGGCCTCATAGGCTAACATGGGAATACTTCAAATAAGTATGACTATTGAAAGATGGGACCTAAAAATATACTTTAAAATATCAAAATTATCATTAGAATACATCCAACAACTAGCCACTGTTAGATTTATCACAGAAAATAAGCTACAGAATTTGATTTTCTGCTGAGCCACAATCCAGCCTTCCAGCAGCCCTTTTCTGATTGGCCAGCCTCTGCCAGGCTGAGCCAAACTGCCATGATGAGGTGTGGATTGGCCTGACTAGAGACAAAGGACATCCTGTGGGAGGAGAACTGCAGTTGCAGGGCAAATGGCAGGATGGGGGTGAGTAGCTAAAATGGTCTTCAAAGAGGGAATGACCTTTTAGGGCAGCACAAATTCATCCACACTTCCTGCACCCCTCAGCCAGGCAGGACCCACAGTAATCAGATTAGCAGAGGGGCTGGAAGGGGAGAGTCAGGGACCGCTTAGCCGCCCCAGTGGGATAGCTTAGTCAGATTCTGACAAACACAACAAGATGATAACGGAGTGCTGAAACATTTCAACCACTCAACCCCAGTCAAGAGATATGGGTTTAATCCATCTTTCTTTTCCTACCTATGCCACCCCAGTTTGGACCCAGCCATATGCAAATCAGTCTTGACCCTGCTTCTCATGGGAACAGTCCAGCCCGAATTGCCAGGCCAGGTCCTACCTGGACCAGAAGCAAGCATCCTGGGATCGGTTTTGGGGTATCACTACTCATCGGGCTAGCTCGACTTTGCCTTGCTTTAAGAAGTGAAGGAGTGGACTCCCTGAAGGCAACAGGTTAAAAGAACTTCACCTGCCTCAACTCCACCAAGAAGAGCCCAGCTGGAAGGCATCCAGAGGACATTTAAGGAGTTGGCCAGGTGCAGTCTGGGAAATGTAGTCCCAACAACCCAAAGACCATCTTAGAGCTTCTAGGCCTTTGGATTTGTGTTGTGGACACTCGGGAATCCCAAAAGGACCTTCTGGAAGTTCAGAGAAGATGGAAGAATTTTTTTTAAAAAGCTGCATACGGTGACAGGCCCGTCAACGAGAATCAAGTTGCCGACGTTGACCCGCAACCCAGCCTGGATTTCAGGTTCATCCCACTGAAAGCTCTGCAGCTCAAGACTTCCAGGATTTATCTGAGGCCTCATGCTGAACCAAGCCACCATCATTGACTCAAAACCCAGCCTGATGAGGAGACTTACTCAACATCGAGAGAACAAGCTGAAGAAAAACAACTAAGTGCAAATGTAAAAACTTGACCGAGGCCTCCCGCTCACTGTATCCGACCCACGCTCCATCGCAGTTGGTCTCAAACTTTGGCCTTGTCCCAGTTAAGCGCTACCAGAAGTCCCAAGTTGGGGATGTTTGTTTTTAGACACAAGACATTATTAATTCTTTAAAAATGAATATCTCCAGTTCCCTACATTGGATCTTTGTCATTTTAATGTCATTTTAATCATAACAATATTTCCTATTCTTATACAGTGGTGTTGTAATTTTATTGTGTGTTGTGTCCTACCTATTTAATGTATTGGTGCTTTTAAATGCTTTACGCACCTGTCTCCTAAGTTAAGCCTCTGTGGTTGTTGCTAGCTACCAATAGTTGAGCAATGGAATAAATTATTTTGATCTTGAATGGACCTTATATTGTGATTGTGGCCTTATTACTAGTAGTAGGTCCCTACTTACACCTTCTATTAAACCACCTTCCAACATTGAGGATTACGGGCAACAGGGCATCTATCAGCAGGTACAGCTACCATTTGGAACAGGCAGAATGGGGGACAAACATTTCCATAACCAAGTGCCCTTTGCAAATACATTTAAACCCAATGCCACATTGAAATTCTTGGGCTAGAAGTGTGAATTGAAAATACCCAACATTATGCCAGCATTTTTCTTGTCTAATCGTTGACCCTGCGCACAGGTGGCACCAGCGTGTCCCCTGACAATGCCCAGTATGAGAAGGTACCATTGGTGACTGCCATTACTGGATTGGGATAGTAAAATTAAATCATTTATGGAAAAGCTCCACAAAGCACGCCTCCTCTCCGTAGAGAAATGTCCACCAGAAACTACAGTGGAGCAATGTGTAATGAGGCATGGGTAAGGAAACGGACAGTTCAGACATTTTCAACACATCCGAGTTGGACAGATTACATTTAGTAAGCGCTCACCTCTTTTGAGTATCTCTGCCTCATGGAAATAAATACCCTCTACTAAGTCTGAAAGAGTTTCATATGCAACAATCCATGTCCCGCTAACCCCCCCACACACACACACATACACACACATACAGGACCCAACGACTTACAGAGGTGCTTGAGCACACTTGAAGAAGAAGAAAGGTTTTGTTGGAACACAATGAAAATAAAATAAACGTACACCTGTCCCATAAAAACTGTAGTAGTGAACCATATAAATTGATGTTAATGTTACTATTAATGTTTATAAAGGTTGTCCAACAAAGATTGGAAGTGAAAGAGGAAACAGTGCTGGGAGCTGTACTTTCACCTCTACAGCTGTAGTTCTTACTAAAGAAGTTAAATTCATCACGATAGCCAAATATTATTGGCAAAACATGCAAATTCTGCGACCGATCCAGGATCAGCCACATGATATACCTAATTTGACCAACGGTATGGCTAGAAAATGTCAAAGACCTGTGAAAAGGTCAAAGACCTCTGTGTGGTGGGACCTAAACTTAAACCCATGTGCACTTTGTACATTTTCTGTAATGTTGCCCATCAAAGTTTGATCACGAAAAATAAATGTTACATCAGCATAACAAATTTAGGTTTACCATGCAAACTTGATGTATGCCCTCCAAGGTTACATCAGGTAGCACACACGTACTCTTTATGTACACTCACAAAAATACAGACTCGAATCTGAAATATGTAACTTGACATTCAGAATATTTTTCAAAGTCATCCCTGCATTGGGCCTGGGATGGAACATAGAAGTCCAACAAGAAATTCGCTTTTTAAGGAGAGTGGCACTTTAACAAGAAGGCATACACCAGCCTTATCATGCAGATGGACTGTAATCTCCAGAAGTGCATCATCGCCTGTATTAATTTACCCCCAAGATCCCTTCATGACTGTATTTAGCTGCAGGGCAGCATTGTTTACCCTACGAGAAAATACTTCACATATTAAGCACATGTGGTTGTTGACATCATTGTGACACAAGACATTGGGTTCAGAGAACAAAAGACATTTCTGACTGACTGATGATTGCGACAGGTCAGTTGTACTAACGAATTGAGCATTATGGTTGTGCGCCTGTATTGTGGTGTATAATACATAGAAAGTACTCTGCTCTGGTTGAGAAATGCAGAGCTGATTACCCAACCAAAAGAAAGGAACAGATAAATCCTCCTACACAGTCATCCTATATTCTTTAGACACTATCATCTTCCCTTGATAGTACTAATGAGCACCCTCCCATCCACTTCTAACCATAACATTGAATAAACTTTAAACAACAAAGCAACAAAAAACAATACAATAGAACAATGTGGGAGGAGATGTGACCTAAAGGCTAGAGCTGCCGACATTGGAACTGGGGAATCAGACTCAATTCGTGGCGTTGGTTCAACCTCCTCTGGTTCTGCACAAAGCACGTAATCTCCCTGTGCCTAAACAAATAAAACAATTCTGACTTTGTGTAATGTAATCTAGTGCTCATGTCAAGTGCTGTATTGCCCCAAGTTTTCGCTATGTAAAAACTGCTAAAAAAGTATTGGGACTCCGAGTTCTGATAAAGAGGGTACCCAGATTACCAAAGCACTACAATTACCTAATGATGGTTAAAAGTGTTTTAAAAATGCCAATAACGTAATGCATGCCAGCTTGATGTGAGTCTACCTCTACTTATCACAAAGGAGGGACTCCGGGCTTTTGAGAGGTCCAGCATACATGCCCAAATTTAGGTAAATACAAAGAGTAGGCGGTTCCTAACTGAGAGAGGGGGGAAACAGGCTTGCGTGGTCATGGAATACAGGAGGAAAAGGGGTTCCTCCTATTAGAATATAGGGCCCTCGCACATCCAGCTGGGTGTCATGCTTCATCAAAGGGTGTGCTCCTCGTCAGGTCGACGCTGCAATACCTGACGGGCACCCTATGAGGGGCTCTTTGGCAGAGATCTTTTATTCCAAATTGCCATGAGGTGCTGTGGGGATAAGGGGGCCTGAACAGTGTGAAGTGTGTGAAGGTGGGTGACCTAAAGGAAGGTTAAAACAGGAAATGGAAGTACCAAAGAAAACAATTTTAATCAATAGGCCTTCCAACCTGGTTAAAAAGATGAAAGGCGCACTCTTAAGGTAATGTCTCAGATTGGCGCTATATTATATGGTCAACATGTTTCTCGCCTAAGAGTCTTGAGGTCTTGTGGCGATTTGTCAGGCCCTCGTAAAATCAAATCTATCTACACAAGGGTGGTTGTCTGGTGCTATTGCCCTGATGAACCAACCTAAACAATACTCTCAGTGTAGTATCTGGTAAGATATGACAAGCCCTAATCGAGTCTTTTAACTATTGCATCAGTACCCGGCAGGAAAGACACTTGGAGATTTCCCAGTGTCGTTTGCTCATTGTCAACAAGCCCACGGACCTACCCACAGGTACCGGGAACCGGGAGGTCTTCCTCTACTACCTAATATGTCAAATTACAAGCTTCAAGCATGGCTGATGACCTATATCAAGCTTACAAACATAATTTAGGAATGGACTATAGGACACAGAGGTTTGCAGTGCTTAATTTGTAAATAAACATTACGTGCGGGTCCCCAAAATGTCTTACTTGGAGCACCACTTCAGCCAGGAGACTCCACCACCCTTGTAAGTGGTCTACCAGCAGCTTGGCGGGTGAGCAGCATGGGCACTGGTCAGCAGAGAGAGAGAGAGAAATAGCCCTACTTACATTTTCAATACACTGAAATGGTGACGGATCACTATACTGCCTGTTCTTCCTCTAATTCGAAACTCATTAAAAATGAAGGATAGATTATTCTGCTGTATCCTATTGCTCAGACAGGGACAGTGCAGGAGGTGGCAAAAAGTCCTGGTTCCAACTGGCATAAATGGGCACCACAAACTAACCACTGGAGTTGTACAAATTCACCTTTATCAGTGCCCTTTAAGAGTGAATAATCTGCTGAGAGGAGAGGAATGGCTATAAAAATGCAGTGGCAACAGAAGTCACACTGGGTTTTGGGTTGCTTGCAGAAACCAACCCAATAAGGTCTCTAGTGCAAAAGAATAACAAGCAAATCCACAGCAATCTTCCTCCAGCACTATGTCAGGGACGATGTGTGAGGTTTCTGTAGGATCCAGTTGTTGCCATATTGGTGTTTGCACAGCTTGTGGACTGCTATGGAGAATATTCCAACTGCTATCAGTTATGCTTCTTAACTCCTTTTCAGTATCTAATGATGGGATGTTGGTAGAAATATACATTTATTTCAAGAAACTGAATTCCTCTTTTTTCCTACTGTTCAAATGCAGAAGCAGAACTAGGCCCAATGCCAAGGATACAGAGAAGAGCTACAGAAAAAAAAGCTGGCAACCAATCTGAAACAAAATAGCACCACGACAATGCGGGTATGCAGGATATCTTGTGTCATTTAGTACTGCAGATAAGGTTGGCCCCCGTATGAGGCAGACTCCCCATTTTTACTTCGAGCATTCGAGACCTCTTATATATACTTTAGTAAATACTTATATGTGTATGTACTTTGTGGACACTGGAGATCAGCCCTAGGACTTGTCTGCTTCCACTTAGGGACTTTTTTTCTGTTCAGCTACCTCTATTTAACTGTCTTGATAGAAAACAACCAGTAGAGGTCAGTAAAATACCAGAATTGCTTTCTACTTGTTCAACTGCCTCTATTTAACTGTCTTGATAGAAAACGACCAGTAGAGGTCAGTAAAATACCAGAATTGCTTTCTGTTGAGGGACTTTCTTTTTTTAATTTTTCTGGCAACTGTCTCTATTTAACTTTCTTGATAGAACACGACCAGCGGAGGTCAGTAAAATACCAGAATCACTTTAGCATTTTCTAGGTTCCAGTCCACAAGCTGCCATAGACAATAATATTTTTTCCAAATCTTGTATTTTCAGTGATATTTGTCAATACCATTTCCCACTGAAAGGCAATATTTCCCTTCATGTGTTCCCATACCATGCGTGTCACGCAGTTTTGTGCTTACTTTCCCTCCATGTTAAAGAACAGTAGATGTTTCAGCACCCAGGCTAATGTGCTGCATAGCTAAATACATATAAAGTCCCAAAGGCAAGACCGATTGCATGGCAAATGCTAGTTGTTTTCACTTCTCAGCAGGATTACCAAGAAACCCTCCCCAAATCGGGTTGAACTTCTCTAACTGGTCCTTAATACTGCAAATCACCCTTACGTATGTGGCTATGGTGTTAATCTCCCGCAGACAAGATTCTACTTCCTGTGTGCGATCAGTCCTGGCCTAAGGATGCTCATCTTGACTAATGCCATTGCTATAGCGAACCATCTAGCTTTCTACTGTGCAATCTCAGGGCAATCTCTAGTTTCCAGTTGGCTAGTAAGTAGTCCCTGAGCTCCCAAGTTCTCATACATAGCATTTCATACCTCTTCCCAAAATTTAGTCAGGATAGGCCATTCCCAGAGTAAAAGCATAATATCGTAGTCAGGTGTCCTACACCTCTAGAATGACGCCCCTAGTAGGAGACCTTGAACTGTGCAGTCACTTATGCAGTGCTATATATGCAGATCTTTATAGTAGCCCAACTTTAGACATGCTTTCCTAAGCGATGCATCGCAGCTAGCCATGAGTTCTGTCCAAACTTCTTTAGTATAATCTATCTGTAGTCGATGGGACTACCACATCTTTAAATGTTCCAAGACGTGTATTGAGAAGGTGGCATTGGTGAGGAGTTTATAAAGGCATAGACTGAGCCTTTAAAAGTCCCCATGTACAGAAGTAGTCAAGGATTGTAGAGTGTTGTAATGTCATGGTGTGAGGTTTTTAGAGTCTCCCGCATAGAGTGACAAAGATTGTTCAAGAATAGTATCATGATGGTGCTCAGGCATCACAGACAGACAGAGATGGACTGGCACAAGAAATAGACTTGTGCATGAAAATACATGTGTTCCACAATAGAAAATCAGATAGCAAAAATGTGACTCACATTTGCAAATCAGGCCAATTTTGAACTTATAAATACATTCTGTTTGGGTACTTTGCAAGGTTTTGAGACTGCATACATTAGTGTCTGCTGCAGGCAATGTTTGTGGTAAGATCAGAGAAATCAACAGTGAAAACTGGCCCACCTTGCCATACACACAGGCCCACAAAAAGGTAAAATATCAGCCCACAAACAGATCTATCAGCCCATTGAGCACTGCCTGATAGCCCTGTGGACCAGTCTGACCCTACAAACAGAAGAACGTAATTTAGTGCTCCATACATTCAAACATTAATCATACTCATTGTTCGATAATGATATTGGCTTGTGTACATTGTATTAATGAAAGTGATAGTAGGTGACTGCATGTACCTGTACTGAGATTCCCGTATATGAACAATAATAATCAATGCATTTGCTCAGGCTACCTGAACCAGGTTGGCTGCCATCTTTTCTTCTCTAAACTTTGTAAACTGCATTGCAAGTTTTATGTTCTTCCCTCCTCTGTAGGTGTGTTATCAAGGAGCACTTGTTAGTTATAATAGACCATTGTTTATTGTTGGCAACTGTTAGATTAGTCCTTCTAATTGAGATGTGGTTGTGGACATTCAGTGTGTGGGAATGGGAGACAGCCTCATGTAACAGTCAAACAGAACTGTTCTAACTTCAAGGCCTTACAGCTGTGCATTTCTTTGTAATTCAACCTGCTCCCAGAGAACATTGTCTCCTGATTGGACCATCCACAGGGAGTTGATGGGACAGAGGTTCCAGAAACCTCTACTGCATAGTAATTGTGTGTTCCATAGAATAGTTTAGCGAATCCTGTCCTGACTTCACTGAGAGGAAACCTTTCTCGAACTCTGCTGATTCTCCTTGCCCAGAGAATGGAGCTCCATGCTTGAGAACCCGTGTCTTTCTCCTAAACCTTAATTTGATCCTTCTGATGCTGACACCTTCCTCTTGAAGTTCCCGTTGTGACTTTAGATAACTTATTTAGAATAGGGAAACTCCTTTATGGAACAAATGTATTCCTTATTCTGTGCTCTTTACATCATTATATTTTGCATCTTTTTCTTTATAATACACAAATTTAGATTACATAAATGTATTGCTATACATGCGTTTTGGATACATTGACTTGCTAAATGATTGCTTTGTAACCTTCATTGCATTTTGCTGATAAACCTCGGATACTATCCTCTCTGTTGTTTTTGTGAAGCCACATTGATGTCACTGTAATTAAAATATGTTGCTGATTCTATCTCCTTTCATATGCTTCCAATCAATAGCCAAAGGTCCCTACGACCAGTGATGGAACCCATATGACGGCTATACTAAAATATTTAATTACAGAGAGATCCGCTGGATGATAGAAAACACAGGAATTGTGATTATGTTCCTTGGCACCCTCACACACAGCTAGCCATCATTGAACATAAATGTAGTCCAAATAGAATATGTTATTGAAAAAAATCAAACTAATATCACCATATTCACACATTAATTAACAGCACAAAAGTTACATTTTAGATTACCAAAGTACTAAGTAGAGAAATCATTACTATATGTAGATCTGCTGAGGGCATTATTGATTTAGTTATTTATTTATTAAGGGGTTTTGTAAGGTAGTGCCTATCTGCTTTTGGTTACTTTACAGCACTGTTTGATGGAGGGATCTTATGAATAAGGCTACTTCAACTGAAGCATGTTGAGATATGCAAAGGCCATTTTTTTATCGCAAAATAGAAAATTAACCTGAATTAGCTTCTAATTGCTGGTTGTGAGAAGTTGGCCTGGCATATGCTGGTCACTAGTTATAGTGGCCACCTTGCACCAGTCCAATTCGACTCTTATGGTTGATAGTTTTAAGACAACCTTTTAAAGAAAGCTATCTTAGTGGTAGCTGTGGAGAGCAGCCTTCAGGCTAAGTCTCAGAGGAATGTAAAGCAGCTTGTTTTACCTTATAATCTCTTGAATTACCAAATGAAAGGGCACCACACAGGTATATATATCAAATATATATGTATTTATTACTAGACACACTCTACTAATCTCCTTATGAGATTAGAAGCCAGGTACACATTCAAATGTCAATGTTTCACAATAAATTAAGCACAAATATGGCTGGAGCCCTAGGGGCGTACCAGACCATATACTAAAAAAATGGTATAATAATGTCGACTTGCAAAATGACAAGGCCTAGGGCCTGGGGAATCGCTGGGGCTTCACTACTGCAGTGTTAGCAGGTAAGTAACAGGCCCACGGGAGACGCGTGCAGTGCGTGACCACAGCCGTGGGTTCCCTATTGATTACAATGGAGCAAGTCGCGGTTTGATTTTTAAAGTTCTAGGGTACTTCGAGGAAGTCTACAAGCAAGCCAGTTACAAGGTAAGTACTTCGAGGGCCAACACACACTAGGGCACCGGAGTGCACGAGTTACCTCACCCAGGGAAGCCGGGTGCATAGGTGTCTTTTGGTGTCGGGTCGCTGTTTTCTGTGGAGACCAAAGAAGACTTGCTGCTTGCGTAGACTGAAGTAGTGTCCGGTGGAATCCGAAGGTGGATTCAAGATGCAGAAGACCTGAAAATTGAAGGGACAGTGTTCAAGGTCACTTGCCAGTGACCGGTGGCCAGGAAGATGGATGACCACAGATGTCGCGTGATTTCAGGTAATCGACGGTGTTTTGACTTATCACCCACGAGGTCCAGGAAGGATAGATGATGACCCGAAGCTGGATTCGGAGTGTCCCACAATGTTTGCAGCTGATGACAGTGTCGGCAACCAGATTGGAGCCAACAAGCCTTGGCAACTGCAAGTCTCATGTAGACTGAAGAAAGTCGATGGTGCAGACCAGCAAGGTCTGAGGGACTCACCCAGCAAGGGTAAATGAGGGCAGGCCTGGTGCAACCAGGGGAGCCCTTTTAGTCAATGAGAAAGTCTTCGGGGGACCCACTAGCCAATGGGCTAGTGATTGCGAAGACACCTCCTCAAGAAATACTTTACAGGAGCCCACGGTCACTCGGGACAGGGTTGGCAGCTGATTTTTGGTGCAAGACTTGCTGAAGGCTTGGGCCATAAATGGTCCAATGCACAAATTTGTAGAACGTTGCTTAGGGTTTGCACTCGACAATAGTGCACGGTCCCGGGTATTGCTGTTCCTCATCACTCGTGGGGTCCACCTGCCACAGCTTCGCTGGGGACTCACAATGGCTGTTGAGAAGTCAGGAAATCTACTTCTGGGGCAGCAGGGACTTCGAACTCCGGCGGGAGCGGGAAAGCTTGCAACCATTGATTAAGGTTTTTGGTGCCTGCCAAGCAGGGGAGTCACTCCTTGACTCCAAGGGAGATTCTTCTGTCTTCCAAAGGTAGTGGAAAGTCAAAGGGGCAGGATTCTTCTTTGTAGAGCATCGTCCAGGGTTATCTGATTTGCAATTGCAAAGCTTGCTATCTTATAGTGAAGATAGGGGAGGGACTAGCTCTATTACCACTCCTCTAGGAGGGTCAGGGTAGGGGGTGGTTACACCCACTTCCCTTTGTACAGTTTCGCACCAGAGCAGGGGCAGGTAGCCCCTGAACCGGTTTGAGCTGACATATGCACAGAGGAGCCTACTGCTCCCCCAGTGCAGGAATTCAAAGCACTCTAAGAGTGCACCCACCCAGCTCCAATACACTAAATCCTGTCTGGAAGGTGGTGACACCTCCCTGTGACAGGATGCCTTTTGTTGGGCCTCCTCCACTGCGAGTTTTAGTCAGTAGCAGGAGGGCAGCCCAGTGTCTGTGCTGGTGGCATCCATTTTGTGATGCCAGGGCTCTTTTAGATTTCTGTCGTTTAGTACAGTGGGTACATGTCATCCCCTCTAGAAGGGTGGGATCATACTCCCACACCAGTTACTGGTGTGGGGGCATGATTCCACATTGTTTGACACCAAACACAACATGTTTTGATGCAGTCATTCCAAAGTTAGCATTTACCGCAAGGTTATAATGCACTGAAGAGTATATGGTTTAACCTCATCCACAAACAGCCACAGAGAATAGACTCTGCCAGCTGCAGAGGGGTCCTGCTCATGCAGAAGCACCCCCTCACATAGTAAACCAAGCACCCTGCCCTCAGGATTGATAGGGCCTGCTATTGGGGTGGCTGATAGGTTTATATGTGTGTGTATGGTGAGATATAGGAACCTATACCTCTGTGAGGAGTGCTAACACTTCCTCACACAGGCTGCAGTAGCAGGCCTGTGGTGTCAGATTGAGTCTGCTTCCCAGGGGTGGCATAATACATGCTTCAGCCCCTGGTAGGCCTGTGAAGTACCAATGCCCTAGGTACCTAAGGTACCATATACTAGGGGCTCATAAGGTACCACAGTATCCAATCACTAGTGCATCTAATATGCACACCAAGTCGTTTAGAGAGAACAGAGAGACTGGGGCCCTGATTAGCAGGGACCCAGCCAGACTATAGCCAGAAACCAGTGTATACATCAGAAAAAAAGTGGGGGCAACATTCTACTCTCCTACACTGGTCTTGCTCACGTGTTCATCTGTGTATCTGTGTGTAGGTAACAAGATGTAACTTTTCAAGGCTAATTCTGTGCAAGGCAGGGAAGGTAAGATGGTGAGCTGATACCGCCGCAGTGAGCACTCTCCCAGAACGCCCCTGCCAAACTGCCTCACTCGCCTGATTTAGGGCTGGTTCTCAGTCCCGGTGGTAGTCCTGGGTGAAACTCTAGACCCGACATCCCTCTGGCAATGAAGGACGCGTGTTGGAGGTTTTGGAGACATTGTCGATGCAGTGACAGCTCTGCATTATCCTGCGAGGGTATCTGCTACAGGTGTGGATGACACGCTAGCAGACCTGCTCCATAGGCATCACCGCGCGGAGCCACGCAACATGGAGGATGCGGGGGCCACATTGCTATACCCACGACTCCACCTTCAGGCGAGGAACTAAACCAGGAGGCCACCACAGCAGTGGATTCCTGGGTCGGGAGGCCCATACTGAGACTGTTGCAGTCTGGTAACACGTCAGGTCTGTTACAGGCTTGCAGTCAGGGGAAAGCTGACATGTTGGACTCGACGATTGTGGAAGTGCTCATGAATGCAGTCCAGAGCATTAAGGTAATTTCTGACATTGAGCCTTCCATAGACCTCACAATTGGTGTAGTTCTGTAGTTGGAGCTGGAATAATGATGACATTTTAGAAAAGGCAGCAAATGTTAGTGTCAACACTTTCCCTGGGAGGGTCACAATTTTTTGTTGATCCCAGTACCACAAACATTTTTTGAGTCCGCTACTGATAGCATATGGCTTGGCCCTATGGATAATAATGACAATGGCAATGGTGGATTACATTCATCAGTAAGATGTCAAGTGGCTGAGCAAGTTGGAGTGGGCAGTAACAGCTTGGAAATCGCTACTTCACGTACTTGTGGGACTACTGATAAGAGTGCATACCTGGAGGCCTTGAATGATTGTACAGCTGGATTATCTAGAAACAAGGATAAAGACCGAGTTTTAGGACAGGAAGGGGGTAAGCAATGAACCTTCCCTGGCTACTGAGTACCTGGATAGCAGTATCCCAAGTAAGAAACAAGCCAGAGTTAAAGACATAAAAGGACTAAAAAAAAATATCGATATTCATTTGGATCATACGTCCTCAACTAGCTCAAAAACTGGCTCTAAAGACAGTCCTTTACATAAATGGGTCACCTCTAGAGGTGAGGTTAAAGCTTGGAACTCCCGGATGCCAAATATTGGTTCTGCTTTACAATCTCATGCAGCACTGTCCAGGGAGGAGGATCATATGTCAAATGGAAGCAGCCCTAATTCTGGTTCAACTATCTCTCTGATCTCCCTGAAGGGCCCTCTTTTTGTGTAACGGAGTCTGGTGATGATGCTCTACACCTAGCTAACTGTGCTGGTATATCAAGTACTAAAGCACCCACTCTGTCACTGATCATTCATTTTTTGCAGATACAGCGGACAGAGGCTTTGGACCACTATGCGCAGGTTAAGGTGGATAGTGCTCTCTCAGATGTTTCTAGCACTGTTGCTGTACTTTCAGCTGAGATGATGAAACTTCAACAACGAGTAGCAGGAGTGGAAGTAGTCGGGTCTGTAACTGTTAAAACAGTTTGAGAACAGAAGAGACATATTCCGATTTACCAGAGCAATTTAGAGAGGGGAGAGAAGGCAATGACCCTAGAACTTTTGTGCTCAACTTACTGTAGAAGGCGCTCTCGGAGCTGTCAGATTTGGGTATGGACTCTCAGATTCAGTGGGCTCACAGATTACCATCAGTTATAAGGCAAGTTGGACAGACACACTAGCCGTACCCTCGACCCATTCTCATCTTTGTTGGTAACTTTTTGTTGAGAGAGGCAATTTATTTTAAAGCACGTCCAGCTGAACCTCTCAAGGTAGTTTCAATGTGCATTCTCGCCCAATCAGATTTATGTAAGGCTACAATTGACCGATGTTGGAAGATGCAGCAGCTAATTGATCCACTCAAGGCAGTTAGGGCACAGGTGTTCCTGCCAGGGCGTTCACGTCTTAAAGTCATTAAAGATGGATGCCAACACATTTTCTATTCAGAGCTGGAGGCATCTAAAACTCTGTGTCAATGGCGTTCGGGCCAGGTCTTGTAGATAAGATCGTAAGCCAATATTTAAAAGGAAATATCATGTATGGTAGCTTTCTGGGTCAACATTGATAGATTTTTTCATGTTTTTTTTCTCTTCAAGGTGTTGAAGTAATTTCTGTTGTGGCAGATATGGTAGGTGGGGGCTTTAAGGGGGGTGATCCCAGGTGACTGACAAATTAGCTTGCAGTTAAGGGGGTGGGTGATTCTTTCTACAGGTACAAGTGGGTTGGTTGGTTCTTGAGATGGGGGCTGGGGGAAACTTCAAAGAGATAGAGGCTACTACTAATGCGCATTCCTGGGGGTGGGGGTGTTAAGTCAGATCGATCAGAAATTGCACACATAATGTAATGCAATGTTTGGGGGACTATTTGATACTAAAGACAGGGAAGGTTTTGTGGTTTATAAAATTATATAATGTCTAGGTTGAAATGGGATGTTGCTGGGTTAAACCAAGCAAAAGCAGTTAGTTCGAGAGGAACTTACAGTTTATAAACCACATACTTTGGGTATAACAGAAACTCACCTGGCATATAAAGATCTGCAGGCATTAAACCAATTGTGGTATGACAGTATTATCTGCTCATCTCAGACAGTGTC
The DNA here is from genome assembly GCF_964204655.1 of Triturus cristatus. Classification (NCBI taxonomy): domain Eukaryota; kingdom Metazoa; phylum Chordata; class Amphibia; order Caudata; family Salamandridae; genus Triturus; species Triturus cristatus. The sequence continues at coordinate 950,675,859 of NC_140585.1, forward strand.
CATACGCGGTGTGGTTATAATAAGGGAATTCAAGGGCTTCGTAGTTAAAATTATTAAAACTTCTGCAGACAGTAGAGAGAGATGGGCTATAGCTCAGTTGTTGATTAACACCGGGAGATATATTATTTGTGTTGTTTATGGCCCCTACCTGGATGAACCAGATATGTTTGATTTTTTAAGTTTATAATTGTTGGTTTGGGCCGGGCAATTGATTGTAATGGGTGATTTCAATTGTGTTTTGGAGTATAATATTGACTCTTCTAACGGCAAAGCCAATATTTGAATATCTAAAACATGGGCCTCGATTATGAAATTGAAGAGGTAACATTGGCTAGAGAATAAATGGAGAATTTTATGTCCCTGATTGCCAGGCTATACTTACTAGTCCTCTCCCCGTAGGCAATACTCACGTATTGACATGATATTGGTAAGAGAACAGATGTTAGATGGGGCGAATTTCGAGACATGTCCTAAGATTATATCTGATCACAATGCCATAATACTGATGCTGCAAACCCCGCTAGTAGGGCAGAGAGCTCGACGCTCATTCTCATTCCCCCGATATTTGCTTGCCAATTTGGAATACCTTTGGTATTTAAAAAATGTATTGGTTGAATTTATACGGATTAATAAGGGTACTGCCTCTATCGCTATTGTATGGGATTGCATGAAGGCGTATTTTAGGCGGACACACCAGTTTATCTTAAATCAGAATACATGCAAGCAATTGTAAATTGGCTAAATGTCGGCAGGAATGTTTAGATTTAGAGATGCAACATGCTCAGGCAATTCTTACTTGCAATCCTCTTGAACAGGCCATACATCGTAAGCTAAATGAGAAGCGGCAAATGATAAACCGGGGGGAGGGGTAATTGTGAAGGCAGTGGCAAGCTATCACAAGTATTGGACGTGTCAATATGAGTATGGGGTGTATTCTGGCATATCAGATAGTTGATTAAAAAAGGCATGCAGTGCTTTTAAATGTATTTTGGGAGATGATGGGGTAGCTATACTTGCCCACAATTATTAGTTAAGCAATTTGTTGTTTTCTATCAAAAGGTTTATAATGAGCCTGATAGTATTGATCAGTAGACTCTGGTAAACTATCTTGGGGAGAGTAGACTACCTCAGCTAGATTCTCTGCAGGGCTCTATGTTAGAGATGAGGGTTGGGCTAGGGGAGGTTGAGGCAACTATTTGTGCTTAGTCAACTGGCATAGCTGAAGGAGAGGACCCATTCATCTAGAACACTATAAGGTTTTTATGGACATTCTCGTCCCAGAATCTATAAAACTGTTAAATTATATTTATAGTGGGGGACATGCCCAAGCCTCATGGGGGGTGACAAACATTGTAGTCTTTCTTAAGAAGGGCAAACCACCTGATGATAGGGGGTCTAATCACCTGATGTCTCTGATAAATGCAGATGCAAAGATTTATTCTAACATTTTTGCTACACGTCTTGCCCCTTTTATGCATGAGTTGGTTTCCATACAACACCACAGGTTTGTGCCCGGAAGGGATACTATGGAGTATATCAGCACTGCAATTGCAGCATTTGATGTTGCTAGCCAAGCTAGGGACCAAATGGGCATCATAATGCTGGATGCGGAGAAGGCATTTGACCGGGTCACTTGGGAGTCACTCTGGATGACCATGGGGGCTGTTGGAATTGGTGGTAGGTACATAGCATTAGTGCAAATATTATATAAGAATCCATTGGCTAAAAGGTTTGATGGGTGGTAAGTCCTCTACTTCATTTTCTATATGTAGGGGCACGAATCAGGGGTGTCCACTCTCCACTCGGCTGTTCACTCTATACATAGAACCCTATATGAAGCACCTGATGTTGAACCAGGGCATGCAGCCAGTTAGATTAAATGGTGTTGAATTGAAAATTACTGCATATGCAGATGATATAGCATTTTATGTATAGCTATTCATCTCATATCTCAGGAGGCAGAAATATTTGGAGCATTTTCGGGATATAAGCTCAATCAATCAAAAACGCAAATAATTCTTAATTTTAAAATACCCACTCCTTTAATGGGAGTTAGGGATACTGCCACCTATTTGTGTATACGATTTAGCAGTCAGGTGGAAATTATTGTTACACTTAATTATGAGCTGCTATTAAAGACAGATATTACAAAGCTACGCCAATGGCATTGGCTTCCCTTAAGTATTTTGGGGCGATGCAATATCATAAAAATAAATATTTTACCAAAATGTCTTTATCTTTTTCGCTCTATACCACTGCGGGTTCCCAATTTATTTTTCAAATATCTTGAGGGTGCAATTGGTAGTTTCATAACTCCCCTATGAGCAGGGAGGATTTAAGCTGCCAGATTTTAAATTGTATTTCTTGGCCTCATTCATGGGTCAGATTCAAAGCTTGCTGACTGAGGATAAGCCTGGGCGATTGCAGAAGGATATCAATTAGCATTGGGTCTAGATATTAGGTATTCAATGCATAAGTTAGTTGAACCTAATTATTTCAAGAGGTTGAGGTTTAAAGTGATAAGAGATGAGGTTTGGGTGTGGCAGAAGATCTACATCATCACCAGCTTTTCATCCCTTACCCCAATGTGGGGTGATCCCTTATTCCCCAACATATTCCACGATAGTGTGGGGCAAGCCTGGAGGAATATGGTTTTAAATAATTATGGCCACCTATATGACGCTCAGGAACTGCGATCTTTTGCTTTACTTCAGGAAACATATGTGCTTTCGCAACAGTCTTTTTAAAAATATCTTCAGGTCAGGAACTATCTTCTTCATAATTGTGAGCTCATGAAGGAGCAAGAGATTTCTGTAATTCTTGTGTCTTTATATCAATCTCCAAGGGAGTCAGCTCAGTGTAACATAAGTACAACGTATCTGGAGTTTATGTCTCATGTTGAGGATGACAGCGCACAAATAGCGTCAAGATGAAGTCAGCGGTTAGCAACCATAGTAACTGGTACTGAAATACAGGAGGCTCTGGAGACACCAGATTGGTCAGTAATTTCTGTTAGTCTTAAACTGCAACAATTTAAAACAGTGTATATGCTATATTATACACCTGACTGCATCTCTAAGTGGGCATCATCTAGGAACTCCTCACGGTTATATTGTACCAAGTGTCACCTATATGCAGCGGATATAGTTCATATGTGCATTGAGTGCCCGGGGCTAAAAGAATTCTGGGCTAGTCTATTCCAATTAATATCCACACAGCTGGGGCTGGAATTTCGCTTAAGTAGTAAAGAAATATTAATCGGTTTAAAGCCCGAAGAGAACCCCAGTCGTAGGTCTTTCATCTCAATCGTTATAGTAAGTGCACGTTTATGTATTGCTAAGGTGTGAGTGGACTCAGTACCGCCCAGAGTACCGGAACTCTGGGCAATGCTCCGGCAGAATTACGAAAGTGAAATAGCAGTCGCCAAAGCCCGAGGACCCAGAGTAGTTAAAAAGGGGGAGAGGATTAGTTCACAACTTCATTGGATGTAGCATGCTGTACTGAGCTCTCCGGTTGCTCTTATATGAGTGTAACTGGTCTAAAGTATCACTTACATATAATTATTACACTTTAAAAAAAAAAAAAATCTTTTCACCAATGCTCTTTTTTCAGTACCTCATTGGATTTTTTAAATCTAGGAATTGCTTGTGATGTGATAATCTCCATATAATTATCTTACAAAATGTTGCAATAATATTTTGATCGCTCTGACTTGTGGGGTAAAATGCAATAAAAAGATTATAAATAAAAATAAAAAAGGCAACTTTTCAATGCGGAAATTCTACGGCCTGAAAGACAGCACTGGTCTCTTTAAAATATGTCCTTTTATGCCCCAGGCTAACAACAGTTGGAAAATACCTTAAAATCTGTCATCTTTCCATGTTTGTTAAAACTGTACTTCCCTTCTTGCAATTCTTTTTCAGCTACGTTCAGAATTAATCGTATTTAGGGCACTGCAGGAAAATATTGGGATGCAACTTTGAAAGAACAGTTAAATGTGCTTCTCCTTATATTGAGGATACATGTTGTCATCTGGCAGCCAATGATTGCCTCATTAACGATTGCAGAAAATGGAGCAACCTGTATCAACAACTTCACAGGCCTTGGGTTACTGAAGTAATCTAAATCAAGCTTTTAACAGTATAAAAGCCTATGAATCTATTCAGTGTCCCAACAACCATGCTCAATATTCGATATGTGCTTATTATACAGGTAAACGTTTTCTTCAACTCCATTGATTTGAATGAGCCTCTACGGGAGGCAGAAATACAATGAAGAGAGAAACAATTTAGTTGTGAAATACACCCCCCAAAACATTTGCAGCCTGGAGAACCATCACCTGACTGGCCTTTGCGTGATGTAGTTACATACAACGCTCCGAGTGGTAATGATTGATAACAGGTAACAATACCCAGCTACAACAATGAGCAAATAATGAAACAAGCATTTGCAATGCAATAGGTCTCGCATTATAAAAGTGTGAGCAGTTGGCATTGCTAATAATAATGCAACATTAGCTATTGGCATTGTAAATGATAATGACATTTATTTATGTGTTTGTTTTATAAAATAGATAAAAATGCATTGTCATGAACAATGCTAATAGCTTAAACTTTTGCAAATGCAAGACCTATTGCACTTGTTTCAGTACTGAAGGTTTTTTTAACGTTTTAGTCACTACTTAAATTGAAATCCAGTTTATCAGCGTTGCCAGTGCTCCTTTATGTTTAATGCCATAAATGAAACACAGTGTTCTAAGCAGATTGCTAAATAGCATCTCCAGCCCCGATCACAATGTCTCACTTCATGCTGGACAGTGGGCACCCTGTTTACATGCAGCGCCAAGTCGGGGTGAACTAATGCACAGGCTGAAGTCTTTCAGCCTCCGAGGCTCAAAGTATTCCTTGCAACAGTCCGCTGTGTCAAGGTATTGCCATGTGTACAGCACACACTCTGCAACAGCAAGTGGTTTCAAAGTTGAGGGTGACTTCCTAAACTTTCCCGAGGTGTTCATCGTGTTTGGTGACAGCCTATTTATGCTGACAGCCCAAAAAACTGTTTGTGGTTGTGTGTTGTGTGTGTGTGTGGTTGTGTGTGGTTTTGTGCATGTGTGGTTGTGTGTGTGGTTGTGGTTGTGTGTGGTTGTTTCTGTGGTTGTTTGTGTGGTTATGTGGTTGTGTGTGTATGGTTGTGTGTGTGTGTGTGGTTGTGTGTGGTTGTGTGTGTGTGGTTGTGTGTGGTTGTGAGTGTGTGTGTGGTTGTGTGCGTGTGTGGTTGTGTGTGGCTGTGGTTGTGTGTGTGTGTGTGGTTGTGTGTGTGGTTGTGTGTGTTTGGTTGTGTGTGTGTGGTTGTGTGTGAGTGTGGTTGTGTGTGGTTTGGTGTGGTTGGGTGTGATTGGGGGTGTGGTTGTGGTTGTGTTGTTGTGGTTGTGTGTGTGTGATTGGTTGTGTATGGTTGTGTGTGTGTGGTTGTGTGGTTGGTTATGTGTGTGGTTGTGTGTGTGGTTGTGTGTGGTTGTGTGGTTGGTTGTGTGTGTGGTTGTGTGGTTGGTTGTGGTTGGTTGTGTGTGTGGTTGTGTGTGTGGTTGTGTGTGTGGTTGTGTGTGTGGTTGTGTATGTGTGGTTGTGTGAGTGTGTGTGGTTGAGTGTGTGTGTTTGTGTGTGTGGTTGTGTGTGTGGTTGTATGTGTGGTTGTATGTATGGTTGTGTGCATGGTTGTGTGTGTGGTTGTGTGCTTGGTTGTGTGTGTGTTGTTGTGTGTTAGTTTGTGTGTTGTGTGGTTGTTTGTGTGATTGTGTGTGTGTTGTTGTGTGGTTGTTTGTGTGTGGTTGTGTGTGTGTGGTTGTGTGTGTGGTTGTGTGTGTGTTTGAGGTTGCGTTTAAGATTGTGTGTGTGGTTGTGTGTGTGTGTGTGTGGTTGTGTGTGTGTTTGGTTGTGTGTGTGATTGTGGTTGTGTGTGTGTGTGGTTGGGTGTGTGTGTGTGGTTGGGTGTGTGTGTGTGGTTGTGTGTGGTTGTGTGTGTGGTTGTGTGTGTGGTTGTATGTGTGGTTGTGTGTGTGTGGTTGGTTGTGGTTGGTTGTGGTTGGTTGTGTGTCTTGACCTTATTCTGGAGGACCATACTATGGTCAAGTGTTTCCTGGCAGTTAAAGATCTGGTAACTTACACAAACATTATGGGATGTAATACTTAACAAATTGCACTATTTTTACCAGACCTCTGCAGAATGGAAAGTAAATAGGACTGGGAACTTGGTGTGGTGAGATGATAGCACCAGCCAAAAGGGCATAATTAGAAATGATGCCTATTTGACTTGTCACTTATGCAGATTTTTGGGACTGGTGATATTTCAAGAGTATTTAAAGTGCCACATGATCTTTTTCCATAGTTAATAGCAAAAATGATCAATAGGTTGGGTGTCACAGTAGATTTTAACCGCAGATGCATCCCAAATGGTGACATGCATGTTTAGCCTAGATGTACCTAAAAGACAAGCCAAGTGGATGTGTGTATGAGCTAGTTGCCACAATATGCTATGCTTTCTATACGGATTTAAAGTGTGCCAGTGTATGAATGACTTGCAGAAGTATATTAAGTATGCAGAAGTAGGATTCAGTGCGGGGTGCAGTGTGCTATGGACAGTGCTTCAGATGTGTCAGTCTGATGGTTCAAGAGAACGAACAGTGGGGCTCTTGGTGTGTTGGTTTCACAACGGTAGTTTCTTAGAAATCTGATTTGGGTGCTACACAAATGTGTATCTGTTTATTTTGTTAATAAATAACAGAAATTAGTGCTACTGCGGAGCACTAATTTGTAGAGCTTCCTTGCGGCCATTTCAGACATCTTAACACATGGATACATTTTCAAAAGTAACGGGGAGAGCACGCATATAATGTGCTTATCCACAAGCAGTGAAGGCTACAGAATTCGCACAGGCCTCCTTTATTGCCATAATCACTCTTCCTTATCAGCCCTATCAGTGCCCACATGCAACAGTCAGACGTTTAGGCTCATGTTTCAGGGAAATTCTTGCAGCTGAAAACAGAGTACACATCTAGCATTTGATTGAAATGGCTCCCGTGAAACATCCATGGAGAGGGCTACAACAATAAAACCTGGTAGAGAGCTTTATCTAATGACCAGACTGGACTTGCATTTATTTTATTTTCAGCTATGAGGCATGTCTGTGGCCTGTTATCTTGGTGCCAAGTCTGATTCCGGGGCGAAGTGCACGCAATTTCTGTGGAAAAACGGCGCCCCCTTTAAATCGGCTTCTCTGTGCTGTGGACTGAGGGAAGAGTTGGATGTGCTGAGCTGGGAGTGAGCAGAGAGTGTTTCCAAGGGTCAGTGATCGGGACTGGCCAGAAACAGAACCGTTCTTGTAATTTGAAGTGCGCCCGAGTTTTTATTTATAAAGCTTTATATAGCGCTGGCGAGACCCGTGGGTATCAGAGCGCTTTGCAAACAAATAAAAGAGGGTGCGAAATGAAAGCACAAGGACAGACGAAAACTCAAGCATTCTTACACTTTAAATGTACTCGTGCTGCCTTTCACCATCACATTTCCCTAACTACGAAAGAGAAGAAAACAAAACAAGTGTATAACAAGCAATGGCCGAATGTGAAAGTAATTAGGCCTAATAAATAATTTGACTCAGGTACGGACACTGCATTAAAACATTGGAAGAAACGTCCATTATAGCACCTTAACTAGCTCAGAACAAAACATTCTTAAGTCACACGCCCTGCATTCTTTCCATTAGGAAAAGCCCTCTCCCCGGTCTCCCCCTGAAAGAAGGAAAACACACAGGAAGATCGGCAAGAATGTGAAAAGAAAAGCATCAGATAGATCATCTTCCTCAACTCACAAACCAACAAATAAATAAGCTGCGAGGGGTTAGGGACGGAAAGCGATGCTATTCTGAAATGTCCAGGCTGCAGGAAAGCAAGGCTTCACTTGCAAAATAAAACAAGAAGACAAAGAAATAGAACAAGCTTTCGCCACTTTCCTCGGCCACGAAAGTGAAAGTGATCGCGATTGCGATCGCGTGCTGCCGAGGAAAGACACATGGCGCTGCGCGCGTGCACGTTCACGTGCACTGAGGCTTTAGGCCAGGGCAGCACTTTGAAAATACCAACTATAAAATGTCTCTCCGAGCCAGCGCAAGCGCTGGGGCTCAGCGAGACCTAAAAAGGGATTTAACCTTTTTATAAGCTTGGGTGACACACTGTATATCGTTCTGACACCGTAGAGCAATTTTTTCCTAAATGTCATTTTGAAGTCAGTTTGGGTATGTTTTTTTGCAGTGGGCAGTAGGTCTAAATGATAGATCAATCGTGCCCTGCAGCAGTGCAAAGATTATATCGTATGGCTGCAGTAGGCACACTGGCTAAGTCATGGATGTGGAAAAGAAGTCTGCTAGAGTTGACTGGAGCTACATAGTAATTGCTACCCCTAGATCTACCTAATACTGTCCCACAAGGAGGCATCATAAAAGGGAAGCAGCTGGTGCTATTTGCCCCAAGTTGTTTTTGTTCATGGTTATGCCTTGCCACTGCTAAATTCATTTATGTATCACAAAAGCAGGACTCGCCTGCTTTTGTGAAAGATTTGTGATGAGGCAGTTAATGTCCATCAACACTACTTTGTACCATAAGCAGGCATCCAAATGTACCCCAGGACATTGCTTTTATTTTTAACAAGGTGTTCATGCCACAGAAGGGATCCACATGACGTTTGTGCACTAGGCCCATAAACAATCATAGCAGGCCTGGTTGCAGGTATTTAAATACCAGGCAACCAAAGCACAGCATGGATATAACCTTACCTGAGTTTCAACCCATGCCTTTGAGTAATTCTACTGTATTATAAAGTCAGCTTGGGCTTAGATAAATATGTTGCTCTGTTACACATTGTTCTGTCCATCCTTGGTCCTCTGTATCTGTCAGTAGGGTCCATATTTAAATATCCTGGCACAAGCTGTGCTTCAATCTGATCTCAACTCTGCCTCCCACCGCATAGCCTGGAGAGTAGAGCTCCCCCTCATTTACAGATTCAACTGACACTGGTGACTCCCAGGCAGTCACTGGCTGGTGGAAGTAAGATTTGATTTGATTTATTTATTTATATAGCGCATTGAATCACCCTCGGGAGGGTATCTCAGCACTCTGGAGTTGCAGTGAAGCGTTGATCGGGGTTTCAGGCTAGAAACAGGGCAGTTTTCAGAGCCTTCCTGAACTTCCAGTGGTATGGGCATTGTCTTAAGGCGAGCGGGAGTTGATTCCAGATGCGAGGAGCCTGGTAGGAGAAGCATTTTCCTCCTGTTCTTACTTTTTTTATCATGGGGACTTTTAGGAGCGATTTGGAGCTGGAGCGCAGGGTCCGGAGTGGAGTGGAGTTGTGGAGTCTCTCCGCCAGGTAGGAGGGGCCATTTCCCCAAATCGCTTTGTGGGTAAGGCAGCATATCTTGAATTTCACACGTTGTCGTATGGGCAGCCAATGTAGTTGATGGAGGAGAGGGAGAGAGGCTGATCTGTAGGGCGCATTTAGGATCAGACGAGCAGCGGTGTTCTGTATCACCTGCAAGCGGTCTAGTGAGGACTCATTGGCTGTGATCAGAAGGGCATTGCAGTAATCTAGCTTACTTAGTTCTAGGGTCTGGGTCAGGGTCTTTCTAGGGGAGTCGGGGAGATAGGGAAAAGCTTTCCTTAGAAGGCCCAGGATGTGGAAGCATGAGCTCACTGTGTGGGAGACATGTTTTTTCATTGAGAGGGACTGTTCGAGGAGCACCCCGAGGTTCTTGACTGTGGACGCCGGGGTGGGGGGGTGCCCAGTTCTGAAGGCCACCACTGAGGGGTCACCAGGAGAGGGGCATCTCTGAAGAGCAAAACTTCCGTCTTTCCAGCATTCAGCTAGAGGAAGTTGCTTTCCATCTAGCGAGATATGGCCAGCATGCCGGAGGAGAATGGGGATTGAGCTGTCTGAGAGGTTTTGTTAAAGGAGAATGTGAGTTGTGTATCATCCGCGTAGGATATTGGGACGAATCCATAGTGTCTTAGTAAGGTGGCCAGGGGAGCTATGTATATGTTGAACATAGTCTGGCTTAAGCATGAACCCTGTGGCACCCCCTTGGAGAGGTCTTGAGGTTTAGACCTGAAAGTCCCAAGGTTGATAGTCTGGGAGCGATTGGAGAGGAAGCTGGTCATCCATTTCAGGGCCGTCCCCCCGATTCCTGCCTCCCTAAATCTTGTGAGCAAAGTCTGGTGATCGACCGTATGGAACACTGCCGAGAGGTCTAATAGCACAAGGAGGGTAGGCTGGTTCTGATCTAGGGTGCACCTGATGTTATCGGTGACAGTCACGAGGGCAGAGTCCATGCTATATTTTGGACGAAAGCCTGATTAGGCTGGGTCAAGGTAGCCAGTTGCTTCGATATGGTTGGATAGGTGTTTATTCACATGTTTTTCCAAGACTTTGCTCAGGTAAGGGAGGAGGGAGATGGGGCGGAGGATAGAGAGATTTTCCGTGGGGATGTTAGTTTTTTTCCAGATGGGGATGATCTGAGCAGCTTTCCAGGAAAGGGGAAAGTGCCCTTCCTCCAGTGATTGGTTTAGCAAATTGGTAGGGAAAGTTGTTTTGCTAGAGATGCCATGATAGTGGCAGGTATGATATCTAGAGGGGAACCGGATCTCCACTAGGTGGAGATACTTTTCTCCACCTAGTACCATTCTGGACAGTCAGATTCTCCGTTTGGGGAACCGCTGGAATCCCACTATACAGCTGTGCATGTAAGGTTAGGCAGAAGGATTCACAAAGGATCTCTGGGCCCAGGTAGACAGTCAGAAGAGTGCTTCACCAGGCCCAACGTGGCAGGGAGGGCATTTGGTAATCTGCCTACCCACAGCCACCCCGTTCTCCCACATACCAATAAACCAAGCAGCAGGATCTAAGCACTGCTTTAGCAGTAGCAGGAGGAGGCAGAGTGAGGAAAAGCTAGAAGCAGAGCCTCTTCACTTCCATCTTCCTGCACCTTTCTAAATCAAGGCCTAAAGCATCTTTTATGAATTCGATGTGACTTGAGATCGTGTTACTTTATCCAGTGACACATGCTATGTCCATAACTGGAAAGGGTGTTCGATGCAAAAAGACAACCACCCTCCACAATCACTACATTTTGGTTTGGCCCATTGACAAGCTCCAGAGAGAAAGAGAGAGAGAGAGGGAGAGAGAGAGGATGTGTGTGTGGTCATGTTTTTGCATTCTGCACGTCACTAGTGCAGGAAGGTGGAGTAGTATGTGGTGATGCTGGTTAGGCTTCACCATGCAATACTGAGAATCCCAAAGATAGTCCTTGGATTCACAATAATAAACCCTTAGCTCAGCCCTGGTAGTGTGGCAAAGAGCAGTCAGGCTTCACTAGAGGGACAAGTGATAAGCAATTTAGAGTACCAACATGGACGATAAATATTTGACACGACTTGGAAGAAATCTGACAATTATAAATACATTTAAGTGCATTTTTATCTTAATTTAGAGACCATAACTAATAGAATAGCACACATGTAACCCGAGTTATCGATTTTTGAAGCAATATAAAATTAGTGCAAAATAATACGGTGAAACATAATCACTGCTATCAATAGGAAAAACCACTAGTGGGTCACTTGCAGGTCGAGCTGTGTGGAACCCTTGCAGGGTAAAGGTGATGTTGGTCCCAGGACCAAGCCACAGCAGTCAGTTCAATTTTACCTGGGCTGTGGATCCCGGGTGCAGAGTTGTCCTAGCTGTCTCTGGCGCTGAAATGGAGGTGCGGTAGAGCTGCTTTTACCAGAGAAATGGTGCTGCGGGGGGAAAAAGATGCAAAAACACAACAATGGGGTGGTTCCTGATGTAGGTCGAAGGTCAGATGAAGTTCGCTTTAGGTGCAGCGTGCAGTGAAGAGGTGGGATGCCGTACTGGCAACCAGCAAGCCTTGGCAGTGGTAAGTGGAACAGAAAGTTTTCTCAGTGTCCAGTGGTCCCGGGGGAACAGGGTAGCTGCTTGTGATATTGTAGAAGGCAGGACAACAGTTCTCACAATGCACTAGACCATCTGGATTTGGGAGATCCCTTGAAGGACCCGATAGCCTGCGATTCTTTAGGTTCAGAACATTGTTTTACTTGCAGTTTGCAGGGTACTAGTGTCACTAGTCCAGGGGGTTCTGAGGGAGCTTCAGGCTTCCAGAGGGGTCCCACACCTAGGAGAACCGAGAGATAGCCTAGGACGAGTCTCAGTCAGGTAGTTCCCTAGAGCATTGTCACAGGTGCAGGTTATCCCTCTTTTGCTTTGTTCAAGTCCTGTTGTCGCAGACACAGGTCTTTTCTTCTGTCCTCTTTGATGCAGGTTGTTCAGAACTTTGGTTGTGGTGTCAAGGGTGTCCCAACAATCCTATATTTAGGGGAGTTAGGTGCATGGGAGCAAGAAGCCAATGGGCTGCAAATCCCTACAGCTAGGCCGCCCCTGGGATGACCACATCCCAAATTGTGGGTCACCTTTTTTACCCATAAACCTATATTTTGCCACTTCTACAAATGGCAGAACCCTTCTTCCAGTGTACAAACTGGGCTGACCACCCTGGAGATGTGGTTAGCCTTCTAGGAGTGTACACCTCCTTGACTATCTAATTTACTGCCTGCCCATGTGCAAATGTACCTGGGGCAGGGGAAGGGCTGTTTCCTCCTCTGGGAGTCAGCCCTAATGCATATCAGAGGCGGTGCAGCCTTTGGAGCTCACTGCCTTGATGTGCACTTCACCAGCCTGCCTGGGAGGAAAAAAGGTGTGACCTGCTTCCTGCCCAGGCCTTTGTTCCCGACTCCGGGAAGTGATCACCCTACCTTGCAGGAGGTCAGAATCCTGTTTTGGCGACAGGAAGAGCAGGCTTGTCAGCCAGAGCACAGAGGAGATGGGGCAACCAGGTGGGCAAACTCTAAGGTAGCCATCTGGGTGCATGTCACATCACCCTTTACATGAGATTTATGTCAAGGATGAGAAGGCACGTTGTTTGATAATAAGCATGGCATATTTAGGAAGTACCTTAATGGAACTGCCAACCTATGTTATCCTATGGAACATCCATCACTAATAGTGTCCTTTAATAGTAAAGGGCACAATAGGGTCATATAAGCTTGCACTTAATTGTCCACATCCTTGATATAATGCACCCTACCTCCTGGGCTTTAGGAGGCTTTCCTTAGGGGTGATTGGCATATATCAAAGGTAGCTCATTGACTTTGCCACACATGGATAAGGCAGAGACGATTTACACAGAACAGTTTTAGGGAGAGAGCATGGGGCCTGGGCAGCAGGCACCAGTGCACTACCAGTGTCATAACCATTATTATTGAAGTATAAAGGGGGCGGGGTCATCCTGTCCTCCCGCACCCAGACCGTCAATCTTGGCCCCTTTCGGTCGAAGTCAATGGAACTGACCAAGGGAGTTCCCCAGGACTCATGTTTGAGCCCTGCTCTGTTTAACATCTATATTGCCCCCTTGGCCAACCTTCTCAGATCCTGTGGCTTTATGCCCATTTCATATGCTGATGACACTGAGCTCCTCCTCTCAATTAACAAATCTGACATGTCGGTTCAGTCCACATTCTCTGTGGGAATGTCAGCCATCGCAAATTGGATGAAAAGCAATTTTCTCCAACTTAACGCAGGGAAGACGGAGATTATGCTCTTCGGAGATGCACCATTGCTGTGTACACCAGACAGGTGGCCGGTAGACCTTGCCCCCACCTAGCCCTAAGGCCCTTGTTAAAAACCTGGGCATTCGCCTTGATCGTGCCTTGTCCTTGAAGGAGCACGCTGCTCACACCGCCACATCCTGTTTTTATGTGCTGGGCCTCTTACGACGAGTTTTCCCTCTCCTCCTGGATTCCACTCATAAAACCCTCATTCAGACTATGGTTAATGAGCCAGCTAGACTACTGCAATGCTCTCCTGGTCTTAGCCAATGAGTCCTCGCTCAGCAGATTGCGGGTGATCCAGAATACTGCAGCACGACTTGTTATGAATGCCCCTCTGAGAACTCCCTCCCTTCCCCTTCTTCAACACCTTCACTGGCTTCCAATCCGCAAGCGTGCTAAATTCAAAGTTTGCTGCATCGTCCACAAGGCTTTGCATAACAAAGGTCCTCTTTAAATCTCTTCGAAATTCAAGCCTTACGCCCCTTCTAGGACCCTCAGGTCAGGAAACAAAGCGTTCCTCTTAGTCCCCCGAATCAGGAAAACTAGGCTAGGTGGGAAATCCTTTTCCTACCTTGCTCCCTTCCACTGGAACCAGCTCCCTATTAACCTAAAACAATGCCACGACTATTTGCGCTTCAGGAAACTTCTCAAGACCGCTATATTTTAATAATGCTGTCAGCCTGTCTAGCAGCACAGTCCAAAGCTCAGACATACCCCTTCGTGGGTGATTCAAGCGCTATATAAAACCTACAAATAAATCAATAAATAAATAAATAAATAAAAAACTGACACTTTCGAACACCAGAACCAAGGCTCTTGGCAGGGATTAAAGATTTTTACTAGGATGTGCTTAATTAATACATACTGAATAACTGATTCCATTGAATAACATCATCCATTTTAGCATTTCTGCAAGGATAGGCATTCCTGCAAAGATTAGTTTTCTTTCTTCATTTGTCTATCTGAGCCGAGTTTGTGCAGGTTCCTCTTACAGTCAAAGAAGATTTTGATTTCTTCCATGACTTGATTTACTTATCTATTTATTTTTATTTAAAAAGTTTTATATAGCACAAACTAGACCCTGGAAGGGTATCAGAGCGCTTCGAAAATGTTACATCAAATAGAGTGAGAAATAGGAACATAAATATGAGTAGATAACTTTCTGATTTCTTTTGCTTCCACAAGAGTACACTGGAGGATGCTTTAGACTAGCCCTATTGCCCTATTTTTATATTACTGTGTTGCTTGGCATCTAAAATAACAATAAGGACATTCATTTAATCAGTCTACTAAACCCTGTGAACGATGTGACTGTGTTTTTGTTTGTCAAACAACTCATTTCCCCCCTCTAGTTTTAGTTTTCATTTTCTTCTTTTCCTCACCAGACATATTGTTTCTTAATTGGAGGAATTTACTTTTCATGTTTACAGCATTAGGTTTAGTTGAAAATGATTTTGAGAAGGAGAACAATGTGTTCCAGTGCACCTGCAATTGCAATCTTTAAACCAAAATAAACTTCTATATTCAGTAAAAACTCATAAATATGGGCAAGATGATTAAAACAGATGTAAATCTGATCAGGACCAAGTGTTTTGTTGAATACAGAAGCTAGTATGTGTGTGTTTTAACCGTCTTCTCCAAATTGTAATTGCATTGCAGCAAAATGTAATTCTGTATCACCAGTGCATCTCCATTTCTTCTTTCCTTCTTAAAGTAACCTACAATAATGAGGACATGTTTCACTTGCTCATTTCTAGAAAAGCTTCAATTGCTAGGCTATTAAGATTACTTTTTTGGCTATAGCTGTATTTAGCAGGCTAAATAACAGGATAACTTATTTTGTGAATTCTATTTACAAAGTAGCTTGGACTCACATCCAACACCAACCTTCCCTTTTCCCTTATCCCATTTCCCTTTTTCCTTTTCCCTTTCCCCTTTTCCCTTTCCCATTCTCCCTTCTTCCTTCTACATTCCCTTCCATTCCACATACCGGCAGAACTTATAGTTACAAGTCATCTTGTTGTTATGTGTGATACTTTCAGCTCAGAATCAGAATCAGAATCAGAAACAGCTTTATTCGATTTTAAAAACAAAAGCATAAAAAGAACACATATATTACATTTCATTCATGACAATAGACAACAAACTTTAAAAATCAAAATATCACCATTTAAAAGTAATCTAATTCATGGAGATCCTAAATCTAATAATGGTTTTAAGGAACATTGACACGGAAGAAATAAGAAATTCATCATCTAACATTTGCAATCTGACCAACGCCACTCTACATTGTCTGAGCCCTAACTTTTTTAAGACGGGTCGAAGAATACTTTTCCTTGGTTCTGAATAGTATTTACAAAAAAGAATACAATGGAGGGAAGATTGAACAGAGACCTGGTCACAGGGACAAGGAATAAGTTCCTTGAGCCAGCAATTCTTCTCAGGGAAAGTGACTAATCTAAAAAAGATGTCAGCCCTGAAGCGAGACAATAACATACGAGAATAACAACTGGGGACTAATTTCAGATATGGTTGAATACCTTGATTTTTGATAAGTAAATGGTGGGCCATAACAGAACTCTTGCATTTCTCTGACAGCCAGCGTTGCTCTGTTAGGAAATGCAGGCAGGTTTGCTTGAGCTTCTTTCTTGATAAGCCCACCATACTGTCTGGAGAGTCAAAGAATTCCGGGTGACCCATCTCCACAAAGAAATTTCTTAGGTATTTAAACCATGAGATTTTCGAGACTCCATCAAGACCTAGACAGTCCTTAATTATGTCCCTGTTCAAGCCTGTCTCAGTTCCAGACCAAACTTTATGCCACAACAAAATAGGCTCCAATTTAATAAGGTCCGCAATGTATGGTACGCCCAGCTCTTGATGACAGACATAAGAAGAAGTGGACCCAGGCACTGCCAGTAAATAACGCAGAAAGACATTCTGACAGGTCTGAATGCTTGGGGTATTCACTATCCCCCAAATTTCTGCGCCGTATAGTGCTATGGATACACATTTAGACCTATAAATGTCAAGCAAGACTGGTACAGGCCGGCCTCCTACCTTATTAGAGAAATGTTTGACGGCCTCTATTGCTCGTGAAAATGCTAGTTTTCGTGATTCACCTGCTACTGTCCAAGTTCCCTTTTTGTCAAAATTAATACCTAAATACGAAAAAGTATTTACAGTCTTGATTTTTGTGTTAGATAAAAATGAATTACAATTAAGATTCTTCTTTTTTGTGCAGCACATATTAAAAGTTTTGCTTATGTTGATCTTTAGGCCTCTGCTACCCATATACTCTGAGAAATTACTAATCGATCTCTGAAGACCGATTTGGGTCCGGGCCATGATTACAGCATCATCTGCATATAAAAGAATGGGGATGTAGGAGTTGCCGATTTTAGGATAATCCTGCTTGTCTTCCAGGAGGTGAGACGCGACCAAATTAATATATAAATTAAACAAAAAAGGAGCTAAAATACAGCCTTGTCTCACGCCCTTTCCTATAGAGAATTTGGAGGTGCAATCCCCCTTGTCCCCGAAACGTACCCTAGCACCTGCCTCCCAGTATAATTCTCTAATGAATATTAGGAGGTTTGGGTCCACTCCCATGTCCTGCATAGTTAGCCAAAGTTTATTGTGATTAATACAGTCGAAGGCCGAGCTTAAATCCACAAATGTAAGAAATAAGTTCTCGTTTTTGGCCTCGACGTATTTGGCTACTAGGAGTGCTAGGTTCAATCCTTGCTCTAATGTTCCCAAGCCTTCCCTAAAACCATATTGAAACTGAGAGAGAGTACCTGTATCGTCGACCCATGTTTGCAATTTATTAAGTATAACTCTCCCCGCGATCTTCATGAGTGAATCAAGTAAGGAGATCGGTCTATAACATTTCGGTATATTGCGATCACCTTTCTTGAAAATGGGTACCACGATGGCTTCCTGCCAAGTCAGTGGGAAACCCACTTTAGTAAAGCTGTTTAGGACGTTAGTTAAAAGTGGAGCCCATAGCTTATTATTGGCCTTGAAAATGTCCACGGGTATTCCATCCGGACCCGGGGCCTTTCCCGCCGGGCTCTTGTCAATAGCTGTCATGACTTCCTCCATAGTAAAATCAACATTAATTGGATAGGGTGCTACATCCTGGGTTCCTAGATTTAACCCCCTTTCTGTCTCTACCTGAAGGTCATCTGTGTAAAGCTCCCGGAAATAAGTCACCCATGTCTCTTCCGAAATAGCTATTACAATAGAATCTGTTACATCATTGGTAAAAAAAGGAGCATTCACCGCTTTCCAGAAAGCAGTATTATTTTTAGAATGACAAGCTTCCCGAAGAGTATACCAGGCTTCCTGTTTAATTTGTTTTTTCCTTTTTTTAACTGCCTGTTGGTAAGCAAGTCTAGCAGATCTGACTTCAACCATTACCCTAGGGTCTCTTTTTAGTTGGGCCATTAAATGAGCATGGGTCTTACTACACTCTCTATCAAACCATCTCTTAGTTCTATTAGCCCCAGAATGCAAAGGTTTCGTAAGTTGCTTTCTAATTTCCTCTGAAATACTAAGGAATGCATCATTGACTTTAAAAGGTTCAACGTTCTCTGTGAGACAGGTATTAAATTCCACTTCTTTGGAACGAATTAAATTTCCAAGGAAGGCCCCTGGTTCCACTTTGTCCCATTTTAGGGTATAACCATTCTTCCTTGCGAGTTCCAGTCTAAAATCATATAGATTCTGGACCGTAGAAGCAGTGTTGTTTTTCCCCCTCGATATGGCAAGGGACATACTAAGTGGTAAGTGATCACTCATTGCTACCTCGCATGTTTCAAACGCAAGTAAATAGTGGAGATATCGTTTGGATATTAGCATAAAGTCAATGATTGATTTACAGCCCCGTCCGATGAATGTAGGGATAAACGGGACTGATGGAGAACATAGTTCATTTACGAAGCCCAGGTCCAGTGAGAAAAGTATATCGTTTAGGTGGTTTCCCAGAGGTGTATGGGAGAAATGTGTCAAGGGAACACCATCCATCTCTCCCAGACCACATGTATCTTGGTCACTAAATGGGCATAGGAAGTAGTTAAAATCACCAGTCCAGATCACACAGATATCAGAGGGTTCTTTTTCATCTATATTTTTAAGGGTCTCATATAGTTCTTTAAAAGTCGAGGCCCATAATTCTTTCGGGATGTTGTTATAGAAGTTTATCAAATTTATATGTTGATTGCCCCCCAACGTTATATGCAAGATGTGATAAAAAACAGAATCAGAATAAAAAGAAATCTTAGTTTCTTTTAAACAGTTTGAGACATAAGTGCATAGACCCCCTTTATTTCTCCCTCTTAAGGTATGTATTGCTGGCGTGTGGTAGGTGCGGTATCCATTCATATGAATGGGATCAACCGACCAGCATTCCTGGAGGCAAATAATCGAGAACTGTTTTACGAAGGAAATGCAGTTTATATCGCCTAGCCTGGAGGACAGCCCTGCGACGTTCCAGGACAAAAGTGTAATAGCAGGACCTATGTCGCCCTCTGGCGATAAAGTCACAGTGGCAGTTACACAGGGAATCACACTTTCAGAAATTCCACTGTTAAACACTGTAAGGTGGTCTGTTATCTCTTCACCCACGATGTTAATAGGGATGGTTTCAGATTTCTCCACTAAGGAAGTTGGCAATTGTGCGGGCCGTCGGTCGGACAGTGAAATTGGCACGTCACCGACTGCGACTTCCCCTACAAATTCAGGTGCATAGGGATTTAGGGGTAGTCAGTCGACCATATCTAGGCAGCTGTACCTGTTTGACCTTGGAAAGGTCTCCAGCCAGCCTTGGTCGACTAGGGCCGGTCTGCCTCTTTCGAGGTTGATGTTTATTTTGCCCCTCCCTACCTGTTCCCACATGCTGTTGTTTGCTTGGTAGGGATAAAAATAAGCAAGAGGTAGTGGAGTGATGTTTGTGTTGGGCAAAAAAGGTTGTACCTGCTGGATGTATTTTGCAGCCTGTGTGTCCTTAAAGTTAACAACAATGCAATCCCCCGGTATATCTTTACTCCTTCTACCCACCCAGCTGACTCTCCGAACAAACAGAATTTTTGTATGGGTATGAGGAGGGAGTGGTCGATTGGTATTGAGCCAATGCATTGTTTTATTCTTCAACTCAAGGTATGACTCAGTGGATTTTCCTTCCAGACCAGGTACCCCCATCAGTATAATAACAAAAGGTGAAGATTCTGGTGGAAGGTCTAAAGTGGGTAGCTTAGGGACATCGCCTTGGATGGAATCAGATCTATTTTCTATCACATTTGTATCCTGTATAATGACATTATTGGCTTTTATATTGGCATCAGAAGATTTCTGCGGGGGCTTAACTCCTATATGTGGGTTTTTAAGGCCACTAATACTTGTTGTATTTTCAATACAGACTATGTCTTCGCATTTGTCCCGGGATAATCCCGGGTGCCGATCCATAGAAAGCAAAGACAAAGAGGAAAGAGTTTTCTCTTTTGGGTTGCTTGCAGGATTAGCAGGGAGAGGATGTTGACGAAGCTCACTAAGTAAATCTGTCTTCAAGGATTGGTTGAATTCAAGGTTAGTAGAGGCGGTCTGTTCTAATTTCTTGAGACGCTCCTCTATCTTAGTAAGTCTATCCAAGATCGGGCGGGTTGAATGTTCAAAAACTTCCCTAATTTTGAAGTAAAAACCATCGTCTAATTGCCTAGTTAGATCTGAAGTAACTTCGGTCAAAGAATGGTCAACAGCACCCAGAGTATTATAAGGTGCAGGTTTTGTATTTTTAGATTTTATCGATCTGGATTGACTCCCCTTTTTCACTCGCGGGACAGCCTTATGTTTTGGTTTAGCTCCTAAAATTAAGGCAGAGGAGGGAGAGAGGGAAATAACCTCAGAGGTTGCGTGTATTTGTGCACGGGTAGATACGCCTTCTGATTGGTTAATAACAGCATCAGCCAAGGTAGTTACAGGCCTAGTTGTGCTTCTAACATCTTTACCCCTCTTTCTTTCCAAGGTTAAATCCGTACTGATGTCAACACTTTCGGCCTCACTAATCGTGCAATCAGTTAAAGTAGGTTTTGTAATGTTTACCCCAGGTGTAACGGATAGAGCGATTTTCCCTAGGGATGAACGTTTGGTTGTAAGAGGATCCAACGATAAGCGACGCTCAGTAAGATCTATTTCTCGTTCTAATAAATTAGCAGCTCTTACAATGAAATTATCCAAAGTTCCTGCCATAGTGGTACCAGCTACGGTACTTTTAACCCTAGACATTCCTCCCACCGTTTTCAATATAGTTGCCTCTATCAAATATACTTAACAAAATGCAGGGGGGTGGCCCAGCCCAGCGTCTTAAGTCTCGAACGGCCTCAAACGGCCCGCTTTTAGCCCGGTCTTCGCCCCGTGCTGCGTCCCGTGCGCGTCCCGCTAGCGCGTGCAGTCAGTGGTCTTATGTTAGTGGAAGATCCGAAAGGAGGCGGGGCCAGGAAGAGCAACCAGGTGTGCTGAGTGAGATTGGCAGGAAGCACCCTGGTCCTCGCAGTCCCGGAGTTCAAAGCCCCCACAGCGTCTCTTCAAAATGCAGTGCAAGCTCCCCGCAGGTTTGGTCCACACGATCAAGGTAGCAATCCGGCTCCAATTTATAAAGTTAACACCCATGAGCGGCGCCCGCGAAGCGGGGGCCGCGAGGCGCAGCGTAGCAGAGGGAGGCGGGGCCAGGAAGAGCAACCAGGTGTGCTGAGTGAGATTGGCAGGAAGCACCCTGGTCCTCGCAGTCCCGGAGTTCAAAGCCCCCACAGCGTCCCTTCAAAATGCAGTGCAAGCTCCCTGCAGGTTTGGTCCACACGACCAAGGTAGCAATCCGGCTCCAATTTATAGAGTTAACACCCACGTGCGGCTCCCGCGAAGCGGGGGCCGCGAGGCGCAGCGTAGCAGAGGGAGGCGGGGCCAGGAAGAGCAACCAGGTGTGCTGAGTGAGATTGGCAGGAAGCACCCTGGCCCTCGCAGTCCCGGAGTTCAAAGCCCCCACAGCGTCCCTTCAAAATGCAGTGCAAGCTCCCCGCAGGTTTGGTCCATACTTTCAGCTAATTCTGGCTTTTTATCCAACTGCACTTTACGGATGGGGTTTTGGTCCCCATAGTTACAACGTTAACACTACTATTTCAATTCCCAAAATACAATGTGACATCTGTTAACAGGTCAGAACTGACGTAAAGTGAGACATTAGCCAATGTGTCATTCGGGTGCTATGACTGTCCACACAATAGCAGAGCACCTTAATGTAGTCAGGCAAAGAGAGCAGAAAAGCAGGAGCAAGCATGCTTAAAGTATCTAATTTCAGGTGCCTTCGAAGGCAAGGCTACAAATTAATCTGGTGTAATTCAAAGTTTGAAAGGTTTCACCAGGTACTAGGATCTTGGCAGGGTTGACCGTCCCTATAATGTCATAATATTCAGTACGGAGGAGGTGAATGATCTCCAACTGTGTCCAGGCATTTGCGTATTAAAACATTTGAATATAGCACGCTTACATTAAACCAGACACAGTCCTGACAGAGTGAGCGTGAGAGGCAATGGGAGAGGTAATGACGTGAGAGAATTTAGTGTGAGTCAGAGTGCAATACACATACTTTCTATGGTTAAAACAGTCCAACATAAATCCGTTGTACAGGCTGCTAATGGGAAGACACTCCACACCCTGAATCATTTCTCCTTTAAATTAAATGTGCTTTATGACAATCACTCCAAAACAAACGTTTTATTAACACTTGAAAGCAATTTCTTTCTATTTAGGGGGTTTGAGAGCTTAATAAAGACTGATAAGCACCAAATTCCCAAAAATCATAAACACTGAAAAAAGGATAGCCTAGTAATGCCACATAAATGTACACTTTCACACATACCTATTTTTTTAGGTCTGGTTGTAGTGCATCCTACAAAACAAAAAGGAATAGAGTTGCTACTGCCTCATTTTTGTGTTTTGTCTTAAAGGCATCCGGTCCAGAAAGCCAATTTTTTTGTGTGGGCATTGAGATACAGCCCTCGGCTGGAAACAGCCTGACTCATTCTACCAGGGAGAGCGCCTGTTTGCCCACTGCCATAGCCCTGCAGATCTGTAATTCATGAGGCAATTCTTGCTTGGTGGCTCAGTTGGGTTCCAGCTTCATACAGGTGGAGCTCTTTTTGCCCAAGTAGAATGGAAAGCAGCTTGGTAATCTACTATGAAGTGAGGATGGGGCTTACCTGATCATGTGGGAAGGATGGGGTAGAGTGGGAGCAGTGCACATGTGATGCAGGGATTGATAATGCCTCGTTCTTGGTAACTTCTTCACACAGTCTGGGCTGTAGAGCATAGTACCTGCTTGGTGCTAATTCCTGCTGCAAGTTTCACTGCAATTGACTTTCATGGACTAAGAACTCATTGCCCCAGTACTCTGTTCCAGACTAAATACAGCACTCAGGGCTCTCAATGTAGTCTGACTGCATGTCTCTGTGTTATCCGCTTATGGTTTTCTCTTTCCATAGTACTCATACTAGTTTATATACAAGCTTTCGTGCTAAGCGATCTTTACTGCCAGTTCTCTTGGGGGAAAGGGGGAGCTGAGAAGAGATCCCAAGCTTTTATACCATTTGTACTTTGTGAAAGAGGAATTTCAGTTTTCCTAGGTATAGCCCATTTGTATAGTGTAAGCAAATATTTATGAGAGCATCTGTGGCTTAAACTTTGTGAGGAATCTGTAGGTACTTGTGCTTTGGATTAGAGGGCTAGTAGTTTGAGGATATATCCTTACATTATGTCCGCTCTCTCGCCAACACACACTTGAAAGACTGTCCCTGAGAATTTCTACTTTCTGCTGCTTTATATTTTTTTAACTTATCACTAACATTTTATTGAGAGTAAACAATAGCGTAGTAAAAAGTACATATTTACTGCAGCAGAGGCATACCTAACCAGGGACCATGAGCCATGGAGCGTTGTATCCATGAATCAGGAATTTGTGGCATTATATTTAGAATGTGTCTGCAACTTCTGCCTTCAGAAGACACTGACATGAAGTGTTAGCAGGGGCATCAACACTTGCACAATGGTAAGCAACGTACATAAGTACAGTAAACATGGCTATTTGACTAGTTGGCCGGGGATGGAGTATGGCAGTGTGATGCGAGCTTTAAAAATGCAAATGCTGCATCTCAACAAAAATCCACCAATAACCAAATTTTCCAATACTGTACGTAAGAGTAGAGAAGATGTAAGGGCCTAAGATTCAAACTCAGTTCATCAAAGGGTCAACAAAACATTATGACACTATTCTATTAATGTAGGCAAGCTCCTACATTAGGCTCATGATGATGTATATGTGAATGATTCTTTTTCTACAAGTGAGAGGTCAAATTTGTGGGAACCCTCATCTATCTGAGATCAATTTGAATGCGAGCGACGTCAATGATTTGATCACATCGTGCAATACAAATTGGGTGCCAGGGGGTTTTAACCTTGGGCTAAGGAGAACGTTTGAATGAAAAATCAAATGTAATTACACATATCCTTCTGCTACATGAGCAACCAACATCCATATACAATAACTCTAATAATACTTTAGATACCCTGTGTTTAATAACTGCTATGACTATGATCTATAAGGCTCTATAAGGCTTCTTAAAAAACGTTTCCAAAGATGACTCACCGTACTATATTAGATAGATAGAAAAATAGATAGACATGTATACTACCTACTGGCGATAGACAGTAGGCAGTTATAGTTAGGAACAATCATCAATCAGCGTTATTTGGCAATATGCCATCAAAGTGCAGACAATTACAAACACAATAAAATAAATAATGCCAGTAAGCAATCATTATTTGGGCGATAGTTAGGAACATCCAATAGAGGAAGGATTTTTTGTTTTGATAATAAGTTTGGCGTCGTTTGACAAATCTTCACAAAAGCATTCAATCAAAGTGCCCCACTTTGCCTAGTACTACATGTTAAATTGTGTGGTGCTCCATCAATCAGAGGCCAGGAAAAAGATGGGTCCCAAAATGCTTTTTTCCCATGCAATGTCTATGGAGATTTAGCAG
This sequence comes from Triturus cristatus, assembly GCF_964204655.1. Taxonomy (NCBI): domain Eukaryota; kingdom Metazoa; phylum Chordata; class Amphibia; order Caudata; family Salamandridae; genus Triturus; species Triturus cristatus. The sequence goes on from NC_140585.1 coordinate 950,700,670, forward strand.
TTTTTAGACACGGCTACAGGCTGAAACGCTAAACACTATTACACCAAACTTGTCAGAAAGCTAGATCTTGGTCCTAAAAGATCTCTTTTTTAAATTAGTTTAAATCTGTTCAGTAGTTTTGGAGGTGTTACAAAAAGAAATTTATAGATATCTAGGGACACAGATCCTTCGCGTATCTCCCTGCAGGGAATTCACGGTTACCCGAGGGGGATCCGTGAATCCTGAGGAAAAGCAAGGCCCTGATTGACTAGCTGCAAGCTGAAAGGAAAGCTGCATCTGTCATTTTGCTTGTTGCTTGGAAAAATAAAATGTCAAAACACGTAAGGGGTCACGATACAGGTATACTGACCCCATAGGACACATGGAGAGGTCCCTGAAGGGACCCCTCATGGGCAAGAAATTGCCCAAATATTTATTTGAGGCCCAAATCAGAGATCCACTGGAATCTGTGCATCCTGCTGGTATTTGTGGGGGATCCGCAGATACCTGCTGCTCCGAAGCCCAATGAAAAAATGAACCTCACCAACTCACACACCATACCCAGTCACACACAGCCTTTGGGGTTGGGTGCATGTGAGGGGTATGTGAGGGGGTTGGCCATAGACAGGCAGTGGTTGTATTAACATATGGTAAATATATATTACTTTACACATAAAAAAACATCGGCATTCACTGAAAAAAACAAAGGTTACAGGGACATTATAGTTAGGTTCATGATTTACCCACACAAGACCATTGAAATTTGGCAGTTATAGTTATACTTATCTAAAGAATCTAAAGAAACAATAACATGTGCTGTTAAGTAACTTTAGACCATGAGTTATAGTTTAATAACATAAGCATAACTATAAGTATAACAATAAATGGCAAAGATCTATGGTTTTGTGTGGGTAAAACATGAACCTAAATATAACGTCCCTGTAGCTTTTAAGTTTGAGAATAGTGCAAAAAAAATAAGCACCAACCGTGGTCATCTGTTCGGACTTGACTGGGAACAAGGCGAGATTTAAAGCAGACCATGATGGAATGCATGTCAGATCAGGAAATCAGGTTGACCCGGTCAGATGTTATACCTTCTGACTTAGTCTCTGAAATAGAAAACAAAAAATTATTAGCAGGGCAGAGCAGCAGGCTGCAACAGGGAAGCGTTCCAATAGTCCAGATAGCCACAAACTCGGTAACAGTGAAGCTGGTGACTTTTGGCAGGAAAGCTCAGTGTGGGAGAGATTCAAAATTTGTGCCCAAGGAAGATCCCTCACCAGCCAGATACTTTTGGTATCTTTGCCTGGTGATGATTTTGTCACGTTTTTGGAACTCGTTGTACTCTAGTGGGTAAAGCTGAAAGCTGTAGGCCGTATACACTCTCTGCTATATAAGCTGAAATGCTGCTGAAGAAAAGGCTCTGAGCGGGAACAACCTGAATCTTTGGCCCAGTGGCCACGCACATTCATTGGATTGACTTGGCAGGTTTTACTTGGATCTTTGGAAGTCTTCGAAGCTAAAAAGTTTCTAAGTCCCAGGTTTTTCAGGATGCTAGGAAGAGTACACTTTGACACAGTAAGAGTCTCAGGACCTCAGGAACAGTACTTGGGGGTCAAGACTGACTCCAGCAGAAGCCACTAGCAGGGTCCAGGGCTGGTCCAGTTGAAATTTGTCAGCTTGGCTCTTCAGAAACTGAACTTCCAGCAGCTTGTTGTGTACCTGTAGTTTAACGGCAGGTCGGACAGCTGACCCCTGTAATCCACTTCTTTGTACTAGGTACAAATGGGAGGAGGCCTGGCCTTTCAGGTCTCCTCACACGCTAAACAGTTGGTGTAGTCCTTCTTCTGCCTTACACAGGTCCAGTAGTTATCTGAAGAGAGTGCCCAGGGGTGCCACATTTATGCTTGCACGAGCCTGTGGGCGTGGGTAACTCCTGGCCCTTCCTAGCTAATAGGAACCATGTTACCAGGGGTAGCCCTACTTACTTTTGTAAAAGTTCCTCTGTGCCCCACTGCAAACAATCCCATGGTGTCGCTCTCTAGCTAAAACCAAGATTGCAGTACACTTCATCCCTTACGCAGAGCTCCTGGGGCTACCCCTGGGGTATGGCCAGGGAAATGAGCAACACCTTCTCTAGGGTCACTCAAACCTGGTTCTGAGGACTGTCCCAATCTATTCAGCTCCTGGGTGACAGTTGGAAGCTCATGCAAAGAACCTTCTAGAGGCTTTAGGCAAGAAAAAGGTAACTTTCTAAAGTACCTTTTTGTTAGACCTGATACCCCAATCATTTTGCCTCACCTCCTCCATTTTTGCTGACCTTATTATTGTTGTCCTTAGGACACCGCACTCTTTACTACTGCCAACCAGTGCCAAAGTGCTTGTGCTCTCGCCCTAAAACACAGTCAAATTGGCTTATACCTAATTTACATGTTTAATTTTCTTATAAGTTTCTTGTAAAGTAGTACTACATGTACCCAGGGCCTGTAAATTAAATGCTACTAGTGGGCCTGCAACACTGATTGTGCGACCCACTTAAGTAGCACCTTAAAACATATCCCAGAACTGCCACTGCAGCTTGAATGCAGTTTTAAGCTGCTATGTTGACTTAACATTTAAACCCCCTTGCCAAGCCGTAAACTCCCCTTTTATCACATATATGTCCCCCTAGGGTAGGTCCTAGGTTCCCCAGAGGGCAGGGCGCAGTGTAATCAAAAGGTTAGACATGAACTTTCATGTTTTACATGTCCTACTATTAAAAAACTCCCAAATGTGTTATTCACTACTGTGAGGGCAATCTCTTCCATAGGATAACGATGGAGTGGTCTTATTGCCTTTTATACATGTCATTTCCAAATGGGCAGAGATAACCAGTTCATGTTTTATGTCTCTGGAATTAGAATTTAAAATCCTAACTTATGGTGAAGTTGGATTTTAAATGATTATTTTGAAAATGCCACTTTTAGAGCATTGGTATTTTCCTGCCTTTTTGAACTGGTAGCCTGTCTTCGGACACATGGCTGGCTGTAACTGACAGTTAGACTTTGTGAATTCCACCCAGACATTCACACAATAGATGGCTACATTATAGAAGCTTCTCCCACCTTGCAGGACCAGGGCACAAGGGTATTAGAAAGGGAAGGGAACCCTAGACACCAAGGAAGAAGGACTGCTGTGCTGCTACAAGGACTGCCACTCTGCTGGACTGCCGTTCTCAAGGAACTGCTGCTCTTTTGTGCTGGCCTGCTACCGGCTGCCCTCTTGCCTGAGTAAGGAGAACTGGGCCTGCAACAAGATCTTGAACCCAGGACCCCAGAGTGACTCAAAGAGCTAGTGTTCTGGCCTCCTAATCTGCACCTCGGGGACTTAAAAGCCTCCTCAAACAACTCATGGACCCAGCTGCAGTGAGTTCCTGACCCTCCAGTGGTGTCTCTTAGGTCCTGGACCCTTGGTGTGGTTCACAGGCTCTCCACATCAAGCTTTTGGGCTCTTCACAGCTGCGAACAGGCCTGTCCAGTCGGGAACCACACAGCACACACTGAAAATCAAAGCGAAATGCCCAAGCCCATCTCATCGCCCAGCAAGCTTCAATCACCCGCAGAGAATCGCCAATGCGAAAGTTCCAGCCCACCCATCCGCAACGCCTGGCCTGCTGTTCCCGCCACACCGACCACCACCAGTGGCGCTCTCCTTGCTTCCCTCGAACCTTTCAGATGCAAACAGGACTCTTGGCACAAAACCTGAGGAGGTAAACTTTCAGCGGGACCAATCTGGGACTGTATGTGACCTGCGCTGCATCGCGGTTGGCCTCTTCTTTTGACTTTGATCTGGTCCAGCATGACCAGATAGCAGAGGTTTTATGGTTTTAGGCACTATATTGCAGTTAATTCATTAAACATTCATAACTCCGGTTATACTGATTGGATGTTTGTCCTTTTGGTCTTGTTTTATCCACAAAACTTTACTCTATTTTGGTAACTTGGTGTGGTATCTTTTTGCATGGTGTTTTGACTTTTTTACTGTTTGAAATGTTGAACAAATACTTTACACATTGCCTCTAAGTTGAACTTGACTGGCCTGTGCCAAGCTACCAGGGGGTTGAGCACATTTCAATTTGGCTTGTGCCTTATCCTGACTAGAGTTGTGGTTGCTGCTTGATCAGGGCTCATACTCCAGTCAACCAGTAACCCAATTTTGAATACTTTTGTGAAGCATTTAGCACAAATCAAAGCTTTGCAGTTAACTGGATATGTAATAAATAGTTTTAAAAGTTCCAAATTTGAACTTTTTAGCTGGTTCCTAGGCAGAGAAAAGAGGACTTAATTATCATATAAACTCACAATGTTAACCCTGCTACAATAAAAATAGATTTTGAGGCCTTGTCACTGTAAAGACATGTTTTACATTGAACTTTTACTTATGCTGCTTTTAAATACCATGCATCCTGCCTCATTGGGAATTAAGGCTACACAGGGGTGCCGTATCTAAATTCAGAAGGAGAGTTTAGGCCTGTCAAAAGGGCTTATAATGACAAGTTGCATTTGCAGCTTTAAAGCTGCACAGACAGGCTACAGTGATAGTCCTGCAGTCATGTTTTGCACTTTCACTCTAGTGGTGGCACAATGTGTGCTGCAGTCCACTAGTGACTTTTATCCTACAGACCTTTGGTACACTTTGTACCATAAGCTAGAGACTTACAGATAAGTTAAATATGCCAATTAGGAGCATGGCCAATTTCAACATGTTTTAGGGGTCAGCACACATGCACTGGACTTTGGACAGCAGTATCCCAGTGTGTCAAGGCCAAAAGCAGCAACAAAGCCTAGCCTAGCAAAAAGTGTGGGTGACCACGCAAAAAGAAGCATTTTCCTACATTAACAATTAGATTAAATCTTCACACTGGGTGGAGTAAATGGAACGCCTACCGTGGAAATATATGTGAACCTCCACAGGAGGAGTCTGGGTCAGAAATTAGTGAATAACCACACTATAGCTGGTTGCAGGATATGTTACGGTCTGTTTATCAGTCCCGATAACCTAGATGGACAAGTCTCCGATGTTTGTATACAGCACAAAAGTTTATGTAAAATGTTTCACCTCTGTGTATGCACCGCGGAACATTATTGCACTGAGGGGTACTGTTATGATAAATTAAATGACAATAAAATTGTTTAAAAAAAAAAAATTCTCACTAGGTGAATTCATTATGTACCATCCATTCTGTCAGTTATTATTGCATGATTCATTATGCCTCATATAACCTCTTCTAGTTAGGTCTGTACTTCCAAATGTTGTGTCTTCTCTGCATGGTTTGTATGCATTGTTAATGTATCTTACTCCTTTGCTGGCCTTTGGATGTCTATCACTTTTTTTTCAAACCACAGATGTGTTACATGCTGATCTTGGGTTAAATATAATTGTTTTTATCAAGAAATGTATATTTTCTGTGTATTTTACATGAGTAGCAAATATAGTAACTTTGATGTGAAGAATATATGTTTTATGAATAAACTTTTTTTAAAACACAAATCTGATCAGCATAGATGAACGACCCCTTTTTAGAGCCACTGAAGCAGCCGGAGTGTAAATGGGTGGGGGCGACTAGTTAAAGGTGGCTACATGGGCAGCTGTGTCTCACTGTCTGTGGAACTGCCAGCTGTAGATGTTTCCAGGACTGACCTGGTAGTAGGTGGTTGGTACTTGACCACAGAAAGCAAATGCAAAATCGTAAACTGCTGCAATGAATGTTACGAAGCCATCTGTGAGAAAATGGGTTATTGATTGAGGGAGATGAAAGCCTCACTCAGGGGCCAACCACAGTCCTTGTCAGAGTGAACTATATAAGTCACCAAATGACCCTGTGCTTAACCCTCTGGTAGTCTGGCACAAAAGCAGTTAAGTTTAACTTAGAGGCAGTGTGTAAAGAATTTATGATGTACACAAACATTAATACAGTGAAAAGACCGCTCAAGAAAACTCCCAAACCAATTCAGAAAAGTAGAGTAAATTAAAAAAACAAAATAACACCAGAATGACAAACAATAAATCAGTAGAACCTGAAATATTAAATTCCAAAGTTTTAAGTCAAAGTAGCACATAAAAGCACAAAGCGCCGCTCAGTCATCTGGTTGTGATAGACCAGGAGAAAGTCACAAGTTCAGGCTGACCGCTATGGATTGCGGGTCAAATACAGGGACCAGGCTGGTTCTACTGAAATTTTAGCTTCTAAATTTGGCATGAAGAGTTTCTTTCACAGTGGAGGGGTGTCACGGATGGTTGTCGGTGTAGCGCATAGGCAGAGGGCATCATCGACGTTTGTCACTGTAGCTTAAGAGCTGGTCTGGCATTGTGGATGGTCGTGTCTTTAGCTTCCTGTTGGTGGTCACTGCTGGCTGTCGCACTTGTAGTGCCAAGTAAAGCTCTCACTTTGCCGGTCGTCTCTGGCAGTGGCTGCCTGCCTTAAGTGCAAGTCTCACTAGAACTTCACATTGCCGGTCACTGCGGGCGGCAAGCCCTGGTGGGAATGGACCAATTTGTGTTCATGAAATCCCAAACTTCAGGATTGTCACCTACTCTTTGGGAGGCGTACACTCTGATGTCAGCCAAGGGCCGAGCACCTCGAAATGCCACTTCTTGGGTGTGAGGGACTCACTCCAGCAGAGGCCATCAGGGCTCAAGCAGGTCCAGTTGCAGGTCCAGGCAGATCCATTTGCAGCGGTTCAGCTCGGTAGTTGCAGGGATGCCTCTAAAACTTCCCAGTACCTCACGGATGAGGTCAGCTTACTAACCCTTAGAGTCACTCTAATTGGCCTTGTATAAAAGCAAGCAGGTCTAATCTTTCTTCTCAGACAGCAAGGAAGTCCTTCCAGCACTATGGCAGTCCTCCTTCTGTTACTTCCACAGGTCCAGGAATATTTTCATGGGTGGAGTTCCAATATGTATACCTGGTGTAAGTGTTTGTGTGGAAGGACTCCCTGTCCTACACCCATATCAGGTTCTGGAAAGTTCTTCCCCTTCCCCTGTCAAGGTTTCAAACTGGGAGAGACAAAAGGCAGTGCAATCCTGGTATCAATATTAATTTTTGAAAGCAGGAGGCAAAGCCCTTTGAAGTGTAAGTGGCACTGGGTACAGACCTTTCCCAGTCATCCCGCAATGATGGCTCATCCTGTCCACATCTAAGCCCCTTTTGAGTTGCCCTTACACCAGAGACATTCACATTCATGTGACCCAGGACTCTGGCAGAAGGCGCAGTAGGTCGAGACGAGAAAATGCCAACTTTCTTAAAGTGGCATTTTGTGAATTGTAACTTTAAATCTGACACACCCAATCTAGAGTATTTTAAATTAGAATTTATTTGAGTGTAAGCAGTGCATCTCTATCCTCCCCCAATCCAAAGGTAACAATTACTATATGTAATTAGGTATCCCAGTGTTAGTCAATGGGAGAGATGGGCCCTACAGTAGTGAAAAATGACTTTAGGAGTTTCTCACTGCTGGAACATGTAAAACATGTCCTACTTCTCAAATACAATGCTTCCTGCCTTATGAGTAACCCCGGGTGGAACTGGCGAGTGGCACTACGCGGTGGAGTAGTCATTTGCCCTTTTACTCCGCATTCTACGCGGAACGCAGAGTAGGCAAATCTCCGCACACTCCGCTGGCGGACCGGAGTTGTGGCCCGGGGTTACTTATGAGGCTTTTGAGCCTACCTTAGAGGTGACTTATATGTAATAAAAAATAAGGATTAGGCCTGGGATTTGTTTTTGTTGCAAGGTCGAAATGTCAGTTTAAAACTGAACTCCAGGCTGCTTTGGCAGGCATGAGTTAGGTTTAAAAGTGTCATTTTAGAGGGTGCCACAATTAGTGCTACAGGCCCATTAGCAGCAATTAATTTAGAGGTGCTGGGTACATGTAGTACCATTTCAAGGGGGCCTACAAGTAAATTAAATGTGGCAATTTGGTGTAGTCCAATATTACCATGTTTGAAGGAAAGAGCACAAGCACTTTAGCACTGGTAAGCAGTGGTAGAGAGCAAAGAGTCCTAAAGCCATCAGAACCAAAATCCAGCAAAACAGGAGGGGTGAAGGCAAGAGGTTTGGAGGACCACCACACCAAGGATGCCAGGTCTAACACCATCTTACACCACCTCAGAGAAAGGATAATCATGCGATACTTAGAGAGATAATTCTGTGCCTTATGGATATCTTTCTGGGATCTCAAGAGTTTGTTCTGGGACCGAAGAGGACAATAATATGGCCCAGCTGATCCTCTTGCCACGTACCTGGACCCATCAGGTCTCTACTCATGTTACTCAAATTGCTCACCACACCCTAAGACTCCCTTTTCCCTTTCCACAGCATGTCCTGTCCCAGCCCTTTCCAAACCACCCTGTGACTTTGACTTGGCGGCCAGAGGTGTGGTATTTCCTGGATACCCAGCAGATGTTATGGCTGTGGTTGCTACAGGAGCCAGGACAGGTATGTATGTTCACAGTTGTTTGGGGGTACAGACCACAGGGGGCTTGTAGGGGCATGACTATGCTGGATGTTGTTGATCTTCTGTCCTCTGGGAGAGATAAAGAGGCCTATAGTGCTGCCTAACAAAATCTGATGGACTAGGATGGTCTTCACTATTGTCATCTTCAGCAAAAGTGCTGATCCCATTGAAGGTCTGGGATCTTGTATCCTCAGTTGAAGTGGGCAACACTGTTGGTTTTCGTTTATGCCATTCCTAGCAAATTGTTTTCCATAGTGACAGCATTTATAAGTTGGTTTACAAGAGCAGCTTGCAGTCCAATTTGCCACCTACTCCATGTCTTGAGACTCTGATCTTGAATTGTAATTTCTTACTCACCGGCAGTTGGATATTGGTCGCTCTGCTGAGTTGTCACTTTCCTTTGCTGCTAGGGACTTTATCTTCAAAATAAAGTTTCTTCTACTGATCTAATGCCTGCTTACCTTACTTCAAACCCTTTTGAGGCTTATGACTGCATCTTGCTGCATAATGTTGAAGAAGAAAAGAATATTGTGACTTTTTTATAATGATAGTTGCTACTGTATGAAATGCTTTTATTTATGAAGCTCGTAAAGCGCACGGCTACCCCCAAAGGGGGTGTCCCGGCGCTGTAGACTGCAGACTTTGAAAGAGAAGCAATTTTAAGGGATGGTGAACAGCCAGGTTTTCAATTTATTACGAAAAAGAGATTCTGAAGGAATAAACCTAAGATCTAGTGGTAGGCTGTTCCAGAGTTTAGCCGTCATTACGGTGAATGCTCTACCGCCCATTCTGGAGCGGTGAAAGCGAGGAACAGTAAGGAGACGTAGGTTGTTCGACCGCAAGGATCTGACCGATTGGGATAGCACAAGTCTCTTTCTCAAGTAACCCGGGCCTGACCCATTAACCCCTTCAGTGCCCATGACGAGCTGGACTCGTCATGGGCCGCGGTGGCGCTGTGCCCATGACGAGTCCAGCTCGTCATAGACCCCGCCCGCTAATGCAACGGCCGGCACTGGGCGGGGAAAGGGGCGGGCACTGAAGGGGTTAAGGGCCCGAAAAGCAAGAGTCAGCATCTTGAACTGAATGCGACGGGAGATGGGAAGCCAGTGTAACTTCTTACGGTAGGATGCAACCGACTGACGGTAGGGGATATTACCTATCAGTCTCGCCGCCGCATTCTGAACGATCTGAGACGTTCAATTTGGTACAAGGGGGCACCAGCATAGAGACTGTTGGCATAATCCAAATGTGACGTAATCAGGGCGTGGATGACAGTTCTACGGGCATCCAAAGGCAGGTACGGAAAGATCTTTCTAATGATACGCAGTTTCCTGAAGCAGGCTGCCGTGACCTTATTAATTTGAGCTTTACAGGAAAGAGCGTTGTCGAATTGAAAGCCCAGATTACGAGCTGTTTGGACAGGAGTGGGAGGGGGGTTAAGCACAGTCGGCCACCACAGAGTGGCAGATAGAGTAGTTTTCTGATTAAAAAATAAGACCTCCGTCTTATCGGTGTTGAGCCTGAGATGATTAGAAGTCATCCAGGAACATATATTGCCAAGACAATGGCGAAAACTGGCGAAGCTGGAGTCAGAGTGATCTCTAAAGGAAAACATAAGCTGAGTATCATCAGCATAAGAGATCACTCTGACCCCCCAGGACTCCACCACCTCAGCCAAAGGGGCAAGATACACATTGAAAAACAGAGGGCTCAGCGCAGAGCCCTGAGGCACACCACAGAGGAGGGGTTTACCCTCTGATTCGAACGGTTTGAGAAGAACCTTCTGAGTTCGTCCTTTAAGAAAGGAGGCAATCCAAGATAGAGCGGCGCCACCCAATCCAATCTGCCTCAGACGATCCAATAGAATTTCGTGGGACACCGTATCAAAAGCGGCGGGTAGGTCGAGGAGGACCAAAATGGCCTCCTCGCCCCTATCCACACACTCCTGGATCATCTCAGAGACCTCTAATAGAGCAGTCTCAGTACTAAAACCAGTTCTAAATCCTGACTGTGAGTCATGAAGCAGTGAATTGGCTTCTAAATATTCTGCCAATTGAAACTGCACAGCCTTTTCCAGGACTTTCGCCGGTTTGGGGAGGAGAGAGATGGGGCGATAATTGCAAAATTGCGCCGGGTCCGCATCCACTTTCTTCAGAATGGGGACTAACATGGCCTCCTTCCAAACAGTCGGGAACTGGCCCGTGCGCAATGATGAATTCCAAATAGAGAGAAATGGTCTGACCAACAGGGGAGCCAGGTTGCCCATAACCTTAGCAGGGACCGGGTCTAGAGGGGAGCCAGACTTGCACTGGGTAAGCAGATTAAGTGCAGACTCAGTAGTAAGCTCTTTAAAAGCCACCAATGACGATCTCGCAGAGTCACTGGCACAGGAGATATGGGAGGTCAGCACAGTAGGAAAAGAAGACGTAATGTTGTCAATTTTGTCTTGAAAGTACACCGACAAACCATTACATAAAGCCTGGCTAGAGGAATTCTGAGGCACCATAGCGGGGGGCTTAACAAAGTCCTTTACAATATTGAAGAGAGTTTTAGAGAAATTATCTTCATTCTTGATTTGTAGAGCAAAGAAATCTCCCATCGTGGATTTTTTTAATTTTAAAAAGTTTTTTAAAGCAGACTTGTAGATAGTTTTAGCCTCTAGATCATAAGTTTGCCGCCATTTACGTTCTTATTTTTTGCAGCGACTCTTTTCCTCACGTAGGGCAGGGGAGAACCACGGGGCAGAAGGTTGAGATCTAGCGGAGGTGATAAGTTGTAGGGGTGAGATGGCGTCGATGGCAAGCAGTAGAGCAGAATTGAGCTGAGCCACGCTTGCGTCAATATCTTTAGACAGTGAATCTGGTTGATATGAGAAAAAGGGATCTAAGGCAGTACAGGTAACTTTATGCCATTTTCTCCCGTACTCCCTACCAAGCACCACCGGACCAGGTGCCGAGGGAAGCGTGAGGTCAAAAGGGAGAAAGTAGTGGTCTGACCAGGTGAGAGGGAGGGAGGGATGTACTGTAATACCAGGATGGTTAGAGAATATTAGATCAAGAGTATGGCCCGCTACGTGAGTCGGGCCCTGAACTAATTGGGTCAGGTTTAAACCCTGCAAAGTGTCTAATTGTAGAGTAGCCTGGGAGCAGGAGGAGTTTTCAGCATGTAGGTTGAAATCACCAAGCACTATAAAGTGCGGATGTTTAAGGGAAAGATCCGCTATCTGGTGTACCAGTAGCGTAAGGGAGGGGCTGAAGCGTTGGGGGGGTTATACACTAAAATACCAGCTAAAATAACAGCAGCCGAGTCTGAAATGGTGAAGTACAAGGCTTCAATCAGCCCAATATTCGTAAGTTTCCTGATGGTCAGACGGAGATGAGATTTCAATATAATAGCAAGACCTCCTCCAGTTTTACCACCCTGTTCTGCTTGGGTTTTCGGATCAGATAGAACTCGCTCATCAGAGCCTCACTAACCCAGCCAGAACGTTACCCCCTCCCTAGAACCTATTTACAATCCTACAACCACATATATCTATCATCTAAGGACAGGGGATTCCTACTATGCATACCAAGATCTCACAATCGGCGGCCTCGCGATCCCATACGGATCCAGACCTTTCTGCCCATACGACAGTATCACAAGTGGCGGCCTCGCGGTCCCATACGAACCCAGACCTCTCTGCCCATACGACAGTATTACAAGTGGCGGCCTCGCGGTCCCATACGAACCCAGACCTCTCTGCCCATACGACAGTATCAGCACAATCGGCGGCCTCGCGATCCCCTACGAATCCAGACCTCTCTGCCCATACGACAGTATCACAAGTGGCGGCCTCGCGGTCCCATACAAACCCAGACCTCTCTGCCCATACGACAGTATCAGCACAATTGGCGGCCTCGCGATCCCCTACGAATCCAGACCTCTCTGCCCATACGACAGTATCACAAGTGGCGGCCTCGCGGTCCCATACGAACCCAGACCTCTCTGCCCATACGACAGTATCAGCACAATTGGCGGCCTCGCGATCCCCTACGAATCCAGACCTCTCTGCCCATACGACAGTATCACAAGTGGCGGCCTCGCGGTCCCATACGAACCCAGACCTCTCTGCCCATACGACAGTATCAGCACAATTGGCGGCCTCGCGATCCCCTACGAATCCAGACCTCTCTGCCCATACGACAGTATCACAAGTGGCGGCCTCGCGGTCCCATACGAACCCAGACCTCTCTGCCCATACGACAGTATCAGCACAATTGGCGGCCTCGCGATCCCCTACGAATCCAGACCTCTCTGCCCATACGACAGTATCACAAGTGGCGGCCTCGCGGTCCCATACGAACCCAGACCTCTCTACCTAGACGGCAGTCTCATACGACAGCTCATCCTATGATCACCATAACATACAAAAAGGGAATCAGTCTCACTATTCATCAGATCACACAAGGATTGCCAGTTCGGGCATAGCCTGTTCTCAGGTTTGAGGGGCTCCTCTTTCCCCTATTCAGTTACCACTTACCTGATCAGGGTTAACATCTGTTCATGTAGCCGCAGCTGACTAGAAGAATAGGCTACCCTCTTATACAAGAACACGCAGCACATGTTGGTTCACTACAAACTGGATACTTTATTACTCATTGCACACACGATCACATAACATTACAATATGACACATAACCTGCAAAGAAAAGTGAAAGATTAAGTTGTACACTCTAATAAGAAAGGGTCGACATCACCTTAGTAGTATGTAGCCTGCACTCAGTGGTCATCTAGGCTCCCTTCTCGTCTGTGCCTCGGCTCGCCTGGAATCACCCTTCTCCGAGTCACTGGGACCTCTTCCTTATCGGCTACTCTCTCCTCTCTGGTTATTCTGTTAGGAAAGCATCTGTCTCTCAGTTCTTCTCCGCCTTCAAGATGGCGTCTGTCTTCCCTGGAATAAGTAGTAGCTTTACTGCTAACGGCTAGATGCCGCCTACGGACTGAACATGTAACTGCCTCAGACTTTCACTAATATAGAGGTGCGTTTCCTCATGGAAAATTCCGGCCCGTAACCTGCCGCCCACCAAATTCTTGTACCTCCCCGTACCAAGGACACGTTCCCAGCCGGCCGGCCTGATGTAGTGTCTTCGGCATGAAGAAAAATACAATCCTTCGATAAGGGCCGGCCTGAACCGGTTCTCTCCAAGCGAATAACACCTCATAACTAAAACATTACGTTTGACCTAGAAGAATCCCAAGCTGCCGGAGCAGAAAGAAAGATGGAGTCTCTCCCGTTTGAGGCCTACCAGGCCTGAATTCAGCACGGCTCCATGAAATACCCTCACTACAGGACAGGTTATCCCTAATACTAACGAATCTATCCCCTAGGCTATGTGTGCAAGCCCTGATCTATGGGGAAGAGCACAGAATCATGTCGAAGTGCCTAGTAAATAGGCTCCATTCACTACTCTAACCCTTAGGCTTGAATGGTAAGAGACTGAAGTCACATTCAATCACCTGTTAATACAAGAAGACCGGGAAAATCGAGCAGAACATTTCACCCTTGACTTCAGTCTATTATACATTCATTAAACAGAACTAATATCTGTGGAAGAATAATATGAAACAAGACTAACTGATCTATGTCTAGTACCAGGTGTGCAGAATTGAAGTAGTGAAGGAATACACTGAATAAAGCAACAGATAGAAATCAAAATGCCGATAGTAATCAGAATACCTCCTAATATTTGACGTAACATATGCAAATCAGGTAACCAATTAAAGAGCCAGTCAAACCAGCCCTGGTCAATGTGTTTTCTAACTTCTTCTGTCAAGTCATGTAATTTGTCAATGTGAACCTGAATGGATTTTGTATGATCCGACAAGTTAAAACAACAAAGACCCTCAAAATCAGAACAATCGTGTCCATGTTTAAGCAAAAGATAATCAATAGCCGCTCGATTTTGTAAGATAGCCCTTCGTTCACCCTGGGCGTCTAATAGCATGTCAGACAGGATTGTAGAAGTATGATTGATGGATTTTACCATCCAGCAGGCCATTTTCCCAATAGATTTGGCATTATAAACTGCCAAAGCAGGAACACCAACAATTGAAACAGCCAGGCTAAGGTATTCAGACTTGGAATATAAATGCAAAGATGAGTCACAATCCTCCTGTAACCTCACTGTATCTCGAATCACACGAGAGTTGGCATTCGGATGTGAGGAAAACATGAGCAAGCTCAGTCTAGTAATGGCACAAGGGCCTCCAGAAATATTTGCGGGTATATATGGCCAGGAAGTATTACCACATGAGAAAAGCCATCCGGCAGGCAGTAACATCGTGCGATAGTGACTGGGGGTAACTACCATACTCTTGCAAGTCATGTTATTCTGAACAGAAGTACATGTTTTCGGTGTCCTTTGAAAGCACAAAGTTCGTTCACGAGCGGTGAATGAAGTGGAACCTTTCAATTTTAAACGCATACATTCAGAAATCGCACTAGGATCACAAGTAAGGAAAAAACATAAATCACCTTGTGTGATATTATAGGTAACTATTTGGGACTGGACAGGCGGTATCGGGTCTGACAGTACAGTACACAAGGGGCAATACTCATGGGCAGCGAAATCGCCCAGAAGAACATTGGGACGAGCATTTGTTATATTAAAAATATGAGTCAGGGTCTCCAATGAAGCAGGGACAGCAACCAAACAAGTTGCCAATATATCAGTTACCGATCTCATCGGTGTCAAGCAGAAATGAGGGGTCTTCGTCACTTGCTTGGCCAATGTAACCCAAAAGTTTGGCGACGAATCCCACGCAGCGAAGGAACGCGACACTCGGGTTCTCAACTCAGCCCGGTTTGATGGGATCCCTCTTCTCTCGTCGTACCATCCCAAAAGGAGTCCAATGCCGACACATCCTGCAGCAACAGTCCAAAGAATGATCTGAAAAAGAATCAAATACAGGCATTATTCATTCTCGTAGGTAACATTTGTCAGCCGGGACTGCTTCCCAGCTATCTTTCCCTGGTCTCATAACTAGAATGGTATTGTCTTGACCTGTTGCAATCACTTCTGCTTGTTCAGGGGGATTCTTAGGCGACTGCACCCAAACTCTGGCCCCAGAATAATCTGTGGAGCCAAAACCTTTCTGGCCTCGTACCGTTAGCAACGTTGGGGCAGTGCCTTTTGTGATCTCACCGCTGAACACAGGCATTATTAGCAATTGAGCCACTCGGTCAGTTTTATGTATCAGTAAGTCAACCTCACTGCTATTCAGCAGGAGCACCTTAATCTCTCCCTTATAATCACTATCAATGATTCCTCCAAGCACCTGAATGCCTTTTACAGCCAGCCCCGATCTAGGGGCAATTAATCCGAAATTTCCAGGTGGTATCTGAACACCAACACCTGTTTCAAGGATGACTCGATCTTTACTTTTTATAATGGTGTCATCCATGGCATGCAAGTCTAAACCTGCCGACCCTGGGGTCGCTCTGCATGGAGCCAAAGCTCCGGGAGTAATCTCCCAGTACATCACAGTCTCTCTGATCTCATTAGGTTTAGCATCAACATTCGAAGGAAACAAACGCATAAGTGGGGATTCAGCATTTAGAAAAGGACGGTTATTCAAAATCAATAGCGCTTGAGGCAAAAAATCTCGCCAATTCTTATACTTGTCATCTGTTAATTTGCGAAGTTGGTCTTTTAGCAGGCCATTCAACCTCTCCACAAGACCCGAGGCCTGTGGATAATATGGTATATGAAATACCCATTCAATATTGTTTTCCACACAGAATTCCTGTACCAATCTTCCACGAAAATGGGATGCATTATCAGATTGAATTTGGAATGGCACACCATAATACATCATAATCAATTCCAATGTTTTAATAGTATTCAATTGGGTAGCTCGCTTACAGGGAAGGGCCACCAACAGGCCACTGTATGTATCAACAATGGTGCAAACATATTGACAATTCCTACTCATAGGAAGTGGACCAATGTAATCAATCTGCCAAATTTGAGCGGGCAATTTCCCGCGATGTAAATGACCTTTAACAATTTGGGGCACTTTGCGCTGCCTGATATGCTGACAAATGGGACAATGTAGAATAACATTTTTAATTAAATCTAGGGGAATATAAATTCCTCGATCAGCAGCCCACCTGCTAGTGGCTTTTTCTCCAAAGTGTCCTGCTTTCTGGTGGGCCCATTTCGCCAATCCCGCAATATCAGAATCTTGCGTGTCCACCACTGCCTCAGCAATTTTAGATTTCTCATCTGCAATGTTATGAAAGAATTTGTCAAGAGAGTCTATCGGGGTATGAGCATCCACATGGAAGATTGTAACAGTACTCTGTGGGAGCATTTCCCAAATCTCCTGCCATAATTCTTTTCCCCACAATTCCTTGGAATGGATTTTCCAACTATGGGAATGCCAAGTCGGTAACCAAACTGCCAGTCCATTGGCAGTAGACCAAGAATCGGTAAAAATATGACATGTGCCAGGTAACTCTTGTTTCAGAACTTGATAAACAGCATAGAGTTCAGCAAATTGACTGCTCTTACCCTCACCAGTTGTACTCAGCAATTTTTCAGCCACCTGCTCATGCAAAGATGCAACTCCTTTTTGTCCCACACGTGCCCTGTCTTGTATATACCATTTCCATTTAATCACACTCGCCTCTTGAGCGTGTCCAATTCGGTGAGTTTTCGGCGAACTCATAACCCACTGCATGATAGGAATTTCAGGTCGCAAAACTATATCATGTCCCAAAGTCAATTGCTCGGTATCCACCAGAGCCCAATAACATGGAAGTAGCTGTTTCTCAAAAGGTGTATAACGCTCACCAGCATCAGGTAACTTTTTGGTCCAGAAACCTAACGGTACTCTACTCTTGCCTTGTTTCTGCCACAAACTCCAATTCGCATAAAGGCCTTGTACAGACACATTCAAATCCACATCACCATCACATACAGGCCATAAATCCAGAGCATGCTGAATTGCTTCTTTTGCCAGACTGAACGCATCTTGCTGTGGTTTACCCCATTCAAATGCATTCTTTTTACGAGTGACCTGGTACAAAGGGGCCAATATTTGACTCAAATGAGGAATATGCTGGCGCCAAAATCCAAACAAACCAATGAAGCTTTGGGCTTCTTTCCTATTTCTCGGAACTGCAAAATCAAGAATTTTCTGTTTAACCTGAGGGATCACTTCTCGGTGCCCTTCATGCCAATTAATACCCAAAAATTTCACAGCCTGGGACGGACCTTGTAATTTATCCGGGTTGATTACCCAACCTTTCTCACGCAGGCACTCAATGACTCTGTCCAATTGGGTCTGAACTTCCTCTTGTGATTTACCTTGGATCAAAATATCATCAATATAGTGACATATCTGAATTTGTGGATGGACTGGTACCTCAGCCAGATGCTCTGCCACCAGCCGGTGACATATCGTAGGACTATGCACATAGCCCTGAGGAAGACTTCTAAACGTCATCTGACGCCCGTTCCACGTAAAACTGAATTGTTCCTGACACTCAGGGGCAATCGGAATCGAAAAGAAAGCATTAGCAATATCAATGGACGCATACCATGTACCTGGATGTTTCTGGATTCTTTCAATTAGGGTAATAACATCCGGTACTGCAACAGTCAAAGGGGGTGTGTGTCTATTCAATTCTCGATAATCAACAGTCATGCGCCAAGAATTATCACTCTTACGCACAGGCCAAACAGGATTATTCCAAGCAGAAGTAACTGGGGTTATAACTCCTGCATCCACCAACTCCTGAATAGTGGTACTAATCTCTTCATGACCACCTGGAATACGATACTGCTTCTGACGAACCACTTTTGTCGCCTGGGGAACTTTTATGGGGGGCATTCTTAAACGACCAACCCGTACAGGCCTGGACGATATATAATGTTTAGTTCCAAATTGGTAACATCCATCATCTAAGTGCAAAGTCATTCCTTTCAAAATATCAATTCCAATTATGAATTCTAAGAGTGGCACCACTAATACAGAGTATTCTTTTCTAGGAATTCTACCTATTCTCATTTCAAGTAAGGTTTGAACTGCGGGAGTTTCCTTTCCACCTAATCCGGTAATTGTAAAAGGCTGACCTTTAAACTTCTTTGATTTTCCATGAATAAGAGTGGCCTCCGCTCCTGTATCTACCAATGCTCGGGCCCTTTGGATATTACGATGTCTCCAATAAATATCAATATCTACATAGGGTCTATTATCTCTGTGAGCCCATCTGTGTACTGGAGCTTGACCTATTTCCTAGTCCTTTTTATTGTGTTCTGTGTACCAGGATAAATCAGGATAAAGACTCTCACGGTTCCTAGGTATCGGTACCTCCTGTTCATATCCATCTCCATTACGAAATGGATTACTGTTCCCTGCATTGTACTGCGGGTTTCGATCGGCCAATATGTGTCGATCCTCTCTCCTTCTCAACTCAAGGGATTGATCCCTATCATCTCTACGTCTGCTGTTAACATAATCATCTCTCCCCCTCTCTCTTTCCCCCTCTCTCTCCCTGTCTCTCTCACGACGGGGGGACAAATCACGCGCATAACGTCGATCATCACGACGATCAGAGCGCCCACGGCGGTCGTCATCACCGCTACCGTCAGAAAAACCACGATCACACTCAGTTGTCCGAACACGCCGGGCACCCTCCTTTCGATCCAAGCCACGTTTGCGAAACATTTCCCACAAACGAGAAGTAGTCTCACCATCAATGTCCTCCTTTCGCACACCATCAGCCAGAAGAGCAAGAAACATATCACGTCTAGTAAATTTATTTTCACCAGGAGTACGAGTGTCAGGCCGGGACTGCCGTTCAGGTTTAAACCACTCACCCAACTCACCGAGTTGGCGTACCGATTCCAGCACCACAGATAATATGTTACCAGTCTGATTAATCAATAAAGTCATCATGACCTGCTTATAAGCAACAGGGGAAGAACGAATAATACGATTCCGCACAGAAGATGTCAAGAAAGCATCAAGCAACCGGTCAGCAGTATTTAGAAAAATTGCCGTTTTCATCACCTCCTCTTTGAGACGTTGCGCAGCATCGCGCAAAGTATACCACGGTTTGTCATTTACAGGCCAGTCAGACTCAGTAGGATATTTTTGATTACAACCCTCAGTCGCCAATTGAAGCAAAGAAATTTGACCACCACCATTAAAGTTACGAAAATGATCCTGTACAGTAGAATCCGAACTCAAGGAACAAAACTTCAAACAATCGCCAGCATCCAACATAATGCCAGCAGCGCCCAGTTCATAAAGGCGCACCATCCATGTGAGCAAGGGCTCACCAACTCGCTGCCGAAATCGCTGCAAAATATCACTAATTTCTTGTTGAGTAAAATCCTCCAAAGAGTCTAAAGCAATACCATTCGGAGCACCGGGAGCCTGCTGCACCTTCCGTCGAAAAACTGGATGCGCCGAGACCGCGGGATGAGCATCACAAGGAGCTCGACCAGTACACGTAGAGGAACAATCAGTGGAAAAAGCATTGACCCCGCTCGAAGGACGAGCGCAATCACGGGGTGCACCATCAGAGGCGCAAGAAGCAGATTTACAAGCACGGCCGGAGCGAGAGGACTCGCGCTTGGCAGACTCCTCACCCGAGGAAGGAGAATCACTCGAGTTCCAGATATTACCATCCCATTCATCAGGATTCCAATCCAGTCCGGCTTTCGCCACGACCAGACGCACCTTCCGCGTCGAAACCCGACCATGCCGATTTTTGAATTTATAACGAGCAATTCGCACAGCCGCCCTCTCGGCAATAGTTTGGTACGTCTCAAGTTTATCAGCAAGCAATTTATTTTGACACCGCAACAAAGTATGAGCATTCTGAATCTCAACAAAGTTCGCTTCCAAATCCTTATGCAAGTTCTGCAACTTCAACAACCTCTCATGGAGAATCCTGTACGCAGACAGAACAATCCAACCTCTGCGCCCTAAAACGGGAAGCTCATCACCCTTAGATACCGGCGCCTTCTGTAAGCAAGTAATCACATTAGCCGGCTCCGCCAGCTCCAAAAAAGAATTCCAATTCTCACTCAAACCAGTAGAATCAGCCCACTCACGGGCTAAGGCTTCATAAGGCGTTGAATCCCAACCGGGAATATCAACGGGCAACTTAAAAGTAGATTTCGACTTCCTAGAAAACATTTTTGAAAAGAAAGAAAAAGAGAAAAAGAAAAAGAAGAAAGAGAAAAGAAAACTACACGCAGGTAGATACAAATAATATACAAACAAAACCACGCACGCGCCGAAGGCAAATACAATACAACCACAACGCACACAGGTTTCGTAAACGGTTCGTGACGCCAAATGTTCTGCTTGGGTTTTCGGATCAGATAGAACTCGCTCATCAGAGCCTCACTAACCCAGCCAGAACGTTACCCCCTCCCTAGAACCTATTTACAATCCTACAACCACATATATCTATCATCTAAGGACAGGGGATTCCTACTATGCATACCAAGATCTCACAATCGGCGGCCTCGCGATCCCATACGGATCCAGACCTTTCTGCCCATACGACAGTATCACAAGTGGCGGCCTCGCGGTCCCATACAAACCCAGACCTCTCTGCCCATACGACAGTATTACAAGTGGCGGCCTCGCGGTCCCATACGAACCCAGACCTCTCTGCCCATACGACAGTATCAGCACAATCGGCGGCCTCGCGATCCCCTACGAATCCAGACCTCTCTGCCCATACGACAGTATCACAAGTGGCGGCCTCGCGGTCCCATACGAACCCAGACCTCTCTGCCCATACGACAGTATCAGCACAATTGGCGGCCTCGCGATCCCCTACGAATCCAGACCTCTCTGCCCATACGACAGTATCACAAGTGGCGGCCTCGCGGTCCCATACGAACCCAGACCTCTCTGCCCATACGACAGTATCAGCACAATTGGCGGCCTCGCGATCCCCTACGAATCCAGACCTCTCTGCCCATACGACAGTATCACAAGTGGCGGCCTCGCGGTCCCATACGAACCCAGACCTCTCTGCCCATACGACAGTATCAGCACAATTGGCGGCCTAGCGATCCCCTACGAATCCAGACCTCTCTGCCCATACGACAGTATCACAAGTGGCGGCCTCGCGGTCCCATACGAACCCAGACCTCTCTGCCCATACGACAGTATCAGCACAATTGGCGGCCTAGCGATCCCCTACGAATCCAGACCTCTCTGCCCATACGACAGTATCACAAGTGGCGGCCTCGCGGTCCCATACGAACCCAGACCTCTCTGCCCATACGACAGTATCAGCACAATTGGCGGCCTCGCGATCCCCTACGAATCCAGACCTCTCTGCCCATACGACAGTATCACAAGTGGCGGCCTCGCGGTCCCATACGAACCCAGACCTCTCTACCTAGACGGCAGTCTCATACGACAGTTCATCCTATGATCACCATAACATACAAAAAGGGAATCAGTCTCACTATTCATCAGATCACACAAGGATTGCCAGTTCGGGCATAGCCTGTTCTCAGGTTTGAGGGGCTCCTCTTTCCCCTATTCAGTTACCACTTACCTGATCAGGGTTAACATCTGTTCATGTAGCCGCAGCTGACTAGAAGAATAGGCTACCCTCTTATACAAGAACAAGCAGCACATGTTGGTTCACTACAAACTGGATACTTTATTACTCATTGCACACACGATCACATAACATTACAATATGACACATAACCTGCAAAGAAAAGTGAAAGATTAAGTTGTACACTCTAATAAGAAAGGGTCGACATCACCTTAGTAGTATGTAGCCTGCACTCAGTGGTCATCTAGGCTCCCTTCTCGTCTGTGCCTCGGCTCGCCTGGAATCACCCTTCTCCGAGTCACTGGGACCTCTTCCTTATCGGCTACTCTCTCCTCTCTGGTTATTCTGTTAGGAAAGCATCTGTCTCTCAGTTCTTCTCCGCCTTCAAGATGGCGTCTGTCTTCCCTGGAATAAGTAGTAGCTTTACTGCTAACGGCTAGATGCCGCCTACGGACTGAACATGTAACTGCCTCAGACTTTCACTAATATAGAGGTGCGTTTCCTCATGGAAAATTCCGGCCCGTAACCTGCCGCCCACCAAATTCTTGTACCTCCCCGTACCAAGGACACGTTCCCAGCCGGCCGGCCTGATGTAGTGTCTTCGGCATGAAGAAAAATACAATCCTTCGATAAGGGCCGGCCTGAACCGGTTCTCTCCAAGCGAATAACACCTCATAACTAAAACATTACGTTTGACCTAGAAGAATCCCAAGCTGCCGGAGCAGAAAGAAAGATGGAGTCTCTCCCGTTTGAGGCCTACCAGGCCTGAATTCAGCACGGCTCCATGAAATACCCTCACTACAGGACAGGTTATCCCTAATACTAACGAATCTATCCCCTAGGCTATGTGTGCAAGCCCTGATCTATGGGGAAGAGCACAGAATCATGTTGAAGTGCCTAGTAAATAGGCTCCATTCACTACTCTAACCCTTAGGCTTGAATGGTAAGAGACTGAAGTCACATTCAATAACCTGTTAATACAAGAAGACCGGGAAAATCGAGCAGAACACACCCTCTCGATTAATGCCCATTAAGAGATAGTCAGGGGGAGTAGCTAGATGAATATCAGGTTTGGAAGTGTCTTTTATCCAGGACTCGGTAAGGAACAGGATATCCCAAGCATGGGTAACAAGAGATGTCCAAATCTCGCTAGCATGGCGAGGGAGAGAGCGGCAGTTGACCAGGCCAGCCCTCAGCGTCAGGGGGTGAGTAGGACGCTTGGTCGAGTTGGAAAGAGGAAGGTCACGTTTTCTCAAAGGGGGAAGTACCAGATCACAGTGAAGGCATGTAAAAGGGCGACCCTCCAGCTTGCACGGAGAGCAGCGGTAGGTCGGCATACACGTACCTGCTCTCATCTGAAGGAGCTGCTCTCTAGACCAGCAGAGAGAGCTAACCTCAGAGCGACAGGCAGGGGAACTGGCCCTGGGCACGGGCCAGGCGCGGACGGGCGCAGACGGGCTTGCCTTAGGCGCGCCCGCTGCGCCCGCCCGCTGCGCGGACGGGAAGTCCATCTCTTTTTATACATAGAGAGGAGGGTGGGAGGCGTCCAAGAGCTGGACCGCTACCCTGCCTTCCCCTAAGATGGCGGCGGCTATCCTCTGCGTGCCGGCGTCAACGCCTGAAATCGGCTGCGCCGGTGGCCAATAGAGTGTGGGGACCCTTGAGGCGATGTAAATCTCACATGCAAGGATCGAGGTAAATTAAAACAGCACAGTTCAAATATATACAATTTTTAAAAGCAATTACCAGCCAAACGTGCACTGAGTAACGTGGAGAAAAGTAGAGAACGCCCCCGGCTTCCGCCTCAGGGGAAAGTGAGCATTAGTCTAAAGGCAGGCAGGGAATGAGCCCTTAAGTAGCGAGGGAGGGCGGGAGGCGTCCAAGAGCTGGACCGCTACCCTGCCTTCCCCTAAGATGGCGGCGGCTATCCTCTGCGTGCCGGCGTCAGCGCCTGAAATCGGCTGCGCCGGTGGCCAATAGAGTGTGGGGACCCTTGAGGCAATGTAAATCTCACATGCAAGGATCGAGGTAAATTAAAACAGCACAGTTCAAATATATACAATTTTTATGGTATGCTATTGAACATTTGCCCTTTTCAATGTTTGTAATGTTGTACAGTTTATCAATGGTTTCGTTCACCCTACTGATTGAGAGTGAATTGAGGGGCATGATTTAAATTTAAAAGTGTCTACCTAAATAATATTGTGTGAACTATTAATACAAAGTGTAGTGAAGTGATTTGGCGGTCCACGGCAAGGCTGGCCTAGTGGGTCTCAGCCATGAAGCCTAGAGTTGTTAGGCTCTCCTGTCCTAGGGTTCGCTCTACTATGCCTTTGCAGCACTCTGCCAACAGAACTCTTCAAGCACTTGACAGTCAGTATTGGTAATGGTGTTTAATCCTAGGTTTCTTAGTCAGGTTAGTAGAGGCTTACCGCACACTCATATCACAACCTATAGACCAGGGTGCCTTACAAAAATTGAGCTTCACAATTATTCAATGTAATTTAACCCCTTCGCTGCTAAAGGATAGAGTTATTTTGTAATATTGAAAAATCACAGAAACTACACTCATTTTGTGATAGTCAATATGCAGATGTGAGTCCAAGACATCTAGTGTTGCCAATTCCCTGCAACTAGACAAACACCCTTTTGAAGAGTTGGATCTATTAGCAAGATGCACAGTGCAAGTGCAGCACGTCTCTTGCACACTATTCTTTGACAGCATTTATCATATAAACTCTTAAACAATCTATGCGCATCACTAGGCAACAGTGTCCCATCCACTGACAGACTATTTTTGCTAGAGTTATATTCTCCTACCATTGAGTGAGACAACTGAATCACTCTGGTCAGCAAACACAGGCCATTTTTTAGTACTCATGAGTGGCTTATATACACAGCATTGTTTCTACTTCAATGTAGAAAAGCCAATTGATGCATGTCAGTTTTTAAAGTAAAAGTGATTAGTCCTTGCACTTTTCAATGCCCAACCTACTCAACGTTATGTGTGAGGATAATTTGTGCCACAGTGGGTGTTACTTAGTCATATCATTTAAAATATTTGTGTTAGTTCAATAATCACAATAAAATAGTTAAAATATGATTCCAAAATGCAGTGATAAAGTTCATTCAAAACCTTGAACTGGAACATTTTTATCCTAGTCACACAGATTATTCTGTTTAACTCTTGTACCACTTGCAACCTTTACTATGGCATTGTTGTTGCTCCAGCGATTTATTATCTGAAATATGAATAGGATAAGAGTAGGAGGAGCTTATAGTGGAATGATTAACTTAAATACTGTTGTTGCTACATGCAGGGTTGTGATTTTTGGTCCAAGACTGTAATTACACAGAGAATGTAATGATCTGTGACACACCTCATTTAGCATACTTGTGTAAATAGGTTGTCATTAGTGTATTGATTTGCAATAGGGATTAGGGTAACAGAATGCGAGAGGGTGAATTTGTTCAAGTGATAGAACTAAGGTTTGTACTTAACAGATTCCACTCTGCCTGCAATTCTCTCAATGCCTTCAGTTTGGGTGATGGACCAAGCATTCTCATCCCAGGGAACGAGGTTGGTGCACGGGAGACCCACCACCATTTGCCAGGTCATCTTGGTGTGCCCTAGAATTGCGGGAATGGACTCTTCCCCACAGTTCATTAGACAGCATGAGGCTGTCTTCCTGTGAGTGTCTGATGTTGGAGACAGGATTCACCTCATCCACAATTCTGGTTCATATTTCCCTTCTCTGGCTCGTGGTTGTTGTCTGTACTTGGGTTCCAAACTATGTGGGCTCAACTCTAATTACCTCATCCACAATCATAGTTAGCTCATTTTCTGAGATTGAGTGTTGTCACCTTCCAGGAATCTTAAGAATAATTGTTGAAGGAAGTCTTCTCTAAATATGACGGACCTATGTCTGCCATACAAATGTTGTTGAGCACTGAAGGTAAACTGACAGTATTTACTCCAACATGACGGATGGCAGTCCGTCAGCCCAAATCCTAAATGTGGAGGACAGGTAACCATGACAAAGAATAGACAGTTCATCTGCCAAATTTTTATCTCAGGCCCCAATACTATTAGGCTATAGCTCTGTGCTGGAGACATCTTGTTTGGGATTATGAATTCAATACTACAGTGATCTTGTTTAGAATATGAACTGTATACTGGAGTCAGCTTGTTCGGGATTCTGAACTCTATACTAGAATGATCTTGTTTAGCTTTATGAACTCAGTACTGGAATCATCTTAATTGATAAGAAAATACAAATTCTATATACTATATTCTATATACTGGAGTCATCCTTTTAAGAATCATGAACTCTATACTGGAGGAGCCATTCTAGGGTTCTGAACTCTGCAGTGCAGACTTTGTTTACTTCATTTGATTTGCATATGGTATCAAGGTATCAACAGAGATGGGGACGTGAAGAATGTTGCCAGAAGTGAAATTGTAATATTCATTTTTCATTCTGTGTGCTAAGGATTATTTAAATCACAGATTTAATTTTTAACCCACTAAGTGCAATTATACATAGTAGAACATCTACTGAAATTAAGGTTGTTCTATGCAGTATATTTGAAGGTTATTCCTTTCTTTCTGCTTTAAAGATGTCAGAAGCCTCAGAGATTGGCTTATGCAGAGATCATCACGCAATATAACATGTAACATTGTAGAAATTGTTCATTGTAACCTTGATGACCAAAGCCTAAAAAACGCTCTCTTGTTGTAAATGTCCAAGCCTCTACAGGGCATGTTAAGATCACCAGGAAGATCAGGCAAAATGAAGATATTCGATATCTCTGTTTCTCTCTCTTGTCCCACTTCCCCAATCTACTGCTGTCCAGCATCCAAATCCTTTAGACAGTTGTCAGTGAGTTCAAGGAAATAAGGATATTATCTTCGCACCCCTTAAATCTGGATTACCAGGTTAGTGCACACTTCACAAGTACTAGGGAACGTGGTAACCAGATTGTATTGGTGTGTCCATGGAGTGAAAATTGAAAGGGTCAGCAAATATACTTACGTAAGTTTGATCCTTCTTTTCACTTTGTCCTGGAAACATCATTTAATGGATCTTTATGCAAACACTGATTTAGGTTTAAAATTATTTGATAACAATTTTAGAGGTGACTCTGTCTTCTGAGTTTTGCAAGCATATTTGACAAAAATTGTATCCGTTTGGTTGCACTGCGTGACAATTATTTGTAAAGTTTGAATGTTATAAAATATTACCTCTTGAAACTAATTTTCAGCCTCTCTCGTAGTATACCTCAGTGCCAGTGTAGGCCTAAACTGGATCGAATAGTGAGTCTAAATAAGCAGGTCAGGCATTCCATAATTTTATATTATGCTCAAGCTCTGCATCTGGCAAGGAATGTTTTGGTTTGAAATACCAACTGTGGGTTAGGCCAATTCCATAAGTCAAGTTGTTATCAACTCTTTGTCCAAGCTGGACTTTAAATTAAATCTTGGGAGAGGATAAACATTGTCAGATACTGGGATGATGGATTTTAGTTAAAAGCTTTAAAGGACACAACGATGTTAGAGTCTACTTTCTTCCGTCTTCCACTCAGGAGCATCTTACAATGGATTGCAGGCCAAGACTAGAACTTTATTTAGAAAACTATATTATATTCAATGAAACTCGATTAATGTAATTTGGGGCTGGAAAAACAAGCACTAAATAAATGGGGTTCATGTATTTGCAATTTACACATGAAGACTTTGTCTATGCCCTTATCTGGAGCTCTTGATTGTTACCATTGAACAAAAGTTGATGTGCATATTTAAACAGTACAGTATAGAAAGCGTTCATGATGCAGTGCAATTTTGTTTAAGATTTGTACCATTATCTGTCATTTGTAGTGGTGGCATTACAAAGATTAAGGGGGTGATCACGATTGCGGAAGGACCACCACCGTCAGCCATGCGGTGGCTGTCCTTCCACCATCGGACCGTGATTTTCCCCATACCACATTACGATGGCAAGGGGAATCGCTTTCGGACCGTGGCAGACCCAAAGACCGTCCGCCACGGAACCACCACAAGCAATTGTTCCAATTGCCTGGCAGAGCGGCCTGCATCCATGAAATGGTGGCATGCCTAGCAGGCACCGTACGCCAAATTACGATGCTGTCTCCAGCCAGCCATTCCGTGGCGGGTAAACTGCTATTGAAAGGTGGGTGGAGATTGGTTTCAGGGGCCCGTTGCGGCCCCCCTTGTGTTGGGGGAGGGTGTGGGTGCACTGGGGGATACCCAAATTTCACTGCACCAAGTGGCAGGCACCGTGTGGTGCCTGCCACGTAGTGCAGTGAAATGCACAACATACTTTTTCACATCGCGGCGGGTGCTACTGTCAGTAGCACCCGCTGCCAGGTTGCAATGCAAAATTCGACCGCCATGGTGGCAGTCGCATCATAATTGGGTGTGCGGGACCGCCGCATGTATTGCGGACTGTCCCGTCACCATCATGATGGCGGACGGACTCCAGTCCGTCTGCCATCATAATCGGCCCCTAAATACAGCAATATGAGATTTAATCAATAAGAGTTTATATTATTGTTTCTAATGGGTTGAATAATTGGGCATTGGATGATGAAACTTGTTTAGTCATTGTTTTCTTATGATAATTTGATAATATTATTCCTTGTCTCATTAATGTACATTTATGTATATAATTTTAAAATAAATGAAAATAAACATCTATTAACCCTCTCAGGCTGATATGTATATTGTAAGCCATGGGTAAAAGTCTGGCTGATGACCTGTGGCAAGTTCATAAAGGAGTTTAGAGCAGTGTTCCAGCTAATTTGCAAGCAATAGATTGAGCAAAGCTAAGCACTTGTTTGCAGCAGTTTTGGAAGTGTGGTATCAAGTATGATGGCAAATAAAAGAGTTTTCATATTCCTTTTTTACCTAAGACAATATGGTGTGTGTGCCTGTGATTAAAATGGTGTCATAATTGGAGCACTAGGGTGGTGCGTACAATTTTGGGATCGAGCAATGTCAGGTGAACTGTTGGTCCACAAGATATTCAAGGGACTGAATGCCGCTTGAAGAGTTGATTAAGTCAGAACTGAAACAGTACATGATATGCATGCTGCAGAGATGAAAAGGTATAAATGAGAAATGATACAAAACCACAAAACATTACATCACACATTGTCTGTACCAGGAATGCTCATGGCACCTAATCAGCTCTGATCACTGCCCAGCTGATACCAGACAAGACAGTCACATAAATATTCCAACTGAAAGAAGATGGAAAGCTTCGAAAAGGGTCTAATTTCATGTCATGTGGTGTAAATCAATGTATTATTTAAGTCATATATTATGTTTTAAAAGAAACTATGTAGGTAATGGTAAATGAATGTTAAAATGGGACAAAGGTAATCTGTTTTGTTTCACTCGGCGTGCAGCATTGAAGAGGAAGACTCTGGGGTAGCTTTCTCTTAGTGTATACAAAATGGTTATCCAGCGAAAAGTTCCCTTGGTCCACATTCGAGTGGAGGGCTAAGATACTAGATTAAGTAACATCAGTGATCTCTGCCAATTTTCACCTCTTGAGATGGCAGTTATAACACAAAACCATCCTCTGAAGAAACCTTAGGTCCAATCGACCATTTAGTAGACACTTCTTTGGAAAATCCAGTCCACACTATGTGAAAAATACTGCGCAAACAAATGATGGGCGGAATGCTGACCAAATCAAACATTCACCTCCAGTCAAGAGATCTGGGTTAAATCCATCATTATGTTGCTCACATGGACAAGGATGTGGGTCCTGTGCTCACTACTCTACCAGATTCAAGCTAGCTTGGCTGATGAGGGGTCCCAGGATGTTTGTTTCTGGTTCAGGAGGACCTGGCGTGGCAGTTCAGGCTGGACTGTTCCCACAGGGAGCAGGGTCTAGACTGATTTTCATATCGATGGGTCTAAACTGGAATGGCGTGGCATGCAAAAACACAATGAATTTAACCCAGATCTGTGACTGGAGGTGACTGTTTGATTTGTTCAGGATGCTGTCCATCATCCGTTCTTTCTGTATACTATGTGAAAATCAGACGGATAATAATGCACTTTCACCTTCAAAAGGGGTTTGATTCATGACATTACACTTAGTACAATATGGACTATTTGGGCTATGGACAGAATAAGGGGGTATATTTACAAGGGTATTGTGCCACAGGAACATCACTTTTAATGACATTCTTGTGGTTCAATGCCCTGCTCCATGTTTGCAAGGTGGCGTTCGGCGACTTAATGTGGCTTAACGACACCTGGTAAATATGCCCCTTACCACAGCAGTCCGTTGCGGCAAAGGGGCAGGCAATGGATTTTACTGTGGGGATTCCACCGCAACACCCATTGCTTTTTGTCTCGCTCATTTTTACAAGGGTGGTGCTGTAAATATGGGGCAGTGCCAAAAATAAGACCAGGGAAAACCTGGTTTTAAACAGGCAAGAATAATTTCTCCTCCGTTTTTCTGTTTATATTACATAGAAACAGCAAGTTGCCATTAGTGATTGTTCAAGTGCAGGAAGGTGTCCCTTCCTGCACATAAACAATCATTAATAAATGACGTTTTGAAACTTCGACATCTGGTGCATTCTGCAGCACAAGTAGAAGTTACAGATGGCCATTATTGATTGTTTATGTGCGGGAAGGGTCACCTTCCTGCACATGAAAAATCATTCCCTGCAAGGGGTACGCAAAAATCCCATATCCATGGAGTGGGACCAGATGTTGGAGGCATTAAAAGCTAAGGACCCGGCGGAACCCACTGGGTCTTAGCAAGAACCGCCCCCTACTCCACAAGACACCGAACCCATGTAACACAGTCCCCCTACACAACACTCTCTAATATGAGATAGCGGAATAAAACATCAGGTATGACTAGCAACCAAAGAATAACTGTTCAATTGCACTATACGACGACGAGCAAGGCTGTGAGCCAGATAGATGGTGAGGGGTGGAATAATGGGGCGTTGGGGAAGGTTATTATGTTTTAGGTTGGTAGGCTCAAAATGCGTAAAGGCACAATATCTATGAGAATGGATATATTTATGCATGCGAATACCGATTGCTTATAGCAAATATAATGGAAGGATTAGTATGTTAATGATTATATTCACAGACAGAACACAGTATAATGTGCGATGACTTCTGAAATGTAAAACTTTGTTAATACCGTTTGGATTGTTTACATCAACAAAATCAATAAATTATGTTTAAAAAACAAAACAAAATTATTCCCTGCAATTCGGGCCCCCTTGCACTATGGTGCAAGGGTGCCTGCGTTTGCGCTAAGCAGCTAAATTTGGCACCAGCGCTAGGGGAAATGCAGGGGTGCGCCGCGTTCTCATAAATATGGCGCATCCCTCTGTTCTGAAACTGTTAGAGCACACACAGCATTAGCAATTTTGGCTTAACACAGCGATCCGACAGTTTCAGTGTAAATCTATCCCAAGGTTTCACTCTACCATAAGTTATGTTAGGAGAATTTCCCAAGGAGTGCAGTGCTGTAGAGCGCATGGTCTCCACGGGGCACGTCTAGGCATGGAACCAATCCATGAAGGAAACGGGCAAAGAAAAGCACGCAGATGAGGTGCCTTTTGTCAAATATAACATGTTTAAGCACTTCATTCTTCTCTCCAACATTTCTCTGTCTACAAAGCGATTTTGAACTCGTGCACATGTGTACTTTAAATTGCCTTCTAATGGAAACTATTTAATTAAGAATGCCCCAAAGTTCATTATAGGTGCCTTTTCAAAGTATGCAACTAAGCATCCGTTTTGTCACTAAAGGTTTGCAGGGAGTAACCACTGTAAACGCTACATTTGTGGCTTTTTCTATGATTGTTTCCAAAGTTACCGTGACATATCACGCTCCTTCCGGGTGTCTGACTAGTATTCATATTTTGTGTTCACATTTGGTTGGTTTGGCTGCTAAGTAGGGATCACATCAACATGTGTGAGTGAGAGTGCATCTAACACGTCTGACATATTAAGAGAAAAGTTGAAAGTTGTGGTTAACGTTTTTAAGTCCATGAAAAACAGATGTCACTGCTTTATGTGCTGCACATTCAAATTTGGCTCAAATTAGCCCTCTGCTTTCCAATAGGCAATTGATTAATAACCCCATATGGTAAAGCACGTATGTGGCACCACCTTTCTAAAGAAGATACTAAAATATGAAATAACATTAAGTTATGTTCACCATTTTTACAACTCCAAGAAAAGGTACAAAGCCTCGTTCTAAAAAGAAAATTAGATTTTCGGCCTGCATGATATGAATTCTGTCGCCCTTGCAACCTCGAACTTACAGAAGAGCCTGGTATTCATGACTCTTTCACAAACTGCTAAATAAAAAAGCATTTTATTGGCACTTACAGCAAGAAATGAAATGTATTTTTAATATTTAGTACTTTCTGCACTCAGGGATAGGGAACAAGATACAGTAATTGCATCCTGGAAGCTAGCCGTGGCAGCCTTGATGCTGTTTGCATACACTATATATATTCCACCCAGCACGCCATATCTGGTGCATATCGACACTTCCTGAAGATTGGCTCCGTATAATTTAACTGGAGCTTTCTTCCAAAAGAGACCGATTTAAATGCTATTGTGCTTTAGCGCTTCGTTTTTAATGTTAGAAACCAAGATCAGCATTCCAAAGCACATGTTTTGATAGCCTTTTTATGACCTTCCCGTCTGTAGCAACAACTTTGATTCAGAGACCTATAAATATTATGTTCAATAAAAAAAAGACTGGTAAACCCTTTTACAACAAATGTGAATCTGAGAAAACAGGAAGCCCATAAACGAAAATCAATCCCTTTTGCTCTAAACTAACTACATCACAACTCTCATTTTTTAAAACAAATTTTCAGTTTCTGCTAACTCACATTTCATTTCCTGTACATGACAGACGTTGCTCTAAAATAGATTTGTTTAATTCACCTTTTTCAGTGATGCCACTTTCTTTACCGGTACAACTTCACCTAATTAGACTATTGTACCCTGTAATCCGTAAATAACTTAATTATCATTGGTGTTAGTTAAATGTACTTCCTTCATGTACACTTTTTATGCTTCAGATGTTATGTTGATTTGCGTAGCTATGTCCTTGATTTGCTTTATATATGACAGTGTCTTACATGTGCGCTGTTTATTGTTATATATCAACCCAGGCATAGAAGGAAAAAACCTAAGGGCAGCACACCTTTCTCTGTGCAAGCGACTAAACTATGGAATTTGTTACCGTCAAAAATAAGGTCTACTGAGCAGCTGCGGTTCATGCAGGTAACAGCGATGGGGCGGTGGGGCCGCGTGAAGGGGGATTTCGAGGTACGATGCAGAGGGAAAATTCAATAAATAATTAATTTTCCCTCTGTATTGTCCCTCGAAATCCCCCTTTACTTGGCCCACCGCACCACCGTTGTTACCTGCACGGACTGCGGCTGCTACTGAGAACCATCCCTGTTTCAGAAGACTAGTCATAAGCTGGCTCCTTCGTTTCTGATCCCAATACTCACAACACAACGATCTACAACAATTGTATTAACAAGTCATCAACAATGCATGTGTATTTATACCTTACAGACCTATATAGGTCGATGTATATAGCCATTTTAATATGTATATACATATGTGATGGTGTATATATATATATATATATATATATATATATATATATATATATATATTACCTACTGGCGGTCGCCAGTAGGTAGTTATAGTTAGGACCCCTTTTCCATAGGAAAACCGCAACATTCTATTTGGAATAACTTTGGCGCCGGTTGACGAATCCTCGCGAATTTCTCAAAATAGGTGGGGCGCTACGCTCCGCTCCTACCCTGAAAGTCTCGGGGGGATTCTTCAAGCGGGGGCTGAGATAAAAGGGGGTCCCAAAACGCGTTTTTCCCATGCATTTTTCCATAGGACCTTTAGACAGGGCTACAGCCCGAACGGCTGAACAGAATTACTAGAAATTTGGCAGAGAGGTAGTCCTCAGGTCAAGGAAGTGCCTTTTGTAGGTTTGGTGTAAATCTGTTCAGTAGATTTTGAGAAAATAGCCTTTAAATCAATATATATATCTGAGCCAGCTTACGGTACGCTTACCGTAAGCTTACCGTACGCGTACGGTGGCGTGCGCGAGCGCGATTCTGATTGGCTCTTAGATCTTAGTAAACATTCCAATCGGCCGAAACCAGGAAGCGGCGGCCACCATTTTCTCTCTCGCACTGAGAGTTAGGTTGTTAAATAAAACCAATAAACATGTAATGGGGCTGTTTAGACAGCTCCCACACACATAGCCATGATGAGGGAGTCCCCAAAGACCCCCCAAGGCCAAAAATTGAATTTTTATTTTTTCGCTAATTTCGCCGATTACGCTTACCGTACGCGTACGGTAAAAAATGTTATTAAAAAAGACACTATCCACACTCTCCCCACCCCCTGTGCTTTCGGTGGCCGCAGGCCATCAAATGTTCAGGGCTTATTACAGGTGTGAAAAACCACAATATTTTAAACAAAAATAATAAAAGAAAAAATTATCCACACTCTCTCCACCCCGTGTGCAAATGGTGCCCGAAGGGCACCATTTGTGCATGGCTTATAAAAATTACAAAAAATTAAAATATTACCTTTCAAAACGAAGTGCATCATATGTCCTCCATGTGCGCACGGTGCGCGAAGCGCATCATGCGTACATGGCCCATCTAGCGTAACGTGGGCACGCGGTGCGCGTAGCGCACCGCGTGCCCACCGTGCGTGCACGGCACTAACTGCGTAAAGTGGGCGCGCGGTGCGCGAAGCGCACCGCGTGCTTACTGTGCGCGCACGGAACGAACTGCGTTAAGTGGGCGCGCACGCCACGAATGGCGTAAAGTAACTTAGCATTTAAAAAACCGTACAAATTCACTGAAAAAACCATAGGTTTCACACACGTTATAGTTAGGAATTAGCATTTAAAAAACCTTGCAAATTCACTGAAAAAACCATAGGTTTCACACATGTTATAGTTAGCGGAAATTTTACTGATAAAAAACCAGTGAAATTCCCCCGTTATAGTTAGTGCAGGTAACTATAACTCACGCAACCGCAATCTTCTGCTGATGACATATGTGTCTTTATGAAAAAAAAATATTTGTAATATATGTATAGCTAAAAATGTATGGAAGAAGACATGGGCAAATAAGTGTCTAAATACAGTGTTAGCATCAGCAGAGGATTGCGGTCGCGTGAGTTATAGTTGCCTGCACTAACTATAACGGGGGAATTTCACTGGTTTTTTATCAGTAAAATTTCCGCTAACTATAACATGTGTGAAACCTATGGTTTTTTCAGTGAATATATATATATATATGTATAAATATATATAAATACACACACACACACATATATATATATATATATATATATCTCACTTTCCAGGTCATAGTAGATTTTGCTAAAGAACCGCCGACAACAAGTGGGTGCTTCTCATCTGTGTATTTTATTTTATTAGATAAAGTGCAAATGTGCTTTGATACGACGCATTTCGGCTACCACGCAGCCTTGTTCACATACAAAGGCGACATCTTATTTTCTCTTATTTAAGGATTCATCACTTCCTTTCTTAACGGAAAGTAACAGCAGACTTTACCCGTACTTTTACATGTATAATACACTTTGATAACATCAAATAATATTCAATATCAGGCATTTCATGATCTTTGGTGTTCTGTTTAGAATTTCATTTACAGTTTTAAAACGATTATAATTTGAACGTCTTTCACTATGGGGGTATTTTATTTATCTCACCCCAATGGGCAATACAGTACCAAACAATATTACAAAAATTTCCAAATTTCATCTAACATGGCATGTTTATAAAAGATATATTTCCTAAGAAAATCTTTATGAGAATATTGTTTGTTTATTATTTATATAAAATATATATGATATAAAAAAATAAACTCAAATATAAGACTGAATAGTGGGCATTTCTATCCAAGTAAATTATCCAATCTAGGTTTATTATTATGTGTCACGCTGTACACTTGCCTTTTCTTTCTACCAAACAATGTATTTGACAGTGCTTCCCCATATTCGATTCTACATACAATACGATTATGCCTGCCTCAACCAAATGTCTTTCTTTTTTACCTAAAGGTAAGTGATTTTGTATATTTCCTTTCTCTCCTCTGGAACGATGTAATCCTAAGTGTCAAGTGATATAAACATTTTTTTTAAAAGGGTTATTTTTGAATGCCTTAAAACTAATGGAAATATGAAAGGGAAATTGTCGAAAGCTCTACAAATGTGTATGGAGGTCTTCTTAACTGTTTAAACCCCATGGAGTCATTCTATTCAGTTCAATTTTGTAGCTAGGCACCAATTGTCTAAGGCTCTTTTCTTTATTTCCTTCCTGAATATTGTTGGGTACAGAGTCAATTACAAAATATTCTAATTCTTTTGTGCTGTTTTCATATCTCTCTTCAAAATGGCGAGCAACTGGATAAGTCCTGTCTTTATGCTGAATTGCCCTTAGATGTTGCAAAATTCTTCTATGTACTGGGATCATTGTACTTCCCACATACATGAATAAACATATATAACGGAGGACATAGATCGCATGATCTGTTTTGCAATTGAATTGGCCTCTTATTAACTTTCATTGTTTTGTCAATGGTTTTTCATGGTGTTTAACGTTACTCTCAAACGTACAAGTTTTACACTTACTGCACTTCCTGAAGCCTTTCACATTGCTCAACCAAGTGTTTGTCTGTCTACTGCTTACTGGACTGCTTTTAGTTAGAAAATATCTAATTGATTTTGCCCTTCTAAACATTAGACCTGGCCTGCGAGGAGCATCTTTTCCTATTATTGGGTCATTATGTCGAGCCTAGAACCAGTGCACAAGCACTGCTCTGGTGAAGATCTGCTGTAGTTCAGTATGTAAGGGAAGCCCCGCCCATATTTTTCATTTGCTTGTGGCTTTGTCCTTCGTAAATGCTTCCTTCGGATTGGTTTATAGGCTTGTTAGTCCCTCCTTATTAAGGCTATGTCGTCATTTGTATCCTCCCATGGATACTGGCCCCTTTACTTTGAGTGTTACACAGTACGTATTATTTAGACTGTGAGCACTATTTTCTTTTAATGAGATTCTCCTACTGCCTTCTCTGCTCCCCTCCCTCCTGTTCTCAGTGCCTTCTCACCCCTCCCATGGTCTGTGCCTTTATGCCCCCTTCTCCCCCTCCCCCCACCCGCACTCCCGCTGTCCGTGCCGTCTCTCCCCTTCTCCCCCGCCTGCACTCCCATTGTCCATGCCTTCTCGCCCCCTTCTCCCCCATTCCCACGCCCACACTCCCATTGTCCGTGATGCAATGCAATAGGTCCCATAGAAATGCAAATCCTATTGCATTACAAATGCTTGCTTTGCACGGGATAGCTGTGCAAAAGCATCAGCAAAACTGTGCTAATTTTTCACAGATACGTGCCCTAAAATGTGCGGATGACCGGCGCATGCAAGTTATTCCGCATTTTATATCTTTTAATTTCGCTGTAATTTCCAATTATCGGTTGCGTTGAGGATATTACAGGAAGTGTGGAATCATCGCACATTGGTGACTTTCTCTGAAAGAGCACAGCTTTACAAGTATGAGCCATGGGCAGAGCAGGATGAAGCCTCGAGGTGTTTAATACCGTGTGTTGAGGCGTGACCGACATTGTAAAGTGCTCGTTTAACTAACTTTGAGCGTGCCGCAGAGGCATGTGTTGCACTGTAGTTTATGTTTACACCTCATTGAGTAAGGAGCCAGTGGCCCACTTTGTATGGACACCCTCATGGCTCAGTTGCCATATCATGCTCTGCGATTGATGCCGGAAAACGGTTGGCTGGTCCCTTACACTGGCTGCAGTAGTGCGCCTTGAGGCCATTTAACAGTAAAATGAGCTATGTGAGTGTCGCATGTGGTGTATTATAAAACACAATAAAGAAACATAAATGAAATAAACCTGGATTCTGAAAGTCACACGACCAGTGTAAGGCTGGGCCAGTGGGCATGAACGCTGCTACAACATAAACAGCCAGTGACAGGACCTGAGTCCTGGGCGTCTTTTAATTTTGTATAATAATTCTAAACTATACAACCGGCTTTAGAATATATGGGACGCCTTTCTTCACCCAAACATGCATGCACAACACACACACTTGTTTTTAAATATGATTGGTAAATGCAATAAAACTTGTGTGTGTGTGTTTTGACAGAAAGCACATTCTTTCATTCTCCGGGTTATTCGCAGCATTGGAATCTCTTCAATGCAGATGTTTTTCCTTTCTTGCTGCCGTAGGATTGCTGGATCCGTTTCCTGACCCTGGCGCTGTGTCCAGTAGGATTTAACCGTGGTTTAGTGCATTTTTAGGTGGAATTTAATAAAATAGACATTTCTGGCCTCTGACTTTTGCTGGTCAGACCTTACGAGTGACAGTATGTTTGGTTGTCTGCAGCAGTGACGTCACAGTGCCTACATCTGCATTTCATCGCTCTCCCCTTGTGCATTAAGGCTGCTGCATGACACTGATCCAAACTTTCTTCCCTCTTGAAAACAGCTCGAGGAGGGTATATGTATGGGGCATGGGAGAGGTCTATCACGTACACTTGCTAATTATATCATTAGAACTACTCGGTGGAAAATAATCAGTTGTTGATACTTTTTCGTGCTGTGTAAAGTGCCTCACTCAATCGTAGCACTTTGGAACCTTTCTGAATGTAAGCTGCGTAGACTCTGCAATGTCATGCTGATGATGGCCGATTGTGACCTATACAAGTACTAATTAACAATAGCCATTTAGTAGCTGATCTACTTACTATTTCTTTCAATTCTGTTCAAAATCTCCATGAATTTATTGTTTTCTGTCTGAGTCAGAAACGCTACCAGATTTTGGTAGAGGTATGACAAATTGGCTACCTCTTGGTACCTTTCCCCGACTGGTTCCATATAGTGCTAAAGTGTGTGTTCTGTTTTTTTTTTTTAATAGTCCGTAGCCGTCCCACCTACCTGCTTATGACCGATTTCTTTGAAGAATTGTTAGCATTTTGCTCAGGTGAGCTGACATTTTAATTATTCCTATCATAGGTACAATTTGCTGCTGCGTGGGGAGGGTGTGTGCTGTATTGTTCCTGCTTCTTCATTAGATCACATTGCCCGTTAAGATGCAGTTGTGATTACCCAATTTCTAACAAGCACTATATACTACTTAAAAAGAGCATTACGACTTTGCTTTTAAGGCTTCATTTAAAAAGTAAAATTATTCAAATATTTGTTCCAAAAGGATATTTTGACAATAGTGGCAAAGTGTACAAGACATTGCCATAGTGTCAACATTTTTTAACTCAACTGTCAGTTTATTATCATTAATTTTCGTTTAAATATTCACAATTTTGAGACACTGACTCAAGAGTGAGTAAATCCCCTGTGAATTTGACACACTCGGGGAGCGCTCTGAAAATAAAGGAAGACAGTTTAACGCGTCACACTGAAGGCGGTGATCCTCTGGGGAACTAGGTCGGGAGCACATGGCACTGAAAGCTAGTGTGTCTTTTGCTTATGATTTTAATGCCCTGCTTGCAAGAGTTACAACTATCACAGCCCTATCATTCCTTGCTATTGGTTGACAGGTAGGGGTGTCCAGCCACATTGCGACATGCACACAGTGGAGCTACAGGATGGTACACTACAGGACCAAAGGAGCTGATCTCCCTCCTGCGCCAGCGGTCCAGGCAGTACCTCTTCTCCAACACTCTACCGCCCGCTCTGGTGGGTAGCGCCTCAAAAGCCCTGGACCTCCTTATGGAGAGCAATGTTATCACCCAGTCTGTTGCAACAAAAACTCAATAGTAGGTATAGGACCAGCACCACAATGTCTCTACAGTAGCATAATTGGGTTCCCCATGGCTGTCTACTCTGGGTGATTGCATGGGTCGAGTGCTGCTCTTTAAATAAAACAATGGCCATCGTGCCCATCTGGTACTGCCATTGTCTTCCTATTCGTTACATACTGGTTGTATATGATTAAGGCTCCCAGTTTTCTGTTTTTGCTGATTTTTACAGATAAATACAGACAGAAAAAATGTGTTTGAGTTTTTTTCTTAAAGCAGAAAAATACAGAGCATTGTGCTTCTTGTCAGGGACTCTCTGTGCTGTTTTTCATTAATTCCAGGACAACAGCTGGGCAAACAGACAGCACAGGGAGTTACAAATCAGGTTGAGATTTTCATAAAACAGGCTTATGTAAAAAATAAAATTATATCTATATAATATTTAACCATAGGTGTATGCACTTACCAGTAGGTGTAGGTATTGCTACATTTGACTGCTTAATTTGCTAAAATGCAACATGCATCAAAGTGTGAGTTCATGTTTAGAGGTTAAATAAATGTGGAAATATACCACTTACAACTCCATTTATTTCCAAACACAAAATAAATAGGGATAAATACCAAGAAGATGGCCACAACATAAATATGGATAAAAACCGACGGAAATGTTAAAAAAAAATACCATAACACCGGGAGCCCTATATATGATGTAGAATTTAAATCCATAGCACAGTGTCCCCATGAACACCTGCTCTTCATTTTAATTGTTCATGTGAAATTGTTTTCCTGATTTCTAGTGAGCACACGCCCACAACACATCCTTTTGCTGAGCACAGAAGGTGGTAGAACTGTATTCTACCACCTCTAAATGTCAGCGATACTTCTGCTGATTATACTAGTGTTCACCACCCTACAAGAGTAAGCCTCCTGAATGTCAAAAGACCAACTAGGAAGCCATTGACAAGTTAGTGACAACAGTGTAGTGTCTGAATTCTGCATTTCCAGGGACCGCAACAATACTTGGAAGGGTTGCTTAGCTGCCCTTGAGTTGCGCAATGTCCAAAGAAATGACCTAATGCATGGTAGCCAGCTTTACACCTTCTAACTCTTTTCTAATGCCCTAGTCTCGATCCCAGTCATTGTAATGTATGGTTTTTGGTGCATTTTGCTCCCCCTACCATGAGAAAATATGTTTACACTCTGGTATTGCATCTTCTTATTGCTTAGTACTGTCCTTCATTTGCATATTGTGACATCTTTCTCCTGAGTCTACCCATGGTTCTATGAACCTATATCAAGAAAAACAATATCAGCATACACATTGCCAAAACAGAAACCTAAATATTGTTACCCTATACCTAAAAGGTAAAGACAAAAATATTGATGTAAAAAATATTACAGAAACAATGTATAAAATACAACAGTAGACTAAACCAAAATAAAGAAATAACAAATATCTCCTATATAATAAAACTAATGAAACATAACAGAAATCATAAACAATTTTCAAGAATTAAAAAAAAAGCTAAAAGGAAAAGAAAATATAGACAGACTCATGTTACTCAAAATACAAAAAAGACCCCTTGAAAGTAGGTTTTGTAACCAAACACAGAATTGAAATGAAATGAAAAATAATGTATTAACAAATTAAAAATATACAGTAAAACCAACTGCCAATTAAATTTTAAATTAAAAAATAAATCCACATGACTAATAAAAGTCTTCCGCCCAGGCGAAAATGTGCCAAAAACACAGAACAGACCCGTAAAGCGCTAGAACTAAAACAACGTAAGAACAATATGCAATATTAAAATTTACACCTGCAATATAAACATTTTAAAAAATACACCATCCCATATAGTGTAATATATTTTACATTCCAAAAAAGGAAGCTGCTGTTGAATAATAGAGAATATGCTTCTAGTAAGAAGAGCATCACCAGTAAGAAAACACACTAGAA
This sequence comes from Triturus cristatus, assembly GCF_964204655.1. Classification (NCBI taxonomy): domain Eukaryota; kingdom Metazoa; phylum Chordata; class Amphibia; order Caudata; family Salamandridae; genus Triturus; species Triturus cristatus. The sequence continues at coordinate 950,742,578 of NC_140585.1, forward strand.
TGAACTAAATATTATGCAAATGCATGCTAAAACAGGGCTATGACTAAAAATGAAACAGTTGAAAGCATTGGGGAACATAACCGTCCTCCTTAATATTACTGAAATAGAAGTCATATTTTGCAGGCTATGAAAGAGGCCAGTACGAGCTCACAAGAATGATACTTGAATATTATACCAAGCATTGCTAAACAAGCAACAGGCCAAATTTCTGGCATACCATCCCAAAAAAGGTTAAATGAAGGAACATGTAGAACAGCCAGAGAAAAACTAGTAGCACCTAAACAATATGAATATGTAGAAAAACCACCCACACTAATCACACACAAAAATAGACCTTTTTAGTAAATGGCAACCTCAATAATGATATAAGAATGATCATTTATCCTTCCAACAATTTACTAACCTTAATGCGGTGCAGCATATGGATGATTGGTTGCACTTTTAAGTTGTGCCCTACACCATTCAGTCAAATATACACAATATTATAGCGAATATCAGAATACAAACACTGCATTAGTGTATGCACTGTTACCCAATAAAGTGCAACTTATAACGAGATGCCAACAGGCATTGACTTTGACCATACTTAGAATCTACCCACACACTGCAATTTAGGGGTGCTACTGTCACATTAACCAGAGCATATGGAGGCCCTTCAAAAATCCACCCTAATTATAGTGTACACAACTAACCTAGAATTTTCCCACGAAATAAAAAATGCTAATGGATTCACCACTAGTGCCTGTAACAGAAGTCAGTAAACATTGATATTCTCATTAAATTCCACAACACGAAACAAAACTAGCTCCTCTGATTGATTATTCTGAAGTTACTCAGGTTGGTCGCCTGCACTGATCAGGCAACAGACGCCTACCCAAGTATCTAATTCCATGATGTAATGTCTTTGGCAGGACCATTTCCAAAGAAACAAAGGAAAACAACACGATGGAAACGTGACATAATTCCTCCCAAGAACACTTGAAAGAAGCCACCTTGAAAGAAGTCTACCAATTCAAGAAATACCTTTCAAAATTCATTCGCTAAGATCAAACCAAAAATCTCCAAACAAACCTAACAAATGCATGAACTCCTGGCATGTAAATTCAGACTCTTTATTAACAACTCGGCCCATCACATCTAGACTCAATAGAACAAACGTCACATTAAAAACAACATAATTTAGCCTCCTTAAAACATGAACACTTATGATTTTATGGCTATTTATTTTGAAATATTATTAAAATATTTTTTAAATCCCAATCTGGATTTTTTTTTTAAAAGACACAATTCAGATTGATAATGAAATGTACTATAATGAACATTTAACAATAAATATACAATATAAAATAACACTATTGAAACAAAACACTTTTCTATCACTCAAAAAATGCTAATACCATAACAAATCATATATACAGACAAAAATAACCTAAAAAATATTAACATTGTCCACCCAATAACATTAATAAAATAACATAGTTTCATAGCTGAAGTCCTCATGAGTGGACTGACGATTCAAAAAACACAATCCCCCAAAAAATCAATAACCAAGATCCCCCCAAAAATATGTAACAATAAACCAGAGAGAAATTGAACCTTCATCACGAGTCCACTAAACAGGGGAATCTGTTCAAAACCTGACAAATTGGAAAAAAATAAACTATCCATGAACATTTTTCCTATATTATATATATATTACCTTCTGGCGGTCGCCAGTAGGTAGTTATAGTTAGGACCTATTATCCATAGGAAAATCGTAACATTCTTTTCCCAATAACTTTGACGTGGGTTGACGAATCTTCGTGAAATTTTCAAAACTCGGGGGGCGTTTTGGTCAGCTCCTATCTAAAAAGTTTCGGGGTGATTCGGCAAGCAGGAGCGGAGAAAAAAGGTGGGTTCCCAAAACTTCTTTTCTCCATGTTAATTCCCTTAGGAAACTTTAGACACGGCTACAGCCCGAACTGCTGAACGGAATTACACCAAAGTTGGCAAAAAGTTAGCCCTTGGTTCAGAAAGATCCTTTGTTATTAAATGGTGTAAATCCGTTCAGTAGTTCATGAGAAATTAGAAAAAGAAAATGTTTCAATATCTGGGCGGAGCCTAATGACACATCTCATCGTGAGATCTGATTGGCTGTCAGCACTTCATCCTGGAATTGCTGGAAGTCATCTTGGAACCAATATACATGATAGTACCCCATTGAAATGCATTGTAGTGAATCAAAGGTTTTGAGGGTTGCCAAAAGGAGAACTATAAAGGGTGATAACAGACTTTAGTTACATTAGAATTCATTTGTTGATGGTACCATACTAATTTCAGGAATTGTGATGTGTTCTAAGGTGATTTTACCCTGTGAAAAACCTTCTGCTGGGATATCATGAATCATGTTTGAGAGAAAACTGAAGCTAAAATGAGAGCATATTTTCTGTAAATTCACATTATCTTTCAAAGTCATGTGAGAATGAAGTCTGTCATTCTCAGTAAATCATGTGCATCCAACAGGGGCAGAGATTGTCAGTTGATTCCTTTGTGTCCTACTGCAGCTTCCCAGAGTGTTCTAAAGAACAACTAGAGCGCTAACAGTCTTACTTACGACAAAATTATGGCACACCTGAAGTCATCTTGATTAGAATAAACTGGTGACTCTTAAAAATTTAATTTAAAAAGGAACAAAATTAGGGGGTTCATTTTGTCATAGAAATTATGGTTAGTGCTGTAGAAAGAAAAATTAGGACATGTTTTAAGTGAGATCTCAAATATCTTCCTGTTATATTTTAACAGGAGCAGGCTGTCAGTTGATGCCTTTGTGTTCTACTGCAGCCTCCCAGAGTGTTCTAAAGAACAACTAGAGCGCTAACAGCCTTACTTATGACAAAAGTATGGCACACCTGAAGCCATCTTGATTGGAATAAACTGGTAACACTTAAAACATTTAATTTATAAAGGAACAAAATGATGGGGTTCATTTAGTCATAGAATTTATGGTTAGTGCTGTAGAAAGAAAAATTAGGACATCTATCCCCAGCACAACACCTACACTACACAAACACCACTGCACTACCCTAAACCCTTAAACACTACCCCAAGCACGACCCCTTCACTACACAAACACCACTGCACTGCCTTAAACCCTAAAACACTACCCAGCATGACCCCCTACACTACACAAACACCACTGAACTACCCTAAACACTAAATCTACCCACAGTATGACCCCCTACACTACACACACACCACGAAACTACCCTAAACCCTAAAACACTACCCCCAGCATGACCCCTTTCACTACCTAAACACAACTGCACTACCCTAAACCCTAAAACACTACCCCCAGCACGACCCCCTTCACTACCCAAACACCACTGCACGACCGAAACCCTAAAACACGACCCCCTACACTAAACAAACACAACTGCACTACCCTAAACCCTAAAACACTAGAACCCAGCACGACCCCCTTCACTACCCAAACACCACTGCACGACCCTAAACCCTAAAACACGACCCCTACACTCCACAAACACCACTGCACTACCCTAAACCCTAAAACACTAGAACCCAGCATGACTCCCTACAGTACACAAACACCACTGCACTACCCTAAACCCTAAAACACTACCCCCTACACCACACAAACACCACTGCACTACCCTAAACCCTAAAACACTACCCCCAGTACTACCCCCTACACTACACAAACACCACTGCACTACCTAAACCCTAAAACACTCCCCCAGCACTACCCTCTACACTACCCAAACACCACTGCACTACCATAAACCCTAAAACACTACCCCAGCATGACTCCCTACACTTCCCAAACACCACTGCACTACCCTAAACCCTAAATCTACCCCCAGCATGACCCCCTACACTACCCAAACACCACTGCACTACCCTAAACCAAAAAACACTACCCTCAACATGACCCCCTACACTACACATACACCAGTGCACTACCCTAAACCCTAAAACACTACCCTAGCACGACACCCTACACTACCCAAACATAACTCCACTACCCTAAACCCTAAAACACTACCACCAGCACGACTCCCTAAACTACACAAACACCACTGCACTACCCTAAAAGCTAAAACACTAACCCCAGCACGACCCCCTACACTACACAAACACCATTGCACTACCCTAAAACACTACCCCTCGCATGACCCCCTTCACTACCTAAACACAACTGCACTACCCTAAACCCTAAAACACTACCCCCAGCACGATCCCCTTCACTACCCAAACACCACTGCATGACCCTAAACCCTAACACATGACCCCCTGCACTACACAAACACCACTCCACTGCCTTAAACCCTAAAACACTACCCCAGCACGACCCCCTACACTACTCAAACACCACTGCACTACCCTAAACACTAAATCTACCCCCAGCATGACCCCTACACTACACTAACACCACTGAACTACCCTAAACCCTAAAACACTACCCCCAGCACGACCCCCTTCACTACCCAAACACCACTGCACAACCCTAAACCCTAAAACACGACCCCTACACTACACAAACACCACTGCACTACCCTAAACCCTAAAACACTACCCCCAGCACGACTCCCTTCACTACCCAAACAACACTGCACAACCCTAAACCCTAAAACACGACCCCTACACTACACAAACACCACTGCACTACCCTAAACCCTAAAAGACTAGAACCCAGCACGACCCCATACAGTACACAAACACCACTGCACTACCCTAAACCCTAAAACACTACCCCAGCACTACCCCATACACTACCCAAACACCACTGCACTACCATAAACCCTAAAACACTACCCCAGCACAACCCCCTACACTACACAAACACCACTGCACTACCCTAAACCACTACCCCCAGCACGACTTCCTACACTACCCAAACACCACTGCACTACCCTAAACCCTAAATCTGCCCCCAGCATGACCCCCTACACTACCCAAACACCACTGCACTACCCTAAACCAAAAAACACTACCACCAGCATGACCCCTTACACTACACAAACACCACTGCACTACCCTAAACCCTGAAACACTACCACCAGCATGACCCCCTACACTACTCAAACACCACCGCACTACCCTAAACCCTAAAACACTATCCCAGCACGACCCCCTATACTACTCATACACCACTGCACTACCTAAACCCTAAAACACTACCCCAGCACTACCCCCTACACTACCCAAACACCACTGCACTACCATAAAGCCTAAAACACTACCCCAGCACGACTCCCTACACTACCCAAACACCACTGCACTACCCTAAACCCTAAATCTACCCCCAGCATGACCCCCTACACTACCCAAACACCACTGCACTACCCTAAACCAAAAAAGACTACCCTCAACATGACCCCCTACACTACACATACACCACTGCACTACCCTAAACCCTAAAACACTACCCCCTACACCACACAAACACCACTGCACTACCCTAAACCCTAAAACACTACCCCCAGTACTACCCCCTACACTACACAAACACCACTGCACTACCTAAACCCTAAAACACTCCCCCAGCACTACCCTCTACACTACCCAAACACCACTGCACTACCATAAACCCTAAAACACTACCCCAGCACGACTCCCTACACTACCCAAACACCACTGCACTACCCTAAACCCTAAATCTACCCCCAGCATGACCCCCTACACTACCCAAACACCACTGCACTACCCTAAACCAAAAAACACTACCCTCAACATGACCCCCTACACTACACATACACCAGTGCACTACCCTAAACCCTAAAACACTACCCTAGCACGACACCCTACACTACCCAAACATAACTCCACTACCCTAAACCCTAAAACACTACCACCAGCACGACTCCCTAAACTACACAAACACCACTGCACTACCCTAAAAGCTAAAACACTAACCCCAGCACGACCCCCTACACTACACAAACACCACTGCACTACCCTAAAACACTACCCCTCGCATGACCCCCTTCACTACCTAAACACAACTGCACTACCCTAAACCCTAAAACACTACCCCCAGCACGATCCCCTTCACTACCCAAACACCACTGCATGACCCTAAACCCTAACACATGACCCCCTGCACTACACAAACACCACTCCACTGCCTTAAACCCTAAAACACTACCCCAGCACGACCCCCTACACTACACAAACACCACTGCACTACCCTAAACACTAAATCTACCCCCAGCATGACCCCTACACTACACTAACACCACTGAACTACCCTAAACCCTAAAACACTACCCCCAGCACGACCCCCTTCACTACCCAAACACCACTGCACAACCCTAAACCCTAAAACACGACCCCTACACTACACAAACACCACTGCACTACCCTAAACCCTAAAACACTACCCCCAGCATGACTCCCTTCACTACCCAAACAACACTGCACAACCCTAAACCCTAAAACACGACCCCTACACTACACAAACACCACTGCACTACCCTAAACCCTAAAAGACTAGAACCCAGCACGACCCCATACAGTACACAAACACCACTGCACTACCCTAAACCCTAAAACACTACCCCAGCACTACCCCATACACTACCCAAACACCACTGCACTACCATAAACCCTAAAACACTACCCCAGCACAACCCCCTACACTACACAAACACCACTGCACTACCCTAAACCACTACCCCCAGCACGACTTCCTACACTACCCAAACACCACTGCACTACCCTAAACCCTAAATCTGCCCCCAGCATGACCCCCTACACTACCCAAACACCACTGCACTACCCTAAACCAAAAAACACTACCACCAGCATGACCCCTTACACTACACAAACACCACTGCACTACCCTAAACCCTGAAACACTACCACCAGCATGACCCCCTACACTACTCAAACACCACCGCACTACCCTAAACCCTAAAACACTATCCCAGCACGACCCCCTATACTACTCATACACCACTGCACTACCTAAACCCTAAAACACTACCCCAGCACTACCCCCTACACTACCCAAACACCACTGCACTACCATAAAGCCTAAAACACTACCCCAGCACGACTCCCTACACTACCCAAACACCACTGCACTACCCTAAACCCTAAATCTACCCCCAGCATGACCCCCTACACTACCCAAACACCACTGCACTACCCTAAACCAAAAAAGACTACCCTCAACATGACCCCCTACACTACACATACACCAGTTCACTACCCTAAACCCTAAAACACTACCCCCAGCACGACACCCTACACTACCCAAACATAACTCCACTACCCTAAACCCTAAAACACTACCACCAGCACGACTCCCTAAACTACACAAACACCACTGCACTACCCTAAACCCTAAAACACTAACCCCAGCACGACCCCCTTCACTACACAAACACCACTGCACTGCCTTAAACCCTAAAACACTACCCCAGCACGACCCCCTACACTACACAAACACCACTGCACTACCCTAAATACTAATCTACCCCCAGCATGACCCCTACACTACACAAACACCACTGCACTACCCTAAACCCTAAAACACCACCCCCAGCATGACCCCCTTCACTACCTAAACACAACTGCACTACCCTAAACCCTAAAACACTACCCCAGCACGATCCCCTTCACTACCCAAACACCACTGCATGACCCTAAACCCTAACACATGACCCCCTGCACTACACAAACACCACTCCACTGCCTTAAACCCTAAAACACTACCCCAGCACGACCCCCTACACTACACAAACACCACTGCACTACCCTAAACACTAAATCTACCCCCAGCATGACCCCTACACTACACTAACACCACTGCACTACCCTAAACCCTAAAACACTACCCCCAGCACGACCCCCTTCACTACCCAAACACCACTGCACAACCCTAAACCCTAAAACACGACCCCTACACTACACAAAAACCACTGCACTACCCTAAACCCTAAATCACTACCCCCAGCACGACCCCCTTCACTACCCAAACAACACTGCACAACCCTAAACCCTAAAACACGACCCCTACACTACACAAACACCACTGCACTACCCTAAACCCTAAAACACTAGAATCCAACATGACCCCATACAGTACACAAACACCACTGCACTACCCTAAACCATAAAACACTACCCCCTACACTACACAAACACCACTGCACTACCCTAAACCCTAAAACACTACCCCCAGCACTACCTCCTACACTACACAAACACCACTGCACTACCCTAAACCCTAAAACACTACCCCAGCACTACCCCCTACACTACCCAAACACCACTGCACTACCATAAACCCTAAAACACTACCCCAGCACAACCCCCTACACTACACAAACACCACTGCACTACCCTAAACCACTCCCCCAGCACGACTTCCTACACTACCCAAACACCACTGCAGTACCCTAAACCCTAAATCTGCCCCCAGCATGACCCCCTACACTACCCAAACACCACTGCACTACCCTAAACCAAAAAACACTACCACCAGCATGACCCCTTACACTACACAAACACCACTGCACTACCCTAAACCCTGAAACACTACCACCAGCATGACCCCCTACACTACTCATACACCACTGCACTACCCTAAACCCTAAAACACTACCCGAGCACGACCCCCTACACCACTGTACTACCCTAAACCCTAAAACACTACCCCCAGCACGACCCCCTACACTACCCAAACACCACTGCACTACCCTAAACCCTAAAACACTACCCCAGCACGACCCCCTACACTACCCAAACACCATTGCACTACCCTAAACCCTAGAAAAAAAAAACACCCCATGCCCAATCCCCCTTACCTCTCACTCCTCCTGGTTCCTCTCTCCTCGTGGTTCCTGCTTCACGTCGTCTCTGAGGGGTGGTGCACGTTGTTGTGAGGAAACGGAACAGCCTCTGTTTCCTTACAACAACGTGGATCATCTACATGTTTTTAAAACGCATGGTCATTTACCATACATACCTTTACAACAAAATTTGTCATGAAGGCATGCGTGGTAAATGCCCATGCGCTTAAAAAAAATGTGTAGTAATGGCGTTGTAATGGTATCGCGAAGTAAAAAAGTTGTTGTAATGGCTGTTTACCGATTGAAGCTGGCCCCTGTTCTTCAGTGAGATGTTTATTTGATTAATTAGGAGGAAGGAATGTAGTTTTTTTAGCGAAAAGTGCATTCTCAGCTGTTGTATTGTGAAAGTGTCCGCGTGGCCTGGTTTCACTTCCGGTGAGAAAGTGGAAGAGTCTGTTTGGATATAAAGGAGTTCTGTTGTTGATGGGGCCTTCACGACACGTCAGAAAACATACCTAATGTAAAGCGTCCTCCCCGAAGTGTGGAGCAGTGCCATGAGAGGTCAACAAGTGTGCGTCTCACCGCAGTATGACCGTTCCGCGTGACCCATGTGCCGCCTCCAAGGTACGGGAGGCAGAAGCTACTGCAAAAATAGGGGACCCCCTCTATGAATTATACTTTTCAGGCTAGGGAGAAGAGGGGGAATAAAACCTACAAACAACTTACTATGCTCCCTCATAGCCTATCTGTTCTTGGCATCAAAACTTGATCCTTCTATGGTTATTTAATACATTTACTCACAACAGTGACACTTAACATTGTATTTTTCATAATTTTTATTAGGGAGGCAGAATCGGCATCGTAGGTCCTCTAGAAGACCGTTATAGCACTAATTCTACATTTTGGTACGAGGGCATTTTAACTTTGTTGTTCCTGCCAGATACAAAAAGAAGATCCTGTGTTATTCAGTGCCCTCATTACCTTTTTTGTGGGTTGTGGTGCTTGTCACTTCGCTGCCCCGCCGATGCACATGACTGGGCACCCCACCTCGTGTGCTATCTGCAGGGCCTCTGCCCTCGGATCAGTGTTTTCGGTTTCTGGAGTGGCAACATAAACAGTTGCTCCCAAAGGACTAGCCTGAACACTTAGGTGAATATCCCCTGCACCAGCATTCCACGGAAATTCTTTCCTAGCTCTCCCACATCGACGAGGACGTCATAATAGCACGGCTCCGCTTGCGACACTGTATGACGTCATTGGAGCCATAAGAGGACCTCGTCGGCATGCTGACGTCAGTTCCACCCATTTTTTCTGTGCCACCGAGGCAAACGGGCGGACCGAGGCATTTTCACATGTATACATAGTATAATAAATATATATATATATATATTCACTGAACAAACCATAGGTTTCAGGCACGTTATAGTTAGAAATTAGCATTTAAAAAACCTTAGAAATTTACAAAAAAAACATAGGTTTCAGGGGTGTTATAGTTTCACTCATGCAAAACCATAGAAATTCCCCCGTTATAGTTAGTTCAGCTAACTATAACTCGCGCGCTCACAATGCACTGCTGATGATGTCACATATTACATCACTCATGACATGGTCAGTGACATCACTCATGACATCACTGATGACATCTCAAATTACATTACTGATGACATCATCCAGTGAATGTGTGTTTTTCTGAAAATTAAATATGTTTTATATATGTATATCTCAAGGTCGATGGAAGAATAAATGGGTATATAAGTGTCTAAATGGATGACTTTTTTTGTAAAATTAATTGTATAACTGACTGATTAACCCCTTCTTTGCCCATGACGAGATAGTCTCGTTGTTAGAATCCGGGGTCTCTGGTTGGCGCAGGTATGCACTTGCGACAAGCAGGGACCCTTTCCTCTAAGTCAGGGCAAAGGATCACCTCTTTAAAAATAACCCCTGCTCACCCTCTAGGTAACGTGGCACGAGCAGTCAGGCTAAATTTCCAGAGGGCATAAGGTAAAGCGTTCAAGTTGTCCCACACAATAATCACCTCCCCACCACACAAAGACATAAGGCTGTATTTATAGTAAAATATATTTCTTTATATAAAAGGTTTTCTTTCAGGCAGGTTGCATAAATACAGTTCTCTTGGGGAAATAATCCAGTTACTCTTTAAATGCTCAAAGGTAGTCCACAGGTCTTAATAATGGCAAAGTTCTGATTAAAATAAGCTTCTTAGGGGTTCTGCGCACTTCGTAGTACCGTTGTTAGGCTTTGGGCAAGGTTTTTAAAGGGCCTTGCCGTTTCTCACGCCTCTCGCGTGAGCACGAGTACGCTTGCCGAATCTCACTCTTCTCGAGTGAGCACCGGTAATGCTTTTCAATGTAGTTCGGCTCAAAGCAGGTACGGTTCGAACTATGCTGCTCCCGAGGCCAGTACGGTTCAGACCAAGGCTGGTACGAGTCGAACCAAGGTTGCCAAGGTTCAAAACAGGATACTTCAGGGGTCAGTACGGTCCGTACAAAGGCAAGTACGGGCCGTATTTACGCACAATTATTTCAGATGGACGTACCCACAGTACGGCTCGAACTACGGGGCAAGGCAGTACGTTTTCCAAGCGCCATGAATTCAGATGGAAGTACGAACAGTACGACTCGAACTACCAGGCAAGGCAGTACGTTTTCAAAGCGCAATGAGTTCAGATGGAAGTACGGACCGTACGTAGGCAGTTACAGCCGTACTTTTCGCGCGATGGTCACAAATACCTTCTTTTCACGGGGTTGGTCACGGCGGCGGCCTCGGGTTTCCACGGCACGGTGTCTCACGTCGCGGTGTCGTCCCTCGCAGTCAGAGGGCGGCGGTGCTTCGTGGGGCACCCGAAGAAGGTCCCAGCCACACGACCAAGGGCAGAGGAGGGGGAAGCAGCTCCAGGGCAATCCACAGCGCTGTTGCAGCGCGATCAGCTTTTCAGGGGATCACAAGTGTGCACAGGGCCTCGCGGTGATCTTGACGGCACAGGGTCGCCAGGGCTCGGTGCGCAGGCCTTCAGGTGCCTTTCTCCGCGTTGCGAGCTATGGCTCGGAGGGGCTGGTACTTGCGGTGCTTGGACCAGGGAGGCAGGTCCTTGCGGTGCTCGTGGTAGTCCCAGGTGGCAGATGTCGCGGTGTGGAGAAAGGGGGAGAGGCAAACAGGTTCTCTGGGGATCAGCGTCACGGAATTGCGTCCAGCTACTTCTCCTCTTCTGGGGGTAGGTTGCGCCCACTGTTCCTGGGGCGCAGATCAGGGGGCAAGTTCACAAGCAAGCCCTTGGAGATTGTTCAGCACAAGTTGATTCAAAGTCTTTTCCTTCAGTCTTTTCCTCTCCTTCCAGCAGACAGGCACCCACTGCAGGCCAGTCTCTCAGGCAGAGAGACAGTATTCCTCCTTCAGCTTCTCCAGGTCCTTCTCCTTCAGGCAGAGGTTCGTCGTTGCGTAAACAGGATCTGATTTCTTAGGAGCCAGGCTCCTACTTTTATACACCAATTCTTTTGTTCTTTAGCGCCAGGGGGCCTGGGCCTGGCTCAGTCCAGTTTTTGGAGCACTTTGTTGTGGTGACTCTGCGCTTTCCTTTCAGCAGCAGGGCAGAGACATCAGCCGCTCCACAGGGGGCGGCGCCGGCTTTGTGCTGGCAGAGCACAGGTCTATTCAAGAGTCGGGGTGTACTCCTCCCACCCATCCTGGTGTAATCTCTCTACCCACCACCTGGCAGCCAGCCTGTCTCCTGGAATTCCCCAGCCCTGCTCCTTACTGTTGCTAGGCAGAACACACACACACACAGCGCAGAGGCGGACTGAATGGCCAGATCAGTAAATACTAACTTTCTAAAAGTAGTATTTACAAACACAGGATATTAAAATAAACTTTACTAAAAGAAGTATTTTATTATTCTGAGTTCAGGCATACTAAACATAATTGTCTACCATGCTCTATGAGTCCACTGGGATTACAGGGTGTAGTAATTCCAGTAGCCCATTCTGGCCTATGGAGAGCAGGTAGCCTTCAATAGTGAAAAACGAAAATGGCTGTAATTCACTATTAAGACATGCCACACACATCAGGGCATGTCCTACCTTATGCCTACAATGCACCCTGCCCTTGGGCCTACCAGAGGGGTGACTAATATGTAGTTAAGGGAAGGTTTAGGGACTGGCAAGTGGGTGCACTTGCGCAGTCAGCGCGACAGTATCAGACTGCGCGCAGGTTCTGCAGTGGCAGATCCTAGACACATTTTACTAGGCCGCTTCTGTGGGTGGCACAACCAGTGCTGCAAGCCCACCAGCAGCATTTGTATTTACAAGCCCTGGCACTCCTGGTGCACTTTACTAGGGGCTGACAGTAAACCAAATAAACCAATCATGGACACCAATCAATGTATACATTTTACCATAGGGAGAGCATATGCACCTTAGCACTGGTCAGCAGTGGTAAGGTGCCCAGAGTCATAAATCAGCCAACACCAGGTCAGAAAAAATACAGGAGGAAGGCAAAAAGTTTAGGGATGACCCTTCAAAAAGGGCCAGGTCCAACACAACCCCCTTCCAGCCAAAACGCAGGGTAGACCAATCACCACCGTGATGGTCTTCCCTGCTTGGGGCGATAGAACAAGGACCTGGCCCGCAACTGCAGGGGCAGACTCCATTTCTACGCCAATCTGAACCTATCGGACTCCCTCTGTCCATACTCTCAGGGCCCACCAAGCTAATCCATGGGGAACCCTTCTCCTCGCCTGTGGACACCACCTGTGCAGCACCTAACCTTAACTGGCCCACAGGTGTGTCCAACCAGAGAGACAGCAAAATGCTACAGTGGCCACTGACAGTAGTCAGGGATGAGACCCAGGCCGTATGCCTCTCAGGGCTCTCAATCCTCTGTGGCGCCAGGGAGCGGGGGGCAGTAGCCCCAGGTGCTTGGCACCCTTTGTCCATTCTCCCCCTTGTCAGGTCAGGTATGACATCCTGGCACTGACCCACCAGCCCCGGGACTGTACCCAGCGGCTGGACCAAAGACTGGGGTGGGCTCTCCCACTCCCGGTCCTCCTCCTTGGGGCTCTGTACCCTCCCACCTGGAGTGGCACCCCCTTCCAGAATTGCCACGGCACCTGTGGCAGGTGTCCTGCGCGATTCGCCCACCAGTTCAGGGGTTCTATCCTGCAACTGGGTGCCCAGGTCAGGGGGGACACCCTGAACCTGGCCCTTCAACCTAGGGTCTAAACCCTTTAGTTGAGCCGGGGTCAGAGGCGAGGACTCCCTCCCTCTGCACCCCCTTCCAGAGTACTGCCCACTCCCAACTGGCGTGGTACCCCTAGAAGCAACATGGGTCAGGACACTGATTACAGTGGTCCCACCCTCCAGGTCAGACAACACCTGAACCTGGCTTCCCAACCCTGGGTCCAACCCATGCGGTTGAACGCTCGCCTGGCGCACCAGGACTTCCCGGGGAGCACGCATGCCCCCCCTGAGGGTGACACATAACTCATGTGTCGTGTGACAGTCTGCCTGGCGCTGATCTCCCGACCCCTGTCCATCTGACAGTGCCTGAAGATCCCCCAGGACAGAAGTGGTGTCACCATGGTCACTCACGGGGGACGCAGCCCTTCTGGCTGGCCCCTGACCCACTGGTTCTTCCACTGGGGACTCTTTCCCCCTCTCACCCCTCAATCTGGACCTCTGCACCCTCCCAACTGGAGCGGTACTGCCAGACACCAGAACTGATGGAGGCCTGCTTACAGACACTCCCAGCTCACCAGACACTAGGGGATCCCCCTCAACGGGCGGCCCATCAGGACAGCCTAGGCTCCCCGCCTGGTGTTCCCTTAAAGAACCATCCAGGCTCTGAGACTGGGTTTCGGGCACCTGGGGGCACGCAGCCCCACACTCACTCCTTCTCCACTGAGACAGGACGTGAGCCCCTACACCCCTCCCACTACCATGGGACCTAGCTGGGCTACTCTGCACCACTTCCACCACTCTGGGTTGGAAGATACCTGAGCCACTCCCCACAGGGTCACTCCCCAATGCCTCTCCAGACCCTCTGGAATCCACCAAAAGGTCTGCCTCCAATGTGAGTTCTCTGCGGTCAGAGAACTCACTCTCCAGCAGGTGTTGACGTAGCTCTGGAAAACAGGGACTTAAAATATGCTCTCCCACCATTGGATCACACAGCCCCCTAGCAGTTTTAACCAAACTAGCCATCACCTTACCATCCAGTGCCTCACACACGTACTCCACACCACTCTCCTGAGACTGGCAAGACAGTATCTGACTGTCTCTGTCACACAACCCACACTCTTCTGGGCGGTCTTCACACTCACCTACCAGGACTTCAATGTTGGGGGAACCCCTCTCCCTGCGCCTCTCATCTAGAGCCAGTAGAGTGTCCCTCCCGCCACTAGGACTATGAACCCCTGCGCCAGTTACCCTATTCCCTTCAGGGATACTGCGCACTACTGGAGCTACCTCATGCCCTTGAACCTCCTGGTGTGTGTTAACCCCCTCCTTCAAGTCAGGCGCCACATCTCTGGGTGTGCGTACTACTCTTTCAACACTAGAGAATTCAATACTGCTGCCACCATCTGAGCTGGATTCCTCCTCCCACTCAGAAAAGCTCAATCTCTGAGCTACGCACCTTTCTTGTTGCTGGGCTGAGACACTCATGGCCTCAAGCCTCTCGAGCTCCATATCATATTTCTTCATTAGGAAGTCATGCTCCATTTGCATTTTCTTTTCTTCCAGAGCCAGCTTCTTGCTCTCTAGCTCCAGTTGGGCATTTACTTCCAGCTTTGCCAACAATACTTCGTGATCCCTGGTGGCCTGTCTGTCTGCCAGCTCCTCTGGCGACAGGCCTCTACCAAAACTGCGAACACTTCCCGCTGGTTTCAATGGTGTAACTTCCTTGGTTGCACCCCTTGATTCAATCCAGGCTTTCAGCGCGGTTTTCTCTATGCTGTTTGGGCCCGGCATGACTCCAAACACAAGGGATCGTCTTCTCTTGGCAAGCAAAAATAAAAAGTTCTGTGGCTCAAGCTACTGGACTGTCTACTGTGCAATGGTTAGTAATCACTGTGCAGACACCAAGAACGCAAATCCGTAAATCCTCACCGCTGCCACCAATGTTAGAATCCGGGGTCTCTGGTTGGCGCAGGTATGCACTTGCGACAAGCAGGGACCCTTTCCTCTAAGTCAGGGCAAAGGATCACCTCTTTAAAAATAACCCCTGCTCACCCTCTAGGTAACGTGGCGCGAGCAGTCAGGCTAAATTTCCAGAGGGCATAAGGTAAAGCGTTCAAGTTGTCCCACACAATAATCACCTCCCCACCACACAAAGACATAAGGCTGTATTTATAGTAAAATATATTTCTTTATATAAAAGGTTTTCTTTCAGGCAGGTTGCATAAATACAGTTCTCTTGGGGAAATAATCCAGTTACTCTTTAAATGCTCAAAGGTAGTCCACAGGTCTTAATAATGGCAAAGTTCTGATTAAAATAAGCTTCTTAGGGGTTCTGCGCACTTCGTAGTACCGTTGTTAGGCTTTGGGCAAGGTTTTTAAAGGGCCTTGCCGTTTCTCACGCCTCTCGCGTGAGCACGAGTACGCTTGCCGAATCTCACCCTTCTCGAGTGAGCACCGGTAATGCTTTTCAATGTAGTTCGGCTCAAAGCAGGTACGGTTCGAACTATGCTGCTCCCGAGGCCAGTACGGTTCAGACCAAGGCTGGTACGAGTCGAACCAAGGTTGCTAAGGTTCAAAACAGGATACTTCAGGGGTCAGTACGGTCCGTACAAAGGCAAGTACGGGCCGTATTTACGCACAATTATTTCAGATGGACGTACCCACAGTACGGCTCGAACTACGGGGCAAGGCAGTACGTTTTCCAAGCGCCATGAATTCAGATGGAAGTACGAACAGTACGACTCGAACTACCAGGCAAGGCAGTACGTTTTCAAAGCGCAATGAGTTCAGATGGAAGTACGGACCGTACGTAGGCAGTTACAGCCGTACTTTTCGCGCGATGGTCACAAATACCTTCTTTTCACGGGGTTGGTCACGGCGGCGGCCTCGGGTTTCCACGGCACGGTGTCTCACGTCGCGGTGTCGTCCCTCGCAGTCAGAGGGCGGCGGTGCTTCGTGGGGCACCCGAAGAAGGTCCCAGCCACACGACCAAGGGCAGAGGAGGGGGAAGCAGCTCCAGGGCAATCCACAGCGCTGTTGCAGCGCGATCAGCTTTTCAGGGGATCACAAGTGTGCACAGGGCCTCGCGGTGATCTTGACGGCACAGGGTCGCCAGGGCTCGGTGCGCAGGCCTTCAGGTGCCTTTCTCCGCGTTGCGAGCTATGGCTCGGAGGGGCTGGTACTTGCGGTGCTTGGACCAGGGAGGCAGGTCCTTGCGGTGCTCGTGGTAGTCCCAGGTGGCAGATGTCGCGGTGTGGAGAAAGGGGGAGAGGCAAACAGGTTCTCTGGGGATCAGCGTCACGGAATTGCGTCCAGCTACTTCTCCTCTTCTGGGGGTAGGTTGCGCCCACTGTTCCTGGGGCGCAGATCAGGGGGCAAGTTCACAAGCAAGCCCTTGGAGATTGTTCAGCACAAGTTGATTCAAAGTCTTTTCCTTCAGTCTTTTCCTCTCCTTCCAGCAGACAGGCACCCACTGCAGGCCAGTCTCTCAGGCAGAGAGACAGTATTCCTCCTTCAGCTTCTCCAGGTCCTTCTCCTTCAGGCAGAGGTTCGTCGTTGCGTAAACAGGATCTGATTTCTTAGGAGCCAGGCTCCTACTTTTATACACCAATTCTTTTGTTCTTTAGCGCCAGGGGGCCTGGGCCTGGCTCAGTCCAGTTTTTGGAGCACTTTGTTGTGGTGACTCTGCGCTTTCCTTTCAGCAGCAGGGCAGAGACATCAGCCGCTCCACAGGGGGCGGCGCCGGCTTTGTGCTGGCAGAGCACAGGTCTATTCAAGAGTCGGGGTGTACTCCTCCCACCCATCCTGGTGTAATCTCTCTACCCACCACCTGGCAGCCAGCCTGTCTCCTGGAATTCCCCAGCCCTGCTCCTTACTGTTGCTAGGCAGAACACACACACACACAGCGCAGAGGCGGACTGAATGGCCAGATCAGTAAATACTAACTTTCTAAAAGTAGTATTTACAAACACAGGATATTAAAATAAACTTTACTAAAAGAAGTATTTTATTATTCTGAGTTCAGGCATACTAAACATAATTGTCTACCATGCTCTATGAGTCCACTGGGATTACAGGGTGTAGTAATTCCAGTAGCCCATTCTGGCCTATGGAGAGCAGGTAGCCTTCAATAGTGAAAAACGAAAATGGCTGTAATTCACTATTAAGACATGCCACACACATCAGGGCATGTCCTACCTTATGCCTACAATGCACCCTGCCCTTGGGCCTACCAGAGGGGTGACTAATATGTAGTTAAGGGAAGGTTTAGGGACTGGCAAGTGGGTGCACTTGCGCAGTCAGCGCGACAGTATCAGACTGCGCGCAGGTTCTGCAGTGGCAGATCCTAGACACATTTTACTAGGCCGCTTCTGTGGGTGGCACAACCAGTGCTGCAAGCCCACCAGCAGCATTTGTATTTACAAGCCCTGGCACTCCTGGTGCACTTTACTAGGGGCTGACAGTAAACCAAATAAACCAATCATGGACACCAATCAATGTATACATTTTACCATAGGGAGAGCATATGCACCTTAGCACTGGTCAGCAGTGGTAAGGTGCCCAGAGTCATAAATCAGCCAACACCAGGTCAGAAAAAATACAGGAGGAAGGCAAAAAGTTTAGGGATGACCCTTCAAAAAGGGCCAGGTCCAACACTCGTCATGGAGCGCGGTTGCGCTGTGCCCATGACGAGACTATCTCGTCATGGACCCCGCCCGCTAATGAAAGGGCCGGCACAGGAGGGGGAAAGGGCGGGGCACTCAAGGGGTTAAGTGTATCTTAGTGAATACATGGGTTAGAGAGTAATGTTTAAATATGTAAATATCTGTATCAGTCTCTCATTTTTTGTATAAGTGGCTGCATGGGTTGGTGAGTAGCTACATGAGTGTCTAAATGGGTTATTAGTTGGTTTCTTGAGTATCAGTATGAGTGTCTGAGTGTCCGTATGATTCAGTGGGGGGTATTACATAGTGCATAGATGCATGAATGAGTGACTCACTGTTTGTATGTATTGAAGACAGCATGTGTGCAGGACTGTATAGGTGGATGAGTGTGTGTATGGGTGTGTTAGTGAGTGAATGACTGTCTCAATAGTGTCTTTATGAGTAACTACATATGTTTTAAAACAGTGTATGTGAGTATCGGTGTATATAAGTGAGTATATGTTAGAGTGAGAGATTGGAAGAGTTCCTGTACAAATAAGTAGGTGTTTCTATAAGTGATTGTTTAAGAGAGTAAGTGTGTGTAAGTTTCTGTAGAAGTAAAAGTGGTAGTGTGTGTATAACTGTATATGCAAGTAAATGGATGTTTGATACTTTGTTTGCATGTGTGACTATGTGTGTGAGTAACTCTATGGATGAGTGGCGGTGTGTAACAGGATGTAGAGGTGTATGAGTACATATGATGAGTGAGCACATGTATGAGTGACTGTATAGAGACTGTTGGTGAATGAGTGGATGTGTGTTTAGATCTTGGAATTTCTGAATAGGTGTTTTGTAACTGGTATTGGTATGTCCATTGTTTTGATAATGTTAGTTTGTATTTTTGAGTGTGTGTATCAAAGGTTATATTAGGGTGAGAGGAGGTCTGCCACTCTAGCACAAGGATGATGTCATCAGTGATGTCATCAGTGATGTCATTTGAGATGTCATCAGTGATGTCATGAGTGATGTCACTGACCATGTCATGAGTGATGTAATATGTGACATCATCAGCAGCGCATTGCAGGCGCGCGAGTTATAGTTAGCTGAATTAACTATAACGGGGGAATTTCTGTGGTTTTGTATGAGTGAAATGTCCAACTAACTATAACGTCTCTAAAACCTATTGTTTTTTCAGTGAATTTCCAAGGTTTTTTAAATGCTAATTCCTAACTATAATGTCCCTGAAACCTGTGGTTTTTTCAGTGAATTTCAAAGTTTTTTTAAATGCTAATTCCTAACTATAACATCTGTAAAACCTATGGTTTTTTCAGTAAATTTCAAAGGTTTTTTAAATGCTAATTCCTAATTATAACGTCTGTAAAACCTATGGTTTTTTCAGTGAATTTCAATGCTTTTTAAATATCGAACTACTGTTGTGCTATTTGTCATTACTACTGTTTTTCCTAACTTTTCAACTACATAAAATAAACTGCAAAACTGCTATGTAATGGAATATATTTTTCAGATTACAGTGAGTTTTCAAATAATACAAAATAAATGAACATTCACAAAACAATTTTTCTCCCTTTTTGTGCTGTCATCAGCTTCTACTTAACTTCGCTATTCACAGTGATGTCAGTGTAGTTTCATTATAAACAGCAGGGGAAAAAAAACAATCAACAAGATTGTTGAAAAAAACAAATCCCTAATTCTCACAAATATAATACAAAATCAACACAAATACCACATCTAATAATATTTCCAATCTTCAAATCTTACCTTTACTTTGTAGTTCCTGTTCACATTTTCCAATACGCCAAATATTGTATCAAACATTTCGCTTTGAAGTCATCCAGTATGAATTCCTTAAAGTATCTTTATACCTTCCCACTAGGCCGAATGATGAATCTAAAATCTATGTTTCAGAAATATCAAGTGTGAGTTGGGTAATTCATAAGGCAATCTCGGTTTCTTTTCCAGGTGTGTATAGTTGCAGTGACTCCAACCATTATTACACTTTAAATAAACTGTATAATGTCCACTTGTGGTAGTACTTCCAGCATGGAAAACAACAGCAACTGTTGCAAAAGTTCTTCCAGAAATAGATACTTGACTAGCAACAAAAGTTTTAATTTTGGTTTCCACTTTTCTTCCATTTGGTCTACAGCATTGCAGTATTATAATCAAAAATTTTCCATATCTCTGTAGTCATAATGTAGATAGCATTGTTGATTTACAATGAGAAAAGATCATCTCGTGATCAGCTTCTTTTACTAATTTGGAAAATGGTGCAGATTTGCAGTCAGGTATTGTCAAATATAGAAATCGTTCTCTGTCAACTATAGTGTTTGAAGTTAATGAACACTGTTTACATTTATGTTCCCATTTTTAACTGAGTCCAAAATAACTCTCAATCTGAATTCCTTCATCTTCTAGTACTCCAAGCATAACCATCAGAATTTCTTGTGCATCTTGTTGTATATTAGCAATGAACGTTAAAGATACAGTACATGTATCCAACAGAAGCATTTTCTAATTGGTATCCGATAATATCATCACTTGTTTGTATTTTCTGTTTCTTTACATCTTTTTTTCTCTTGATTTTGTTTCTGCTTTCCAACCATAGTTGATTCTTCAACATGTTTGCGTTTTGAACACACAACACGTTTCTCATAAATAGGATATTCACCTAAACTTGGAGCATAAAGCCTTCTCAAACGATTATATTCTCGTACACAATTAACATCAGCACTAACCTTGTTCTCATCAAAATCAATTAAATACAAACCAGACAACGTTCTAACTCGAGATAATGCAACATATACCATTCCCTTTTTAAACACTATTCTTTCTACATTTACCAAAGTATTATCTACACTTAAACCTTGAGATTTCTGAATAGTTATTGCATATGCTAAACAGAAGGGAAACTGTTTTCTATGAACATACAAGTCTTTTACAAGCAAAAAACGTACAGCATAATGCACAATCTGTCTTACCTCTGTAACCTGATCAAATTTAACTTTCAAGAATTCAATTCCATTTCTATTTTGATATTTCACAAAATCAACAACTTTCCCCATTGCTCTATTCACTAAACCTTCTTCTACATTCAGATTGCACCTCAACATTATCCGACAGTTTAAATACATCTAAAAAAAATTCTAAGCCAGCAGTTTTTGATACAGACTTTTCCAGAGAATCCAATTTAGTCTGTAGTTTTTCTGAAAGAAGAATTGTTATTCCTTGATGCTCGATTTTATCAATAGCTTCAATGTGAACTATTTCTTGATTTTCTAATTTCATAAGCTTTCTATTAAATGTATAACACTCTTCCACTGTAGGCATTAAGCAAACTACAGACTTTTTTTCTTTCATTTTCTTGTACATTACATCTGCTGGTGTGTTTTCATTTGTAAACAAGTTCTTTAGTAGACGACTTTGAAAAGCTTGTTTACCATGTTTGCTTAGAACGCCAATTCTTACATCTTTTAGAATATTTGCATAATCTTCATCTCTTGCTTGTCGCATCTTCTGAGTAAGTTCTTTATATTCAAAATTTAACCACAGATTCACATTTCCAATACTTCCCAAAGAGTTCTTTGTGTCTCATGTAGAAGAGTTTTAAACACAGGTTCTCCTTTTACAGGGGTTAGTTGTAGCAGATCTCCGAATACAATTAAATGTTTTCCTCCAAAGAGAACGTCGTAATCTGTTTTTTATACCTGTTGCAATCTTAAGTGTACAAAAGCAAGCATTAAGTTTGAGACCATGCTCACCTCATCAATAATTAATATTTTCCTTTTCTTCAACACTCTTGACGCTTCATGAGAAGCTTCTCCAGACAACTTCTGATATTGTAATGTATTATCATGCTCAACTGGTAACATCAGTAATCTATGCAAAGTAACTCCTTTAACGTTGTGTGCAGCTAATCCAGTTGGAGCTTTTACCACAAAACATAAATGTGAACCAGTAGTTTTTTTAAGATAACTGGTCAAAACTTTAATTAAAAAACTTTTACCTGTCCCAGCTTGACCACTGTTGTAGATCAGAAGAGGTTTAAAAGATGAACACACACATTTTTTTTTCATGCAAGAAACCATGTTCTATCTGTTTTCTCACTTGTACAAATGTTTCTTTCTGTTTAACAATTAGTTGTTCTTCTAACTTTTCCAATGTAATATTCTCCTCGTGTGCTTGTTGCATTGCATTTTCGACTTCATGCATAGCAATCGCTGCTTCATTTTCCAGTATTGGTTGTCCAAGAGGATCTTGACTACATTGACCACTAATTTGACTATCTTGAGAACTTTCATTAGCTATTTCAGCTGTAATAGTCTTTTCCTGTTCAACTTCATCATTCAACATTTTTAAATATGTAGGGAAAATTGTACCTGCAATGCCATCTTTACATTCATTAAAAGAATCTTCATAGCAGTTAAAGTCTCCAAGTGATTCACTTTCGCTTCGTCATGGTTTAAAGAGTTGGAGAAGTGCTAAATAGTAAAATTCTCGATTATCTGGAGATTCACAACTGAGTTTCTTGTGGTTTATAAGATTACCCTTTGCATGTTTTACTAAACAACCATGACATCCAACTACTGCATATTTTCCTTCTTTTAAATTCTGTTTAACATTTCTTTTGAAGCTGTAATGTTGAAGTACTTCATACAGACATTGCTGTTCCAGATGTCGACTCCTTTTCGGATAGTATGTGTCCAACATATTATTTTTAAGAATGTCTGTACTGTCTGGTTCATTTGCTGCTAAGTATTCAATTTCTTCTAATTATTTCAACACTCTATTCCGTGCCCAGGCAAGACATAAACTTACCCAAATTATTCCTCGTGACTTTGAATATAAACTTGAAGAGCACAAGCGGTCTGAACATCCATAGGATCCAATTTCTCAGTGGGAAAGCATTTTCAAAGTAAAGCTGTACAATGTTTTGCTAAGGCTTTCATCTTGTGCAATTTCTTCCCACATTTGTTTCATCTCTGTTTTTTCTGATGTTGCTATGTACGATGTAACATAACGTGCAACAGCAATTGAGTTATCTGCAACATACTGGGGGGGCAGATTTGCAAGCCCCTTGCACCACTTTTGCGCCACTTTTAACATGGGGAAAGTGACGCAAAAGTGGCGCTAGGGGCTTGTAAATCTGCCCCTGGATGTCCATGTTCGAATTCCACATTTTTAAAATGACTGGATTGTAGTCATTGATATACGTTGACACTTCTGTTCTTTTTAAGTTGTAGGTATTCTTTGGAGTTTTCCGAGTTATTGTGTGCCTTACAGAAGAAAAAAAAGAATTTACTCTTCCTTTACAAATGACTGGAAGTGGAAAACCAAACCGACATTTGGTGTAAAATTTTCCTTTAGACCTGTATTTTCTTCTGCAGTACTTTCCACAACGGTGACTTTGGAAACATAAAACTTGCTGTCTCAACCTTCTATCTCCTTCTTCTCTTGGAATCTCACATGTCACATACTGTTCGAAGAAAGACAATACTGTTTCATCAGAATCATTTCCAAATTTAGGTGCACCTTTGATTCGTAGTAGCATATGTATATGAGGTGCACCTTTTGCTTGGTACTCCTTTCTCCAAAAGAAATCGGTAACTACTCTAAGAGGTGGATTCTTTTTATTGCAGATAAAAGACATCATAGCTAGAAACCTATGATTAACATATCTGCACACATGAACAGGATCCAATGAACACAGTTCACCAGGAGTCTTTATTTCAAATTTTTTTATATTGGAATTCACTTCTCTTGGAAACTCAAGCAAATCTTCCCATGCATACTGTGCACAGCTAAGTGTGACAAACCATGTTGGTGTACCTAAGTTCCGTAACATATACTTGAGTTCTCCATGACGACGATACCAATACTCATTTGTTCCACGTTGACATGCCATCAAATTGATTAACTGTGCTTCTAAATTTTCATCTGTTTCTTGAACTTCCTCTACAAATTCTTTTGCAGAAAGAAGTCATTAATGAAC
This sequence comes from Triturus cristatus, assembly GCF_964204655.1. Lineage (NCBI taxonomy): Eukaryota > Metazoa > Chordata > Amphibia > Caudata > Salamandridae > Triturus > Triturus cristatus. Next base: position 950,767,224 of record NC_140585.1, read on the forward strand.
TCCAGTTTTAAGTATGTGGTTCACTGCATACGACAGAGAAGATAGATCACTTTCAAACAAAAGGTGAAATATGTATGGAATGCACTGTCGAAATCTAGGATCTTCAGAATATAATCTTGTTGACCGATATTTTGAAGCTGGAATCCGTACAGGTCGGTCATCATATCGTCCACCTTCTCCAGTAGGAAACAGCTGTGGAAAACAACGAGCTTTCAAGCTTTTCTCCCATACACTCATTGGAGTTCCCTGTGCTTTTTTCATTTGAAATAACTCAATGCTGCTTCCTATTACTTCTTTTGACTGCAAAGGACATATTGTGTAATGTTCATAAATCTCTTCAGTCCTTGACTTGTCCACTTTCTCTATTTGACCACTTGAAATGTCACATTCATCTTCTAAACTTATCACCTGTTCATCCACATTTACAGTTTTGTAATAAATATTGTTCTCTATAAGATATAAGGTAACCTTTTCAACTTTATTAACATCCACAAATTCTTGCCATATTTTCTGACTCTTTGTTGGTACACCATTTACTAGAATGACTACTGCCTCATTTTCCTCTTTCTCTCCAGCAATAGTTTCAATATTTTTCGTAAAATCCAAAGGTAGGTACACCACTCTTCATTTCAGCCCTCTTTGCAAGTCTGTTGGTGGCAGTTTACCTGTTTTAGGCTAAATCCGAATTATAGTTTGAAAAGGATGAACAGATTGAATTAGAATCAACTCATATGTATTCAATTCTGCCAGTTCCTCCGGAATAGTTACTAATTCTAAGTTATTATATACTGCTCTAGCAGGTATTTTGTTCTCTTCTAATTTGTTGTAACAATATTTACATATACGTTGATCACTACCTAACTCAAATCGACCTTCCACCAACAAGTAAGTTGCAAATTCTTCCCACTTACTATTGTTCTCCTTTTCACTTTTCAAATAAAAATCAACATTCCTAGTTTGACTTTTATAATGAGTACGTCGACAACAAACACAAACATAGTTTGGTATTTCAGAGCAAACTACATTAAACTTTCCAATTTCTTCTTCAAACTGATCAGTGCTAATCACTTTCCCATCTCCCTCAACATCTGTAATTGTCAAACTTTCACTTTCTATGGACTGCTCTTCTGAACCAAAATATCACATTTCAATATCATCACACTTTTTTTGAACATCTGATAAAGAACCATGTAAAAGACCTGTATTCAGTTCACTTAAACATAATGCAGGACTTTTTACATAGTACAGTTTCCTTACAAACTTCCACATTTCTGAATGGTGTACTGCTAACATCCTCAAGTGATGAAAAACACTTTTACACACTTTTTTTGAAAGACAAGCCAGAGAATGCCCATGCTTCTCAGTATATTTTCTTACATTACATGGATCTAGTCCTTGTAACAACTTAATCTTCTGTTTAATACTTTTCTGTGAATATTCTCGCAGCAAATTTCGCACTATATCAATAGATTCCTGTCGAATACTACAAATACTGCTACAACCTCACTTATACACAGGCGCTTGTGTATGTTTCCCTTGCACTTCTTCAGCTATTAACTCTTCTGCACTTTTACCAACAAAATCCTCTTTTGGAAGGGGATAACCATCCTGAACTTCGTAGCAACGAACTCCAGTATCAACTGCAAATGGTAAACTATTTATCTGGAAGTAACTATCCTCATTAAAAAAAGGCTCACTAGTAGAAGTATGTTTCCAATGTCCACTAAAGATTTTGCAAAAGTTGGTTCTATTCACAAGTCTTTTTCTTCTACTTTTCTCTTTCAACACTTTGATTATTTTATCCAACACTTTGAACCTCCTCAAAATCACAATGAATATCTTCTGATTTAAAGTGAAAGCAGTATCCACTATACTTTCAATACGCTGCTTCTGCTTGAATTGCAGTACTTTCTTTTCATATTTGCAGCATGTTTTCATTAAATTCTGAATCACTCTAGTTCGAAAAAGTCTCTGACGAATTTCTTGAAATTGTTTTTGTCTCCGGGTAACAGATACTGTTTCTTTATCATGTTTTCTTCTCCTGGTATATGAAATTGAAGTCTGCTTCTCCTTACTTGAAAAATTCTTTTTTTTTCCTTTGTGTGATGTTATTTTCATTAAATGTTTGTAATATTTTTTTCAGAAATTGTCTAGTGTTTTTACCAGAAGAAACTGTGTGTAGTACTCTCATTTTTTTCTAATTGAAAATCTTTTCTTTTCTTCAAATATATATATTTTTTTCAATTTCCTTTTCTTTTCAGTACTTCTAGGCATTTTCAAATTTTAATCCAAATGAAATAATTTTCTGAAAAAAAAATAGATTCAATTATTTTTTACATCTGTTCAATATATTAAAATAATAACATAGAATTACATAAGTTCTACTGACGGCTTCCAGAGGCACTGCTGCAACGTGATGGAGCAGGGCAGGGGAGCACTACGATGACGAGTACTGCCATACAACATACAGCAAGTATTTATTTAATTATTTACATACACCTTTGCAATTTATGTGTAAGTGCACTACCTCCTACTTTTCACCTCTCCGCCACACCCCACCACCCCACAGCACTCCCTCTGCAACCCACAGCAGACAACTTTATAGATAGTATTTTAAAAAATTGTAATCTATGTACTTAGGATGATATTATCAACCAAACGGCACACAGAAAAATGACCATTATTAGCCTAACAATTTTATCTACAACTTCGCAAACATAACACTGCACCCAAAGCTTTAAGTGGGGGGCGGTCTGTGGGTGTATGAGCACTGGCAGTTTATTTTTGGGGGCCTCGAAACGGATCTCTATGGGGCTCTATTTTCGCCCCTCGCAAAGGTAGTCCATAGTTTTTTTTTTTTATTGGACTGCCGTGAGAGCATGCACATTGCTCACTACTGAGAAGTGGAAACATCATGCCAGGTGAGTTGCATTGTTGAAGAAAAGAAATCCTTTAAGGAGAGCCATTTTCTCTCAGGATTTCCCTTCTCTTTTTGCAGCACAGGAGCAACATCATGGGGCGTGATTAGCAGAGAGACCACCAGTCGCGCAACGCCTATTGCCTCGGACTCCCTGAGACAGCTTCCCAGGCGCACACACAGAGCTGCCACCCAGTACTTCACAGGTCTTCAAAAGACCATTTGCTTGCAAATGAGGTTCTGTTCTTTTTCACCACTTTTTAGAGCCCCTACATCTCCACTCTGCCTATTGCTGAAACAATCAGCCTCCCCGAAATTTTGCTCTGCTTGCGCCTTTGGAGACGACCACACGCAGCCAACTCCAGCACGACCCTGCTCTTACCTTTCACAGTGTCTTGTTTTAGTGCTACGAAAACACACGCTTTGCCTGGCTCACTTAGTTGCATTTTATCAAGAACGACGTTAAAATTATCACCGCTTTCGCGACAGGAAACTGCCACTAAAGCGGCAATAATGAGCTTGATAATATGCCCTTGTGAATTGCCATAGAAGCCCAGGTTCACACCAGAACACCGTTCTTGATAATATGCCCCTTTGTTCTCACACCCCTTCTTAAATACGAAGATAGTAGCTTTAGAATTACCTTTATATTCCTATACTGTGCTTCACATGGAAATATAGAAGTGCAGGTTCTCACCACCCCAAATTAGCTGTCTGGTATACTCTCTCAAATGTAACATCAAATGTAACAACTACAGGTATTCATTATCTGTCAGTCACTGCCAGTTTAAAGCAGTGTTCCTATATAGAAATGGTCAAAACATTATGTTTCTAAATTAACGTCTTACACTAAAAACCTGCTTTACATTTCTTTCGCTGGATCAACCTTTGCTGAAAACACCACCAGAGAAGGGTGGTGAACTATGGTCCACAGATAGCAACTCAAAGCTTTCTTGTTCTTTATCAGAAACATCTGCCTGTCAATGCTTATCGCCAGCCTTTCTGGCCCCTTAAGAGGCTGGGTGGATGAGTATAATACACGACATTTGGGATCGGGGTCGGAGGGTGCTCGGAAATAAGGACGGATAGTTGAATAAAGTGCGAGTGGATGGATGGCCAGATGGATGAATGGATAGCTAGATGGATGGATGTAAGGATGTATGAATGGATGGAAGGATGAATGGATGCATGGACTAGTACTTAGGATAGACGGGTGGGTTGATAGATGCTTAGGATTGGTTCTGGGACAGATGTATATATGGATATATGGGCGTATGACTGGATGGATGGCCCAGTGCTTACCATAGGCGAGTGGGCTGATAGATGCTTAGGATAAGTGTAGGGACAGATGTATGTATGTATGTATGTAGGTAGGAATGTATGGATGAATTGAAAGATGGTTGGATGGTGCAGTGCTTTGGATGGATGGATGCAGGGCTTTAAGTGGGCCGAGTCTGAGCACCAGCAGTAATTTTCAGGAGGCCTCAAAACGGGTCTCTATCAGGCTCTATTTTCGGCCCTTGCAAAGGTAGTGAGTTTTCTTTTTTTTTTATTGGACTGCAGTGACAGCATGCACATCGATGTGCACATGCTCATTTTGCTCACTACTGATATCTGGAGACATCATGCTAGGTGAGCCACGTTGTAGGAGGAAGGGAAATCCTTTAAAGACTGTATTTTCCGAACGTCGTATAATTGGAGGGGATTTTCTTAAGCACACAATGCTAGCTATCTTGATTTAGACCATGCCCCTGCTTGCATAGCCCACACCCCTTTAAGGGGTTTGCCCTGCCCCTTTTAGAGCACCCTAATTTTTTTTCCCACTTAAAGCCCTGTCTGCACCACAGTAACACAGAAATGGTCCAAACTTCCATTTAAATCTACAATGCCACCAAGTTTCATAATTTGCCATCAACGCTAGCAGCCGTCTACCACAGTGTCTATCAGCACGAAGATTTGTTATCCACAGAAATGTTGTGTGATGTGCGAAGCGGTCTGCTGGAACACTCATCACCAAAAGGTATTTAAACATGCAAATTTGCGAGTAAAACATATACCATACCATAAAGCGGTTCATAAATGGGCCCAGTGCCACTACACCACCCTCATCCCCATCCTTGCTTAACCTTACAAAATAAAAGAAAGAGCCCCAGCAAACCTGGTAGAGCCACTATAGCAATACAGGGACTTAATTAATTGCAAAAGTGTCTGCCGGAACGCTCAGCAACAAAAGGTATTAAAACATGCACATTTCCGGATAAAACATATACCATGCCATAGAGCGCTTTATAAATGGACCCAGTGGCACTACATCACCTGTACTAGCTACACGTGCACATTACAAATGTCCGTGTTATAATCAGCAACATACCCACCTCTCCCACCCCCACCCCTGCCCTTGCTTAACCTTACGAAATCAACCAACGAGCCCCAGCACTTCCGTTAGCGCCGCTATAGCCATACATAGACTTAATTTCAACAGATGTCTGCCGGAACGCTCATCAGCAAAAGGTAGTGAAACCTGCAATTTTGCAAGTAAAACATACACCATACCATAAGGCGGTTTATAAATAGGCCCAGTACCACTACACCACCTCCACACCCGCCCTTGCTTAACTTTACGCAATAAAACAAAGAGCCCCAGCAAACCTGGAAGCGCCCCTAAAGCCATACAGAGGCTTAATTTCAACAGATGTCTCCCGAAACGCAAAACATATTAAAACATGAAAATCAGCGGGTAAAACATGTATCATCCCATACGGCACTTTCTAAATGGTCCCAGTGGTACTACATCACCTTTAGTAGCTAGACATCTGCACGTTACTAAAGTCTGTGTTTATTAACCAGCATACCCACCTCCCCCAACCCCACCCCCGCCCTTGCATAACCATATGAAATCAAACAGAAACCCCCACCATTCCTAGTAGCGCCACTATACCCATACACTGGGTTAATTTTAACACGTGTCTGCCGGAACGCTTATCACCAAAAGTATTCAAACATGCAAATTGGGGGGTAAAACATAAACCATCCCATAGCACGTTTTATAAATGGGCCCACTGGCACTACACCACCTTTACTAGCTAGACATCTGTATGTTAATAAAGTTGTTTAAACACTCTGTAGAGTGTATAGCAGAGGATGGGGAGAGTAAACAAAGTTCTAATTCCCAAACTTTTGATATACCGTCCCTTTACTGAATGTATATTAAGGACATTAAATGGAATGAAAAAATTGACGAGTGTCTCAAAAGGGATAGTGAAGCTGAGCACCGGTAAAACCCGGACCACTTAAACACCTACGTATATTCAGCACAGGGACACAGCCTGACAATTAGTATCACTTATAATCACATGTAGAGTACTAATGTCAAGAAAGTCATATTGGAAATATACCGAACATTTTAATTTCTTTTTTATCCCTCACACATTTATAAAATGTCTCTTCTAAAGAAACATTCCCCAACCACTTCTATTTCATAAGAACAGACAATCATTAATACGTTTACAACCATATATTTTAGTATATCTACCTTTTTATTATTCACTAGTCAGAAACTACTAAAACTATTAACTATACCCAAATGCAAACCAAAAACCATGTTCATATTATATCTCAACCTATGATCAAATGATTCAAACTATACGTACATATAAAAGGAACGTATCACTTTTACTATCTCCATCTCCTCTCCATGTAATCTCCAAACACTGTAGATGACCTCACAGTACAACAACCTACCCACACTTATATTCAAATCTACCTCTCAGTGTCAAAAATAAGACCACAACCTGTTCACATAACATTTCTGGGTTTGGTTTTATTGCTTTTAACTTCATAACACATACATCTCCTACTCCCTCCCCCTTCCCCACTATTTCCACAAAAAGTTTAATTTGCAAACGTGCGACATTTTGTTTATCTCGCCTGAATACATTAGCAAACCCAAGTTAACGCTGTACCTCATTTTCAAAACCATACAGTCCTTTAAAGATGAAAAACTACATTTCTTCTTTGTGAAAAATTCCTAAGCATATATAACGTACTTATTTAACAACAGGTCAAACTATTTTCTAACCAATATAAAACACCACACTTTACTAACAGTAGATTATTTTGAAATAAAAAATACTTTCAAACTTAAAAATATCACCTCAAATACTTAATCACTACAGAACACATAACACACCTTGTTCATTTCTACCTCACCTTTGTAGTTGGCATGCAGATTTCAAATGTCACACAAGCATGCAATTCTTTCTTTGTCACACAGTACATGTAATGCACCGCTTTAATCAAGAATGGAACCAGTAATGGCACAATTTGTCTGTCGCTCCACACATAAATACAAGTAAAGAACAAATCAGAATACTTCATTCCTTCATCGACATTCCAAATCTTATCTCCATTGGTTATTTTTGAATTTTCCATATGAAAAGCTACTTAATATTCCGCTCAGACATACAGGTCAGAAGTTCAACCTATTTTATCACCACACTTTCTGGAACATTCTATGACACCTACAGGTTAAAAGTTCATGTTTTTTTAAAACGTAACGTTTTTTTTTCAGCATATTCTCGAACATTTAACAGCACCTGTGGGTTAAAAGTTCACCATTCTTTTAAGTTCCAAATGTACCTTCCAAATGCAAGTAGCACGTCTAGTTGAGCTGAGCACCTTTCATCCTATCGTATGGACTCCACGTTTAGACTGCTCTTTATTAACCAATGACAAACATGCTTTTTCACACAACTAATATGCACCCTAGTTTTTACTACCCAATGCTTCTTATCTTCCAATCAATTCTCGTTTTCTGTGCAAAAAAAAAGATTTTTCCCCATCTTTAAACCTATCTCATACTCTACGAAGGAACTGCATGAACTACAGACATCTTTCCATACCTCCAAGCCATACCTTCAAAATGCTAGTGTGGATCGTAGGACATAGCTATGCTTTCTGGTGCAAGAGGTATGCAGAACAGAGACGTATTGACTTAGACCTAGGTTTACAAAATGTGGACATTAAATGGTTTGCACAGAGAGGATTGAAGTGGCACCAATTGTTGCCTTTGGTTAAAACCTGTTTGCATCTCCAACACCCTCACCTCATGATTGTGCATTGTGGTGGAAACGACCTAGGCACATTGACTGGGGTAGGTTTGGAAATGCTAATGAAGGACACCTTTCGACAATTGATGTTGCTTTTGCCTCAAACTGTCTTTGTATATTCCAGTATATGCCGAAGACAGAAGTGGAAATGGTCAAACCAATTTTGTCCTCAGATTGAAAAATCTAGGAAGAATGTCAACAAAGCTGTGTCTGCATACCTCAGAGACCATAGAATGGGGTCGATATACAACAACAACATTTGTTTTGATATGGCTGATATCTACAGAAGTGATGGAGTACAACTCCCGCACTCTAACCAAAATGTATTTTCCACACAGCTGTGGCGCAGCAGCCAGACCATCTGACTTTGGAGCACAGAGCTCTCGCTTTGATCACCGACTCTAGCGACAGCTCAGGATAGCACCATGTGACTCTGAGCAATAGCTCACATAATTTCCACACCTGCCCCCAGCGCCTGCAGACCCATATGAGTGAGTAGTTTGCACTTTACAAATACCGGATTGATTGGAAATGGCAGAATTGAACTTCACACTCCCTCTGTAGCACCACCCAATCACTCTACAGACGTCACACTGTTTAAAACAAAACTTCCTCCTAGTACGTATGGACACGTGCTGACTAGGCCTGGGTGGTAAATTCCGTTCCGCTCGTGGAATTTGCGAAATTTGGGTAATTTCGCATTCCGCGAAGAACGCGGAATTACCCAAAATTCCGCATTCCGCGTCTTCTCAGAATTTTTTGCTTGTTCGCATTCCCAAAATGCGTGTTCGTGAGATATTTCCCCCCCGAGCACGCTAAACGCAATCGCGAACAGGAAAAAAGCATAGTGAACAGGAAAAAAGCATCGCGAACAAGCAATTCCGCGTGTTCGCGGAATTTGCTGCATGTTCGCGGAGATTTTTCACCATTTCGCGGAGCTTTGCGTAACGCGACTACGCAAATTCCGGCCACCTCTAATGCTGACACTACTTAGACAGGTGTGCCGCAGCGGCCAGAAAACATGAGTTCAGAGCACAGGGCGCACGGTTTAATCCCCTGCTCCGGCAGCAGCTCAGCACCATGTGACTCTGGGCAATAGCTCACTTAATAACTCACATAATTTCCACGCCGGCCTTCAGGGCCTTCAGACCCATAGCGGTGAGTAGTTTGCACTTTACAAATACCGTATTGATTTACCTTCGCACTCCCTGTATAACACCACCTAAGCACCATATACAAATTACAGTGTTGCAAACAAAACTTCCTCCTACTATGGATAAAATATTACTGACACTACTTGGACAGGTGTGGCACAGCACCCAGAGCACATTACTTCACAGCATAGGACACACAGTTTGGGCTCACGGTTTCATCTCTGAGTCCAGCAGCAGCTCAATTTAGCAGCATGACACTCTAGGCAATACCTCACTTAATTTCCGTACACTGCACTTTCTGACTGGTAGGGGTCAGTAGCTCAGCGACTTTATCCTCAAGTCCAACAGCAGCTCAGCTTATGCCCCCAGCACCATCAGACCTGTACAAGAGAGTAGTTTGCACTTTACAAATACCGAATTGATTTGATATGCGCAAATTTACCTTCACACTCCCTGTATAACACCCCCTAAGCACCCTACACAAGTTACAATGTTCGAAACAAAAGTTCCTCCCAGTAGGTATAACTACATGCTGAAACTACTTGCACAGATGTGGCACAGCGGCCAGAGCACATGACTTCACAGCATATGACACACAGTTTGGACTCACGCTTTCATCCCCGAGTCCGGCAGCAGCTCAGTTTAGTAGCATGAGACTCTAGACAATACCTCACATATTTTCCGTACCCTAGCACTTTCAGACCAGTAGGGGTCAGTAGTTCATCCTAGTAGGTATAAACACATGCTGACACTACTTCCACAGGTGTGGTGCAAGGGAGAGGGCACCTGACTTCACAACATAAGACACACAGTTTGGGCTCACGCTTTAATCCCCGAGTCCCTCAGCAGCTCACCTTAGCAGCATCAGACTTTAGACAATACCTCACATATTTTCCGTACCCTAGCACTTTCAGACCAGTAGGGGTCAGTAGTTCATCCTAGTAGGTATAAACACATGCTGACACTACTTCCACAGGTGTGGTGCAACGGAGAGGGCACCTGACTTCACAACATAAGACACACAGTTTGGGCTCACGCTTTAATCCCCGAGTCCCTCAGCAGCTCACCTTAGCAGCATCAGACTCTAGACAATACCTCCCTTAATCTCCATAGTGCAGCACTTTCAGCCCGGTAGGGATGAGTAGTTCACTTCGCACCCCTGTATAGCACACCTTAAACACCCCACAGAGGTTACAGTGCTCCTACCCTCCTCTTTCCTTCTTTTTTCGCCCTTTTTTCCCCTTACTCACTTCAACAGAATCACAAAATGGCTGCCAACACTTCCTAGTTGCAACGGCTCGCACCGCTCGCAGCCAATAAGCAGCAAGTTCGTGCTCGTAACGCCTCAGCCAATCAGATGGCAGAATTCCCAAATATCGATATCTGTACATTTTGATATTTCTCCAAAATTACTGAACAGATTTACATTAAATAAACAAAAGCGTTCTTTCTAGAACAAGCCCCTTCTCCCTGCCAAATTTGGGGTAATTCTGTTCACCCGTTCGACCTGTAGCCTGGTCTAAAGTTTCCTATGGAAATTAACATGGAGAAAACATGTTTTGGACCCCCCTTTTTTCTCAGCCTTTGACGAATCACCCCTACACTTTCAACATAGGAGTTGATATGAGCAAAGAATGAGTTTGGAAAATTTCATGAAGATTCATCAAGCGACGCCAAAGTTATAAGCAAAACAAAAAATGCTCTTCCTATGGAAACTTGGTCCTAACTATAACTACCTACTGGCAACCGCCAGTAGGTAAAAAAAAAAATATATATATATATACCAGCTCCAATCTCCTCTCCCATCCAGAAAAAAGTAATAGCACTCACGGGGTTGGACTTCGCAATCATTCTTTAATTTCAGCGCTACAAAAACAAAAGCGTTTCGGAATGTTCCTTCTACAGTGTTTACATTTCAAACAGAGAGCCACAATATTAAATCTTACGATAAGGGGTCATGAAAAAAAAGAAGGACTTTCGCCAGATTTTAGGCGCCATCTTTCAGTGGTGTGTATCAGTAAATATTTAGTTACACATATTGTTTACAATATTTTATTCTGATTTCATTGTATATCGAAAATTACTCAATGTAAACTCTCAGATAAGTTATATCTCACTGAGCATCATACAGATATAACTTCTTTTATCATACACTAACACCAATATCATTCGCTAATATCTTTACCTGCTCCTGCGTCTCCTGTGGCCATAATACGGAGCCCACTCCGCTCTCCTATCTTAACCTCTTCACTCTTAGCCCATCCCTTCATTTTTCTATTGTGACTTTTACTGCTAGGTGGAGCATATATTTATACTGGCTTCAGCTAGATTTTTTTAAATAATATATGGAGTTCTGACATCACAATGCCTACTTAAAGAGTCAGCAGCCCAGGTCAAAGGCAGGTCCCGAAGCTTCATTGCAACTGCAGTTCAAAAAATAATAATGAAAATTGCCTTTTCGTTCTTTCTATCTACTTTTCTAAAGTGAAGAGTGAGCAGCAGAATGGAGGTGTGGCAATGTTTTCACTTTTTCCATAGTGTAGGTCATTACCGGAAATATTTATTCTCTGCATGTTTCCGTACATTCTGAGCTATAGAAATTTTTTATCTGACCTTTATCAAACTGATTCTAATGTATTTTTAGTACTAACTGCTGCTTGGTGTGTGTTTAATTTTGCACTATAAATCCTTCTTTTATTCTCCATGTCTGCAAACATTCTTTCCATTTCCAAGACACCAAGGATTTCAGTGGTTTGTGGGAAGGGGAAGGGTGAGGGTGTCACCAAGCATTATAAGGAATAAACCACCGTCTGCCATATGTTAAAAAGATATTGTAAGTCACCTCTGAGTTACATGGACTTGTATAGGAACTCTGTATAAAGACAACAATAGGCTGAGAGTGCTTCAAGTATGTATTAAACATAAGATGGTGTGGCAGTGACAGTGGACACTCCAGCTAGCGTAACCATCATGGATAGGTGTATACATACATTTCTTTGTGCTACACGCCATCACTTAACAGCAAGTGAGGTGTGTGGCTAAGGCATTGTTACATCTGTTACATCAGTATATTCCGATTTTGGACTTGTTCCTCTATATATTCATGGAACTCCTTGTGAGCTGCAGCCTACATGTGCCCCAGATTGCAGTGAGTCCAGGAAGTGGTAAGGAGGCAGACTAGTGCTGTCTCTACCCTAAAAAAACGATTTTCCCTACCCGTGATTGCATCATCTTTTCTTTCTTTAAATTTCTTTAACTGTTTTTGCCTGTGGTTGTTATAGTTTAAAATTGTGGTTTTAACCTGCCCGTGATCGCATAATTTATCACCTGGTTTGTGTTTAAATTTGTAGTTTTTCCTGCCCGTGATTGCTTCCATTTAACCTGTTGAATTGTGGCATTTGCAGTCCAGACTCTGTAGTTTTTCCCTCTCCTTCCCCGTGACTACTAGTTTTTCTCTCCAAATTTCTACTTTGCTCTGTGCTAAGACCCGTACGTTAAGCAGTGCACCCCCAGCCACCTTTCTGTGTTAACAAGTCAGTGAAACCAGCCCTCCCTTGTCCCCACCCCCCAGCAACAGGGATATTCTACATCAGAGGGTGCTCTGAGACAGCAGTAATCTGCTGTGTGCTTTTTAAACTGTATTTAGTAGGGACTGTGCACTTAGTTTTTTGGCCAGGAGAGGGAGTAAAGTGTTATTCAAACAGTATTGTTAAAGGACAAGCTTGTTAGGCCCTTACCTGCATTAGTCCAAAGTGTGGATTGAGCCTGTTGGTCTCTTAGGAGATTTCTGAATAGGGCAGCTCCCCAGTCCCCGCCCCACCCTCAGGCCAGCAGACCTAGGACTGCTGATTGATTTTTCCCAGCTCAAAGCAAATCTGAACCCTCCTCTCACAGTTGCCCAGCCACCTTAAGGCTTTGCTGGATGCACCCCAAATCATTCTCCTCCATCTTGTGAGCTGCAGCCTACATGTTCCCCAGATTGCAGTGAGCAGAGTCCAGGAAGTGGTAAGAAGGCAGACTAGTGCTGTCTCTTCCCTAAAAAAACGATTTTCCCTACCTGTGATTGCATCATCTTTTTAATTCTTTTATTTCTTTAAATGTCTTTGCCTGTGGTTGTTACAGTTTAAAATTGTAGTTTTAACCTGCCCGTGATTGCATAATTTATCACCTGTTTTGTGTTTAAACTTTGTGGTTTTTCCTGCCTGCGACTGCTTCCATTTAACCTGTTGAATTGTGGGATTTGCAGTCCAAACTCTGTAGTTTTTCCCTCTCATTCCCCGTGACTACCAGTTTTTCCCTCCAAATTTCTTCTTTGGTCTGTGCTAAGACCTGCATGTTAAGCAGTGCACACCCAGCCACCATTTTGTGTTAACAAGTTAGTGAAACCAGCCCCCCCCCCCCCAGCAACAGGGATACTCTACATTGGAGGGTGCTCTGAGACAGCAGTAATCTGCTGTGTGCTGTTTAAACTGTTTTTAATAGGGACCGTGCACTTTGTTTTTTGGCCAGGAGAGGGAGTAAAGTTTTATTCAAACAGTATTGTTGAAGGACAAGTTTGTTAGGCCCTTACCTGCAGAAGTCCAAAGTGTGGATTGAGCCTGTCTGTCTCCTAGAAGATTTCTGAATAGAGCAGCAGCTTCCAACTCCCTGGCCAGCAAACCTTGTCTGAGGTAGCTGGGACCTTATATAGTCTGCTATTGCTTGGTACATGTGTACACTGATTGGTGGTTGTATCTGGTGTTTCTATTGGATTAGGGTTAGTGTCCTCATTGGTTGGGTATTTGAGGGTTCTGATTTTATTTCTGGTTCTGTGATTCAATCAATGTAGGGTTGGACTAGGGCTAGGGTTAGGATTTCTGTTGTAAGTAGGGACTAGGGCTTCCTGTGTTATTGGTTGTTGAGACTAGAGTGGTACTAGGGCTAGGGTTAGGCCTTTCATTGGAATTAGCGATTAGGGCTTCTGGTATGATTGGTTGCTGGGCTAGGTGTGGGACTAAGAGTAGGGTTAGGCTTTCTATTGTAAGTAGGGACTAGGGCTTCCTGTGCCATTGGTTGCTTGGACTTGGGCTGGTAGGGCTAGGGCCTCTATTGGACATAGAGATCAGGGTTTTTTAAACTGATTGGTTGCTTGGACTAGGGCTAAGATTGGCTGTAAGGTCCTAGTCTCTTACTGGTTCCAGATTTTAGGAATAGTGTTGTGATTGGACAGTGTTAGGGCTAGGGTTACCATTGACTGGAGGGGTCACCTGATTACTAGGGCTATAAAAGGCCAGGGTTAGGGCGTCTCAGCCCAAGCATCGAGGCTAAGGGCAGAGAGGACAAGGGCAATTGCCTGTTTGTGCCTGTTAAGGGCGGAGAGGGCCAGGGCAGTGGCCTGTTTGAGCCTGTTAAGAGAGGAGAGGACAAGGGCAGTTGCCTGTTTGAGCCTGTTTGAGACTGGTCAGGACCTGGGCCAGAAATGCTGCCCATGTTCCCATTCAGTAATACCAACCCACAATTTATTTTCACTATAGATATGTACCTATCTTTGTGTATTGCTTTGTTTAAACATGATGAATAATTATGTTGTTAAAACAAAACAGAAAACAACAAGCAAAAAAAAAATCATCTTTGGTCTACATCTACTTGCTTCCATTGTACATCCATGCACCTCTATGTACTTGGATCTGTGTGTCTGTTACTTGTCTCCTGAAAAAGCATTTCCAATGCACTACCCTATTTCTCATACTGTACCTCTATCAATATCTTTATTCTACATATACTTACCTCCTTTTTGCATCTACATACTTTCAATGTACTTATGGATCTATATATTTATAACCATCTTCTAATTTGACATTTCCAATGCACGACCCTATTTCTCAGCCTATACTTTTCTCAATATATCTTCTAGCACAACTTTCTGACTCATCTCAAACTACTTTCTACTACTCTTTCCAATGCACTACCCTATCTCTCACCCTATACATCTATCAATATATCTTCTACCTCCACTCTCTCATTTACCCCAAACCCCATACCCTAATATGATCCCCAAAATAACCCTTTCTAGACTCTTTCCTACTCTACCCCTCCTTGCATCATCTGACACCTCTTTTACCATACCAATCCCCAAAAACAAACCTCTCTAAACACTTCCCTCTGTCTCTTCCCCTCCAAAACCCCTTTTTTTTGTAACTTTTTTTTGTTTATTAACATTAAGTGGTACAATGATAGCACCGATTTACATATAGATCAGTATGCATTTATACAGTATAAATCACGTCATTTTATATCATTGTTATAGTACACAGCATGTTTTAGTTTCTTGAGTCCACATAGGTACATACGGTGGTATCCAGATCCCCCTAACTGGTTTCTATTTTGCGGTTTTCTACTGGGAAGTACATATACCCCATATAGGTGTTCCAACTGCCCCATAATCGCATCCATTTTTTGGGGCAACCCCTGCGTACATATATACTGTCTTTTTCCACCACCATAGCCATATCCATATCTTTACCCCATTCCATGATTGTGGGGGTGGTGAGTGCGCCCCAGTGTTTAGCAATGTTTCTCTTGGCTAACATCATTCCTAGTGTCGCCCAAGTCTGTGCCATGGAATTAAGGTCTGTCGCCTCCCAGATAATCAGAAGGCAGTGTTTGGGCTATGATGGGACTGGGCTCCCGCTCACACTCGTGATGGTGGACATAACTAATTTCCAATATGGCACAATTGCGGTATAATCCCAAATTGTATGAAAGAAAGTACCGGGCGCCCCACACTGTCACAGGCAGGGTTGGCTGTCAGTTTTCCCTATCTTGTAGAGAGTAGTTCTAGTGTAGTAGATTCTGTGAAGGATCTTAAGCTGTACAAGGCTTAATTTGGGTGTGATCACAACTTCTCTAAGTTATGCTAAAGCCTCCTGCCAATTGGTATCATCTAGGTCCCCCAGAAAATCCCGCCATTTATCTCGGAGCTTTTGCATGGGATCGGGTAGGTGATTGATGATTGTATGATATGTCATGGATATCGCTTTTGTGTCCATGTATTCAGTGAACAATCTATCCTCTAGTGGTGAGGCCTCAGGGAGATTAGTGTCAGGGGGGATTGTGTTTGATCTGATGATAGCGGAATCGTTCCGTGGGAGCCATTTCATATTGGCCTTGGAGTTGCGCAAAGGGGATCACCTCTCCTTGTACCCAGAGATCTCCCACTTTTGATATCCCTATGTTGTCCCAATGCTTGAAACCTTTACTCTTACACAGTCTACCTAGCCTGCCCGTGTCACAGAGGGGCGTCGCTTGTGTGATTTTGTTGTCCCATACCAACCTTTTGAGTACTATGTTCCGCACCTGGAGTGTGTGTTTCGTTGGGACCATCAGAGCCCGGGTTTTATTATAGAGTGCGCGATACAGCCCTCCCTCTCCCAGCTCCAATCTATCGAAGCTGTAAGCACGGTCTGCATGGTGGACATGCAACCAGTAATTAACAACTATCAATTGGGACGCTCAGTAGTGCGTCTGTATACTTGGGAGTGCGATGCCACCATCATACCAAGTTCTGAACAGTTTTGACATAGCTATGCAAGCTGGTTTGTTATTCCAGAGGAGTTTGGTGACTTCTGCCTCTATGGCTCGGAGATAGGACTGGGGGACCAAGAACAGGAACCTAGGGGGCGCCATCGTTTTAAAAAGTGGCACTTTTCCTGGTAGCGTTAGTGGCACTGAATGCCAGTATTTGGTGTCCCTTCGGAGCCGCTTCAGGGGAGCTTGAAGATTCATAGTCATGAAGACCTCCGGGTCATGGGTGACATGGATTCCTAAGTACTTGAAACTATTATCATCTATCGTTACATCACAGCCGGCGGGTAGTATTGGTGGCGGCCCTCCCAGAATATACAAAACGGATTTAGTCCAATTTATCGTGTATCCTGAGTGTCTCCCGTAGGAGCCACATATATCCAATATTCTAGATAGGTAGCATTTAGGGGAGGCCATATAGAGGAGAACATCGTCTGTGTATAGGGATATGCAATCTTCACACCCCTCAGTCTAGTGGAGCTCACGAATGATTGGATCTTGTCGTATCCAGGCCGCCAAGGGCTCTAATATAAGGGCGAAAAGAAGTGGTGACAACGGGCAACCCTGTCTCGTACCTCAGTTCAGTGGAAACTCTTTGGACTTATGCCCATTGGCCACCACTAATCCTTTATGGGTTCCAGAGTAGTGTGCTACGCGCCAATAAAGCGTTTCAACACCCCATCAGGGTTACAAGCGCTATATAAATGCAAACCTTTTTTCCCTTTTCTACCCCTCCCCAACCTTTCTCAATCCAAATAACAGACTAACATATCCACCACTCAAATTAATTTCATGTTTCACCATACTAATTCAACTCTAATCCTTATGGGTTCCAGAGTAGCGTGCTACTCACCCAAAAAGCGCTATGGGTAGCAAGCGCTATATAAATACAAACCTCTTTTCCTCTTCTATGCCACCACCTACCCTTCTCTATCCAAATAACTGAATAACATATCCACCACTCAAATTACTTCATATTTCACTATACTAATTTTCAACACTAATCCTTTATGGGTTCCGGTGTAGCGTGCTACTTGCCAGAAAAGCGCTTCAACACCCATCAGGGGTAACAGGTGCTATATGAATGTGAACCTTTCTTCCCCTTCTATCCCTCCGCTATCCTTCTCACTCCAAATAACTGACTAATATCCACGACTCAAATCACTTTCATATTTCACCATACTAATTCACCACTAATCCTTTATGGGTTTCCGGAGTAGCGTGCTTCAACACCCCATCAAGGGTGACAAACACTATATAAATACAAACCTTTTTTCCTCTTCTATCCTTCTGCTATCCTTCTTAATCCAAATAACTGACTAACCTATCCACCACTTAAAATTTTACTTCCATGTTTCACTATACTAATTCAACACTAATCCTCTATGGGTCCTGGAGTAGTGTGCTACTCGCCGAAAAAAGCGCTTCGATGCCTCGTCAGGGGTAGTAAGCGCTATACAAATGCAATTACAATACAATACAATACAGTGCCTTCCTTAGGCAGAGTAATAGTCCTTCAGCTTTAAAGCAGGGTTTTGTGCAGCTTCAAGTACGTTATGTTGCTGCTGGTTCCAAATAATATGTCTGATTGAACAAAGAAAGTGAGGACACAAATTAGTAGAAACAAGACAAGATGATTGAAACGTTTTCAAAGAATAACATATTCATTTTGATGTTTTCTACTTATGCCTTTTTAGTATCATAACCCTATAGTTCTTCAATTGCCTGTCGCTACATAATTTCATATTACACTATGCAGCAGTCATCCCCGTCACCATAACAGCATCATATGGGGCAGGCTGTGACCGATATGGGGGAGACTCTGACCATGGACTATCTGATGACTGATGCCTTTATGCTTCTTGAGGCACAGATGCTCCTGTGGTAGAAGAGTTTACCTTTAACTGTAACAAAGTGTCCTCCCTTCTCTCAAATGTTTTTCCTTCCACTTCTGCCACAGACACTGACGTTGGCTTTTATTGGCTGACAACCTGAGAGGAGGTGGGATCTCCACCTCAAGGTACCAAGGAAGAATGATGTGGTTCAGGCTCACCCTCCAGACTGCAACAAAATAGCTTTCACGAAAACAGTCATGAACAAAAAATGCCACCGTAAATCAACCCTCAAAAATACAGCCGACGAATAAACAACCCATAGCAAATTAGGTTTTGTAATAGCAGCCAACAGAAAACACAGTCTATAGCAAAGAAAGCACGCATCGCATGTTTGGATGATGTTGTAAATGAAATATCAGCTAGGCGGTATCAGGAAATGTAGAATAGGTAACACAATAATTTAACTCCATTTTGCCAAAGTGTTCAGAAAGTTTTCTGTTACATATTTAGAGAGCCCTCGAAGACAGAAACGAAGACAAGTTTACAAAAGAAATCAGCACACACCGACTTAGTCAGGTTGTTGACTTGCATACTCTTTGTTGCAGTTAACGTAAGAGCATTTGATACACAAGAGAAACAAGTATTTGCAATGCAATAGGTCTCGCATGCACGGAAATTTGAGTTATTGGCATTGTAAATGACAATGCCTTTTATTTAGGTTTTGGGCTTTAAAACATAAATAAAAGGAATTGTCATTTACAATACTAATAGCTTAAACTCTCGCAAAGGCAAGACCTATTGCATTGCAAATGCTTCTTTTTTACAAGATGCCAGTGCTTTTGCAAGATTTTTCTTATTGCCCCCTCCAGTTTATGAAAAGTTGTAATGAATCTAAAATGCCCCGAATTAGTGGATTCTTTTTTCTTAGTTGATCTCTGAAAGACTAACTGCTCTCTAAATATTACTTTTGCCTTTCTCTTTGCTTCCTCAATGTTTTTGCAGATATAGCCTCTGTCTAGAAACCTACTAGTCATTTTCTTCAAAGGTTTGTCCTATCCTGAACATTACTACAATTCCTTCTTATTCTAAGGCTTTCACCATAGGGAATACTCTTTACGAGATTACGGGGATGAAAGCTTGCCGCATGCAGTAGTGTATTTCTTGCCGTGGATTTTCTGAAATGTTTGGTTTGCAGTTTCAACATACACTGTTAAGTCAAGAAAGTCAACATTGTTTTCACTTATTGTGCTGGTAAATTGTAAATTTAAATCATTTGTGTTTATATTTTCTACAAACTGTTTCGCACTTGCTGTTGAACCCCTCCAAATGACAAAAATGTCATCTATAAAACACATCATAAAATCACAGAATCAAACCACTCCTGTTGAAAATTGGCTTGTAGCACCTGCTCCTCCCGCCAGCCCATACGAAAATTTGCATAGCTGGGGACGAAGCAGGCACACATCGCAGTTCCTCTGACTTGATGAAACATTTCTTTACTGAATAAAAATATATTGTATTCTAAACATCGTTTGATCATCATCCGGATCATTTTTTTAATGGTTCCATAGATTAAGAGGCCTAGACCACAAAACGTGTTCTTCTGCTTTTAAACCATCTTTATGCTGTATGCTGGTATAAAGTGATTACACAGCAGTGGTCATCAGCACATCATCATTTTTCCAAGGGATATCAAACACCTTTTTTAGAAAATCCCCTGTAACTTTTTAAATACGAGGGAAGATTGCTCACAAAATCTTTTAAGAAAAGGTCTGCAAAATTAGATGTTTTCTCAATTGTGCTCCCTAGCACAGAAATTATGGGGCGCCCTGGAGGCTTTGTTTCGTCTTTGTGTATTTTAGGAATTGAATAAAACACAGAGACTAGGTTTATCAATCTGTAAAAACAGATACTCGTGACGGCTTAGTAAGCTTTGATCCCTCCAATTCATCAATTCATCATTATATTGTATCTTAGCTACTCTCACCATGTCCTGTGACACTCTTAGATTACAAAGATCATCATTCAATTGCAAATATGCCTCATCCATATATTCATTCATAGGCCACAGGACTAAATTTCCTCCAGTATCAGAATTCCTGATTACACAATTTGCTTCATTAGTTAATTTGTTTCATTTCCTAGTTTTTTCATATATATATATATATGAAATACATATATATATATATATATATATATATATTCACTGAAAAAAACATAGGTTTCAGGCACGTTATAGTTAGGAATTAGCATTTAAAATACCTTAGAAATTCACTGAAAAAACCATAGGTTTCAGGGGCGTTATAGTTAGCTGGACTTTTCACTCGTACAAAACCATTGAAATTCCCCCGTTATAGTTAGTTCAGCTAACTATCACTCGCGCGCCCGCAATGCACTGCTGATGACGTCACATATTACATCACTCATGACATGGCCAGTGACATCACTCATGATATCACTAATGACATCTCAAATGACATCACTGATGACATCATCCAGTGAATGTGTGTTTTTTTGAAAATTACATATGTTTTATATATGTATATCTCAAGGAAGAATAAATGGGTATATAAGTGTCTAAATGGATGATTTGTTTTTGAAAAATTGATTGTATAACTGACTGATTAAGTGTATCTTAGTGAATACATGGCTTAGTGAGTAATGTTTAAATGTGTAAATATCTGTATCAGTCTCTCACTTTGTGTATAAGTGGTTGCATGGGTTGGTGAGTAGCTACATGAGTGTCTATATAGGTTATTAGTTGGTTTTTTGAGTATCAGTATGAGTGTCTGAGTGTCTGTATGGTTCGGTGGGGGGTATTTCGTAGTGCATAGGTGCATGAATGAGTGACTCACTGTTTGTATGTGTTGAAGACAGCATGTGTGCAGGACTGTATGGGTGGATGAGTGTGTGCATGGGTGTGTTAGTGAGTGATAGACTGTCTCAATAGTGTCTTTATAAGTAACTACATATGTTTTAAACTAGTATATGTGACTATTGGTGTATATAAGTGAGTATATGTGAGAGTGAGAGATTGAAAGAGTTCCTGTAAGAATAAGTATGTGTTTCTATAAGTGATTGTTAAAAAGACTAAGTATGTGTAAGTTTCTGTAGAAGTAAGTGTGGTGGTGTGTGTATAACTGTATATGCAAGTAAATGGATGTTTGATTCTTTATTAGCATGAGTGACTATGTGTGTGAGTAACTCTATGGATGAGTGGCGTTGTGTAACAGGATGTATAGGTGTGTGAGTACATATGAGGAGTGAGTACATGTATGAGTGACTGTATAGGACTGTTGGTGAATGAGTGGATGTGTATGTGGATCTTAGAATTACTGAATAGGTTGTTGTAACTGGTATTGGTATGTCCATTGTTTTGAACATTGTAGTTTTTATTTTTGAATGTGTGTATCAAAGGTTATATTAGGGGAAGAGGAGGTCTGCCACTCTATCACAAGGATGATGTCATCAGTGATGTCATTAGTGATATCATTTGAGATGTCATCAGTGATGTCATGAGTGATGTCACTGACCATGTCATGAGTGATGTAATATGTGACGTCATCAGCAGTGCATTGCGGGCGCGCGAGTTATAGTTAGCTGAACTAACTATAACAGGGGAATTTCAATGGTTTTGTACAAGTGAAAAGTCCAGCAAACAATAACGCCCCTGAAACCTATGTTTTTTTCAGTGAATTTCTATGGTTTTTTAAATGCTAATTCCTAACTATAACGTGCCTGAAACCTATGTTTTTTTCAGTGAATTTCAAAGGTTTTTTAAATGCTAATTTCTAACTATGCCTACAGAGATAGGACATGTGAAGAAAGAAGAAAAAACGCACAGAAAGAAAAAAAAGAAATGCAGAAAGAAGCAACAGAAGTCCTCAAAGACGAAGAAAAGTGCAGGAAGACGGATAACGTGCAGAAAGAACAAACAGAAGAGCAGAAAGAAGCCTTGTTGCAAAATCATCCTGTACCCTCAACTTTTTCAGACGGATACTGGTGGTAACTGAGTCTGACTAACCAGTCCTAGAGCCAGTGTTATGATAAAAGACACTCAGAATACAGTGAAAACACCTACATACACTAGGGAACACTATGCATTGGGGTCCCCCTGTGATCAGCATGACCTCCTCTGTAAGACCCTAGTATATAATAGGGCAGGGGATTAAAACTACCTCTTAAAACGTGCCACAGGGCGTGTTTGCACACGTCACCTCAGGCCCCGTCCCCTCACTTCCCCACTGTGTAAACATGCCCTGTGGCTGTTTTAAGTTGGGAGATTAAGTCCCCTTGAATCCTGAGGGTCCCTAGGGTCCAACTAAACCACTAGGTACCTCCAGTAAGCGCCACAGAGCTGCGTTGCAGAGAGATGTAAAAAGGGGCACGGCCTAGACCACCTCTCTGCAACGCAGCGGAGTGGTGCTTACTGGAAGCACCTGGTGGGCTAGTTGGCCCCCAGGGTCCCTCAGGATTGAAGGGGAATTATTTCCCCAACTTAAAATGCGCCACAGGGCTTGTTTGCACACGTTAACTCAGGCCCCGTCCCCTCCATTCACCACTGTGTAAACACGCCCTGTGGCCATTTTTAGCTGGGAGATTAAGTTCATTTGAATCCTGAGGGTCCCTAGGGTCCAACTAGCCCACTAGGTACCTCCAGTATGTGCCACAGAGCTGCGTTGCAGAGAGGTGTAAAAAGTGGCACGGCCTGGACCACCTCTCTGCAACGCAGCTCAGTGGCGCTTACTGGAAGCACCTGGTGGGCTAGTTAGCCCCCAGGGGCCCTCAGGATTGAAGGGGAATTATTTCCCCAACTTAAAACGCGCCACAGGGCTTGTTTGCACACGTTAACTCAGGCCACGTCCCCTCCCTTCACCACTGTGTAAATACGCCCTGTCGCCGTTTTTTGTTGGGAGATTAAGTTAATTTGAATCCTGAGGGTCCCTAGGGTCCAACTAGCCCACTAGGTACCTCCAGTATGCGCCACAGAGCTGCGTTGCAGAGAGGTGTAAAAAGTGGCACGGCCTGGACCACCTCTCTGCAACGCAGCTCAGTGGCGCTTACTGGAAGCACCTGGTGGGCTAGTTAGCCCCCAGGGGCCCTCAGGATTGAAGTGGAATTATTTCCCCAACTTAAAACGCGCCATAGGGCGTGTTTGCACACGTCACCCCAGGCCCCGTCCCCTTCCTTCCCCACTGTGTTAACATGCCCTGTGGCCGTTTTTTAAGTTGGGAGACTAAGTCCCCTTGAATCCTGAGGATCCCTAGGGTCACAATAGCCCACTAGGTACGTCCAGTAAGCGCCATTGCAGAGAGGTGTAAAAAGGGGCACGGCCTGCACCACCTCTCTGCAACGCAGAGCAGTGGCACTTACTGGAAGCACCTGGTGGGCTAGTTGGCCCCCAGGGTCCCTCAGGATTGAAAGGGAATTATTTCCCCAACTTTAAACGCGCCACAGGGCATGTTTGCACACGTCACCTCAGGCCCCGTCCCCTCCCTTCACCACTGTGTAAACGCGCCCTGTGGCCGTTCTGAGTTGAGAGATTAAGTCCCCTTGAATCCTAAGGGTCCCTAGGGTCTAACTAGCCCACTAGGTACCTCCAGTAAGCGCCACAGAGCTGCGTTGCACAGAGGTGTAAAAAGGGGCGTGGACTCAGAACACCTGTCTGCAACGCAGCTCCCTGGCGCACACTGGAGATACCTGTTGGGCTAGTTGGCCCTCAGGGACCCTCAGTATTGAAGGGGAATTAATTCCCCAACTTACAACTGGCCAGGGGGCGCGTTTGCAGAGTGCTGCAAGGAGGGGGCGTGGCCTCCAGCGCGATGCCGGTCTTTTATTTATTTTATTTTTTAAGAAGGAGGGCTGTGTGGCCCCCCTTCTTTTTCTAATTTACTGGCCCTGGGGACCCCATCCCCCAGGGCCTGCACCCTAATTTTTTTTTAAATAAATTTGGCCCTCCCAAGGCCTTAATCGGCCCCGGGGACCCCAACCCCCGGGTCATGGCCTTTTTTTTATTTAAATTCTTTAGGATTGGGCTGCGTTGCCCCCCTCCTCAGGCCAGTTATGGCTCCGGGACCCCATCCCTCGGGGCCGGCCTTTGTTTTTTATTATTTTAAATATATATATTTATAGGACAAACCGTATGTACCTATCACCATGACGATTTGCGTGATATTCATTAAGTGGCGACTATGCATAGAATGAATCCACATGGAATGTATTTACACCGCTAGTGAAGCTCTGACGTGTCTAACGCCCTACCGTGCCTAATCCCGGCGCCCCCGCCGGTGGGTACTCTCCAAGTAGACACCCTTGTCGTTTATTTATACAAACATGGGTAGCTATTGACGGGCACATTTAATATACACGCACACCAAGCCATTCAAAGGGGATTCGACAAAAATTCGACCAAACTATGCAAGAAACCCCCCTCACGTTAATAAAAAACACATCCACCGCCAGATGTGTAATACTTTTTGTTTTACTCTCTGGAAAGGAGACGAACCTCACTTGAGAGTCACAGCGTGCTCCTGGCTGAGCCCAATGCTGTGTTGTATTCCACCAGCTAGTGCGTATGCTATGACACTCTCTAGCCCATGTGCACTGTAACACCACCCCGTGAATATGTCATGCCACACTTGCCTTGGCACGGGTTATATTGCCCCATCTAACATGCCTTCCTCGATGTGTATGTTATAACCCACAGCACTATGCCATACATATTACAATCTGGGATCCATATCTTTGTCAAAGTGCATATGCAACGTCACACTCCCCAGCACATATTTTATATTACAACTTTAGAGACTAGTTATGTTACACAACACTGCCCTGTGCATGGTACACTCCAAGGCGCATATCGCATAGCACGCGCTAGTGCCAGTGCTATCTCACGCTCTCCAATGAATCTGTCATTGCGCACAATGTATTGCATATTATATTTCACGCCCCGGTTCATCTTATATCACACTTTTTGGTGCATAGTTTATACCATATACTACATCTAGTTTTCATTTTCAATCGTGCTCTCAGGACTATGTTCTATATAACACTGCATCCACCTACCCTTTTCACGGGCATTATATTTTGCAATGGGGGTGTTTCTGCCAAGTGAGCCCGGAGTCACAGTCACAAACGTCCTCTTCTTCCTGAATAAAAGTGAGATTATGCTGCATACTTGTTCATATTTTAAGTAGTTCACACAGACACACATTTTAAAAACAATAAAGTTCCTAATACCCACTTTCTCTGAACAGTTAGCTTGCTGCCCCATCCACCTCCTCCCTATCCTCTGTTGTCTGAATCCATGGACTAGCCTCCTGCCTCCTGCCATGCATGGTCTGATGTGCTGCCACTGCCCTCCATTTAGCATGATGTACCAGTCCACTCCTCCTGCCCTCCATTGCCCAATTCTATGGCCCATCATTGACCTCCTGCTTAGCCTCTGTGCTTAGCTTGCTGCCCCTATTCTCCTTCCCCCTGCCCTCTGATGTCTTTGTGCATGCCCCTGCTCCATCCATTTTGCCCACTATGCTCCATGAACCTGCCACTCCTATCTACTCTGAGTGTTCTGTTGAGCTGCCACTCCCCTCCCACCTGCCTAGCATTGTCAGATGACTGTAACCTGTCCCTGCCACCTCCACCCTGCCTGTCCACATGCCATGCCCCTATCCCCTTCCTCCTGTCCTCCATGGTCCATTTTACTGCCACACCCTTCTGCCCCCCCTGATCTGTTATGCTGCAACTGCTCCTCCTGCCTGCCCCGCGCGGTCTGTTGTGAGGCCCCTTCCCCTGAACTCTCTTGTCTGTGCCCAGGTCCTGACCCTCCCTTCTATCCTCCATGGTCCTTTGTGCATGCCCCTGCACCCTCCTTCTTGCCCATCATAGCCGTTGTGCTGCCACTAACCCTCCCGCTTGCCATGCATGGTCTTCTGTGCTGCCATGGCCCCTCCCACCTTCCCTCTATGGTCTGTGTGTATGCCACCATAGTCTCATTGTTGCTATCCACGGTGTGTCTTTTTTCTAGTGCCCATCCTGCCTGACCTCCATGGTCATCTTGCTGCTCCTGCCCTGCCACCTTACCCCCAGCCCTCTGTTTCCATGTGCAGACCCCCTATTCCCTCCCTCCTGGCTTGTCTGTTCCATTTTAATGCCCCTGATCTGTCCCTCCTGCCCTTTATGGTCTGTTATGATGCAGCTTTCTCTCCTGTCTGTCCATTATGGTCAGCTAGCTACCATTGCCTCTTTCCCATCTGTTCTCTGTTGTCCATGTGCATGGTCCTGTCCCCTCCCTATTGCTTTCTATGGATTGTTGTGCTGCACTCCCATCCCGCATGTGCTGTGTGGTGTATTGTGCTGCTGCAAACCCTGATGCCTGCTCTGTAGGGTCAGTTTGGTGCACCTCTCCATGTCCCTCCTGTCCTCTGTTATCCGAGTCCATGTCCCTACCCCAATTCCTCCTGCTTACCATTATTTAATGTAACATACTTGCGAACATTTTGAACTTGGTAAGAGGGAGATTTTGAAAAAAAACTTGGGTATTGATTTTCCCCTTTGAGTTGCATTGAAAAAGAGGAGATTGTAGACAGGAGACAGATCAAATAAAGCCCATTTGAGCTTAAAAACATTGGACGTTTCCTGGCTGAAACGGGTCTGTTGGCATATATGGTTGTACTACCACTGCCTCTTCCTTCTGCCCACAATGGTCTATTATATTGCCACAGCCTCTCTTGCCAGTCCTGTATTGTTGGTTTGTTGCCCCCACCCCCTTTCCACTGCCCTCCATAGTCTGTTGTGCTGCCACTGCCCTTCCTGCCTGCCCAGTGTGGTCAAATTGTTGCCTCTGCACTCTCCTACCTGCCTTCAATTTTCAGAGTCCGTGGCCCTGGCCTCTGCCTCTCAACAGTATCCCAATGAACAACTAGATTGCTAACATTCTATATTTATTACAAAAGTGTGGAACGCCTGACGTCATCTTGATGTAATCAAAACTGTAATACCTAGAGTATTTCCTTTAGAAATTACATATATGAGAGGGTCTTATTTGCATCAAAATTATGGTTAGTGCTCTAAAAAACTAAAATGAGGACATATTTTCTGAGTTTTCAAATAGCGACAAAGAACTTTTAAATTATTTGTAATCTTTCTGTTTTTTTATCCAGTTGACCACTTGATTAAATGTTGCACCTAGGGGAGAGGATGTGGTGTTACTTCCAGAGCTGCAGACTTTGCAACTGGGGAACCAGGTTGGAGTTTCTGCTTCAGCTCAACATTCTGTGATTCTGGTCAAATCACTTAATCTCCCTATGTCTACAACCAAAATGAATTTGGTCTTGTGTGATGTAACCAATGCTCATGTAAAGCACTCCAATACCTGACAAGGCTGCACTATATAAAACTGCAAATACTCAAAAAATAAGTGTTTTGCACACTTCTGTCATTGGGCTACATGTGGGCTACATCTGGGTGATATTTGTGATGCATTCAGGCTCTTTTGTTTCTGGTGGCCATCTTGGGAGATTTATTTGTTATGAAGTTTCCTAATTTCCTCATTTACTGCAGTCTCCTCAGTAGGAAATGCTTTCAGTTTTTTACTTTGATTCCATCAAGAAGGTATTCAGATATGTCACACATTTGCCATAAATTCTGAATGTTCGCACTCTAGTTGCTCATTAGATCACTGTAGTAAAGCTACAGCTCACCACGGAAGTCTGCTGCTGGTATTAAAAGTGCATGTTTCAGTCCGCATATCAGAATTTTTTAATGAAATAGAAGAGGATTTGAGAAGTCACTCAAAATGTGCCCTAATTTTTCTTTCTTCAGCACTAATCATAATTTCTATGGCAAAATGAACCCCCTCATTGTGTTCCTTTTTAAATTAAATGTTTTACGTGTTACCAGTTTATTCCAATCAAGATGGCTTCAGGTGTGCCATACTTTTGTCATAAGTAAGACAGTAAGCGCTCTAGTTGTTCTTAAGAACACTCTGGGACATTCTGTCATTAGGCTATACTTGGGCCACATCTGGGTGATATTTGGGCTACATTTGGGCTCTTTTGTCTCTGGTGGCCATCTTGGGAGATTTATTTGTTATGAAGTTTCCTAATTTCCTCATTTACTGCAGTCTCCTCAACGGGAATACTTTCAGTTTTTTATATTGGTTCCATCAAGAAGGCATTCAAATGTGTCACGCATGTGCCATAAATTCTGAATGTTAGCACTCTAGTTGCTCATTAGATCACTGTAGTCAGGGACATCTTAAGGATTTTAGGGGCCCTGGGCCAAACATATTTTGGGGGCCCCTGTTCAGAACAGCTTTGAATTTATGATCCTATTTGAGCCACTCTTCCCCACGCAGTTTCTGTTTCCTCAGTTGCGTTAGCGATCCAGTTTGCATCGTAGGCATTAGCCTATATATTCCTGATGTAAATGGACGCACACAGCTGACAGCGGTAAGATTTAGTGTTTCCTGCCCTGCTACTAGGTTTTTAATACTTTTTAAATTGTATATGTGTGGCTGAATTACTCTGTGCTTATTAACAATTTCTCCTACCTACGCGCACTTGCACTTTACTTGATTCTGCTTGCATACACCTCCTTAGCTGCTCCAATTTGCATCTCGCTTTTCCTCCAGTCCTGGTCCGCCGCAGCTGATACGCCGATTTTGCGGAGGGCTGGGGCTACTATCGGGCTTCTTACTTTCGCCCACCCAGTTTCCACTTCCTCAACTGTGTTAGCGATCCAGTTTGCATCATATGCATTAGCCTATATATTCCCGATGCAAATGGATGCATGCAGCTGACAGCGGAAGGATTTAGAATTTCTTGCCCTGCAACTAGGTTTTTAATACTTTTTAAACTGTATATGTGTGGCTGAATTACTCTGTGCTTTTTAACAATTTCTCCTACCTATGCGCACTTGCACTTTGCTTGATTCTGCTTGCCTACACCTCCTTAGCTGCTTTGATTTGCATCTCGCTTTTCCTCCAGTCCTGATCCGCCGCGGCTGATATGCCGATTGTGTGGAGGGCTGGGGCTACTATTGGGCTCCTCACTTCTGCCCACGCAGTTTCCACTTGCTCAGCTGCGTTAGCAATCCAGTTTGCATCATAGGCAGTAACCTATTTATTCCCGATGCAAACGGACGCGCGCAGCGGGCGTGCTGCTGGTACGCCGAACGCTTGCCAAAGGCAAGCCTGTCTGCGCCCGGAGGTGTCTGGTGCCGGCCATGCTGTTCAGTTCCCCTCCGGTGAGTTTCTTCCACTATATTACAATAAGGAAAAACTGCTTAGCCTTAGGCGGCTACCATTATGTCAGTGTACAGCGGCTGATCCGAGCTTGGAGGTAGACTCTTTTGATGTAAGAAGTGAAACTGGTCTCTCCTCCAGCCCAGGAAACTCATACCCAAAATCCTCACACACAACAATAAGTGTAAAAATAATAAGAAAACAGAGGACTTAGAGGCCACCCTTTTAAGTTGTCGCTCTAAGCAAAAGCATGAACCACACATTTATCACCTACTTTTAGACGAACAGCCTGATCTTTTATTTCTCACTGAGACCTGACTGTCTGAAGCCTCCAACCCTACTATCACCTCCGCCATCCCTACGGGTGATTAAATCCTTAGGAGGCACCGACCGAGTGGGAAGGGGGCGGTGCCGCCATAATTTAAAAAACTAGACTGCTCTTTCATCCCAATGGAAAACATTGAGGGCGCAGAGTCCTTAGTCTTCCGCTGTACCTTATCCCCCATCATAGCATAGCTGGTTTTCTGATTTACAGACCTCCCAGTGCAATTGGAAATTGTATTACTACGCTTAATACAGCCACCACCTCCCGGGCCTTAAATTACAACAACTGCTTCATTCTGGGAGATTTCAATATACATATGGACAATGGAAAAGACCCTCAAACAAATTCCTTTTCGGAAACGCTGCAGGCCTGCAACATGTTCCATCTATTTCTTCGGCCACCCATGAGAAGGGCCATACCCTAGACCAAATCTTTCACAACTTTGACATATCAGTACGCTTACCTCTTCCCATTACCTGGTCTGACCACCTCCTATTAAAATTCGCCATTCCCAACTCTGCCATAGCCCCTCGGGCTAACGCAGGGCAGAGGGTCCCTAATTACACAATGTTCCACAAAATATCTATCCCGATGTTAGCAGACACGCTCGGTCGTTCCTCACCGGAGCTGTCTGGCTGCCCTGACTCAGACGCCCTCTCAATAGATTCATGGCTCCGAACCAACATTGATGCAGCGGTACCGGTTGTTTTCAACTCCTCAAAGAGGTTGGCCCCCCCAGCTCCATGGTATAATGATTCCCTCCGATCTAACAAAATAAATTGT
Organism: Triturus cristatus; assembly: GCF_964204655.1. Taxonomy (NCBI): domain Eukaryota; kingdom Metazoa; phylum Chordata; class Amphibia; order Caudata; family Salamandridae; genus Triturus; species Triturus cristatus. The sequence goes on from NC_140585.1 coordinate 950,798,154, forward strand.
AGAAAAATGGAATGGAAATGGCATAAATCCTATCTACCTGAGGACAGGAAGGTGTATATCGATACATTAAAAGCTCATTACATTCTCGTGAAAGCAGCCAAGTAAAACTTCTTTCAAACCAAGATAGAAAATGCCCAAAATAAGAGTAAGGAAATCTTTAGCATAGTTAAATCCTTTACTGCCCCGAAAGCCAGCACAAAGGAAGGGCCATGCACGGAAGAATGGTCTAAGCAAATAGCTCAATTCTTCCACAAAAAGATCTCCGTGATCCAACAAGCCTTCACTAACATCTCAGAGGAAGAACTGACCTTCTACCTTAGTTCTAATAGCAAATTTCACCTCTTGGATCCTCCATCTCTACTAGCTTTCCATGAGTTTCAGCTTGAAGAGTCACTGACCCTCCTCCAAAGCATTATGTCTGGCTCTCCTACGGACCCATGTCCAGCGAATATCCTGAACCTATTCGCTCCCACCAAAAACTCCATGGTAAACCAGCTCTTTAATGCTTCCCTCTCCTCAGGCAACATGCCGAAATATGGAAGAATGCTAAGATTATTCCACTGATAATAAAGGCTAATGCCAAACCGACGGACCCTCCCAACTACAGGCCAATTTCCCTTCTTCTGGCCATCTCCAAAGTATTAGAGAAGCATGTAAACAAGGCCCTTCAAAAACACATTGAAGATGGGAAGCTCCTTTATGAGTCCCAATCCGGTTTTAGGGCTAGCACAGTACGGAGTCCGCTCTGCTGGAAGTGACTGAATTTCTCAAGGGTAAGCTGGACCAGGGAGGCAAGGCTGTTTTGATGCTGCTCGATCTGTCGGCGGCCTACGATACGGTCCCACATGAAAGGCTCCTGGACAGACATGCTAACATCGGCCTGGGGGACACCGCCTTAACATGGATGTCATCCTTCTTGGCAAATAGATCTCAGGACATCTGTCTCCCCCCTTTCTTATCCCTGGTTCCGGCCATGAATGTAGGTGTCCCTCCGGGCTCCATTCTCAGTCCTACCTTTTGTAATATATATCTATCCCCCCTTGCATTTCTGGTAGAGGAAGAGGGCACCAAAATTGTTTCCTAATCTGATGACACTCAGCTGATTTTTACGTGTGAGAAAGGAACCAACTTTGACGGGGCAAAGATTAGGTCTTGCCTCACAAAAGTTTTTAACTGGCTTAAGACCAATCAGCTGAAGTGCAATCCTGACAAAACTGAAGTTGTTTTGTTTGGTAATCCAGAAACGCCTGACTGGAGCTTTTGGTGGCCATAAGGAATTGTCATAGAAAATACACTCTCCATGCGCTTTCAAATCCAAAATCTAACTGGCGTTTGCTTTGGCATACTCTGGATGCTAAAAAAAAATCCTGCCACTGTTAATGCTTGAGAACAGAAAGACTGTGGTACAGGCTCTGGTGACATCAAGGCTTGACTATGTCAACAGCTTGTACCTCAGTCTTCCCAAATCCCTTATCCAGCGCCTACAAGTGGTACAAAACGTGGTGGCCAGAGCCATCCTGAGACCTAAACCCAGATCTAGTATGACCCTTATTCTTAAGTCTCTACACTGGCTCTGCATAAAAGAACGGATCGACTTTAAAGCGATGACCATTTTCTTTAAAGCTTTCCAGGGCTTAGGAGCCGGCTACCTAAATTAGCACGTTAATCGCTACACAGCATCTAGACCCCTAAGATCTTGCAATGTCAACCTGGCCATCATGCCTAAAATATGCTGTGCCCGCATTGGAGGCAGATCCCTCGGCTTTCTAGGCGCAAAATTGTGGAATAGCCTCCCTGAGCCTTTGAAACTAACCACAGACCTATTCTCTTTCAGGTAGAACTTAAAAACCTGGCTTTTTAATAACTGATGGGTCATTTACGCACATTTTCCACCCGCTTTCACGCGTCAGGACACTCTAGTCTGAGTAGCTGCTCACTTTATTAAATACACTATTTAATTTCATTAGGTCCCTGACAGTCCAAATTCTAAGGGCCTTATTTATGAGGCCTTGCTTCACTTTTATGCTGCTGGTGCGTCACTTTTTGTGACGCACCGGCAGCGTGATAAATGTGCCATGTTGCGCCCTATTTACAAAGTGTTGCATCTGGACGGATGCGTCACTTTGTAAACCTCTGCACCACATTATACCTACACCAGGTATAATGTATGCTGGGTGGGTGTTGCCCCGCAAAAAGCCTCGTAGAAATCTATGAGAACTCAGTGCGCCACTTCTAGGACACCATTATGTCAATATCTTACACCTGCCTCACAGCAGGCGTAAGACTGATGCAGGCCCTTTCACATGGGGCTTGCCCCATGTGAAAGGACACATTGCTGGAGTTGTGTCTATTTTCAGACACACCCCAGCAATGCATTACTTTTGCGCTTACAGATACGTCAGAAATACTGACGTATCTGTAACTCCTTGCGACATGATGCGTCATACAGTAAATATGACGCATCCATCATGTCGCAAGGAGGGCGCACTAAGAAGTGACACATCCCTGTTTTCACACAGCGATGCATCACTTCTCATAAATAAGGCCCTAAATGTGTTTACATCGAATATTCAGGGATAGTTATGTGTGTTTTCAATATTATAACACAGCAGCAGCTCACCAATATTACTGCAAATAATCTTTGTGACGCCCTCCCATTTCTTATATGTTAGGCCTTGTTTTGATGTAAAAGAAACTTTTTTATGTATATTGCATGAAACATAAACAAAACATTTCTCTGCAAAATGGCTGTACTAGACTAGACTCTCACACATAGGGTACATAAAAAAAATAATTAAATGAAAACAGTCTTTAAAACAATCTGTTTAAGAAATATTCAAGGTCATTAAAGCAAAACACTGGAGAATGGAGCTGACTCTGTCAGGGGGGCCCCCTGAAAGGCTGGGGCCCTGGGCCAGAGCCCACTTTGCCCATGCATTAAAACGTCTCTGACTGTAGTAAAACTACTGCTCACCAGGGAAGTCTGCTGCTGGTATTCAAAGTGCATGTTTCAGTCTGCATGTCAGAATTTGTTTATGAAATAGAAGAGGATTTGAGAAGTAAAAATGTGCCCTAATTTTTCTTTCTGCAGAACTAATCATAATTTCTATGGAAAAATGAACCCCCTCATTTTGTTCCTTTGTAAATTAAATGTTTTAAGTGTTACCACTTTATTCCAATCAAGATGGCTTCAGGTGTGCCATACTTTTGTCATAAGTAAGACTGTTAGCGCTCTAGTTGTTCGTTAGAACACTCTGGGACATTCTGTCATTGGGCTATACTTGGGCTACATCTGGGTGATATTTGGGCTACATTTGGGCTCTTTTGTCTCTGGTGGCCATCTTGGGAGATTTATTTGTTATGAAGTTTCCTAATTTCCTCATTTACTGCAGTCTCCTCAGTAGGAAATACTTTCAGTTTTTTACTTGGTTCCATTAAGAAGGCATTCAGATGTGTCACACATTTGCCATAAATTCTGAATGTTAGCACTCTAGTTGCTCATTAGATCACTGTAGTAAAGCTACTGCTCACCAGGGAAGTCTGCTGCTGGTATTCAAAGTGCATGTTTCAGTCTGCATGTCAGAATTTTTTTATGACATAGAAGAGGATTCGAGAAGTCAAAATGTGCCCTAATTTTTCTTTCTGCAGCACTAATCATACTTTCTATGGCAAAATGAATCCCCTCATTGTGTTCCTTTGTAAATTAAATGTTTTAAGTGTTACCACTTTATTCCATTCAAGATGGCTTCAGGTGTGCCATACTTGTGTCATAAGTAAGACTGTTAGCGCTCTAGTTGTTCGTTAGAACACTCTGGGACATTCTGTAATTGGGCTATACTTGGGTTACATCTGGGTGATATTTGGGCTACATTTGGGCTCTTTTGTCTCTTTTGGCCATTTTGGGAGACTTATTTGTTATGATGTTTCCTAATTTCCTCATTTACTACAGTCTCCTCAGTAGGAAATTATTTCAGTTTTTTACTTTGATTCCATCAAGAAGGCATTCAGATGTGTCACAAATTTGCCATAAATTCAGAATGCTAGCACTCTAGTTGCTTATTAGATCACTGTAGTAAAGCTACTGCTCACCAGGGAAGTCTGCTGCTGGTATTGAAAGTGCATGTTTCAGTCTGCATGTCAGAATTTTTTAATGAAATAGAAGAGGATTTGAGAAGTCACTCAAAATGTACCCTAATTTTTCTTTCTGCAGCACTAATCATACTTTCTATGGCAAAATGAACCCCCTCATTTTGTTCCTTTTTAAATTAAATGTTTTAAGAATTACCACTTTATTCCAACCAAGATGGCTTCAGGTGTGCCATACGTTTGTCATATGTAGGACTGTTAGCGCTCTAGTTGTTCTTTAGAACACTCTGGGAAGCTGCAGTAGAACACAAAGGAATCAACTGACAGTCTCTGCCCTTGTTGGATGTACATGTTTTACTGAGAATGTCAGACTTCATTCTCACATGACTGAGAAAGATAATGTTAATTTACAGAAAATATGCTCTCAGTTAGCTTATAGATCACCTTCCAAACCTCTGTGGGAAAAGCATGAGAAAATAGTTTTCTCTCAAACATGATTCATGATATCACAGCAGAAGGTTTTTTCACATGGTAAAATCACCTTAGAACACACCACAATTCCTAAAATGAGTATGGTACCATCAACAAATGATTTATAATGTAAATAAAGTCTTAAAATCTTCTATTAACTGCAATGCTTTTTAATGAGGTGCTATCATGTATATTGGTCCCAAGATGGCTGCCAACACTTCTTGGATGAAGTGCTGACAGCCAATCAGATCTCACGATGAGATGTGTGGTTAGGCTCCGCCCAGATATATATGTGATTTTACTTTTGATTTCTCAGGAACTACTGAACGGATTTACACCATTTAAGCAAAAGGCACATGCCTGACCTGAGGACTACCTCTTTGCCAAATTTTAAGTAATTCTGTTCAGCCGTTCGGGCTGTACCTTCGACTAAAGGTCCTACGGGAAAATGCATGGGGAAAACGCGTTTTGGGACCCCCCTTTTTTCTCAGCCCCCGCTTGACGAATCACCCCGAGACTTTCAGGGTAGGAGCTGAGCGGAGCGCCCCATTAGTTTTGAAAATTGCGCGAAGATAAGTCAACCAGCGCCAAAGTTATTCAAAATAGAATTTTCAGATTTCCTATGGGAAGTCGGTCCTAACTATAACCATCTACTGGCGACCGCCAGTAGATATATATATATCAGCAGGCAGCAGGGCAGCTCAGCAAAGCATATAAGAAGTTACTCAGAAAATGTATTTGTGGCTGTCGTGAGGAATGAAAAACAGTAGCTGTCATCCAGCCCAGACATGTATTGGAGACAGGCTGCAGGCATACAGAGCAAACTTAAGAGCAGAGAAATGTCCATCTTCTAAAAGTAGCATTTCTAAAATAGTAATGTCAAGTTCAACTTTACAACTAAAACTATCATTACCATTCCAAAGATGTAAAACATGATTTAGCTACTCCTTTCTATCAGGAATTACAGATTTATATAGTTTTTAAAACATTCCCAATGCTAGCCTATGAGAGGAGTAGGCCTCACAGTAGTGAAAAACACATTTAGCTGTTTGTCGTTATCAGGATATGTAAAACTAAAAAATGTCCATGTCCTACCTTTTAGTTACACAGCACCCTGCCCATAGGGCTCCCTAGGGCCTAGATTAAGGGTGACCAATGTGTAATAAAATGGGAGTCTAAGGCTTGGCAAGCGGTTTTAAGTTGAAGCTTAAGCATGCCAAGTCGAAGTGGTGGCAAACTGCATACACAGGGCTTGCAATGACGGGCCTGAGACAGGATTGAAAGGCTACCTGTATGGGGGCACCAGTAGCATTAAGGTTACAGGCTCTGGATATATGGTATACCACTTTACAAGGCACATATAAGTAAACTGAATATGGCAATGAGGTATACACCAAAGTCACCAGGCAAAGATTTGGGGGAAGATCACCCTAAGGATGACAGGGCTATATATATATATATAAATATATATATATATATATATATATATATATATATATATATATATATATATATATATTACCTACTGGCGGTCGCCAGTAGGTAGTTATAGTTAGGACCCCTTTTCCATAGGAAATCCGCAACATTCTATTTTGAATAACTTTGGCGCCGGTCGATGAATCCTCGCGAATTTCCCAAAATAGGTGGGGCGCTACGCTCCGCTCCTACCCTGAAAGTCTCGGGGGGATACGTCAAGCGGGGGCTGAGATAAAAGGGGGGTCCCAAAACGCGTTTTTCCCATGCATTTTTCCATAGGACCTTTAGAACGAGCTACAGCCCGAACGGCTGAACAGAATTACTAGAAATTTGGCAGAGAGGTAGTCCCTATGTCAAGGAAGTGCCTTTTGTAGGTTTGGTGTAAATCTGTTCAGTAGATTCTGAGAAAATAGCCTTTAAATCAATATATATATCTGAGCCCGCTTACGGTACGCTTACGGTACGCTTACCGTACGCGTACGGTGGCGTGCGCGAGCGCGATTCTGATTGGCTCTTAGATCTTAGTAAACATTCGAATCGGCCGAAACCAAGAAGCGGCGGCCGCCATTTTGTGTGTTTCACTCAGAAAAAAAAGAGTGAAAACAAGAAAAGGGGGCAATGAGGAGAGTTACAGACCCCCTTACATGTGTGAGGGGGTCAAAGAAGGACTGTAAAGTACAAAGAAAACATTTATTGATTTTTTAAAAAAACACGGGGTACGCGTACGGTAAGCTTACGGTAAGCATACGGTAGAAAAAATAAATAAAAAAATAAATGAAATTCAGATTTAAGTGTTTAGATATTAGGGGGCTCTAAAAAGAGCCGTTGTGTTTATGAAATGATTTTTTAGTGGTACCTACAAGTAAGTACCGATGCAGAGTCTAAGGTTCAAGAGGAAGACTCTGTTCCCTTCATCATTGAAGTGCACACCATCTCCTCTATAAATGTCTTGCATGTCATAACGCAAGTTGTTGTGGTAAATGGCACCCATACCATAGTCACGGAGGAAAGCAGAAACAGATTTGTTGACGTGCTTTCTTGCTTTGTCAATCTGCGGACAGAAATGATTGGACCAGTTCCATTTTTGCCTTTGGCATATGTTGGAAAACACAAAGGCAGTTTTAGGGAAAAGTGAAAACAGTTGTGCAAAGGTGTCCTTCATAAGCATTTCCAGACCTACCCCAGTCAAAGTGCCTAGGTCATTGCCACCACAGTGCACTATTATGAGGTCAGGGTGTTGGATTTGCATGAAGGATTTCACCAATGGCATCAATTGGTGCCACTTTAACCCTCTCTGACCAATCCATTTAATGTCTACATTTGGCAAAGCAAGGTCTCTCACCATATCTGTTTTCTCTGCAAACTTTTCACTCCAGAAGACATAGCTGTGCCCTACAATCCACACTGTGAACATCTTCAAAGGAGAACTGGATGCACTCAGGAGGTGTCTTTAAGTAGAATGGCAATATGAAAAGAAAGACAGTTTGGAAATGGAGGCATACATATTTTTTTCAAAACAAAAAGAACTGATTGCCTGTTTCATACCATTCTAGAATAAAAACTAGGCTGTATGTGTAAATTAATAGAAGCATGTTTTGTATTGGTACCAAAGAACAGTAGTATGGATTTGCTGTTAGGTTTAAAAAGTCAAGCACTCTTGCTCTGTGGAATTGAAACATTGTGTGGCGAACTTCTGACCTAACTCCACACAGCAGTGTTCCATGAGCTGTTGCTATGGTAGCAGGCAGAAGTCAAGTTGGGGGAAGGGTACTAGGCAGAAGTCAAGTTGGGGGCAGGGTACTTTTGGAAAAGGGTTGGTTTTCAACCAATAGAAATGTGTGATTACATTTGAAAAAAAGGGGGAAGCACTGAGATTTGAAACTTACATGTATATGTGTGGAAAAATAGAGGGAAAGTTTGCCATTATCTGGTTCTGCTGAGAGGAGAGAATTGTAGAGAACAGAGATCCTGGCTCTGATAATCTGCTGTTTGAGTGCCACATTTCTTTCACAACTAACTAATTTTAAAGGTGAGTTTAGAGTTTGAGAGGGGATGTATATGGTAAATTAAGAAATGAATAATAGAAATGGAAATTCTTTTTGTTGAAGTTGCGTTTATCATTTTCTGTTTTGGGAGAAATTTAAATGTGAGGAACATGTAAAATAATATGGACTATGTTTTCACGATAAATTAAGGTGTACTGGAAAAAAAAAGAATAGTTTAAGGGTTTGAGGTTGGACTCAGTAATTCAAATACATTCAGCATCACTAAGGCTGGTTGCCCTTGCTGGAATGTAGGCAGCCACCCAGGTTACACATGGTGGTGGTCTGAAAAAGCAGTTTGGACATGTGCATTTAAAAAAATCAAAAAAGTGGTTTCATAATGTGTCAGTCTGTAAAAGTGATTTTCACTTGCCAAAAAAAAAGAGCAGTAAGTGTGCTTTCAAATTGGCAAAGAAATTTCGTTTTGGGACTAATGTGAAAACATGACTCTGTGTGGAAATAGGAATTACAGGCAGAGATTTATTGCGTTTTTTTCTGGTGATTTCACAGTTGCATTAGTAGGAAAAAGGGGGAGCGATTTTTTGGGGGAAGAAGCAGACTCTTAGCACACACCCATCTGCTTGCCATGTATAATCATGCACAGTATTTACAAGCGAGTGGGGTTTTCAGGTTTCAGTCTGTAATGCAAATACATTCAGCATCACTAAGGCTGGTTGCCCTTGCTGGAATGTAGGCAGCCACCCAGGTTACACATGGTGGTGGTCTGAAAAAGCAGTTTGGACATGTGCATTTAAAAAAATCAAAAAAGTGGTTTCATAATGTGTCAGTCTGTAAAAGTGATTTTCACTTGCCAAAAAAAAAGAGCAGTAAGTGTGCATTCAAATTGGCAAAGAAATTTCGTTTTGGGACTAATGTGAAAACATGACTCTGTGTGGAAATAGGAATTACAGGCAGAGATTTATTGCGTTTTGCTCTGGTGATTTCACAGTTGCATTAGTAGGAAAAAGGGGGAGCGATTTTTTGGGGGAAGAAGCAGACTCTTAGCACACACCCAGCTCCTTTCCATGTATAATCATGCACAGTATTTAGAAGCGAGTGGGGTTTTCAGGTTTCAGTCTGTAATGCAAATACATTCAGCATCACTAAGGCTGGTTGCCCTTGCTGGAGTGTAGGTAGTCACCGAGGATACACATGGTGGTGGTCTGAAAAAGCAGTCTGGACATGGGCTTTTTAAAAAAACTGAAAAGTGGTTTCATAATGTGTCAGTCTGTAAAAGTGATTTTCACTTGCCAAAAAAAAAGAGTAGTAAGTGTGCATTCAAATTGGCAAAGAAATATCGTTTTGGGACTAATGTGAAAACATGACTCTGTGTGCAAATAGGAATTACAGGCAGAGATTTATTGCGTTTTTTTCTGGTGATTTCACAGTTGCATTAGTAGGAAAAAGGGGGAGCGATTTTTTTGGTGCAGAAGCAGACTCTTAGCACACACCCAGCTGCTTGCCATGTATAATCATGCACAGTATTTACAAGCGAGTGGGGTTTTCAGGTTTCAGTCTGTAATGCAAATACATTCAGCATCACTAAGGCAGGTTGCCCTTGCTGGAGTGTAGCAGTCTGGACATGGGCTTTTTAAAAAATCTGAAAAGTGGTTTCATAATGTGTCAGTCTGTAAAAGTGATTTTCACTTGCCAAAAAAAAAGAGCAGTAAGTGTGCATTCAAATTGGCAAAGAAATTTCGTTTTGTGACTATTGTGAAAAGAAATGTAGTAATATATTTAAATAAAATAAAGGAATTTTTTTTTAGTTTTTTTCAGGTATTGCTGAAGAGCAGTGAACAAAATTTAAGATGCCTACAAAATCCAGAGTTCAAAAAACGCTAAAAAAAACCCTATATTTGAAGACAACTAGAGGACCAAAGTTAGTAGAAGATGCTGATGTTGGGAAAAAGAAAAAATCTTCTGGTAAGCACAAAAAACAATTTCTTAAAAATATATTCAAAAGAATGAAAAATGTACAAAATGTCTGTACTCGAAAGGATGTTTTTAAAAAAAAAGGAGAGGAAAAAATTGACAATTTAGTTAATGCAAATATACCTTCAGCAACTGAAAAGATTTATATAAATAGAAAAACAGCGTTTAAAGAGATACGTAGAAAAATGTTTCAGAGAAGAGTTATGTCTAATTTGATGAAGGATGTGAAGAAATATAAGAAAAAGACAAAGTTTTATAAAAGAAAAAAAGAAATAGAAGCCATTGCAGCAAAGGCATTAGAATTAAAAAGGAAACTATTCATATTAATTTTGAATAGGATGCGTACATTAGACAAAATGGTTAATGTACTGAAATCACATAGCAAAAGGAAAAGAGTAGTGAACAGAACAAACTTTTGTAAAGTGTTTTTAGGCAAGTGGATGCATAGTTCAAGTAGTGAACCTTTTTTTAATGAAGAAAGCTATTTTCAAAGTAATAGTTTGCTGCATGCAGTTGACACCAGAGGTCGTTCATACGAAGTAAAAAATGGTTGCATAATGGAGAAGGAGATAATGGTTCCAAGAGATGAGGTACAAGTGATGGCAGATGAGGCTATGGGGAGACGTCCTAAAGCCCCAGTGTACACTTGGAATTGTAGTAGTATTTGCACTGTGCGTCAGGAATCTATTGACAAATTTCGAGAGTTTCTAAGAGAATATAGTAAAAAAAGTATAAAACAGAAGATTAAGGTGCTTCAAAGTCTGGATCCATGCAGAGTGAGAGAGAATACTGGTTTGCAGGGTCATTCTCTGGCTTGTCTATCTAGAAAAGTGTGCAATAGTGTTTTCCATCATTTTAGGATGCTGGCTGTTCATCATACTGAAATGAGAAAGTTTGTGAGACGGTTGTATTTTGCTAAAAGTCCAGCAATAAAGTTAGATGAATTGAATAGGGCTCTGTTCCGAGGAACGGTATCAGATGTAGAGAAGGTTGTTGATGAAATTCAGTTTTGTTACTTTGGTCCTGAACAAAACAGTGCAGAGAAGGACACACTAAATGAGGAAGAAGTGGAAGAGAATGTAGAACCATTTGTAAGTAAGACATTTAATGATCACATAACAAAATTTGAAAAAATCGCTAATGAAAGACCAAATATTACTTGTATTTGTTGCCGCAGAACTCATTATAGAAAACAAACTAGGTATGTTGATCTGTACAGAAAGAGTGAAAATGAAGATAATTATAAGTGGAAGGATTTTGCCACATATATATTTCTTGAAAATTGTTTTGAATTGGGTGAAGTTCAGCGTATTTGTAAATACTGTTACAACAAGTTAGAGGAAAATAGAATGCCGACCAGAGCTGTACATAATAATTTAGAATTGGATGCTATTCCTGCTGAACTTTCTGAATTAAATACTTATGAGTCTATACTCATTCAATGTGTTCATCCGTTCCAGACCATAGTACGTATGGAGCCCAAAACTGGTAAATTACCTCCTTCTGATTTACTGAGAGGTTTAAAATGTAGAGTGGTGTATTTGCCCTTGGATTTGAAAAAAAATATGGAAACTATTGATGCGGATACTTTGGAAACTGAACCATTAGTTATTCTGGTTAATGGTGTACCTACAAAGAATAAGAAGATTTGGCAGGAGCTGGTAGATGTACGGAAAGTACAAAGAGCAAATTTGTATTTGAAAAGGAATAACAAATGGTATGAATCAATTTATATAGAAGAAGAAGAAGATTTACAAGAAGACACAGAAACACCAACTGGACAAATTGAAAAAGTGGACAAGTCAAAGGAAGAAGAAATTTATGAACATTTTAGCATACATCCTCTTCATTCAAAAGAAGTTATGGGAGACAATATTGATCTCTTTCAGATGAAGAAAGCAAAAGGAACTCCCGTGAGTGTATGGGAGGAGAGCTTGGAAGCTCGATGTTTTCCCCAGCTGTTTCCTAAAGGAAAAGGAGGACGATACGATGAACGTCCAGAACAGATTCCAGCTTCTGAGTATCGGACTACAAGACTATATGCTGAAGATCCCAGATTTCGACAAAGTATTCCTTATTTGTTCCATCTTTTATTTGAAAGCGACTTGTCTGCACTGTCTTATGCAGTAAATCACATTTTAAAAAGTGGAGTACATTTACAAAATGTGTCTGCTAAGGATTTTATGGAGAAAGTGCAGCACCGAGATGATCATTTGGAAACACAACTGATCAATCTGATGGCTTGTCAGCGTGGGACAAATGAATATTGGTACCGACGCCATGGTGAATTAAAATGCATGTTACGGAATTTAGGAACTCCAACATGGTTCCTTACCCTAAGCTGTGCCGAGTACGCTTGGGATGATTTACTGGATTTTCTACGAGAGGCAAATTCAAACATTAAAAACATCGAATACAAGACAGCAGGAGAACTGTGCTCATTGGATCCGGTTAATGTTTGCAGATATTTCAATCATAGATTTGAGGCTATGATGTCCTTCATCTGCAATAAAAAAAATCCACCTCTTGGAGAAGTAGTGGATTTCTTTTGGAGAAAAGAGTACCAGGCAAGAGGTGCTCCTCATATTCATATGCTGTTGTGGATCAAGGATGCCCCAAAGTTTGGAACAGATACTGATGAAGCAGTGTTATCTTACATTGAAGAATATGCAACATGTGCTATACCAAAAAGCACAGAAGAGAAAAAGTTAAAGGAGCAAGTTTTACGTTTCCAAAGTCATCGGTGTGGAAAATACTGTCGACGGAAATACAAGAGCAAAGAAAAATACTACACTAAATGTCGATTTGGATTTCCTAGACCTGTTCTTTCAAATGGAAGAGTTAACAGTTTTATGTCAGCTGTGAGACATACTATCACAAGAAAATCACCTAAGAATACCTACAACCTTAAAAGAAAAGAAGAATCAAAAAATATAAATGACTACAACCCAGTCATTTTATCCATGTGGAACGCTAACATGGATATACAGTATGTAGCTGACAATTCCATTGCTGTTGCTCGATATGTAACGTCTTACAATACGAAATCTGAAAAAACTGAATTGAAGGAAATGTGGGAAGAGATTTCTCACGAGAAGACTGTCAGTAAGAAGCTGTACAGTTTCAGTTTGAAGATGTTATCGCATCGAGAAATTGGATCCTACGAATGTTCAGATAGGTTATCTTCTGCAAGTCTCTACTCGAAGTCAAGAAGAATAATTTGGGCAAGTTTAGGCCTTGCAGCAATGAGAAATCGGGTACTGAAATCTGTAGGAGAAATTGAATATTTGGCCGAGAATGACCCAGAAAGTACAGATATTTTGAAATCACACATGTTGGACACTTATTATCCCAAGAGAAGTCATCATCTGGAGAACATGTGTCTCTATGAAGTGCTGCAGAACTACATTTATTCACGGAAAGCCGCAGAAGACATCAACAATGGAAAATATAAAGTCGTTGGTGAAGAAGGATGTTTGGTGAAGCAAACAAAAGGAAGTTTGATAAATCACCGGAAGCTGAGTTGTGACACTACTGACAAGAAGGAATTTTACTACTTGGCTCTTTTACAGTTGTTTAAACCATGGCGTACAGAGGATGAACTACTGGGAGAATTTCAAAGCTATGAAGATTCTTTTAATGCTTGCAAAGACAGCATACAATGCAGTACATTCTCAACTTATCTGCAAATGTTAAATGAAGAAATTGAACAGGAAACTACAATTGCAGCAGAAATAGCTAGAGACAGTTCTCAGGACAGCCAAAGTTCAGGAACACTCAGTCAAGATCCCCTAGGACAACCAATCGTTGAAAATGAAGCATCAATAGCCATGAATGAAGTGGAAACGGCTATGAATCAAGCTCAAGAAGAATTTATAGACTTAGAAAATTTGGAAAGACAACTGAATCAAGAGCAGCAACAAATTTATGAAGAGATCAAAAACAAAATTGATCACGGATTTCTACATGAAAAAAAAGAGTGCTCATGCACATCATTTCATCCAATCAGGATGTATGTAAGCGGACAAGCTGGAACTGGAAAAAGTTTCCTAATAAAAGTCATCAGAAGCTACCTACAGCAAAAAACGGATTCTACTTTGTCTTGTGTGGTTACTGCTCCAACTGGGTTAGCAGCATATAACATAAAAGGAATCACTTTACATCGTTTGCTAATGTTACCAGTGGAGCATGAGAACAAAATACAATACAACAAGCTAACTGGAGAAGCATCCTTGGAAGTTTCAAGAGTATTGAAGAAGATGCAAGTTCTCATTATTGATGAGGTGAGCATGGTATCAAACTTAATGCTTGCCTTTGTGCATTTAAGAATGCAGCAAATTTTGAAGACAGACTATGACATGTTATTTGGTGGAAAACACGTCATAGTTTTTGGAGATCTTCTGCAGCTTACTCCAGTTAAAGGACAACCAGTATTTAATACTGTCACACATGAAGACACGAAGAAGTCATTGGGAAGCATCGGAAATACAAATATTTGGTCCTTCTTTGAGTACAAGGAACTTACTACTAATATGAGGCAAGCAAGCGATGAAGAATATGGAAGTATTCTGAAAGATATCAGAATTGGACTACTCACAGAAGTTGGCAAAAAAGCATTACAGAGTCGGCTGCTACATAATTTATTTCCAAAGGAAGAAATAGTTGCAGAGAAAATATACAAGAATATTGCAGAAAACAAAAGTGTCATCTGCTTAATGCCAACTCTACGTGAATGCTCAATATTTAATGAGGAGCTTTTGAAATTGGAAAAGGAAGAGATCAGGAAATTGGAAGCAGTGGACAAAATTGAGGATGGAAGAATTACTGTCACAGTAACAGGCAAACTGAAAAATAAATTGGACTCACTAGAGAAGAACATCTCCAAAACAGCTGGATTAGAAAAAAATCTATATGTTTGCATGAACTGTAGAGTATTTTTAAGAAGAAATTTGGATGTTGAAAAAGGTTTAGTTAATGGAGCTATGGGAAGAGTTGTGGGTTTTATTAATTATCAGAAAAAAGAAGGAATTGAATGTTTAAAAATAAAATTTGATCAGATAGAAGAAGTTAAAGATATTTGTCGTTGTACAGTTCGTTTCATGCTTGTGAAAGAATTATATGTACGTAGGAAGCAGTTTCCGTTTTCTCTAGCATATGCTGTAACTATTCACAAGTCTCAAGGATTGACTGTAGATTGTGCTTTTGTGAACATTGGTTCAACTGTGTTCAAAGAAGGTATGGCATATGTTGCTTTGTCACGAGTGAAAACATTATCAGGTTTATTCATGATAGACTTTGATGATTCAAAAGTTAGTGCTGATACAAACTGTGTAAAGGAGTATAATAGATTAAGAAGAAGCTATGCTCCTCATTTAGGTCAGTATCCTGTGGAGGAGAAACGTGTAGTTTCTCGTAAAAGAAAAAATGAGAATATCTGTAATGAAGATGTAGAGAAGAGGAAAAAAAAGAGGAGTGATGTAATTGCAAGCAAAAAGAAAAAGGAAAATGAAGAACAGGTTGTAGGATGTCATTTTGAAAATAGCTCTGGTGTCAACTGCTACGCAAATGTAGTGCTGAATGTTGCATTTTATCTGTAAAGTTTGCAAGAGCAGATAATAGTAAATCAGGGAAAAAGATTCTGTTCAGAGCTGAGTCTCCTTTTTCAAAAGCTGAGTAAAGATAAAACTCAAATAGAAAGTGCTACTGAAATTAGAAAACTTTTAGATATATGTTCAGGACGAACACAGTTTTCTCAAAATGAACAGCAAGATGCACACGAATTTTTGATGTATTTTCTTCAGGTAGTGGAAGAAGAAGGAGTTCCCATTGAAATTTTTTTTGGTCTCTCTTATAAATGGGAACATAGTTGTGAAAATTGTTATAATATATGTGGCTCTAATGTTGATAATGAAAGGTTTATTTATTTGACATTGCCAGAGAGTGAAACAGTCACTTTTGCAAAATTAGTTAAAGATGCTAATCATAGCATGAAATGTGGTGAGTGTAAATCTGACATGTTTTCAACATTAATTTTAAAGGAATACGGACAGTATGTAATTTTAATGATGCAACGATGTAGAGCTGATGGTTCAAAATTGGATACTTTAATAAAGAAGTTTACAGGACAGCAATTATCAATTTCAGGAAAAACTTTTGTAACTGTTGCAATAATTTTCCATGATGGACCTACTGTTACTTCTGGACATTACACAGTTTATCTTAAATGTGAAAAAGGCTGGACACTGTGTAATGATTCCCAATTGATTTTCAAACAACGTTTGCCTTTTGATTTAGCAAATTCCTATCTAATCTTCCTGAAACCTAAATTTTAGAGAGATTTGGCAAGATCTGGACAAAATAATTTTACCATTTTACTGGATTACCATTGCAATTTTGTAAAAAAAAGATTTTTTAAATTATCATTTGGCCTAATGGAAAGATAACCAATTGTAATGTGGACTTTTTTAATTTTTAATGAAACTTTCAAAAACCAATAATTTAGAGATAATCGGTAACATCTGCACAATTTAAATTTTGGAATGTTATTGGACTGTCATTGGAAATTTTTTCAAAAATGATTTAAAAAATTACTATTTGGCCATGTGGAAAAGTAACCAATTCTATTGTGGACTTAATAAATTATTAAAAAAATTTTCGTGAACCAAAATGTTACAGAGAATCGGTGAGATCTGGACAAATTAAACTTTAGAATTTTATTGGATTACCGTTGGAAATTTATTCCCAAAAAAATTTTAAAATTACTATTTGGCCTAAAGGAAATGGAATCAGATGTATTGTGGAGTTATTTGAGATATAATATTGTGATTATACTTCTGAAACAAACATATCAGACGGTATTTTAAAGAAATAAGTATTGGTATTAGATGATATTTTTTTAGAATATTATGCATTTCTATAATGTTAAGTTTAAGTAAAAAGAGATTCTGGGCTTTTTTAATACAATCTTTGTGATTGTTATTTTTTTTTGCCCGCTGTAAAATGATGAATGCAATTGCTTTCACAATTTATAGTGAAATGCAATATATTCTGAAAACAGCAAAAATAAGGCAAAAATATTTTTTGATAAATATGTAAATATGTGTACTGTATTATAAAATGTTTTAAAAATATTAATACTTTTTTCTTTTTTTTCAGATTGATATAGAAAAATTTCGAAAACTAGAACCATTTTTAAAGCTATTTTTAAAAAAAACAAATGAATAAATATTTTTTTGAGTGGGTATGGTAAGTCAATAATAATAATTGTAGTCTCTCAAGGACCTTGTAATGTGATAATTGATTTTTAGTGTTTTTAAAAAAAAAAAAAAAAAAAAAGTACGCGCACCGTACGCGTACGGTAAAAAAAAAAAAAAAAAAGTTTTTAAAAACATATGTAAAAAAAAGATGAAAGATAAGGTTGGCTCTTAAAAGAACCGTTGTGTTCATGCAGGGACAGAGGAAAGAAAGAATGGGAAAATTATTCAAAGCGACAAGTGTGCTGATCTATTTTGTTGTTCACTAGGGAAACACTGGTCTCCCTATGGCAAATTAGATCTTGACAAAAGGCGCATCGAATATCAACCCTCCGAAATCGAGGGTTCATTTCCAGAGGGCCAGCAAAAGGAGATGCTCCCCCCACAGATGAAGGGCTCACCTGACCTGCAGAAGAAGGAGTCAGCTCTGCAGATGATGGTCCAGGCTGAGCTGCTGTGGATGTACTTGCTTGTCTTTCTGAAGAGTTACCTCCAAAAAGATGACCATGTGTCCTTCTGTGTACATCCTTGAGGTGTCTCTTCATGGTATGATTCCCAAAGGAATACTTCCTGTCAGGATTACCTCTTGAAAGTACACGCTGACACAGCTTGCAAGTTACTAAGGGTGCATTCACCTTTTGCTGGCCTTCAGGAAAAGTAAAATAATCCCATACATAAGAGGGCTTTTGTTTCCTCGCTCTCTGCCTCAAAACAGTGCTGCTAGTGCTAGCCTCACTCTCAGAAGAGCTCTGCTGTTCTGCCATCGTATCACAAAGACAACCCAGCTCCTTCTCCTAAGGGATCACAAGCAGAAATGAGAGGAATGGGTGTGGTGTAGGAGAGTTCTAGAACTGAAAGTAGTTTCAACCAATCAAAAGTTGTGTTTCATGATCACATGACCTACCGTACGCTTACGGTACGCTTACGTCAAAAGTGCGCATGCGCGTAAAAAAGACACGCGCTTGCGCGCATGCGCATAACAGACACTACCCGACACTTCCGCGTAACGTGCGCGTGTAGCGTACGCGCGCACGCGTCCCACGCGGAGTACGCGCGGCTACGCAAATTGCGTAACTATACGCAAGCAGCGTAGAAAAATTACGGGCGTTGCGTAAACCGTACGCTTACCGTAAGCTTACGGTACGCGTACTAAAAAAATAATAAAAAATAAAAAAAAAGTACTGCAAATAAATTTTACATGTTTATTTTAAAAAATATATTAAAAAAAAACATATTAACGAATTTTAAAAATGTAACCATAGTCTTTATAAAAGGTAAGAAAATTAAAATAAAAATATGTTAAAAAAAATAGAAGAAAAAAAAAACAATTAGCATTTAAAAAACCTTGCAAATTCACTGAAAAAACCATGGGTTTCACACACGTTATAGTTAGGAATTAGCATTTAAAAAACCTTAGAAATTCAGTGAAAAAACCATAGGTTTCACACACGTTATAGTTAGGAATTAGCATTTAAAAAACCTTAGAAATTCAGTGAAAAAACCATAGGTTTCACACATGTTATAGTTAGCTGGACATTTTACTCGTAAAAAACCAATGAAATTCCCCCGTTATAGTTAGTTCAGCTAACTATAACTCGCGCGCCCGCAATGAACTGCTGATGACGTCACATATTACATCACTCATGACATGGTCAGTGACATCACTCATGACATCACTGATGACATCTCAAATGACATCACTGATGACCTCACTGATGACATCATCCTTGTGATAGAGTGGCAGACCTCCTCTTCCCCTAATAAAACCTTTGATACACACATTCAAAAATAGAGACTAAAATTTACAAAACAATGGACATACCAATAACAGTTACAACAACCTCTTCAGTAATTCTAAGATCCACATACACATCCACTCATTCACCAACAGTCCAATACAGTCACTCATACATGTACTCACTTATCATATGTACTCATACACCTATACATCCTGTTACACAATGCCACTCATCCATAGAGCTACTCACACACATAGTCACTCATGCCAATAAAGAATCAAACATACATTTACTTGCATATACAGTTATACACACACCACCACACTTACTTCTACGGAAACTTACACATACTTAGTCTTTTAAACAATTACTTATAGAAATACATACTTATTCATACAGGAACTCTTTCAATCTCTCACTCTCACATATACTCACATATATAAACCAATAGTCACATATACTAGTTTTAAACATATGTAGTTACTCATAAAGACACTATTGAGACAGTCATTCACTCACTAACACACCCATACACATACTCATCCACCCATGCAGTCCTGCACACATGCTCTGTTCAACACATACAAACAGCGAGTCACTCATTCATGCACCTATGCACTACGTCATACCCCCCACCGAACCATGCAGACACTCATACTGATACTCAAAAAAACAACTAATAACCTATATAGACACCCATGTAGCTACTCTCCAACCCATGCAGCCACTTATACACAAAGTGAGAGACTGATACAGATATTTATATATTTAAACATTACTCACTAAGCCATGTATTCACTATGATACACTTAATCAGTCAGTTACACAATCAATTTTTCAAAAAGAAATCATCCATTTAGACAGTAATATACCCATTTATTCTTCCATCGACCTTGAGATATACATATATAAAACATATTTAATTTTCAGAAAAACACACATTCACTGGATGATGTCATCAGTGAGGTCATCAGTGATGTCATTTGAGATGTCATCAGTGATGTCATGAGTGATGTCACTGACCATGTCATGAGTGATGTAATATGTGACGTCATCAGCAGTGCATTGCGGGCGCGCGAGTTATAGTTAGCTGAACTAACTATAACGGGGGAATTTCATTGGTTTTTTACGAGTAAAATGTCCAGCTAACTATAACATGTGTGAAACCTATGTTTTTTTCACTGAATTTCTAAGGTTTTTTAAATGCTAATTCCTAACTATAACGTGTGTGAAACCTATGGTTTTTTCACTGAATATATATATATATATATATATATATATATATATATATATATATATATATATATATATATATTCACTTACAAAACCATAGGTTTCACACATGTTATAGTTAGCTGGACATTTCACTCGTAAAAAACCAATGAAATTCCCCCGTTATAGTTAGTGCAGGCAACTATAACTGACGCGACCGCAATCCTCTGCTGATGACGTCAGATATTACATCACTGTATTTAGACACTTATTTACCCATGTCTTCTTCCATTAATCTTCAGCTATACATATATAACAAGCAATTGAGTGTTAAATCGGCATTACATGAAAGTAGTAATAGTCTGTTTTCCATATTCATTGAGGAAACTAACCATGTGACTCTGTGACTTAGGTTTAAATGAAATTGATCTGTTCGCGTTAAACTGTGTGAGCAAGGCAGTTGTGCCGAAACACGTAAGCGAAAAGAATAAATACCCAAGCCGGATGGCTGAAAGCATTTCCAGTGTCGGTGTCCGATTTTTTCAAAAGAAGTCGGGTTTGGTTGGAATACTAAGCCGTTGAATTGCTGGAACAGCGGAGAAACCGACGCGACCTCGTTCAGGTGCATCCTCGACGTTCTGGCTAAATTTGGTATGGAGTGTTGTTAACACTACGAGGAAGCCCCCGCTAAGCCGCACTTTTGAATTTGTGACCGGTGTGCCGAGTGACGTTTGCTGAAAGCGGCGAGCATCTACGGAAGCAGTTTGCTGAAGGAAAACGCTAAGGAAGCAACGGTCAGTGATTTCAGGCAGCGGGGAGAGGAGCTAGGGCTTAAAAAGCCCGGCGGAATATGCTAAGCAGGCGAAGGCTATATTCAGCGTAATATTTATTTAACAAGCGAACGCTTTTATTTTAACGAGTGCTTGAGAATGGATACCTTAATCCAGCAACGTGAGGTAACCGCTGACTCCGTATTCAGTGAAAGGAGTGACACAGCGGTAGATCCAAAATTAGGAGTGGACTCAGCAGTGAAGGAGTCAAATGATAACATTCAAGCGTTAAAGAAAAAGATTGAGAAACTACATCGTAACGAGATCTCAAAGTGGTGGGAGGTAAAGTCATTACGCAGATACCTGGATGTGGGGAGGGTTCCCCGAGGACTGCGAGTGCTGACAGCCCCCACGTATGAAAACCCTGATCCTGAGATGCTTAAGGATTGGGCTGCAAATAACGCGCATGCATCGGAGAACATGATGAAAATTCTGATTAAATATGCCGCGAAAGATCGGGAAAAAATATTAGCTGAAATTGCTACATTGGAAGCGGACTTACTAAAAAGCCTGGGAGAGGAGGGTACAAACAAATTCAAGTCTGACCTCAACACCCGCCTTACTAAATATGAGCAAATAATAACAGCACGAAAAGCTACTAAATTTCACCGGGACAGACAAGATTATATGCTTGGCCAAATCTATACATTTGCACGTCGTTTTGATACCATTCGTAAACAACGTCTTTCCAAGGTGAATGCACCAGTAAACAAGCAAGTAACGACTAACATGTCGTCTAATATCCCAGGTGAAGTTTCCGATCTAAGCTCATTAGCAAGCTCTGATGTAGACTCACTCTCTGAAGATGGAGCATCACAACCATTGGTAATGACAAACCCCCCGTCTGTAATTGAAGAATTTGGTTTTTTATATCAGGACCGGACTCAAAACCTACGCCCATCGTTTCAAACTCAAAGAAAAGAAAATTACGCAAACGAAAAAAACGACGGGGTAGGCATGGAACTGCGATCAGGGAAGAAGAAGCAGTTCCAACGCAAGGGATGGAAGAAGTAGCACCAACGGTGATAAATCTAACGGATCTCATATTAACAGATGAAGATACGAGAATCCTTTCACTTGGCCTCTCTTTTTGTAAGCGCACAAATTTCAACTACACGCAAACGCGTATTGACTTCTTCAAATTTGTGAGGAAACTTAAATTTAAAAAAATTCTTTGATATGAAAACCACCAACCGAAAGGAGATGAAACAAGTGGTCAGTGAAGAACCTGATGTTGGTGATATGCAGGTACTGTTTGACTGTCAGCAGCTTATAAGAGAAGGGGATGGTGGGAGTGTGGTAGATCAAATTAGTCAGGCAGATGAACTTTTTTGTCTAGATGTCTTTGATAGTTCAGCCACCATGTTCAGACCAAAATCGACCTTTACACCAAACACCCCTAAAGATGCGTTAGACATGTATTCTGACCTGGTAATTAAGGACTTGAAGGAAATATCTCTAAGTTCTAGTAAAGAATTTTTGAAAAATGAAACAGGTTTTGACAAAAAATACCAATCTGTGATGGGTAAAATTCAAAGTAGACAAGATATAGTAGTAAGGCAGGCAGATAAAGGAGGTAATTTGGTGTTGTGGTCTCTTGAAGCATACAACTGTGAGGCAGCCTCACAATTGAGAGACAAAGATTGTTATGCATTGGTTCCTCATAGTAATCTAGTTGAAGTTAAACTTAAATATGAAAAGGATCTTGCAAGATGGCGAGGAATTGGTTTAATTAATCAATTAGAATATTCGTTCTTGAGAGTGGATAAACCAGTGGTACCTATATTATACCTGATATCAAAAATCCATAAGCACAAGGAAAAACCACCAGGGCGACCTATTATCTCTGCCATAGGGAGTCTCTTTGAACCAACCTCCAAATATCTGGATTCATTCCTACAACAGTATGTGAGAGCATTACCAGCATATATTCAGGACTCAGGGGACTTTTTGAACAAACTGGAAAACGTAAGATGGGAAGATTCTTATCTCCTCATAACACTAGACGTCGTGAGCCTGTATACCAGCATTGCCCATGAGGATGGGTTAAGGGCAATGAGGCACTTCTTAAACTTGAGACTGATCAACCTCTACCAACATACTAACATGCTGTTGGAGATGTGTAGGCTGTGTCTCAACAATAATCATTTTCTATTTGGAGGTGACACCTACAGACAACTTAAGGGCACGGCGATGGGCACCTGCTTCGCCCCCAGCTATGCCAACCTACACATGGGCTGGTGGGAGGAGCAGGTGCTCAGAGTTGAATATATCAGTGAATGGAGAGACCATGTCATCAAATGGATCCGATTCATTGATGATTTATTCATCATATGGAACGGATCTAGAGAATCAGCACAAAAGTTCATTGAAAGCATTAACGTAAACAAGTTAAATCTAAAATTTACTGAGCAAATAAGTACAGAGAGAGTAACCTACTTAGATTTAGAGGTTTATATTGCACAGAATTCAATCCAAACTTGTACCTACAGGAAACCAACCGCTGGAAATTCAATTTTGCACGCGGCTAGTTTCCATCCGACTAAACTAAAAATGAGTATCCCTTACGCAGAGAATCTAAGAATGAAACGAAACTGTAGTGAAATGGCTGCTCTGGGGCAGGCCCAGGGAGCTTTAACACACAGATTCCTTCAAAGAGGATACAAGATGGAAACACTAAATCAGGCAAAATTGAAAGTAGAGAGCATGGAAAGAAGTGTATTATTAAAACCAGACACTAAAAAAGCTGAAGAAAAGAGGAAGCACACTCAGAGTCAGATCCGTATGATTACTGGTTTCAGTGCATACCAGGCTAGGGTGAGAGACAGCCTGAGTAGACACTGGCACCTTGTCAGACAGGATCCAATCCTACAAGGGAAAATCTCACGAAGGCCATTGGTGACTTTCAATCGTGCCAAATCCATGAGAGATGATTTGTTTAAAACTAACTTGGAAACCAAAAAAGGAGGTGGTTGGCTCAAAGTAAGCCCAGGTTTTCATAAATGTTTTAAGTGTAAGGCCTGCAGGCATGGCAAGAACACACAACAAGTAATCTCTCCTCTTTTGAACAGCCCTTGGAAATTAAGAAAACCTCTAAACTGTAGGAGTGACTTTGTTGTTTACGTTTTAAAATGTCCTTGCCCTAAGATGTATGTAGGTAGTACCATTCATATGGTTCATGTACGTATCTTGCAACATCTTAGGGCAATAGGCAACAATGACAAAAATTATGTAGTTGCTCGCCACATGAACGAATTCCATAAAGGCAATACTAGTGAAATAGTATATTTTGCTATTGACCAAATCCCCAAGGATCAAAGAGGGGGTGATAGAGAAAGGAAATTAAGGAAACTGGAGTCCAAATATATACTGATGTTTAACACTAAAAGCCCGCATGGCATGAATGTTGAAGAAGATCTACATGTACATTTGAAATAGAGGTATCCATCTCAACCATTTTTGGCTTTTTTTAAGCTTTTTTATTTTTATTTTAATCTGTACCAAGTCACAAATGAATAGTTTGTTCCCTCTATCTATTATTTTGGAAAATCATTGTTTTAAGGAGAGTTTTAAACATTGATAGGACACAAATGATAAATTTATTATGGATTTCTTTAAAGTAAAGTACTGTAATGCACTAGCACTTTGTTGTTATGATACTGCGGTCTTTGCACATAAGGAGGCATTAGCACTTTATTTAGCATTGTTTGCACGTATGTTTGCACTGAGCACTAGCACTTTATCACTATTGAAATGAAACTCATTTTTATTATGAAATATGTGTCCTACAAAGACATTATTATGTGTCTCCCCCTCTTTTTCTTCTTCGCCTTTGGATGTCAAGGTCCCAACAGTGGATTGACATGAAATAGCCGTTGCGGGTTGCCAGACCATAACAATGAAAGATGGACAAAATCAAATTCGGGATAGGGGCACTCGCCAAAGGATATTCTACAATGATTTTGCAATAATTGTGAGCATGGAATTATAAGAACTTTGCACTGCTGAATTAATATATAAAGTTTTTCCAATTGTGTTTTAAATAATGTCTTTCTCTCTAAATTTTCTCTAAATGGATGCCTCGATTAATTTGTAAATATATGAAATATTATGTACTTTTTAAAATCTAATCCATTTGATTTTCTTGAATCAAAGCAAATCATGAATAGAGAGAATCAGGCACTATGCCAAGAAACAAGCAATTGAGTGTTAAATCGGCATTACATGAAAGTAGTAATAGTCTGTTTTCCATGTTCAGTGAGGAAACTAACCATGTGACTCTGTGACTTAGGTTTAAATGAAATTGATCTGTTCGCGTTAAACTGTGTGAGCAAGGCAGTTGTGCCGAAACGCGTAAGGGAAAAGAATAAATACCCAAGCCGGATGGCTGAAAGCATTTCCAGTGTCGGTGTCCGATTTTTTCAAAAGAAGTCGGGTTTGGTTGATATATATATATATATATATATATATATATATATATATATATATATATATATTCACTTAAAAAACCATAGGTTTCACACATATTATAGTTAGCTGGTAATTTCACTCGTAAAAAACCAATGAAATTCCCCCGTTATAGTTAGTGCAGGCAACTATAACTCACGCGACCGCAATCCTCTGCTGATGACGTCAGATATTACATCACTGTATTTAGACACTTATTTACCCATGTCTTCTTCCATTAATCTTTAGCTATACATATATTACAAATATTTATTTTTCATAAAGACACATATGTCATCAGTGATGTAATATCTGACGTCATCAGCAGAGGATTGCGGTCGCGTGAGTTATAGTTGCCTGCACTAACTATAACGGGGGAATTTAATTGGTTTTTTACGAGTAAAATGTCCAGCTAACTATAACATGTGTGAAACCTATGGTTTTTTAAGTGAATTTGCAAGGTTTTTTAAATGCTAATTCGTACCTATAACGTGTGTGAAACCTATGTTTTTTTTAGTGAATTTGTACGTTTTTTTAAATGCTAAGTTATGTATTTATTATTTATTTTTTTTCAGATTTTTCACCGTGCGCGCACCGTGCGCGCGCTGTGGGCGCGCGGTGCCCTTCGCGCACCGAGCACCCACGTTTCGCCGTGCGCGCACCGTGCGCGCACCTCGCGATTTAAAAAAAAATATATACATTTTTTTTTCGCCTTTGGGGGTCCTTCTGTGACCCCCTGACCAAGGCTAGGGGGTCAGGAACTGTCCACTCTGCCCCCTTTTCACATTCTCCACCTTTTTTTTCACCCCCTCAGACTGCGAGAGACAAAATGGCGGCCGACACTTCCTGGTTTCGACCGATTCGAATGTTTACCGACATCTAACAACCAATCAGAATTGCGCTTGCGCACGGCATGGTGCGCGCACAGTGCACGCACGGTGCGCGCGTATAGATATTGATATGCTTTTAAATGCTATTTTCTCAGGAAATACTGAACACTTCCTTGACCTTATGGCTACCTCTCTGCCAAATTTCACGTAATTCTGTTCAGCCGTTCGGGCTGTAGCTGCGACTAAAGGTCCTATGGAAAAATGCATGGGGAAAACGCGTTTTGGGTCCCCCCCTTTTTCTCGGCCCCCGCTTGACGAATCAACCCGAGACTTTCAGGGTAGGAGCTGAACGGAGCGCCCCATTAGTTTTGAAAATTTTGCGAGGATTCGTCAACCGGCGCCAAAGTTATTCAAAATAGAATTTTGAGATTTCCTATGGAAACTAGGTTGTAACTATAACTATCTACTGGCGACCGCCAGTAGATAATATATACATATATATACATATATATATACATACATACATACATATATAAACATCCAATCCTGCTCCCAAAGAAGAAGGCATGTGCACAAGGCTGCTGGAATATGGCACCTTTATTTTCCTGAGTCTCCCTCGACCCTGAGCTCAAAGAGACGCGTTTCGGTTTCGCAGAAGCCTTTGTCAATCAAATTGGCAAACTGAGTGAGTATATATAGCACTTAAACAACAAGTGCAGGGTAGACATAGAAGAAATACTCCTTTGATAGTGAAATGCAATGATTTAGCTCTGTTTGTAAAGTGTAACTGTTCTCTAAGTATACGCATAGGCATTATCACGCTGGCATCATTAAAACAGATCCGACATTTGCACTGTTTACAGTATCTGCACAATAGATAAAATGACTAAATATCTGCAAATTGGAATCTATTGCGAAGCAGCCTGCCTCTCTCTGTGTCGTATATTTAAACACATGCATGAAAAAAACCATGTCAATTTCACCTGCCTAAATGGGAACATTTGAAATATATAAACACAGGGCCGTCAATTGCTCAGAGATTTGTGCCTAAAAACATTAGATTAAAATCGTGCTGCTAAATTTCACCATATTATTTTCGCAGAAAAAAACATAGGTTTCCGGGACGTTATAGTTAGTTGGACATTTCACTCGTACAAAACCAGAGAAATTCCACCATTATAGTTAGTTCAGGTAACTATAACTCAAGCCCCAGCAATACACTGGTGATGAAGTCACATATTGCATCATTCATGACATGGTCAGTGACATCACTGATGACATCTCAAATGACATCTCAAATGACATCACTGATGAAATCACTAATGACATCATCCAGTGACTGTGTGTTTCTATAAAGTTTCTTTATGTTTTATATATATGCCAAGGTGTATTTATGAATGAGTGTGTGTATAAGTGTCTGGATGGAGGATTTAGTAGGTGTGTGACTGACTGTATGAGTGAGTGATTAAATGTGTTTTACTGAATGAATGGGTTAGTGACTAAACTGTGCGAATGTCTGTATCAGTCTGTCTGTTGTTGTGTAAGCTGCTGCATGGGTTGGTTAGTATCTACATGAGTGTGTATATGGGTTATTGATTGGTTGCCTGAGTGTTTGTATGGGTGCCTGAGTGTGTGGGTGGGTGGGTGGGTGGGTGGGTGGGAGGTGTGTGACTCTGTGCATAGATGTGTGAGTGGTTGATTCACTTGGTGTATGGGTTCAAGAGTGCAGCTGTATGGGTGGGTGGGTGGGTGAGTGCGCGTATGGGTGTGTTGGTGAGTGATGGGATGTCCAAGTAACTACATATGTAAAAGACAGTGTATGTGAGAGTTGGAATATATAAATGACTATACATGAGAGTCAGTGATTGTGAGAGTGGCTGTATGGATGAGTGTGTACTTTATAAGTGATTGTATAAGATATTAAGTATGCGTTAGCATCTGTATGAATAAGTGAGGTGGTGTGTGTATAACTATATATTGGGGGTAAATGGAAGTGTGATTGATTCTTTGCATTACTGACAAGGTGTGTGAGTAACTTTGGATGAGTGGTGGTGTGTGAGTGTCTGTATAGGTGTATGAGTGCATATGATAGTGTTGTATTGATGAGTGACTGCATGTATGAGTGACTGTATGGGTGAATGAGTGGATGTGTGTGTAGACCTAGGAATCAGAGTGTGCGTATGTTGTAACTGGTATTGGTGTGTCTAAGGTTTCTTAAATGGTAGTCTGTATTTTAGAGTGGGTGTATCAAAGGTTATATTAGGGTGTGAGGAGGTGCATCAGATTTTCACGTAGATGATGTCAATAGTGATGTCATCAGTGATGTCATTTGTGATGTCATCAATGATGTCATGAGTGATGTCAATGACCATGTCATGAGTGATGTAATATGTGACATTATCAGCAGTGCATAGCTGGGGCGGGAGTTATAGTTAGCTGAACTAACTATAACGGTGGAATTTCTCTGGTTTTGTACGAGTGAAATGTCCAACTAACTATAACGTCCCTGATACCTTTGGTTTTTTTCAGTGAATTTCTAGGGTTTTTTAAATGCTAATTTCTAACTATAACGTCCCTGAAACCTTTGGTTTTTTTCAGTGAATTTCAAAGGTATTTTAAATTCTAAATTCTAACTATAACATCCCTATTAAATCCCCTTGACTCCTGAGGGTCTGTAGGGGCCAATTAGCCCACCATGTACATCCAGTAAGCGCCACAGAGCTGCATTGTGGAGAGGTGTTCCGAGGTCACGCCCCTTTTCACACCACAGGGGTTGTGGCGCATTGCTGCTCGTAGGATGAAGTCCACTTGTATCCTGAGGTTCTCAGAACATAAGAGGGCCTCATCGCCCCACCAGCAGTGCACCAGAAGCCACGTTTGCTGAGTGGTGTAAAAAGGGGTGTGGCCCCCTGGCGAGTTGTAAGTTGGGAGATTAAGTCCCCTTCAATCCTGAGGGTCCCTGGGGGCCAAGTAACCCACCATGTACCTCCAGTAACTGCCACAGGGCTGGTTGCAGAGAGGTGTAAAAAGTAACGTGGCCTTGGACCTCCTCTCTGCAACACAGCTCTGTGGTCCTTCCTGGAGGTACTTGGTGGGCTAGTTGGCCCCCAGGGACCCTCAGGATTGAAGGGGAGTAAATCCCCCAATTTACAACGTGCCAGGGGGCCCATTTGCACACTTGTTGTTTCAGGCCACGCCACCTCGCTGCACCACTGTGTAAACACGCCCCCAGGCACATTGTAAATTGGGGGATTAAGTCCCCTTCAATCCTCAGGGTCCCTGGGGGTCAACTAGCCCACCAAGTACCCCCAGTAAGCACCACAGAGCTGTGTTGCAGAGAGCCGGTCCAAGGCCACGTCCCTTTTTACACCTCCCTGCAACGCAGCCCAGTGGCGGTTAATGGAGGTACCTGGTGGGCTGGTGGGCATTTAAATATTTAATACCCCGGGGAGGTGGGGGTCCCCGGGACAGTGTGGGGAGGGGCAGGAGCCCCCCACATGTTTTTTTCTGATTTATTGTAACTAAGATGGCTGCCAACACTTCCTGGTTTGGAGTGTTGGCAGCCAATCAGAGTGAAGCTCGTGCCCGGAAGGGTTTGAGAAACCCTCCTCGGTGCTCAGATTTTGATATTTTTCTTTTTTCTAATATCTCCAAAAACTATTGAACGGATTTACGCCTTTTAACAAAAAGGGCAATTTCTGAACCTGAACCTTTTTGCCACATTTGGTGTAGTTCCGTTCAGCAGTTCGGGCTGTAGCTGTGTCTAAAGTTTCCTATGAAAATGTACATGGGGAAAACGCATTTTGGAAACCCCCCTTTTTCTCAGCCCCCGCTTGACAAATCATCCCGAAACGTTCAAGACAGGAGCTGACCGGAGCGCCCCACTACTTTTGAAAATTTTGCGAAGATACGTCAAACGACGCCAAAGTTATTGGGAAAACAAAAAACCCTTTTCCTATGGAAACTATGTCCTAACTATAACTACCTACTGGTGACTGCCAGTAGGTAATTAATAAATATATATATATATATATATATATATATATATATATATATATATATATATATATATATATATATATATATATATATCCAACATCAAGTTGCCTGCTGTAAGGAAGCCCATCACAGGTAAGTTCAATTCTTGCCATAATTTATTTGCTGGAGGACATACAGTGTTCAAACAAACGGCAGTGTCTCACAGAAATGAAATGTCCTGCCCGACGCGTTTCGTGACACCAATCACTTCATCAAGGGCTGCGGGCATTTTGTGAAGGAGGAATCACAGTTTAAATTATTTCTCCCGCCCATGTGGGCGTGGCCACTCCCGTGGCTTGCTGGTCGTTGGAGTTTTCGTCTTTTTACTCACAGTGGAGCGCTGTGGTTCTTACTTCAAATAAAACGCTGATAAAATCCCAAGTGGGTTGGTAAACACTGGAGATGCCTGTCATGCCTTTACAGTCCTCCCTCGGCCAAACCTGTTCCTCATGCCCCAGCGTAGGTTGACACTGAAGCGGAACTGCACGAAGTAAGAACCACAGCGCTCCACTGTGAGTAAAAAGACGAAAACTCCAAAGACCAGCAAGCCACGGGAGTGGCCACGCCCACATGGGCGGGAGAAATAATTTAAACTGTGATTCCTCCTTCACAAAATGCCCGCAGCCCTTGATGAAGTGATTGGTGTCACGAAACGCGTCGGGCAGGACATTTCATTTCTGTGAGACACTGCCGTTTGTTTGAACACTGTATGTCCTCCAGCAAATAAATTATGGCAAGAATTGAACTTACCTGTGATGGGCTTCCTTACAGCAGGCAACTTGATGTTGGATGTGTTTGCGGCCCCGCCTGAGCCGCGAGGATTGCCCCGCTGCACCTCGTGCAGTTCCGCTTCAGTGTCAACCTACGCTGGGGCATGAGGAACAGATTTGCCCGAGGGAGGACTGTAAAGGCATGACAGGCATCTCCAGTGTTTACCAACCCACTTGGGATTTTATCAGCGCTTTATTTGAAGTAAGAACCACAGCGCTCCACTGTGAGTAAAAAGACGAAAACTCCAAAGACCAGCAAGTCACGGGAGTGGCCACGCCCACATGGGCGGGAGAAATAATTTAAACTGTGATTCCTCCTTCACAAAATGCCCGCAGCCCTTGATGAAGTGATTGGTGTCACGAAACGCGTCGGGCAGGACATTTCATTTCTGTGAGACACTGCCGTTTGTTTGAACACTGTATGTCCTCCAGCAAATAAATTATGGCAAGAATTGAACTTACCTGTGATGGGCTTCCTTACAGCAGGCAACTTGATGTTGGATGTGTTTGCGGCCCCGCCTGAGCCGCGAGGATTGCCCCGCTGCACCTCGTGCAGTTCTGCTTCAGTGTCAACCTACGCTGGGGCATGAGGAACAGGTTTGACCGAGGGAGGACTGTAAAGGCATGACAGGCATCTCCAGTGTTTACCAACCCACTTGGGATTTTATCAGCGCTTTATTTGAAGTAAGAACCACAGCGCTCCACTGTGAGTAAAAAGACGAAAACTCCAAAGACCAGCAAGCCACGGGAGTGGCCACACCCACATGGGCGGGAGAAATAATTTAAACTGTGATTCCTCCTTCACAAAATGCCCGCAGCCCTTGATGAAGTGATTGGTGTCACGAAACGCGTCGGGCAGGACATTTCATTTCTGTGAGACACTGCCGTTTGTTTGAACACTGTATGTCCTCCAGCAAATAAATTATGGCAAGAATTGAACTTACCTGTGATGGGCTTCCTTACAGCAGGCAACTTGATGTTGGATGTGTTTGCGGCCCCGCCTGAGCCGCGAGGATTGCCCCGCTGCACCTCGTGCAGTTCTGCTTCAGTGTCAACCTACGCTGGGGCATGAGGAACAGGTTTGGCCGAGGGAGGACTGTAAAGGCATGACAGGCATCTCCAGTGTTTACCAACCCACTTGGGATTTTATCAGCGCTTTATTTGAAGTAAGAACCACAGCGTTCCACTGTGAGTAAAAAGACGTAAACTCCAAAGACCAGCAAGCCACGGGAGTGGCCACGCCCACATGGGCGGGAGAAATAATTTAAACTGTGATTCCTCCTTCACAAAATGCCCGCAGCCCTTGATGAAGTGATTGGTGTCACGAAACGCGTCGGGCAGGACATTTCATTTCTGTGAGACACTGCCGTTTGTTTGAACACTGTATGTCCTCCAGCAAATAAATTATGGCAAGAATTGAACTTACCTGTGATGGGCTTCCTTACAGCAGGCAACTTGATGTTGGATGTGTTTGCGGCCCCGCCTGACCCGCGAGGATTGCCCCGCTGCACCTCGTGCAGTTCCGCTTCAGTGTCAACCTACGCTGGGGCATGAGGAACAGGTTTGGCCGAGGGAGGACTGTAAAGGCATGACAGGCATCTCCAGTGTTTACCAACCCACTTGGGATTTTATCAGCGCTTTATTTGAAGTAAGAACCACAGCGCTCCACTGTGAGTAAAAAGACGAAAACTCCAAAGACCAGCAAGCCACGGGAGTGGACACGCCCACATGGGCGGGAGAAATAATTTAAACTGTGATTCCTCCTTCACAAAATGCCCGCAGCCCTTGATGAAGTGATTGGTGTCACGAAACGCGTCGGGCAGGACATTTCATTTCTGTGAGACACTGCCGTTTGTTTGAACACTGTATGTCCTCCAGCAAATAAATTATGGCAAGAATTGAACTTACCTGTGATGGGCTTCCTTACAGCAGGCAACTTGATGTTGGATGTGTTTGCGGCCCCGCCTGAGCCGCGAGGATTGCCCCGCTGCACCTCGTGCAGTTCCGCTTCAGTGTCAACCTACGCTGGGGCATGAGGAACAGGTTTGGCCGAGGGAGGACTGTAAAGGCATGACAGGCATCTCCAGTGTTTACCAACCCACTTGGGATTTTATCAGCGCTTTATTTGAAGTAAGAACCACAGCGCTCCACTGTGAGTAAAAAGACGAAAACTCCAAAGACCAGCAAGCCACGGGAGTGGCCACGCCCACATGGGCGGGAGAAATAATTTAAACTGTGATTCCTCCTTCACAAAATGCCCGCAGCCCTTGATGAAGTGATTGGTGTCACGAAACGCGTCGGGCAGGACATTTCATTTCTGTGAGACACTGCCGTTTGTTTGAACACTGTATGTCCTCCAGCAAATAAATTATGGCAAGAATTGAACTTACCTGTGATGGGCTTCCTTACAGCAGGCAACTTGATGTTGGATGTGTTTGCGGCCCCGCCTGAGCCGCGAGGATTGCCCCGCTGCACCTCGTGCAGTTCTGCTTCAGTGTCAACCTACGCTGGGGCATGAGGAACAGGTTTGGCCGAGGGAGGACTGTAAAGGCATGACAGGCATCTCCAGTGTTTACCAACCCACTTGGGATTTTATCAGCGCTTTATTTGAAGTAAGAACCACAGCGCTCCACTGTGAGTAAAAAGACGAAAACTCCAAAGACCAGCAAGCCACGGGAGTGGCCACGCCCACATGGGCGGGAGAAATAATTTAAACTGTGATTCCTCCTTCACAAAATGCCCGCAGCCCTTGATGAAGTGATTGGTGTCACGAAACGCGTCGGGCAGGACATTTCATTTCTGTGAGACACTGCCGTTTGTTTGAACACTGTATGTCCTCCAGCAAATAAATTATGGCAAGAATTGAACTTACCTGTGATGGGCTTCCTTACAGCAGGCAACTTGATGTTGGATGTGTTTGCGGCCCCGCCTGAGCCGCGAGGATTGCCCCACTGCACCTCGTGCAGTTCCGCTTCAGTGTCAACCTACGCTGGGGCATGAGGAACAGGTTTGGCCGAGGGAGGACTGTAAAGGCATGACAGGCATCTCCAGTGTTTACCAACCCACTTAGGATTTTATCAGCGCTTTATTTGAAGTAAGAACCACAGCGCTCCACTGTGAGTAAAAAGACGAAAACTCCAAAGACCAGCAAGCCACGGGAGTGGCCACGCCCACATGGGTGGGAGAAATAATTTAAACTGTGATTCCTCCTTCACAAAATGCCCGCAGCCCTTGATGAAGTGATTGGTGTCACGAAACGCGTCGGGCAGGACATTTCATTTCTGTGAGACACTGCCGTTTGTTTGAACACTGTATGTCCTCCAGCAAATAAATTATGGCAAGAATTGAACTTACCTGTGATGGGCTTCCTTACAGCAGGCAACTTGATGTTGGATGTGTTTGCGGCCCCGCCTGAGCCGCGAGGATTGCCCCGCTGCACCTCGTGTGGTTCCGCTTCAGTGTCAACCTACGCTGGGGCATGAGGAACAGGTTTGGCCGAGGGAGGACTGTAAAGGCATGACAGGCATCTCCAGTGTTTACCAACCCACTTGGGATTTTATCAGCGCTTTATTTGAAGTAAGAACCACAGCGCTCCACTGTGAGTAAAAAGACGAAAACTCCAAAGACCAGCAAGCCACGGGAGTGGCCACGCCCACATGGGCGGGAGAAATAATTTAAACTGTGATTCCTCCTTCACAAAATGCCCGCAGCCCTTGATGAAGTGATTGGTGTCACGAAACGCGTCGGGCAGGACATTTCATTTCTGTGAGACACTGCCGTTTGTTTGAACACTGTATGTCCTCCAGCAAATAAATTATGGCAAAAATTGAACTTACCTGTGATGGGCTTCCTTACAGCAGGCAACTTGATGTTGGATGTGTTTGCGGCCCCGCCTGAGCCGCGAGGATTGCCCCGTTGCACCTCGTGCAGTTCCGCTTCAGTGTCAACCTACGCTGGGGCATGAGGAACAGGTTTGGCCGAGGGAGGACTGTAAAGGCATGACAGGCATCTCCAGTGTTTACCAACCCACTTGGGATTTTATCAGCGCTTTATTTGAAGTAAGAACCACAGCGCTCCACTGTGAGTAAAAAGACGAAAACTCCAAAGACCAGCAAGCCACGGGAGTGGCCACGCCCACATGGGCGGGAGAAATAATTTAAACTGTGATTCCTCCTTCACAAAATGCCCGCAGCCCTTGATGAAGTGATTGGTGTCACGAAACGCGTCGGGCAGGACATTTCATTTCTGTGAGACACTGCCGTTTGTTTGAACACTGTATGTCCTCCAGCAAATAAATTATGGCAAGAATTGAACTTACCTGTGATGGGCTTCCTTACAGCAGGCAACTTGATGTTGGATGTGTTTGCGGCCCCGCCTGAGCCGCGAGGATTGCCCCGCTGCACCTCGTGCAGTTCCGCTTCAGTGTCAACCTACGCTGGGGCATGAGGAACAGGTTTGGCCGAGGGAGGACTGTAAAGGCATGACAGGCATCTCCAGTGTTTACCAACCCACTTGGGATTTTATCAGCGCTTTATTTGAAGTAAGAACCACAGCGCTCCACTGTGAGTAAAAAGACGAAAACTCCAAAGACCAGCAAGCCACGGGAGTGGCCACGCCCACATGGGCGGGAGAAATAATTTAAACTGTGATTCCTCCTTCACAAAATGCCCGCAGCCCTTGATGAAGTGATTGGTGTCACGAAACGCGTCGGGCAGGACATTTCATTTCTGTGAGACACTGCCGTTTGTTTGAACACTGTATGTCCTCCAGCAAATAAATTATGGCAAGAATTGAACTTACCTGTGATGGGCTTCCTTACAGCAGGCAACTTGATGTTGGATGTGTTTGCGGCCCCGCCTGAGCCGCGAGGATTGCCCCGCTGCACCTCGTGCAGTTCCGCTTCAGTGTCAACCTACGCTGGGGCATGAGGAACAGGTTTGGCCGAGGGAGGACTGTAAAGGCATGACAGGCATCTCCAGTGTTTACCAACCCACTTGGGATTTTATCAGCGCTTTATTTGAAGTAAGAACCACAGCGCTCCACTGTGAGTAAAAAGACGAAAACTCCAAAGACCAGCAAGCCACGGGAGTGGCCACGCCCACATGGGCGGGAGAAATAATTTAAACTGTGATTCCTCCTTCACAAAATGCCCGCAGCCCTTGATGAAGTGATTGGTGTCACGAAACGCGTCGGGCAGGACATTTCATTTCTGTGAGACACTGCCGTTTGTTTGAACACTGTATGTCCTCCAGCAAATAAATTATGGCAAGAATTGAACTTACCTGTGATGGGCTTCCTTACAGCAGGCAACTTGATGTTGGATGTGTTTGCGGCCCCGCCTGAGCCGCGAGGATTGCCCCGCTGCACCTCGTGCAGTTCTGCTTCAGTGTCAACCTACGCTGGGGCATGAGGAACAGGTTTGGCCGAGGGAGGACTGTAAAGGCATGACAGGCATCTCCAGTGTTTACCAACCCACTTGGGATTTTATCAGCACTTTATTTGAAGTAAGAACCACAGCGCTCCACTGTGAGTAAAAAGACGAAAACTCCAAAGACCAGCAAGCCACGGGAGTGGCCACGCCCACATGGGCGGGAGAAATAATTTAAACTGTGATTCCTCCTTCACAAAATGCCCGCAGCCCTTGATGAAATGATTGGTGTCACGAAACGCGTCGGGCAGGACATTTCATTTCTGTGAGACACTGCCGTTTGTTTGAACACTGTATGTCCTCCAGCAAATAAATTATGGCAAGAATTGAACTTACATGTGATGGGCTTCCTTACAGCAGGCAACTTGATGTTGGATGTGTTTGCGGCCCCGCCTGAGCCGCGAGGATTGCCCCGCTGCACCTCGTGCAGTTCCGCTTCAGTGTCAACCTACGCTGGGGCATGAGGAACAGGTTTGGCCGAGGGAGGACTGTAAAGGCATGACAGGCATCTCCAGTGTTTACCAACCCACTTAGGATTTTATCAGCGCTTTATTTGAAGTAAGAACCACAGCGCTCCACTGTGAGTAAAAAGACGAAAACTCCAAAGACCAGCAAGCCACGGGAGTGGCCACGCCCACATGGGCGGGAGAAATAATTTAAACTGTGATTCCTCCTTCACAAAATGCCCGCAGCCCTTGATGAAGTGATTGGTGTCACGAAACGCGTCGGGCAGGACATTTCATTTCTGTGAGACACTGCCGTTTGTTTGAACACTGTATGTCCTCCAGCAAATAAATTATGGCAAGAATTGAACTTACCTGTGATGGGCTTCCTTACAGCAGGCAACTTGATGTTGGATGTGTTTGCGGCCCCGCCTGAGCCGCGAGGATTGCCCCGCTGCACCTCGTGCAGTTCCGCTTCAGTGTCAACCTACGCTGGGGCATGAGGAACAGGTTTGGCCGAGGGAGGACTGTAAAGGCATGACAGGCATCTCCAGTGTTTACCAACCCACTTGGGATTTTATCAGCGCTTTATTTGAAGTAAGAACCACAGCGCTCCACTGTGAGTAAAAAGACGAAAACTCCAAAGACCAGCAAGCCACGGGAGTGGCCACGCCCACATGGGCGGGAGAAATAATTTAAACTGTGATTCCTCCTTCACAAAATGCCCGCAGCCTTTGATGAAGTGATTGGTGTCACGAAACGCGTCGGGCAGGACATTTCATTTCTGTGAGACACTGCCGTTTGTTTGAACACTGTATGTCCTCCAGCAAATAAATTATGGCAAGAATTGAACTTACCTGTGATGGGCTTCCTTACAGCAGGCAACTTGATGTTGGATGTGTTTGCGGCCCCGCCTGAGCCGCGAGGATTGCCCCGCTGCACCTCGTGCAGTTCCGCTTCAGTGTCAACCTACGCTGGGGCATGAGGAACAGGTTTGCCCGAGGGAGGACTGTAAAGGCATGACAGGCATCTCCAGTGTTTACCAACCCACTTGGGATTTTATCAGCGCTTTATTTGAAGTAAGAACCACAGCGCTCCACTGTGAGTAAAAAGACGAAAACTCCAAAGACCAGCAAGCCACGGGAGTGGCCACGCCCACATGGGCGGGAGAAATAATTTAAACTGTGATTCCTCCTTCACAAAATGCCCGCAGCCCTTGATGAAGTGATTGGTGTCACGAAACGCGTCGGGCAGGACATTTCATTTCTGTGAGACACTGCCGTTTGTTTGAACACTGTATGTCCTCCAGCAAATAAATTATGGCAAGAATTGAACTTACCTGTGATGGGCTTCCTTACAGCAGGCAACTTGATGTTGGATGTGTTTGCGGCCCCGCCTGAGCCGCGAGGATTGCCCCGCTGCACCTCGTGCAGTTCCGCTTCAGTGTCAACCTACGCTGGGGCATGAGGAACAGGTTTGGCCGAGGGAGGACTGTAAAGGCATGACAGGCATCTCCAGTGTTTACCAACCCACTTGGGATTTTATCAGCTCTTTATTTGAAGTAAGAACCACAGCGCTCCACTGTGAGTAAAAAGACGAAAACTCCAAAGACCAGCAAGCCACGGGAGTGGCCACGCCCACATGGGCGGGAGAAATAATTTAAACTGTGATTCCTCCTTCACAAAATGCCCGCAGCCCTTGATGAAGTGATTGGTGTCACGAAACGCATCGGGCAGGACATTTCATTTCTGTGAGACACTGCCGTTTGTTTGAACACTGTATGTCCTCCAGCAAATAAATTATGGCAAGAATTGAACTTACCTGTGATGGGCTTCCTTACAGCAGGCAACTTGATGTTGGATGTGTTTGCGGCCCCGCCTGAGCCGCGAGGATTGCCCCGCTGCACCTCGTGCAGTTCCGCTTCAGTGTCAACCTACGCTGGGGCATGAGGAACAGGTTTGGCCGAGGGAGGACTGTAAAGGCATGACAGGCATCTCCAGTGTTTACCAACCCACTTGGGATTTTATCAGCGCTTTATTTGAAGTAAGAACCACAGCGCTCCACTGTGAGTAAAAAGACGAAAACTCCAAAGACCAGCAAGCCACGGGAGTGGCCACGCCCACATGGGCGGGAGAAATAATTTAAACTGTGATTCCTCCTTCACAAAATGCCCGCAGCCCTTGATGAAGTGATTGGTGTCACGAAACGCGTCGGGCAGGACATTTCATTTCTGTGAGACACTGCCGTTTGTTTGAACACTGTATGTCCTCCAGCAAATAAATTATGGCAAGAATTGAACTTACCTGTGATGGGCTTCCTTACAGCAGGCAACTTGATGTTGGATGTGTTTGCGGCCCCGCCTGAGCCGCGAGGATTGCCCCGCTGCACCTCGTGCAGTTCTGCTTCAGTGTCAACCTACGCTGGGGCATGAGGAACAGGTTTGGCCGAGGGAGGACTGTAAAGGCATGACAGGCATCTCCAGTGTTTACCAACCCACTTGGGATTTTATCAGCGCTTTATTTGAAGTAAGAACCACAGCGCTCCACTGTGAGTAAAAAGACGAAAACTCCAAAGACCAGCAAGCCACGGGAGTGGCCACGCCCACATGGGCAGGAGAAATAATTTAAACTGTGATTCCTCCTTCACAAAATGCCCGCAGCCCTTGATGAAGTGATTGGTGTCACGAAACGCGTCGGGCAGGACATTTCATTTCTGTGAGACACTGCCGTTTGTTTGAACACTGTATGTCCTCCAGCAAATAAATTATGGCAAGAATTGAACTTACCTGTGATGGGCCTCCTTACAGCAGGCAACTTGATGTTGGATGTGTTTGCGGCCCCGCCTGAGCCGCGAGGATTGTCCCGCTGCACCTCGTGCAGTTCCGCTTCAGTGTCAACCTACGCTGGGGCATGAGGAACAGGTTTGGCCGAGGGAGGACTGTAAAGGCATGACAGGCATCTCCAGTGTTTACCAACCCACTTGGGATTTTATCAGCGCTTTATTTGAAGTAAGAACCACAGCGCTCCACTGTGAGTAAAAAGACGAAAACTCCAAAGACCAGCAAGCCACGGGAGTGGCCACGCCCACATGGGCAGGAGAAATAATTTAAACTGTGAATTCTCCTTCACAAAATGCCCGCAGCCCTTGATGAAGTGATTGGTGTCACGAAACGCGTCGGGCAGGACATTTCATTTCTGTGAGACACTGCCGTTTGTTTGAACACTGTATGTCCTCCAGCAAATAAATTATGGCAAGAATTGAACTTACCTGTGATGGGCTTCCTTACAGCAGGCAACTTGATGTTGGATGTGTTTGCGGCCCCGCCTGAGCCGCGAGGATTGCCCCGCTGCACCTCGTGCAGTTCCGCTTCAGTGTCAACCTACGCTGGGGCATGAGGAACAGGTTTGCCCGAGGGAGGACTGTAAAGGCATGACAGGCATCTCCAGTGTTTACCAACCCACTTGGGATTTTATCAGCGCTTTATTTGAAGTAAGAACCACAGCGCTCCACTGTGAGTAAAAAGACGAAAACTCCAAAGACCAGCAAGCCACGGGAGTGGCCACGCCCACATGGGCAGGAGAAATAATTTAAACTGTGAATTCTCCTTCACAAAATGCCCGCAGCCCTTGATGAAGTGATTGGTGTCACGAAACGCGTCGGGCAGGACATTTCATTTCTGTGAGACACTGCCGTTTGTTTGAACACTGTATGTCCTCCAGCAAATAAATTATGGCAAGAATTGAACTTACCTGTGATGGGCTTCCTTACAGCAGGCAACTTGATGTTGGATGTGTTTGCGGCCCCGCCTGAGCCGCGAGGATTGCCCCGCTGCACCTCGTGCAGTTCCGCTTCAGTGTCAACCTACGCTGGGGCATGAGGAACAGGTTTGCCCGAGGGAGGACTGTAAAGGCATGACAGGCATCTCCAGTGTTTACCAACCCACTTGGGATTTTATCAGCGCTTTATTTGAAGTAAGAACCACAGTGCTCCACTGTGAGTAAAAAGACGAAAACTCCAAAGACCAGCAAGCCACGGGAGTGGCCACGCCCACATGGGCGGGAGAAATAATTTAAACTGTGATTCCTCCTTCACAAAATGCCCGCAGCCCTTGATGAAGTGATTGGTGTCACGAAACGCGTCGGGCAGGACATTTCATTTCTGTGAGACACTGCCGTTTGTTTGAACACTGTATGTCCTCCAGCAAATACAATATGGCAAGAATTGAACTTACCTGTGATGGGCTTCCTTACAGCAGGCAACTTGATGTTGGATATATATATATATATATATATATATATATATATATTTCTGCAGAGCGACCCACTTCGGAAATCACAGGGCGCTCTCAGGCGGTGCGTTCAGAGACGGCAGGGTCAAGCCGTGGTTAAATTGTTCATTCGTTTCCCCGTAGGGCTGGGTTCTCGCGCACTCACGGAAGGAATAGATCGTCACCAAATCATGTCGTCAAGTTTCTTTCTTTATTTACAGCATGCCAGTTAGAAAAAGCTCTACGCGTTTCAGTCCCACCAGGGACCTTGTTCACGAGACTGGTCTTTGCTCAAACTTTTTTTGTGAGTGCGCGAGAACCCAGCCCTACGGGGAAACGAATGAACAATATATATATATATATACACACACTCATTGAAAAAACAAAGGGTGAAGACTAGTCACAGCTAGGAAAACTTAATTTCTTTTTTCTATAGAAAACCAAGTTAAACTTACACAAATCTTAGAAATTCGAAAGTCATTGTTATAGCTTTATAGTTATAACTTGAAAGTTATAATTCATGACCTAAGCAAAACCCCTGCAACCACCTTACGCAGTGGTGTCAACTTTCTAGCCAGACTAAATTAACTCTAATTTGAGCCTTCCCCATGCATTGATTATACCATTCATATTATATCACTTATAGCAAGTTAAATAATAGCATTCTTAACAAGAATCATGACATGTCAAATGACATCATTTATGAGAAAGATGTGCATGGCAGAGGGCCGAGTGGCATGGAGGAAGAAATTGAAAGACTCCATAATATGGGAATAATTTTCTTTAACACATGTAGAGAAAAAAGTTTATTTCAAACCTGTTACATGCAATTTATGTAAGAAAGTTATTTCCCATAGAACATTAAACAATGCTCCTTCAGTATCAAGGGAATGAGAAAACACCGGCAGGCAATCCATTCCACCAAGTTGGCACATGCACTAATGCAGAGTCAAAAAGAGATAGACGAGCCTGGAGCATGAAGATCAGCAGTATCCACTTCTTCGGTTACTGCAACACATTTGACTTCTTCTTGTTCATTAGCAACTCCACCACTGCCTGCTGCATCAGTCCCTTCAGTAGCTGTTTCTACTTCTTCTATTCCATCAACATATTCACCAACACCTGGTGCATCTGTCCCTCCAGCAGTACCTACTCCTACTACTGCAGTGCAAATACATCTTTTGAGGCAGAATCACACTACAGTAGAGCAATATGGTAGTTAGGGGTGGGCGGAATTTGCGTAATTGTGTTACGCAAATCTCCGCGAAACGGTAAAAAATCTCCGCGAACACGCAGAAATTCCGCGAACACGCGGATTGCTTGTTCGCGATGCTTTTTTCCTGTTCACAATTGCTGTTTGCGTGCTCGGGGAGAAATATCTCGCGAACACGCATTTTGAGAACGCGTACAAGCAAAAATTTCGCGAAATCACGGAAAGCAGACTTTAGAGCAATTTCGCGTTTTCCGCGGAACGCGAAATTACGCAAATTACGCAAATTCCGCGAGCGGAACGGAATTCACCGCCCAGGCCTAATGGTAGTACAGCGACATACTCTGCCATGCTGTCATTATTGTGAAAGAGAGAGATATACTCATCCATTGTGAGCTTGTCAAGGCTCACCAGTGTCCTCCCCCACAGTCTTATTTTTTTTAGATCTTTTTGAAATTAACCAAATATCTCAAAAGATAAAGTGCATTAGTAGTAGTAAATTGCAATTAATATAGAGATAAATGGTAAGTGTAAGGTAAGTTAAACATGTTCCTTCTGGTGGCTTCATAGTGGATGATAAGTTAATAATAGACTACTACAGTGATATATGATTGTATTTAATAAACATAACACAAAATCAATCCATCATTGATTTCCTTTTTTCTGTTTTCAGACAAAAATATCATTGCTGCTACACTACTATACCATCATTTAGAACATTTAGATATTTCAAGATGATCATACTGTAATAGACATCATGACACACTGAGGAAAAATGAATCAATTGGATTGTGAAAACCCCCCATAGATGTTGTGCATGTCCAGTTGTCAATATAGCTTGGTAAGTAAATTGATATATGTGAAAACATAAAAGACATCAATGCTTAGAGCATATTTATACAAATATCATCACCCATGCCAAGTCACATAATTACAAATCTGCTGTATTAATTAACTGCTGCTCATAAGTACCATTTCCTAGAGCAGCCATGCAGATCCATATTGAAATTTACCTGTTTTATGTAGACATATATAAATGGAGGTGATGACGTTAATTTTCAAATTCTCTGTTATGTCTTTGTCGAAGAAATAGAGCTCTTTTGCTTTACAATAATCAGCCGAGTCTCTATGTTTGTTTCTGATATTTTGTATTACTGGCCTGTGCTTATAGCCCATTTTGTGTTATTAACCAATCATATAATGTTTTACTTCTTAATTTTGTTTTCTCATCTAGTTTTCTATTCATTTATATTGTCATGTAACCAGACGTGTGTTTCAAATGCCTTTCTAATACTTGTTAAATGTCATTGCTGTAGACAGTTATTTTCTTACCTTATTTCGTTTTCTTGGTAGTATTGTACTAAATTAGTAGTCTAAATAATTTTCCTCCTTTAAAAATTAATTTGTTGGTATATGTAGTTTCCTAATGGCCAATCATCTAACTCTTTATATATTTTTTGTCTGTCGCTGTGTTCCTTATTCGTGCATGTGAGTGTATGTGCAAGATGGTTAAGGTTTGGTTGGTTGGGCGCACTTACATTTTTAGGCCAGACGCCATGCAAGGAATGTGGTTGTTGAAAAAGATTTAGGTTTCTAACATGGATTGGTGAAAAAGGTTTGAAATTGAATCAGATACTCCCTCTATATCCCTCTGTTAATAATTGTGACGTATCCCCACTTCATGGTTATCCATTGTGGTGTCAATGATAGAGGACACTTAAC
Source organism: Triturus cristatus (assembly GCF_964204655.1). Lineage (NCBI taxonomy): Eukaryota > Metazoa > Chordata > Amphibia > Caudata > Salamandridae > Triturus > Triturus cristatus. Next base: position 950,842,349 of record NC_140585.1, read on the forward strand.
CTGAGTGAGATTGGGAACTGATATGTAGGAGACATTTTAAATCTTGATGTCTTTGTTTCAGACCACACATTATGTGTTCACAAATATTTTGCAGAGACAAAAATGGAAGTGGTCTACTAAAATTCTGCTACATTTGAAAAGAATTGAAGACGTGTGAACAAGACTGTGTCAGCATTCGTTAATGATCATAAATGTCTTCCATTTTTCCTTTAAATATGAAATATGGCAATGCAGAACTGGATCCCCTTGATGGTGCTCATTTTTCTTACTTATGGAAACCATATTTTCATTTTAAACCTAAAACCTGATATAAACATGTTTTAAAAAAATGGCTCTTTTAAAGTTTTTGCTGCCAGGCCTTTTCCCCCTTATGCTAAGCCTTTTTTTTGCCTATTTGGGGAAGTTCACGCTTAGGCCCCTGTAACTTTTTGTCTACATAAGGTATCTATGTCAAATTTGTGCTCTTTTTTACCAACAGCCTGAGGATTCTAAAGGTACCCAGGGTTTGTGGATTCCCGTGGTGGGGACCCAGAAATTTGCCAAAATACATCTAATTGTTTTTTTTAATGGGAAACAATTGCTGCAGAAGAAAGCGTCAGTTGTGTTCCCTGTAAATAGCAGCAAAAAAGGGGTTCTGGTGCTGAGATCACCATCGTCTCAGCTTTCAGGGACAGGCAGACTTTTGTTAGAAAACCAACATTTTCTAAACAGTTTTGAAATTTGACTGGGGCATAGCCTATTTTTCCTATTTTGTGTGCTTTCAACCTCCTTTCAGTTAATGGTAGAAATAATAGATCCTAGAATGCTATACACTGAAAAGTAGACAAAATTCTGAATTTAGTAAGGAGTCATTTGTGTAGATCCTTCAAGGTTTTTTTTATAGAAACTAACAGTTGAAAATAGAAAATATTGAAATTGAGTTGCCTAAAAAACAGCCATTTGTGCCAACGTTTTCACCTGTAACTTCTTCTAAATATGACAGATTTTTATAAAAGCAATATACCGTTACCTCTGCAGGACCCTTCAGGTTGTGGAGATATATAGGACTTGTAGGTTCACCAAGAACCAGAGGAACCCAGAGCCAATAACTGAGCTGCTTCATGGAATGTTTTTACGTTGCGTACCGGGTATACAACAATTCATTTGGTAAAATATAAAGAGTGAAAAATAGGTACCAGGGAATCCAATATATTGCCGAAATGGGAACAAAATATAGAGTTTAAAAGCAGTGGTTTTTTTCACATCTCCAAAATTGTGGGTACCCATACAAGAATGTGAATTAGAGGTCATTTTTCAAAATGAGTTCTTTTTTTACAAATTGTCTTACATTTGGAAGGCAGAAATGCAAAGAAAGTCAATTGGTAGGAACACTTGTTCTACTATTCTGTGTACCTCTAAGTCTCCCAATAAAAACGCTACTTCAATTGTGTGGGCAGGCCTAGTGTCTACAACAGGAAATGGCCCAAAACGCAATGTGGACACATCAAATTCTTACAGTGAAAACGGACCGCTTTTTTCGCAATGTGCCTAGCTGTGGATTTTGAACCCTAGCTCTGCCGGCACTTAAGGAAACCTAGCACACCAATATATTTTTCAAAACTAGACACCCATGGGAAGCCAGGATGTGGTGACTTGTGTGGCTCTCATTAGGTTCTGTTATTCAGAAATCTTAGCAAATCTCAAAATTTGTCAAAAAAACACATTTTCCTCACATTTCTGTGATGGAAAGTTCTGGAATCTGCACTGATCCACAAACGTACACCCACACAGCAATCCCCAAAGTCTCTTGATAAAAATGGTACCTCACATGTGTGGGTTGGCCTAGTCCCCGTGACAGGAAATTGCCCAAAACGCAACGTGGACACCCACATTTGTAGAATGAAAACTGACCCTTTTATGCAAATGGCCTAGTGGTGGATTTTGAACCCTAGCTCAGCCGACACCAAGGGAAAACTAGCAAACCTATACATTTTTGAAAACTAGACACCCGGGGAAATCCAGGATGGGGTGACTTGTGGGGTTCTCACCAGGTTCTGTTACCCAGAAACCCTTGCAAACATCAACCCTTGTAAAAACAAAAAAACACATTTTCCTCAATATTTCTGTGATGGAAAGATCTGGAATCTGTGTGGATTCAAAAACTTCCACCCACCCCACATTACCCAAAGTCTCCCAATAAAAATGGTACCTCAATTGTGTGAGTAGGCCTAGTGCCCACCACAGGAAAAGGCTCAAAACACAAGGTTGACACATCATATTTTTACAGTGAAAACAGACCCTTTTTGCAAAGTGGCTATCTGTGGATTTTTAACCCTAGTTCTTTCGGCACCTAGGGAAACCTAGCAAACCTATACATTTTTGAAAACTAGACATCCAGGGAAATCCAGGACGGTGTAACTTGTGTGGCTACCAGCAGGTTCTGTTACACAGAATCCCTTGCAAACCTCAAATTTGTAAAAAAAAAAAAAAAAAAAAATGTCCTTACATTTCTGTAACAGAACGTTCTGGTATCTGCGTGGATCCACAAAATTCTACCCACCCCTCATTACCCAAAGTATCCGATAAAAATGGTACCTCACTTGTGTAGGTAGGCCTAGTGCCAGCGACAGGAAATGGGCCAAAGCGCAACATGGACACACCACATTTTCACAGTGAAAACTGACCCTTTTTTTGCAAAGTGCCTAGCTGTGGATTTTGAACCCTAGCTCTGCCGGCACCTAGGGAAACATGGCAACCATATACATTTTTGAAAAGTAGACACCCAGGGGAATAGAAGATGGGGTGACTTGTATTGCTCTCACTAAGTTCTGTTACCCAGAATCCCTTACAAATCTCAAACGTTGTCAAAACAACACATTTTCCTCACATTTCTGTGATGGAAAGTTCTGGAATCTGCGTGGATCCACATACCACACCTCACCCTACCCAAAGTCTCCCAATAAAAATGGTACCTCACTTGTGTGAGTAAGCCTAGTGTCCACAACAGGAAATGGTCCAAAACATAACGTTGACACACCACATTTTTACAGTGAAAACAGACCCTTTTTTGCAAAGTGCCTAGCTGTGGATTTTGAACCCTAGCTCTGCCGGCACCTAGGGAAACCTAGCAAACCTATACATTTTTGAAAACTAGACACCCAGGGAAATCCAGGACGGGATGACTTGTGTGGCTCCCACCAGGTTCTGTTACCCGGAATCCCTTGCAAACCTCAAACTTTGTCAAACAAAACACATTTTCCTCAGATTTCTGAGATGGAAAGTTCTGGAATCTGTGTGGAGCCACAAAATTCCAATCACCCCGTATTACCCAAAGTCTCTGATAAAAATGGTACCTCACTTGTGTGGGTAGGCCTAGTGCCCGTGACAGGAAACCGGCCAAAACACAACATGGACTCACCACATTTTTACAGTGAAAACTGACCCTTTTTTTTGCAAAGTGCCTAACTGTGAATTTTGAACCGTAGGTCTGCCGGCACATAGGGAAACCTAGCAACCCTATACATTTTTGAGAGGTAGACACCCAGGGGAATACAGGATGGGGTGACTTGTGTGGCTCTCACCAGGTTCTGTTCCAAGAATCCCTTGCAAACCTCAAATTTTCTAATAACAAATCACACTTTCCTCACATTTCTGTGATGGAAAGTTCTGGAATCTGCATGGAATCCACAAACTTCTACCCACCCGCATTTCCCAAAGTCTCCTGATAAAAATGGTACCTCAATTGTGTGGCTAGGCCTAGTGCCCGTGAAAGAAAATGTGCCAAAACGCAATGTGTACACACCACATTTTTACAGTGAAAACTGACTCTTTTTTTGCAAAGTGCCTAGCTGTGGATTTCGAACCCTAGCAATGCCGGCACCAAGGGAAACCTAGTAAACCTATTCATTTTTTAAAACTAGAAACCCAGGGAAATCCAGGATGGGGTGACTTGTGTGGCTCTCACCAGGTTCTGTTACTCAGAATTCCTTGCAAACCTCAAACTTTCAAAAAAGAAAATCACATTTTCCCCACATTTGTGTGATGGAAAGTTTTGGAATCTGCATGGATCCACAAACTTCTATCCACCCCACATTCCCCAAAGCCTCCTGATAAAAATGGTACCTCACTTGTGTTGGTAGGCCTAGTGCCCATGACACGAAACAGCCCACAATGCAAGGTGGACACATCGCATATTTCCAGTGAAAAGGGACCTTTGTTTTTGCAAATTGCCTAGCCGTGGATTTGGTACCCTAGCTCAGCTGGCACCTAAGGACACCTAGCAAACCTACACATTTTTTAAAACTAGACTCCGAGAGGAATCCAAGATGGGGTGACTTGTGTGTCTCCCACCACGTTCTGTTCCTCAGAATCCCTTGCCAACCTCAAACTTTGTAAACAAAAAACAAATTTTCCTCACATTTCTGTGATGGAAAGTTCTGGAATCTGCGTGGATCCACAAACTTCCACCCCGCATTCTCCAAAGTTTTCTGATAAAATTGTACCTCATTTGTGTGGGTGAGCCAAGTGCGCGTGCCAGGGAATGGCCCAAAACAGATTGCGGAGACATCAAAATTACCTATCACAAAACGACCTGGTTTTGGAAGTGGAGTCACCTGGGTTTTTGTCCCCAGGCTCGGAGTCCATGTATGGAAATGTACTAAGCCCAAACATTTCTGAAAACTAGACACCCTAGGCAGTCAAGGGAGGTATGGCTTGCATGGACCCCCAAAGTTTTCCTACCCATTAAATAAATAAATAAATAAAAATCCCTGGTGTCTAGTGGGCATTCCTGCTGCACGATCGTGCCCCAGTCGCGGTCGTGCAGCAGGAATGCTGAAAAGAGACATCAGAGGAAAGAAAAATCCCTTTCCTTTCCTCCAATGCCTCTTTTTTACATCCCCCCACCCTCCCCAGGGAGAAATTCACCTACTCCTCCTGGTCGCGCTGTTAGCAAATGACTTCCAGCGCGTCCGGTATCTCCTAATGACGTCGGCATGCAGTTCACGCTGACATCATTAGATGACGTGGATGTGGAGCGGGGGGCAGTGGAAGGGCGTCTGCTGCCCTCCCCGGTGGAGGCAACAGGAAGGGCAGCCCACGGGGTAGCGCCAGCGCTTCCCCTGTGGGTGGGTGCTACAATGGACAGGAGCCATCCGACACACACCCCCACCATGATGTGGGACGGCTCCCGACCATCCCACGCACGAAAAAGGTTAAGAGCCACTCTATATTATGTCTAATTTTACTTTGTCATATAAATACGTTTTCAATAGGTACTACGTTTGTTTCTAGATCATTTTAGTGACAGTACCATGGTACATCATAAACATTTAAAAAATATATATAAATCAATAATAACATACTTTTCCCTAATTCTACAGACTTTGCTAATTGTCCTCGTTTCTCCCTGAACATTACAAAAAGAGTAGGACTCTGTGCTCTTTATCACTGCTAACTAGTGCTAAAGGGATGGTGCTCCCTCCTTAAAAGATATTCGCTTGCTTATACCCCAATTGGCATATTTCATTTACTCATATGATCCCAGTAAAGTGGCACTATCTGTGCCCAGGGTCTGCAAATTAAATGCTACTAGTATGCTTGCAGCTCTGATTGTGCCACCCACTCAAGTAGCACTTTGAACATGTCTCAGGTCTGCTGTTGCAGCCTCTGTGTGTTCAGTTTTAATTGCCATTTCAGCCTGGCAAAGTAAACCTTTTGCTAGGTCCAATTCTTCCTTTTTAATACATATAGGTCACCCCTAGTGTAGACCCAGGACAGCTGAGAGGGCAGGGTTTAATGTATTTAAAAAATAAGATATGTACATTTATGTTTATTATGTCCTCCTGGTAGTCAAAAACTCTTAAATTCATTTTTGGATAATTCAAGGTCTACCTCTTCCATAGGCTAACATTGGAGTTACCTTATTACATTTTATAAGTGTAATTTCTGATAGGTTACCAAAATGTTTGTTGTCTCTAGAATCATAATTTTAAATCTGAATTTATGCTGGAGTCAGAGATTAAATTACAACTTTTCTTGCCTTAGCCATTAAGTGCATGTAACCTTTCTTTGGTCACATGACTGGGTGTAGCTGGCAGCTGGGCTTTTTGCATCCTTCCTAGACAGCCACACACAATAGGGAGCTTAGGTATTCCTCAATGGGCCATCACTGGCCTGATGGGAGGGAGGAGCTGGGCACAGCCCGACTTACACCTGAATAGGCTGTGTCCTGCCTCCTAACAAAGGACTGCATACCCCCTGTAGTTAGTCTGGAGCCAGGACAGGGAAGGCAGGATGCCTGGGGACTTCAAAGGTAAACCTCTAGAAGCTTCTCCCTCTCTTCAAAGGTGCAACTGGCTATAAATAGTGGTCCACAGACACCACCACCACTTCAGTACGCTTCTGGATCTGTGGACACACTATCAGGAAGATGGACTACTATGCTGCTGAAAGGACTGCCACTTTGCTGGACTACTGCTGCTGCTCTGCTTTGCTGACCTACTGCCCTCCTTCCTGGGGAAGACGAACTGGACCTGTAACTTCATCTTGATCCCGAACCCCAGAGTGACTCCAAGGGCTATTTTGTTAGCCTCCTGATCGGAGTCTCAGGGACAAAAAAGGCTCCCCAACATCCTGCACCAGCTCCTGGACCTAGCTGCAGTGAGTTCCTGAACCGCAAGTGGTACCTCTCTGGTCCTGGACACCTAGTGTGGCTCAAATGTGCTGCAATCAAACTTTTGGGCTCTTAGCAACCATGAACGGACGTGTTCACACCGAGACCTCTTCGCTTGCACCACAATTCTGTGCAAACCTCCATCAGTCTGACTCTTCTCGCCAGTGGGGACCGCCAACACAAAGCTCCAGAAGGGCCCGCCTGCAAAGCTGGCTGGCTCTTTATGCTCCGCTGACAGCTTCCAGTGACGTTCTCCCTGCTTGTCCCGCTCCATTTCAATGCAAATGGGACTCTTGGTATGAACTTCAGGAGGAAAACTTCAGCGGGCCTAACCTGGGGATTGTATCCGACTTGCGCTCAATCGCGGTCAGCTTAAAAGTGTGACTTTCACATGGTCCGGTGCAACCAGATATCCCAAGTTGCCACTTTATGCTTTTGGGTGCTATTTTCACTAAATTAAAAAAAATATATATTTCTCTGGTTCTGCTAAGTTTGCTGTTGCCTTACCCTGACAAGGATTGTGGTTGTTGCGTGATCTGGGCTCATACCCCAGTCAACCAACAATCCAATTGCTTGCAGCAGCTCTATATATTGCTAAGATATTGTCCCTTTTTATTTAAACACACTGAAGAATTTCAGATAAGGAAAAGGATCCTTTCTCCACTATAATCTATATTCCTGCAACTGTCATGTAAATCTATTCATCCATTTTGCTTCACAGACTGACTAAAACGTCTATGGAAAATGCATTGGTGGAAAACCGTATTTTGAGACCCTCGCTTTTTGTTTTGGACCCCCTTAACTTATCACCACAAAGCTCTGCATCATCAAACAATGTAAAGAAAAGGATAGGCCTGCAAGGTTCCCTGGAGAATCATCAAACTGTGACAACGTTATTACCAATCAAAAATCTGAGGAATTCATAACTCTGGGTATCCTAACTATAACTATGGAGAGGATATATATAAATATAGCTATCTATCTAAAAAATATATATATATCTATATATCTATCTATATCTATAGCTATATGTATTTATACATATGTATTACCTACTGGCGGTCCCCAGTAGGTAGTTATAGTTAGGACCTAGTTACCATAGGAAAATCGTAACATTCTTTTCCCAATAACTTTGGCACCGGATGACGAATGATCGCAAAATTTTCAAAACTGGTGGGGCGCTACGGTCAGCTCCTATCCTGAAAGTTTCAGGGTGATTTGTTAAGTAGGGTCCAAGAAAAAATGGGGGTCCCAAAACGCGTTTTCTCCATGTTATTTCCCATAGGAAATTTTGGAACAGGCTACAGCCCGAACTGCTGAATTAAACTACACCAAATTTAGCAAAAAGGTAGCCCTTGGTTCAGAAAGAGACCTTTTTTTCGAATGGTGTGAATCCGTTCAGTAGTTCCTGAGAAATTAAAAAAATAGAGGTAAAAAAATCAATTTCCCATAGGAAACTTTAGACACAGTTATAGCGAAAACTGATCAACGGAATTACACCAAGTTTTGTAGAAAGGTACTGCTTGGCTCAGAAAGCAACCTTTTAAAAAATGGTGTAAATCCGTTCAGCAGTTTCTGAGAAATTAAGAAATAAAGATAGTGATATCTATGGCAGCTCTGTGGCGCTTAATGGAGGTACCTGGTGGGCTAGTTGCACCCCAGGGACCCTCTGGATTCAAGGGGACTTAATCCCCTAACTTAAAATGCGCCACGGGGCGCGTTTGCACAGTGGTGAAGGGAGGGGGCGGGGCCTGAGGTGACATGTGTGCAAAGTTTTAAGTTCGGGAATTAATTCCTCTTCAAACCTGAGGTCCCCTGGGGACCAACTAGCCCACCAGGTACCTCCAATAAGCGCCACAGAGCTGTGTTGCAGAGTGTTGTAAAAAGGGGCATGGCCTATGAACACCTCTCTGCAACGCAGCTCCCTGGCGCATACTGGAGGTACCTGGTGGGCTAGTTGGCCCCCATGGACCCTCAGGATTGAAGAGGAATTAATTCTCCAACTTATATCGCACCACAGGGCGTGTTTGCACACATGTCACCTCAGGCCCCACCCCCTTCCTTCACCACTGTGCAAAGGCTCCCCCCTGGCGAGATGTAAGCTGAGGAATTAATTCCCCTTCAATACTGAGGGTCCCTAGGGGCCAACTAGCCCACCAGGTACCTCCAGTATGCGCCAGAGAGCTGCGCTGCAGAGAGGTGTTCAGAGGCCATGCCGCTTTTTACACCTCTCTGCAACGCAGCTCTGTGGTGCTTACTAGAGGTACCTAGTGGGCTGGTTGGACCCTAGGGACCCTCAGGATTCAAGGTGTCTTAATCTCCCAACTTAAAATAGCCACAGGGCGTGTTTACACAGTGGTGAAGGGAGGGGACGGGGCCTGAGGTGACGTGTGCAAACACGTCCTGTGGCACGTTTTCAGTTGTGGAAATAATTCCCCTTCAATCCTGAGGGCTTCTGGGTGCCAACTAGCCCACCAGGTGCTTCCAGTAAGCGCCACTGTGCTGCGTTGCAGAGAGGTGGTCTAGGCCGTGCCCCTTTTTACACCTCTCTGCAACGCAGCTCTGTGGCACTTACTGGAGGTACCTAGTGGGCTAGTTGGACCCTAGGGACCCTCAGGATTCAAGGGGACTTAATCTCCCAACTTAAAACTGCCACAGGGTGTGTTTACACAGTGGTAAAGGGAGGGGACGGTGCCTGAGGTGACGTGTGCAAACATGCCCTGTGGCGTGTTTTAAGTTGGGGAAATAATTCCCCTTCAATCCTGAGGGCTCCTGGGGGCCAACTAGCCCACCACGTGCTTCCAGTAAACGCCACTGCGCTGTGTTGCAGAGAGGTGGTCTACACAGTGCCCCTTTTTACACCTCTCTGCAACGCAGCTCTGTGACGCTTACTGGAGGTACCTAGTGGGCTAGTTGGACCCCAGGGACCCTCAGGATTCAAGGGGAGATAGTTTTAATACACATGCCCTATTATGTACTAGAGGCTTACAGAGGAGGTTATGCTAATAACAGGGGTACCCCAACGCATAGTGTTACCTAGTGTATGTAGGTGTTTTCACTGTATTCTAAGTGTCTTTTAGCATCCCACTGGCTCTAGGCCTGGTTAGTCAGAGTCAGTTAACACCAGTACCCATCTGAAAAGTTATGGGCACAAGATGATTTTGTAACAAGGCCTCTTTCTGCTCCTCTGTTGGTTCTTTCTGCACATGTCTTGCTTCTTCCTGCACTTTTCTTCGTCTTTGAGACTTCTGTTGCTTCTTTCTGCATTTCTTTTGCTTCTTTCTGTGCTTTTTTCTTCTTTAGTTACAAACTAGCATATAAAAAACCTTAGAAATTCACTTAAAAAACCATAGGTTTCAGGCACGTTATAGTTAGAAATTAGCATTTAAAAAACCTTTAAAATTCACTGAAAAAACCATAGGTTTCAGGCATGTTATAGTTAGAAATTAGCATTTAAAAAACCTTAGAAATTCACTGAAAAAAACATAGGTTTCATGGGCGTTATAGTTATTTGGACATTTCACTCCTACAAAACCATAGAAATTCCCCTGTTATAGTTAGTTCAGCTAACTATAACTCGTGCGCCACCAATGCACTGCTGATGAAGTCACATATTATATCACTCATGACATGGTCAGTGACATCACTCATGATATCACTGATGACATCATCCTTATGATAGAGTGGCAGACCTCCTCTCACCCTAATATAACCTTCTATATATCTACTTCTTGACTTTGTCCTGACTGCGGGTTCCGCAGAACAAGAAGGGGGAGGAAACATAGGAAATACAAGGATAGGAATCCGCAGTCAGGACAAAGTCAAGAAGTAGGTACTATTGTTGAAGAGGGTTTGGTCATTAATGACAATTTGGAGAATGAATTGGAAGTCATTAATCTCTCTAATAGAATTTTGAGCCTAGAGGAGTTAAATGTTCTTAAAAAAGGATTATCCTTTTGCCCTGTAAATCATTGTAATTTCACGGAACTTGAGATTGATTTGTTTAAATTTTCAAGAATACTGAAATTGAAGAGTTTGTTCTCAACAGTGGATAAAAATGTAAAAAAATGTAAATGTAAGCTCTAAAATTAAAAGATCTGATATGACAATTGCAGAGTTACGAGATGTTCAATTACTTATGTCACTGACTGAGGGTGAGAGATTTGGGGAGGGTGACATTGCCTCATTACTGAATGTAACAACAGATTATAGCTGCACAAGTGGTTTGAAGCCTCAATCTAAATTCACACCACAGGGAATACAATTTGCTGCTATTGATATGTATGTTAAACGTACTATTAAAGAATTTCACAAATTGGAGGATCACGATGACAAAGGTAAATGGCAATTCAAAGTGAAGGATCATTTGACATATGATCAAAGAATAGCCCTTAAAAGTCTAAGATCGGATGACAGTATAGTTATTCGAGAAGCCGATAAGGGCGGTAATATTGTCATCATGGAAAGAATGAATTACATTTGTGAGATACGTAGACAATTGAATGATAGTAGCTGTTATGTGAAAATGCATGTTAACCCTATTGAGCAAGCCAATAAGCGTATCTTAGAAAGGCTTTTTGTTTGGAAGGAAGAGGGCATGATAGATGAGGCGGAATTCAAATATTTATACATAAAGAACCCCACCTTTCTGTTTATATATACTCTGCCTAAGGTGCATAAATCCAGAACAGATCCACCAGGGAGACCGATAGTATCGGGTATTGGAAGTATGACTGAACATTTGTCAGAGTTCGTTGATATGTTTTTAAAACCATTGGTGACTAACTTACAGTCTCACATAAGGGACACTATGGATGTTCTAAACAAATTGCAAGATATTAAATGGGAACAGGGTATGAGTCTAGTCACACTAGATGTGGTCGGACTCTACACTGATCTTGTGAGAGGTGTGGAGGCATTGAATTATTTTCTAAGCAGTCGCAGTGCAAGTTTGAGGGACCACTCTATGATGCTAGTGGAAATGAGTCAATTAATATTGAACAATAATTTTTTTTCTTTTTGAGGATGAGTGGTTTCATCAGATTAGGGGGGCAGCGATGGGTTCCAGATTTGCTCCCTCTTATGCCAACCTCTTTATGGGTTGGTATGAGAGGGAGCATGCCTGGGGTCGGAATGCTTCAGAATGGACAGATTATATTCTGTTTTAGGTCCGCTTTATTGATGATGTTTTAATGATTTGGAGGGGAAACACTGAGAAACTGAATGAGTATTTGCTATATCTCAATTGTAATAATTTTAATATCACTTTTACGGTGGGATGCAGCTCAGAAAGGATACATTTTCTGGATGTGGAATTATTCATTGATGGGGACTCCATCAATAGTAAATTATTCAGAAAAAGCACTGCTACTAATTCTATACTGAGGGCTGTAAGTGCCCATCGAGTTTCAGTGATTGGAGGATCCCTTATGGGGAGATGGTGAGGATACGCAGGAATTGTACTTTACAAACGGATTTCATTAAGGAGTTGGACAATCTCCACAAACGATTATCACAGAGAGGATATTCCAAAAATATTCTCCATAAAGCCAGGAGCAGGATAATGAAGGTTGAGAGAAATACTACTTTAGTACAGAAAGACAGAAGCAGCTCTGCCGAGTGAATATCATTTGTGACAACCTATTGTTCACAAAAAAATGACATTTTTAAGGCTCTGAGAAGAAATTGGGGTCTATTAAGAGGTGTACCGGGTTTAATCAATGTTATTGGAGATAAACCTGGGGTGGTATACAAACGTAGTCCAACTATAAGAGAAATGATCACAAGGAATTATATTGAACCTGTAGTAAATGTGAAATTAAATTGGTTGCCTAAACCACCGAATGGTTTCTTTACTTGTGGATCTTGTAATGTGTGTGATATGGGCATCAATAAGATTAAAAATTTCATGTATAACACTATGAAAAGATATAATATTAAGGAATTCATCAATTGCAACAGCATGGGCGTTATCTATGCCACAATATGCGCTTCTGGAAAGATCTATATCGGTAGTACTAAGCGTAGTTTAAAGCTTAGGATACAGGAACATAGAAGATCCATAATGAATCATGATAACAGATCCCCTCTGTATTTGCATATTAAAGAGAAACATCCGGGGGAGAACAGTATTAAGTTCCATGGTATGCAGAGAATTTTACCAGGAAAAAGAGGAGGTAATTGGGAACTCAGGATTAGACAAAATGAAGCTAGATGGATAAGTCGTTGTAGATCGGTGGAGCTGGGGCTTAACAGTGATACAGAGCTCCACTACTTTTTGGAATGATGGAATCAATAGTATATACATAAATGTGGGCCTGTATTTGTATGACGGTTTGGACATAGGGTTACTTCGTACCATCATTTGTGGATTTTGTTCATGTGTCAAATAAGACAGTGTATACTTTAAATTTGTAAGTGATAGCAACCTGGGATACGCATACAGTAAGAAGGTGCATTTTAATTAGCTTGGACCATTCAGTATTCTCGATGAGTTATTTATTTAGAGAATAAGATTAGTTGTTTATACTTTGAAAGCATCTGCAATTGACTAATTGTATACAACTGCAGTGGTCTTAGTACTGGATTTATCAATTGAGGTTAAAAAACTAAGCACGCAGGATCACTGTTCCCAAGGGTAGCAAGTATTATATATGCCTGATTTGATGGGCCACCGGCATTAGGAAGCACTCGTGGATTAGTGTAAAGCCTTGACGAACTCGCAATTAGTGGCGCTGAACTGTAAAAGTTATTGGATAATATTATTGTTCTGTTGAAATAAATATATGGGAATACGCTGGATTTGCGCGGCCGCTCCCATGCGGACCGGGCAGGAAGCTCTAATGGATTCATTAAGTTAAAGACACAGCGCACTACGATCATGATGGATTGTGAGAATGCTTGAGAATAGTAAGGATACGGGAAGCCGGATCTGATTGGCCAATGGTATGAGGACCGAGTAGGAAGCACTCTTGTGTTATGCAAATTGCAGGCTTAGAGAGTGGGAAATATGATTGGTCAACGATATTTGTGGGGAACGTTCTACGCACCACTATAGTGGTTCAATGGAGAAGGCTGAATAATGAATTTGATTGGTTGACAACGTACGGACCAGAGAGGAAACTGTTTATGTTAATTAAGGAGGGGAATGGCGGGACACGTGATTGGCTGAATAATAGTATATAAAGGAAAAGTAAAAGACACAAGGTAATAGCGGTGTTATTCGAAAGGAGGTGGAGGCCACGAGGAACCCAATGCCAGAATAGAAGGTATGAGGATATAACTGAAGATTTGGTTGTTTCAGGATAATGCTCTGTCTAATTAAATTCAGAAAGGAATACTGATTTGGTCCTTCTGTGTCATGTTGTTATAGGACTCGATATGTGGAGAATACCCTCAATTTAACTAGAACGGACATAGAATGAGGTGAGGATTAAGGATGGGAAACGGAGGCTACTGTAGTAAATAGTAATATGGGAATAATATGATTATTATGTTTTTTCTTATTTAGAAAGCTTTTAAATTGATGGAAAAACAAAGACTGGAATGATACTGGCACTAATCCAGAACTAAAATTTCACACCACTGCGGTAATATTTAGGAGGTATGCGAAAAAAGAATTAACGATACTAAGGATGAAATGGGACAGCCAATTATAATAAAGTCTAGGAATAATGAATTATATTAAAATAAATTGCAATTAGAAAATTGACAATCATATTTTATCTTATTTAGATAACGTTTAATTTGATGAGAACTAAATAACAGACATGGATGATACTGATATCCTTCCAAGATTGGTATTTAAAGCCGTCGTGTCATTATTTAGGAGGTATGTGACAGGTCAATATATTGAAACGACAATGAGAGATTATTATAATCAAAATTGGATAGAGAATTGTAATAAAGTACATGAGCAATGATTTCAATGATGTGTTCTGAATCTTCTATCAGATCATTTTGTGTGATCTAAATCAAATTAACATGTTATTCTTTTCAATATTATGTGATTATGGTTTTGGGTAAATTCTTCAAGAATAAGATTGTCATTTAGGCAGGATGTAGAGGTAAATTCTTCAAATTTAAGATTGTCATATAGGCAGGATGTATAGGTTATGGATGTACTTGATAACATTAATTTGACTGTAAGCAGGAATTGGGTTATAGAGACGTATGATTTACTCATTAGTGATAATTTCTTTTTTATTCTTGCAGCCCTGATGAGGTCCCAAGGGGGACCAAACGCGTTGGCTGTGTTTATATGTAACTAAGATTGTGTTTGGACTTCTAAGAATGTGTTGGAGCACCAACTTGAAAATAATTTGAAAGAATAAAAGAATCTTTTTGGAAGAAATTTCTTGGACTTCAGAAAATAATTTCTTTGGACTACAATAATTTATTGTTGACTGAGTACTTGCCCGCTCCTTCCATACATTGATATATTTATGTATTTCTAACTGTAATAAACTTATATTATGGTAAATATATTTTCTCAAAATCGCGTCAGGTGCAGTCTCCTTGTGCGCTGGGTGCGCGATTGCCATGTGACCTTAAAAAAAAGCATTTGATTAGTTCATAACATTTCCCATTGTAGCAGTTGGAGAACGCCACCCATTTTAGTCATTCTCTCTACAGCATTTGATGAGACACACCTCTTCTGCTTAGAGAGTTTTTTTGAAACATTTTTGCTATGTACACATATCTTACACTACACACAACATGCAACCATCATCTTCATCAATATTCATGATCTGTAAAGTAGCCTTCCACCTGTGATAGCCATGCACCTAAAAGTTACATAACCAAAGTTTTCCCCACTGCCAGAGGTAACATGGTTGCATACGGTGTCCACAGCACAATGTAATTTGGAACGGCCCAGGGGCAGCATCATGCATAGATAATGAACACACGGACACAGTTAGATAGTGGAGGTGGGTACAGGCACATGTGCTTGACTCCTTTTTATTACCAGGGTCAAATATCCAGTGACGTCTGTGCTGAATGCGTGTGGGGTGAGTGTAAACCAGCCCTCAGGGAATGGTTGCTGCTAGCATCAACTTCAACAGTAATCAGTGGATCACACACAGAGATTCAATAATAAAAGGGTCAAATGTTTGTGCTGCAGTAAGGTAGGGACAGTAGATGTGTAATAATACACAAAAGATTCTATTGTAAAAGAACCATAACTTGTGGCATACTGAGATACAGGCAGTAGATCTGAAATAATACACAAAAAGATTGTATCATAAAGGGTCCATCATTTCTAGTGCACTCAGGTAGCCACATCAAAAGCATCCAGCATGTGCACAGCCAGCGATGATCCGTGCTGCAGGCGGGCCGTACTAGGAGCAATGTCTGTTGCCTACAGGACTGTATCATCTGCAATAGCAACCCAATCTGAATTGTGAACACTGCTGTCTACAGTGTAGGCCAGCAAGGGCCCACAGCCACTTGGCATTGACTTGAGCTGTCCTGTTTGCAGTACACGAAGCAACAAAAAGTGTATGCAGAGCCTGCGATGATGCGTATGCGTATTGCGGACAGAGCGCACTGGAGCAATGTATTTTGCCTACAGGACTGCGTCATCTACAATAGCGACTCGATCTGAATTGTGAACACTGCTGTCTGTAGTGTAAATTGAAGGCAGTAGTCAGCACAGATATCCATGAATACTTTTTCTCACTTCCTCTTGACAAAATACAACAACATAACTTACTAAAAACTCTGCAACAAATAAATCAAAACAATTTGAATTGCGATCTCTGCTGTCCACAGTGTAGAGTGTTATTCAGTGTTCTTTTCCACTACCAAGAAGAATTTGGTCATTGTACTAAACCTACACCTCATCTAAAAAAAGTTCTTCAAGCAAGTATACTAAAAGGATGTTGTGTATATTTCAATAGACGTTGTAGTTAGTCGCCTACTGGATTCCGTAATTTAACAATCACCACTCGATCTGAATTGTGAGCCCTGCTGACCACAGTGTAGGCCAGAGGCAGTGGTCATTAATGCCTCACAGCCACGTGCCGTTGGATTCGGAAGCACAGAGTTGGTTGCACCTGATCAGAGGGGGTACACAGAAATCATCACAGACTTTAACTTCTGATATCCTCAATCATAGAATCAAGACCCCGTTTCACTGTTCGGACCTGCTGTACCACGGTGTAGTCCACCGACTACAGTCAACCAAGCCCAATAATCATGTGCAGCAGTTAGCTACGGAAGCACAGAATGTGATGCACCTCAACAGAGGGAGTTCTGTGAAAACCAAGCAGCAGGTAATATCAGACATCGTCCATTGTGGGATCAAGACACCATTCCACTGTTGGGACCTAGAGTTGGTTGTACCTGGTCGAAAGGAGTACCTTCATCTCCACTCTCAGATGCAGTTCTAACATCGTCCATTGTGGGATCAAGACACCGTTCCACTGTTGGTACCCATTGGACTACTGTCTTAGTAGTATACAGAGCACTCAACGGTGCTGGACCTCAGGCTGGGCGCTGTGTGCCTGTGTCGCGGTAGCCAGCATTGATCTCAGAAGCCTTCCCAGTTTGGAGACCTCATCCCAGGAGCTTCGGCCAGCACGTGGTGGGCCCTCTTTTACATACGACGGTGTCGAAAGGTGAACTGTGGGGCATATGTGCGTCGCAGCGGCCATGACGGTTTCTGGGTACCAGCAGGCTGAGAGCATCATTCACGCACCCTCCTTCGCTCATGGCGTCATCCTTGTGGCGGTGTAAGCTGCGCAGACCTGGCAGACACGTTTGCCATTCTGGAAGAGAACCACACCCAGAGAAACATGCCTTTTATTCATACCCCTACGCTAGCCTTGCATACGCCGAGCCAGCCCACTACGCTAAAGAATTTGGGGGGGAGGGGGCACGTACACGCTATGTTTTCATAATCTTCCCTACTGACTGTACTATCATGGTTGCGTCCACTGTCCACTTCACTCAATAGACCAGCAGTGTATGTTGACATGTACATGTCTGTGCTCTGCAAACTCAAGTCTCTCCGGCACATCCCCTCAAGACTTTGCATTGTATACTTTTATAATCGAGGATCACTTGCCACCTTTGCACATACTTTGCTCCCATCTCTCCCCGCATTCTGCATTGTGTGGCAGGGGTGCCATGCCATGTTTGGTTTGTGTACATGGCTAGCCACAGTTCCCACAGTACGTATTGTCATTGTGTCTGCCAGGTGTACATGTTGTTTGTCATGTTGTATGTGGTTTTATAAGGTAGCGCGTTTACTCACGAGCAGTGGTTTATCCCATTTACAGATTGTTGTCTTAAAGAGGATACAGAAGTTTTTCTCACAGGTGAAAAGTGCGACCACAATGGCAGTCATTCATTACTATGCAAGAATGTCCAACTGCACAGCGCTTCTAAGCTTACAGCCCCCAATCTTGCATGCTTCCTTAAAAGCATGCCAACTCCCACAATCAGACCAACATTCACACAGCTTTCTAACAGCAGTTATCTGCTTCTTAATAACATGGACTGCTACGGAATGTGAGCTGGCATACCGTATGTCCTTACTGTTTCAAATCAAGTAACTTCCAGTGGCAATGTCTATTCCCACCTACACAAAGTTACTCCCACAGTTCAACTTGGCCTTCAATACCTACTTTGAAAACGGATTTAATTAAACTGAGCAAACTGAAAGCACTTTTGTTTCAAACAGAAGTGTCCCTCACTACTGCAAAAGAAATTTATCGACTGCAGATAGCACGAACTTCAAGTAAAATACACTCCCTTTTAAATACAAACCTCCCATTACACTTTGTGAATTGTTACACAATTTATAAACACATCTGACACTCAAGGTCTGGCACATTTTTTTAACACTGTATCCTCCGGCCTTGTCACAGGCTTTCAAACTGTTTTTGGTATAATACTAGACTTCATTCATTCGATCATCTCTGGAATAACAGGAAGAGTGCCCATAATTCTCGCTCTGTTTGCGACCATCCTACTACCATTTTTGCTTGTAAAACATGGCTGCGCTCTCTGTGGTAACAATCATGTCTGACAGAATACGCCTTTACGTGAAGCTACATCAATACCGTGAAACAATTGAACAACTTTTCGGCTGCCTGCCTCTATCTATTATCGGAGCCAGCTACAACATGACATTTATTTACACATATGCAATCTGAGTGCAACAATCTTTTTATTACAAAACTTGCCCATTCGACTGGCGAACAGATCTATGCCTTGCCAACATCCCAACAATCGCTCCCGATATCCAGCAGGCAATGGAGTATCTTGAAAACCATGAACTTGATTGTTCGGGCAGTGGAGCAATGGCGGATGCAACGCAAAAATGTATCCTGGTGGAATGGGATTTCTGCACAGCCGCGAAAGATCTCCTGCAACATGCGACCCTTGACAACATCGCAGATTGCCTGCCAATTCAAATTGCGGCTCCAACATTCGAGGAACATTAGTGTCCCTTCGAGGATATGAATTGGATTGCTTTGCTTTTCGCACATGATGGCAACAATTGCCTCTTGGAACATTACGCATCTCAAGCCGCTGAAGAACATCCGGACTGCAATCTCCAAGACTTGTAAGAAATTCACGTTATCCTTGGATTTATTTTTTCAAACTATTTTTACTTTTTCCTATAAAGTGTTTTAATACACTTCAATTGAACTATTTTCATATAATAACTTTCTAAGTATACTCAGGCATTTGAACTCTGTTTTCATTATTGCCCCTTACGTCTCCAGCCTAACCAGGGATGGGTGATGTATGGCCTATGCAAATACGCTATTTACTTGCTGAATTAGCCTAAACCCGACATCCATTTTGAAACCATGTCTATTCTTTGTGCACACGTCTCTCTGCCTGCCTGTTATCCACGAAGCCCTTTCACACAAATTAGCTCATCCAAGGCTCTGCTCACAAGCTAGCGATCAAGATCAAAAAACACAACATTGTTTAGGAACTAGTTGGCACAGTCTGGTAATCGTATCCTACCTTTATTTTCATTATAGAATTTACTCATTCACGTCTAATAGCTATTGTTTATGTCATGTGGAACTGTAACATGTAATGTGCAATTCACTGATGCAGCAGCTTAGGTTTGAATACAGCAGAAGCGGTTGGAGTTTGCCTCAGCTCGATGCCTTAGCTCTTGCATAAGAATGTTTTTTTGAAAGGGCTGAAGACAATAATGTATGGTTTGATGAGAAGGGTACCAAATGTGCTTCTGAGAAGCGCAATGTTTGTGTTACTCCTCAAACTTCCGATGTGCGAAGAACTATTACCAATTCTGACACGCACCAGATTGAATCTACTATAGAAGAGATTGCTGACTGTTCTGCTGTTGATAATTTTGTGTTACAAAAAAAGGAGTACCAGGGTACCTAAGAAGGTTGATGATTACATTTTGGAATATTTATTTTTGTATTTTTTTTGTTTTCTTAAAGGATACATGTGGTAATCGTATCTTACATTTATTTTCATTATATAATTTAGAGTCATTCATGTCTAATAGGTATTGTTTATGTCACATGGAACTGTAACATGTAATGTGGAATTCACTGATGCAGGAGCTTAGGTTTGAATACAGCAGAAGCGGTTGGAGTTTGCCTCAGCTGGATGCCTTAGCTCTTGCACCAGTGGGTCCATTTATGTCACTTAAATAAAGGCACTTTTTATATAACTTGCAGACTCCATCGCTTTATTACACACAGCCACTTTCTTAGATACACCTGATTTCACCATTTGTCTTCTGTGGCATTGCAACATTCTGCATTATATTCTTCATGATTATTTCTTTATTCCTGCTTGCTAAAACACTGCATTCGAGTCTTCACACCGGTAGGGGTGAGTAGTTTGCTTCCCACTCCCTGTATAGTATAAACGCATACTAACACTACTTACATAGGTATGCTACAGTGGCCAGTATCCTGCAGCGCCCACAGCACCCACAGCACATCACTTTACAGCAATTAGCTCACAGCTTTGATCCCCGAGTCTTCAGACCGGTAGGAGTGAGTAGTTTGCTTCCCACTCCCGCTATAGTCTAAACACATGCTAACATCACTTGCACAGCTATGCTACAGCGCCCAGAGCACATCAGTTTACGGTTTCATCCCCGAGTGTACCGGCACCTCACCTCAGCACCATCTCACTCTAGACAAAACAGCACTTTCACACCAGTAGGGGTGAATTCTTCGCTTCACACTCCCTGTACAGCACATCCTAACCACCCAACAGAGCTCACAGCGCTCCTACCCTCCTCTTTCCTACTTTTTTCACCCTGTTTTCCCCTTACTCGCTTCACCTGAACTTTTTTCGCCCCTTTTTCCCCTTACTCGCTTCAACGGATTCACAAAATGGCTGCCAATACTTCCGAGTTGCAACCGTTCGCAGCCAATAACCAGCAAGCTCGTGCTTGTATCGCCTCAGCCAATCAGATGACAGAATTCCCAAATATCGATATCTGTAAATTGTGATATTTCTCCAAAACTACTGAATGGATTTACACCAAATAAACAAAATCGTGCTTTCTAGACCAAGACCCTTCTCCCTGCCAAATTTGGGGTAATTCCATTCACCCGTTCACCCGTTCGACCTGTAGCCTTGTCTAAAGTTTCCTATGGAAATTGCATGGAGAAAACATGTTTTGGGACCCCCCTTTTTCTCGGCCCCTTGACGAATCACCCCCAAACTTTCAACAAAGGAGATGATATGAACAAAAAATTAGTTTGGAAAATTTCATGAAGATTCATCAAACAACGTCAAAGTTATAAGCAAAACAAAAAATGCTCTTCCTATGGAAACTTAGTCCTAAATATAACTACCTACTGGTGACCGCCAGTAGGTAATATATATATATACATATATATATATCAAACAATGGAATCAGTGCTCACTCTGGAGACTTGCTGTTACAACAACATGGTTTATTGAATATCAGCTATAACATATTTAAAACTCATACTGTTACCAAATGATACATTTGTGTAGAAATTTAACAAGTACATTAGAATCACTATCCTGACCAAGCTCCAACTTGATGGTTATAAAAAGTGATGTTAGAGGAAAATACTAAAATGTATAATACAAAATGAATTCATACACACCATCTTATATGTACTACATGCATTATGCCCTTATTTTGTATTCATTGACCTATTAGAACTGCGCCCAGTCATGTTCAATTAGGTATGCACAATTCATGTGCTTTACACAGATGTATTTTCTTGTCATTCCCTATGTTTTAGGTGGCCTGCTCAAGCCCCATTCTGGAACTTGTCAACTTTTTTCTATAATTTTCCAACATTCCTTCCTGATATGCCCTCCTCTCCACATGTGGTGACCTGGCGTAGCCTCATAATTGCTGCACTTATTTAATTCACAGGTTTTGTTAATACTGTCTGAAATCACTTTTTACAAACATCAGGCAATCAATTTTTACACAAAAGTATCATTTGATGACAATATTTTCTGTGTATTTATATTTAGTCTCAATACGTTGGAATACCATGTTTGAGATAGCACCCAGTTTGGTTTTGTAGTCAGTTTTCTTTTATATGCACTTTATATGTGGGTGGATGCTCTGCTGGTCATTTGATCAAGGCTACTGAGGCTGAAATGCATCGAAGCTGATACTGAATAAACCACAGCTTGTAAGGCTGGTGTCAGGTCCCTTGAGTGTGCTGCAGGCAAACCTTTTTGAAATGTAATCAGGGCTGGGTACATCTCCTCCCACAGCCATCCTGCCAGAATGGCTCATCCTATAACATCTAAATCCCCTATGGCTCCATTTCTGGAAGGAATGAACAACCCATTACAGAAAAGACAGCCAGAGTCATGTGACCCTGGCTACTGGCAGAAAGGTACTGTTGTTTTGAGCACAGGAATGCCAACATTCTATAAGTAGCATTTTGGGGGCAGAGCCAAGATGTGCTTGATCCTTTCTCCACTTGGCTGAAACTGCAGTGGCGGTTCCCAAGGCTCATGAATTGGATTGGGGACGCAATGGAAGCTGTCGCACCAATTAGAATGAGGAAACCAGATAGATGCTCTCCCTCGGCGCCATGGTTCTCCGCGTCCCTGAAAGAGCAAAAAAGTCATTGTAAAAAATTGGAACGCCAATGGAGAGTAGCCTATTGTGATCTAGCCAAAGTGGTTTATAAAAAAGCGACAAAAGAACTCCATAAGGCTTTGAAAACTGCTAGACGAGACTACCTTGTAGCACGCATTCAGAATGCGAACCACTCTGGCACAGAAGTTTTTAAAGTAGTTAAATCCTTTTTTAAACCCAAGGCTAGTGAACTCGAGGTTACAGCCTCTGCAGAAGGGTGCGAAAAAATCGCTGACTACTTCGACGATAAAATCTCTAAAGTCTATGACTCTTTTACTCCCTCCGAGGCCACGGTAAAACTGGAAACAGCTGCAGATGGTGGCGGGAGGGAAACACTTTTAAACTTTACCCAGCTATCGCACCAGGAGGCATTAGCAGAAATATTGAAATGTAGGTCGGGCGCACCAGATGACCCCTGCCCTTCAAAGTTTTGGAAAATGTTAGCTCCATCTTTGATTGAGGGACTTCGCCATATCTGGAATACCTCCTTAGAGACAGGTATCTTTCCCGATTCTTGGAAACACGCATCTCTCCTCCCTCTGAGGAAGAAAGTTAATGGCGACCCGGGTGACCTTAGCAATTTGAGGCCCATATCTTTGCTTCCTGCCCCGGGCAAGATGCTGGAGAAAATGGTTCAACGCCAATTGACCCCGTTCTTAGAGCAGAACCGTGCTCTTCATGACACGCAATCGGGTTTTCGGGCAGGTTTTAGTACCGAGACAGCTCTTCTCGAGGTGGCAGAGTCGGTAAAATGGACACTGGATTCAGGAGCATCGGCACTCCTGGTGCTCCTGGACCTGTCCGCGGCTTTTGATACGGTAGACCATGACATCCTGATCCAGAGACTACAAAATGCGGGTCTTGGTGGGACGGTGCTAGCTTGGGTTCAATCTTACCTAAGTGGGCGCTCCCAGAAAGTTGTTCAACAATCATTTGTTTCTAGACCTAAGCCAATTAAACGTGGCGTCCCCCAGGGCTCAGCCCTTAGCCCCCTGTTGTTTAATGTCTACCTAGCTCCGCTTTTCACTCTTATTGCCAACTGGGGGGTCAAGGCGATTTCGTACGCTGATGACACCCAGTTGGTTTTTCCATTTAAGGAGCGGTCGGTAGATACCTTCAAGAATTTTAAGGGCTGCCTTCAAGATATAGCATGCTGGATGAATGCTAATAAACTAAAGCTCAATGCCGGAAAAACTGAAGTTTTGTTTTTTGGCAAGGGCTTAGCTCCTGATCCAGCACTGTGGTGGCCATCAGAGATGGGGACACCACCAATACCTGGTTCCTGTACTAGGAATTTGGGTGTGAAATGGGAGGCAAATCTCTCCTTTTCTGCTCAAATTAAGCAGGTGTCTGCTAGTTGTTTTAGCACCCTGAAAAATTTACGAAAAATGTTGCACTTTGTACCGGAGGACTGTCGAAAAACCATAGTACACGCTACAGTCACGTCCAGGTTAGACTATGCGAATAGTCTCTATTTAGGCCTACCCAAATATGCCATAGGACGTCTCCAGATGATTCAGAATGCGGCTGCGAGACTGGTGTTACGAATACCTTTTAAACAACATGTCTCTCCGTATTTACAGAAGCTCCACTGGTTGAAAGTGGAGAAGCGAATCCAATTTAAGGCCATGATTCTGGCGTATCGGGCCTTAAATGGGTATTGTCCTAAATATCTGAAACAAAGACTGAGCATATAGAAACAAAATCGGGTGTTACGCTCAAACTCTCAGACGCTGTTGCAAGCCCCGCGCTTTGCGAAGGCTCGTTTGGGTGGAAGGACTTTCACAGTGGGAGCTGCATCACTGTGGAACAACCTTCCAGAGCCCTTGCGGAAGGTTAATACTGAATCTAGCTTCAGAAAATCATTGAAAACATGGCTTTTTTAGGTCCCTTTGGCTTTCTCGGGTCACCACTCACCTATCTCTAGCGCCGGGACACCCCTATTTGGGGTAGCCGTGCGCTCTACAAATTGCATTAATAATAATAATGAACCATTGGCCTCACTGGAGTGACCCACCCCTGGGGCAGGACAGTTAGGAGTGCCTGGCTGGGGAGCTGTGGAGGTATAGCGGCTGAGGAGGAGATCGCTCCCAGGGGACAAGATCTGTCCACTACCAAAACACTGTGGCCACAGCCTGAAAGTCTATTTCCTAGCATGCAAGAGCTGCATGTGGTTCAAACACTTCACTGCCAAGCAGAGCACAAGGGGTAGCCTGGTGGGGGCCCAGGGGATGCTGACACCAGGCCCTTTGTGGAGACCTGTTAGCACAAGAGTGACTGCGACTCCTTGGACTACAGGAGGCCACCGCTCAGAAGGTACTATGGTGAGTGGTGGGGGGACAGAGTACCACCACCACTGAACAGACAAGTCTGTATACGGGACCACACTTGGCATGAGGTAGGTAACTCCGGGCTACCCCTGGAACATCTCTGCCATATAAGATTACATACCCACATGAAAAGTGACAAGGGAAATAAATGAGGAGCATAGACTCCCTTTGAAGTGGGCCTTGGGCAGGGCGTTGACATCCCCAATGCAAAAAGCTGGACAATTCCAGCAACCTGAGGAGGTTGCACCATGGGGGGCAGAGATCTGTAGTTGGAGGCCCAACTCATTACTGGCCGCAGCTGAGGTATGCTTTGACCTCCCCAGGTTTTCTTAACAATTGCTGTGGCAAGTGCTTAAAGCCGGGCTCAAAAGCAGAAGGCTATGATGGGTCATAGACTAGCCCAATCCCTCTGCCATACTTGTGGGATGGACAGCACCCTGATCATTGGGGCTCCTCCTGGAGCTGAGAGAGGTGACCATCTCACCATGGGATCTGCTTGTGGTTTCACCAGGAGGGTGAACTGATGGTGCCTGATCCTGGCTGGCACCTCCACTTGCCAGGGCCATCTTTTAGCCTCTCAAGACATGTCAGCTAAGAAGACCAAGAAGGTCTCTACTGTCAAGGGCATAAGAGTGCTGCTGGAGGCCCACAGCCCCAGGTGGAGAGTGGGCACCCCTTGAAGGATGGAGAAGAGACTTCTCACCCTTCAGAGACAAAGTCTGGGTTGTCGGAGCCCTGGTTCCACAGGGAAGGGTTGCTGGTTTGTTTGCTTTCTTGTTTTCTGGCTCTACGTTGTTGTTGGGATTCTGTGTTCTGTGTGCCCCCCAGATATATGCTCCAGCTCTTGGTGTTGCACATAGATGTCTTGCCCCTAGTAGGGTGGCCCTGGTCTTAACACTCATTGTAGCAGCTGGCCTCCACCATCCCAGTGAGACATGACCACCAGGGCACCTCCCATTTATGTATTGTGCCTCAGTGTGAGGGGCCTTAATGGCCCTGTGAAGACGTGGGCTGTTCTGTCTTTCCTGAGGGATTCATGAGCTTACATCTGCCTACTGTAGGAAACACAGATACAGCCATGTGACTGACAGAGACATCACTCTATGTAGTTCTCCCATCAATATTTCTCCTTAGACAGCACTAAAAAGAAGGGGTGGCTATCCTTTGCTCTGCCTCCTTCACAGTGACGGTTTAACAAACAATAATGGATATAGATGGAAGGGCATTATCACTCAGATTGCAGGTAGGATGCGCCCGCTCTTAAACCTAGCCTCTTTGTACACCCCTAACAACAAACAGGGACCTTTCCTTAAAAGCACAATCCCAACAATATTTCAAACACCTGACAGAGTTCTCATCATCCTGGAGATTTCAACATAGTCATGGGCAATGCTGTAGGCAGCTCCTCACTTTGATCAGGCCAATCTGGGGAATAATCTAGGGACACTAAGCTATGGCTGGTGGACCTAGGTATATGGGACATCTGGAGGGAAAAACACCCAATGGGGCGTGATTATAAAAAAATGTTTGCAGCCCATAAAACATATGCTAGGAGAGATTACCTAATGGGAACCCAGAGTATAGCGGAACAGGTGGTGGCAGCATCAATCAGAACTAGGTTGTTATCCAATCAAGCTCTCATATCTATTTGCCTGAACCTTCATGCCCCAGATGGATCAGAGTGAGATGGTGACAGGAGCACTGCTTAGTTCGATCCGAACATCTGTACAGAGCTACACAACTCCTATGCAAGAGTAGAGAATGATAACATGGAGGACTACCTCCTGGATATTTCACTTACTTATATCCGACTCTCTCAGAGACAGGCTCTGGATAAACCAATTGAAATATCTGATGTTGTCACTTCAATCACAAAACTGATATCTGAAATCTGCAATGCCCTGGATTCTAATACTATCCGACCCGGGCAGCAGATCGGCTATGATGTTAGGCTGAGATTGGAAGGTCACCATACACAAGGAATCAGCTGAGATACTAGTGAGGTCCAGATTAAGTGCAGCCAGTGCTTCAGTGAGAGAAACCCTGACCAAAATTGTGCATTATTGGTAATTTACCCCTAGCAGTGTTCGTATGTAGGTGCCCTGGAAGAATGATCTCTGCAGGAGGAATTGTGGAAATACTGGAACACTACAGCATTTATTCTGGCCCTAGCCCAAAATTCTGAGATACTAGGTGGAGGTCTTAAACAAATTCAGGATTCAAATGTTGAGATTCCCGGCATATGTCATTCTGGGTACAGAGGATAAACTCTTGTACCCATTGAAATCACACACAGACTGTGTAGGAAGCTGGCTCTGTATGTGATATATCGATAATATGATACACCATGTAAAGAGTCCATGGGTTCCCTCATGATTGGACATGGGCTTTCTTTAGCAATCCCAAGGTGCACTTTTAATGGTAGTGTGGTCGAGCAGCCTTAGGCTTAACCAAGAGGAGTGCAAGACATCTGCAAATACACACAATGATTAATAAATGACACACATGACTCGAGAAAGGGACCCAGACAAATTTATAAAAATAGTAAGTATATTTATATATGTTTAGGCATCACAGAGAAATAATTCAGGGAAGTATGTTTTTAAATATACATTCTTTTCAGTTCAAAAACTGGACACAGTGCAATTTTTGAGTTTGATAGTGTTATCCGATGGAAGGAAAACGACAATGAACTAGGGGTCTGGATAGCTGGAGGTCCCAGATGACACCATTGGCCAAGTCAGGTGCTCTCTTCAGTCTACTGCTGCTCTTCGTGTCCTTCTTCTTTGTAGGTTGTCAGGATCTGCTCTTTTGATGCCAGGGGCTCTACTAAATACTCACTTTTGGGACAATAGGGGTGTGTGGGGAAGTAGCCAAGGGGCTACTGACCCTTGGGGTCACCTCGGCCCAATATGACCACTTCCTCATGGAAGTGGGCATAATCGTGTCCCAGAATTCCTAAGTATGCCATCACAAAGATGGCTACTTCTGAAAATCGTGCCCACCTCTGTTCTGCCCACATTAGGGGTGTTACTAGCCTGGGGGGCACGTCTAACTGACTAGCTAATTTTCCTACCTGTCCGGGTGCTCAGGACATGAGATTCAGCTTTCTCTCCTGTGAGGGGGAGCCAGATTTGCATTTTAAAGGTGGCAACTCTCTGAAGCTTGCCAGCCTAGGAAGGCTAATCAGCAGCTCATTCTGTGGTGGGGGGTGTTACACCCTCTTCCAGGACAAGTTTTTGTTCTGGGCATCCTGAGAGCAGAGGCTCTCGCCCTAGGAGATCAGAACACTGTATCACATGGCAAGCTCACAGAAACCAGTTAAGAATCGCACCAGAGGCTGCTAGGATTTCAGGGGGCACCTCTAAGGGGCCCCTCTGAGTCCATGTATTGGTAAATCCATTGCTGGAATCAGTATCAGTGTGGGTTTATCAATACAAGATGTTTGATACCAAGCATCCCTACAATCAGTGAAGCCAGTGAACCATCATGTAGCTGGGGAACTTGTTTTCCCCAGTGTCCAGCACATGTTTTAAAATGGCTTTCCTGTCCATTTGCACTGGCAGTAATAGGACTTCCCAGCACAGGAGCTCCTGAATTTTGATTTTAACATGAGCTAAAGGAAAAATGGGTGAGAGCGTCGACGTTTCTGACTCTGTTCAGATGAGTGTACGTGACCATCATCAGGACAAGATCTTAAAGAAAATCCAAGACCTCTAAATAAAATGATCAGGAAAAATATATGGTGGGAAAGGACAATTGAATTGCCGATCTCACAAGGCTTGTTTTACATGCAAAGTTATTTGGGTCAGTGTTATTAAACAAAGGGACGGCGCCTTGGACAAAAAGGGGAAAGGGGACCATCAGTGAAAACTTAATTAAATTTGCCCGACGCAGTTGAAATAATCTTTGTTGTAATCTGAAAAAAGGCAATGGCCGCAGGAAAACTCAGCGGTCCCCGTGTGGCATCCACAGTGGTTGGAAGGTAGGAAGTTTCTTTAAGATCTTTAAGGTCTAAATCAAATTCAGGAGACCTTGTTCCTATCTTTAGGACAGTCTGTCTTTGTGCTGGTGTATAGGAAATGCGTTTTTGAGTTCTGATAATAAGTGAAATGTTAATTTTATTTACCTATTGTTCCTATCATCAATACCTTTGAAGTACCTATACCTCTCGTAATTTCCTTTGCAATTTTCATGTTTCAAATACAATTGATTTTAAATAATGCACCCTGATTGTATTGATCTCTTCTTTATCTCTAAATGGCAATTGACTATTGTGTTTTTCATTTATTGTGGATGTGGGTCATCGTGACAATATTGGACTAGTTTAGTTTAAATACACTCATAAATGTACCCCTTATACAAAATATTATCTCACATTTTTTTAAAGTAGGCATGCTCTTGTCCCAACCATCTATACCTTCTGACGTTGTCCTGAGTTGCATTACGGTGAATGCCTCTGCTGTTGATGTTTCTGTATTACTTCCAGACAGTAACACAAAAGGGGCTTAGTGTGGAAAGGATTGGCCATCTGGAGGAGCTGTGCCCAGCCTCACTTATACTTTGAAAGGGTTTTGCCTCCTGCATACATAAAGGAATATAACATCAGGCCTGCCCTTTGTCTGCCCTAGACAGTTTGGAGCTTTGGCAGGTGAAGAACTGTCCAGAACCAGAGGTGGGGGTAGCAACGAGACTCCCCCCACACAAAGGCTGGCACCAGCCTTGCCATCTGAGATGGATGATTGGGCCTGCTTGCCTTCATCCCAGGCTAACCAGAGAGACTCCAAGGGTCAGTTGACTGACCTTCTGTGTGAGCTAAAGAGGCTGTCCATCAACTGCCCAGCTGACCTGCTGCAACTGGACCTACCTGAACCCTGCTGACCTCTGCTGGAGTGAGTCCCTGAGCCCCATCATAGTGCACTGCTCCTAAAGAAAAGTTGAAAATCCTCAAGTTTGAGCTTCTAGTGAATGTGGTGTCATGTAGTTTCTACCTCACGGTAGGAACTGTGTGAATATGTTGTCCTACAGACCAGCTAGCTCCCAGTGCTATCATAAGTCCCCCAATCGGGCAGCAAATGGCTTCTGGCAACCACTTAACATGACAACCTGGGTCCCCCAGGAAGCGTGATAACAGATCTAGAACTCTTTTGATTAGACACTCGTTCTCTAGTACTCTCAGAGAAACATACAAGGAATACACAGAGGGACGTTTGTCAATATTTATTGAAACAGTTTGATTCTTGTATAAAATATGTGTGCTGCAACGATCAATAGACAGAAGCAAATGAATGTTACTAAAAGCACTAGAACTGCATACATAATAAAAAGCTTCACCATGTTGGTAAAAAAATTTATATATGTATGCATAAAATAAAATATAGAGAATTGGTGGTACTCCTACTATGCAGTCCCTACCCTGAAGGGCCGATTCTGATCTGGGTCGGAAGGGCACCGAACGCGATCCGGCCGGAAAAACTACGAGCCGTACGCGTGTTTTCTGCCCTACTCATACAGTTGTACGAGCGAGCCAGTACGATGCGGGCTACATGAAATTCACCGATCGAGTCGTTTCCAGGTCTGAACCGCTCCGTACGTCTCGGTCGTAAGCTAACCGTGGCATGCAATGGATGCGATTCACGACTGAGCCAGTACGATGTATGCGTCAGACAGCCTGTGCGAGCCAGAGTGTCCGGCTCGCAAAAGCTCCCGGAGTTGGACTTCGGGGGTCCGCGTCGGACCCCCGATACCCACAGCCGTACGACTCGCACACAGGGGGAGACATATCGGCCTTCCGCACACAGGCATGTACGGTGCGGATGGCACCGACGCATACCCACTGTAGGGGGCGCACTTGTTCGAGACGTACCCATTCAGTCAATGGGAGCGCATGTACGCGTCGTACAACTGGCTCCCATTGGCTTCTATGGGAGTCCAACCGAACCGAGTCCAACAGCATACGTGTGCATCGTACTCGCTCGGTCGGACTGTAGGGGTCTGGCTCGGTCGGAAAACATTCCGGATTCGACTCGGTCGGAGTGCTTTCCGACCCGGATCGGAATCGGCCCCTAAGTGTCTAGGGTGAGTGTGTGCATGTACAGTCAAGAATCCCCGTACTGGATGATCCAACCTCGCTTACCTGATGGGAAACAATGTAACTCCCCATCTTGGTCAGAGCTGGACATCCTTGCAAGAAGAAGACAGCAAGCTGCTGGGCCAAAGCATCAGGGTGTAGAGACCTTGTCAGCAAAGCGCTCCTCTGCCTAAACTCGGAAATCCTTGTTTATTCACAAATAAAAGCATCCTTGCAAGTTCTGTGTAAGCCAGCATTGTTTTGGTCTATAGATAGCCATGTTGCTCCACGGATGAAAAACAGAATGACATTTGCACAATGTGTGCCGATAGCTTTTACGTGGTGTTCATATTGTGATAATGTTAGGCAAAGCAGGATCTGTAAGCGCAGCAGTTTCCGAGAAACTAATCCAACATTGTCACGCATGCAAATGTGCATAAAAAGGTTATTGTATAAAGGGGAAAGCAACTTACGAAAGCGTGCCCAGTATAAAAGATGAAGTCAGTTCTATGTGGGCCTACCTCAGACACATAACAGTGAATGGGGCCATTTGTGCCAAAACTCTGTCCCTCGTAAAGAAAACCCTGCTCGCTGCCTGCTGCAGTCATGGATCTTGGTTTCCTGCTAGTGGAGGGGAGGTGAGACTACTCCCCCTCAGCATCCTTCAGTATTTTCAGTCCGCAGCAGTGATTAGAGGCGCTCGAGTGCCATAAATCTTCCAGACGCGTCCGACAGCACAGGCATGGCCCAGGCGAAGACCGGGCGAAGAGCAGGCCCATCTGCGCCCATCTGCAGCCGGACGAGACTGTGCTGGGCCCACCCTCTTTAGCCTTGTAACTCAGTGATCTTGGATATAATTAATAGGATTTGGGATTTGGTAAACACTTTCCTGTTTATCCTTAATAAGACTTTGTCATCTGATCACTTAGCAACAATTATGGGGAAACACAAGCTTACCCAAGATCAAGGAATGAAGGATTTAAATACAACTGAGCCAGTCAATGCCATTAAAAATGATCTAACTAACGCCATGGGTGTACTTAACAGTGAAATCATCAGTGCTGAGGAGAGACTGGCAGCAAACAAGACTGCTTTGCGTAGTGCAATGAAAAAGGCAAATAACTAAACTGTTTTTCTAACCATGGGATCCTCGAGACAGATAATAAAAAGCATTTTTGACCCGTTCCAGGGCCCCTGCATCACCAATGATCTCCCCTCTATTACTGAAGAATCCATAGCCGGTGAGCTAAATTCACACCCGGCAAAGAAAAGCTGACAGCCACCTGGTAGGCCGGTCCTTGGGCCTAAGGTGGGGAAATACCTACCCAGCCAGATCAGTGGTATACTCAGACTCTGCCGTAAGCACAAGACATCTAGCATAAAAAAATCCCTAGAAGTGACACTTAAGATCTTACATGCTAAGATGGGGGATTTGGAGGAAAAACTCTCAAGTGATCTGAAAGAACTAAAGGAAAAGAAAGCTGCTTTGGAGACTTTGGTGAAAGAGGTTTTAACATTTTTAAAGAGACCAGAAACTTCTGGGGTTGTTTTATCCAAAGCGGGTAGTCCAAGTATAAATAAATCGTAACTACCCCATACACCTAGTCTGACCCTTCCGCACCTACCCTTAAGACCCGTAGACAGTATAACTCTTTTGAATATTGTAGCTTGTCCTGTTGCTACTTTGCACCTCCCACCAGAGGCTACCCCGTATGTTATTGTTTTAAGGTGGTACATTGGTTGGCTAAACAGTCAGGGGATATTACTCCCCTGTATCAAGAAATAATTATGGTAAGAAGGATAGACTGGACCGGTTCCTCTAAGAATATCGGGCAGGGTAAATGTGTTGAGGTGAATTGGCACTCCCCCATGGTGGTTAAATCCCTCCTTCGGGAACTAAAACATAGGAATAACCATCAGGAGACTACACAAGGGAGTATCATAGCTGAATCACTTGGCATCTTCTATAGACCAGATATGTTACCTAACATGCGGGTGGGTCCAACCCATTCAGGAGCCCCCTTTAGACAGCATTCACATCGACTTGACCTTATATCCAAACCTAATATTTTTTTACAGTTCCAACTCCAAATCGATTTGCCCCCCTTTCTAACTCCGACAAAGAGGATTGTGATCAAAATTTTGATAAAATCGATGAGATTACCTCAAGGGATGTGCAACATCTAGATAAGGATCAAATGAGGATGGATAGTGGGACATTATTAAACAGTAATTTTGTTAATAAGATGCATAGTGGAGTGCTACCTGATAATGCTGAAAATATGATAGAGGGGTTCCACTCGACAATAATTCTGATAATATTAATCTTGTAGTCAAATCCTGGAATATGGCGGGATAACAAATAAATTGGGAAACTCAGAATGGCAAGATATAATCAAAACATCACATCTAATTTTCCTACAGGAAACATGGGCGGTGGAAGGATATTCTTCCTTTTTTACCTCAGTCACTTCCTCAGTAATGGGATGGGCCAAGGAGGGGCTTGCACTTTTAATATCTATAACTGATTAGTTGAAATTAAAATGTTTTTACATTAATTCTCGTTACTTCCACATCTTCCACTTGCAAACTGATGAACAATGTAATATTGTCCTGGTTAATCATTATAATCATTTTTACCTCAGTCACTTCCTCAGTAATGGGATGGGCCAAGGAGGGGCTTGCACTTTTAATAT
The DNA here is from genome assembly GCF_964204655.1 of Triturus cristatus. NCBI lineage: Eukaryota > Metazoa > Chordata > Amphibia > Caudata > Salamandridae > Triturus > Triturus cristatus. Next base: position 950,876,205 of record NC_140585.1, read on the forward strand.
CTATAACTGATTAGTTGAAATTAAAATGTTTTTACATTAATCCTCGTTACTTCCACATCTTCCACTTGCAAACTGATGAACAATGTAATATTGTCCTGGTTAATCATTATAATAACATCTTTGATAACAACAAATTTAGATTTATTCTTAATCTTGATAAAGAGCTGGAATTTTTATAAGCTACATTAAAGGTAACTATATTTTAATTTGGGCTGGGGATTTTAATATAGGTAAATGTGATAAAATAGTGTCCAAAATCTGTGTTTACTTCAAGCATAATGAGGGGGTATTGGCGCTGCCACTCGTACCCACTTTCCAATGGAATGGTTGTAGGTCCACCATTGACCATATCCTAGTTTCTGAACATGGAGAGAATCTCTTGAAATTCTTTATGGTTACCAGGAGTTACTTTAGTGATCATTACCCCTTGACAGCAGTCTTTAAAATCAAATCTTCCTGTGCTAATGGTCCACAATTTACAGATAATTTAGACACCTTGGCCCAAATGGCATCAGCCTTAAACGGTCAAACTTAATCGATACTGCTACTATAGGTAAAGTTATAAAAGAAAACCGTAATGATTTTAATACATGTAAGGATTGGAATTCCGCCCCGCATTCTATTATGGGTTCATTCTTTAGGACAATGACAGAAATAGCAGGCAAGCTGAGATCAAGAAATATAAATAGAAAGAATAAGGGCAAGAGATAATATGACAATGAATGTGCGGTGACAAATAGAAACCTGAAGAAAGCCCTACAGGTGAAACTCAGGGATAGGGATAATCAGTAATATATCACAAAAGAACTGGCCCATCTGCAAAAGTGATTCCATACTGGACAGGACAATTGATGATAGACACAATATGACCCATGGGAGGGGATGTTCCCTTGGAGATATACTGGTCCGTAGTAATATTACTGTGATGAAAATATATGATCACAGTCAACTCAGAGGCTTCTTTCTTTGGGGAACATGTGAAGCCTGCTAAAAAAGCAGAAGTAGGAGGGAATTTCCATTCCCAGATGGGAGAGGTATGAAATAATTTACACAATTCCTAAACTGCACCTACCAGTATGGGTGTATATACTTGAGTGCCTGTGCCAAAAGAGATATATGGGAAGTAGAATACATCAGGATAAGAAATAAATTCCTGAACATATGAGAACTATTGACAATAATGACCCCCACAAGTCTAGTGCCAGAGATTTCAATGAAATGCATTACAGTAACAGAAATATTCTCTCTTCTTCTGCTATTGAACAAATTCCACATGATTTTAGAGGCAGTAACAGAACCCAGTTATTGTGGAGAAAATAATCTAAGTATATTATTAACTTTGAAACCAAGGGTCCATTGCTATGAAACACAGGAGAAGAACTTAAAGTCCATCAGGGTGATGAATAACTGTATAATAAGTATATTTACAATAGTCCATCACTGTATTTTGGTTTGTATATTTTTTTCTTTTAATAGTAGTTGGAAAGGAAGGGAATATCAGCCAGAGATGTAGTGAAGCCTTTTGGTCAGAGCCACTTACCTCTTTTTTCTGATGTTCACCTTGGTGAAGGAACACAGATAAGAAACTTTTGTTATTTGGGCCCCTAGCATTCGATTTGTACTATTGAGTGGGAAGTTTAAGTCCAACAATACATGTTTTCTATGCACAAATGTCACTTTGAGATGTATTTGCTCAATTGTGCCTTATCTTAGATCACCTCATATTATATGTAATGTGTACAACATGCTCTTATTTTCTATCCATTGATGTAGTAGAGCTGTGCCCAGTCATGTTCAATAAAGCATGCACAACCTATGTACATTATGCAGGTGTATTTTCTTCTGCTTCCCCATGTTTTAGGTAGTCTCCTCGAGCCCCTCTGGGAGTTGTCAATTAATTTCATGTCTCTGATTTTTTAACAAGCCTACCTGATATGCCCTCGTCTCCACAAGTGGAGACCTGGCATAGCCTTGTACTTACTGCATTTATTCCATTTTGACTTTTCTATGACATGCATGTCACTGTGTAGCATAAGTTTTGTTAATATTGTCTACAATCACTTTTTACCACCATTAGACTTTGGGCCTTAATCAGAATGCTTTTTCTAACTTATGTGTTACATTTTTACAAACATTTATCATTTGTTGTCAATATTATCTATGTTTTTAGTCCCAGTAGATGGGTATTTTGCACAGTACCTCAAAGATAACTGGCGAAAACTACATTTACAGGGCTAGTTGCCCACTGTGATATTGTCTTTGGGTATGTGATTTGCCCACTAGTCAATCTGAAAGGCCCCTGTTGTGAAATAATTCCAGTTTGTAATTCTCCCTTAAAGCTAGCAAACATTTGTCATCTTGATTATAATATTAATGGGCCGATTAGGATGTCGGTTGGAAAGCATCTGACTGCAGGTCGGAGGCTTTCTGACCGACATCCTTTGCTTAAACTCCGACCACCTTCCTACAAAGAAGGCAGTCGTAGTTTAACCGGCTGGTCATTCCGGCTGGCTTCCAACAGGCTCAAGGACCCTGTTGGCCAGTCAGAGGACGCTCATAATCCCTTTAGAACTGCGTTTACGCCGTCAGGATTATGATGTCGGTTTCAGAAAGGCTTTCCATGTTGGGCTTTCTGACATGGAAAGACTGTCGGGAAGCGATTTAGGGGGCTAATAGCAGGGCCCAGAGCAGGGCCCTTATCCCTGCCATGGGAGCGCCCCCCTGTATATCTGGATTCACAGAAACTCCCATATCTCTATGGGAGTCTGTGCTGCGGCCGGTTTCCGCCCAACATCGTAATAGGCCTCTTAGCTGTGGGTGAATAAAAATACTTTCCCTATTTAAAGAAAGAACACTGGCTGGACAATCAATTATTGTGTCCAGGTTGCTTTAATGAGTGCATGAATGTGCAAGTCACCTGTCCAGCACTCCAGTGTCTTTTGGCTAAGTTTTCACTACACAGATAACACATACATACATACTTACCTTTCTTCACATCTTCGCACAACCTCATGTTTGCAGAGTTCTACATTTCCCCAGTGCAGCAAGAACAGCTGAGCAGTGTGATTTGTTTTTGCACATATAAGCAAACTAAAATTTATACTATATGTACGTTTTCATTTTTTTGTATTTTCACCTGCCATTGTGACGTCAGTTCAGAGTTGAGTGAATGCTACAGTGGTTCAGGTTCCTAGTTCAAAAACACGACATTAGCAACTTCAAATGGTTAAAAAAGATCCCATTCAGAGAAATCATTAAATAATTCAGCACCCTTAAACACTTATTATCAAAAATTTTATATTTTTCATTAATGGAAAATTCAAATGTATAATAATACAGAGGGTGCTCAAAAGGTTACACAAACATATGTTATGTTATCTTATCTTATAGGGTATTTGTAAAGCGCACAGCTACTCCTGAGAGTTTGCCGGCGCTGACTTAACCCTAGGACTAACAGCAGGAAGTGTCTACGGGTGCCTCGACTATAATTGAAACAGCCAGGTTTTTAGCTTTCTCCTAAAGCTGAGGAGAACTTGTTCCTGTCTCAGCAGGCTATTCGAAAGCCTAGCAACGGTCACCTGGAACGAGCGTCCGTCCAACCGAGAGCAGGTGAATTTTGGCACAACCGACAGCCTCTGGGTTGAAGATCGCAAGGTTCTGATAGGGGCATAGGTCTTGATTCTGCTCCTAATGTAGGGGGCTCCGACACTGTGAAAGACTTTGAAGACTAGTACCAGGCCCTAAAAATCACCCGTTTTCGCATCGGGAGCCAGTGCAGGGACATCAAGAGAGGCGTCATATGTCAATAACAAACGACAAACTAAAGTGTAAACACAAATAATAATCATGGCAAAAAAGGAAAAAAATTATATATTAAAGTACACTGATTTCAGGAGTGGATACTTTCTCTTAAACAACTTCATTTATATGGATTGGATCTCGGAGGGACCATGTAACGTAATACTTTATGATTCCCAGAGTCACGTCAAATTTCTCCTGCCCTCAAATGATCTATAATTTGAATGACTCGCAGCACATTAATTGTACTTTCCTGCTGTTTGGGATGAACCAGCCTTGGTTGAAGAACTGATGGTTGCTCCTTAATTGTTTTGTCCTGATGATGACCAGATAATAGAATGGGGCCGAAACGCCGTCGATGCCTTCCTTGGCAAACATAAGAGGAAGCATTGAGTGTTGTTTGTTTTTGTTACCCTACAAACCCGTTTTTGTATACAAATTTTTCCTTTTGTTCCCTTTTTTGCCATGAATATTATTTGTTTTTACACTTTAGTTTGTCCTTTGTTATTGACATATGTTTGTGTAACCTTTTGAGCACCCTCTGTATTATTGTACGTTTGAATTTTCCATTAATGAAAAATACATAATTTTTGATAATAAGTGTTTAAGGGTACAGAATAGTTTCATGATTTCTCCGAATGGGATCTTTTCGAACCATTTGAAGTCGCTAATGTGGTGTTTTTGAATTAGGAAACTGAACCACTGTAGCATTCACACTGTTCATTAGCCCCAGCTTTGGGCTACAGGGCTGCCACTGTTTGTTGTAAGCCTCAGTTCAGAGTCATCAGCTCGATGTGGATACAGGCATTCATCTGAAGACAGCATCTTATAAACTAATCATTGGTGCTATTGCAAAATCGTAGTTATTTAGGCTCTGCATATTCCAGTTACAAGCATTATTTTGTTTATTATACATCAGAGCCATGAGCAGTGCTGTATTCCCGAAGGTTTGTTTAGGCATTTCCGTTTTCAATGCCCAATAAACATGCCATAATTGTTCTACTAAGAGATAAGGTTAAAAAAAACGTATTTTCTTCTTATCCAGACAGCGGATCGCATATTCACCAGCTAGAGAATATTTTGAACATATCACTCCAAGGTAAAGAACAATCTGTCAATAATTTAATAAATAAACCGAATACAAGGAAGAAGTCGGCGGAAAGCCGGTGCCTCCACGCCGCTGCTTCTTTGTGCCGTCTATCAAGAGTGCAATAAAAGCATTATGACACATGACGGCGGAGACACAAAGAACGCAATGAAGGGAAGCAATTAAACCCAAAAGAAAACAATAAATCTGTCTGCCTCAAGAAGGGAATATGTGCTGAAATATGTGACACAGGATCTTCTGGAGTGAAGGCTTGCCAGAGCACAATTTGTAGCTGATAACTTCTAATTGCACTTCAAGTGATGTGCCATCTTCACAAAGTGAACAACGACCGGTCTCGCCAGATTACAGGAGGGATGCTATCGGTTCTCTACAATATACAGCCCCACCTACCTGGAAAACAGTCCTCAGAACTTACATTTTAGTCCACAAAATACAATACAGGTGTTAAAATGTGACCAATACAGAGGCGGCATTCAGCTCTAGCAGGCTGGGTATTATAGGCAACCTTGTGGTACACAAGACATTAGCATGCGCACTTATGCAGTAACCAATCAAAAACCAGGACAGTCCTTGGTTTATTTGCCCGTCTTTCAATCATTTACTGACTCACAGAACCTCCGATGCTCGTTTTTGCAAGATTCGTGTTCAGAAAGCTTCAAGGCGTAGACAAAAATCGAAACACTGCTAAAGATTATGAATGTATTTGGAATTTTAATCTCATGGCATTTAAGAGCCAAATCCAGACACTAGTAAAAAGACACTAATTAGTGTAGGAAAGCACGAAATCATACGAGACCAAAGTCGCTCATGCAGTCTTTCTGCAGTGGCACCAAGAGCATTTTGGCACAGAAGGGGATGCGGATTGTCGTAGATGTTAGGCCAGTGACATTATCTTTTGCGCTCCCAAAAGCGTGCATCTTTCTAATTTAATCAAGTGTTTGTTAATGACAGTTCTTCTCAATTTAACCCCTTAACTGCTGGGCCTTTTCCCGTCCAGTGCTGAGTCCTTTTTTGGCTATTTGGGGTAGTTCGCGATTAGGCCTCTGTAACTTTTTGACCACATTAGGTATCCATGCTAAATTTGCGTCCTTTTCTTCCAACATCATTGGAATTCTAAAGGTATCCAGGGTTTGTGGATTTCCCTGGAGGGGACCCACAATATAGGTATATTTTTTTTTATTTGAATAATTGGAAAACATGGCTACAGATGAAAGTGTCTGCTTTTTCCCCTGCAAATGGTATAAAAAAAGGGGTTGTGGTGCTGACATCACTGTCTTCCCCGCTTTCAGGGACAAGCAGACTTTTCTCAGAAAACCAAAATGTTTTACACAATTTTGGCATTTTTCTGTGACATAGCCTATTTTTGCTATTTTTTGTGTTTTCAAACTCTTTCCAGTTAATGGTAGAAATGGGTATGAAAGCAATCATAGATCATAGAAACCTATACATTTTTAAAAAGTAGACAAAATTCTAAATTCATCAAGGGGTCATTTGTGTAGATCCTTCAAGGTTTCTTTATAGAAACTAACCGTTGAATATAGGACAAATTGAAAATTAGTTGAAAAAAACAAAAATTTGTGTCAACGTTTTCACCTGTAACTTCTTCTAATTACGACAGCTGTTTGAAAGCAATATACCATTACATCCGCTAGACCTTTCTGGTTGTAGGGATATACAGGACTTGTAGGTTTGTCAAGAACCTGACGAAGCCAGAGCCAATAACTAAGCAGCGTCTTGCAATGGTTTTTTATTTTGTACCGGGTATATAGCACTTATTCTGGGAAAATGTATACATGGAAAAATAGGTATGAAAGACACCTATGTATTTCTGAAATGAGAAAAAAATATAGAGTTTAGAAACAGTAGATATTTGCACATTTCCGAAATTGGAAGTACCCATACTAGCATGAGAATTCTAGGTAATTTTTTTTAATGACTTTCTCTTTTACACATTGTCTTTCATTTGGAAGGCAGAAATGCATTGAAAGTCAATAGGTAATAACAGTTGCTCTACAATTCTGTGTTACCCTAAGTCTCCTAATAAAAATAGTACCTCACTTGTGTGGGTAGGCCTAGTGCCCGCAACAGGAAACGGCTCAAAACTCATCGTGGACACACTTTATTTTTACAGTGAAAACTGACCCTTTTTTTGTAAAGTGCCTAGCTGTAGATTTTGAACCCTAGCTCTGCCGGCACCTAGGGAAACCTATCAAACCTATATATTTTTAAAAACACGACACCCAGGGGAATCCAGGATGGGGTAACTTGGCTGGCTCTCACCAGGTTCTTTTACCCAGAATCCCTTGCAAACCTAAAACTTTGTCCAAAAAAACACATTTTCCTCACATTTCTGTGGTGGAAAGTTCTGGAATCTGTGTGGATTCACAAAATTCCACCCACCCCGCATTCCCCAAAGTCTTCAGAGAAAAATGGTACCTCACTTGTGTGGATAGGCCAAGTGCTGCGACAGGAAACGACCCAAAACGCAACATGGACACACCACATTTTCACAGTGAAAACAGACCCTTTTTTTGCAACGTGCCTAGCTGTAGATTTTGAACCCTAGCTCTGCCGACACCTAGGGCAACCTATCAAACCTATACATTTTTGAAAACTAGACACCCAGGGAAATACAGGATGGGGTGACCTGGCTGGCTCTCACCCGGTTCTGTTACCCAGAATCCCTTGCAAACCTAAATAATTTTCAAAAAACCCACATTTTCCTCACATTTCTGTGGTGGAAAGTTCTGGATTCAGCGTGGATCCATAAAATTCCACCTACGCCGCGTCCCCCAAAGTCTTCCGAGAAAAATGGCACCTCACTTGTGTGGGAGGCCCAAGTACCTGCGACAGGAAAGGCCCGAAACGCAACATGGACACACCACATTTTCACAATGAAAACGAACACTTTTTTTGCAAAGTGCCTACCTGTAGATTTTGAACCCTAGCTCTGCCGGCACCTAGGGAAACCTATCAAACCAATAAAGTTTGGAAAACTAGACACCCAAGGGAACCAAGATGGGGTGACTTGGCTGGCTCTCACCAGGTTCTGTTACCCAGAATCCCTTGCAAACCTAAAAAATTGTCCCAAAAACTATATTTTCCTCACATTTCAGTGGTGGAAAGTTCTGGAACCTGCATGGATCCACAAAATTCCATCCACCCCGCTTTCCCCAAAGTCTACTGAGGAAAATGGCACCTCACTTGTGTGGGAGGCCCAAGTACCCACGTCAGCAAACGGCCCAAAACACAACGTGGACACACCACATTTTCACAGTGAAAACTGACCCTCTTTTTGCAAAGTGCCTAGGTGTAGATTTTGAACCCTAGCTCTGCCGACACCTAGGGAAACCTATCAAACCCATGCATTTTTGAAAACTAGACACCCAGGGAAATCTAGGATGGGGTGACTTGGCTGACTTTCACCAGGTTCTGTTACCCAGAATCCCTTGCATACCTAACAAATTGTCCCAAAAAACACATTTTCCTCACATTTCTGTGGTGGAAAGTTCTGGAACCTGCGTGGATTAACAATATTCCACCCAGCCTGTGTCCCCCAAAGTCTTCTGAGAAAGATGGTATCTCACTTGTGTGGGAGGCTGTAAGAGAGTTCAAGAGACAATCTGGAAGTCTCAACCAGATTTATTCAGGAATACATAAAGAAACCACCAGCTCAGACAGCAGCTCAGTTCCAACTGCCAGAGCTCAAGACCAAAAACAAGAACATTCTGTTGTCATGTAATGACACATCCCAACAACAGGGATAGAAAAGAAAGAAAGACACGGCAGAGATGTAGAGGAAAGGGAAAAGAGAGAGGTTAGTAAAGTAGGCCACAACACATTTCCCTCCGATACAACAAAATAAAAATAATGCAAAATTACAGTAAACTAAATTGAAACTGCAGAGAACCAAAATGCACAATATTACAGTCATAAAATGCTTGGAAAAATGTCCTTATTGAACTATAAAGAGAGCATAAAAAAAACACAGGACAGCAAACACATGAATCTAGGAAATGTGATAGTCTTTGTGCCAGGTAGGCTTGCATTTCAATCTCCGGTAACTTCCAAAATCAGGAACATCGGAAACAGGGTCATCAAAAGCATATCGAGAACCCTCAGACCTACTTGTGCCCTAGCCCCGACCACGTCCATGAGCATTGGAACCAGGTTGACATTTAACTAACCTAGACATGCTCCATACCTCACCAGAATCCAAAACAACAACATTCTTTCTGGCCACCTTGATGATAACGGGCCCCATAAACCGTGAGCGACCCTTCCTCAAAAAAACAGGATTCCTGATCAACACTTCACCACCAACACACCAGTGTTTGAGCAAAGAGGAATTTTTCTGATCAAGCCAGCTTTTGTATCTTTCTTGATATTGTCTCCGTCTAGAACCAGTTCGCTCATTCATCTCCACATCATTCACATCCAATTTCAACCAAGCAGGACTCAACTTGTCATGAGGTTTCCTTCCTCTCAGAATTGAAAACGGAGAAACTGACGTCAAACATTTGGGAGTATTGCGATGAGCCCACCATGTCTCTCTGAGCATCTTTTAAAGAGAAGATCTAGTCTGCAAAGCTCTCTGAGCACAACACTTGACCAACCTATTCATACTTTCAGACAGGCCATTGGCTTGCGGCGAGTAGAAGGCCGTCTTAAAGTGAGTGACGGACAATTCTTTCAGGAAAGTGTTCATCTCATGGGAGACAAATTGGAAGCCATTATCAGTGATGAGGTGCTTGGGAATACCTTCTCTAGAAAACTCCTCAGAGAGAAATTCAATAACAGTTCTAGAGTTGACAATAGGCACACATTTGGTAACCACCCACTTGGAGGTGTAGTCCACCAACAAAAGCACATAGCGCTCGTCATGAGCAAACAACTCAAAAGGCCCAGCAATGTCCAAACCCAACTTGGACCAGGGCTCAGAGGGAACTTCCACAGGTGAGAGAGGTGCAGTGCGAGTCTTTTTGCTCTTGTCGCTATTGGCACACTCCCAGCAGTCTTTGACAACTTCCTCTATCTGCCGATCCATGGTCGGCCACCAGTACCACTCACAAAGCATGGCCTTGGTCAGATTCCTCCCTAGATGTCCCGTGTGGGCTAAATTGATAATCTTGGACCTAAGATCGCGAGGAGGTATAACACTATTACCCCTCAACAGTTTCCCATCAAAAACACACAGTTCATCTTTAACATTGAGGAAGCATTTCAGGGATTCAGGTACATCCTTGTCCACAGGCCAACCCTTAACTGAAAAATCTTTGACCATTTCCAAATCATTGTCGTCGCGAGAAGTAAAAGACCACTCATCAGAATTGACAGCAGACTCATGCACCCATACCACAAGAGAATTCTCCACCTCCACACCAGATTGATCCAAGGGTAACCTGGAAAAACAGTCTGCAATGGCATATTTCGGTCCCGGCACATACTCAACCACAAAATTGAACTCAGATAACCCTTCTACCCAATGCTCAATTCTGGGAGAAATATTGTCATCTTCCCTGCAAGTGAAAATTTGACACAGGGGGCGATGGTCAGTTCTGAAACCAGAGGTAAACCCCAAAGATAAAATTTAAAATGACGGAAAGCCCAGAAAACCGCCAATGCCTCACTCTCAATCACTGAGTAGTGCTCTTCGGCACCCCTGAGTGAGCGAGAAGCAAAAGCCACAATCCTGGATTCTCTATCCACAACCTGTGACAAGACCGCCCCCAACCCGAGCATGCTGGCATCTGTGGACAATACAGTTTTCTTGCAGGCATAAAAATGCCCTAACGTAGGCATACAACCAATTACATTCTTAATGGAGTTGAAAGCAGAGGAGCAATCATCAGACCATGACAATTGAGCTCCTTTCTTGAGCAGCAACCTGAGGGGTGAAGAAACACAAGCAAAATTCGGAACAAACTTGGAGCAGAATTCTGCCAACCCTAAAAATGATTGAGCTTGATCTTTGTCAGGAGCTTTAACAATGCTTTCTGCAAGGTCCAATTTAGGACTGATCCCTTCACCAGAGATAGTATGTTCTAAATAGTTTACAGAAGACACACGAAATTTGCAGTTTTCTTTTTTTATAACCAGACCTGCATCTTGGAGTCGCTGTAGAACCTTACACCACTGTCTGTCATGTTCTTGTTGATTCTTCCCATAAACAAGAATGTAATCTTGGGAAATGAGAACCTTGGGTAACCCTTCAGGAACTTTATTCATGACCCTCTGGAAGCAGTCCGCAGCAGATGCCAGGCCAAAAGGCATACAAATGAATCTGAAAGCCCCCAGAGGTGTCACAAATGATGTCAAATGTCTGGAGTCCGGATGAAGTAGAACCTGGTGGTAAGCAGAAGACAAGTTCATAACACTGAAACATTTTGCATCTTTGATCAGGGCAACAGTCTCTGAGATGTTTGGCAAAGGTTGTCTGTCAACCCAAATATGTTTGTTTAAACTGCGTAAGTCCTCTCACATGCAAATCCCTTTGCCCCCATCTTTGGGTACCAAAACAATTGGGGCCAACCACTCAGAACATTCGATTTCTTCAATGACACCTGCAGCCAACAGTCTCTTAAGCTCCTGATCTAAAGTACCCATCATCATATGAGGAACTTTCCTAACTTTGCCAACAAATGGTTGGGCGTTCTGTTTCAGAATAATTGTATGCTCAAAATGCTTGAGCAAACCCAAACCATCCCTGGAAACCTTGGAGAACTGTGAACACACATCATCAGATAACGAACTAGAAGACAGAAGCAACACTTTCTCTGGTGAATTGGGATCCAAATTGATCCCCATATCCCTCTGGTGTCTCCACCCAAGAAGATTATCTCCCCTCTTTGCCACATATACCTTTCCAACAGTCTCTCTGTCCTTGAACTGAATTGTTTTGACTACATATCCTAAAACATCAATTTTGACACCACCATAACCAACAGAGTGGATGTCTGGAGGAGATAGCTCAAGTTTGTCAAGACCAAAAACAGTGTCCCAATTAGCATCACCCACCATAGCGTAAGGTGAACCCGAATCAGCAAAGACAGGAAATTGTTCCCCACCAATCAATACCGCACACTCAGGCATGTCCAACTTATCACCATCCACATTTCCATCCTCTCTGACACTAAACACAAACTTTTTCTCCTCCTAAATACAATGCACCATTTGATTCCTGCTATTCCGGCACACACGTGCGGAATGACCCTTTTTTCCACATTTATTGCAAGTGACAGATCTTGCAAAACAATTGGGGCTGTTAGGTAAATGCCTCTCACTCCCACACCTGAAACATTTAAAACCAGGCCTGCTGTTCCTAGACCAGGCCTGTTCTGAATCAGAAAGTTTCTTATCCTTCTCACCATGGGTCCCCTTCAATGCCCTTTTGGGATCATCCTTCTTAATCTCATGAATTGATTTATCGTCAACTGAAATATCACTGTTTTTCTCTACTTTCATCTCTCGCACCCACATATTAGTATTCTCCACACTTTCCACAATAGCCAAAGTGTCTTTGAGATCTGGGTTCTTAGCAAGGAGCTTCTGCTGAACTTTTGTGCCATTGGTGCACCTCACAATCTGGTCCCTAATAAGAGAATCAGTGAGTTGTTCAAACTCGCAAGTACAAGCCAACGTCTTCAAGGTAGCTACATAACCTCCAATCTTCTCTTGCTTACCTTGGACCCTAGAAAAGAATTTGTGAAGCTCTAAAACCACGTTAATTTTAGACCCAAAATGTTCTTCAAGCATCATAAGAAACATGTCGTAAACATTTTCAGGCTCACCCTCTTCACGCCCCAAAACAAT